>NC_069071.1:56546089-58007995 GCF_025698485.1 Gossypium arboreum
AGCAAACTTCCTACACATTTCACTATCTCTTTTACGCTCAACATTATCATCTTTTCATACACATACATTTGTATATATTTCATCTCATTAAACACAATTGCATAGATATTACAATCATTTAAGCAATATCAAATATATGCTTAATGACTTACCTTGTGTTGGGTAAAATAGTCCAAGTCGGCTACTCGATGACCTTCGCCTTTCCCTTGCTTGATTCTCCTTCTTTAACTCCTTGAGCTTAATCAATAAATCAACTAGTTTAACCATCTCGCTAAACATTCATAATTCAATTACACATGCATATGTATGTTTGTATATTCGCAACCATCCTCACTTATTACCCATTTAGTCAACAATCTAAGCCAAGATAAGGCTTCAATATGGTTGCCTCTAACCAATACATGCTCACCAATTTCCCTTCATGTGGCGAATATGCATGTCCATGTTGAGGCCATTTATGCACTTATTACCACACAAAAACAGCATACATTTTACTAACTAATACCTTTCCATATTGTAACTCAATACACATCTATCATTTCCTTCATAACCAAAACATCATCATAAGTAAGTATATACCTTAAGATAGTATATACGCTATACCAATACATCATGCTCAAACATATATACATATATGTATGCTAGAGCCGAATCTCAAGTTGATTGTAACTAAACATGAACATGATTTCGAAACACAAATCTTACTCTCCATGCAAAGAGCATAAATCACACTTGGGGATGCACCACGGCCGAATACATCACAACACCATAATTTTGGTCATGATTACACAAAGAACTTAGTATATCATTCAAAAATGCTCAAAGAAAATCTAAGAGTCCTCAATCCACCATCACATGTATCATCATCAAGCTTCATATTTAACATGCAATGGCATTAACTCAAAATCCACCTTGGCCAAATACCATCCCCATGATATAACAAAGATTTGAACCATGGGCTAATAAGAACATCAAGTTAACAACCAAAACATGCATGAATCTCATGGCACAACATCAAACATACCTTAATCTTGATGCAAATATAGCCAAACCTCTTCCTAATCCTCTTCCAACCCAAGCATGAAGCAAAATTCCTCCTTCCCTCTAGTATTTTCTCACAAGAGAATGAAATGGATGAGCAAAATTTTTTCTTTTCTTTTCTTCCATGTACGGCAATGGGGGGTTTCACCACACACACACATTTTTTTTTTCTTTACTACCCATGCTTATTTGTTTATTGTTTCCCTAATGCACCAACAAAACATGTTTCATGACATGTTTAGCCCATACTCCTTGTGATGGCCGCCATCACTTGTAAAAGGGGTATTTGACATGCAAGGCCATTGTTTTGCATGCATGCTTTAATTAGTCATCATACATTTCCTATCATACTTTCAAAGTTTTCTACTAGGTCCTTTCTAGTGAAATTCACATTTATAACTCTAAATTAAAGCATCAAAATGTCACACATGAGTTAACACATATTATAGGCATCAAAATAAATATCAAATTATTTTTATGCCTCTGGTTTTGTGGTCCCGAAACCACATTCGACTAGGGTCATTTTAAGGCTGTCACAACTCTCCCCACTTAAGAAATTTTCATCCCGAAAATCTTACCGGTAAATAGGTTTGGGTATCGCTCCTTCATAGAGTTCTCGGTTCCCAAGTAGCTTCTTCCATCCCGTGTTTGAGCCATAACACTTTTACTAACGGAACCCTTTTGTTTCGCAACTCCTTCACTTCACGAGCTAGGATACGAATCGGTTCTTCTTCATAACTCATATCGGCTTGAATTTTAACCTCGATGGACTAATTACGCATGCACGGATCAGACCTATAGCGTCAAGCATCAAACATGAAAGACGCCGTGAATCTTTTCAAGTTCGAGGGCAAAATCAAACGATACGCAATCGACCGTCTCGCTCGAATATCTCATATGGCCCGATGAACTCGGGCTCAATTTGCCTTTACGGCCAAATCGAGTATCTTTTCCAAGGCGAAACTTTAAGAAACACTTTATCTCCCACTTGATACTCAATGTCTTTTCGTTTCAGATCCGCTGCACGACTTCTCGACGATCGGAGGCTATCTTCGATTTTCACGGATTACTTTTACTTTCTGCTCAAATCTTTAATCAAATCCACTCCAAAATTTTGTTCTCACCGAGCTCGGTCCAAAACAATGGTGTACGGCATTTACGCTCGCATACAAGGCCTCGTAAGGCGCCATCTTAATACTTGATTGAAAACTATTGTTGTAAGCGAATTCAATCAAAGGTAAGCACTTTGTTCCATGAACCATCGAACTCGAGGATGCAACATCTCAACATATCCTCAAGTATCTCGAATTATCCGCTCGGATTGATCATCGGTTTGGGGTGAAAGGCGATGCTGAAATGCAACTTGGTACCTAAAGCTTCTTGCAATCTCTTCCAAAATCGCAAAGGTGAACCTCGGATCTCTATCCGACACCACAGAAATCGGTACCCCGTGTAATCTCACAATCTGAGAAACATACAATTCAGCTAGTTTATCCAATGAAAAATCCGTACGCACGGGGATAAAGTGAGCCGACTTAGTCAATCTATCAACAACAACCCAAATCGCATCCTTCTTGCTCATCGACAATGGTAGTCCCACACAAAGTCCATTGTGACTCGATCCCATTTCCACTCGGGTATCGTAATCGGTCAAGTAATCTCAAGGCACTTGTTGTTTCGCTTTCACTTGTTGACATATTAAACATCTTGAAACAAAGTCGAGATGTCTCGCTTCATACCATGCCACCAAAATCGCTGCTTCAAATCGTTGTACATCTTCGTACTCCGGTGGATTGCCAATGGCTACAATGGGCTTCGTTCTAATCATTGAAATAAGTTCAATTCTTTGGAACACACAGATGACTTCGAACCTCAAACAATCGTCATCACCAATATGAAACTCGATTCCTTGTTCGAACACACTCAAATCCGTTTTGCAACCAACTCATCATCAACTTTCTCGAGCTTCACGAATTTGATGAGTCAACAATGGTTTGGCCTTTAATTCGGCTACTAACACATTGTCGGCTAGAATAGACAAGTGTACATTCATTGCTCGTAAAGCAAACAGTGATTTCCGGCTTAAGGCGTCCGCAACCACATTAGCCTTTCCCGAGTGATAATCAATGACAAGCTCGTAATCTTTTAACAACTCGAGCCAACGTCTTTGTCGCAGATTTAAGTCTCTTTGAGTCATCAAATATTTGAGACTTTTGTGATCCGAATACACATGGCACTTCTCACCAAATAAGTAATGTCGCCATATCTTTAAGGCGAATACGATGGCAGCCAATTCGAGATCATGGGTCGGATAATTTTTCTCATGTGGCTTTAATTGTCTCGACGCGTAGGCCACAACTCGACCTTCTTGCATTAATACGCAACCTAACCCAAGTAGGGAGGCGTCACTATAAATGACAAACTCTTTGCCAGATTCGGGCTGCACTAAAACTAGAGCTTCCGTTAAATGAGTTTTCAATTGATCGAAACTTTTCTGACACTTTTCCGTCCATTCAAACTTGACATCCTTCAAGCAAGCCAAGTCATGGTGTGGCTATCATCGAGAATCCTTTTACAAACCGTCGGTAGTAACCTAAGTCCCAAAAAGTCTCGAACCTCGAAATATTTCTGAGGCTTCGAGTTAAGTATAGTTGAAATTTTACTCAAGGTCGACTCGAATACCCGATGCAGATACCACATGACCCAAGAAGCTAACCTCTCTTAACCGTAACTCACACTTGTTGAACTTAGCATATAATCGCTATCCCGTAAAATTTGTAACACTAATCTCGTGTGCTCGCATGTTCGGTCTCATCTCTTGAATAGACCAAGATGTCGTCAATGAACACCACTACGAACCGATCCAAATATGATCCAAGATCCGATTCATCAAATCCATAAATACCGTAGGGCATTAGTGAGCCCAAATGGCATCACTAAGAATTCAGTAGTGACATATCTCGCTCAAGGCGCTTTGGGTATATCCGAATCTCAGATTCGCAGAATCGATAATAGCCCGATCTCAAATCTATTTTTGAAAACACCGAGGCTCCTTCGCTTGATCGAACAAATCATCGATACGCGATAACGGATATTTGTTTTTATTGTCACTTTATTAAGTTGACGATAGTCAATGCACAACCTCATGGTTCCGTCCTTCTTTTCACAAACAACACCGGTGCACCCCAAGGTGAAAAACTCTCATGAGCAAAGCCTCTATCCACCAACTCTTGCAACCGAGCTTTCAACTCCTTTAATTCCATTGGTGCCATACGATCACGAGCTATCGAAATCGGTGGTCCCGGTACAAGCTCAATACCAAACTCTATCTCCGAACAGGTGGCGGACACTGTAATTCTTCGAAAACATCCGGTATTCACAAACCACCGACATAGACTCGGTTTTATTTCTAACTCCTTATCATCAAGTACATACGCAAGGTATGCTTCGCACCCTTTTCTTACATATTTCGGGCCAACATTGATGATATTACAATTGGCAACCCCTTCAAGTCCAGTAGACTCAACTCGGATCATCTCGTTATTTAGCATCTCAATTCAATAGTCTTGCTTTTGCAATTCACAACCGCATCATGCACGGTCAACCAATCCAACCCAAGAATAACATCAAATTCATCGAACGGCAAAAGCATCAAGTCCGCCGGAAAACAGAACCTCGAATGACTAGGGGCATTTCTTACACACTTTGTCGATCAAAGACGTAACGACCCAAGGGATTTGACACCCAAATTACGAACTCAGTAGACTCAACAGGTAGAGTCTTACTGGATGCTAAGGTTTCACATACATATGAATGAGTAGAGCCAGGGTCAATCAATGCAATCACACTAGTATCAAAGTGTGACATCCCAAAATTGACCCTAGTCGGGATGTGGTTTCGGGACCACAAAACTGAGGCATAAAAATAATTTATAATTTATTTTGATGCCTATAATATGTGTTAATTCATGTGTGACATTTTTGATGTTTCGATTTAGAGTTATAAATGTGAATTTCACTAGAAAGGGCCTAGTAGTAAACATTGAAAGTATGATGGGGAAATGTGGGATGACTAGTTGATAATGCATGCAAAAATAAGGGATTTGCATGTCAAATTTCCCCTTAACATGAAGTGGCCGCCATGACAAGGAATCATGGGCTAAACATGTCATGAAACATGTTTTGTTGGTGCACTAGGGAGAAACAATAAACAAATGAGTATGGGTAATAAAGAAAGAAAAAAAAAATGTGTGTGTGTGAGTGAAACCCCCCCTTGCCGTGCATTGTGGAAGAGAAAAAGAAAAATTTTGTTCATCCATTTTTCTCTTCTTTGCCGAAAATACTAAGGAAAAGGGAGGATTTTTGCTTCATGCTTGGTTTAGAAGAGAACTAGAAGGAGATTTGGCTATACTTGCATCAAGATTAAGGTATGTTTGAGGTTGTGTCATGAGATTCATGCTTGTTTTGGTTGCTAACTTGATGTGCATGTTAGCCATGGTTCAAATCCTTGTTATGCCATGGAAATGGTATTTGGCCAAGGTGGATTTTGTGTTAATGCCATTGCATGTTAAATATGAAGCTTGTTAATGGTGTATGTGATGGGGATTGATGGCTCTTGGACTTTCTTTTTAGTATTTTGAGTGAGACATTAAGTTCTTTGCTTAATCATGACCAAAATGATGGTGTTGTGATGTATTCGGTCATGGTATATCCATTAAGTATGATTCATGCATGTTGCATGGTAGGTAAGATTTGAGCTTTGAATATGTGTTTGCACATGATGAATTGGTATGACATATATACTATTTCAAGGTATATATTTGCTTGGGATGATGTTTTCGGTTATGTAGTACATGAGAGATGTGTATTGAGCTACAATATGTAATGCGTTAGTTAGTAAAATGCATGCTGTTTTTGTGTGGTATTATGCATAATCGGCCTCAACATGGGCATGCATATTCTACCACATGAGGGGAAATTGGTGTGCATGCATTCGGTTAGAGGCAAGCATATTGATGCCTATTCTTGGCTTAGAAAATTGCTAAGAGGAATACTAACTAAGGTGTTGAGTTCGATTCATGATTTTGTACATATGCGACTTTGATGCCTAATGAGTAGATATTTATATATTGGCTAGGCATCTTGAATTCCTCTTCCGATGCTCAAATGATAAAACCAATTTATTTGTTAAATTTAGCTCAAGAAGCTAGAGGTGGAGAATCAAGCAAAGGCAAAGGAAAGATAATCGAGTAGTCGATTGGAAATCGTTTCATCCAATATAAGGTAAGTCATAAAGCATATATTTGGCATTGATTTAAATGATCATAATATATATATGCAATTGTGTTTAATGAATTGATGTGTAAGTGGAAATGTGTGTGTATGGAATGATGCCATTGTTGAATGTATAAAGGTAGTAAAATGCATAACGTATTGGTCTTGGCACTAAGTGTGCGGGTGTAAATGGACACGGTGACAAGATTGGCACTAAGTGTGCGGATTTAAAATTTGTACAGCACTAAGTGTGCGAATTTGATTATATAGCACTATGTGTGCGAGCTGATTATATAGCACTAAGTGTGCGGACTTATTATATGCTTTTGCATCACTATTGGCACTGAGTGTGCGATATTATCGAGTTGATCACGGACAGCGGATCGGGTAAGTACCTCGAGCTCATGATGAATAGAAAATACGTCCATGCTTGGGGTTGAATTGGTAAGCCTTAAATCTATGTGATGATTGAAATTGTATGGTTGTGCTGGAAAATGAGTTAATGTGTAAAAATGCTTCGATTATCTTGTTGTGTAGAATATGAAATGTGGATGTATGAATTGGTACGAGATTGGACCGAAAGGTTCGAGGTATTATGGTATGGATTCGATATGGACGAGTACCTAGTTTCATTTGTTGTACATGTAGTAGTAATTTTATCGTGGATTGATTAATGCTTATGACTTACTGAGTTGTAAACTCACTCAGTGTTTTCTTGTCACCCATTTTAGGTCACCGGGACTCGTCTTGTTGTGTGCTCGAACCGTCGTGAAGTCATCACACCGCTGAAATCTTGTGGTATTACTTTTTTTTTGTTGTTGAAGAACATTTGGCATGTATAGGCTATTATATTTTGTCGATTTGTGGGATTGTAAACTTTAAGCCATGTGAAAATGGCCTATGTGGTCGCCGAGTGGGATGCTAGAACCTATAGCCACGAGTCTTAGAAACTCAAATTTTGTTAAGGTGGCCATAATTTGTGTCATGTATGATGGATGATTAAGGCCAAGGAAAAATTCATGAAATTGGCATAGTCTACTGCAGTAACTGTTGCGGACAGCAGCAGTGAGATGAGATTGAAAAATCACTAAAAATAGTATAAGTAGAATTAAATAGTGAGTAAATTATGGAACTGATCCTTGATGAATCTATTTTTATATGGATGAAACGAAACGACCATATGAGCAGTATACTGGGAGATATTAAAGTTCTCGTGAGACAGGGCCAGAACGATTTCTGGGTCCCCTGTCGTGACTTTGAAAATTTACCATAAATTATCCAGAAAGAATTAGGAGTCATGCCTTATATGTACAGATTCCATTTTGAGTCTAGTTTCATTAGAAACAAACGGCACCAGTATTAAAGCCCTGTACAGAAAGATATTCAAGTTGTAACGCGCGGAGGTCAGAGCAGTCGATCCCTGTAACATGGGTGACTTTAACTAATAAACTGTACCAATTGGCCCAACCAAAATTCTAAAATAAATCCATGGATGGATATATGAGTCTAAATTCAGGAAAATTTACGAAACCAGTTTCCGAGTTTTGGAACTCGAGATATGATTTTAAGGCGACGGTGACGCAGTTTTCCAGCCTGTCCAGAAATGCCAAATTGGTCGGTACTTTAAGAGGATTTGTCTCGTTAACCCCTCGTGTCCGACAATCGCGCCGGTCACGAAGTTAGGGTGTTACAATTTTATTGGTATCAGAGCTATGGTTTAGTCGGTTCTAGGACTACCATAGCGCGTGTGAGTCTAGCTATACATGCCAAATTGATAGTGCTTAATAATGTGATGACTTCGACGGTTGAAATTTTTGTTTTAATTAGCGATGGAACCCGGTAGAGAGACCCTTGGCGGATGACGTTGAAAGTGTAGCGGCTGCTCCTGCGCAAGGGACACCGCTGTTGAGCCTCATCATCCGCGAATAATCAAAATGAAGGGCGAAACAAGCCTTCTTCACTATGATGAATGAGTGGGTCGCGCAATATGCCCGAACCAACCCGGCTGTCCAACCATTCCCGAATTTAAACACTCCACCCCAAGAGCCCGCAATGCCTCCAATTCATCGATCCCGTGAGGCTGAGTAAACCACCGTGGACTTGATTAGGAAGCGTGGGGCCGAGGAGTTCAAGGCCATAGTTACCGATGATGCCGAAAAGGCCGAAGTTCGCTCGATAACACCATTAGAGTGTTAGATGAATCGTCATGCACCCCGACGAATGTCTTAAGTGTGCTATATCCTTGTTGCGTAGACTCGACTTACTATTGGTGGAGGACTTTAATTTCCATAGTCCCAAATGAACGAGTTACTTGGGATTTCTTCCAATCCAATTTCAAAGAAATACATTAGTCAACGGTTCATCGATCGAGCGTAAGGAATTCTTGGAACTCAAGCAAGGCCGGATGATCAGATCGAATACTGAACATGAGTTCGTAAGACTTAGTCGGTATGCTCGGAGTGTGTGGCTGATGAGGTTGCGATGTGCAAAAGATTTGAAGAAGGATTGAATGAAGAGTTAAAGTTACTAGTGGGAATTTTGGAGATAAAGGAGTTCGTGACACTAGTCGAACGAGCCTGCAAGGCGGAAGAACTTGGGAAGGAGAAGAAGAAGGCTGAATTTGAAGCAAGAGATTACCGTAAAAGATCGACGAGTAAAGCTCCGCTTCTGGCTACAAAGAGGTTCGTGGAGGACACCAAGAAGTCGAGAACGATCGCGGAATTTCCATTAGAACCCGACCATCGACGGACTCCGAGCTACTTCAGTAGCTAGTGTGGGCAATAATCGTCAAGAGAGACCCGAATGCCCCAATGTGGAAGACGACACCTAGGTGAATGTTGGGGTAAGTCTGTTAATAGGGCCTGTTATGGATGCGGTTCGAAGGACCACTTCATTAGGGATTGCACGGAGCTAGATGAGAAGAATAAGATGCAAGGTGCGAGATCTAGTGGGGCGACAGCTAGAGGTAGACCCCGAGGGTTTCGTGGAGGTAGGGCGGTAATCGAGGGGAGCCACCGACACTACTGTTCGATCCGAGACCCGAGCTCCGCTAGAGCATATGCCATCCGCAAGACGAGAGGAGGCATCCTCCCCGACGTTATCATGGGTACTTTTACTCTCTTTGATACTAGTGTGATTGCATTGATTGACCCCGCTCTACTCATTCATATGTATGTGAAACTTTAGCATCCAAGAAGACTCTACTGTTGAGTCTCTTCGAGTTCGTAATTGAGTGTCAAACCCTTTGGGTCAATACGCATTGCGTTGATAAAGTGTGCAAGAGATGCCCCTAATAATTCGAGAACTCTGCTTTCCTACCGATCCGATGCTTTTACCATTTAATGAATTCGATGTTATTCTTGGTATGGATTGGTGACCGTACATGATGCAAGGGTGGATCGCAAAAGGAAAACCATTGATTTGAGGAGTACAAATAATGAGGTAGTCCGAGTCGAGTTCATCGATTTAAAAGGAGCGCCAATGATGATATCTTCTATGACCGCTTGAGGTACGTGAAAAGGTGTGAAACATACCTTGCGTATGTGTTTGGAAGTAAAGAGACGGAAAGGAAACTCGAATCGGTACCAGTGGTTTGTGAGTATTCAGATGTTTTTCCCGAGGAGTTACCGGATTGCCACCGTTCGAGAAGTGGAATTCGCATCGGTTGTACCGGTACTACGCCGATTTCAATAGCCCCGTATCGTATGGCGTTAACGGAATTAAAGGAATTGAAGGTTCAATTGCAAGAACCGACGGATAGAGGTTTCGCTCAATGAGTTTTTCTCCATGGGGCGCACCTGTATTGTTTGTGAAGAAGAAGGACGGAACCATGAGGTTGTGCATCGACTATCGTCAACTCAATAAAGTGACGATAAAGAATAAATATCCATTGCCACGAATTGACGATTTGTTTGATCAATTAAAGGGAGCCTCGGTGTTTTCAAAGATAGATTTGAGGTCGGGGTACTATCAGTTGAGGGTCCGAGAATCGGACATACCCAAAACCGCTTTTAGAACGAGGTATGGTCACTACGAATTCTTGGTGATGCCGTTTGGGCTCACTAATGCCCTCTCGGTGTTTATGGATTTAATGAATAGAATTTTCAGGCCATACTTGGATCGGTTCAGTAGTTGTATTTATCGATGACATTCGGTCTATTCGAGAGATGAAACCGAGCATGCTGAACACCGAGGCTAGTGTTGCAAATCTTACGAGATAAGCGCTTATACGCAAAGTTCAAGAATGTGAATTTTGGTTGAAAGAGGTTAGCTTTTGGGGCACGTGGTGTCCGTGACGGTGTCGTGGTGGACCCGAACAAAATTTCGCCATAGTCGATTGGAAACCACCAAGGAATGTTACCGGGTTAGGAGCTTTTTGGGGCTTGCGGTTATTACCGACGATTTGTAAAAGGTTTCTCGACAATAGCCACGCCAATGACAAAGCTACTCCAAAAGGATGTTAAGTTTGAATGGACGGAGAAATGTCGAAAAGTTTCGATCAACCGAAAGCTTATTTGATCGAAGCCCCAATTCTAGTGCAACCCGAATCGGGCAAAGAGTTTGTCATTTATAGTGACGCATCCCTACTTGGGTTGGGTTGCGATTGATGCAAGAAGGGCGAGTTGTGGCCTGCGCGCCGAGGCAACTAAAGCCACATGAGAAAAATTATCCGACCCATGATCTCGAATTGGTCGCCATCGTATTCGCTTTAAAGATATGGCGACATTACTTATTTGGTGAGAAGTGCCATGTGTATTCGGATCACAAAAGTCTCAAATATTTGATGACCCAAAGAGACTTGAACTCGCGACAAAGGCGATGGCTCGAGTTGTTAAAGGATTATGAGCTCGTCATTGATTATCACCGGGAAGGGCTAATGTGGTTGCGGATGCCTTAAGCCGAAATCACTATTTGCTTTATGAAGCGATGAATGTACACTTGTCTATTCTACCCGACAATGTGTTAGTAGCCAATTGAAGGCCAAACCATTGTTGGCTCATCAAATTCGGAAGCTCGAAAGTTGATGAGGAGTTGCTTGCAAAACGGGCTGAGTGTGTTCTGAACAAGGAATCAGAGTTTCAAATTGATGATGACGATTGTTTGAGGTTCAGAAGTCGTCTGTGTGTTCCAAAGAATTCGGAACTTATTTCGATAATTCTAAATGAAGCCCATTGTAGTCGAATGTCAATCCACCCGGTAGTACTAAAATGTACAATGACCAAACGCCAATTTTGGTGGCCTAAGATGAAACGAGACATTTCGAATTTGTTTCAAGGTGTCCGATATGTCAACAAGTGAAAGCGAACATCAAGTGCCATCGGGATTACTTCACCGATCATGATACCCGAATGGAAATGGGATCGAGTCACAATGGACTTTGTATCCGGACCGCCATTGTCGCGAGTAAGAAGGATGCGATTTGGGTCGTTGTCGATAGACTAACTAAGTCGGCTCACTTTATCCCCGCGTCGCACGGATTTTTCAATGGACAAATTAGCGGAATTGTACGCTTTCGATTGTGAGATTACACGGGTGCCTATTTCTATCGTGGTCGGATAGAGACCCAAGATTTACGTCGCGATTTTGGAAGAAATTGCAAGATGCTTTGGGTACCAAGCTGCATTTTAGCACCGCTTTCATCCCCAAACCGATGGTCAATCCGAACGGATAATTCAAATACTCGAGGATATGTTGAGATGTTGCATCCTTGAGTTTAGTGGTTCATGGAACGGTATTTACCTTTGATTGAATTCGCCACAACAATAGCTTTCAATCAAGCATTAAGATGGCGCCTTTACGAGGCTTTATACGGTCGTAAATGCCGCACCCATTATTCGGACCTGAACTTAGTGAAGGTAAATTCTTCGGTTGATTTGGTTAAGGATGCCGAGCAAAAGTTCGAGTAATTCGTGAAAGTTTGAAAGTCGCTTCGGATCGCCAAAAGTCGTATGCGGATTTGAAAAGAAAAGATATTGAATATCAGGTTGGAGACAAGGTCTTTCTCAAAGTTTCACCTTGGAAGAAGGTGCTTAGATTTGGTCGTAAGGGCAAATTGAGTCCGAGGTTTATCGGGCCATATGAAGTATCCGAACGAGTTGGGCCAGTCGCATATCGATTAATTTTGCCCCCTGAGCTCGAAAGGATTCACAACGTTTTTCATGTCTCGATGCTTCGACGATACAGGTCTGATCCATCACACGTAATTGCTCCATCCGAGATTGAGATTCAGCCTAATTTGAGCTATGAAGAGGAACCGGTTCGCATTATGATGCGTGAAGTAAAGGAGTTACGCAATAAGAAAATCCCGTTAGTGAAGGTGTTATGGCATAAACACGGAATTGAAGAAGCCACTTGGGAACTTGAGGACTCTATGAAAGAGCGATACCCGAGCCTATTTACCGGTAAGATTTTCGGGGACGAAAATTTCTTAAGTGGGGGAGAGTTGTGACATCCCAAAATTGACCCTAGTCGGGATGTGGTTTCGGGACCATTAAAACCGAGGCATAAAAATAATTTATAATTTATTTTGATGCCTATAATATGTGTTAATTCATGTGTGACATTTTTGATGTTTCGATTTAGAGTTATAAATGTGAATTTCACTAGAAAGGGCCTAGTAGTAAACATTGAAAGTATGATGGGGAAATGTGGGATGACTAGTTGATAATGCATGCAAAAATAAGGATTTGCATGTCAAATTTCCCCTTAACATGAAGTGGCCGCCATGACAAGGAATCATGGGCTAAACATGTCATGAAACATGTTTTGTTGGTGCACTAGGAGAAACAATAAACAAATGAGTATGGGTAATAAAGAAAGAAAAAAAAAAAATGTGTGTGTGTGAGTGAAACCCCCCTTGCCGTGCATTGTGGAAGAGAAAAGAAAATTTTGTTCATCCATTTTTCTTCTTTGGCCGAAAATACTAAGGAAAAGGGAGGATTTTTGCTTCATGCTTGGTTTAGAAGAGAACTAGAAGGAGATTTGGCTATACTTGCATCAAGATTAAGGTATGTTTGAGGTTGTGTCATGAGATTCATGCTTGTTTTGGTTGCTAACTTGATGTGCATGTTAGCCATGGTTCAAATCCTTGTTATGCCATGGAAATGGTATTTGGCCAAGGTGGATTTTGTGTTAATGCCATTGCATGTTAAATATGAAGCTTGTTAATGGTGTATGTGATGGGGATTGATGGCTCTTGGACTTTCTTTTTAGTATTTTTGAGTGAGACATTAAGTTCTTTGCTTAATCATGACCAAAATGATGGTGTTGTGATGTATTCGGTCATGGTATATCCATAAGTATGATTCATGCATGTTGCATGGTAGGTAAGATTTGAGCTTTGAATATGTGTTTGCACATGATGAATTGGTATGACATATATACTATTTCAAGGTATATATTTGCTTGGGATGATGTTTTCGGTTATGTAGTACATGAGAGATGTGTATTGAGCTACAATATGTAATGCGTTAGTTAGTAAAATGCATGCTGTTTTGTGTGGTATTAAGTGCATAATCGGCCTCAACATGGGCATGCATATTCGGCCACATGAGGGGAAATTGGTGTGCATGCATTCGGTTAGAGGCAAGCATATTGATGCCTATTCTTGGCTTAGAAAATTCGCTAAGAGGAATACTAACTAAGGTGTTGAGTTCGATTCATGATTTTGTACATATGCGACTTTGATGCCTAATGAGTAGATATTTATATATTGGCTAGGCATCTTGAATTCTCTTCCGATGCTCAAATGATAAAACCAATTTATTTGTTAAATTTAGCTCAAGAAGCTAGAGGTGGAGAATCAAGCAAAGGCAAAGGAAAGATAATCGAGTAGTCGATTGGAAATCGTTTCATCCAATATAAGGTAAGTCATAAAGCATATATTTGGCATTGATTTAAATGATCATAATATATATATGCAATTGTGTTTAATGAATTGATGTGTAAGTGGAAATGTGTGTGTATGGAATGATGCCATTGTTGAATGTATAAAGGTAGTAAAATGCATAACGATTGGTCTTGGCACTAAGTGTGCGGTGTAAATGGACACGGTGACAAGATTGGCACTAAGTGTGCGGATTTAAAATTTGTACAGCACTAAGTGTGCGAATTTGATTATATAGCACTATGTGTGCGAGCTGATTATATAGCACTAAGTGTGCGGACTTATTATATGCTTTTGCATCACTATTGGCACTGAGTGTGCGATATTATCGAGTTGATCACGGACAGCGGATCGGGTAAGTACCTCGAGCTCATGATGAATAGAAAATACGTCCATGCTTGGGGTTGAATTGGTAAGCCTTAAATCTATGTGATGATTGAAATTGTATGGTTGTGCTGGAAATTGAGTTAATGTGTAAAAATGCTTCGATTATCTTGTTGTGTAGAATATGAAATGTGGATGTATGAATTGGTACGAGATTGGACCGAAAGGTTCGAGGTATTATGGTATGGATTCGATATGGACGAGTACCTAGTTTCATTTGTTGTACATGTAGTAGTAATTTTATCAGTGGATTGACGAATGCTTATGACTTACTGAGTTGTAAACTCACTCAGTGTTTTCTTGTCACCCATTTTAGGTCACTGGGACTCGTACTGTTGTGTGCTCGGAACCGTCGTTGAAGTCATCACACCGGCTGAAATCTTGTGGTATTACTTTTTTTTGTTGTTGAAGAACATTTGGCATGTATAGGCTATTATATTTTGTCGATTTGTGGGATTGTAAACTTTAAGCCATGTGAAAATGGCCTATGTGGTCGTCGAGTGGGATGCTAGAACCTATAGCCACGAGTCTTAGAAACTCAAATTTTGTTAAGGTGGCCATAATTTGTGTCATGTATGATGGATGATTAAGGCCAAGGAAAAATTCATGAAATTGGCATAGTCTACTGCAGTAACTGTTGCGGACAGCAGCAGTGAGATGAGATTGAAAAATCACTAAAAATAGTATAAGTAGAATTAAATAGTGAGTAAATTATGGAACTGATCCTTGATGAATCTATTTTTATATGGACGAAACGAAACGACCATATGAGCAGTATACTGGGAGATATTAAAGTTCTCGTGAGACAGGGCCAGAACGATTTCTGGGTCCCCTGTCGTGACTTTGAAAATTTACCATAAATTATCCAGAAAGAATTAGGAGTCATGCCTTATATGTACAGATTCCATTTTGAGTCTAGTTTCATTAGAAACAAACGGCACCAGTATTAAAGCCCTGTACAGAAAGATATTCAAGTTGTAACGCGCGGAGGTCAGAGCAGTCGATCCCTGTAACATGGGTGACTTTAACTAATAAACTGTACCAATTGGCCCAACCAAAATTCTAAAAATAAATCCATGGATGGATATATGAGTCTAAATTCAGGAAAATTTACGAAACCAGTTTCCGAGTTTTGGAACTCGAGATATGATTTTAAGGCGACGGTGACGCAGTTTTCCAGCCTGTCCAGAAATGCCAAATTGGTCGGTACTTTAAGAGGATTTGTCTCGTTAACCCCTCGTGTCCGACACCGGCGTCGGTCACGAGTTAGGGGTGTTACACAAAGAGAGTGAAAGTACCAGTGATAACGTCAGGGGAGGATGCCTCCTCTCGTGCGCGGATAGCATATGCTCTAGCAGGAGCACGAGTCTCGGATCGAACAACCGTATCAGAGACCCCTCTCTGATTACCACCCCTACCTCCTGAAATCTTTGGGTTCACCTCTAGCCGTCGTCCCACTAGATCTTGCACCTTGCATCTTATTCTTCTCATCTAGCTCCGTGCAATCTCTAATGAAGTGGTCCCTCGAACCGCATCCATAACAGGCCCTATTAACAGACTTACCCCAACATTCACCTATGTGTCGTCTTCCACATTAGGGGCATTCGGCTTTTCTTGACGACATCGCCCACACTAGCTACCGAGGTAGCTCGTGAGTCCATCGATGGTCGTGCTCTAATGGAAATCCCCGCAGTCGCCCTCGACTTATTTGTGTCCTCTCTGAACTTCTTTACAGCCGAAAATGGAGCCTTGCCCATCGATCTTTTACGATAATCTCTAGCTTCAAATTCAGCCTTCCTCTTCTCCCTTCCGAGCTCTTCCGCCTTGCAGGCTCGCTCAACTAGTGTTACAAATTCTTTTATCTCCAAAATACCCACCAGTAGCTTTAACTCTTCATTCAATCCCTCTTCAAATCTTTTGCACATAGCAACCTCATCAGCCACACACTCCCGAGCATACCGACTAAGTCTTACGAACTCATGTTCAGATTCGACATCACATACGACCTTGCTTGAGCTCTAAGAATTCCTTACGCTTTTGATCGATGAACCGTTGACTAATGTATTTCTTTCAAATTCGTTTGGAAGAAATCCCAAGTAACTTGTTCCTTTGGCTTTGGGACTATGGAAATTAAGGTCCTCCACCAATAGTAGGTCGAGCCTCAACAAGGATATAGCACACTTAAGACATTCATCGGTGTGCATGACATTCATCAAACACTCTAATGGTGTTATCAAGCCGTAACTCAGCCCTTTCAGCATCGCCAAGAATTATGGCCTTAAACTCCTCGGCCCCACGCTTCCTAATCAAGTCCACGGTGGTTTACTCACCTCACAGATCAGCAACCGATGGCATTACGGGCTCTTGGGTGGATTATTTAAATTTGGGAATGGTTGGACAGCCGGATTGGTTCGGGCATATTGCGCCACCCACTCATTCATCATGGTGAAGAAGGCTTGTTTCGCCTTCATCTTGATTATTCGCGGATGACCGAGGCTCAACAGCAGGTGTCCCTTGCGCAGAGCAGCCGCTACACTTTCAACGTCATCCGCCAAGGGTCTCTCTACCCGGTTCCATTTGCTAATCAAAACAAAAATTTCAACCGTCGAAGTCATCACATTTTAAGCACTAACACATTGGCATGTATAGCTAGACTCACACGCTACGGTAGTCCTAGAACCGACTAAACCATAGCTCGATACCAATAAAATTGTAACACCCGAACCCGAGACCGTCACGAGTCGAACACGAGGTGTTAACAGACTTCAAACCACTTATTGAGAATTTCCCAGACAAGCTGCCAATCTGTGTACTAGTCGCTTCAAAAATCATATCTTGATTTTTACAACTCGAAAATCAGTTTTGTAATTTTTCCCTGAAACTAAACTCATATGTCCATCTACAGATTTTTTTCTAGAATTTTTGATCGAGCCAATTAGTACAGTTTATTAGTTAAAGTCTCCCCTGTTGCAGGGATCGACTACACTGACCTTTGTGCGTTACGAATTGGATATCTCCCTGTACAGGGCTTCAATACTGATTCCAGTTGTTTCTATAGAAACTAGACTCAGAGAGGAATCTATACATATATGGCATGACTCCTAATTATCTCTGGTTAATTTACAATGATTTTCCAAAGTCAGAATAGGGGATCCAGAAACCGTTCTGGCCCTGTTTCACGAGAACTTTAATATCTCTTAAAATACAGCTCATATGGTCGTTTTGTTTCATCCATATGAAAATAGACCCATCAAGCTTCGAGTGCGTAATTGTTTTAGCTATTAATTCCACCTCTACTATTTTTAGTGATTTTTCGATCTCATATCACTACTGCTGTCCGCAACAGTTACTGCAGTAGACTATGCCAATTTCATGAATCCTTCCTTAGCCTTACTACTCATCCATCATACGTGACACAAATTATGGCCACCTTATCAAAATTAAGGTTTCTAAGACTCGTGGCTATAGATTCTAGCATCCCACTCAAACGACCACATAGGCCATTTTCACATGGCTTAAAGTTTACAACCCAAAATTTAACAAAACAAAATAGCTCATACATGCCAAATGTTCTCCTAAGTCGACTAAGAAGACAATACCAAAATTGCTCGCGGTGTGATGACTTCGTTGATGCCATTTAACACCCAAAAGGAGACGAGCCCAAGGAACCTAAAATGGCTAATGTGAAATATATGTGTGATATGTATATGTGGTAAAGCCAGAATGGCTAATGTGAAATATATGTGTGATATGTATGTGGTAAAACAGATGGAATGTGAAATATGTATGAGATATGTATATGTGGTAGCCGAATGGCTAATGTGAAATATGTGTGATATGTATATGTGGTAAGCAGAATGGCTAATGAAATATATGTGTGATATGTATATGTGGTAAAGCAAGGCTAATGTGAAATATGTATGAGATATGTATATGTGGTAAAGCCAGAATGGCTAATGTGAAATATGTGTGATATGTATATGTGGTAAACCGAATGGCTAATGTGAAATATGTGTGATATGTGTATGTGGTAAAACCGAATGGCTGAATGTGAAATATATGTGTGATATGTATATATGGTAAAGCCGAATGGCTAATGTGAAATATATGTGTGATATGTATGTGTGGTAAAGCCGAATGGCTAAAGTGAAATATATATGAGATATGTATATGTGGTAAAGTAGATGGCGAGTGTGAATATATGTGTGATATGTATGTGGTAAAGCAGATGGCTAATGTGAAATATATATGAGATATGTATATGTGGTAAAGCCGAATGGCTAATGTGAAATATATGTGTGATATGTATGTGGTAAAGCCGAAGATGGCAATGTGAAATATGTATGAGATATATATATGTGGTAAAGCCGAATGGCTAATGTGAATGTTGTAACATGTGATTAAATGTACATGAAACTTGGAAATGTATTTGGTAAGACACGATGACTACGTGTGGAGATTATGTGCAGGTAAGACCCGATGACTACGTGTGGAGATTTAAATGCGAGCTAAAGGTCTCACCGATAATCCAGTAGAGGTTAAAGCTATAAGACTTCATAATAAGAATTTCTTATAAATATATTCAATGCGAAAGGTTAAGCGGTATGTACTCCAAGTTTATATGTGAGCTTGATTTGAACTAAATCATAAGGTAGTTATGTGATGCATACGAGAGCAATCTATGAGACTATTCCTATGATTATGTGACATCGGATCGGTGTGAGAGGTTATGTGAAATCATACAATATATCTATGTCACATGAGCTCACTTTTATGTGAAAGTTTATCTGCATATTGTATGTGATGAGATGTGCATATTCGGTAAAAGGATGGTATGCCCAAAGGAAGAGTGAAATAAAAATACGAACAACTATGTTATAATTTGATTGATCTGTGTGACTGCTTAAAACTTACTAAGCATTGTAATGCTTACTCCGTTTACTTTGTTCTCATTTTATAGATATCATTAGAAGCTGTGCTCGGGATTGTCGACAACTAGTCACACTATCACTATCCTTTGCTTCTGTTATGTTTAGAATTATTTTATGGCATGTATAGAATAGACTAGTGGCGGAAGAATATATTTTGGTTAATGTATATAAGCCATGCGAAAATGGCATCTTTTGAATGTTTACTTAGAGGCGTTTAAATTTTATCCCGGGTGTGCTTAGTACTTATTTAAATAATGATCTTTATTTCAAGAAAAAGTTCAAAATTTTACTGTTCGACATGAGTTACAAGTCCGTAATGCCCTTACCTATTCCGTGACGGTTACGGGATAGGGGTGTTAAATTTTACTCGCACCCAAAGTTACGATATCAAGGCCCGAAGCCAATACATTAACTTGATGACATTTCATTACCATCATATCTCGTATGAGATTAACCGAAATTTCGCTTGTCAATTTCGTTTCGAACACTTCCGTATAGTAGGATTCACAATTAAATCACTATCCACAATCTCATAAATACATTTTATGCAATATTAAAGCATATAATATTCATTTATAATGAAATTAACGTCTACGAACATACCGGTCATATAAACAATGAACCTGGTCAATTAATAAGTTTTGTTCTTTTCGATCTAAGTCCGTGTTCCTCTTTCTTGATCTATATGTATCCAAAAGTAACTCATTTAACCACTTATTCATTCAATTTCATCCACAAAATACGTTTGGACATTTTGCACTTTAGCCCCAAAGTTACACATTTTGACATTTTAGTCCTTATCACACAAAACACCAAATATAAAAAATCATCGAAATAATGCCTTAGTTGGATCTTCCTATGGTCCTTAGCCCATGTATTTCATTTATTTTATAATTTAGTCCCTCAATTTACAAATTTCACAATTTAGCCCATAATAATCAAATTCATCAAAAATCCCAATACAAAACATATTTATCTATCATCAGGCTTCCATATTTCATCAATTAACATTACAAAGCTCACAAAATCAATAATGACATAACTCAAAATCATCATCAAATTCTAAAATTGGGGCACGGGCTTAATAGAACACAAAGCAACAATCACAAAAACATAGAAATTATCAAAAACAAATCAAAAATCACATACCTAATTGATCTTCAAAGTTTCGAATGTTTTTATGCTTCAAACCCTAATTTTATTCTTCAATTTAAGTGGCCATTAAGATGAATGAATCAAATTTTGTCTTTTGTTTTCTTAAATTATTAACTAATTTACACATTTACTAAATTAACCTTGTTTCATAACATTAAAATTCCACTAACATTAGGAATTTGTGTCCACCCATTATTCCAATTGTCAAATATCAATATAAGGACCCCAAAATAACAAACCTAGCAAATAAAAAATTTAAACTTATGGCATGCCACTTTTGCATTTTCGCGATTAAGTCCTTTTATAAAATCGAGCACACAAATGATAAAATTTTCACAGAAATTTTCACATATCACATATCATGCTATAAACATAGAAGATAATTTTAAAATTTTTTCTCACTCGATTTGTGGTCCAAATCATTATTCTAGCTAAGGTCTAAAGTGAGAACTACGGTGTGACAAGTCGATTACTGACAGGGCGGCGAGCATGCCCCTAATGGTGGAGCCACAACAACCTGCAGTGACCCTCCATCTGGGAAAAATTTTTAGATTTTGTAAAAAATTCTCTGCGTACCCTGTTTAGTCCCGACTCATTTCTAATGCATGTTTTGGACCTCAAGGGTTCATATAAGGGACTTTATGATTGATTTCTGACTTGAATATTGTATGGAGTAGAATATCTATTTATTTAATCTTTAAGTTCTGGTAATGCTCCATAATCCTAGTCCGGCGACGGTTTTGGGTTAAGGGTTTTACACCACGGGTTGCTTATCACAGTCATTTGTAGTGATCATATTAGCCATTAAGAAGACATAATGGTGGCAATGAGATAAAATAGGATTGTATTGAGTGAATAGATTTAACTCAAAGGAATCAAGGATATCAGATGAAGGTAACATACAAATGACGAGGTTATTGGACAAAGTAGTTGGATGAATTGCTCTCGTAAATAGTATGCAATAAGAAGTTTTCAATCATGGTACTTCTTGTGGATGACTCCATGATTAAGTAATTGCAAAATATTGGAACAATGCTTCTGGACATAATTGCAATCACTGGAGCCTAATTGTATATGTCAGATTGATCCCTTTGCTAGATCAACAAAAGCTCTATCGGGCTACATTTGAATCAAAAGAAAATTCTACGACTTTGGAAATTATTTAATTGAGTTGATTTATTCGATGTGGAATTAAATTAGGTGGTCATGAGAATTGTTCAACTAGAGAATTTGATTAAAGAATTTTCTTGAAAATTTAATTTGGAAAATTTAAGTGATTTTTGGAAAAATTAATTTTGATCAAGTAAAATTAAATTAATTGAATTAATATGATATTTTTGAAATTAATTTTCGAGGTTAGACAATTGATCCAATGGGTAATTGAACTTAAAAATTGGACTGAGATCGTAAATTAGGTGGAAGCCCAAAACCGAGACCAATACCCATCTGGTCAAACCGGCTTAGTATGTGAAAAGGGTTGATGTTTCAATCGATGGCTAGATTAGACCGGTCGGGCCATCACTAACTGAATTGAGCCGATGGCAAGCTTGGGGTGCGATGAAGTGTTGTACCTACATCACCAGACCAGCGATGCCGCAAGCTGAGACGAAGACGTCCTAATGGCGAAATGACGGTTGGTCTTTGGTGGTGGCGGTGGAAGAGTTACACTTCTCTGGGACTCTATTAGAGAATTTGATTTCAAATTAGCTATTTAAAAATAATATTATTTTAATATTAAATTAAATTTAATACTTATCTTAATAGTATTTTATTAATTTAATTTAAAAGTGATTATCTTAATATTAAATTTAATTTAATGTTTATCTTATAGATAAATATTCTATTATTTTAATAAGATTTAATATTAAATTTAATCTAATATTAAATATTAGATTAAATTTAATATTAAAGTGATTTAGTTTAATCATAGTTGAACTCTCTAAATCTTCCCGTATAAAGATAGCTCACTTGAATTCAAGAGAAAGTTGTAGAGAAAATTATCTAAAGAGGTTATTTAGAAAATTTCGAGAGATACATTTTTCATTTACAACTTCAAAAGTTTAGAGAAATTACGAAATTACCCCATTGGTAATTGTTGTAAAAATTCTAATTCAAAGCAAGCTCACTCGCAGATGTGAACTTGAGGATAGCGGAGAAGACTACTCATCGAAGAGCTCATCCTAGACGAATGTAAAGTGCATAATTTTGATTTAGTATTTATTACTTTAGATATCACAACCAATATATTGTTTTGGAAAAGAATTTAAAACTCGGTTTTTCCTAATAAATTTTTCATTGCGTTTTCAAATCTTTTTCCAACACGACTTTGAAGACAGTAGCCAAAATTCTCAACTTGAAGACCAATTAAAAATTTTTCAAAATAAAATAGGGTTGATATCACAACATTGAGGGTATGATATAGTGTTGCTAGAAACAGACCACTAAGTCCTTGTTTTCCAAAGCTTCCAACCTAGAATATTAACCAACATTTGGCCCTAAGACCCCAAATCAACCATTTCATATATTCGAATATGCTAAAACATAATTACCAAAACATCCACCTCACTTATATGTATAACTATACCATTTCCATAAAATGGCAAAATATATACAAACCATTTTAAAGCATTTCTAGACATTAGAACAAGTATTCCCCAAGTACATTTAAGACCAAAATGAAATACAATTTACAAATTTTGTTGAGTCATAATGGTTGTCTGGATGCTAGCTTTAAGTCTTGATGATTCAAGAATCACCGAACACAGGCATAGAAAATATAATACGATGAGCAATAAGGCTTAGTGGTACATTTATAATTCAAGTATATAACATAAGCATTAACAAATCAATCCCAAAGTAAACATGTATATCTATATGCACATATCAATAAAATTTGGAGTTACCAAGCTTTGTATTATCAATTTGAATATATTATGCATTTAAAACAAGCATCAAATTATCCTAATTCAATTCAACATGCGTGGACATTTCATTTTACTTAAAATAGCACATCTCAAACGTACCAATGTTAGAACATTCAATTATAAGTCCTTCTTTCGATATGCCACTTATAATATTACATATTTCAATCATTTCTAGAGTCTACTGACTCATTCGTATTTATTTCGTGTAACACCTGGTTTTGGCGCGTTTGAAATTGGCGGAGTAAATCGAGTAGCACTCAAAGTGGTGTAAGTGCTATCCGTCAACGATGCTCTTGGTGTGTAAAAGTGGGTGTGTAATAGGCATTGGATTATTATGAGGAATTGTCTTAGAAAGGATGAATTGTTAAGGAATGAAGCTTGGTACTGTATTATTGTAACAACCCGTTTTCAGTCAAATCGGAACAGTGGTTTCAGAACCACCAATCTAAAGTCAAACTATTTATTTTATTATTATTTTAATGTATACAACATGTTAGTAGTGTCGTATACAAATTTCTTGAAGAAATTTTGGCGTTTGTATGTTTAATTTAGTAAAAAGACTAAATTAAAAAATGTAAAATTTGAGTTCTATAAGTTAAAGGTACTAAATGGCTATGAAATTAAGTAGTTAAAGGATTCATGTGGTAATTATACCATTATTATTATGAGTGGACTTTTATGACAATTAAAATGGAATTATAAAGGTTATATGTTAAGCTTAAATTAGTAAATGGCCAAATAACTTAAAATTAAATTAAAGAAAAGCAAGGTATCATCTTCCTATTCTCATTTTCCAAAATTGTAACCTAAAAACACAATGGGAATAGCTTGAAGCATTCGCCAACATTCCTTGTGCATGTAAGTGCCATTTGCTCGATTTTTAATGGTTTTATATTTTTGGAGTCGTTGTAGCTTAATATAGCTAGCTTAGGGACTAATTTGTGAAGCTGTTAAAGTATTAGGGTTCACCATTGTTGAATGTGCATGTGTTTTGATGTTTGATGGTAGAAAATAAATGGTTGTAGTTAGATAAACAAGTTTTGTAAAGTGATTTTGGTTGAAAATGTCAAATAGGGATTAAACTAAGAAATGTGAAAATTATGTGGTAAATGTGTGAAAACATAAAATGTATGGGCTGCTATAAGCTTGTATGAAATTTGGCTAGCATGGGTGTGGATTAAATTGCATGAATTTGTAATTTTATGAGCTAATGACTAAACGTAAAAGTTAAAATATTAGGGTAAAAGTGTAAATTTGTAAAAATATGTATTTGAGATGAATTGAATAGAATAAATACTAAATGGATTGAATTTGATTATTTACATCAAGTTAAGCCTTATGCAGATCTAGATCAAGGAAAGATAAAGTATCGAACTAGTCGATTTTATTTCGTCATTTTGTGATCGAGGTAAGTTCATTATGTTTAATTAGCATTAAATTATATGTGTTTGATTGCATATATTGTTATAATTGAAATGATATGAACACCTCAAAATTCTCGACAAGTTATTGGCAATATAAATCGGTTGAACCTTAGGAATAGATAGGATAGAAATGACATGTCATTAGGGGTTACCGTATTTTGGTCTTTGGTTCATCAGCGTTCTACTAGTGGCTGAGTTTTCAGCATGTGTTGATTACTTGTCGACTTGTGTGAGCGACCAAGTATAGCTACATCTTGACCTTCAACTTGTGTGGCGGACCAGTGATAGCTCGAGAGTGAGTATTTATATGAGATATGAAATAGAGATGGTTTTGACCATGTATTTGGCACTTAGTGTGCGAGATTCGAGCATCGACAGTATTCCAAATGGTTCAAGGGTATATTGATTGTTTGGAAGAATAAGAGATTGATATGTATCATTACGGTATGTATGTGAATCATAAAAGCATTAAAGCTATGAAATTTGTGAATTTTATGTTTAACCTTATGGATGAATATGTGTTAGGTTTGTGGATTAAATTGAGTTGCATTATCGGGTTTAATCACTTAAATTATGATTATATGGTAAGTTGTATTTATTATCCATACGAGTTTACTAAGCTTAATAGCTTTTATAGTGATTTCAAGCTTGCTTAGATTGGAAGTTGTCGGAGATATCATCGGACTATCCAATTTGTTGTTTTGGTACACTTGAACTTTGTGTATTTTGGTTATATGGCATGTATAGGTCTTTTGGCTAAGGTAGCCTTTATGTCTTGATGAATTTTGGCCAATTGAATTGGCTTGTAATTAGTCATTTAATATGACTTGTTTTGGCGAGATGTTGGTATATGTATACCTACTTCTTATTTTATGTATTTGGATTGCCATGGAAATACCTTAATTTTGTATTGGTATTTTGAGTACAAAATAAATTGACTTTGAGAATGTGGTATGCAAATGAATAAGGCACAAAGTCTAATAAGCGAGTTTGATCATTTGGGTATACTTTTGAAGCATAATGGTATGTTTTTGAATGCTTATGAGCCTTGTGGTTGTTGGTGTTGATATTGCATGATTTTGACTTGGTTGAGATTGGTTTGAATGCATATTTTTTATTTGGTCATATTTTATTTGATGGATTTAGGTTGTTGCTAATTTGGGTGTGAAAATGGCTTGGAAAATAGCCTATTTTTGTCCCACGCAGGCGAGCATGGATGTGTGCCTTAGTCGTGTGTGACACATGGCCAGTGACACTAGTGTGTCCCTAATATTTATTTAGAAACCAAGTCAGTAGCTTTATACGGTCTACCACGCAGGTGTGTGACTTGGCAGTATGGCATAGGTCGATATACCCTCCAGTTTCACACGGCTAGCACATGGCACTATATACGGGCATGTGAGGCCATTTTGAAGGGTACACGGCTAGCCACAGTGTGTGGTTGGCGTGTGACCCAAGTCGAGTTGCATGGGGTCGGACACGGGCTGGGACACGGCCATGTGATTCCATTTGAATGTCAACCTGACTTATGACAGGCGTGTCTCTTGGTATGTGAGACACTGACTAGCCACTGCGGGTGTGTGTCCCTACACTTTGAAAATTTACTATGTCTTTTTAAAAATTTATTAAGTATTTGATTTAGTCTTGAACCACTTCTAATGATTGTTTTAGGCCTCGAGGTCTCGTTTTAGGGACTATATGACTGTATCTGAATGATATTTGTTTAGATTTGAGAATTGAATGTGACATGTATGGGTGTTTCAGAAATAGGTTTGATAATGCTCCGTAACCCTATTCGGGCGATGAATACAGGTTAAGAGTGTTATATTTATTGGTATTAGAGCCAAGTTTAGTCGATTCTCGAACTAACGTAGCATGTATGAGTCTATCTATACATGTCATATTTAACCTGTGATAGTGTGATATCTCTATGAGTTTTAATTATGTTTTCATATAATAATGGATCCTAATCAAGTAGTTTCCAATAATGTGGTAATGTCATGAGTTTAGTTATGGAGTAGCGTTGTCTAAATTGAGACTCAGATCCGAGGGTTAGGGAGGAGGGCTAAAAGCCTTCTTCCAAATGATGAATGAGTGGTTTTGAATTTGTGCGAATGAATCTAGTCGTTGACCTTCCACCCCACTTATTCCAAAAGCTGGTTCGTAGTTCCTTAGGTTTGGAAACTTTGTGTATGAGTAAACAACTGTTGATAAAATTGAGGAAGCAATTTGAATTTAAAGCTACGATTGATGATGATCCTAAGAGAGATGAGTTTTGGCTTGAGAATACAATTCGGTTTTTGATGAACGTAACACCCCAAACCACCGCCTAGACGTTATATCGGATCCGCGTGCCACATCAAAGCGTTAAAACATTTTTCATTCTAAGTCTAGGAAATCGTACTTGATGTTCAAAGGATTAATTCATTGAGGGTTAAAGTGAATGGAAGCTGCGCACCAGGTAGGAAATCGGAAAAAGGAGGTTAGTCCATCAGACTGCTTAAGTACCAAGCTCTTTCGGATCCAATCCTAGACATGCACACCGCCATTGCCACACTCTAACATCGTATATTTTTAGGTTACCATTGAAATTATGTCTATTTTAGAATAAAACATATTTAAGTTTGTAAACGTTATCATAGCGAAGCCTTGTTTGTAATCGTGTTACTTTGAAATGGTTTATGTTTTTGAAACGAACCTAGATCTAGCCCATTTTGATAGTTAATATAATTTAAGTTCATCATAATAATATATAAATCAAAAACCAAAGAAAAATAATAAACGGCCTTATTACATAGTAAAACCAAATCATCAAAGTAAATGAAAAATGAAGTCCAATTCACGGAAGAAAACCATATTGCGGAGCAGTGGCCACTCAAGATCCCTCGCAGCTCCAAGCCCACTATGGTTGGGGATTACACGCGGATGAAAATAGGGGATGAGTTTGGGGAAACTCGTTAATAAAATTAACCCAACCATAGCCCATATCAGCTCAACCTGAAAGCAGAATAAATCGGCCTTAGCCCGAGCAGTGCAATTAAGCCCATAGGCCCATATGAATCGAGATCGGATATTTCATGTATATGCAAACCCAACCCATAACCAACCACACACCCCTTACCAACCTTTCACCATGTGGGAGACTACTCACCCACAAGCTACTACCTCCTCGGAATATGAGCATGGTCGCGAGCAGAATAATGTGAGCCACTAGAAGCGAAAATATGTGGCGAGAGCCACGAATAGAAATATATGGCGAGCCAGAGATCGAGATAATTGTGGCATAGCCACCGAGGCGCTTCCTCCAAAATATAACCCATGTCCCCATGCAACAAAGATTCATTCATGGCATACAACATATAGATTTAAATCAACATGCTTTGGACAAAATTAACCCTAGGGCATATCGGTCATTTACACCTAGGGTATCATGGTAATTTTCCATACATAAGGGTATTATAGTAATTTAGCTACTTTGGGTTTTCATGCATATCCTATCCATTTCGTACTATCGAATACTTACAGCGCATACTTACCAAATTGAGCCCGTTGGCCCAAGAACCGCTTTTGGCCCATTAAGCCCACATTATCAAAATGTACAAAATCGCATGCGTCTTGTAGTTTATTACCTTGAATACCAAACATACAAACCAACTATCTTTGACATCGCACACTCGAAAATTCCCAAAATACCAACTTTCACGTATTTGACACCGTTTTGCCGATCTAGTCTATGAGAGGTGTCGGTTACACACCTATTTTGCGATGATTCATTGTTGAGATCCACGAGCGAGCGCCCTACAATTAAATCACTAACATATTACTCTAGATATCGATTCTTGAGTAAATAGCCCTTACCATATTCGCCAAACATGCTTAGAACCTTCTTGCTCTTACCTTGTTGCGAACTATGTCTTAAATCCAAAGATCTAATCGTTCACTTGTCCAAACCCTTGATCGTGACCTCTAAATCACACCATTTACCAAAGCGTAACAGTTATTACAACCCTTTAGGGCTACAGTCCAAATCGATGACCTCCTTAACATTTAGGGATTTGGCCTTTCCTAAAATACAAAGAAAGACTATGTTTTGAAACTACTTACCACCGATTCCTTGACCAATGTTTTCAATTGATGCCTACTTAAATGTAATGTCTTCTACCCTCAAACGATCACCAAAGTCAAGCCTTGATGTTTTCAATATTCGCTAAGTTCCTATGAAAGTGGGGTTTTGACTTTCTTGTGGTCTTGTCGACAAAAACTTGAGGTTTAAAGGAGGAAAGAATCGGCCAAGGTGATAAGCAAAATAAGAGAATTTTGCTAGGAAAATCGCCAGAGAAGAAAGTGTAGCTTTGGGTTTGACTTTATGGCCAAAGGCTATGAAGGTTTTGAAACGTCGAAGGGAAGGATGGAGATGAACAAGAGGGTAGAAGGGTTCACTATGAAGGAGAAAGGAGAATAAGAAAAGGTTGATGAAGAGGGGAGAAAAAAGAAGAGAAATGGTCGATAAGCGGCCAACTTCCCAATGCCTAATTTATCTTGACCTTAACCCTAGCCGAATTTTGCCTCCTAAAGCTCCCTTGGCGGTCAAATCTTGCTCCTCAAGAGTCCATTATTGACCAACACAGCTTTCCTAATTAGCTCCTAAATTCTCTCCTTATCCCTCCTTACTCAATCTCTGCAACTCCAACTCTTCCTAACATCTTTCACTTGATTCCACTACTTACCTTTTCCATTCATAAAATTAATCCCTTATTTGTCATGTGACTTGAACACAGGTCCTCCCAATCATCCACATGCCACTTATAGTTCCCGATGGCGTCCTTAGCCACTTTACCACATGCTTCCTTGTGATTTATTTTACACAATTAATACCTAAAATCCCATTTAACGAACCCTTTTTCTTATGGAATTAAAATTAATTAAAACTAAAGGTTTAACCTTAAGCTTGGGCCTTCTAGAGGCCCACTAACGTATAATCCTGACAAACAAACAGGACACGAAATTTTTAAATTTTTCCAACATTTTAAAATTCTCAAAAAATTCAAACTCTACCCTCCTTAAAGAAATTTAGTCTCGAAATTTACAGTCCGAATAGATGAGGTTATTGTTGCATCGCCTCCTCTGGCTCCCAAGTAGCTTCCTCTACTGCCATGATTCATAAAGCACCTTTACTAATGGGATAGATTTCCTTCCGAATCTTAACATCTCGATCCAAAATTTGCACGAGCTCCTCCTCAAGTCAAATCGGTTTACCTCAATTTACGCAGCAAAGCGCGACATGAGTAGGGTCGAACGATAGCATTAACATGGAGACGTGGAAAACATCGTGAATCCTCCAACTGAGGTAATTCCAGCGATAAGCTCTTGGGCCTACTCGCTTCAAAACCCGATAAGGCCCAATGAACCGCGGACTCAACTTGCCTTTCTTACCAAACCTCAATATCTTCTTCCAAGGAGAAACCTTTAAAAAGACCATATCCCCTACTGAGTACTCAATCTCCTTACTTTAAATCGCATACAATTTTGCCTATCGGATGCTTCTTTCAAGCGGTCCCTAATTATTGACCTTAGCCTCAATATCGACCACCAATTACGGTCAAGAACTTGTCGCTCCCTAGCTCCGTCCAACAACTAGGTGTCGACACCTTCGACCATACCTTTCTTCATACGGTGCAATTTGAATACTACGCGATAAGCATTCTTTATACGCAATTCGCCAAGCGTAAGTAGTCCTCCCAACTACCTCGAAAGTCAATCACGCATCCCAACATGTAGCTTAGTAAGTTCATAGTTAAGCAAATCAATTGATCAAATAAATATAATTCAATCTTATACACATTACCAAAATAATATCTCATTAACACAAACTTTCCTATCATGTCTCAAAACATGATTCATTAGCATCTCATTGATCTTTCTCAACGCAATGCTTAAATAGGTTTCGTACGTATCTGTACCACCTCGTACTAATCTCTTTCTTAAACAAGTCATTCTTTTATCCGTTGGATCATTTAGAACAAAAATCAGATACCAAAGAATCACAATCGATAAGTACCTATACCATGGCCGTAGCCAAATCAAGGTAACTTATCCCGGAGTACCTATACCATAACCCATAGCTAAATCAAGGTAACTACTCACAAAATACTTATACCATGGCCCGTAGAAAAATCAAGGTATTTGTGACACCCCTAAAGTGGCCCTAGTCGGAAAGTGGTTTCGGGACCACAAAACCGAGTCATAAAAATAATTAACCATTATATTTGATGCTTATTATATGTATATAGGCATGTGTGAAAATTTCATGTTTGAATTTTGTTAATTGTAAGTGAATTTTGCTAAATAGGATGTGTGTGAGAAAATTTAGAAATGTGCTAGGCAAATGTTAAAGTGGCCTATTGATGCATCTTAAAAAATGTTGTCCTTGCATGTCAAAATACCCAAAAGATGAACTAGTGGCCGGCCATGCTATGGGATTAACCATATTATAAACACTTTGTGATAATGTGGTATGTAGGAAACAATAAAAAAAAAGAAAAAGAAAAAAGGTTATCATGTTGCTCAAGTTGGCTGAATAGAGTAAAGAAAAGAAGAAAAGGGGGTGAAAGAAACAAGTCTTCATTCTTGTTTCTTCTTGGCCGATTCTAAGAGGGAGAGAGGGAGCAACCATTCGGTGATTTTAAGTCATAAATAAGGTGAGAAATTCATGTTAGCTTATGGATTTTTTTTTAGCATATTTTGAGTTAGATACTAAGTTCATTACATAGCCCATGACAAAATTTTTAGTTTTATGGTGTCTTGAGCATTCGGCCATGGGGAAAATGGTAGGGGATAGATTGATGTTTTAAGGTTTAATAGAGTTTAAGCTAGTAAATACTTAATTTTTGGTATTTATATGTGAAAGAGATGAACTTGAAATTTTTGAATTTACATGAATAAATCTTTTGGTTTGTCTTAGTATTAAATTGAAGGGAATGCCGTAGGTGCTTGAATGTACTAACTAGATATTGTTTTATATACATCTCTCAATATGTTCGGCTGTGTGCATGAATTTAGGGGATTAAACCTTGAATGATGTTATGTATAGGTTTCGGCTATGAATCTTTGTGTTTAATTTCTTTATGTGTTGATGCTCAAATTGAAAAAAGGATGTTAGTTATGTTATAACATTTGCTTAATAATGAAAGGACATGAGCTTAAAGCTTGAGTAGCATTCGGTATTAGAGTAAGTTAAAATTTGTTAGAAAATAACTCCCAAGTTAGTGAATCACGAGTTAAGAAAGGGATTTAGGTTGTATATAAATATGTTAAGCTAAGACTGTTAAATTACCAATCTTTCTTCTAGCCGAATATGTGTTTATAAAGTTGAGTTGTTAAATAGATTTTGAAGTTAGCCCATGTATTTATTTTTGAATTTAAGAAGAATGATACATTCGACTATGCTTTGATGTGCTTGAATTGTTGTTATGTGAATAAATATTTGTTTGATGATATATATATATGTATTCGGCAATGGGATAAAATGTGTATTAAGGTAAGTTTCATGGTGATTATGCTTGTGATGTTGGGTTAATATTCGGCATTGAGTAATGTGGGGTAAGGTGATTAATCGCCTATGAAATTAGCTAAATTGAATAGGTATGTTTAATGATATGCTTAGTATAATGTATGATCTTATAACTCGGTTTGGTATTGAGATAAAGGTTAGATGTATGATTGGATTTTGGTATGTGTTAAATTGGTTAATAAAAGATTAAATGATATGTGATTGCCAAATGTGATTGTTAAGTGAATAATATTAGTTAAGTACTTAAGCAATCTATTGTTTTACTTAAGCTTAAGAGCAAAGAGGATCAAAGTCGGATAGGGAAAAGAGAAAGTAAACGAATAGCCGTGGACATCCAATCGTCGACCACTTCTGAGGTAAGTTTTAAGTGATTAAACATTGAATAAATTCAATCATAATAGGACATAATGAATTGATTTAATAAGATATGATGTGGCCATGATATGTCTTAAACTCAAATGGTAAGTTCATAAGTGTTTGGACTTGGAAATTTAAGAGCAAATTGTAATAATTTGCTTTGGACAGCAGCAGTAACGTGATTTTAGAAAATCACTATAAATTGTTGGTGTGGAATTACAGGCTGAATAAAATATGTAATCAAAGCTTAGTTAGTCTAGTTTCTTATAAAAGAGACCGTGTAAGCAAAGAAATTCCCTATAAAGAGATTTTTGAAGTTGTGTGGGACAGTGTCAGAATGACTCCGAAATCCCCTGTTCTGTTTTTAGAAAATCATTATAATTTGTACAAAAATGGTTATAAGATAAAATTTATATGCTTAGACTCCTTAATGAGTCTAGTTTCAAATCCAATCAAATAAAACACATTTTGAATTCCGTACAATGAAAAATTTGATTCATAGTGAAGAGTGGTCAGATTAGTCAAACAGTGAAACAGGGGAAACTTTAAGAAAACTCTGGTATTGATTGGCCAAACCTAAAATTCTGAAAATTTTATGGATGGAAGACATATGAGTCTATATTCAGGGAAAATTAATGGAAATTGATTTTGAGTTTTGTAGCACCAGTTATAAATAATTTAGTGACTATTTCTCAGGAAAACAGCTTGTGGTGAATATGTGAATTTGTTGTAAACATTGATGAAACTATTTGAAGTTGCTTATAAGCTATGGCTGAAATTGATGTACAAGATAAATATATGTGTGATATGTATATGTGGTAAAGCCGAATGGCTAATGTGAAATATATATGAGATATGTATATGTGGTAAAGCCGAATGGCTAATGTGAAATATATGTGTGATATGTATATGTGGTAAAGCCGAATGGCGAATGTGAAATATGTATGAGATATGTATATGTGGTAAAGCCGAATGGCTAATGTGAAATATATGTGTGATATGTATATGTGGTAAAGCCGAATGGCTAATGTGAAATATATGTGTGATATGTATATGTGGTAAAACCGAATGGCGAATGTGAAATATGTATGAGATATGTATATGTGGTAAAGCCGAATGGCTAATGTGAAATATATGTGTGATATGTATATGTGGTAAAGCCGAATGGCTAATGTGAAATATATGTGTGATATGTATATGTGGTAAAGCCGAATGGCGAATGTGAAATATGTATGAGATATGTATATGTGGTAAAGCCGAATGGCTAATGTGAAATATATGTGTGATATGTATATGTGGTAAAGCCGAATGGCTAATGTGAAATATATGTGTGATATGTGTATGTGGTAAAACCGAATGGCGAATGTGAAATATATGTGTGATATGTATATATGGTAAAGCCGAATGGCTAATGTGAAATATATGTGTGATATGTATATGTGGTAAAGCCGAATGGCTAAAGTGAAATATATATGAGATATGTATATGTGGTAAAGCCGAATGGCGAGTGTGAAATATATGTGTGATATGTATATGTGGTAAAGCCGAATGGCTAATGTGAAATATATATGAGATATGTATATGTGGTAAAGCCGAATGGCTAATGTGAAATATATGTGTGATATGTATATGTGGTAAAGCCGAATGGCGAATGTGAAATATGTATGAGATATATATATGTGGTAAAGCCGAATGGCTAATGTGAATGTTGTAACATGTGATTAAATGTACATGAAACTTGGAAATGTATTTCGGGTAAGACCTGATGACTACGTGTGGAGATTATGTCTGGGTAAGACCCGATGACTACGTGTGGAGATTTCGTCTGAGCTAAAGGTCTCACCGATAATCCGAGTAGAGGTTAAAGCTATAAGACTTCATAATAAGAATTTCTTATAAATATATTCAATGCGAAAGGTTAAACAGGTATGTACTCCAAGTTTATATGTGAGCTTGATTTGAACTAAATCATAAGGTAGTTATGTGATGCATACGAGAGCAATCTATGAGACTATTCCTATGATTATGTGACATCGGATCAGTGTGAGAGGTTATGTGAAATCATACAATATATCTATGTCACATGAGCTCACTTTTATGTGAAAGTTTATCTGCATATTGTATGTGATGAGATGTGCATATTCGGTAAAGGGATGGTATGCCCAAAGGAAGAGTGAAATAAAAATACGAACAACTATGTTATAATTTGATTGATCTGTTGACACTGCTTAAAACTTACTAAGCATTGTAATGCTTACTCCGTTTACTTTGTTTTCTCTGTTTTATAGATATCATTGCGAAGCTACAGGCTCGGGGATTGTCAGCAACTAGTCACACTATCACTATCCACTGCTTGCTACTGTTATGTTTAGAATTATTTTATGGCATGTATAGAATAGACTAGTGGCGGAAGAATATTTTTGGTTAATGTATATAAGCCATGCGAAAATGGCATCTTTTGAATGTTTACTTAGAGAAGTTTAAATTTTATCCCTGGCTGTGCTTAGTACTTATTTAAACGAATGATCTTTATTTCAAGAAAAAGTTCAAAATTTTACTGTTCTGACATGAGTTACAAGTCCGGTAATGCCCCTTACCTATTCCGGCGATGGTTACGGGATAGGGGTGTTACAGTATTTACTCGCACCCAAAGTTCTGATATCAAGGCCCGAAGCCAATACATTAACTTGATGACATTTCATTACCATCATATCTGTACTTAAGGATTAACCGAGAAATTTCGCTTGTCAATTTCGTTTTCGAACACTTCCGTATAGTAGGATTCACAATTAAATCACTATCCACAATCTCATAAATACATTTTATGCAATATTAAAGCATATAATATTCATTTATAATGAAATTAACGTCTACGAACATACCTCGGTCATATAAACAATGAAACTGGTCAATTAATCGAGTGCTTTGTTCTTGCCTCGATCTAAGTCCAGGTTCCTCTTTTCTTGATCTATATGTATCCAAAAGTAACTCATTTAACCACTTATTCATTCAATTTCATCCACAAAAATACGTTTGGACATTTTTGCACTTTAGCCCCCAAAGTTACACATTTTGACATTTTAGTCCTTATCACACAAAACACCAAATATAAAAAAATCATCGAAATAATGCCTTAGCTGGATCTTCCTATGGTCCTTAGCAGCCCATGTATTTCATTTATTTTATAATTTAGTCCCTCAATTTACAAATTTCACAATTTAGCCCATAATAATCAAATTCATCAAAAATCCCAATACAAAACATATTTATCTATCATCAGGCTTCCATATTTCATCAATTAACATTACAAAGCTCACAAAATCAATAATGACATAACTCAAAATCATCATCAAATTCTAAAATTGGGGCACGGGCTTAATAGAACACAAAGCAACAATCACAAAAACATAGAAATTATCAAAAACAAATCAAAAATCACATACCTAATTGATCTTCAAAGTTTCGAATGTTTTTATGCTTCAAACCCTAATTTTATTCTTCAATTTAAGTGGCCATTAAGATGAATGAATCAAATTTTGTCTTTTGTTTTCTTAAATTATTAACTAATTTACACATTTACTAAATTAACCTTGTTTCATAACATTAAAATTCCACTAACATTAGGAATTTGTGTCCACCCATTATTCCAATTGTCAAATATCAATATAAGGACCCCAAAAATAACAAACCTAGCAAATAAAAAATTTTAACTTATGGCATGCCACTTTTGCATTTTACGCGATTAAGTCCTTTTATAAAATCGAGCACACAAATGATAAAATTTTCACACGAAATTTTCACACATATCACATATCATGCTATAAACATAGAAGATAATTTTAAAATTTTTTTCTGACTACGATTTGTGGTCCCGATATCACTGTTCTAGCTAAGGTCTAAATTGGGCTGTTACAGTGTGACCCAAGTCAGAGAGTTACACGGCTTGAGACGCGGGCATGCCCCTAGCTGTGTGAGCCACACGGCCTAACCACACGGGCGTGTGACCCCTCCATCTGGGAAAAATTTTTAGATTTTGTAAAAAATTCTCTGCGTACCCTGTTTAGTCCCGACTCATTTCTAATGCATGTTTTGGACCTCAAGGGTTCATATAAGGGACTTTATGATTGATTTCTGACTTGAATATTGTATGGAGTAGAATATCTATTTATTTAATCTTTAAGTTCTGGTAATGCTCCATAATCCTAGTCCGGCGACGGTTTTGGGTTAAGGGTTTTACACCACGGGTTGCTTGTTCTCGAATGAGCAATTTATCACAGTCATTTGTAGTGATCATATTAGTCATTAAGAAGACATAATGGTGGCAATGAGATAAAATAGGATTGTATTGAGTGAATAGATTTAACTCAAAGGAATCAAGGATATCAGATGAAGGTAACATACAAATGACGAGGTTATTGGACAAAGTAGTTGGATGAATTGCTCTCGTAAATAGTATGCAATAAGAAGTTTTCAATCATGGTACTTCTTGTGGACTGACTCCATGATTAAGTAATTGCAAAATATTGGAACAATGCTTCTGGACATAATTGCAATCACTGGAGCCTAATTGTATATGTCAGATTGATCCCTTTGCTAGATCAACAAAAGCTCTATCGGGCTACATTTGAATCAAAAGAAAATTCTACGACTTTGGAAATTATTTAATTGAGTTGATTTATTCGATGTGGAATTAAATTAGGTGGTCATGAGAATTGTTCAACTAGAGAATTTGATTAAAGAATTTTCTTGAAAATTTAATTTGGAAAATTTAAGTGATTTTTGGAAAAATTAATTTTGATCAAGTAAAATTAAATTAATTGAATTAATATGATATTTTTGGAAATTAATTTTCAGGTTAGACAATTGATCCAATGGGTAATTGAACTTAAAAATTGGACCTGAGATCGTAAATTAGGTCTGGAAGCCCAAAACCTAGACCAATACCCAAAATCTGGTCAAACCGGGCTTAGTATGTGAAACCGGGTTGATGTTTCAACTGATGGCTAGATTAGACCGGTCGGGCCATCACTAACCTGAATTGAACTGACAATAGCTGAACCGGCTTGGGGTGCAGTAAGAGTGTTGTACCTACATCACCAGACACGGCGATGCCGACAACTGAGACGAAGACGTCCTAATGGCCGACGACGGTTGGTCTTTGGTGGTTGAGCAGTGGAAGAGTTACACTTCTACTGGGACTCTATTAGAGAATTTGATTTCAAATTAGCTATTTAAAAAATAATATTATTTTAATATTAAATTAAATTTAATACTTATCTTAATAGTATTTTATTAATTTAATTTAAAAGTGATTATCTTAATATTAAATTTAATTTAATGTTTATCTTATAGATAAATATTCTATTATTTTAATAAGATTTAATATTAAATTTAATCTAATATTAAATATTAGATTAAATTTAATATTAAAGTGATTTAGTTTAATCATAGTTGAACTCTCTAAATCTTCCCTGTATAAAGATAGCCACTCACTTGAATTCAAGAGAAAGTTGTAGAGAGAAAATTATCTAAAGAGGTTATTTCAGAAAATTTCCAGAGATACATTTTTCATTTACAACTTAACCCAAAAGTTTAGAGAAATTACGAAATTACCCCATTGGTAATTGTTGTAAAAAAAATTCTAATTCAAAGCAAGCTCACACTCGACAGATGTGAACTTGAGGATAGCGGAGAAGACTACTCAGTCGAAGAGCTCATCCTAGACGAATGTAAAGTGCATAATTTTGATTTAGTATTTATTACTTTAGATATCACAACCAATATATTGTTTTGGAAAAGAATTTAAAACTCTGGTTTTTCCCTAATAAATTTTTCCGCTGCGTTTTCCAAATCTGTTTTTTTCCAACACGACTTTGAAGACAGTAGCCAAAATTCTCAACTTGAAGACCAATTAAAAATTTTTCAAAATAAAATAGGGTTGATATCACAACATTGAGGGTATGATATCGTGTCGCTAGAAACAGACCACTAAGTCCTTGTTTTCCAAAGCTTCCAACCTAGAATATTAACCAACATTTGGCCCTAAGACCCCAAATCAACCATTTCATATATTCGAATATGCTAAAACATAATTACCAAAACATCCACCTCACTTATATGTATAACTATACCATTTCCATAAAATGGCAAAATATATACAAACCATTTTAAAGCATTTCTAGACATTAGAACAAGTATTCCCCAAGTACATTTAAGACCAAAATGAAATACAATTTACAAATTTTGTTGAGTCATAATGGTTGTCTGGATGCTAGCTTTAAGTCTTGATGATTCAAGAATCACCTGAACCTGGGCATAGAGAAAATAAACTGTACGATGAGCAATAAGGCTTAGTGGTACATTTATAATTCAAGTATATAACATAAGCATTAACAAATCAATCCCAAAGTAAACATGTATATCTATATGCACATATCAATAAAATTTGGAGTTACCAAGCTTTGTATTATCAATTTGAATATATTATGCATTTAAAACAAGCATCAAATTATCCTAATTCAATTCAACATGCGTGGACATTTCATTTTACTTAAAATAGCACATCTCAAACGTACCAATGTTAGAACATTCAATTATAAGTCCTTCTTTCGATATGCCACTTATAATATTACATATTTCAATCATTTCTAGAGTCTACTGACTCATTCGTATTTATTTCGTGTAACACCTGGTTTTGGCGCGTTTTGAAATTGGCAGGTAAATCGAGTAGCACTCTGAGTGGTGTAGTGCTATCTGTCCAACTGATGCTCTTGGTGTGTAAAAGTGGGTGTGTAATAGGCATTGGATTATTATGAGGAATTGTCTTAGAAAGGATGAATTGTTAAGGAATGAAGCTTGGTATCAGATTATTGTAACAACCGTTTCAAATAAATCGAACAAAGGTTTCGAACCACCAATCTAAAGTCAAACTATTTATTTTATTATTATTTTAATGTATACAACATGTTAGTAGTGTCGTATACAAATTTCTTGAAGAAATTTTGACGTTTGTATGTTTAATTTAGTAAAAAAGACTAAATTAAAAAATGTGTAAAATTTGAGTTCTATAAGTTAAAGGTACTAAATGGCTATGAAATTAAGTAGTTAAGGGATTCATGTGGTAATTATACCATTATTATTATGAGTGGACTTTTATGACAATTAAAATGGAATTATAAAGGTTATATGTTAAGCTTAAATTAGTAAATGGCCAAATAACTTAAAATTAAATTAAAGAAAAGCAAGGTATCATCTTCCTATTCTCATTTTCCACCAAAATTGTAACCTAAAAACACAATGGGAATAGCTTGAAGCATTCGGCCAACATTCCTTGTGCATGTAAGTGCCATTTTGCTCAGTTTTTAATGGTTTTTATATTTTTGGAGTCGTTGTAGCTTAATATAGCTAGCTTAGGGACTAATTTGTGAAACTGTTAAAGTATTAGGGTTTCACCATTGTTGAATGTGCATGTGTTTTGATGTTTGATGGTAGAAAATAAATGGTTGTAGTTAGATAAACAAGTTTTGTAAAGTGATTTTGGTTGAAAATGTCAAATAGGGATTAAACTAAGAAATGTGAAAATTATGTGGTAAATGTGTGAAAACATAAAATGTATGGGCTGCTATAAGCTTGTATGAAATTTGGCTAGCATGGGTGTGGATTAAATTGCATGAATTTGTAATTTTATGAGTTAATGACTAAACTGTAAAGAAGTTAAAATATTAGGGGTAAAAGTGTAAATTTGTAAAAATATGTATTTGAGATGAATTGAATAGAATAAATACTAAATGGATTGAATTTGATTATTTACATCAAGTTAAGCCTTGTACAGATCTAGATCAAGGGAAAGATAAAGTATCGAACTAGTCGATCTTATTTCGTCATTTTTGTGATCGAGGTAAGTTCGTATGTTTAATTAGCATTAAATTATATGTGTTTGATTGCATATATTGTTATAATTGAAATGATATGAACACCTCAAAAATTCTCGACAAGTTATTGGCAATGTATAAATCCCGGTTGAACCTTAGGAATAGATAGGATAGAAATGACATGTCATTAGGGGTTACCGTATTTTCGGTGCTGGTTCTGTACGTTCTACTAGTGGCTGAGTTTTTCATCATGTGTTGCGGTTACTTGTCAGCTTGTGTGAGCAGCACCGTATAGCTACATATTGACCTTCAACTTGTGTGAGCAGACCCAGTGATAGCTCGAGAGTGAGTATTTATATGAGATATGAAATAGAGATGGTTTTGACCATGTATTTGGCACTTAGTGTGCGAGATTCCCGAGTATCTGACAGTATTCCAAATGGTTCAACGGGTATATTGATTGTTTGGAAGAATAAGAGATCGATATGTATCATTACAGGTATGTATGTGAATCATAAAAGCATTAAAGCTATGAAATTTGTGAATTTTATGTTTAACCTTATGGATGAATATGTGTTAGGTTTGTGGATTAAATTGAGTTGCATTATGTCAGGTTTAATCACTTAAATTATGATTATATGGTAAGTTGTATTTATTATCCATACGAGTTTACTAAGCTTAATAGCTTTTATAGTGATTTCAAAGCTTGCTTAGATTGGAAGTTGTCGGAGATATCATCGGACTATCCAGCTGTTGTTTTGGTACACTTGAACTTTGTGTATTTTGGTTATATGGCATGTATAGGTCTTTTGGCTAAGGTAGCCTTTATGTCTTGATGAATTTTGGCCAATTGAATTGGCTTGTAATTAGTCATTTAATATGACTTGTTTTGGCAGATGTTGGTATATGTATACCTACTTCTTATTTTGTATGTATTTGGATTGCCATGGAAATACCTTAATTTTGTATTGGTATTTTGAGTACAAAATAAATTGACTTTGAGAATGTGGTATGCAAATTGAATAAGGCACAAAGTCTAATGAGCGAGTTTGATCATTTGGGTATACTTTTGAAGCATAATGGTATGTTTTTGAATGCTTATGAGCCTTGTGGTTGTTGGTGTTGATATTGCATGATTTTGACTTGGTTGAGATTGGTTTGAATGCATATTTTTTATTTGGTTATATTTTATTTGATGGATTTAGGTTGTTGCTAATTTGGGTGTGAAAATGGCTTGGAAAATAGCCTATTTTGGTCCACACGGGCAGAGGCATGGATGTGTGCCTTAGTCGTGTGTGACACATGGCCAGGTGACACGGCCGTGTGTCCCCTAATATTTATTTAGAAACCAAGTCAGTAGCTTTATACGGTCTAGCACACGGGTGTGTGACTTGGCCGTATGGCATAGGTCAGTATACCCTCCAGTTTTCACACGGCCTAGCACATGGCCTGGTATACGGGCATGTGAGGCCATTTTGAAGGGTACACGGGCTAGCCACACAGGCGTGTGGTTGGCCATGTGACCCAAGTCAGAGAGTTGCATGGGGTCGGACACGGGCTGGGACACGGCCATGTGATTCCATTTCGAATGTCAACACAGCTTATGACACAGACGTGTCTCTTGGCTGTGTGAGACACACGGCTAGCCACACGGGTGTGTGTCCCCTACACTTTGAAAATTTACTATGTCTTTTTAAAAATTTATTAAGTATTTGATTTAGTCTTGAACCACTTCTAATGATTGTTTTAGGCCTCAAGGTCTCGTTTTAGGGACTATATGACTGTATCTGAATGATATTTGTTTAGATTTGAGAATTGAATGTGAAATGTATGGGTGTTTCAGAAATAGGTTTGATAATGCTCCGTAACCCTATTCGGGCGATGAATACAGGTTAAGAGTGTTATATTTATTGGTATTAGAGCCAAGTTTAGTCGATTCTCGAACTAACGTAGCATGTATGAGTCTATCTATACATGTCATATTTAACCTGTGATAGTGTGATATCTCCTAACAGTTTTTAATTATGTTTTCATATAATAATGGATCCTAATCAAGTAGTTTCCAATGATGTGGATAGTAATGCGCCAGTTTCCGTTTATGGAGTAGCGTTGTCTAAATTGAGACTCGTATCTGAGGGTTAGGGAGGAGAGGCTAAGGAAGCCTTCTTCCAAATGATGAATGAGTGGTTTTCTGAATTTGTCTGAATGAATCTAGCTGTTCAGCAACTTCCACCCCCACTTATTCCAAAACTGGTTCTCGTAGTTCCTTAAGGTTTGGAAACTTTGTGTATGAGTAAACAACCTGTTGATAAAATTCAGAAGCACAGGGCTGAAGAATTTAAAGCTACAGTTGATGATGATCCTAAGAGAGATGAGTTTTGGCTTGAGAATACAATTCGAGTTTTTGATGAACTGTGTAACACCCCAAACCCTGCCTAGACGTTATGACTGGATCCGACGTGCCACATCAAAACGTTAAAACATTTTTCATTCTAAGTCTAGGAAATCGTACTTGATGTTCAAAGGATTAATTCATTGAGGGTTAAAGTGAATGGAAGCTGCGCACCAGGTAGGAAATCGGAAAAAGGAGGTTAGTCCATCAGACTGCTTAAGTACCAAGCTCTTTCGGATCCAATCCTAGACATGCACACCGCCATTGCCACACTCTAACATCGCGTATATTTTTAGGTTACCATTGAAATTATGTCTATTTTAGAATAAAACATATTTAAGTTTGTAAAATGTTATCATAGCAGAAGCCTTGTTTGTAATCGTGTTACTTTGAAATCAGTTTATGTTTTTGGAAAACGAACCCTAGATCTAACCCATTTTGATAGTTAATATAATTTAAGTTCATCATAATAATATATAAATCAAAAACCCAAAGAAAAATAATAAAACGGCCTTATTACATAGTAAAAACCAAATCATCAAAGTAAATGAAAAATGAAGTCCAATTCACCAGAAGAAAACCATATTGCAGAACGAGTGGCCACTCCGAATCCCTCGTAGCTCCAAGCCCACTATGGTTGGGGATTACCTGCACGGATGAAAATAGGGGATGAGTTTGGGGAAACTCAGTGTGTAAAATTAACCCAACCATAGCCCATATCACTCAACCCACGTAAATGTAATAAATCGGCCTTAGCCTGAGCAGTAGAATTAATTAAGCCCATAGGCCCATAATGATCGATCGATATTTCATGTATATGCAAAACCCAACCCATAACCAACCACATGCACCCCCTTACCAACCTTTCACCATGTGGGGAGACTACTCGACCCACCCAACCGCTACACTCCTCAGAATATGCAGCATGGTTGCCAGAACAGATAATGTGACAGAGCCACTAGAACAGAAATATGTGGCAGAGCCACCAGAATAGAAATATATGGCAGAGCCACCAGATCAGATAATTGTGGCATAGCCACCAGGACGCTTCCTCCAAAATATAACCCATGTCCCCATGCAACAAAGATTCATTCATGGCATACAACATATAGATTTAAATCAACATGCTTTTCAGACAAAATTAACCCTAGGGGCATATCGGTCATTTACACCTAGGGGTATCATGGTAATTTTCCATACATAAGGGTATTATAGTAATTTAGCTACTTTTAGGGTTTTCATGCATATCCTATCCATTTACGTACTATCAGAATACTTACCGCGCATACTTACCAAATTGAGCCCGCTGGCCTAAGAACCCGCTTTTTGGCCCATTAAGCCCACATTATCAAAATGTACAAAATCGCACGTACTGTAGTTTATTACCTTCAGAATACCAAACATACAAACCTAACTATCTTACTAGCATTCGCACACTCGCAAATTCCCAAAATACCAACTTTCCTGCATTTCGGCTTTTCGGCTTTTGCCGATCTAGTCTATGAGAGGGTGTCAGTTACACACCTATTTTGCGATGATTCATTGTTGAGATCCACGAACGAACTGCCTACAATTAAATCACTAACATATTACTCTAGATATCGAATTAATACTGAGTAAATAGCCCCTTACCATATTCGGCCAAACATGCTTAGAACCTTCTTGCTCTTACCTTGTTGCCGAACTATGTCTTAAATCCAAAGATCTAATCGTTCCACTTGTCCAAGCCCTTGATCAGCAGCCTCTAAATCACACCATTTACCAAAGCAGAATCTTATTACAACCCTTTAGGGCTACAAGTCCAAATCGACAGCCTCCTTAACATTTAGGGATTTCGGCCTTTCCTAAAATACAAAAGAAAGACTATGTTTTGAAACTACTTACCACCGATTCCTTCGACCAATGTTTTCAATTGATGCCTACTTAAATGTAATGTCGCTCTACCCTCAAACGATCACCAAAGTCAAGCCTTCAGTGTTTTCAATATTCGGCTAAGTTCCTATGAAAGTGGGGTTTTCGGCTTTACTGTGGTCTTGTCGACAAAAACTTGAGGTTTAAAGGAGGAAAGAATCGGCCAAAGGTGATAAGCAAAATAAGAGAATTTTGCTAGGAAAAATCGGCACAGAAGAAAGTGTAGCTTTCGGGATTTCGGCTTTTTATGGCCAAAGGCTATGAAGGTTTTGAAAGGTCTGAAGGGAAGGATGGAGATAAACAAGAGGGTAGAAGGGTTCGGCTATGAAGGAGAAAGGAGAATAAGAAAAAGGTTGATGAAGAGAGGGGAGAAAAAAGAAGAGGGAAATGGTCAGCAAACGGCCCAACTTCCCCTTAATGCCGAATTTATACTGACCTTAACCCTAGCCGAATTTTGCCTCCCTAAAGCTCCCCTTGGCCGGTCAAATCTTGCTCCTCAAGAGTCCATTATTCGACCAACACAGCTTTCCCTAATTAGCTCCTAAATTCTCTCCCTTATCCCCTCCTTACTCAATCTCCTAAGCAACTCCAACTCTTCCTAACAGTCTTTCACTTCAGTTCCACTACTTACCTTTTCCATTCATAAAAATTAATCCCTTATTTGCTGTCATTGTGACTTGAACCTGGGTCCTCCCAATCATCCACATGCCACTTATAGCATTCCCAGTGGCGTCACTTAGCCACTTTACCACATGCTTCCTTGTGATTTATTTTACACAATTAATACCTAAAATCCCATTTAACCAGAACCCCTTTTTCTTATGGAATTAAAATTAATTAAAACTACCGGGTTTAACCTTAAGCTTGGGCCTTCTAGAGGCCCACTAACGTACTTAATCCTATGACAAACAAACAGGACACAGAATTTTTAAATTTTTCCAACATTTTAAAAATTCTCAAAAATTGGGGCGTTACAACTCTACCCTCCTTAAAGAAATTTCGTCCTCGAAATTTACCTGGTCCGAATAGATGAGGGTATTGTTCCTGCATCGCCTCCTCTGGCTCCCAAGTAGCTTCCTCTCTGCCATGATTACGCAGAAAGCACCTTTACTAATGGGATAGATTTCCTTCTCAGAATCTTAACATCTCGATCCAAAATTTGCACAGGCTCCTCCTCAGAAGTCAAATCAGTTTGCACCTCAATTTCTGCAACCGGCACGACATGAGTAGGGTCAGAACGATAACGCCTTAACATGGAGACGTGGAAAACATCATGAATCCTGTCCAACTCTGGAGGTAATTCCAACTGATAAGCTACTGGGCCTACTCGCTTCAAAACCCGATAAGGCCCAATGAACCGCGGACTCAACTTGCCTTTCTTACCAAACCTCAATATCTTCTTCCAAGGAGAAACCTTTAAAAAGACCATATCCCCTACTGAGTACTCAATCTCCTTACGCTTTAAATCTGCATACAATTTTTGCCTATCAGATGCTTCTTTCAAACGGTCCCTAATTATTCTGACCTTAGCCTCAATATCAGCCACCAATTCTGGTCCAAGAACTTGTCGCTCCCCTAGCTCCGTCCAACAACTAGGTGTACGACACCTTCGACCATACACTGCTTCATACGGTGCAATTTGAATACTACCGATAATCATATCAGACGCAAATTCGCCAACGGTAAGTAGTCCTCCCAACTACCTCGAAAGTCAATCACGCATCCCTTAACATGTCCTCCGAATCTGAATGACCCTTTCCGATGACCATCGGTTTGGGGATGGAAAGCCGTCTCAAAGTTCAACCACGTCCCTAATGCCTCATGCAACTTTTTCCAAAACTGAGATGTGAATCTGGGATCCTGGTCAGAGATAATCGAAACTGGGACTCCATGAAGTCGCACAATCTCCGCCACATACAGTTTGGCTAACTTTTGAAGTGAAAAGTCGGTACATACTGGTATGAAATGGGCCGATTTGGTCAACCTATCCACAATCACCCATACCGAGTCTTTCTTCGATGGTGTCAATGGCAACCCACTAACAAAGTCCATGGTTACCCTCTCCCACTTCCAAAGTGGTATCTTTATCGGCTGCAACAGTCCAGAAGGTAATTGATGCTTAACTTTCACTTGTTGGCACGTCAAACATTTTCCTACAAACTTCGTCACTTCTCGCTTAAGTCTAGGCCACCAGTACAATTCCGGCAAGTCGTGATACAACTTATTCCCTCCAGGATGTATGGCACATAGTCCCCAATGAGCTTCCTTCAATATTATCTGCCTCAAGTCAGAGTCCTTTGGAACACAAATTCTTCCTCGGAAACACAGAACTCCATCACCATTTAAACCGAACTCAGAAGTTTCCCCTTCCTTAACTTGTTGAAAACGAGCGACCAAAGACTCATCTTCCAACTGCTTTTCCTTAATCTGGTCCACCCAGGTTGGCCTTACTTGTAATTCAGCCAACAAACTACCATCATCATACAAACTCAAACAAGCAAACATTACTCTCAGATCAGATACGGTTCTATGACTCAAAGCATTGGCTACCACATTAGCCTTTCCTGGGTGATACTCGATTGAACAGTCATAATCCTTAAGCAACTCAATCCATCTCCTTTGCCTAAGGTTCAGCTCCTTCTGAGTCAACAAATACTTAAGACTCTTATGGTTTGTGTATATAATACACCTTTCTCCGTACAAGTAATGTCTCTAAATCTTAAGTGCAAACACCACTGCTGCTGACTCTAAATCATGAGTAGGATAGTTTCCCTCATGAGGCTTAAGCTGCCGTGACGCATATACAACCACCTTACCCTCCTGCATTAACACGCAGCCCAAACCTACATGTGATGCGTCACTGTACACAGTAAAATCCTTCCCAAACTCCGGCTGAATTAACACAGGTGCTTCAGTCAGAACTTTCTTCAACTTCTCAAAAGCTTCCTACTGGGTCTCAGTCCATACAAACGGTACCCCTTTCCTTATGAGTTTTGTCAGAGGTGTAGCCAACACCGAAAAACCTTCTACAAACCTTCTGTAGTATCCTGCCAATCCCAGGAAACTCCGTATCTCCGATACTGACCTAGGCAGCTTCCACTCCAAAACTTCTTCAATTTTTCGAGGATCCACCTTAATCCCCTCAGCAGAGACCACATGTCCTAAGAAAGTTACCTCCCTCAACCAGAATTCACACTTGCTGAACTTTGCATAAAGTTCCTTCTCCTTTAACACTTGTAGCACTATACAAAGATGCTCATCATGCTTTGCTTCCGTTTCAGAATATACAAGAATATCGTCAATAAAGACGACTATGAATTGATCCAGAAATGGTTGAAACACCCGATTCATCAGATCCATAAATGCCGCAGGAGCGTTCGTCAGCCCAAATGGCATAACTAGAAATTCGTAATGACCATACCGAGTCCTGAATGCCGTCTTATGGATATCCGTCTCCTTGACCCTTAACTGATGATATCCAGATCTAAGGTCGATCTTTAGAAAATACAGAAGCCCCCTTAAGCTGGTCAAACAGATCGTCAATCCTTGGCAGTGGATACTTATTCTTAATGGTCAGTTTGTTCAACTGGCGATAGTCAATGCACATCCGCATTGTACCATCCTTCTTCTTCACGAATAACACCGGTGCTCCCCATGGAGACACGCTTGGCCTAATAAAGCCCCTATCCAACAACTCTTGAATTTGTGCCTTTAGCTCCACCAACTCCTTGGTGCCATCCTATACAAAGGCGATAGACACCGGCACTGCTCGAGCAACAAGTCGATTCCAAACTCCACTTCTCGGTTTGGAGGTAATCCCGGAAGCTCCTCCTGAAAAACATCTTGAAACTCCTTTACGGTCCTGACCTTATCCACTGTCAATCCCTTCTCTTCCGACTGGCTTACAAATGCCAAATAGGCCTCACAACCTTTTCGAATCCATTTTTTGGCCCTCAATGCCGACACCATATTAGACAAATAATCCCTTCGCTCACCTATCATCATAACCTCCTCACCCTCCGTAGTCCTTAACACCATTCGTTTTGCAGCACAATCCAAAGTCGCCCTATGCTTAACAAGCCAGTCCATTCCCAGAATGAGGTCAAACTCTCCGAAAGGCAACTCCATTAGATCTCTAGGAAAGATCCTACCTTGAGTTTCTAGGGGTACATCCCTATACAGTTTGTCTACCCTAACCGAGTGGCCCAAATGACTTAACACAGAGACCCCACTCACTATCCTTTTAGAATGCACTCCCAATGACCCAGATATGGCACATGCAACATAGGAATGAGTAGATCCAATATCCACCAAAGCAGTATACGCATGCTAGAAACCAAAAATGTACCAGTTATGACGTCAGGTGCGTCGCCCTCTTCTCGACGACGAGCCACATACACCAACGCTGGCTGTCGAGACTCAGCATTTCCGGAACCCCTGCCAGGTGCCCTCGACCTCGACCATTTCCATTTCCATTTCTGCCCCTACCTTGTCCACGTCATCTCTGTGGTTGTGGTCCACCTCTCACGGGTTGAACAACCCTCTGTACAGTAACCTGAGCCTAATTAGCTCTCTGTGGGCAGTCCTTAACTCTATGCTCCATAGATCCGCATCAGAAACAAGCACCGAAATGTTTCCTACACTCACCCAAATGTACCTTCCATAGTCTCCACAAATTGGCGGTCTAACCACATTCACCGGAGCTGCTCGAACTGGCTTCTCCACTCTCGCCCTTTTGACATTCTTATTTGCTCCACCCGAAGGTCTAGAATCCTTCAGAAACGGTTCCGATCTTTCTCACGGTTCTGCCTCTCAGTATGCTTTACTTCCTCAGCTATCGTAGCTTTTTCCACCAGAACCGCGAAATCCCACTCCCTCTGTGGAGCAATCAGCACCTTAAGGTCATCTTTGAGTCCATCCTTAAAGCGAACACTACGCTCATACTCCGTAGCGACTATCCCCACAAAGCACCATCACGACCTCGAAACTCAAATTCATACTCAAAGAACAGCTTTTACATCCTTGGACCAGATTCAGGAATTCCTTCTTACGGGCATCCATATAACTTGCCTCGATGTACTTTCCTTTAAAGGTTGTCTTAAACAGCTCCCAAGTAACCCTATCAGCTGGGGTTCCATCCTCACGGTGAGCCACCACTGATAAGCCTCATCTCGCAGTAGCGATACAACCCCCTTCTGCTTCTGCTCCACCGAGTAGTCCAAGTCATCCATAATTCGTTCTGTAGCCTCCAACCAATATTCCGCCATATTTGGGGCTACACCAGATACGCCTCTAAAGATCTCCACTCCGTTAGCTCGGAGTCGTTCAGAAATCGATCCTCGAATTCTGTTGCTCGAACTTGCCCTGGCAGCCCTTTCCAGAACTCGAAGCATAGCCTGCGACAGGGCGTCATCCCCGGCACCACGATCATGAGACTCCACTTCTGTTACCGATGGTACCGGTGCATCTGCCCCAGTATATGTCCCGAAGACGAAGATACCGCTCGAGCCCTTCCTCGGCCACGTCCACAGCCTCTTCCACGAGTGGCTCTTGTACTCATATCGTATTATCTGATTATGAATTTTATGCATTAATATCATTGCAATGTTTATTACAGATGTTTTATGATTCGAGACGATAATTGAGTTGGTTTTCGCAGAATCGATGTCTAGCTACGCTTTGATCTTTTAGCAAGCTTTTCTAGGATTTCAGTAGCATCCTATCTAGAGTATTCTAATAAAGTTTTAGTACAGACAAATAATTCAGAATATATTCAGAAAAATTTAGAATACTTACAGGCTTGGGCCGGAGATTCGGAATGCCACCTTCAGAAGTCCAGATTTTAAAATAGAATTTTTTTTTTGAAATCTTCGTTTTTGTAAACCCATTCCATAGCCGAGTTGTTGCAACTTGGCTCTGATACCACAAAATGTAACACCCCAAACTCGGCCTAGACGTTATGATCGGATCCGACGTGTCACATCAAAACGTTAAAACATTTTTTCATTCTAAGTCTAGGAAATCGTACTTGATGTTCAAAGGATTAATTCATTGAGGGTTAAAGTGAATGGAAGCTGCGCACTAGGTAGGAAATCGGAAAAAGGAGGTGACTCCATCGGACTGCTTAAGTACCAAGCTCTTTCGGATCCAATCCTAGACATGCACACCGCCATTGCAACACTCTAACATCGCGTATATTTTTAGGTTACCATTAAAATTATGTCTATTTTAGAATAAAACGTATTTATGTTTGTAAAACGTTATCATAGCGAGCCTTGTTTGTAATCATGTTACTTTGACATCAGTTTATGTTTTTGGAAAACGAACCTTAGATCTATCCCATTTTGATAGTTAATATAATTTAAGTTCATCATAATAAGATATAAATCAAAAACCCAAAGAAAAATAATAAAGCGGCCTTATTACATAGTAAAAACCAAATCATCAAAGTAAATGAAAAATGAAGTCCAATTCACCAGAAGAAAACCATATTGCAGAACGAGTGGCTACTCCGAATCCCTCGCAACTCCAAGCCCACTATGGTTGGGGATTACCTACACGGATGAAAATAGGGGATGAGTTTGGGGAAACTCAGTGTGTAAAATTAACCCAACCATAGCCCATATCAGCTCAACCCACGTAAATGTAATAAATCGGTCTTAGCCCGCAAGTAGTAAATAATTGCATAGGCCCATAACAGATCAGATCAGATATTTCATGTATATGCAAAACCCAACCCATAACCAACCACATGCACCCCCTTACCAACCTTTCACCATGTGGGGAGACTACTGGAGCCACCCAACCGCTACACACCTCAGAATATGCAGCATGGCTGCCAGAACAGATAATGTGACAGAGTCACCAGATACAGATAATCATGGCAGAGCCACTAGAACAGAAATATGTGGCAGAGCCACCAGATCATATAAAGGACGCTTCCTCCAAAATATAACCCATGTCCCCATGCAATAAAGATTCATTCATGGCATACAACATACAAATTTAAATCAACATGCTTTTCAGACAAAATTAACCCTAGGGGCATATCGGTCATTTACACCTAGGGGTATCATGGTAATTTTCCATACATAAGGTTATTATAGTAATTTATCTACTTTTAGGGTTTTCATACATATCCTATCCATTTACGTACTATCAGAATACTTACCGCGCATACTTACCAAATTGAGCCCGTTGGCTCATGAACCCGCTTTTTGGCCCATTAAGCCCACATTATCAAAATGTACGAAATCGCACGTACTGCAGTTTATTACCTTTAGAATACCAAAAATACAAACCCAACTATCTTACGAGCATTCGCACACTCGCAAATTCCCAAAATACCAACTTTCTGGCATTTCGGCTTTTGCCGATCTAGTCTATGAGAAGGTGTCAGTTACACACCTGTTTTGCGATGATTCGTTGTCGAGATCCATGCACGAACTGCCTAAAATTAAATCACTAACATATTACTCTAGATATCGAATTAATACTGAGTAAATAGCCCTTTACCATATTCGGCCAAACATGCTTAGAACCTTCTTGCTCTTACCTTGTTGCTGAACTATGTCTTAAATCCAAAGATCTGATCATTCCACTTGTCCAAGCCCTTGATCAGCAGCCTTTAAATCACACCATTTACCAAAGCAGAACAATTATTACAACCCCTTAGGGCTACAAGTCCAAATCGATAGCCTCCCTAACATTTAGGGATTTCAGCCTTTCCTAAAATACGAAAGAAAGACTATGTTTTGAAACTACTTACCACCGATTCCTTCGACCAATGTTTCCAATTGATGCCTACTTAAATCCAATGCCGCTCTACCCTCAAACGATTACCAAAGTCAAGCCTTCAGTGTTTTCAATATTCGGGTAAGTCACTATGAAAGTGGGGTTTTTGGCTTTTTTGCAACTGTGTAGAAAAATAGTGTTTTACTGTGGTCTTCTCAACAAAAACTTGAGGTTTAAAGGAGGAAAGAATCGGCCAAAGGTGATAAGCAAAATAAGAGAATTTTGCTAGGAAAAATCAGCACAGAAGAAAGTGTAGCTTTCGGGATTTCGGCTTTTTATGGCCAAAGGCTATGAAGGTTTTGAAACGTCTGAAGGGAAGGATGGAGATGAACAAGAGGTTAGAAGGGTTTAGCTATGAAGGAGAAAGGAGAATAAGAAAAAGGTTGATGAAGAGAGGGGAGAAAAATGAAGAGGGAAATGGTCAAGAACGCCCAACTTCCCTTAATGCCGAATTTATCTCGACCTTAACCCTAGCCGAATTTTGCCTCCCTAAAGCTCCCTTGGCGGCCAACTCTTGCTCCTCAAGAGTCCATTATTCGGCCAACACAGCTCTCCCTAATCAGCTCCTAAATTCTCTCCCTTATCCCCTCCCTACTCAATCTCCTGAGCAACTCCAACTCTTCCTAACAATCTTTCACTTCAGTTCCACTACTTACCTTTTCCATTCATAAAATTAATCCCTTATTTGTTTGTCATTGTGACTTGAACACAGGTCCTCCCAATCATCCACACGCCACTTATAGCATTCCCAAGGGCGCCACTTAACCACTTTACCACATGCTTCCTTGTGATTTATTTTACACAATTAATACCTAAAAGCCCAATTAACTGTAACCCTTTTTCTTATGGAATTAAAATTAATTAAAACTACCGGGTTTTACCTTAAGCTTGGGCCTTCTAGAGGCCCACTAACGTACTTAATCCTACGACAAACAAACAGGACACAGAATTTTTAAATTTTTCCAACATTTTTAAAATTCCCGAAAATTGTGGCGTTATAAACTGTCTTGTATGCCAGTGGAATGTGTTAAATGTGCTGTATCACTTCTGAGAGATATATTTGTGGTACCAAGAGAATAGATCACGTGGGAATTCTTTCAGACTGAGTTCAGAAAGAAATACATAAGTCAACGATTTCTTGATCAGAAGCGCAAAGAATTTCTAGAATTGAAACAGGGTCATATGATCGTAACCAAGTATGAAAGAGAATTTGTAAGACTACGTAAATATGCTCGAGAATACGTCTCCGCTGAAGAAATTATCTGTAAGTGATTTGAAGACAGGTTGAATGAAGATATTAAGCTTCTAGTCAGGATTCTTGAATTGAAAGAATTTGTTATTTTGGTTGACCGAGCTCGCAAAAATCGATAAGCTTAGCAAAGAAAAGAGAAAAGTCGATTTTGAGGCTAGAGATTCGAGAAAGAGGGCATTGAGTAAATCGTATCATTCATCTGCAAAGAAAGCAAGGGACGTTCGACTGCTTTAGTGGGGTATACCAATAGAGATTGTGGAAAGCAACACACGAGTCCAAAAGCTCAAGCCACTTCAATATTGAACGTTGGTAGCGTTAAAGTTAACAAACCTGAGTGTCAACAGTGTGGAAGATAACATTTTGGATATTGTTGGATGAATAATAAAGCTTGTTCCAGATGTGGCTCACAAGACCGCTTTATTCGTGATTGTTCTGAGTTCCCAAGAAAGACAAATTTCTAAATACAAGGCCGAGCAATATAGTTGCCAGAGGAAGACCACCTCGAAATACTAGACATGTGACTAGTAGCAAAGGTGCAACAAAGGATTTTACTGTGAGATCTGAGGCTTGAGCACCAGCCAGAGCTTACGCTATTTGCGCTCGCGAAGATGCATCAGTACCAGATGTTATCACTAGTACATTTTCTCTTTATAACACTAACGTAATTACTTTGATTGATCCTGGATTGACTCATTCATATGTTTGTATGAATTTAGCGTCTAGTAAGAGTTTACCTATTGGGTCCACTGAATTAGTGATTAAAGTATCAAACCTCTTATGTCAATATGTCCTAATTGATAAAGTTTGAAAGAATTGTCCTTTGATGACACGGGGTTACTATTTTTTGGTTGATTTGATGCTTTTACCATTTGATGAATTCAATGTGATTTTGGGTTTGGATTGGTTGAATCTACATGATGCTATTGTAAACTGTAGACAAAAGACTATTAGTTGAAATGTCAAAATAGTGAAGTTTTCGTATTGAATACAATGATTCAAGTGGGTTGCCTATTGTGATATCGTCGATGTTAGCATAGAAATATGTGAGAAAGGGTTGCAATGCTTACCTTGCGTATGTACTTGATACAAAAGGGTCTGAATTGAAGATTGAATTAGTACCAGTGGTTTGTGAATATCCAGATGTGTTTCTAGAAGAGTTACACAGATTACCATAGATCAGAGAGGTCGAGTTTTCTATTGAATTAGTATCGAGAACATCACTGATATCGATAGCTCCATATAGAATGGCTCCAGTAGAGTTAAAAGAGTTAAAATCTCAGTTGCAAGAGTTAACAGATAGAGGACTTGCACGACCTAGTTTCTCACCTTGGGGTGCACCAGTTATGTTTGTAAAAAAGAAAGATGGATTGATGAGGTTGTTTATCGACTGTCGTTAGCTTAACATGGTTACGATTAAGAAAAAGTATCTCTTACAGAGAATTGATGATTTTTTTTTAAATCGAAAGGAGCAACAATATTTTCTAAGATAAATCTGAGATCTGGTTATTATCAATTGCGGATTAAAGATTCGGATGTGCAGAAAGCTGCATTCAAAACTAGGTACAGACATTATGAATTTCTTGTTATGCCATTTGGATTAACTAATGTTCCTGCGATATTCATGGATTTGATGAATCGAATCTTTAGACCGTATTTGGACAGATATTTTGTGGTATTCATTGATAATATTCTAATTTATTCTCAAGATGAATCTGAGCATGCCAAGCATTTAAGAATTCTATTACAAGCTTTGCGAGATAAACAACTATTTTCTAAATTCAGTAAACGCGAGTTTTGGCTTCAAGAAGTTAGATTTTTGGGACACATTATTTCAGTTAAAGGCATCAGAGTTGATCCAAGTAAGATTTCTACAGTTGTTGACTGGAAACCACCAAGAAACATATCCGAGGCTAGAATTTTTCTGGGATTAGTTGGCTATTATCGACGTTTTGTAAAAGGGTCTTCGATGCTCACTACACCAATAACTCGATTGTTGCAAAAAGATGTAAAATTTGAGTGGTCTGACAAATGTTAATAGAGTTTTGAACAGTTGAAAGTAGTGTTAACTGAAGCACCAGTTTTAGTTCAGCCTGAGTCGGGTAAAGAGTTTGTAATTTTTAGTGATGCATCATTGAATGGTTTTGAATGTGTTTTAATGCAAGAAGGCAAAGTGATAACTTATGCTTCCAGACAGTTAAAACCGCATGAAAAGAATTATTCGATGCACAACTTAGAGTTAGCCACTATTATTTTCGCATTAAAAATTTGCCAACATTATTTGTTAGGTGAGAAGTGCTGCATATTTACCGACCACAAGAGCTTGAAGTATCTGATGGCTTAGAAATATTTGAATTTACGACAACTGAGATGGCTAAAATTATTGAAAGACTATGACTTAGTGATTGATTATCATCCGGGGAAAGCAAATGTAGTCACCGATGCTTTAAGTAGGAAATATTTGTTCGCTTTGAGAGTGATGAATACACGATTGGCATTATCTGATGATGGTTCAATTTTAGTTGAGTTAAAAACTAAACTTGTGTTATCTGTGAAGCTTAGAAATGTGATAATGAATTACAAGCTAAAAAAGTACAGTGCAAGTCGACTACTAACTCAGAGTATCAGATCGTATTTGAAGATTGTTTGTTGTTCCAAGGTAGAGTTTGTGTGCCAAGGAATTTCGAGCTTATTCATAAAATTCTACACGAAGCACACAGTGATAGCTTGTCTGTTCATCTAGGGAGTACTAAGATGCACAATGATTTGAAATAGTTGTATTGGTGGTCGGGCATGAAACGTGATATTTCAGAATTTGTGTCGAGATGCTTGGTTTGTCAACAAGTTAAAGTCAAACATCAAGTACTGTGACAGCCCTAATGTAACACCCCGAACCCGAGACCGTCGCCGGAGTCGAACACGAGGTGTTAACAGGCTTCAAACCACTTATTGAGAATTTCCCAGACAAGCTGCCAATCTGTGTACTAGTCGCTTCAAAAATCATAACTTGGGTTTTACCACTCGAAAATCAGTTTCATAATTTTTCCCTGAAACTAGACTCATATGTCCATCTACATATTTTTTTATAGAATTTTTGGTCGAGCCAATTAATACAGTTTATTAGTTAAAGTCTCCCATGTTACAGGGGTCGACTACACTGACCTTCGTGCGTTACAACTCGAATAACTCCCTCTGCAGGGCTTCAATACTGATGCCGTTTGTTTCTATAGAAACTAGACTCAAAGAGGAATTTATAAATATATGGTATGACTCCTAATTATCTCTGGTTAGTTTATAATGAATTTCCAAAGTCAGAACAGGGGATCCAGAAACCGTTCTGGCCCTGTTTCACGAGAACTTTAATATCTCTTAACATATAACTCATATGACCGTTTTGTTTCTTCCATATGAAATTAGATTCATCAAGGTTAATTTACATAATTTATTCACTATTTAATACCATTCTTACTATTTTTAGTGATTTTTCACATCCACATCACTGCTGCTGTCAGCATCTGCCTTTAAGGTAGGCTTTACCTATTTCATGATTTCCATGATTCAATTGGCCCTTTTTGCATACATAGCACAAGTGTGATCATGATTAACCATTCCAATGGCTAATCGTTCAAAACAATTCCATACCTCATAATGATCAACATACAAATGATTATAGTACTATGCTAAAAACGTATATAAGCCATATTCGCATGGCTATCCAAGTTTACACAAAACCGAAAGGTACATGACCTACAACAAAATGGTAGTCCTATACATGCCATTTAAAAGTTCAACAAAAATTGTACCAAAATGGGGGCTTTGATAGTGTGGGAGACTTCGACTTCCAAAAATCCCGAGTCCGATAGCTAACGAGCCAAAATCTATAAACAAAGAAACAGAGAAAACGGAGTAAGCAATTTATGCTTAGTAAGTTTGAGCAAGAAATTCCAGCACAACAAAAGCATAGCATTCGTAAAGCTAACGGATAATTTCATATGCACAAATTGTCAATATCCTACTCATTTCACATTCCAACCCCTATGTTCATACATAAGGGATCATCTTAACCAAATACCGGAAACTCATTACTCAACTGAGCGAATATTATTCGAAGGGAATCAACTAATTCAAGCACATACGAACATACCTCATTGCTGGAATTTTTCAAGCATATTAACTGAAAATTTTACAGCAAGATCGCTCATTCTCGAATCACGTACCTTGAATTTAACCGGATATAACGACTCGCTCAAATGCCTTCGGACGAAGCCCGTTATAGTGACTCGCATACGAATGCCTTCGGACTTAACCCGGTTTAGTAACTTGCACAAATGCCTTCGGCTTAGCCCGGATTTATTAACTCTCACGAATGCCTTGGATCCTAGTCCGGATATAGTCACTTAGCACAAAGCCTTGGGACTTAGCCCGACATCATTCAATAACCGAGCACAATTATCAATCAATTATGACACATTCAGTATTTCATTTTCAATAGCAAAACTCAAACACAAGGCACTTTTCACACTTGCAATTTCGCTCAATAGCCACACACAAAGAGCATGATTTTAATTTGCTTTAAACATGATCTAATCAATTCGAATTTAAGCTCTATTACTCAAGAACTTACCTAGGATGTCGTCGAACGATTTCAATGGCTATTCGACCACTTTTTCCTTCCCTTTGTCGGATCTAGTTCCCTTTGCTCTTGAGCTTAATTTAACAAATAAATCGATTTAATCATTTGAGTATCGAAAGAGGAATTCAAGGTACTTAGTCAATATATATACTCATTAGGCATCAAAGTCGCATATGTACGAAATCATGAATCGAACTCAACACATTAGTTAATATTCCTCTTAGCCGAATTTTCTAAGCCAAGAATAGGCATCAATATGCTTGCCTCTAACCGAATGCATGCACACCAATTTCCCCTCATGTGGCCGAATATGCATGTCCATGTTGAGGCCAATTATACACTTAATACCACACAAAACAGCATACATTTTACTAACTAACGATTACATATCGTAGCTCAACACACATCTCTCATTTACTTCATAACCGAAACATCATCACAAGCAAATATACACCTTGAAATAGTATATATGTCATACCAATACATCATGTACAAACATATATACATATATATGTGCTAGAGCCGAATCTCAAGTTGATTGTAACTAATCATGAACATAATTTCAAAACACAAATCTTACTTTCCATGCAATGAGCATAAATCACACTTTTGGATGTACCATGGCCGAATACATCACAACACCATAATTTTGGTCATGATTAAACAAAGAACTTGATGTGTTACTCAAAAATACTAAAAAGAAAGTCCAAGAGCCATCAATCCACCATCACATATATCATTAGCAAGCTTCATATTTAACATGCAATGGCATTAACACAAAATCCACCTTGGCCAAATACCATCCCCATGATATAACAAAGGTTTGAACCACGGGCTAACAAGAGCATCAAGCTATCCACTAAAAACATGCATGAATCTCATGGCACAACCTCAAACATACCTTAATCTTGATGCAAGTATAGCCAAACATCTTCCTAATCCTCTTCCAAACCAAGCATGAAGCAAAATTCCTCCCTTCCCCTCTAGTATTTTCGGTCAAGAGAGAATGAAAATGGATGAACAATTTTTTTTCTTTTCTCTTCCTCAATACACTGCAATGGGGGTTCACTCACACACACATTTTTTTTCTTTCTTTATTACCCATACTTATTTGTTTATTGTTTCTCCCTAATGCACCAACAAAACATGTTTCATGACATGTTTAGCCCATACTCCTTGTCATGGCAGCCACTAGAACTTGGGGGAATTTGACATGCAAGTCCTCCCTTGACTACATGCACTATTAGGTCCTTATAGATTAGCCTATCACTTTTCAAAAGTGTCACACAAGTCCTACTAACTGAATTCACATGCAATCGGCTAAATCAAGCTTGAAATTTTCACACATTCATAATTACATATTCTAGACAATAAATATTACGTTTAAATATTTCGGTGACTCGGTTTAGCGGTCCCGAACCACTTCCGACTAGGGTCAATTTTGGGCTGTCACAACTCTCCCCACTTAAGAAATTTTCGTCCCGAAAATCTTACCGTAAATAGGTTTGGGTAACGCTCTTTCATAGAGTTCTCGGGTTCCCAAGTAGCTTCTTCCATCCCGTGTTTGAGCCATAACACTTTTACTAACAAAACCCTTTTGTTTCGCAACTCCTTTATTTCACGAGCTAGGATACGAATCGGTTCTTCTTCATAACTCATATCGGCTTGAATTTCAACCTCTGATGGACTAATTACGTGCGACGGATCAGATCTATAGCGTCGAAGCATCGAAACATGAAAGACGTCGTGAATCTTGTCAAGTTCAGGGGGCAAAATCAAACTATACGCAACTAGACCGACTCGTTCGGATATCTCATATGGCCCGATGAACCTCGGACTCAATTTGCCCTTGCGCCCAAATCTGAGTATCTTTTTCCAAGGCGAAACTTTAAGAAACACTTTATCTCCCACCTGATACTCGATATCTTTTCGTTTCAGATCCGCGTACGACTTCTGACGATCGGAGGCTATCTTCAGATTTTCACGGATTGCTTTTACTTTCTGTTCAGCATCTTTAATCAAATCCACTCTGAAAATTTTGCTTTCACCAAGCTCGGTCTAAAACAATGGTGTACGGCATTTACGCCCGTACAATGCCTCATAAGGCGCCATCTTAATACTTGATTGAAAACTATTGTTGTAAGCGAATTCAATCAAAGGTAAATACCGTTCCCATGAACCACTGAACTCGAGGATGCAACATCTCAACATATCCTCAAGTATCTCGAATTATCCGCCGGATTGACCATCGGTTTGAGGGTGAAAGGCGGTCTTGAAATGCAACTTGGTACCCAAAGCTTCTTGCAATTTCTTCCAAAATCGCGAGGTGAACCTCGGATCTCTATCCAACACAATGTAAATCGGTACCCGTGTAATCTCACAACTGAGAAACGCATAATTCAGCTAGTTTATCCAATGAAAATCCGACGCACAGGATAAAGTGAGCCGACTTAGTCGGTCTATCAACAACAACCCAAATCGCATCCTTCTTACTTGTCGACAATGGCGGTCCGGACACAAAGTCCATTGTGACTCGATCCCATTTCCACTCGGGTATCGTGATCGGTGAAGTAACCTCAAGGCACTTGATGTTCCGCTTTCACTTGTTGACATATTCAACATCTCAAACAAAGTTGGAGATGTCTCGTTTCATACCATGCCACCAAAACCGACGTTTCAAATCGTTGTACATCTTCGTACTCCCGGGTGGATTGCCATTCGGCTACAATGGGCTTCGTTCGAATTATCGAAATAAGTTCAATTCCTTGGAACACACAGACGACTTCAACCTCAAACAATCGTCATCATCAATTTGAAACTCCGATTCCTTGTTTGGAACACACTCACCCGTTTGCAACCAACTCATCGTCAACTTTCGAGCTTCACGAATTTGATGAGTCAACAATGGTTTGGCCTTTAATTCGCTACTAACACATTGTCGGGTAGAATAGACAAGTGTACATTCATCACTCGTAAAGCAAACAGTGATTTCTGGCTTAAGGCGTCCGCAACCACATTAGCCTTTCCCGGGTGATAATCAATGACAAGCTCATAATCTTTTAACAACTCGAGCCAACGTCTTTGTCATAGATTTAAGTCTCTTTGAGTCATCAAATATTTGAGACTTTTGTGATCCGAATACACATGGCACTTCTCACCAAATAAGTAATGTCGCCATATCTTTAAGGCGAATACGATGGCAGCCAATTCGAGATCATGGGTCGGATAATTTTTCTCATGTGGCTTTAATTGTCTCGATGCATAGGCCACAACTCGACCTTCTTGCATCAATACGCAACCTAACCCAAGTAGGAAGGCGTCACTATAGATGACAAACTCTTTGCGAGATTCGGGCTGCACTAATACTGGAGCTTCCGTCAAATGAGTTTTCAATTGATCGAAACTTTTCTGACACTTTTCCTCCATTCAAACTTGACATCTTTCTGAAGCAGTTTCGTCATGGGTGTGGCTATCATCGAGAATCCTTTTACAAATCGTCGGTAGTAACCGGCAAGTCCCAAAAAGCTCCGAACCTCAGTAATATTTCTTGGAGGCTTCTAGTTAAGTATGGCTGAAATTTTGCTCGGGTCGACTCGAATACCCGATGCAGATACCACATGACCCAAGAAGCTAACCTCTCTTAACCAGAACTCACACTTGCTGAACTTAGCATATAACTGCCTATCCCTTAATATTTGTAACACTAATCTCAGGTGCTCCGCATGTTCGGTCTCATCTCTTGAATAGACCAGGATGTCGTCAATGAACACAACTACGAACCGATCCAAATATGGTCTAAAAATCCGATTCATCAAATCCATAAATACCGCAGGGGCATTAGTGAGCCCAAACGGCATCACTAAGAACTCGTAGTGACCATATCTCGTTCTGAAGGCAGTTTTGGGTATATCCGAATCTCGGATTCACAATCGATAATAGCCCGATCTCAAATCTATTTTTGAGAACACCGAGGTCCTTCATTGATCGAACAAATCATCGATACGTGGTAACGGATATTTGTTCTTTATTATCACTTTATTAAGCTGACGATAGTCGATGCATAACCTCATGGTTCCGTCCTTCTTTTTCACAAACAACACTGGTGCACCCCAAGGTGAAAAACTCGGGCGAGCAAAACCTCTATCCACCAACTTTTGCAACTGAGCTTTCAACTCCTTTAATTCCATTGGTGCCATACGATACGGAGCTATCGAAATCGGTGTGGTCCCAGGTACAAGCTCAATACCAAACTCTATCTCCCGAACAGGTGGCAAACCGGGTAATTCTTCGGGAAAAACATCCGGGTATTCACAAACCACCGGCACAGATTCGGGTTTTATTTCTAGCTCCTTATCATCAATTACATACGCAAGGTATGCTTCGCACCCCTTTCTTACATACTTCTGGGCCAACATTGATGATATTACAGCTGGCAACCCCTTCAAGTCCGTAGACTCAACTCGGATCATTTCGTTATTTGCGCACCTCAAATCAATAGTCTTGCTTTTGCAATTCACAACCGCATCATGCACGGTCAACCAATCCAAACCAAGAATAACATCAAATTCATCAAAAGGCAAAAGCATCAAGTCCGCCAGAAAACAGGAACCTCGAATTACTAGGGGGCATTTCTTACACACTTTGTCGACCAGCACATAACGACACAAGGGATTTGACACCCGAATTACGAACTCAGTAGACTCAATAGGTAAAGTCTTACTGGATGCTAAGGTTTCGCATATATAAGAGTGAGTAGAACCAGGGTCAATTAAAGCAATCACATTAGTATCAAAGAGAGTGAAAGTACCGGTAATAACATCTGGCGAGGAAGCATCCTCACGTGCACGTATGGCATAAGCCCTAGCAGAAGCGTGAGCCTCGAATCTGGTCGTAGCATCTCTAGATCCTCTCTGACCACCACTAGCATTGCCCGTATTTCCAGATGGTCTACCTCGAGCAGTGGTAGCACCCGGTTTCCCACTCGATTTGTATTCTGCTCGAGCAACCTCGAAATCTTTAATAAAGTGGTCGATCGATCCGCACTTGTAACAGAGGCGGTCACGGAACCTCTGACTTCGAAATGCCATTTGCCACAATGTCGACACTCCGCTCGTCTCGACGTTCATTCCCAACACCGGCGGCATCAAGTGCCTCGTGTACCCACAGGGGTCGATCACGATCTCGTCTAAAAGGCCCAAGTGCCTCTAGACCGCCCACATCATCTCTAAATTTCTTGATGCATGTTGAAGAGACTTTCCGAGGATCTTTTACGAAACTCTCCGGTTCCCACATCAACTTTTTGTTTTTCCTTTTAAGCTCTTGACTTTACAAGCTCGCTCGACAAGTACTACTGAACTCTCGTATTTCAAGAATGCCAATGAACATTTTTATGTCTTCATTCAGCCCATCCTCGAAGCGTTTACATACGATGCCTCGAATCGAAACACATTTCGAGCGTATCTACTAAGTCTAACAAATTTTCGCCGTAATCAATAACCGACATAGAACCTTGCTTAAGCTCAAGAAATTCCTTCCGTTTTGATCAACAAATCTCGATCGATATACTTTTTCCAAACTCGGTTTGGAAAAATTCCCAAGTTACTTGCTCTTGGGGCACAACAAGTCGAGTGCTCCACCAATAGTAGGCGTAATCACGTAGCAAGGAGATAGCACACTTTAGGCATTCATCGGTGTACAAGATAGCTCATCGAGTATCGGATAGTGTTGTCCAACCAAAATTCAGCTTGCTCGGCATCGTCGTTATCCGTAGCTTTAAATTCAGTAGCCCCATGTTTTCGAGTCATCAACTGGGGCTTATTCGACCTTATTTGGTCGATTCATCGGAGGCATTGTAGGTGCGGGGTTGTATTAGTCGGGAATGGAGGTTGTGGAATAGTAGATTAGTTCGAATGTATTGGTTGAACCAATCATTCATCACGCTTATAAAAGGTTTGCCTAGCCTCATCATTCGGATTGCTAGCAATAGGTTGAGAGTCATGGCGCTGTCCCTTGTCTTGGGAGCATGCGCCAAACTCTCCACATCATCACTATCGCTTCGGTTAGGATCGGGATCCATTACTATAAATAAACACAAATTCAAATGTCGAAATCACCACACTATCAAATAATCACATAAAATGGCATGTATAGCTAGACCCAAACGCATTACGGTAGTCCTAGAATCGACTAAACCGTAGCTCGATACCAATAAAATTGTAACACCCGAACCCGAGACCGTCACGAGTCGAACACGAGGTGTTAACGTGCTTCAAACCACTTATTGAGAATTTCCCGGACAAGCTGCCAATCTGTGTACTAGTCGCTTCAAAAATCATAACTTGGGTTTTACCACTCGAAAATCAGTTTCGTAATTTTTCACTGAAACTAAACTCATATGTCCATCTACAGATTTTTTTCTATAATTTTTGGTCAAGCCAATTAATACAGTTTATTAGTTAAAGTCTCCCATGTTACAGGGGTCGACTACACTGACCTTCGTGGTTACAACTTGAATAAATCCCTGTGTAGGGCTTCAATACTGATGCTGTTTGTTTCTATAGAAACTAGACTCAAAGAGAAATTTATACATATATGGTATGACTCCTAATTATCTCTGGTTAGTTTATAATGAATTTCCAAATTCGGAACAGGGGATCCAGAAACCGTTCTGGCCCTGTTTCACGAGAACTTTAATATCTCTTAACATATAACTCATATGACCGTTTCGTTTCTTCCATATGAAAGTAGATTCATCAAGGTTCATTTACATAATTTATTCACTATTTAATACCATTCCTACTATTTTTAGTGATTTTCACATCCACATCACTGCTGCTGTCAGCATCCGCCTTTAAGGTAGGCTTTACCTATTTCATGATTTCCATGATTCAATTGGCCCTTTTGCATACATAGCACAAGTGTGATCATGATTAACCATTCCAATGGCTAATCGTTCAAAACAATTCCATACCTCATAATGATCAACATACAAACGATTATAGTACTATGCTAAAACGATATAAGCCATTTTCGCATGGCTATCCAAGTTTACACAAAACCGAAAGGTACATGACCTACAACAAAAGGGTAGTCCTATACCTGCCATTTAAAAGTTCAACAAAAATTGTACCAAAATGGGGGCTTTGATAGTGTGGGAGACTTCGACTTCCAAAAATCCCGAGTCCGATAGCTGACGAGCCAAAATCTATAAACAAAGAAACAGAGAAAACGGAGTAAGCAATTTATGCTTAGTAAGTTTGAGCAAGAAATTCCAGCACAACAAAAGCATAGCATTCGTAAAGCTAACGGATAATTTCATATGCACAAATTGTCAATATCCTACTCATTTCACATTCCAACCCCTATGTTCATACATAAGGGATCATCTTAACCAAATGCCGGAAACTCATTACTCGACTGAGCGAATATTATTCGAAGGGAATCAACTAATTCAAGCACATACGAACATACCTCATTGCTGGAATTTTTCAAGCGTATTAACTGAAAATTTTACAGCAAGATCGCTCATTCTCGAATCACGTACCTTCAGAATTTAACCGGATATAACGACTCGCTCAAATGCCTTCGGGACGAAGCCCGGTTATAGTGACAAGCACGAATGCCTTCGGGACTTAACCTGTAACATCCTGAATTTGGGGCCTAGAAGAGTTGGGTTTTGAGTCTTGGATTCGAATAGAAGAAAACCTGAATAATTAGGAAGTTTTAAATATTATCGTTTCAAAAAAAAATTATTTTATTAAATTACCACTAGAAAATTTTTATCAGTATTTATTATTATGGATATTTTAAATTTTATGAAATTTTAATTAGTATTATTATTATTAGAAAAATATTATTGTATGTATGTTTGAAAATTTTATGAAAATTATTATTGTTTATTGTATTATTGATATTTGAAATTTTATTATTAGATATATTTATAAAATTATTATTATTATCGGAAAGGAAAAAAATATTAGTTGTAATGCCTTGATTTTCGGATTTTTTTGGGTTTTGTGATTTTAGTAAATCTTGAAATTTTCATGTTCTAAATATTGGAATTATGTTTAAATGTGTTAGTAGACCTTTAGAAGGCCCAAGACTAAGCTAAACACGGTAAAATATCAAGGTGGGATTTTTAAGTGAATAGGAGATTTGGTTAAGTGGGCTTTTAAGAAGAACTGCGTAAGTTATGACACAAATGAGCCTTTGGTAAAGTGGCTAAGTGACGCCACTAGGGAGCTATGAAGGTAGCGTGTAAGTGTTGGGGAAGACACAGGTTCGATTCCTTTGTTGGCAAATAGATGCATTTATTTTTTAGTGCGGGAGGGTAAGTGTTGGAGTTCGTGGATTCGCTAGAGGAGAGTTGGATCGCTTTAACTGCTTGGATTAAGGAGTGATAAGGGAGAGATTTAAGGGATTGGGATGAGGCTAGGAGTTAGCCGAATGAGGGAATTGAAGAGGGAAAATCGGCGGGGATTATGAGGGTAGTATTTCAGACTTAGGGTATTGTTGGTGCCGCTTTTCTTCGCTTACACCTTAGGATTGTTCTTTTCTCTCTTTTTCCTCTCTAGTCAAACTACCACCTCCCCTATTCTTCTTCCTCTATCTTTTCTTCTTCAAACTATTCATCATACCTACTATTCATCAACACTTTTGCCGAATCCATAAAAGCCGAAAACCCGTGATCACCGCTTGTGCCGATTTCTTCAAAGCCGTGTTCTCCTATGTTCTTTTGCTTTTATTAATTTACAAATTATCTTTTCTTAATCCTGGATTCCTGACCGCAATTCTACTTCAAGGTTGTAGCCCCGCATTATCATCTCCTTCATCACACAAAAGTCGAAAAACCATAGAATTGGGGGCTTATAGCCGAAACTTCAGAACTCCGGGAGTCGAGTTTTTACCATCGTTTGAAAGATAAATCGCACCAGATTGCGTGGAGATCAAAAGGAGTAAGGGTAAGTGTTCATCATCTCGATCCGGTTATATTTTACAAAGTTAGGAAAAGTCAAGTCCCTAAAATATAGAGAGGTTGTCGAATTGGGCATGTGGCTCTAAAGGTTTTTAATCGACGTTTCATCAATGATTAGTGTCTTCTTAAGTGTTGGATTGAAAGCGTGAATCATTGGAGCAATCGGATTCGAGCTAGCTATCGATTTTGGCAAAAGGTAAGATTTCAAAGGCTTGTAGGGACATGGTTCGATCATGGGTGAGTTAAGTTTTGGAGTTTAGTGATTATGGTTTGTAAATAAGCACCGTGTTAATCAATTGTAGGATATCGGAAGAGATCTCGAGAGCGATCGTGTCGCAAATCGTGTGTACCAACACCCTTCTTTAGTTCAATTAAAAAAGTCGAAATGTCAAATTCCGGCATTTCATGGTCATGTGGTATGCGAATGCTCTCAAGTCATAGAGTAATTGTTAGATCTGGCACCGCAAGGTGGTAAGCACGTTCAGCGTGACGTTTTAGTGTATTTCTAAAAAGGGCTCGATGGGCCAAAATCGGGCCCAATGGGCTTCTGCACCAATATGGGTAAGAGATGGGCAAATTAGCTTGTTAGGTAGATGGTGGAATCAAATTGCATAAAACTGATAAAAATTACTGAATTAGCTTGTGCAGTAGCGTAGATCACGAAATTACCCCTAAAGAGCAAAATTACCGAAATTACCCCTAAAGAGCAAAATTACCGAAATTACCCCTAAAGATCAAAATTACCGATATACCCCTAGGGTTTTAAATTGGCTGAACTACTTGATTGATTACTACTGTATTTTGCATGATATGCATTTATTAATATCTGTTGCATGGGATTGGGGTATTAATGGAGGAAGTACTGAAAGTGGTTCATCCACGTATTGGAGGATTTGCCTCAACTGACTGAAATTTGAGCAGCGTTGCTGCAACTGTGGTGTGTAGGGCTGGGTGGGTTGAGATATTCCCCACATGGTGTGTAAGGTTGGTACGGGGCAGTGTAGCGGTTGGTGGGTTGAGTAGTCTCCCGGATGGGCTTGCATTCATTATTACCGTTGTTACTCATATTATCGAATCGGGCCTATGGGCCACACTGTTATGTAAAAGGGGCTAAGGCCTTGCTATCAGATTCGAAAAGGGCTTGACCTCATGTACTATTATCTGAATAGGGCTCAGCCCAATGGGCTCGAGCTGAATTGGGCTTTGGATGGGTTTCAGATACATCGAGTTTTCCCAAACTCACCCCTTCCTCTTCCATCCTTGCGGTGAGCTCTAGAATTGGTGGACTTGGAGTCAAGGGATTCAGAGTGGCCATGAAGATTGATTGCCGATTTTAAATAAGTTTAGCATTTATTTTGGATTATTTTATTATGCTTAAAGTTGTAATAAGGTCGCTCTTTTTAATTACTTATATTTTAGGGATTATTAAACTGGCTAGCACTAGGGTTCGTTTTATAAAATCTACTTGTTTTAAAAAGATCACGATGACGCAAAAAAGTTTCCATAAAATAAATGTTTTCCAAGAAAGATAAATATTTTAAGCAAACGATTTGCAACCTTAATCATTTTCTTAAGATGGTCATAATCAAACGGTTTTCTCAAAATTATACAAGATGTTAGAGTGTGGCAATGGCGGTGTGCATGTCTAGGATTGGATCCGAAGAGAGCTTGGTACTTAAGCAGTCCGACGGACTCACCTCCTCTTTTTCCTGGTTTCCTACCTGGTGCACAGCTTCCATTCACTTTAACCTACTTTTAAAAGTGTCTTTTACAACACCAACTCAGCTTTTCCAAACTAAGTAATACGGAATGTTTTGAACACATCAATGTGGCGCATCAGATCCGGTCATAACGTCCAGGCCGGGTTTGGGGTGTTACATAACCCGGGTTTAGTAACTTGCACAAATGCCTTCGGGCTTAGCCCGGATTTATTAACTCGCACGAATGCCTTCGGATCCTAGTCCGGATATAGTCACTTAGCACAAAACCTTCAGGACTTAGCCCGGACATCATTCGAATAACCGAGCACAATTATCAATCAATTATGACACATTCGTATTTCATTTTCAATAGCAAAACTCAAACACAAGGCACTTTTCACACTTGCAATTTCGGCTCAATAGCCACACACAAAGAGCATGATTTTAATTTGCTTTAAACATGATCTAATCAATTCAGAATTTAAGCTCTATTACTCAAGAACTTACCTAGGATGTCGTCGAACGATTTCAATGGCTATTCGACCACTTTTTCCTTCCCTTTGTCGGATCTAGTTCCCTTTGCTCTTGAGCTTAATTTAACAAATAAATCGATTTAATCATTTGAGTATCGAAAGAGGAATTCAAGGTACTTAGTCAATATATATACTCATTAGGCATCAAAGTCGCATATGTACGAAATCATGAATCGAACTCAACACAATAGTTAATATTCCTCTTAGCCGAATTTTCTAAGCCAAGAATAGGCATCAATATGCTTGCCTCTAACCAATGCATGCACACCAATTTCCCCTCATGTGGCCGAATATGCATGTCCATGTTGAGGCCAATTATACACTTAATACCACACAAAAACAGCATACATTTTACTAACTAACGATTACATATCGTAGCTCAACACACATCTCTCATTTACTTCATAACCAAACATCATCACAAGCAAATATACACCTTGAAATAGTATATATGTCATACCAATACATCATGTACAAACATATATACATATATATGTGCTAGAGCCGAATCTCAAGTTGATTGAAACTAATCATGAACATAATTTCAAAACACAAATCTTACTTTCCATGCAATGAGCATAAATCACACTTTTGGATGTACCATGGCGAATACATCACAACACCATAATTTTGGTCATGATTAAACAAAGAACTTGATGTCTTACTCAAAATACTAAAAAGAAAGTCCAAGAGCCATCAATCCACCATCACATATATCATTAGCAAGCTTCATATTTAACATGCAATGGCATTAACACAAAATCCACCTTGGCCAAATACCATCCCCATGATATAACAAAGGTTTGAACCATGGGCTAACAAGAGCATCAAGCTATCCACTAAAACATGCATGAATCTCATGGCACAACCTCAAACATACCTTAATCTTGATGCAAGTATAGCCAAACCTCTTCCTAATCCTCTTCCAAACCAAGCATGAAGCAAAATTCCTCCTTCCCTCTAGTATTTTCGGTCAAGAGAGAATGAAAATGGATGAACAAATTTTTTTCTTTTCTCTTCCTCAATACACGACAATGGGGGTTCACTCACACACATTTTTTTTCTTTCTTTATTACCCATACTTATTTGTTTATTGTTTCTCCCTAATGCACCAACAAAACATGTTTCATGACATGTTTAGCCCATACTCCTTGTCATGGCCGGCCACTAGAACTTGGGAAATTTGACATGCAAGTCCTCCCTTTGACTACATGCACTATTAGGTCCTTATAGATTAGCCTATCACTTTTCAGTGTCACACAAGTCCTACTAACTGAATTCACATGCAATCGGCTAATCGAAGCTTGAAATTTTCACACATTCATAATTACATATTCTAGATAATAAATATTACGCTCAAACATTTGGTGACTTGGTTTAACGGTCTCGAAACCACTTCCCGACTAGGGTCAATTTTGGGCTGTCATACCTAAATTGACCCTAGTCGGAAAGTGGTTTCGGGACCACTAAACCGAGTCATAAAAATAATTAACCGTCATAGTTGATGCTTATTATATGTATATATGCATGTGTGAAAATTTCATGTTTAAATTTTGTTAATTGTAAGTGAATTTTATTAAATAGGACTTATGTGAGAAAAATTAGAAATGTGCTAGGCAATTGTAAAGTGGCCTATTAATGCAAGTTATAGAAATGAGGGGTTTGCATGTCAAATTGCCCAAAAATTGAGCTAGTGGTACCATGCTATGGGTCATAGCATATTTTAAGCATGGTGTGCTAATGTTCATGTTGGAAAGAATAAAATAAGGAGTATGGGCAATAAAATAATAATGGGAAGGTAAATGATGATGAAAAAAAAAAGAAAGAAAAAAAAAAGCTCTCATGTTGTTCTTGGCCGAATAGAAGAAAGAAAAAGAAGGAAAAAGAGCTTTGAGGAAATCGGCTATGGTGGTTTGCTAGACTAAGGTATGTTTGATGTTGTTTCATGAGATTCATGCATGTTTTTAGTTGTTAGTTTGAGTTCTACCTAGCCTATGGTTTAAATCTTTTCTATGAGATGGAGATGATATTCGGCCATGGGTGTTGTCTTCTTGGTTGGTGTTTGATGTTGTGGTGATGAGGCATGAAGATGAGTTAAGTTTCGGCTAAGGTGGATTGTGTTGATGTCATTTGCATGCTAAGTGTGAAGCTTTGTAATGATACATGTGATGGTGTTTGATGACTCTTGGATTTTCTTTTTGGCATTTTTGAGTTAGACATTAAGTTTTTTGTGTAACCCATGACCAAAATTGAAATGGTATGGTGTCTTGATGCATTCGGCCATGGTACGAAGTAGATGAGAAATGGTAGTAAGGTGAAGTGCAAAATGTTAGTATTTGATTACTAGTGTATATGTGTGTATTAGCCGAGTTTTGAACTTGAAACAAAATGGTATATAGTCAATACAAGTAACCATACTTGTAGGAAGTATTAAGCATATAATCGGCCTCAACATAGACATGCATATTCGGCCACATGAGGTAGATTGGTGTTGCATGTATTCGGTTAGAGGCGAGCATAATGATGAATCTATCTTGACTTAGATACTCGGCTCAAGGAGAATTTTGTTAAAGTGCTCAGATAATTGATATTAGGTTAATGATGTGTGTATTCGGTAATAAACGTGCACATGATGAAATGTTAGATTAATTGTATTAAATTGCTCAATGTGATTAAAAATGCGTATGAGCATTTTGTATTTGAGCTAAAGGTGGCCATATGACCTATCAAATTCATTGTCATATTCGGCCATAAGCTAGCATAATGAGACTTTAATAAGTTAAATTTGTTTGAATTAGCTCAAGAGCTTAAAGGACCAAAGTTGGATAAGGGAAAGGAAAAAGTGATCAAATAGCCGTCGAAATCGTTCGACAACATCCGAGGTAAGTTTTCGAGTAATGAAACTTAGATTATGATTCGATTAGATTATGTTATAAGCAAATCAAAATCATGCCCTTTGTATGTAGCTATTGAGCCGAAAATGATAATGCTTGATAAGTGACTTGTGTTTAAATTCTAGTTATGAAAATGAAATATTGATGTGTCATGATTTATTGATATGTGCATGGATATTCGGATTGATAACCGGGCTAAGTCCCGAAGGCATTTGTGCTAGTGACTAATTCCGGGCTAAGTCCCGAAGGCATTTGTGCGAGTTACTATAACCGGGCTAAGTCCCGAAGGCATTTGAGCTAGTAGCTATATCTGGCTAAACTCCGAAGGTACTTGGTTTGGGAATGAGCGATCTTGCTGTAATAATTTAAATTGATACGCCAAATCCCAACGATGAGGTACGTTTCAGATATGCATTGGAGTAGTAAATTCCTTTTGAATATTATTCGCTCAGTCAATTAATAAGCTTCCGGCCTTTAGTTAAGTTGATCCCTTATGTGTGAATATAAGGGTTGGAAATGTGGAGTAGGACTGATTTTTAAGAATATATGTATATGAAATTATCCGTTTAGTTATATGAATGCTATACCTCAGTTGCGCCTAATTTCATTGTTCGAAACTTACTAAGCATTTAAAGCTTACTCCGTTCTTTAAATCTCTGTTTTATAGATTTTGGTTCGTCAGCTATCGGGCTCGGGATTGTCGAAGTCGAAGTCGTCCACACTATCAAAGCCCTTTTGGTACACTTTTGGTTGAACTCTGAAAATGGCATGTATAGGACTACCCTTTTTGTTGTTGGTCATGTACCCTTTGGTTTTGTATAAATTTGGATAGCCATGCGAAAATGGCTTATATACACTTTGAGCATAGCATTATAATCGTCTTGTATGTTGTTCATTGAGAGGTATGGAAATGTTTGGTAACGATAAGCCATTGGGAATGGTTAATTATGATTATTTTGATGCTATGTATGACAAACTCTAGTTGATTCATGGAAAACCATGAAATAGGTAAGGTTTACCTTAAAAACAGATGCTGACAGTAGCAGTGGTGTGGATTTGAAAAATCACTAAAAATAGTAGGAATGGAATTAAATAGTGAATAAATTTTTTAATTGAACCTTGATGAATCTATTTTCATAGGGAAGTAATGAAATGATCATATGAACAGTATTTTATGAGATTTTAAAGTTTTCGTGAAACAGGGCCAGAGCGGTTTCTGGATTCCCTGTTCGGACTTGGGAAATTCATTATAAATTAACCAGAGATAGTTCTAAGTCATGCCATATATGTATAGATTCCTTTTCGAGTCTAGTTTCTTTAGAAACAAACGGCATAAGTATTGAAGCCCTGTACAGGGAGATATATAAGTCGTAATGCATGAAGGTCAGAGCAGTCGAACCCTGAAACAGGGGAGACTTTAACTAATAAACTGTACTAATTGGCCTAATCAAAAATTCTAGAAAAAAATTTGTAGATGAATATATGAGTCTAGTTTTAGGGAAAATTTACGAAACTGATTTTCGAGTTTTGGAACTCAAGATATGATTTTTAAGGTGACAGTGATGCAGTTAGCCAGCTAGTCTGGAAATTTTTTAAATGGACTGTAAAAATAAGGGAATTAAGTCTGTTAACCCCTCGTGTCCGACTCCCGCAACGGTCTCGGGTACGGGGTGTTACAAGTACCTTCGGGAGTACTACAGCCAGTGATGATACCTGAGTGAAAATGGGATAGAGTTACGATGAATTTAGTATCGGGGTTACTCCTATCACCAGAAAAGAAAGATGCTATTTGGGTTGTCGTTGATCATTTAACGAAATCTACACATTTCATTCTAATACGTATAGATTTTTTGCTTGATAGATTAGCTGAATTGTACATGTTTGAGATTGTTAGATTGCACGGAGCGTCTATTTCTATTATTTCAGATAGAGATCCGCGGTTTATGTCACAATTTTCGAAGAAATTACAAGAAGCTTTAGGTACGCGGTTGTATTGTAGTACTGCATTTCATCCTCAAACAGATGGTCAGACCGATAGAGTGATTCAGATTCTCGAAGATATGCTTCATTGTTGTGTTTTAAAGTTTGAGGGTAGCTGAGAAAAATATTTACCGTTGGTTGAGTTTGCATATAATAATAGTTATTAGTCGAGCATAAAGATGGCACCGTATGAAGCTTTATATGGTAGTAAATTTTGACCTCTATTGTACTGGACCGAGCTTAGTGAGAAAAAGATTCACGGGGTCAATTTGATCAAAAAAACTGAAGAAAAAGTGAAGGTAATTTGCGACAGTTTGAAAGCAGCTTCAGATCGAAAAAAATCATATGCGGATTTGAAACGTAAAGATTTTGAATTTTAAATCGGCGATAGAGTGTTTCTAAAAGTTTAGCCGTGGAAGAAGATTTTTCGATTTGGTTGCAAAGGACAATTGAGTCCGCAATTTATTGGACCGTACGAGATTATCGAAAGAATTGAGATAATAGGTTATTGACTTGAGTTACCGTTGGAGCTAGAAAAGATTCATAATGTGTTTCATGTGTCAATGTTACGACGGTATTGATCGGACCCATCGCACATAATTTCTCCGGCAGAGATTGAAATTATGCCCGATATGTCGTATAATGAAAACCAATCAAAATTTTGGCTCAAGAGATTAAAGAGTTAAGAAACAAAAGCATAGCTCTAGTGAAATTTCTTTGGCAACGTCATAGCATTGAAGAGGCTACGTGGGAACTTGAAGAAGCAATGAGAAAACAGTACCTTAACCTACTTTCTGGTAAAATTTTCGGGGACAAAAATTCCTAAGAGGGACAGTTCTAATAGTCCATTTTTAGTCAAATCAGAATAGTGGTTTTGGAACCAAAAATCCAAAGTTGACATATTTATTTTATTATTTTAATGTCTACATCATGTTAGTAGTGTCGTGTAAAAATTTCGTGAAGAAATTTTGACGTTTGTATGTTTAATTTAGTTAAAAGCACTAAATTGAAAAAGGTGCAAAATTAGAGTTTATAAGTTAAAGGTACTAAATGGCTATGAAATTAAGTAGTTAAGGGGTTTATGTGGTAATTATACCATTTTTATTATGAGTGGACTTTTATGACAATTAAAATGAAATTATAAAGGTTATATATTAAGGTTAAATTAGTAAATAGCCAAATAACTGAAAATTAAATTAAAGAAAAATAAGGTATCATCTTCCTATTCTCATTTTCCACCGAAATTTTAACCTAAAAACACCATGGGAATAGCTCGAAGCATTTGACCAACATTCCTTCTGAATGTAAGTGCCATTTTGCTCAGTTTTTAATGATTTCTATGTTTTTGGAGTCGTTATAGCTTAATCTAGCTAGCCCAGGGGCTAAATTGTGAAATTGTTAAAGTATTAAGGTTTCACCATTGTTGAATGTATATGTATTTTGAGGTGTGATGGTAGAAAATAAATGGTTGTAGTTAGATAAACAAGTTTTGTAAAGTGATTTTGGTTGAAAATGTCAAATAAGGATTAAATTAAGAAATGTGAAAATTATGTGGTAAATGTGTGAAAGAACGAAATGTATGGGCTGCTATAAGCTTTATGAAATTTGGCTAGCATAGGTGTGGATTTAATTGCATGAATTTTAATTTTTATGAGCTAAGGACTAAATTGTAAAGAAGTTAAAATATTAGGGGTAAAAGTGTAAATTTGTTAAAGTATGTATTTGGGCTGAATTGAATAGAATAAATACTAAATAGATTGAATTTGATTATTTAGATAAAGTTAAGCCTCGTACGGATCTAGATCAAGGGAAAGATAAAGTATCGAACTAGTCGATCTTATTTCGTCGTTTTTGTGATCGAGGTAAGTTCGTATGTTTAATAAGCACTAAATTATATGTGTTTGATTGCTTAAATTGTTATAATTGAGATGATACGACACCTCGAAAATTCTCGACAAGTTATTGGCAATGTGTAAATCCCGGTTGAACCTTAGGAATAGATAGGATACAAATGACATATCATTAGGGGTTATCTTGATTTGGGTGCTGGTTTTGTACGTTCTACCGGTGGCTGAGTTTTCCGGCATGTGTTGTGGTTACTCGTTAGCTTATGTGAGCAGCACCATGTAGCTACGTCTTGAACTTCAACTTGTGTGAGCAGACCTAGTGATAGCTCGAGACTGAGCATTTATACGAGATATGAGCTAGAGATGGTTTTGACCATGTATTTGACACTTAGTGTGCCAGATTCCTGAGTATCTGATAGTATTCCAAATGGCTCAACTGGTATATTGATGGTATGACAGAATAAGAGATCGATATGTATCATTACATGTATGTATGTGAATCATAAAAGCATTGAAGCTGTGAAATTTGTGAATTTTATGTTTAACCTTACAAATGGTGTTAGGTTTGTGGATTAAATTGAGTTGCACTGTGCCATGTTTAATCACTTAAATTATGATTATATGGTAAGTTATATTTATTTTCCATACAAGCTTACTAAGCTTAATAGCTTACTTTGTTTACTCTTCTGTGTTGTATAGTGACTTCGAAGCCTGCACGGATTGGAATGTAACACCCTTTACCCATATTCAATGCCGGAATAGGGTTACAGAGCATTACCGAACTTACAACACAATTATACATACTTTCCACATACATTATATCATTTCATACATTTATCAATTAATCTCAATCAATTTGTCCCTAATACGAGCCTGTGAGGCCCTAAACATGCTTTGGGAATGGTTCAGGACTAAACCAATAACTTACAAAACTTTTACAAAACTTAGAAAATTTTCCTCAAAATAGGGGACACATGCCAATGTGGCTAGACACACGGCCGCCAAACATGCCCGTCTCGCAGGCCATGTAGACATTCGAAATAAAAGCACATGGTCGTGTCCCAGCCCATGTCTGACTCCGTGTAACTCTCTGACTTGCGTTACACGGCCAACACACACACCCGTGTGGCTAGCTCGTGTGCCTTAAAAATGGCCACACAGGCCCGTGTGCTAGGCTTGTGCTAAACCGTGCTAAACCTGTAGGGTATACTGAATTATGGCAAAAGGCCAAGTCACACACCCGTGTGTGAGGCTGTGTGGAGCATACTGACTTGATTTTAATTTCAACACCAGGGGACACACGAACTTGTAACAAGACTGTGTGTCACACACGGCAAAGACACAAGCCCGTGTCTCTGCCCGTGTGGACAAAAATAGGCTATTTACCAAGCCATTTTGCCACCTAAAAATGCATATACGTTCACAACCAAAATGACACACAAAATAGCATCAATAGGCATATATTTCAATTCCAATCATACATGACTTATACCAATTCCAACACCAAACATTATAAAGCATAAATAGCACATGTTGCCATCTAAATTCATGCCAATCATTGTCTTCTCAAAACATCAAATGACTAACAACAATTATGCATTATTATGCTCAATTCTCCAAACATACCAATTCACAAATCATCACCTATTAACATACAAAATTACCTAATCACAACAAGCATCATGAACCCAACTTCAATCATACAAAATAGGTCATTTACTAACTCAAAACAAAAGTCATTTTCACACTTATATACGTCATCAAATTCACCATCATAAACTAACTCATGTGATTTTATATACAAACCAAAACATGTACATTTACAACCTAATTCATTTGGCAAAAGTCATTACCAGAACATAACCAAAATGACCAAAGTCCCTATACATGCCATATACATAAAATACCAAGTTTATTGGAACTAGGTGATAGGTAAATAATGTGACGATGTCTCCGAAGATGCCTGAATCCGAGCTAGCTTTGAATTCACTATAAAGCATAGAAAAATAAACGATGTAAGCTATAAAACTTAGTAAGCTCATATGAAATAAACTCAATACAATCTCACAAATATAATTCAATAAATTGAATAAAACAACATAAAGCTTACTAACTAAGAAACCTTCCATATACTCATTCGCATACTATATAATTTCACCCTTATTTCTTCGATTCAATACTAAAATAGTTTATACACATACCTATAATATCCTGTACAAATCTCATACACATTCTTATCTTACATTTACCCGTTGAACCATTCGGAATAGAAGTCAGATCCTCAAGGATCTCACACGATAAGTACCTATACCATGGCCCGTAGCCAAATCAAGGAACTTATCCGAAATACTAATATCATGGCCTGAAGCCAAATCAGCCGATATGCATGGCCCAAAGCCAAATCGGTTTATCTTGCACCCGAAGTGCTATATCATGGCCCGAAGCGAACTCACTATATCCCCTAATGACATGCCACTAGTATCCTAAACTATTCCTAAGGTTCAATTGGGATTTTGAATGTCGAATTGTCGTCAAATCACTATCGCTCATATCCACTTCTCGTATTCACAATTTATGCAATATTAAAGCATTTTCATATCATTTGTATTGAAATTTATCATATATGAACTTACCATGGATGTTAAAACGGCTAATCAAGTCAACTATTTCGTAACTTTATTCTTTCCCCGATCTAAGTCCGTATTTCTCCTTTCTTGATCTAAATATATTCAAAATTGACTTATTCAATCATCTATTCATTCAATTTAATCCAAAACACACTTTAAAACATATTTACACTTTTGCCCGTAATATTTCACATTTTTCACAATTTAGTCTTCATTTCATAAAATCACAAATTAATGAAATTTCAATTAAACCCATACTACCCAAATTATTATTATACCCCTAGAAGCCCATATTTTTCATTTATTTCACATTTTAAACACTAACTTTACACATTTTACAATTTAATCCCTATTTTGCATTTTCACTAAAAATCACTTAACAAAACTTGTTTAACTATCAACAACTATTCAAAATCTATCATCAAACATCAAAATACTCATGTATTCATCAACTGTATCATTCAAAATATTTAACAATTTTGCAAATTAGTCCCTAGGCTAGCTAGTACTATTTGCTACGATTTTAAAAACATAGAAATCATTAAAAACGGGATAAGATACATACTGAAATAAGCTTTTAAACCATGGGAGAATGAAAACCCTAAAAGAATAGCTTTTTTTCTTTTAGAATCGATTGAGGAGGATGATATCAGATGATGGTTTTATTTTATTTTATTTATTATTAACTTATTTCATAAATTACTAAATTAACCTTGGTTTAAAGCATTAAATATCATATAATATATGCCCATAATTGTCCACCCACCATTATAAAGGTCTAATTACAACATAAGGACCTTTTCTTTAAGGTTCTATAGCTATTAGATACTTCTAGCTAATAGAACTCCACTTTTACACTTTACTCAATTTAGTCCTTTTTATCAAATTGACCATTTACACGATAAAATTTCTTAACGAAATTTCCACATAATCATCATGCCATGTTATAAATATTAAAGTAATAATAAAAGAAATATTTTTACTTCAAATTTGTGATTCCGAAACTATTGTTCTGATTTGACCAAAAATGGGCTGCTACAACTCTCCCCCCTTAGGGATATTCGTCCTCGAAAATCTTACTAGCGAAAAGGTTAGGGTATTGCTTTCTCATATCTTCCTTGAGTTCCCTCGTAGCCTCTTCAACTCCATGAAGGTGCCATAAGACTTTTACCAAAGCTATGCATTTATTTCTCAGTTCTTTGATCTCTCAAGCTAGAATTCTGATTGGTTCTTCGTTGTACGTCATATCAAGTTGAATTTCAATCTCTGACGGAGTAATCACAAGTGATGAATCAGATCTATATCGGTTCAACATCGATACATGAAATACATTTTGAATCTTTTCTAATTCAGTTGGTAAAGCTAACCAGTATGCCACTGGACCTATTCTTTCAATAATCTCATACGGCCTGATGAATCGCTGACTCGATTTGCCTTTATGACCAAAACGAAGTATTTTCTTCCACGGAGATACTTTCAAAAACACTTTATCACCAATTTGAAATTCAATGTCTTTCTGTTTCAAATCTGCGTACGATTTCTAACGATCAGAAGCTACTTTCAAACTGTCACAAATTACTTTCACTTTCTCTTCGATTTCTCTAACCAAATCAACCTCGTAAATCTGTATCTCGCTAAGCTTGGTCTAGTACAATGGCATTTGCGACCATATAAAACTTCGTACGGTGCCATCTTTATACTTGATTGAAAGGTATTATTATATACAAATTTGATCAATGGCAAAAAATTCTCCCAACTACCTTTGAATTCCAAAACACAACATCGGAGCATATCTTCTAGAACCTGAATTACTCGCTCAGACTGTCTGTCAGTTTGTGAATGAAAAACCGTACTAAAATTTAACTTTGTTCCCAAAGCTTATTGTAATTTCTTCCAAAACTGCGATGTAAATCTCAAATCTCTATCCAAAATAATGGAAATTGGCACCCCATGCAATCTAACGATGTCAGAAATATACAACTCAGCCAATTTATCTAGTGAATAGTCAGTATATACTGGAATGAAATGTGCTGATTTTGTTAATTGATCAACGACAACCCAAATAGCATCTTTATTTTTTGGAGACAAAGGTAATCTCGATATGAAATCCATCGTAATTCTGTCCCACTTTCACTCTGGTATCATTACATGCTGATGTAAACCCGAAGGCACTTGATGTTCAACTTTAACTTGCTGGCACACTAAACATCTTGCTACAAATTCAGAAATGTCTCGTTTCATACCCGACCACCAATACAATTGTTTCAAATCATTGTACATTTTAGTACTTCTAGAATGACTGGATAAACAACCACTATGTGCCTCGTGTAAAATTTTCTAAATCAACTCTAAATTTTTCGGTATGCAGATTCTATCTCAGAACATCAAACAATTATCAGATCCGATTTGGTACTCTAAATCACTAGTCAACTAACATTGCACTCTTTTAGCTTGTAACTCAGTATCACACTTTTGAGCTTCGCAAATTTGTTGAAGAAAAACCGGTTTAGCCTTTAAGTGAGCTAAAATCAAACCATCATCAGATAATGTCAACTGTGTATTCATTGCTCTCAAAGCAAACAACGATTTTCTACTCAAAGTATCCGCGACTATATTCGCCAGTGATAATCAATTACTAACTTATAGTCTTTAAGTAACTCAAGCCATCTCTATTGTCGTAAATTCAAATCTTTCTGAGTCATAATATATTTTAAGCTTTTATGATCAGTAAAGATGTGACATTTTTCATCGTACAAATGATGACGCCAAATTTTCAGTGCAAATACAATAGTAGCCAACTCTAAATCATACGTTGGATAATTCTTTTCATGTGGTTTCAACTGTTTGGAGGCATACACTACAACTTTTCCCTCTTGCATCAGTAACAACCCAAACTATTCAATGACGCGTTGCTATAAATCTCAAATTCTTTACCTGACTCAGGTTGAACCAACATTGGTGCCTCAGTTAGTAATGCTTTCAATTAATTGGAACTTTGTTGACATTTCTCAGGCCATTCAAACTTTACATCTTTCTATAATAGTCTGGTCATTGGTGTAGCCATCATCGAGAACCCTTTTACAAAACGTCGATAGTAACCAGCTAATCCCAGAAAGCTTCTGACCTCTGATATATTTCTAGGTGGTTTCCAGTCAACTCGAATGCCATCCACCGAAACAATATGTCCCAAAAATCCAACTTCCCAGAGCCAAAACTCACACTTACAGAATTTAGCATACAGTTACTTATCTCTCAAGGTTTGCAACACAATCCTCAAGTGCTCGACGTGCTCAGACTCAGCTCGTGAATAGATCAGAATGTTAGCAATGAACACAACAACAAACCTGTCTAAATACAGCCTAAATTCTAATTCATTAAATCCATAAAAATGGTAGGAGTATTGGTCAATCCAAAAGGCATAACAAGGAATTCATAATGTCCGTACCTTGTTCTAAGTGTAGTTTTTGGCACATCTGAGCCTTTAACTCTTAATTGATAATAACCCGATCTTAAACCAATCTTCAAAAATATTGTTGCACCTTTCAACTGATCAAACAAATCATCTATTCTCAGCAACGGATACTTGTTCTTTATCGTAACCTTGTTGAGTTGTTAATAGTCGATACACATTCAAATTTGACATGTCTTTTTTCCTTTACAAACAATACTGGCTCACCCTAGGGCAAAAAAACTTGGTTGTGCAAAACCTCTATCTATTTATTCCTGTAAATGATATTTCAACTCTTTCAATTCAGTCAGAGCCATTCTGTACAGAGCTATAGATATCAGAGATGTTCTCGGTACTAATTCAATAGCAAACTCAACTTCTTTAATTGGTGACAACCCAGGCAATTCTTCTGGAAATACATCTGGATATTCACAAACCATAAGCACCGTTTCAATCTTCTTTTCTGACACCTTAATATTTAAAACATAAGCGAGATAAGCTTCGAAACCTTTTCTCACATATTTTTGAGCGACGTAGCCGATATCACAACTGGTAATTTACCCAATTCATCAGATTCAATTTGAATGATTTCGTTATTCTGACATCTCAATTCGATAGTCTTTCTTTTACAATTTACAACAGCATCATGCAGAGTCAATCAATCCATACCTAGAGTCACATCAAACTTATCAAATGTTAAAATCATCAAGTCAGCTGGAAAATAGTAACCCCGAGTCATTAAAGGATAGATCTTGCATACTTTTCAACTAGAACATACTTGCCTAAGGGGTTCGATACTTTAATTACAATTTCTATAGACTCAACAGGTAATTTCTTGCTAGACACTAAATTCTCACAAACATATGAATGTGTCAATCCAGGTTCAATTAAAGCAATCATATTAGTGTCTTAAAAAGAGAATGTACCGGTAATAACATCTGGGGCCAATGCCTCTTCGCGAGCGCGAATAGAATAGGCTCTAGTAGGTGCTCTGGCTTCAGATCACACAGTTGAGTCCCTATTCACACCTTTACCATTGGACACATTCCCCGAATTTCTCGGTGGTCTCCCTCTCACAGTCTTATTGGTCGAGCTTGCATTTTGAAATTTATCTTTGTTGGATAATTCTGGGCAATCTTTAATAAAATGATCTAGCGAGCCACATTTGAAGCAAGCTTTACTACTATTATTCCAGCAGTCACCAAAATGTCTTCTACCACATTGTTGACACTCGGGTTTGTAATTTCTCACACTGCCAACACTCGAGACCGAAGTTGCTTGAGTTTTAGGATTCACATGTTGATTTCCACAATCTCTATTTTGGTATCCCACTGATGCATTTATTGAGTATATGAATCTCAGAATTTCTTTGATGAAGAATGATAAGGTTTATTCTTCGGTCTTTTCTTCAAATCTCTAGCCTCTGAATCAATTTTCTTTTTTTCTCGACTAAAATCTTTGGCTTTGCTAGCTCTATCAACCAGAACAACAAACTTTTTCAAGTCTAAAATCCCAACCAGAAGTTTAATGTCTTCGTTCAGTCCATCGACAAACCGCTTACACATAATCTCTTCGATAGAAACATACTCCCGAGCATACTTGTTCAACCGTAGAAATTCTCTTTCATATTCAGTTACAGTCATGTGGTCTTGTTTTAGTTCTAAAAACTCTTTATCTTTTGATCTAGAAATTGTTGACTGATGTATTTCTTTCAGAACTCAGTCTGATATGCAGTGTATTCCACCACTAATATGCAATGTCTCTTAGAAGGGATATAGCACACTTTAAACATTCAGCCGGTGTGCAAATAAAGTTCCTCAAACACTCAAATCATATTTTCAAGCCAAAACTTAGCTCTCTCAGGGTCATAATTAACATTAGCTCTGAACTCTTCAGCCTCGTGTTTACGGATCTTGTCAACTGAAGGCTTGTTCAATCTTAAAAGCTCAACTCCTTGGGGAGCTACGGGAACCGGTTGAGGATTATGAGGGGGTGGAGGTTGTTGAGCAGCTGGGTTCATTCAAATATATTGAGTGAACCACTCGTTCTTCATTTAGAAGAAGACTTCTCTAGCCTCTCCTCCTTAGCTACCCGACACGAGTCTAGAATTAGATTGCACTGTCCCTTGAGTGGCAACGGGTGCATTACTCTCAACCTCATTAGCTATAGCTCGATTGGGATCCATTTACTATATGAAAACACATTTTAAAATTCAAGAGTCATCGCACTATCACAGTTTATATATGGCATGTATAGCTAGACTATCACACACACTACGTTAGTCCTAGAATCGACTAAATCCTAGCTCTGATACAAATAAATGTAACACTCTTCATCCGTATTCAACGCCAGAATAGGGTTACAGAGCATTACTGGACTTACAACACAATTACACATACCTTTCACATACGTTATATCATTTCATACATTCATCAATTAATCTCAATCAATTTGTCCCTAATACGAGCCTATAAGGCCCAAAACAAGCTTTGAGAGTGGTTCAGGACTAAACTGATAACATATAAAACTTTTACAAAACTTAGAAAATTTTCCTCAAAATAGGGGACACACGCCTGTGTGGCCAGTCCGTGTGTCTCATATGGCTACCAAACACACCTATGTCATAGGTCGTGTAGGCGTTCAAAATGAGAGCACATGGCAATGTCTCGGCCCGTGCCCGACCCCGTGTAACTCTTTGACTTGGGTCACATGGCAAACACACATGCCCGTGTGGCTAGCCTGTGCGCAGCATATTGACTTGATTTTAATTTCAACACCAGGGGACACATGGCATTGTAACAAGACCATGTGTCACACACGGCTGAGACACATGCCCGTGTCTCTGCCTGTGTGGACAAAAATAGGCTATTTACTAAGCCAATTTGCCACCCAAAAATGCATATACCTACACAACCAAAATGACACACAAAATAGCATTAATAAGCATATATTTCAATTCCAATCATGCATGACTTATATGAACTCCAACACCAACCATTACAAAGCATAAATACCACATATTGCCATTTAAGTTCATGCCAATCTTTGTCTTCTCAAAACATCAAATGACTAACTACAATTATGTATTATTATGCTCAATTCTCCAAATATACTAATTCACAAATCACCACCTATTAACATACATAATTACCTAATCACAACAAGCATCATGAACCCAACTTCAATCACACAATATAGGTCATTTACCAACTCAAAACAAAAGTCATTTGCACACTTATATATATCATCAAATTCACTATCATAGACCAACTCATGTGATTATATATACAAACCAAAACATGTACATTTACAAACTAACTCATTTGGAAAAATTCATTACCAAAACATAGCCAAAATGTCCAAAGTCCCTATACATGCCATATACTTAAAATACCAAGTTCATAGGTACCAGGTGATAGGTGGATAATGTGGCGATGTCTCCGACAATCCCTGAATCCGAGCTGGCTTTGAATTTACTACATAGAAAAATAAACAATGTAAGCTATAAAACTTAGTAACCTTGTATGAAATAACTCAATACAATCTCACAAATATAATTTAATAAATTGAATAAAACAACATAAAGCTAACTAACTAGCAAACCTTTCATATACTCATTCACAAACTATATAATTTCATCCTCATTTCTTCGATTCAATACTAAAATAGTTTATACACATACTTGTAACATTACGTACAAATCTCATACATATTCTCGTCTTACATTTACCCTTTGAACCATTCAGAATTGAAGTCGAATACTCAAGGATCTCACACGATAAGTACCTATACCATGGCCCGTAGTCAAATTAAGGTAACTTATTTAAAATACTAATATCATGGCCCGAAGCCAAATCAACCAATATGCATAGCCCGAAGCCAAATCGGTTTATCTTGCACCCGAAGGACTATATCATGGCCCGAAGCCAACTTACTGTATCCCCTAATGACATGTCACTAGTATCCTAAACTATTCCTAAGGTTCAACTGGGATTTCGAATGTCGAATTGTCATCGAATCACTATTATTCATATCTAGTGTCTCATATTCACAATTTATGCAATATCAAAGCATATAAAATACATTTGTATTGAAATTTATCACATACGAACTTACCTTGGATGGTAAAACGGAGAATCAAGTCAACTATTCTGTAACTTTATTCTTTCCCTGATCTAAGCCCGTATTTCTCCTTTCTTGATCTAAATATATTCAAAATTGACTTATTCAATCATTTATTCATTCAATTTAATCCAAAACACACTTTAAAACATATTTACACTTTTGCCCCTAATATTTCACATTTTTTACAATTCAGTCCTCATTTCATAAAATCAGAAATTAATGAAATTTCAATTAAACCCATACTAGCTGAATTACTATTATGCCCTTAGCAGCCCATATTTTTCATTTATTTCACATTTTAATCTTTAACTTTACACATTTCACAATTTAATCCCTATTTTGCATTTTCACTAAAAAATCACTTAACAAAACTTATTTAACTATCAATAACTATTCAAAATCTATCATCAAACATCAAAATACTCATGTGTTTATTAATGGTTTCATTCAAAATCTTTAACATTTTTGTAAATTAGTCCCTAAGCTAGCTAGTACTAGTTGCAACGGTCTCAAAAACATAAAAATCATTTAAAATGGGACAAAATACATACCTAAATAAGCTTTTAGACCATGGACGAATGAAAAACCTAAAAGAATAGCTTTCTTTCTTTTAGAATAGATTGAGGTGGATGATATTAGATGATGGTTTTATTTTATTTTATTTATTATTAACTTATTTGAAAAATTACTAAATTAACCTTGGTTTAAAACATTAAATATCACACAATATATGCCCATAATTGTCCACACACCATTATAAATGTCTAATTACAACATAAGGACCTTTACTTTAAGGTTCTATAGCTATTAGATACTTCTAGCTAATAGAACTCCACTTTTACACTTTACGCGATTTAGTCCTTTTTATCAAATTGACCATTTAAATGATAAAATTTCTTAACAAAATTTCAAAACAATCATAATTCCATCTTATAAAATTTAAAATAATAATAAAATAAATATTTTGACTTCAAATTTGTGGTTCTAATACTACTATTTTGATTTGACCAAAAACGGGTTGTTACATAGAAGTTGTCGGTGATTTCATCACGTTATCCAGGTGTTGTTTTGGTACATTTTAACTTTGTGTATTTTGGTTATATGACATGTATAGGTCTTTTGGCTAAGGTAGCCTTTATGTCTTGATGAATTTTGGCCAATTAAATTGGCTTGTAATTAGTCATTTAATATGAATTGTTTTGGCATATGTTGGTATATGTATATCTAAATGTGGTTATTCTCATTTTGTATGTATGTGGATTGCCATGGAAATACCTTAATTGTGTATTGGTATTTTGAGTACAAAATAAATTGAATTTGAGAATGTGGTATGCATGTTGAATTAGGCACAAAGTCTAATAAGTAAATTTGATCATTTAGGTATACTTTGGAGGCATATTGGTATGTTTTTGAATGGATAACTGTGATGCTTATGAGACTTATGGTTGTTGGTATTGATATTGCATGATTTGTACATAGTTGAGATTGGTTTGAATGCCTATTATTGATTTGGTCATATGTTATTTGATGGATTTAGGTTGCTACAAATTTGGGTGAGAAAATGGCTTGGAAAATAGCCTATTTTTGTCCACACGGGCAGAGACACGGGCGTGTGCCTCAGCCACATGTGACACATGGTCAGGTGACATGGTTGTGTGTCCCCTAATATTTATTTAGAAACCAAGTCAGTAGCTTCACATAGTCTAGTAGATGGGCATGTGACTTGGCCATGTAGCATAAGTCAGCATACCCTCCAATTTTCACACGGGCTAGCACATGGCCTGGCACACTGGCGTGTGAGGCCATTTGGAAAGGTAAACGGGCTAGTCACAAGGTGTGTGGTTGGCCGTGTGACCCAAGTCAGACAGTTACACAAGATCGGACACGGGTTGGAACACGGCCATGTGATCCCATTTCGAATGTCCACACGGCCTGGCCACACGAGCGTGTGTCCCCTGCACTTTTAAATTTTTTTGTGTTTTTCTAAAAATTTACTAAGTATTTGATTTATTCCAGAACCACTTCTGATGCTTGTTTTAGGAATTTCAAGTAATGGAGTTATCATTAAAAAGTATGGTACTCCAAATTTGGTTAGTCACGGTACTGGTTACGTTCTAATAGGGTGGTTAGAAAGGAACGATGAAATTACTATATATATATATATATGTTTGGGTTTTTTACACATTTCTCTATAACTATAAATCACTTGTATGACATATTGAACAAGATTATGACACGTGTCAAGTTTTCATAGGGACAAAGTGTAACAGCCCGATTTAGACCCTATTCGGAACAGTGGTTTCGGGACCACGAATCCTAGTCAAAAAAATATTTTAATATTATATTCCATGCTTATAATATGTGAATTAATATTATGAAAGTTTTGTATAAAAATTTTATTGTTTGTGTGCTTAATTTAGAAAAAGGACTAAATAGTAGAAAATGTAAAAGTTGCATTCTATATGTGAAAGGTATTTAATTTCTATGGTTTATTAATTTGAGGGTCCTTGCATGAAAATTATACCATTGATAATGATAGTGGACAATTTTGGACATGTAGTAGTTAAAATTTAATGATATATGCTATGGATAAAATAGTAAAATAATTAATAATGGATTTAAATAAAGAAAACAAAATGGAAGCATGCAAAAACATTTGGTATAGTCGAATATTGAAGAAGAAAGAAAAACAATTTTAGGTTTTAAACATTCGACACTTTGAAGATCAATTAGGTATATGATTTTTGATCCGTTTTTGATCATTTCTACATTTTTGTAATCGTTGCTTTGTATTCTATCAAGCCCATGCCTCAATTTTAGAATTTGGTGATGATTTTAAGTTATGCCATTGTTGATTTTGTGAGTTTTTTGATGTTAAGTGGTGAAATTTTGAATATTTTTTGTTTTTTGAAATAGGGACTAAATTGTGAAAAATGTGAAATGTCAGGGGAAAAAGTGTAATTTGTCCATTTATGTGTTTTTGGACTAAATTGATTGAATATGTTAATAAACAAGTTAAATTTTTATTAATTTCGATCAAGAAAAGAGGAAATTGGAATTGGACCGGGGGAAATCTAAAGTTGTCGAATAGTTGTCCTGGTTCGTTTGTCTTTGTCCGAGGTAAGTTCATAAGTAAATAAATGTCGTTAAATTCATTTGTATATATTTTATTTGTGCCGAATTGAATTATTACTTGTATATATATGTTCAAGCCGAATGTGTATAACTATGGCAGAAGTATTTACGAGCCTGAACTGATCGAGTTACGATGTTCGAAAGCCCCGTACAAACCTTAGGAATAACTAAGATACATATGTCATGACATAGGGTTCCGATATGTGATTTCGTGTAAGACCACGTTTGGGATGTTAGCATCAATTTGTGATTTACATGTAAGACCATGTTTGGGACATTGGCATTGTATATGATTTCATGTAAGACCCTGTCTGGGACAGTGGTTTTGATATTTGATTACATGTAAGACCACGTCTGGGACGTTGACATTGTACGAGATTATGAGCTATCCGAGTATCCTTATTGGTTTCAAACGGTTCAACAGGCATTTCAAGAAATAAATGAGTATATGAATGTGCATCCGAATTAGGTATGTTGCAACGTATATGAAATTAAGCAATGAATGTGAGTATGATTATGATCAGTTGATATCTGATCTATGTGAAAATGAGATGTGGATACTAGCAAGTGAACTATGATCAAATGAATTATATGAAAAATGTGGTATTGTAATTGTGTTTTGCAATATATGATTCAGGTACATGTGATTTGTATATGAAATTCTGATATGAAATGTAGTATCATTCAAATGACGATATGTGAAATATATGATAATGAACAATGTGTTATATATGCTCATTATATGAAATTGTGGTCCTATGTTTCGAACATGAGAATTTTGAGAAATGGAACATGGTTTGGATGTGTGATTTGTTATGGTTATTCGGGTTTTGAAATACATAAAAAGAAATTGATATATTTTTGTGCATGAAAATGTAATAAATAACCATGTTTCGGTTGGTTATGTAATGAAATTGTGCAAGCTTAATTTATATGAATGATCTAATGGTTGTTATTTGAAATTGAAAGTATGGTTTTATATGTTCACTGATAAATAAGCCTAGTGAAGATACTTAATGTGGTGATGTTGGATTATATAAGAAAAGTGATTGAATATGTATACGAAGTTAACTAAATTTGGCTTATTCAAGTTGAATTATATACATGATATTTAGAAGATTTATTTGCTTACGGCTTACTAAGCTCTCAAAGCTTATTCTGTGTGTTTTTCCTATGTTTATAGATTTTCAGAGATCTGCTCAAGTTGAAAGTCGTAGGAGACCTCATCGCACTATCCGATTATCGCTTCGGTAAATAAAAGCTTTGAGTTTTGGTCATATGGCATGTATAAGCTAGTTTTGATATGTTTGGTTTTGAAATTTGTATATATGTATATTGCCATGCGAAAATGGCTTGATCATGATACTAATGTTGGCATATATATATTGGGTCATGTTATAAGCTTAATTTGGAGGTATGTTTCATGATAAATATGTTTGTGAGGTTGATTATAATTTGGCTTAAATGAGGTAAATATAGTTGATGGACGTACTTCGATTGTGGTTTATTATTGATTTATTTTGGATGTATAATTTGTCTTGTGTAAAGGTTTGAAAGTGATAAATGATGTGTTTTTGATATAATACCTATGCTCACATAAGCTCAGTTATGTATGTGTGATAGCTTGCATATTGATTGTTAAAATACAATTTGTGATGGAAAAATATGAACATGTTTTGTAATTTATTTGATGGTCATTTAGATACAGTTATAAATGGTACAATTAGCTTTGATTCGAGATTGTGAGATTGGTTGGATTGTTAGAGGATAAATTTTATGACCGAATATATGGTTTAAAGATCGATTGTGTTTATGTGTTTTGGAAATGGTAAAGGGTGTTTATTTATATTTGGCTAACAATAGGTAAAATATACTTATACATGCCTATGATATGTTTTGTTCGTGATTTTGGTAATTAATGGTTAAGTTGTTAAGTTAAATGCTTGAGTTTAAAATGTGCCATATATGTGATTTATGAATTTGGTAAATGATCGGTAGGTATTTTGGATATTTCATTAGTCAAGCGGTTTTGTAATTATGGTATGATTTGATTCAATTCTTATGTATAAAATTGGTAGTTATTATTTTGGTAAAATGTGCAAAATTTGGTAAAATCAAATTTTATACTTGACCATTATGTGATGTTGTTAATGCCGTATATATATATATATTAATGTTTAATAAATCATTTGGTTTGGCTTGACTTAGTAAAATGTGAAGAAGTGTATATTTTAAATAGTGTTTTGGAAAGTAAATAATGAAATAGATTTATATGAATGGATGTCTTAAAATATGATCGGTATATGAAATGAATTATACTTGTCTATAAGTTAAGCATTCAATTGCCATGATTCATTGGTTATAATGTTTGAATATGAAATTTGGGAAGAGTATAAATTATAGAATCGAAGCATGTTAGATTGGTTTAAAAATCATACCAGATGAATAGTATTAAAATGATTATATTATTTGGTACTTGAATTGAAATGAATGTCTATTCTGAGTTGTATTTTGATCGGTAATGCCTCGTAATCTTAATTTGACGACAGATACAAGTTAGGGGTGTTACATTGGTTGGTATCAGAGCCACGGTTTAGTCGGTTCTAGGACTACCATAGCGTATGTGAGTTTGGCTATACTTGTCACATTTAACCTATGATAGTGTGATATCTCCCGACTCTGACGAAAACTATTTTGATGAGACATATATGTTTTCCAACCGAGCTAATTCTTATAGTACAGAAGTAAATGCTCAAATGTTTGAGTGAAAATGCATTGATTATGAGTTAAAACTCATAAAGGTAATGATCAAATTGTATGATATGTTGTTATTGATAAATGTTGTAATTATATGAGCATATGAGATATGATATTTGAGTTATGATTGTTATCTGAAATGTTTTGATTGTGAATTAGTGATTTGAGTTAGCATATGAACAATATGTTAAGAACAAAAGTGATTAAAAGCAAAAGTTTATTAAATGATTTGAGAATGTGAAATTAGTAATGAACTGGCTATTCGTGATAGTATGTATAACACCCTTAACCCGTATCCGTCGCCAGATTAGGATTACGAGGCATTACTGATTAAAACACAACTCAAAACAGGCTATTAAAACAATTTATGCTTCATGAATCAATCACATGAATAATCTCATCTTATTTAAGATTTCAAAATTTAATTACAAATACATATCATATACCGAGCATATACCAACCAACCCACTTATTAACTGAATATCAAAACAATTTCATAGCTACTGTTCATGCACATACTAACAACAAATTGTACATACTCCATGATCACCAACAATCGATTTATATGTTTATTTAATAACTATGGTATGCAAAAATATAACTATGAATCAAAAAAAAATTATTTCATTTATGTAAATATAAAAGTCAAAAATAAGTTAAAGTTAACAAGCATATTAATTTCATATTCCACAAATTTACGTGCATAAATCCAACCATTCAAACCTCATTTAATTAATCAGTAAGATCACATTCAAATAATTCATATCATATCTGTAACACCCCAAACCCGGCCCAGATGTTATGGCCGAATCGACGTGCCACATTGGAGTTGAAAACCCACGTTCGTTTTAGTGTTTTAAAACCATACATTTTATTGAGTTAACAAAGTGTATGGAAGTCGGGCACCGGTAGGTATCCGAGACAGAGAGGTGAGCCATGAAGGTCGCTAAGTACCAAGCTCTTTAATTGGATCCAATCCTAGACATGCCCACAACCATAGCCACACTTTGTTATATCGAGTTTAAATTTGTTTAAGTGGACGTCTTTGATAAATCGATTAATCGTGGTGTTGAGATATTTTGAAAACAAGTATCATTTTGAAAACACGCCCTAAGTCTAGCCGATTTGAATAATTATTAACCAATTTTAAAGTTATTAAAATTAAAATAATTCAAAAGAAATAAAAGGAAAGTTAAAATTGGCCTTATTACAACCTAAAATAAATAATAATTAAAGGAAATTAAATCAAAACCAACACTTATTTAAAAGTCCAAAGACAATCACCGTGGCCACTCTGAATCCCTCCGCCCAAGTCCCCACATCAAGGCTCACCGCAAGGTTAAGGAAAGGGGTGAGTTTGGAAACTCAGTGTGCAACAAGCCCCTTTCAGAGCCCAAAACAATAACGGCCTGTTGGGTCTAAGCCCAAATCCAATCTCAATCATGCACTGGGCCGTAGCCCTTTTCATATTTCATATTTCATAATACTGGGCCGAAGCCTTTTCATATTTCATATTACTGGGCCGAAGCCTTTTCATATTTCATATTACTGGGCCGAAGCCTTTACTGTAAACGGTATGGCCCTTAGGCCCATTTCAATGTCACATATAATTTCAATGAAAGAATGCAACCCATTTGGGGAGACTACTCAACCCACCATCCGCTACTCTCCACCCGTACCAACCAACACACCATGCGGGATTAACTCGACCCACCCCGCCAAACTCTCCACTGGCAGCATAGCTGTTTTATCATATAACTGGAGGCCTAGCCTCTTTTAATAATCGGGCAAAAGCCCTTTCAATAATCGGGGCATAAGCCCTTTTATAATCGGGCATAAGCCCTTTTGATAACGGGGCATAAGCCCTTTTCACTTCCTCCATCCATATAAAACCCAACCCAATACATTTATGATTACCTCATGTGCATATCATACATATCATGTGCATAGCATACATTTCATGTGCATATCATACATACCATATTTATCAAAATCCCATGTATTAAAATCATACATAAACCCTAGGGGTATAATGGTCATTTTACCTAGGGGCAAAACGGTCATTTTCATATTATAAGGGTAATCTCGTAATTTTACCAAAATTAGGGTTTCCATGTTCATTAACGATTACTAACAATCCATGGGTGCAAACAAAGTGATTCGGCCCATTTTTAGCGAAATCGAGTTATTGGGCCTAAAACCCTAATGGGCCCTACTTAGCCAATTCTGTCGTCTAGGCCCACTTAGCCTATATTCCATAACGGTTTTAACAGTCTTATCATGCAATTTAATAGATTTTCGTTTTCTACCAATTTTACCCAAATGGGATTTTGATACATATCATGTGCATAGCATGTGCATATCATACATATCATGTGCATAGCATACATTTCATGTGCATATCATACATACCATACCCAAATGCTATGCACACCAATCGGTAGCCTTTAATCCTCACTAGCACCAACAAACCAAATAACACCAAAAACCCTTTTAGCCTTAGTCGACAGAGGGTTTTCACTTTTCTTAAACCACAAGATACAAATGGAAAGAAGGTTCAATACTTACCAAGAGATCTACTGTTGAAGAACGCTCCAAATACCTTCCTACCCCATATCCGCTAGAATCCAACTTAAACATGCGTGAAAATAGATCTAAATATTAATTCCCAAATCACTAAAATATGAAGCTTTCTTTTTCAAAGAAATATTAATCTAAGCTATTACGAGGGTTAGTACACACCTGTTACGGGTTGAAGTTGAAACGTTTCCATAATCAATCACCTACGATAACCACCACCTGTCACTCAAACTTAACTATTCCAATATCAATATATGTAAATCCTAAGCACATCAGTCATACGGAACATAAGGGCATATTCGTCATTTTACCATACAGGGGTATTTTGGTAGTTTTACAAATTGAGGGTATTGCGGTAATTTCACAAACCAAGGGTATTTTAGTAATTTTGTAAATCGAGGGTAAAACAGTAATTTTGTAAATCAAGGGTAAAACAGTAATTTTGTAAATCAAGGGTAAAATAGTAATTCTATAAATCAAGGGTAAAATGGTAATTCTGTAAATCGAGGGTAAAACGGTAATTCTGTAAATCGAGGGTAAAACGATAATTATGTAAATCTAGGGTAAAATGGTAATTATGTAAATTAGGGGTAAAACGGTAATTCTATAAATCGAGGGTAAAATAGTAATTCTGTAAACTGAGGGGAAAACGGTAATTCTATAAATCGAGGGTAAAACGGTAATTTTACAAATCGAGGGTAAAACGGTAATTCTATAAATCGAGGGTACTTTGGTAATTTTACAAGTCGAGGTATTTCAATAATTTTACTGTGTCGAGGGTATTTCAAGAATTTCACAAATTAGGGTATTTTGGTAATTTTACAAACTAGGGTATTTTGATAATTTTACAAACTAGGGTATTTTGGTAATTTTACAAACTAGGGTATTTTGGTAATTTTATAAACCAATGGTATTTTAGTAATTTTACAAAGCAGGTATTTTGGTAATTTTGTAAACCAAAGTATTTTAAACATGGATAACAATACTAATGGCTCTAAAGCCCATTCTCATTCAAATGGGCCCACACGCTCGTGTGGCCCTTTTAGCCCAAATCTAGCCACAAATATTAGATTCACCTAGCCTAGCCCAAATTTACTACACAATCAAACAACTTATCCAATTGGGCTTGTAGGCCCATTAGGCCCACATGACCCCTTTCGACCCATCGCGTTCAAGTAGCCATCCTACAGCCTAGAGTAGTAAGAAATACACACCGATAGGAGACCTGAGTTAATCCACACTCCGAGCACTCTTAGCCGACGCCTAACCCAAACGAGCACGCCATACAAATGAAAGGGATCAGCCAAGAAAGGTACATTTACTCTCTTCATGGTTCCTCTATTTAAAGCCACTTCACAACCACTCTTATGTTAGCTTCCGATGTGGGATCCCTCCAACATTAGAGTTTAAATTCAACACCAACTCTTGCCGCCTGTTAGCAAAATAAATGCTCCTTGCTTGCCATGGGATTCAACCTATGCCTCCCTTAAATGCTCCACACGCTACTTGCCACTAAGCCACAAGGCTTTTGTGTCATATTTTATCCCCAATTAATTATAAGGTCTAAAGGCCAAAGTCCGTGTTCCTTTAAAAAAAAACAAAATAAATTGCAAGAGCCAAGGCTTGAACCAGTGCTCCCATACAACCTTAATGACACCACAACCACTAGACTACAAGCTTCCTTGTGTCATTTATTTAACACAATAATTTAAAACCCTCATCCAAGCATCCAGGTTTTTTTTCACTTAATACCAAAATTTTTGCTAAAGCCCAAGTTTGAACTTAAGATTTCTCCAACACTTCTCAAAGCCATTAACCACTAATAGCAAACATTTAATTGTTTCATTTCATTACACAATTAAATACCTATATACAACCTCCTTACGGACCCCCACTCAAGGCCCAATACTTCTAGGCCCAAATTCAGGGTGTTACAATATCAATACAACTTAATAACCCAATTTTATAAACAAAACCAACATTACCAAATGTCATACATAAAACCTATTTCATCTCTTATCTATTCGGCTAACAAAATTTACTTGTACATATTCATTAATTTTCAAATAACTAACGAATTTATATATTTACTTGTACATATTCATTAATTTTCAAATAACTAACGAATTTATAAAGCCGTACAAATCATTATTTTAAACCATAAACATATGCCAATACCGAATTACCAAAACCAAGCTCATCATGTATATATAACATACATATTTATTTGACAAGAAGATCTATCCACAGCATTTCATATCATACCTAATCTACATTTCAAATATATCATAAAACATACCTACCTTAATATACCCTGTTAACATTCTTTTGCCAAAACTTAATACATGAAAGCATTAATATTAAGTCACATAACAAAACCTTATTAAAGCATATCAACCACGATTCACATATATATACATATAAGCAATAGCTGAACATCAAAATCAAACATGACCATCATCAAAACGAAGCTTTAAATCCAAACATAACAAAGTAATAAGCCATTTTTGCTTAGCTCATGATTTCATTAACCAAAATTAGGCATTTCAAAATATAATCCAACCTATACATGCCATAGTTTCCAAAATTCAGCTTATAAAATAATGAAGATAGTCAATAGTGTAATAGACTTTGCTGACGAATCCTAAGCTCGTAACTAGATCTCGAAATCTATAAAACAGAGGTAAACATAACACACAGTAGGCTATTTAAGCTTAGTAAGTCATAAGCAAATAACAACACAATAACATTATCAACTTATTTTAACCAAACCAAGTTATACTATCATAGTTAGATATAATATCAAGCTCAACATTTCATATTTTACATATGCTTTCATAAATAATCTTATCTTAACCGATTGTATATATATACACATTCAAAGTATTATTAAATTTCAAAGACATAACATCATTATATAACCAAATGTGTTCACACGCGTATACATGTACCTATGAACCAAAATACAACATCACATACATACACATAACCTATAGCTGAATATACTTTGCAAGTGAACATATGTTCACATTAATAACTAATATAATTTGCATCACATATCAAATGGCCAACTTACCTTATTTTCAAATAGGTAATCAAATAACTCATATCTAATCATTTTAGCTCGTTTTACACCTTCGTTCATAACTTATCATTGCCCGCTTAACCATTCGAATTGAATAGGATACTCGGATAATCACATATACCATACAATGCCAACATCCCAGATGTGGTCTTACATGCTATCTCATATCGATGCCACTGTCCCTGACAGGGTCTTACACGAATCAAATACAATGCCGATGTCCTAGACATGGTCTTACTCGTAACTACATATTAATGCCAACGTCCCAAACATTGTCTTACACAAGAACACATATCAGGAATCCTGTAACACCCCGAACCCGAGACCGTCGCCGGTGTCGGATGCGAGGGGTTAACGAGCCAAATCCACATATTGCACCGACCAATTTGACATTTCCAGACAAGCTGGAAATCTACGTCACTGTCGCCTTAAAAAGCATATCTCGAGTTTCACAACTCAGAAACTGATTCCGTAAATTTTCCATGAATTTAGACTCATGTATCCATCCCTGGATTTATTTCTAGAATTTTTGGTCAGGCCAATTAGTACAGTTTATTAGTTAAAGTCAACCATGTTACAGGGGTCGACTGCTCTGACCTTCGCACGTTACAACTTGAATATCTCTCTGTACAGGGCTTTAATACTGGTTCCGTTTGTTGCTAATGAAACTAGACTCAAAATGGAATCTGCACATACAAGGTATGACTTCTAATTCTTTCTGGATAATTTATGGTAAATTTTCAAAGTCGCGACAGGGGACCCAGAAACTGTTCTAGCCCTGTCTCACGAGAACTTTAATATCTCTTAGTATACTATTCCTATGACCGTTTCGTTACTTTCATATGAAAGTAGATTCATCAAGGTTTGATTTCATACTTCTTTCACTATTTAATACCATCCCTACAAATTTTGGTGATTTTTCACATTCACGTCACTGCAGCTGGCAGCATCTGTTTTTAAGGTAGGTCTTACCTATTTTGTAGTCTCCATGAACCAACTAGTCTTGCCATACATAGGTTCACATATGATCATTTTAACCATTCCAATGGCTGATCATGTGACCAACACTCCCATTTCCAATCCATAATCACGTCATGACACCATATATATATATACAAACCACAAATGGTCTAAGTTCAGACTTCACTTTTACGAGCCATTTTCGCATGGCCGTATACATATACATCACAACATATTTGAACCAACAAGGGTAGTCCTATACATGCCATTTCAAAGTTCAACCAAAATTATACCAAAATGGAGGCTTTGATAGTGTGGATGACTTCAACTTTAATGATCCCGAATCCGATCGCTAACGAGCAAAATCTATAAAACAGAGAGCCAAAGCAACGGGGTAAGCATTTTTATGCTTAGTAAGTCTCAAGCAATAAAATCAGCTTTAACTAAAGCATTACATTCACATAGCCAAATGAATCATTCCATTAATACACATACACATAATCATGCTTACTTCACACTTCATCATTATATACTTTCACAAGATATCAACCAACTCAATGGCTGAAAATTCGTTAGTCGATTTAACGAATGTTACTCAAACGTATCGACTTTTCCAATGCACATATAAACATACCTTATCCTTTGGACTTTTCGAGCGTACTAATTAAATTTATTACAGCAACCAACGCTCACCTTCAGCCCAAGCTTCTTCGGAATACAACCGGATATAACCACGTGCACGAATGCCTTCGTCTTAGCCCGATTTAACGACTTGCACGAATGCCTTGGTCTTAGCCGGATGTAGTCACTAGCACAATTGCCTTCGGTCTTAACCCGGATATAATTACTAGCATAAATGTCTTCGGACTTAGCCGGATATCATTCAATTGCTCATGCACACACATACATCAATAATCATTACACATCCATGTTTCATTTTCACATACTAAGGCTCAAACACAAACATATCACTAGCATAATCGCCTTCGGGACTTAGCCCGGATATCATTCAAATACTCATACACACATAAATCAATAATCATTACACATCCATATTTCATTTCACATAATTCGAGTAGGGTCATTTCTTGAGGACTTACCTCGGATGTTGTCAAACGGCTTCGACGGCTATTCGATCACTTTTTCCTTCCCCTTATCCAATTGTGGCCCTCTAAGCTCTTGAGCTAATTCAAACAAATTCAATTTATTAAAGTCTCGCTTGCTAGCCTTGGCCGAATACACATATCATTGACTCAACATCACATAACTAAGCACTTTAGTCAATTTTCTTTAATTACGCACACATTCGGCCTTAGCTCACAACAAGGTAGCCGATTACCTAAGTCAAGAATAGGCATCATTAAGCTTGCCTCTAACCGAATGCATGCACAATAATTCCCCTCATGTGGCCGATTATACTTAGTCATACTTGCACAAAATCAACAATAAATTGCTAGATTTTCACATCATATGTGTACTAGGCCGAATGTACATGCAAATTTCACAACATTCTTCAACAAATTTCTTCTTTAAACAACATATTTATCACTTTCTTCATAATCAAAATATCATGTGCAATCATATATACACATATAGGTGCAAGGTCAATTTCAAGGTGTCCATAGCCATCCAAAACACAAATTTTAACTAACATGCAAGAAGCATGAACCATGCTCATGAATGCATCATGGCCGAATACATCACAATCATGCCCTTTCAACTTCAATCATGGTTAAACAAAAAAACTCAATGTCTTACTCAAGATTGCTACAAGGAAATTTCAAGAGTAGACAATCCATCATTGCATGCATCATTAGCAAGCTTCACATTTAGCATGCAATGGCTTTAACACAATAACAACCTTGGCCAAATACCATTTCCATGGCATAACAAGGATTTGAACCATGGCTAACATGAACATCAAGTTAGCAACTAAAACATGCATGAATCTCATGATACAACCTCATACATACCTTAATCTTGATGCAAGTTTAGCCAAATCTCCTTCTAGATCTCTTCTAAACCAAAAGATGGTGCAAAAATCCTACCTTCTTCCTTAGTAATTTCGCCAAAAGGAAAGAACAAGGATGAACAAATTTTTCTTTTCTTTTCTTTCACTCACGGCACAAGGGGGAAAAGGATGAGCAATTTTTTGATTTTTTGTTTCTCATCCAACATCATTAGTTTTTTATCATTTAACACATCATGCATTAACAAAACATGTTTCAACATGTTTTCTTTGCCCATAAACCATGTCATGGCCGGCCACTAAGCTTCTTTTGGGAAAATTTGACATGCAAATCCTTTATTTTTGCATGCATGATCAACTAGTCATCACACATCTTCCCATCATACTTTCAAAGTTTACTACTAGGTCCTTTCTAGTGAAATTTACCTTTATAACTCTAAATTGAAACATCAAAAATGTCACACATGAATACACACATATTATAGGCATCAAAATAAATTTTAAATTATTTTTATGCCTCGGTTTTGTGGTCCCGAAACCACATTCCGACTAGGGTCAATTTTGGGCTGTCACAACTCTCCCCCACTTAAGAAATTTTCGTCCCCGAAAATCTTACCGGTAAATAGGGTTGGGTATCGCTCTTTCATAGAGTTCTCAGTTTCCCAAGTAGCTTCTTCTATCCCGTGTTTGAGCCATAACACTTTCACTAGCGGAACCCTTTTGTTTCGCAACTCTTTCACTTCACGAGCTAGGATACGAATCGGTTCTTCCTCAAAACTCATATTGGCTTGAATTTCAACCTCTGATGGACTAATCACGTGCGATGGATCAGATCTATAGCGTCGAAGCATCGAAACATGAAAGACATCGTGAATCTTTTCGAGTTCAGGGGGCAAAATCAGACGATATGCCACTGGACCGACTCGCTCGGATATCTCATATGGCCCAATGAACCTCGGGCTCAACTTTCCCTTACGGCCGAATCTGAGTGTCTTTTTCCAATGTGAAACATTGAGAAACAGTTTATCTCCCACCTAATGCTCGATGTCTTTATGCTTCAGATCCGCGTACGACTTCTGACGATCGGAGGCTATCTTCAGACTTTCACGGATTACTTTCACTTTCATTCAAAGATCTCTAATCAAATCCACCCGAAAATTTTGCTTTCACCGAGCTCACCAAAACAATGTCAGACGGCATTTACGACCGTACAAAGCCTCGTAAGGTGCCATCTTAATACTTGATTGAAAACTATTGTTGTAAACGAATTCAATCAAAGGCAAATATCGTTCCCATGAACCACTGAACTCGAGGATGCAACATCTTAACATATCCTCAAGTATCTGAATTATCCGCTTGGATTGACCATCGGTTTGGGGGTGAAAGGCGGTGCGGAAATGTAGCTTGGTACCCAAAGCTTCTTGCAACTTCTTCCAAAATCGCGAGGTAAATCTCGGATCTCTATCCGACACGATGGAAATAGGCACCCGTGTAATCTTACAATCGAGAACGCGTACAATTCGGCTAGTTTGTCCATTGAAAATCCGTGCGACGGGGACAAAGTGAGCCGACTTAGTCAATCTATCTACCACGACCCAAACCACATCCTTCTTACTCACGACAATGGCGGTCCGGATACAAAGTCCATGGTGACTCGATCCCATTTCCACTCGGGTATCGTGATCGGTCAAGTAATCTCAAGGCACTTGATGTTCCGCTTTCACTTGTTGACATATTAAACATCTCAAACAAAGTCGGAGATGTCTCGTTTCATACCATGCCACCAAAACCGACGTTTCAAATCATTGTACATCTTCGTACTCCCCGGGTGGATTGCCATTCGGCTACAATGGGCTTCGTTCAAAATTATTAGAATAAGTTCCAAATTCTTTGGAACACATAGACGACTTCTGAACCTCAAGCAATCGTCATCATCGATTTGAAACTCCGATTCCTTGTTTGGAACACACTCAGCCCGTTTTGCAACCAACTCATCGTTGACTTTTTGAGCTTCACAAATTTGATGTATTAATAATGGTTTGGCTTTCAATTCAGCTACTAACACATTGTCGGATCGAGCGGACAAGTGCATATTCATCGCTCGTAAAGCGAATAATGATTTACGACTTAAGGCATCTGCAACCACATTCGCCTTTCCCGGTGATAGTCAATGACCACTCATAATCCTTTAACACTCGAGCCAACGCCTTTGTCGCAGATTTAAGTCTCTTTTGGTCATCAAATATTTGAGACTTTTGTGATCCGAATACACATGGCACTTCTCACCAAATAAGTAATGTCGCCATATCTTTAAGGCGAATACGATGGCAGCCAATTCGAGATCATGGGTCGGATAATTTTTCTCATGTGGCTTTAATTGTCTCGACGCATAGGCCACAACTCGACCTTCTTGCATCAATACACAGCCTAACCCAAGTAGGGATGCGTCACTATAAATGACAAACTCTTTGCCCGATTCGGGTTGCACTAGAATTGGGGCTTCAGTCAAATAAGTTTTCAGTTGATCGAAACTTTTCTGACATTTCTCCGACCATTCGAACTTTACGTCCTTTTGGAGTAGCTTCGTCATTGGCGTGGCTATCGTTGAGAAACCTTTACAAATCGTCGGTAATAACCGCCACCCCAAAAAGCTCGAACCTCGTAATATTTCTGAGGCTTCCAGCTAAGTATGGCTGAAATTTTGTTCGTCGACTCGAATACTCGATGCAGATATCACATGCCCCAAGAAGCTAACCTCCCTTAACCGTAACTCACACTTCTGAACTTAGCATATAACTGCTTATCTCGTAAAATTTGCAACACTAACCTCGGTGTTCAAGATGTTCGGTCTCATTTCGAATAGACCAAGATGTCATCAATGAACACGACTACGAACCGATCCAAATATGGTCGAAGATCCGATTCATCAAATCCATAAATACCGCAGGGCATTAGTAAGCCCAAACGGCATCACTAGGAACTCAGAGTGACCATATCTCGCTCAAGGCGCCTTTGGGCACGTCCAATCTCGAATTCGCAATTGATAATAGCCCAATCTCAAATCTATTTTCGAGAACACCGAGGTTCTTCGCTTGATCGAACAAATCGTCGATACGTGATAACGGATATTTGTTCTTTATCGTCGCTTTATTAAGTCGACGATAGTCGATGCACGTCATGGTTCCATCCTTCTTTTCACAAACAACACCGGCGCACCCAAGGCGAGAAACTCGGCGAGCAAATCCTCTATCCACCAATTCTTGCAACCGAGCTTTCAACTCCTTTAATTCCGTTGGTGCCATATGATACGGGCTATCGAAATTGGAGTGGTACCAGTACCAATTCGATGCCAAACTCTATTTCCGAACAGTGGTAAACCCGCAATTCTTCGTGGAAAACATCCGGTATTCACAAACCACTGCATCGATTCGGGTTTCTTTTCGACTCCTTGTCATCGAGCACATACGCAAGGTACGCTTCGCACCCTTTTCTTACATATTTCCGCCAACATTGCCGATATTACACCGGCAACCCTTTAAGTCCGTAGACTCAACCCGAATTATCTCGTTATTCACGCACCTCAAATCGATAGTCTTGCTTTTGCAATTTACAACCGCATCGTGCATGGTCTACCAATCCAAACCAAGAATAACGAGAATTCATCGAACGGCAAAAGCATCAAGTCCGCGGAAAACAAGAACCTCGAATACTAGGGACTTTTCTTGCACACTTTGTTGACAAGCACGTAATGACCCAAGGGTTTGACACCGAATTACAAACTCGAGAGACTCAATAGGCAAAGTCTTCTTGGATGCTAAGGTTTCACATATATAAGAATGAGTAGAACCGGGTCAATCAAAGCAATCACATTAGTATCGAAAAGAGTGAAAGTACCGGTAATAACATCGGTGAGGCAAGATCCTCGCGTGCGCGATGGCATAAGTCCTAGCAGAGCACGAGCCTCGGGTCTTGTTGCAGCATCTCTCGACCCTCTCTGACCGCCACTAGCATTGCCCGCATTTCTGGATGGCCTACCTCGCGCAGTGGTACCACCTGGGTTTCCACTTTGACTTACATTTTGTTCAAGCAACCTCGGGCAGTCCTTGATAAAGTGGTCAGCTGATCCACACTTATAGCAGGAGCGATCACGGAACCTATAGCTCCCCGAATGCCATTTGCCACAACGCAGACACTCCGCTCTCTCTCGGCGATCATTTCCACCACTGGCGATCGAAGTGACTCGTGTGGTCACAGGGGGTCGATCGCGATCTCGTCTAGAAAAGCCCGAAGCGCCTCTAGACCGGCTCACATCATCTCGAAATCTCTTCGATGCCTGTTGAAGAGACTTTCCCGAGGACCTCTTTCAGAATTCTCCAGTTCCCACATCAACTTTTCGTTTCTCCTTTCTAAGCTCTTCGGCTTTACAAGCTTGCTCAACAAGTACTACGAACTCTCGTATTTCGAGAATGCCAACGAACATCCTTATATCATCATTCAGCCCATCCTCGGCGCCATACACATAATAGCTTCGGACGAAATGCATTCTCGCTGCATCGGCTAAGCCTCACAAATTTTCATTCGTAGTCGATGGCGACATAGAGCCTTGCTTAAGATCAAGAAATTCCCTTCGCTTTTGGTCGATGAATCTCTGACTGATATACTTTTTTCGGAACTCGGTTTGAAAGAATTCCCAAGTCACTTGCTCTCTAGGCACCACAGAAGTCAGAGTACTCCACCAATAGTAGGCGGAATCGCGTAGCAAGGAGATGGTACACTTTAAGCACTCATCGGGTGTACAAGATAGCTCATCGAGCACCCGGATAGTGTTGTCCAACCAAAATTCAGCTTGCTCGGCATCGTCGCTATCCGTAGCCTTGAATTCAGTGGCCCCATGTTTACGAATTCTGTCGACTGGAGGCTTACTTGACCTTATTTGGTCAGTTACCGGAGGTATTGTAGGTGCGGGGGTTGCATTAGTCGGAAATGGAGGTTGTGGAACAGCCATGTTAGTTCGAATGTATTGGTTGAACCAATCATTCATCACGCTATAAAAGGCTTGCCTAGCCTCATCATTCGGATTGCTGGCCATAGGTTGAGAGTCCGCCGATGCTGTCCCTTGCGCGGGAGCAGGCGCCACACTCTCCACATCATCAGCTATTGCTCGGTTGGGATCGGGATCCATTGCTATAAACAAACACAATTTCAGATTGTCAGAAATCACCACACTATCAATTTATCACTATATGGCATGTATAGCTAGACCCCAAACATATCACGGTAGTCCTAGAATCGACTAAACCGTAGCTCTGATACCAATAAAATTGTAACACCCGAACCCGAGACCGTCATGCCGGTGTCGAACGCGAGGGGTTAACGAGCCAAATCCACATATTGCACCGACCAATTTGACATTTTCAGACAAGCTGGAAATCTGCATCACTGTCGGCTTAAAAAGCATATCTCGAGTTTCACAACTCGGAAACTGATTCCGTAAATTTTCCCTGAATTTAGACTCATGTATCCATCCCTGGCTTTATTTCTAGAATTTTTGGTCAGGCCAATTGGTACAGTTTATTAGTTAAAGTCAACCATGATACAGGGGTCGACTGCTCTGACCTTCGCGCGTTACAACTTGAATATCTCTCTGTACAGGGCTTTAATATTGGTGCCGTTTGTTCCTAATGAAACTAGACTCAAAATGGAATCTTCACATACAAGGTATGACTTCTAATTCTTTCTGGATAATTTATGGTAAATTTTCAAAGTCGCGACAGGGGGCCCAGAAACTGTTCTGGCCCTGTCTCACGAGAACTTTAATATCTCTTAGTATACTGTTCCTATGACCGTTTCGTTACTTTCATATGAAAGTATATTCATCAAGGTTTGATTTCATACTTCTTTCACTATTTAATACCATCCCTACAAATTTTGGTGATTTTTCACATTCACGTCACTGCAGCTGGCAGCATCTGTTTTAAGGTAGGTCTTACCTATTTTGTAGTCTCCATGAACCAACTAGTCTTGCCATACATAGGTTCACATATGATCATTTTAACCATTCCAATGGCTGATCATGTGACCAACACTCCCATTTCCAATCCATAATCACATCATGACACCATATATATATACAAACCACAAATGGTCTAAGTTCAGATTTCACTTTTACGAGCCATTTTCGCATGGCCGCATACATATACATCACAACATATTTGAACTAACAAGGGTAGTCCTATACATGCCATTTCAAAGTTCAACCAAAATTATACCAAAATGGAGGCTTTGATAGTGTGGATGACTTCAACTTTAATGATCCCGAATCCGATCGCTAACGAGCAAAATCTATAAAACAGAGAGCCAAAGCAACGGGGTAAGCATTTTTATGCTTAGTAAGTCTCAAGCAATAAAATCAGCTTTAACTAAAGCATTACATTCACATAGCCAAATGAATCATTCCATTAATACACATACACATAATCATGCTTACTTCACACTTCATCATTATATACTTTCACAAGATATCAACCAACTCAATGGCTGAAAATTCGTTAGTCGATTTAACGAATGTTACTCAAACGTATCGACTTTTCCAATGCACATATAAACATACCTTATCCTTTGGGCTTTTCGAGCGTACTAATTAAATTTATTACAGCAACCAACGCTCACCTTCAGCCCAAGCTTCTTCGGAATACAACCGGATATAACCACGTGCACGAATGCCTTCGGGTCTTAGCCCGGATTTAACGACTTGCACGAATGCCTTCGGGTCTTAGCCCGGATTTAACGACTTGCACGAATGCCTTCGGGTCTTAGCCCGGATGTAGTCACTAGCACAATTGCCTTCGGGTCTTAACCCGGATATAATTACTAGCATAAATGTCTTCGGGACTTAGCCCGGATATCATTCAATTGCTCATGCACACACATACATCAATAATCATTACACATCCATGTTTCATTTTCGTTACTAAGGCTCAAACACAAACATATCACTAGCATAATCACCTTCGGGACTTAGCCCGGATATCATTCAAATACTCATACACACATAAATCAATAATCATTACACATCCATATTTCATTTCACATAATTCGAGTAGGGTCATTTCTTGAGGACTTACCTCGGATGTTGTCGAACGGCTTCGACGGCTATTCGATCACTTTTTCCTTCCCCTTATCCAATTGTGGCCCTCTAAGCTCTTGAGCTAATTCAAACAAATTCAATTTATTAAAGTCTCGCTTGCTAGCCTTGGCCGAATACACATATCATTGACTCAACATCACATAACTAAGCACTTTAGTCAATTTTCTTTAATTACGCATTTACATTCGCCTTAGCTCACAACAAGGTAGCCGATTACCTAAGTCAAGAATAGGCATCATTAAGCTTGCCTCTAACCGAATGCATGCACAATAATTCCCCTCATGTGGCCGATTATACTTAGTCATACTTGCACAAAATCAACAATAAATTGCAAGATTTTCACATCATATGTGTACTAGGCCGAATGTACATGCAAATTTCACAACATTCTTCAACAAATTTCTTCTTTAAACAACATATTTATCACTTTCTTCATAATCAAAATATCATGTGCAATCATATATACACATATAGGTGCAAGGCCGAATTTCAAGGTGTCCATAGCCATCCAAAACACAAATTTTAACTAACATGCAAGAAGCATGAGCCATGCTCATGAATGCATCATGGCCGAATACATCACAATCATGCCCCTTTCAACTTCAATCATGGTTAAACAAAAAAAAACTCAATGTCTTACTCAAGATTGCTACAAGGAAATTTCAAGAGTAGACAATCCATCATTAGCAAGCTTCACATTTAGCATGCAATGGCTTTAACACAATAACAACCTTGGCCAAATACCATTTCCATGGCATAACAAGGATTTGAACCATGGCTAACATGAACATCAAGTTAGCAACTAAAACATGCATGAATCTCATGATACAACCTCATACATACCTTAATCTTGATGCAAGTTTAGCCAAATCTCCTTCTAGATCTCTTCTAAACCGAAAGATGGTGCAAAAATCCTACCTTCTTCCTTAGTAATTTCGGCCAAAAAGGAAAGAACAAGGATGAACAAATTTTTCTTTTCTTTTCTTTCACTCACGGCACAAGGGGAAAAGGATGAGCAATTTTTTGATTTTTTGTTTCTCATCCAACATCATTAGTTTTTTATCATTTAACACATCATGCATTAACAAAACATGTTTCAACATGTTTTCTTTGCCCATAAAACATGTCATGGCCGGCCACTAAGCTTCTTTTGGGGAAATTTGACATGCAAATCCTTTATTTTTGCATGCATGATCAACTAGTCATCACACATCTTCCCATCATACTTTCAAAGTTTACTACTAGGTCCTTTCTAGTGAAATTTACCTTTATAACTCTAAATCGAAACATCAAAAATGTCACACATGAATGCACACATATTATAGGCATCAAAATAAATTTTAAATTATTTTTATGCCTCGGTTTTGTGGTCCCGAAACCACATTCTGACTAGGGTCAATTTTGGGCTGTCACAACTCTCCCCAACTTAAGAAATTTTCGTCCCCGAAAATCTTACCGGTAAATAGGGTTGGGTATCGCTCTTTCATAGAGTTCTCAGTTTCCCAAGTAGCTTCTTCTATCCCGTGTTTGAGCCATAACACTTTCACTAGCGGAACCCTTTTGTTTCGCAACTCTTTCACTTCACGAGCTAGGATACGAATCGGTTCTTCCTCATAACTCATATTGGCTTGAATTTCAACCTCTGATGGACTAATCACGTGCGATGGATCGATCTATAGCGTCAAGCATCGAAACATGAAAGACATCGTGAATCTTTTCGAGTTCGGGGGCAAAATCGACGATATGCTCTTTGGACCGACTCGCTCGGATATCTCATATGGCCCAATGAACCTCGGGCTCAACTTGCCCTTACTACCGAATCTGAGTGTCTTTTCCAAGGTGAAACCTTGAGAAACACTTTATTTCCCACGATGCTCGATGTCTTTACGCTTCAGATCCGCGTACAACTTCGACGATCGGAGGCTATCTTCGAGACTTTCACGGATTACTTTCACTTTCTTCAGATCTCTAATCAAATCCACCCGAAAATTTTGCTTTCACCGAGCTCACCAAAAACAATGTCAGATGCGGCATTACGACCGCATAAAGCCTCGTAAGGTGCCATCTTAATACTTGATTGAAAACTATTGTTGTGTTTAATTCAATCAAAGGCAAATATCGTTCCCATGAACCATCGAACTCGAGGATGCAACATCTTAACATATCCTCAAGTATCTCAATTATCCGCTCGAATTGACCATCGGTTTGGGGTGAAAGGCGGTCTTGAAATGTAGCTTGGTACCCAAAGCTTCTTGCAACTTCTTCCAAAATCGCGAGGTAAATCTCGGATCTCTATCCGACACGATGGAAAGAGGCACCCGTGTAATCTTACAATCGAGAACGTACAATTCGCTAGTTTGTCCATTGAAAATCCGTGCGACGGGACAAAGTGAGCCGACTTAGTCAATCTATCTACCACGACCCAAACCGCATCCTTCTTACTCACGACAATGGCGGTCCGGATACAAAGTCCATGGTGACTCGATCCCATTTCCACTTGGGTATCGTGATCGGTCAAGTAATCTCAAGGCACTTGATGTTCCGCTTTCACTTGTTGACATATTAAACATCTCGAAACAAAGTCGGAGATGTCTCCTTTCATACCATGCCACCAAAACCGACGTTTCAAATCGTTGTACATCTTCGTACTCCCCGGGTGGATTGCCATTCGGCTACAATGGGCTTCGTTCAAAATTATTGGAATAAGTTCCGAATTCTTTGGAACACACAGATGACTTCTGAACCTCAAGCAATCGTCATCATCGATTTGAAACTCCGATTCCTTGTTCGGAACACACTCAGCCCGTTTTGCAACCAACTCATCGTCGACTTTTTGAGCTTCACAAATTTGATGTATTAATAATGGTTTGGCTTTCAATTCAGCTACTAACACATTGTCGGATCGAGCGGACAAGTGCACATTCATCGCTCGTAAAGCGAATAATGATTTACGACTTAAGGCATCCGCAACCACATTCGCCTTTCCCGGGTGATAGTCAATGACCAGCTCATAATCCTTTAACAGCTCGAGCCAACGCCTTTGTCGCAGATTTAAGTCTCTTTTGGTCATCAAATATTTGAGACTTTTGTGATCCGAATACACATGGCACTTCTCACCAAATAAGTAATGTCGCCATATCTTTAAAGCGAATACGATGGCGACCAATTCGAGATCATGGGTCGGATAATTTTTCTCATGTGGCTTTAATTGTCTCGACGACAGGCCACAACTCGACCTTCTTGCATCAATACACAACCTAACCCAAGTAGGGATGCGTCACTATAAATGACAAACTCTTTGCCCGATTCGGGTTGCACTAGAATTGGGGCTTCATCAAATAAGTTTTCGATTGATCGAAACTTTTCCGACATTTCTCCGACCATTCGAACTTTACGTCCTTTTGGAGTAAGCCGTCATTGGCGTCGCTATCGTTGAGAAACCTTTACAAATCGTCGGTAATAACCGCCAGCCCCAAAAAGCTCGAACCTCGGCAATATTTCTGAGGCTTCCAGCTAAGTATGGCTGAAATTTTGTTCGGTCGACTCGAATACCCGATGCAGATATCACATGCCCCAAGAAGCTAACCTCCCTTAACCGTAACTCACACTTCACGAACTTAGCATATAAATGCTTATCCCGTAAAATTTGCAAAGACTAACCTCGTGTGTTCAAAGATGTTCGGTCTCATTTCGAATAGACCAAGATGTCATCAATGAACACGACTACGAACCGATCCAAATATGGTCCGAAGATCCGATTCATCAAATCCATAAATACCGCGAGGGCATTAGTAAGCCCAAACGGCATCACTAGGAACTCGTAGTGACCATATCTCGCTCAAGGCGCCTTGGGCACGTCCGAATCTCGAATTCGCAATTGATAATAGCCCGATCTCAAATCTATTTTCGAGAACACTGAGGCTCCCTTCAGTTGATCGAACAAATCGTCGATACGCGGTAACGGATATTTGTTCTTTATCGTCGCTTTATTAAGCTGACGATAGTCGATGCACAGCCTCATGGTTCCATCCTTCTTTTTCACAAACAACACTGGCGCACCCCAAGGCGAGAAACTCGGGCGAGCAAATCCTCTATCCGCCAATTCTTGCAACTGAGCTTTCAACTCCTTTAATTCCGTTGGTGCCATATGATACGGGCTATCGAAATTGAGTGGTACCAGTACCAATTCGATGCCAAACTCTATTTCCGAACAGTGGTAAACCCGCAATTCTTCGTGGAAAACATCCGGTATTCACAAACCACGGCATCGATTCGGGTTTCTTTTCGACTCCTTGTCATCGAGCACATACGCCAGTACGCTTCGCACCCTTTTCTTACATATTTCCGCCAACATTGCGATATTACGGTGGCAACCCTTTAAGTCCGTAGACTCAACCCGAATTATCTCGTTATTCGCGCACCTCAAATCGATAGTCTTGCTTTTGCAATTTACAACCGCATCGTGCATGGTCAACCAATCCAAACCAAGAATAACGTAGAATTCATCGAACGGCAAAAGCATCAAGTCCGCCGGAAAACAAGAACCTCGAATACTAGGGGACTTTTCTTGCACACTTTGTTGACAAGCACGTAATGACCCAAGGGTTTGACACCGAATTACAAACTCGAGAGACTCAATAGGCAAAGTCTTCTTGGATGCTAAGGTTTCACATATATAAGAATGAGTAGAACCGGGGTCAATCAAAGCAATCACATTAGTATCGAAAAGAGTGAAAGTACCGGTAATAACATCTGGTGAGGCAACATCCTCGCGTGCGCGTATGGCATAAGTCCTAGCAGGAGCACGAGCCTCGGGTCTTGTTGTAGCATCTCTCGACCCTCTCTGACTGCCACTAGCATTGCCCGCATTTCTGGATGGCCTACCTCGCGATGGTACCACAGGTTTCCACTTTGACTTACATTTTGTTCAAGCAACCTCGGGCAGTCCTTGATAAAGTGGTCAGCCGATCCACACTTATAGTAGGAGCGATCACGGAACCTACAGCTCCCCGAATGCCATTTGCCACAACGCAGACACTCCGCTCTCTCTCGGCGATCATTTCCACCACTGGCGATCGAAGTGACTCGTGTGGTCACAGGGGGTCGATCGCGATCTCGTCTAGAAAAACCCGAAGCGCCTCTAGACCGACTCACATCATCTCGAAATCTCTTCGATGCCTGTTGAAGAGACTTTCCCGAGGACCTCTTTCGGAATTCTCCAGTTCCCACATCAACTTTTCGTTTCTCCTTTCTAAGCTCTTCGGCTTTACAAGCTCGCTCAACAAGTACTACGAACTCTCGTATTTCGAGAATGCCAACGAACATCCTTATATCATCATTCAGCCCATCCTCGAAGCGTTTACACATAATAGCTTCGGACGAAATGCATTCTCGCAGCATCGGCTAAGCCTCACAAATTTTCATTCGTAGTCGAATCGACATAGAGCCTTGCTTAAGATCAAGAAATTCCTTCGCTTTTGGTCGATGAATCTCGATCGATATACTTTTTTGAACTCGGTTTGAAAGAATTCCCAAGTCACTTGCTCTCTAGGCACCACGAAGTCGAGTACTCCACCAATAGTAGGCGGAATCGCGTAGCAAGGAGATGGTACACTTTAAGCACTCATCGGTGTACAAGATAGCTCATCGAGCACCGGATAGTGTTGCCCAACCAAAATTCAGCTTGCTCGGCATCGTCGCTATCCGTAGCCTTGAATTCAGTGGCCCCATGTTTACTTAATTCTGTCGATTGGGGCTTACTTGACCTTATTTGGTCGATTCTCGGAGGTATTGTAGGTGCGGGGGTTGCATTAGTCGGAAATGGAGGTTGTGGAACAGCCATGTTAGTTCGAATGTATTGGTTGAACCAATCATTCATCACGCTATAAAAGGCTTGCCTAGCCTCATCATTCGGATTGCTGGCCATAGGTTGAGAGTCCGCCGGCTGTCCCTTGCGCGGGAGCAGGCGCCACACTCTCCACATCATCAGCTATTGCTCGGTTGGGATCGGGATCCATTGCTATAAACAAACACAATTTCAGATTGTCAGAAATCACCACACTATCAATTTATCACTATATGGCATGTATAGCTAGACCCCAAACATATCACGGTAGTCCTAGAATCGACTAAACCGTAGCTCTGATACCAATAAAATTGTAACACCCCGAACCCGAGACCGTCGCCGGTGTCGAACGCGAGGGGTTAACGAGCCAAATCCACATATTGCACCGACCAATTTGACATTTTCAGACAAGCTGGAAATCTGCATCACTGTCGGCTTAAAAAGCATATCTCGAGTTTCACAACTCGGAAACTGATTCCGTAAATTTTCCCTGAATTTAGACTCATGTATCCATCCCTGGCTTTATTTCTAGAATTTTTGGTCGGGCCAATTGGTACAGTTTATTAGTTAAAGTCAACCATGATACAGGGGTCGACTGCTCTGACCTTCGCGCGTTACAACTTGAATATCTCTCTGTACAGGGCTTTAATATTGGTGCCGTTTGTTCCTAATGAAACTAGACTCAAAATGGAATCTTCACATACAAGGTATGACTTCTAATTCTTTCTGGATAATTTATGGTAAATTTTCAAAGTCGCAACAGGGGGCCCAGAAACTGTTCTGGCCCTGTCTCACGAGAACTTTAATATCTCTTAGTATACTGTTCCTATGACCGTTTCGTTACTTTCATATGAAAGTATATTCATCAAGGTTTGATTTCATACTTCTTTCACTATTTAATACCATCCCTACAAATTTTGGTGATTTTTCACATTCACGTCACTGCAGCTGGCAGCATCTGTTTTTAAGGTAGGTCTTACCTATTTTGTAGTCTCCATGAACCAACTAGTCTTGCCATACATAGGTTCACATATGATCATTTTTAACCATTCCAATGGCTGATCATGTGACCAACACTCCCATTTCCAATCCATAATCACATCATGACACCATATATATATACAAACCACAAATGGTCTAAGTTCGTACTTCACTTTTACGAGCCATTTTCGCATGGCCGTACACATATACATCACAACATATTTGAACTAACAAGGGGTAGTCCTATACATGCCATTTCAAAGTTCAACCAAAATTATACCAAAATGGAGGCTTTGATAGTGTGGATGACTTCAACTTTAATGATCCCGAATCCGATCGCTAACGAGCAAAATCTATAAAACAGAGAGCCAAAGCAACGGGGTAAGCATTTTTATGCTTAGTAAGTCTCAAGCAATAAAATCAGCTTTAACTAAAGCATTACATTCACATAGCCAAATGAATCATTCCATTAATACACATACACATAATCATGCTTACTTCACACTTCATCATTATATACTTTCACAAGATATCAACCAACTCAATGGCTGAAAATTCGTTAGTCGATTTAACGAATGTTACTCAAACGTATCGACTTTTCCAATGCACATATAAACATACCTTATCCTTTGGGCTTTTCGAGCATACTAATTAAATTTATTACAGCAACCAACGCTCACCTTCAGCCCAAGCTTCTTCGGAATACAACCGGATATAACCACGTGCACGAATGCCTTCGGGTCTTAGCCCGGATTTAACGACTTGCACGAATGCCTTCGGGTCTTAGCCCGATGTAGTCACTAGCACAATTGCCTTCGGGTCTTAACCCGGATATAATTACTAGCATAAATGTCTTCGGGACTTAGCCCAGATATCATTCAATTGCTCATGCACACACATACATCAATAATCATTACACATCCATGTTTCATTTTCGTTACTAAGGCTCAAACACAAACATATCACTAGCATAATCGCCTTCGGGACTTAGCCCGGCTATCATTCAATTACTCATACACACATAAATCAATAATCATTACACATCCATATTTCATTTCACATAATTCGAGTAGGGTCATTTCTTGAGGACTTACCTCGGATGTTGTCGAACGGCTTCGACGGCTATTCGATCACTTTTTCCTTCCCCTTATCCAATTGTGGCCCTCTAAGCTCTTGACCTAATTCAAACAAATTCAATTTATTAAAGTCTCGCTTGCTAGCCTTGGCCGAATACACATATCATTGACTCAACATCACATAACTAAGCACTTTAGTCAATTTTCTTTAATTACGCACACATTCGGCCTTAGCTCACAACAAGGTAGCCGATTACCTAAGTCAAGAATAGGCATCATTAAGCTTGCCTCTAACCGAATGCATGCACAATAATTCCCCTCATGTGGCCGATTATACTTAGTCATACTTGCACAAAATCAACAATAAATTGCAAGATTTTCACATCATATGTGTACTAGGCGAATGTACATGCAAATTTCACAACATTCTTCAACAAATTTCTTCTTTAAACAACATATTTATCACTTTCTTCATAATCAAAATATCATGTGCAATCATATATACACATATAGGTGCAAGGCCGAATTTCAAGGTGTCCATAGCCATCCAAAACACAAATTTTAACTAACATGCAAGAAGCATGAGCCATGCTCATGAATGCATCATGGCGAATACATCACAATCATGCCCTTTTCAACTTCAATCATGGTTAAACAAAAAAAAACTCAATGTCTTACTCAAGATTGCTACAAGGAAATTTCAAGAGTAGACAATCCATCATTAGCAAGCTTCACATTTAGCATGCAATGGCTTTAACACAATAACAACCTTGGCCAAATACCATTTCCATGGCATAACAAGGATTTGAACCATGGCTAACATGAACATCAAGTTAGCAACTAAAACATGCATGAATCTCATGATACAACCTCATACATACCTTAATCTTGATGCAAGTTTAGCCAAATCTCCTTCTAGATCTCTTCTAAACTAAAAGATGGTGCAAAAATCCTACCTTCTTCCTTAGTAATTTCGGCCAAAAAGGAAAGAACAAGGATGAACAAAATTTTCTTTTCTTTTCTTTCACTCACGGCACAAGGGGGAAAAGGATGAGCAATTTTTTGATTTTTTGTTTCTCATCCAACATCATTAGTTTTTTATCATTTAACACATCATGCATTAACAAAACATGTTTCAACATGTTTTCTTTGCCCATAAACCATGTCATGGCCGGCCACTAAGCTTCTTTTGGGGAAATTTGACATGCAAATCCTTTATTTTTGCATGCATGATCAACTAGTCATCACACATCTTCCCATCATACTTTCAAAGTTTACTACTAGGTCCTTTCTAGTGAAATTTACCTTTATAACTCTAAATCGAAACATCAAAAATGTCACACATGAATACACACATATTATAGGCATCAAAATAAATTTTAAATTATTTTTATGCCTCGGTTTTGTGGTCCCGAAACCACATTCCGACTAGGGTCAATTTTGGGCTGTCACAAATGTCATGACATATGTATCCTAGCTATTAAGGTTCATACGGGCTTTCGGACGTCTTAACTCAATCGAGACAATTTTGTAAATAAAATTCCCAAGCATATTTGCATTCGACCAACATATATATAAGATCATATATTTCATTTCAGCATATAGATCTCATATTTATTCAAATTTAACAACATGTATTTGCGGACGATGAAAATTGGAACGGAACAGCTAGTTGACAACCTTAGTTTTCCCCTGATCTATAACACCCCTTACCCGTATCCGAAGCTAGGACAGGGCTCGAGGTGTTACCGGACTTAAACATTCCCAAACATGCAAAATCGGGCCATAAAATTTCATCCAAATTAAAACTTTCCAAACACATGTAAATTCTCCCTTATACAGGCATTCGAGGCCTAAAACATACATCGGGGTGGTTCGAGACTAAATCAAGGACTTTAGAAAGCTCTGGGAAAACTTAGAGAAATTTTCATGAAATAGGGTCACATGCCCGTGTGGACACAGGACACGCTCGTGTGTCTTCAACACGCCCGTGTCCTCAGGCAGTGTAACTCTTTGTTTATGATATCAGCAAAACAAATTGACCCACACGGCCAAGCTACACGCCCATGTGCTAGGCTGTGTCTCTGCCCGTGTAGCCAACACGAGAGCACATATCAGGAATCCTATGTCATGACATATGTATCCTAGCTATTAAGGTTCATACGGGCTTTCAGACGTCTTAACTCAACGAGACAATTTTGTAAATATAATTCCCAAGCTTATTTGCATTCGACCAACATATATATATAAGATCATATATTTCATTTCATCATATAGATCTCATATTTATTCAAAATTAACATGTATTTGAGGACGATGAAAATTGGAACGGAAAAACTAGTCGACAACCTTAGTTTTCCCTTGATCTATAACACCCTTTACGCGTATCCGAAGCCGAGACAGGGTTCGAGGCGTTACCAGACTTAAACATTCCCAAATAAGCAAAATAGGGCCATAAAATTTCATCCAAATTAAAACTTTTCAAACACATGTAAATCGTCCCTTATACAGGCATTCGAGGCCTAAAACATACATCGGGGTGGTTCGAGACTAAATCGAGGACTTTAGAAAGCTCTGGGGAAACTTAGAGAAATTTTCATGAAACAGGGTCACACACTCGTGTGGACACAGGGACACGCTCATGTGTCTTCAACACGCCCGTATCCTTAGGCTGTGTAACTCTCTGTTTATAACGTCTGCAAAACAAATTGACCCACACGACCAAGCCACACGCCTGTGTCGTCCAAACGGCTGAGACACATGGCCTTGACTCTACCTGTGTAGCCAACACTTAGGCAATTTTCCAAGCCTTATGTTGTCCTTAATTCTCTCCCATACTTATACACATTATAGACACACATTATGACATCAATTTAATGGTTAATCATCCTTTAGTAAAATTCCGTTAAAGCATTTACATGTTGTCATACATGTGTTTATTACCTATACTCATGTTACACCAAGTTAGACCTTCCAATTCACATTCTACAATTGTCCGTATTCAATCATTATCAACTTACTACCATGCCACATGTTCATTCCATGGCCACGACCACCTCGAATGGTCTTAGAGCATTCATCACGTACATGTGTTATACTAATCATTCATAACAACCAATTATAAACACATCACAAACATTAACACATAGCAAGAATAATTAGGTTTACAAGCCATAACCATTTAAGCCACATCTCATTGCCATATACAATAAATTAATATAAGCCGATACATTTGGCTAATCATAACAACATCTAACATAAAAACTAGTCCTTATACATGCCACTCACTGGAAAGTATTTAATACACATATGACAATACTCTGGAGTTGTTGGCTTGATCGTGTGATGTTGCCTTTGACGGTCTCCAACCCCGAGCTGACCTGAGAACGCTAAGGAAATGGAGAGGAGGGAGTAAGATTAAAACTTAGTAAGTCCATATGAAAATAATAACAAATTATCAACATGGTTCCATGAAAATGTAATCATAATTACACTTTTGCTGATTTTCTGGTCATGCTGTTTTCTCGAGTCATAGTTACTAATTTATTTATATCCGTAGGTACAAAACTCCAAATTAAGATCTGTTAATTTTATCTAAAACTAGACTCATATATATTCTTACCATAAAATTTTAAGAATTTTTGATCTAGCCAATAAGTACAATTTATTCATTAAATGTACCCCTGTTTCACTATTTGATTGTTCCAACCTCTCTTCACTAAAAATTATTTATCTCATGGTACCGGACTCCAAATTGAGAAGCGCTAATTTTATCCAGAAACTAGACTCACATATATTCTTACCATAAAATTTTCATAATTTTTGGTTTAGTCAATTAGTACAGTTTATTCATTAAATATACCCCTATTTCACTTTCCGACAGTTCTGACCTCTCTTCACTAAAAATTATTTATCTCATGGTACAGCTCTCGGATGTTGTCCCCATCAATTCCTCTTGAAAATATACTCATTTAGGATTTTAAGCATGCAGATTATGACCCATCATTATTTTTGTATAATTTTTAATGAATTTACCAAATCAGAACAGGGGATTTCAAAATCATTTTGACCCTATCTCACAAAAATCAAATTATCACAAAACATGAAATTCTTTTGCCTTCATCGTTTCTTTTATGAGAAAATAGGATAATTAAGCCTTAATTTCATGTCTTATTCAACCTCTAATTAAATTTCTACCATTTTTGGTGATTTTTCAAAGTCAGACAATTGCTGCAGTCCAAAATTGTTCTATTACAAAATTTCACTTACTTTATTCTATCTTACCAAAAGATTCGCTCAACTATTGAGCACATTGCTAACAACTTTTCACATAGATATACTTGCACTTATTCATCACATAGTCATGTACATATGTATTTTCAATTAGTAAATTTCCCGTTGAAATCATCGGAATAATAACAGATACTCGGTGGCTTGTGCATATACCACCCCTATAACCGAAGCTCTCTGGTACGCATAGTAGCCTGCACTTAGTACAACACATGCGACCTATCAATCTGGTACACGTAGTAGCCTGCACTTAGTACTACACACGTGACTTAACCATCTAATACACGTAATAGCCTCCACTTAGTACTACACACGTGATCGAAGTTAATGGGTACGCATAGTAGCCTGCACTTAGTACTACACATGCGACCTATCAATCTGCTACACGTAGTAGCCTGCAGTTAGTACTACACACGTGACTTAACCATCTGATACACGTAGTAGCTTGCACTTAGTACTACACAAGTGATCGAAGTTAACGGGTACGCATAGTAGCCTGCACTTAGTACTACATATTCGACCTCTCAATCTGCTACACGTAGTAGCCTGCACTTAGTACTAAACACGTGATCGAAGTTAACGGGAACGCATAGTAGCTTGCATTTAGTACTACACATGCGACCTATCAATCTGGTACACGTAATAGCCTGCACTTAACACTACACACGTGACTCACAACGAATCATTTGTATCTTCTCTATTCCGAAGGTTCAATCGGGAAATTCTTCACGTTTCAACATTTTACTAACTCGTTCTTAGTCAATTCTGATTCGTAGTTTACATCAATTGATCATCCTATAGGCAGCCACATCTCATATAATAACAAAAGATAATAACATAAAAAGAATCAAAATATTATTTACATACCAACTTACTCGTTTCAAAGAAACATCATATTCCATTAAACTTCCAAACCTTTACCGGACGTACTCGATTTGTAGCTTCATTCACATAGCAATATCTCATAATCACATGGCATTGCAACATTTTCAGCATAATAGCAAAACATGAAGAACATGTTATATCATCAAAAGAATCATATAATACCAAATTATGCACATATATATACTTACATCTCGTGTAATGTCGAAGCATTAGCATTCAAATACAGTTTTGCATTATTAAAATCACATGAACTTACCTCGAGTTCGAGTACAACTATATATTCTGATTTAGTCCATAATCTCATTCATTTCCAATCTATGCCCAAATCTCAGTTTCCTTGATCTATAATACCACATTTAGCTTAATAATTAGTCACATTATTCATATGGGTCCAAAAATCACACTTTTACAAATTTACATTTTGACCCCTAAACTTTCACATATTTGTACTTTGTCCTCTAGGCTCGTACAATGATTTTTATTCAATTTCCTTGCATTTTAAGCCTAGTCGAATCATTTTCATAACTATAGCACCGCCTAATTTCCACTAAATCACACTTTTATGACAAATTTTGTAACTTTTACAAAACGGTCCTTTTTAACAATTTCACCGAAACTCACTTAGTAAAAGTCGTTTATTACACACTGAGCATTCATATTCTTCCATTAGACATCAAAAAACATGCATGTAATCCATGGGTAAATTTTGAAACACAAACCCTAGCTCAAAATATGGGTAGAAATAAGTAGATCTTGTTACGAGGATTTCAAAAACATAAAAATCATTAAAAACGGGGCTAGAATGGACTTACAATCGAGCTTGAAAGCCGGAAAAACCCTAGCTATGTATTTTCCATGCAAGTTTCGACCATGGGGTAGAAGATGGACAAAAATTGGCTTTTAATTTTGTTTTTAATTCATTTTAATTACTAGATTACCAAAATACCCCTAACTTAAAAATATTCTATTTCACTCATGTCCATTTTTGTCTAACAAATTATCCAATGGTCTACTTACCATTTAAGGGCCTCCAATTTTAAATTTCATAACAATTAGACACCTCTAACATGTAGAACTCAACTTTTTCACTTTTTACAATTTAGCCCTTTTACCCAAATTGAGTGCCCAAACGTCAAATTTTTCGAATGAAATTTTCACGAAATCATCTCGTAAAATTGTAGACCATAAAAATATAATTTTTTTTTATTGTGCCAGATTTGTGGTCTCAAAACAACTGTTCTGACTAGGCCCTAATTCAGGATATTACAACTCTCCCCCTTAAGGGATTTTCGTCCCCAAAAATCTTACCAGAAGAGTGGTTCGGTTTTCACATAAACTCCACTATCTCATAATCATCGTTGAAGAACCTTTACTCAGGCTAGTTTAATACTTAGCTCTTTAATTTCTCATACTAAAGTCATGAACAACTCTGTGTTATACAACGCATCAATCGAATCTTGACTTCTATCAGAGAACTCATGTATACAAGAGTCGAACCCATACTGTCATAGAATATGTATATACACATCATACTTGAATCCTCTCGGGTTCAAATGGCGTAGCCAGCCCGATCATCATGGCCTTAAGTTTTCTATCATTTTATACAGCCCGACAGTTCACTAGTTCAACCTCTGGTCATCATTAAAATTCAGAGCCTCAATTAGCTTTTTCAATAATTCACGATATAAATCTCGAATCTCAATCCGATTAACAAAAACTAGCAATTTACGAAAGTCAACAATCTCAAAGATATTTAATCCCATAAGTCTGATGAGCGAAAATTCAGTACTTACCAACATGATTTGCAGATTCATCAATTACTTAACAACAAGTCATATGACATCTTTCTCTTTCAAAGATAAGAATAATTCTAATATGAAATCTATAGTAATCTCATTCTCAGAGATCATACCATAACTATCTTATCATCCTTTAATAATTCAAGTCAGCTACACTATCTCAACTTAAGTCTTTCTATGATAGCAAATACTTCAAGCTATCACACTGCCCTTCTTATCTTAAAACACATCCCTGAAAATCGAGAAGTCTTTGCTCAATGCAAACTAAACTAATTTCAAGGCTTCAGTTAAAAATATTCTCGTATATTCAAATCGTTACCAACATGTAGTAGACCATTCAACTTTCACAAGACAAAAACTTTATCATTCAAAGCAACTTTAAATCATATCAAAGTCTTCTAAGATATATACACTTTCATTCAGACTATCTGTATTTTACCCGGAGAGATAAAATCTTATTCTTAGACTTGGAAAAAAAATTCGGACATAAATATCCCATTAAATCTTTCAAATAATAACCCATACAAACTGAACAACCAAGTTGGTCTTAATTATTACTTGATAAAGTTTCAGGAAATCCTTCCTTTCAGTTGTCAAAATGATTTAATATGTAATCATGCAAAATTCACTCATCATACTAATCAAAGTTCATTTCAATTGCATTAGCTCAAGGTAATATAAATGTTCCCAATCGAAGGAATTAACTTGATTAACTTTCTTGAGAAAAGAAATCCATCATACAAGCTGATACTAGCAATTTCACCACTTTGCCGATGTCAAATCCTTCATGAAGATTTAGAGAAATCCAAATACTAGAATTACCACATTACTATGATCAGAGCATAAGCATAGTCACACTTGACATGATTATCACAACTGAAGAACACACTGTAGATATGAGCTGTGGTTGATAAAATCCAGATATAGATAACAAGAAAACCAAGATTAAGAAGTCCAAGATAGATAAATCCAAGATAAGGAAATCCAAGATACAATATCTTAATGAAAGACCTAGAACAAAGCTCGTAAGAAAATATGGAAGATTTCAATAATTTCCCAGAAGAAAGAAGTCCAGAAGAATACATCATTCAAGCCTATTGGAACTAAATGCAACAAGGATAATGTACCTTCCCATATATATATATATCGAACAGAGCATCCATTAGAAGGAACAGAATCATAACATTAGGTACATTATCTCATAAAATCCCAATAGACGGAACGTAATAGAATGCTAGAGGGAAAATAGAGCAATATAGATTATATACTAGTCAGAATATCAATACTTTCGTCTTATTCCAAGATTAGAAAACATTTTCACACGACAACAATTTATCTGAAAATAGAATGAACTCATAGAGTACCTCAAGAGAGACAGTCATAATCTGCTTACTATAATTACCACATTCCAATATCTTACATGTCAAGATTTATTACTCCAACTATTTTTGTTATTACTAATCCCACATTATGATTTTCATTGAAGAAGATTGGTTCAAAAGAAATTCCAGTTAATACGTTTCTCGACATCGCACTTTACTAGCTCTGTCTTTACTTATCAATCCAATTAATCTCTGATCATAGTTATAATCATTCTACAACTGAACTCTTTGGTCTCATACTTGTGAGCTTATTCGACACTGATCTTATAAAATCCTTTACAAAACACCACTCTGGTAAGGGGTATGGGGTAAGGTCCCTACCTTGTTTCTCATACACAACACTATTTCATCATCATAGTAACATTTTCACAAGCATATCATCCACTTCATGCAAACTATTATTCACGTTCGTATGACACGAACTTTTCAGTTATCTTATTTAAACCAGTGCATTTATGCATGCATTCTATGGATTTTGAATAACTTTACTTATACCATTCATTCAATCAAACAAGTCATGCACATAACATCTTATAAGGGCCAAACAAACATGGATAAGTATGTCACAATCAAAACTTTTATCTGGCACTTCATCATATACATATCATTACATTCACATGAATCAATCCATCAATTTAACGTAAATAAGTTCATTACATTACAATCCTTTGTCTCATTCAAAGATATCGTTAAAATTCATCAACATTCAACGTCCTATCGGGAAAATGATATTTTTATCTGTAACATGATATTATAAACCTTTATTAATACCTTTATGAATTTCTTTTTATCACATTCACTTAATCAAATAAGTCAAATACACAACATCATATGAATATCAAACCAGCATGAGTATTCCTCATAACATAAACTTTTATCTCACATGTTATCACATACATATCATGAAATTTTATTTATATTTTTCTGAGTTTAGGCTCATAATAACTGTACTTTACCCAAATACCATAGCTTCACATTTAACATGGTCGATGTAGCTCGGTTGGAGAGTACCTCTGTCTAAACAAGATGGTTCTCATTCGCGTTTGGAGACATCACACTATCACTGATTGGTAGCATGTATAGCTAGACTCTCATTCATGCTAGGTTAATCTGAGAACCGACTAAACCATAACTCTGATACCACTAAATGTAACACCCCTTACCCATATCCGAGGCCAGGAAAGGGTTCGAGGCGGTACCAGACCTAAACATTCACGAACATGCAAAACCAGGACATAAAAATTGATCCAAATTAAAACTTTTCAAACACATGTAAATCGTCTCTTATATAGGCCTTCGAGGCCTAAAACATACATCGGGGTGGTTCGGGACTAAACCGAGGACTTTAGAAAGCTCTGGGAAAACTTAGAGAAATTTTCATGAAACAGGGTCACACGCTCGTGTGGACACAGGGAGACGGTCGTGTGTCTTCAACACGCTCTTGTCCTCAGGCCGTGTAACTCTCTGTTTATAATGTCTGCAAACCAAATTGACCCACATGGCCAAGCCACACGCCTGTGTCGTCCAAACGGCTGAGACACATGGTCGTGTCTCTGCCTGTATAGCCAACACTTACACTATTTTTCAAGCCTTATGTTGTCCTTAATTCTATCCCATACTTATACACATTATAGACACACATTATAACATCAATTTAATGGTTAATCATCCTTTAGTAAAATTTCGTTAAAGCATTTACATGTTGTTATACATGTGTTTATTACCTATACTCATGTTACACCAAGTTAGACATTCCAATTCACATTCTATGATTGCCCGTATTAATTCATTATCAACTTACTACCATGCTACACATTCATTCCATGGCCACGACCACCTCGAATGGTCTTAGAGCATTCATCACATATATGTGTTATACTAATCATTCATAACAACCAATTATAAACACATCACAAACATTAACACATAGCAAGAATAATTAGGCTTACAAGCCATAACCATTTAAGCCACATCTCATGGCCATATACAATAAATCAATATAAGCTGATACATTTGACTAATCATAACAACATCTAACATAAAAACTAGTCCTTATACGTGCCACTCACTTGAAAGTATTTAATACACATATGACAATACTCCGGAGTTGTTGGCTTGATAGTGTGATGCTGCCTTTGACGGTCTCCAACTCCGGAGATACCCCTATTTCATTGTCCATAGTTCTGACCTCTCTTCACTAAAAATTATTTATCTCATGGTACGGGACTTGAAGTTGAGAACCAATAATTTTTCCCAGAAACTAGACTTACATATATTCTTACCATAAAATTTTCAGAATTTTTGGTTTAGCCAATTACTACAGTTTATTCATTAAAGATACCCTGTTTCATTGTCTGATAGTTCCGACCTCTCTTCACTAAAAAATTATTTATTTCATGGTACAGCTCTCGGATGCTGTCCTTATCAATTCCTCTTGAAAATATACTCATTAAGGATTTTAAGCATGCAAATTATTACCCATAATTATTTTTGTACAATTTTTAATGAATTTACCAAATCAGAACAGGGGATTTTAAAATCATTTTGATCCTATCTCACAAAAATCAAATTATCACAAAACATGAAATTCATTTGCCTTCACCGTTTCTTTTATGAGAAAATAGGCTTATTAAGCCTTAATTTCATATCTTATTCAACCTCTGATTAAATTTTTACCATTTTTGGTGATTTTTCAAAGTCACACAACTGTTGCTGTCCAAAATTGTTCTATTACAAAATTTTACTTTTACATAATTTCACTTACTACATTCTATCTTACCAAAAGATTCGCTCAACTATCAAGCACATTGCTCACAACTTTTCACATAGATATACTTGCACTTATTCATCACATTGACATGTACATATGTATTTTCACTTAGTAAATTTTCTGTTGAACTCATCGGAATAATAATAGATACCCGGTGGCCGGTGCATATACCACCCATATAACTGAAGCTATCTTGTAACTTCCCGAAATAGAGCCTAGTCAAAATAGTGGTTTTAAAACCACAAATTTGACATCAAAATATTTATTTTGTATTATAATGAGGCCTAGAATATGAGAATATGCATGTGTTAAAGTTTCATCAAAAAATTCTTTGACTAAGGTGTCCAATTAGAAATTAGGGATTAAATAGAATAAATTGCAAAACTTGGATTCTAGAAGCAATTTGTATGAAATTGCTTTAGATTATAAATTAGAAGGTCTTGGAGAGCAATTTTCCCAATTTCTAAGTCTTTGGACGAAAATGGGCTCGATGGATGAAATTTTAAAGAAATGGCTTAAGGGCATTTTGGTCATTTGGCATTTTAATGAAATAAAATGGGAAAAATGAAAAAAAAAATCAGCCATTTTCTCCCTTGTACCAACTGAAACTCTCAAGCCCTCCATAGCTAGGGTTGAACAAGCTCAATAGTAGGTGCTCCCAAGCCCCGTTTTTAATGTTCTTTGTATTTTTGAAATTTCGGTAGCTTGCTCTCTCCATTTCTACCCATATTTCATGCTAGGGGTCATGTTTAAAAATTTACCCATGCATGAGTTACTTGTATTTTGATGGATTATGGAGGAATATGAAAGTTAGATGTGTGTTAAACATCTTTTCCTAGGTGATTTTCATGAAAAACCCCAAAAGGGACCTTCTTACAAAAGTTGTAAAATGTGAGGTAGAAATGTGAAAATAATGGAAATTTTGGGCTGTAATAAGAGAGAAAAATGTTTGGCTAGGCTTGGGTAAGATAGAAATTGCATGTGTTTCATTTATACGAGCCTAGGGACTAAATTGTAAAAATGTGAAAGGTTAGGGGCAAAACGGTCATTTGGACCGGGGGTGGAATTTAGACTTGAAATGTATAATGTGGAGTGTTAGTGATTTAATTTTGTTGTAAAAGACCCCGCTGAACAAATTCCAGAGGTCGATCGAGGAAAATAAAAGGTTTCGAAATAACCGAAATAGAGCACCGAAACGAATACCAAGTAAGTTTAGATAACTTAAAGTAAACTCCTAATATGCCTAATTATATGATTTGTGATTGAATGATGATTGCATTTATTGATAGCATAAGATTTCATAAAATGCATTCCTAATAATGATGTGTTAAAAAAAATTGTCTCGGTTGAGGTTAAAAAGGGAGAATTCGATGGATAAACCATGTTTTACATGTGTAATGAGATCCTGCATGTGTTGTAGAAAGGATTTAGCCCGGATAGATAATCAACTGATCTCAATTATGAAAAGGATCTAGCCCGGACGGGTGTTCCTTTGGATGATTGAGACTCCCGAAGAATACATGTGCATTATGGATTTAGCCCGGACGGGTAATCTGATCAGGGTCTAAATTTAGCCTGGACTGGTAATTCAGATTCGAGCTCATTAAAGGTGCTTGTCACAATAAAGGATTTAGCCTGGACTTGTAATCCCGACATCACCTTATGAGTTTACGATATGGGGGATTTAGCCTAGACTGGTAATCTTGCCATAAGATGTGAGGTTCGTGAGAGTGCACACCTGAAATGATTATCCTTATGAATTGACTATTAATGGATATTCCATCAAGATTTCCTAGACACTCAACAGGATTAACATGAAATACATGTAAAAAATGAAATGTTAAATGATGAGCTCATCTAAGATAATTTACATGGTGCTTTGTCATGTGACTAACTCATTGGTTGAGTGCATGTGATAGGAAACCATTTCATACTTGTTGGTTTCCTTATCTATTATGGATGTATGCTAATTACTTGGTAAGTTTACTTTCCAGTTATTCGATCTTACTAAGCATGTAAATGCTTACTCCTCTCTTTTCCCTACTTTTCAGAGCTCAATGACTCGTAAGGATTGGAAGACGGTTGGAGAGCCAACACACTATCAAATAGACCAGCTATGATATAAAAACATTTCTATTTTGTTCATTGGCATGTACAGGACCTTTGAGAATTTTGTTATTTATGTCATTTGATTTGCCAAATGAAGGCATGAAAAGATATACCTATCTTTTTGTATATGACCATGGAAATTGGCTTATTTTGAAGTAGGCTATGACTTTCAATTCTATGCATGTTTGTATTCATATGTGATGGTTTGTTTATAATTGGCAATGAGTCACAAGAACAAGCCAATTTTGAATGTGTTATAGTGACAGGGAAAACCATAAATACAAGATGGGAAAATAATCTAACATGTATGAAACCAATGATATGAGGTTTCCATGCAATAAGTTCTGCCAAGATCATTTATAAAAGTATAATCATGTTTTGCTTTATATTTGGTAACCATTAAGTATAAGTGGTGAAAAGGGTGACCAAAGGCTTGGAAAATAGCTTATTAGGGTCCACATGGTTGGACATCCGGGCGTGTGTTATGGCCGTGCGTCCCTTGCACTTAAAATTTAAAGTCAGTGTTGTACACGGGTAGGCCACACGGCCGCGTGCCATGGCCATGTTTTAAAGTCAGTGTTGCACACAGACTAAGGGCGTAGGCGTGTCCCAAACAACACGGGCGTGTGTGACCACACGGTCTATACCCACACAGGCGTGTGGAGCCTTAAAGCATGAATTTTCCAAGTTTTTCTTTGGTTCTCAGTTTAGTCCTGAACCTTTTCTAATGTATGTTTTAGGTCTCGTGAGCCTGTTTAAGGGACATAATGCATGTGAATGAGAAGTTTCAAGTTAAAAGAAATTTTATTGTTTGGTAGCACCTCGAGCTCTGCCCCGACGTTGGATACGGGTGAGGGGTGTTACATTTAGTGGTCTTAAAGCTACGGTTTAGTCAGTTCTAGGACTACTGTAGAGGATATTGAGGTTTGCTATACATGCCATTATTCGAATATTGATAGTGTGACATCTCCTAACCGTTTAAATTGTTTTGAATATAGTAAATTTCTACCAATCAAGTGCAATATGAGTCTAAGGGAGGCGAGAGCCATGCTCCAGCTTCCGTACAACGAGCTGTATCTAGTAGTAGTAGAAGGCTTATATTTGAAGGCTGGGAAGAGGCCCAGGCTACCTTCTTTGATATGATGGATGAATGGTTTGGAGATTATTTGAGGAATCTCCCCAACATACCAAGACCTCCCTCGCCCCCTAACCAACCTGATGAGGATGTGCCAGGAGGTATGGCATCGGTAAGAATCGATAAGGCCCCAGTAGATAAACTTAGAAAGTATGGGGCTGAAGAATTTAGAGCCAAAATTGAGGATGATGCTGAAAGAGCTAAGTTCTAGCTCGAAAATACTACATGGGTGTGAGATGAATTGTCGTGCACACTCGAGGAGTGCTTGAAGTGTGCTGTGTCCCTCCTGAAGGATACTGCATACCATTGGTGGAAGACTGTATCTTTGGTGGTGCCAAAGGAAAATATCACTTGGGATTTCTTCCAAGTAGAGTTTAGGAAGAAATACATTAGCCAAAGGTTTTTAGACTCGAAGCCAAAGGAGTTCCTCGAACTCAAACAAGGGAACAAGACTGTAGCAAAATACGAGAGAGAGTTCGTAAGGCTAAGTTAGTACGCAACTGAATGGGTCCAAACTGAGTCGAAAATGTGCAAACACTTCGAGGAAGGTCTGAATGAGGAAATCAAGTTGTTGATCGGAATCCTTGAAATACGGGGTTTGCGGCATTGGCTGATCGGGCCAAGAAGGCCGAGGAGCTTAATAATGAAAGAAAGCAAGCAAAGAGACATGCTCGAGTTACGAGCAAGAGGTCCAGCGATAAAATAATTTCATTTTCCACGAAGAAAGTAAGGAGCCAACATGAACGCTCCACTTCATTAGTAGGATATTCGGGTAGAGCGAGAGGCTCTAAACAATGAAGTCAGAAGTCTTCCTCCCTGATGGTGACTAGTGTGGGGAGTGTAGATGATCAAAAGCCGAAGTGTAAGAGTTACAACAAATTTCACTTCAGAGAGTGCCGAATGAAGAGTGGTGCGTGTTTCAGATGTGGTTCTCTTGACCACTTTCTCAGAGACTGCCCAAAGTGAGTCAAAAAAGAAGTCGAAGTAGCCCTGAAGTCAGGTACTCCCATTCCACGAGGTATACCTCCGAGATACCCTGGAAATGCTAGTGGCAGTCGAGTTGCGACTAAAGACACTGCAAAGCCAGAGGTTTGAGCCCTGGCAAGAACGTATGCGATACATGCTCGAGAGGAAGCCTCTGCTCTTGATGTTATTACGGGTACTTTTTCTCTTTTTAATACAAGTGCTATTACTTTAATTGACCCGGGGTCGATGTATTCGTATATTTGCATGAGATTGGTGTCTAGTATGAACATACCCGTTGAACCTATAGAATTTATCATTAGAATGTCGAACCCACTAGGCAAATCAGTCCTGGTTGATAAAGTCTGTAAGAATTGTCCTTTGACAATTCAGGGTCATTGCTTTCCGGCTAACCTTATGTTATTACCATTTGATGAATTTGATGTAATACTTGGAATGGATTGGTTAGACCTTCATGATGTAATTGTAAATTATGGTAGTAAGTATATTAAATTGAAATGCCCGGATGGTGAGATTCTATGGGTCGATTCAAGAGAATTGGGTTCGCCGCCGGTTGTAATCATGGCAATGGTTGCTCAGAGATATATGAGGAAAAGGTGTGAAGCCTACCTTGTATTTGTAATGAACACTAAGGAAACAGAGTTGAAGATTGAGTCGTGCCACTAGTATGTGAGTATCCAGATGTGTTCCCGGAAGAATTACTCAGATTACCTCTGGAAAGGGAGATAGAGTTTGGTATTGAATTGGTGCCAGGGACAACTCCCATTTCTATTGCTCCATACAGAATGACACTAACCAAGCTGAAGAAGTTAAAAGCATAGTTGCAAGAGCTGATGGATAAAGGATTTGCAGGACCAAGTTTTTCACCTTGGGGTGCCCCAGTACTATTTGTAAAGAAGAAATATGGTTCAATGAGCCTATGTATAGATTATCGGCAACTGAACAAGGTAACTATCAAGAGTAAGTATCCTTTGCCAAGGATCAATGATTTGTTTGACCAGTTGAGAGGAGCCACCATGTTCTCTAAGATAGACTTGAGGTCTGGTTATTATCAACTGCGAGTTAAAGAATCGGATGTACCTAAGACAGCTTTCAAGATGAGGTATGGTCATTACGAATTTCTTGTCATGCCGTTTGGGCTGACGAATGCATCGGCCATATTTATGGACCGAATGAATAGAATCTTTCAACCATATTTGGATAGGTTTGTCGCTGTGTTCATTGACGACATCTTGATTTACTCCAAAGATGAGACAGAGCATGCGAAGCACCTGAGAATTGTGTTGCAGACCTTGCAGGAAAAGCAACTGTATGCTAAGTTTAGCAAGAGTGAGTTTTGGCTCTAGGAAGTTGGGTTTTTAGGTCATATTGTTTCGGGTGAAGGCATCTGAGTTGATCCAAATAAGATCTCTACTATCATCGAATGGAAACCGCCTAAAAATGTAACCGAGGTTAGAAGCTTTTTGGGCTTAGCCGGTTACTATCTAAGGTTTTAAAAGGATTCTCCATGATAGCAACTTTGATAACAAGGTTGCTATAGAAAGACGTTAAGTTTGAACGGACGGAGAAGTGTCAGCAAAGTTTTGAGAAGTTAAAAACTTTGCTAACTGAAGCTCCTGTTTTAGTACTACCTGAACCGGGAAAAGAGTTTGTGGTCTATAGTGATGCATCCTTATGCAAGATGGCAAAGTGATAGCCTATGCTTCACGACAATTGAAGCCACATGAAAGGAACTATCCGACACATGACCTAGAGCTTGTCACCATCGTTTTTGCTTTGAAATTTTGGAGGCATTATTTATATGGTGAGACTTGCCGCATATTCACAAACCAAAAGAGTTTGAAGTATTTGATGACTCAAAAAGAATTAAATCTGAGACAACGAAGATGGTTAGAATTAATTAAGGATTATGATCTGATTATTGACTATTACCCAGGAAAGGCGAATGTGGTTGCCGATACGTTGAGCAGAAAATCCTTGTTTGCTTTGAGAGCCATGGATACTCATTTGGCATTGCTTGATAATGGTCCAATTTTGGCAGAGCTAGAGGCTAGGCCAACATTTCTTCAGGAAATCTATAATGCTCAAACTAATGATGATGACTTGCAAGCAAAAAGGACTCAATGTGAGTCACGTATCGAATCAGATTTTCGGATTGGTTCTGATGGATGTTTGATTTTCATAGATAGGGTTTGTGCACCCAAGGACAATGAGCCTATTGGGAAGATTTTGCAAGAAGCACATGACAGCCGTTTGTCAATTCGCCCGGGAAGTACCAAGATGTACAACGATTTGAAGAAACTATACTGGCGGAATGGCATGAAAAGAGATATTTCTGAATTTGTATCAAAATGCCTGGTATGTCAGCAAGTTAAAGCTGAACATCAGGTGCCTTCAGGGTTGTTACAACCTGTGATGATCCCCGAATGGAAGTGTGACAGAGTTACCATGGATTTTGTGACAGGATTGCCTTTGACTCCGAAAAAGAAAGATCCCATATGGGTTGTAGTAGATAAGTTGACGAAGTCAGCTCATTTTATTCCGATAAGGATAGATTACTCTCTTGATAAGTTGGCCGACTTATATGTTTCTGAGATTGTAAGGTTGTATGGACTACCACTGTCGATTATTTCAGACAGAGACTCGAGGTTCACTTCGAGATTCTAGAATAAATTACAAGAAGCCTTGGGTATGAAGTTGAGCTTTAGTACAGTTTTTCACCCTCAGACTGATGGTCAGTCTGAACGGATGATTCAAACTCTCGAGGATATGTTGCGATGTTGCATCCTCGAATTTCAGGGTAGCTGGGAAAATACCTGCCATTGGTAGAATTTGCCTACAACAATAGTTTTCAAACAAGTTTGAAGATGGCACCTTATGAGGCCTTGTATGGCAGGAAGTGTCGAACTCTATTGTACTGGATAGAACTTAAGGAAAGTCAGATTCATGGAGTTGATCTGATTAAAGAAACTGAAGAAAAAGCTAAAGAGATACGAAATTGTCTAAAAGCGGCATCGGATAGGCAAAAGTCATATGCTGATCAGAAAAGAAAGGAGATTGAGTTCCAAGTTGGAGATAGAGTATTCTTGAAAGTATCTCCATGGAAATAGGTGTTGAGATTTGGTCGGAAAGTGAAACTGAGTCCGCGATTTATCGGACCGTATGAGATCACCGAAAGAGTTGGACTGTTGCCTATCATTTGGCATTGCCACCCAAACTAGAAAAGATCCACTATGTGTTCCATGTATTTATGTTAAGGCGATACCGATCAGATCCCTCTCATGTGATTTTGCCAACCGAGGATGAAATTCAACCAGGCATGACCTATGGAGAGGAACCGGTTATGATTTTAGCCCGTGAGATTAAATAGTTGAGGAATAAAGATGTGGCTTTAGTAAAAGTTTTATGGCATCGACATGGGGTGGAAAAGGCTACATGGGAGCCAGAAGAAACCATGAGAAGCCAATATCTGAATCTGTTTACTGGTAAGACTTTTGAGAACGAAAGTCTATAAGGGGGAAATGTAACATCCTGAAAGAGGACCTACTCAGAATAGTGGTTTCGAGAACTAAAATCTGACATCAAAATATTTATTTTATGATTATTATGAGGCCTAGAATATGAGAATATGCATGTGTTAAAGTTTCATCAAAAAATTCTTTGACTAAGGTGTCCAATTGGAAATTAGGGACTAAATTGAATAGTCTAATTAGAAATTAGGGACTAAATTGAATAAATTGAAAAACTTGGATTCTAGAAGTAATTTGTATGAAATTGCTTTAGATTATAAATTAGAAGGTCTTGGAGAGCAATTTGCCCAATTTTTATGTTTTTGGAAAAAATGGGCTTCCATGGATGAAATTTTAAAGAAAGGGCTAAAGGGTATTTTGGTCATTTGGCATTTTAATGAAATAAAATGGGAAAAATGAAACAAAAAGCAGCCATTTTCTCCCTTGTACCAGCAAAAACTCTCAAGCCCTCTATAGCTAGGGCTTTCAAGCTTTTCAAGCTCAATAGTAAGTGCTCTCAAGCCCCGTTTTTAATGTTCTTTGTATTTTTGAAATTTCAGTAGCTTGTTCTCTCCATTTCTACCCATATTTCATGCTAGGGTCCATGTTTATAAATTTACCCATGCATGAGTTACTTGTATTTTGATGGATTATGGAGGAATATGAAAGTTGGATGTGTATTAAACATCTTTTCCGAGGTGATTTTTATGAAAAACCCCAAAAGGGACCTTTTTAAAAAAGTTTTAAAATGTGAGGTAGAAATGTGAAAATAATGGAAATTTTGGGTTGCGATCACAGAGAAAAATGTTTGGCTAGGCTTGGGTAAGATAGAAATTGGATGTGTTTCGTTTATACGAGCCTAGGGTCTAAATTGTAAAAATGTGAAAGGTTAGAGGCAAAACAGTCATTTGGACTGGGGTGGATTTAGACTTGAAATGTATAATATGGAGTGTTAGTGATTTAATTTTGTTGTAAAAGACCCCGATGAACAAATTCCAGAGGTCGATCGAGGAAAACGAAAGGTTTTGGACAAAACAGAGCACCGAAACGAATACCAGGTAAGTTCGGATAACTTAAAGTAAACTCCTAATATGCCTAATTATATGATTTGTGAATGAATGATGATTGCATTTATTGATAGCATAAGATTTCATAAAATGCATTCCTAATAATGATGTGTTAAAAAAATTTGTCTCGGTTGAGGTTAAAAAGGGAATTCGATGGATAAACCATGTTTTACATGTGTAATGAGATCCTGCGTGTGTTGCAGAAAGGATTTAGCCCGGACGGATAATCTGCTGATCTCAATTATGAAAAGGATCTAGCCCGGACGGGTGTTCCTTTGGATGATTGAGACTCCCGAAGAATACATGTGCATTATGGATTTAGCCCGGACGGGTAATCTGATCAGGGTCTGAATTTAGCCTAGACTAGTAATTCAGATCCGAGCTCATTAAAGGTGTTTGTCGCAATAAGGGATTTAGCCTGAACTTGTAATCCCGACAACACCTTATGAGTTCACGATATGGGGGATTTAGCCTAGACTGGTAATCCTACCATAAGATGTGAGGTTCGCCAGAGTGCACACCTGAAATGATCATCCTTATGAATTGACGATTAATGGAAATTCCATCGAGATTTCCTAGACACTCAACAGGATTAACATGAAATACATGTAAAAAATGAAATGTTGAATGATGAGCTCATCTAAGATAATTTACATGGTGCTTTGTTATGTGAATAACTCATTGGTTGAGTGCATGTGATAGGGAACCATTTCATACTTGTTGGTTTCCTTATCTATTATGGATGTATGCTAATTACTTGGTAAGTTTACTTTCCGGTTATTCGAGCTTACTAAGCATGTAAATGCTTACTCCTCTCTTTTCCCTACTTTTCAGAGCTCAATGAGTCGTAAGGATTGGAAGACGGTTGGAGAGCCAGTACACTATCAAATAGACCAGCAGTGATATAAAAACATTTCTATTTTTTTCAATGGCATGTACAGGACCTTTGAGAATTTTGTTATATGTGTCATTTGATTTGCCAAATGAATGCATGTAAAGATATACCTATATTTTTGTATATGACCATGGAAATTGGCTTATTTTGAAGTAGGCTATGACTTACAATTCTATGCATGTTTGTATTCATATGTGATGGTTTGTTTATAATTGGCAATGAGTCACAAGAACAAGCCAATTTTGAATGTGTTATAGTGACAGGGAAAACCATAAATACAAGATGGGAAAATAATCTAACATGTATGAAACCAATGATATGAGGTTTCCATGCAATAAGTTTTGCCAAGATCATTTATAAGAGTATAATCATGTTTTGCTTTATATTTGGTAACCATTAAGTATAAGTGGTGAAAACGGTGACCAAAGGCTTGAAAAATAGCCTATTAGGGTCCACATGGTTGGACACACGGGTGTGTGTCTAGGCCATGTATGACACATGGCTTACTCCCATGGGTGTGTGTTATGGCCGTGCGTCCCCTGTACTTAAAATTTAAAGTTAGTGTTGTACACGGGCAAGTCACACGGGCGTGTGCCATGGCCATGTTTTAAAGTTAGTGTTGCATATGGACTAATGGCACGGGCGTGTCCCAAGCCACACGGGCATGTGTGGCCACACGGTCTATACCTACACGGGCGTGTGGAGCCTTAAAGCATGAATTTTACAAGTTTTTCTTAGGTTCATGGTTTAGTCCCGAACCATTTCTAATGTATGTTTTGGGTCTCGTGAGCCTATTTAAGGGACATAATGCATGTGAACAAGAAGTTTCAAGTTAAAAGAAATTTTATTGTCCGGTAGCACCTCGAACCCTGCCTCGGCGTTGGATACAGGTGAGGGGTGTCACATCTCTAGTATGCATAGTAGCCTGCACTTAGTACTACACATGTGACCTATCAATTTGGTACACGTAGTAGCCAGCACTTAGTACTACACACATGTCTTAACCATCTGATACATGTAGTAGCCTGCACTTAGTACTACACATGCGACCTATCAATCTGGTACACTTAGTAGCCTGCACTTAGTACTACACACGTGACTTAACCATCTGATACACGTAGTAGCCTGCACTTAGTACTACACATGTGATCAAGTTAACGGGTATGCATAGTAGCCTGCACTTAGTGCTACACATACGACCTCTCAATCTGGTACACATAGTAGCCTGCACCTAGTACCACATACGGGATCGAAGTTAATGGGTACGCATAGTAGCCTGCACTTAGTACTACACACGTGACTCACAATGGATCATTTGTATCTCTTCTATTTCGAAGGTTCAATCGAGAAATTCTTCACTTTTCAAAATTTTACTAACTCGTTCTTAGTCAATTTCGATTCGTAGTTTACATCAATTGATCATCCTATAGGCAGCTACATCTCATATAATAACAAAAGATAATAACATGGAAAGAATCAACATATTATTTACATAGAAACTTACTCGTTTCAAAGAAACATCATATTCCATCAAACTTTTAAACCTTTACTAGACGTACTCGAATTGTGGCTTCATTCACATAACAATATCTCATAATCACATGGCATTGCAACATTTTCACTATAATAGCAAAACATCAAGAACTTGTTATATCATCAAAAGAATCACATAATATCAAATTATTCACATATATATACTTAGAACTCGTGTAATATCAAAGCATTAGCATTCAAATACAATATTGCATTATTAAAATCACATGAACTTACCTCGAGTTCGAGTACGACCACATATTCTGATTTAGTCCATAATCTCATTCATTTCCAATCTATGCCTGAATCTCATTTTCCTTGATCTATAATACCACATTTAGCTTACTAATTAGTCACATTATTCATATGGGTTCAAAAATCATACTTTTATAAATTTACATTTTGACCCCTAAACTTTCACATATTTACACTTTGGCCCTTAGGCTCGTAAAATGATTTTTATTCAATTTCCTTGCATTTTAATCCTAGCCGAATCATTTTCATAACTATAGAACCCCCTAATTTCCACTAAATCACACTTTTATGACAAATTTTGTAACTTTTACAAAATGGTCCTTTTTGACAATTTCACCAAAAATCACTTAGTAAAAGTCATTTATTACACACCGAGCAATCATATTCTACCATCGGACATCAAAATACATGCATGTCATCCATGGTTAATTTTTTAAACACAAGCCCTAGCTCAAAATATGGGTAGAAATGAGTAGATCTTGTTACGAGGATTTCAAAAATGTAAAAATCATTAAAAACGGGGCTAGAACGGACTTACAATCGACCTTGGAAGCTGGAAAAACCCTAGCTATGTCTTCTCCATGCAAGTTTCGGCCATGGGGTAGAAGATGGACAAAAATTGACTTTTAATTTTGTTTTTAATTCATTTTAATTACTAAATTATCAAAATGCCCCTAACCTAAAAATATTCTATTTCACCTATTTCATTTCCATTTTTGTCCAACAAATTATCCAATGGTCTAATTACCATTTAAGGGCCTCCAATTTAAAATTTCATAACAATTAGATACCTCTAACATGTAGAACTCAACTTTTGCACTTTTTGTAATTTAGTCCTTTTGACCAAATTGAGTGCCCAAACGTCAAAATTTTCGAACGTAATTTTCACAAAATCATACCGTGAAATTGTAAACCATAAAAATATAATAAAAACAACCTTTATTGTGTCGGATTTGTGGTCCCGAAACCACTATCCGACTAGGCCCTAATATGGGATGTTACACGATCCAAATTCGATTTCTTTGGTTCTTGATCTAAACATATTCAAATTAAACTCATTCAAACATATTCACTCAAATTAGCCTAAAAACACATAAATGGAAAAAATACTATTTTACCCCTCACATTTTAAACTTTTTACAATTTAGTCCAAATTACACAAAACACAAAACATGCAAAATTTGCAAATACCATGCTTAGGCCGAATATTACCCATGTTCATACAAGTCCATATATTTCATTTATTTTACATTTTAGTCCCTCAATTTATTATTTTTTCAATTTAGTCCTAATTACTCAAAATCATCAAAAATTCCAATACAAAACATATTAATCCAAAACATATCTTTCATATTTCATCAACTAACATAAAAAAAACTCAAATATTCATCAATGGCATAACTCAAAATATTCATCAAAATCAGAAATTCAAGCATGAGCTTTGTACATTACACTGCAACGATCTCAAAAATGTAAAAATTATCAAACACCGAGCTAGAACTTACCTTGAACCAAGCTTGAGAATGGTCGAATACCCTAAGCTTTTAATCTTTCTTTCTTTTTATTATTCGGTCATAAGAAAAGTATGAACAAAGTTATTTTAATTATGTTATATTATAACATATATTATCATATTATGTAATTTACCTATTTAACTTTTATTATAAAATATAAAATCATTATAAATCATGGCCATTACCGTCCATGACTAATCCATATGGTCAAATTGCAACATAAATACCTCAATTTAAAAAGACAACAACAATTTCGCTCTTTTACAATTAACCGTCAAATTTTCAGTTTATGCGATTAAGTCCTTTTATTTAATCGGGCACTCAAACGACAAAATTAAAGCGCGAAAATTTCACACACACAAATTCAAACATAATAAACACAGAAAATAATTTCTAAATATTTTTCTAACTCAGATTCATGGTCCCGAAACCACCGTCCCGATTAAGGTCTAAATCGAGCTGTTACAACTCTCCCCCTTTAGGGATTTTCGTCCCCAAAAATCTTGCCGGTGAATAGGTTCAGATGACGCTCTTTCATAGCATCCTCTGGCTCCCATGTTGCTTCCTCAACACCATGTTTATGCCACAGTACTTTAACTAACAAAATTTTCTTATTTCATAATTATTTAACCTCGCGAGCCAGAATACGAATCGGTTCTTCCTCATATGTCATATCAGACTTAATCTCAATCTCTGACGGACTAATCACATGTGAGGGAACAGATCAATATCTACGAAGCATCAAAACATGAAATACATTGTGGATCTTTTCTAACTCAGGTGGCAATAGTAGTCTATAAGCAACCGGCCGACACGCTCTATAATCACATAGGGCCCAATAAATCTCAGACTCAATTTGCCTTTACGATCGAATCTGAGTATTATCTTCCACGGTGAGACTTTCAAAAATACTTTGTCCCCGATCTGAAACTCTATATCTTTTCATTTCAAGTCCGCATACGATTTTTGATGATCTGATGCTGTTTCAGACTTTCACGGATTACTTTCACTTTTTGTTCAGTCTTTCTGATCAAATCGATCTCGTGTATCTTGTTTTTAATGAGCTCAGTCCAATACAATGGTGTTTGACATTTATGACCGTACAAAGCCTCGTAAGGTGCCATTTTTATACTCGATTGAAAGCTATTATTTTACGAAAATTCAATCAAAGGTAAGTATCATTCCCACGTACCTTCAAACCGTGATGTAAACCTTAGATCTCTATCCAAAACAATAGAAATAGGCTCACCGTGTAATCTCACAATCTGAGAAACATATAACTCAGCAAGCTTGTCAAGAAAATAATCTGTACAAACCGAAACAAAATGAGCCGATTTAGTCAATCTATCCACAATAACCTAGATTGTATCTTTCTTGCTTGGTGTCAACGGTAAACCGGATACAACATTCATTGTGACTCTGTCCCATTTCTACTCAGATATCATGATCTACTGAAGCAACCCAGAAGGTACCTGATGCTCGGGTTTTACTTGCTGACAGACTAAACATTTCGAAACATAGTCAGAAATGTCTCGTTTCATTTTATGCCACCAATAAATCTATTTCAGATCATTATACATCTTCGTACTACCCTGGTGAACAGTTAACCGATTGTTGTGAGCTTTGTTTAAAATTATCGAAATCAACTCTGAATTTCTCGGGACACATATTCAGTTTTTGAACCTCAACCCTCAGCATCAACTCTGAACTCTGAATCAACATTCGAATCACATTAAGCTCGCTTTGCTAACAAATCATCATCAAATTTTTGAGCATCACAAATTTGTTGAACAAATATCGGTCTTGCTTTTAATTCAGCTATTATCAAACTATCAATAGACATAGCCATATGCACATTCATTGCACGCAAAGCAAATAGCGATATTTGACTTAGAGCATCAGCAACAACATTAGCCTTTCTCAGATGTTAGTTGATCGCAAGCTCATAGGCTTTTAGCAACTCTAACCATCGGCGTTGTCTCAAATTCAGATCTTTCTGAGTCATCTAGTATGTAAGGCTTTTGTGATCAGAACAAACATGACATTTCTCACTGAACAGATAGTGACGCCATATCTTCAATGCAAACACAATAGCCGCCAATTCTAGGTCGTGTGTCGGATAGTTCTTTTTATGTGGCTTTAACTGTCTTGAGGTATAAGCTATAACTTTTACTTCTTGCATCAAAACATAGCCCAAACTATTTAAAGATGCATCACTATAGATAACAAATTCTTTACCCAATTCTGGTTGAACTAGCACTGGAGCTTCGATCAACAAGGCTTTCAACTGATCAAAACTTTTCTGGCACTTTTTTGACCACTCGAACTTAACATCTTTCTGAAATAGCTTTGTCATCGGGGTTGCAATCATGGAGAAACCTTTCATGAACCGTCTATAGTAACTGACAAGTCCCAGAAAACTTTAGACTTCAGAAAAATTTCTCGGAGGTTTCCAATCAAGTGTAGATGAAATCTTAGTCAAATCAACCCGAATACCCGATGTTGATACAACATGGCCTAGAAAACTGACTTTGCGTAACCAAAACTCACATTTACTAAAATTTGCATACAACTATTTATCTCTCAAAGTCTGTAACACAAGACTTAAATGTTCGACATGTTCGGTTTCATCATGGGAATAGATCAAAATGTCATCTATGAACACAACCACAAACCGATCCAAATACTGTCTAATGATCTGATTCTTCAAATTCATGAAAATAATAGGTGCATTAGTAAGTCTGAAAGGCATAACTAGAAACTCATAATGTCCATACCTAGTTCAAAAATTAGTCTTAGGCACATCAAAGTCTTTAACTCACAACTGATAGTAGCCTGATCTCAAATCTATCTTCAAAAATATTGTAGCCCCTTTCAGTTGATCAAATAGGTCATCAATCCATGGCAACGGATATTTATTCTTAATAGTCACCTTATTGAGTTGTCTATAGTCGATACACGTTCTCATAGTTCTGTCTTTCTTTTTCACAAATAAAACTAGTGTACCCCAAGGAGAGAAACTCGGTCGTGCGAAACCTCTGTCTGTCAATTCTTGCAACTGAGCTTTCAACTCTTTTAATTCAATAGGTGCCATTCTGTACGGTGCTATCGACGTCGAAGTCGTCTTCAGCACTAACTTAATACCAAACTCTACCTCCCGAATAGGTGGCAAACCTGGCAATTCTTCAAGAAACACATCTAGATACTCGCACACAACAGGTACTGATTTAATCTTTCTTTCGGCCACTTTACTATCAAGCACATAGGCAAAATAAGCTTTGCAACCTTTTCTCACATATTTCTAAGCTAACATCAAAGATATCACTGCTGGTAAACCATTCAAATCAATAGTCTTTCTTTTCCAATTTACGATAGCATCATGAAAAGTCAAACAGTGCATACCCAGAATTATATCGAACTCATCAAATGGAAACAACATCGAATCAGTCAGGAAACACAAATCTCAAATCATCAAAGGACAATTCTTACACAATTTGTCAACCATAACACACAGGCCCAAAGGGTTTGATACTCTAATCACAAACTCAGTAGACTCAACAGGCAATGTCTTACTGAATACTAAAGTCTCACACACATAAGAATGAGTCGAACCAAGATCAATCAATGCAATTACACTAGTATCATAAAGGGTGAATGTAACAGTAATAACACCTGGGGATGAGGCCTCCTCGTGTGCGCGAATAGTATAGGCTCTGGCAGGTGCACTAGCCTTGGATCTAACAGCTGTATCTTTACTCCCTCTCTGACTGCTACTCACATTACCCATATTTCTAGGTGGTCTACCTCGGGCTGCAGTGTTACCCGATCTCGTATTCTGTACTGGATTTTGTTCAGCTAACTCTGGGTATTCATGAACAAAATGATCCATCGATGCATATTTAAAACAAGCATGATCGTGCAATCTACAAGTTTTTCTTTTCTCTTTCCCCAGCTCTTCGGCTTTGCACGCTCGCTCAACTAGTACTACGAACTCTTTTATTTCAAGTATGCCAGCCAGCAGTTTAATGTCTTCATTCAACCCATCTTCAAATCTTCTACACATTATAACTTCAGTCGAAACACACTCTCAGGCATACTGACTAAGTCTCACGAATTTCTGTTCATATTTTATCATAGTTACGCGACCTTGTTTTAACTCAAGAAATTCCTTGCGTTTTTGATCAATGAATCTCTGACTGATATATTTCTTATGGTACTCAGTCTGGAAGAAGTCTCAGGTTACCCGTTCTTTAAGAACCACCGATACTAGTGTTTCCACCAGTGACATGCAGTGTCTCGTAGTAAAGATATGGCACATTTTAAGCACTCATCTGGGGTACAAGATAACTCATCAAACACATGGATAGTATTATCAAGCTAGAATTCAGCTCGCTCAGCATCATCATCATCAGTAGCTCTGAATTCTTCAGCCCTGTGTTTTCTGATTTTATCAACAAGAGGCTTATGTAATCTCAATGGATCACTCACTTGAGGCATAGCAGGTATCGGAGAAGAATTAATTAGGGGTGGAGGTTGTTGTACAGCCAAATTCGTCCAAATATACTGAGTAAACCAATCGTTCATCATTTGATAAAAGGCTTGCTTAGCCTCTCCTTCTTGATTACTCGAGGTCGATGGAGAATCAACCAGCGTAGTCCCTTGCATGGGAGCAGGCGCTATACTCTCGACTTCTTTAGTTACGGCTCTTTCGAGATCCATTTACTATACGAAAACACATTTTCAAATGTCAGAAGTCATCACACTATCCCAGTATATAATATGGCATGTATGGCTAGACTCACACGCGCTAATTAGTCCTAGAATCGACTAAATTGTAACCCTGATACCAATCAGATGTAACACCTCTAACCCGTAGTCGCCAGATTACGGTTACGAGGCATTACTGATCAAAACACAACTCAAAACAGGCAATTAAAACAATTTATGCTTAGTGAATCAATCACATAAATACTCTAATCTTATTTAAGATTTCAAAATTTAATTACAAATACATATCATATACCGAGCATATACCAACCAACCTACTTATTAACTGAAGATCTAAACAATTTCATAGCTACTGCACATGCACATACTAATAACAAATTGTGCATACTCCATGATTACCAACAATCTATTCATATGGTTATTTATAACTATGGTACTCGAAAATATAACTATGAATCAAAAAAATTATTTCATTTATGTATATATAAAAGTCAAAAATAAGTTAAAGTTAACAACCATATCAATTTCATATTCCACAAACTTACGTGCATAAATAAACCATTCAAACCTCATTTAATTAATCAAGATCATCATATTCAAATAATTCATATCATATCTATACAACTTAATAACCCAAATTTATATACAAAAGCAACATTACCAAATGTCATACATAAAACCTATTTCATCTATTATCTATTCGACTAACAAAATTTACTTGTACATATTCATTATTTTCAAATAACAAGCAATTTATATAGCCATACAAATCATTATTTTAAACCATGAACATATGCCAATACCGAATTACCAAAACCAAGCTCATCATATATATATATAACATACATATTTATTTGACAAGAAGATCTATCCACAACATTTCATATCATACCTAATTCACATTTCAAATATATCATAAGACATACCTACCATAATATACCCTGTTAACATTTTTATGCCAAAATCGAATGCATGAAAGCATTAATATTAAGTCACATAACAAAACCTTATTAAAGCATATCAACCAAGATTCACACACACACACATATATATATACATATAAGCAATAGCCGAACATCAAAATCAAACATGACCATCATCAAAACGAAGCATTAAATTCGAACATATCAAAGTAATAAGCCTTTTTTGCATGGTTCATTATTACATTAACCAAAATAAAACATTTCAAAATAGAATCCAGCCTATACATGCCATAGTTTCAAAAATTCAGCTTATAAAATACCGAAAACAGTCAATAGTGTGATAGTCTTTGCTGACGAATCCCGAACTCATAACTAGATCTCGAAATCTATAAAAAAGATGTAAACATAACACACAATAAGCTATTTAAGCTTAGTAAGTCATAAGCAAATAACAACACAATAAATTATCAACTTATTTTAACCAAACCAAGTTATACTATCATAGTTACATATAATATTAATCTCAACATTTCATATTTAACATATGTTTTCATAAATAATCTTATCTTAACCAATTGTATATATATACACATTCAAAGTATTATTAAATTTCAAATACATAACATCATTATATAACCAAATGTGTTCACACGCGTATACATGTACTTATGAACCAAAATACAACATCACATACATATACATAACCTATAGCCGAATATACTTTGCAAGTGCACATATGTTCACATTAATAACTTATATAATTTGCATCACATATCAAATGGCCAACTTCCTTATTTTCAAATAGGTAATCAATTAACTCATACCTGATCATTTTAGCTCGTTTTACACCTTCGTTCATAACTTACCATTGCCCGTTGAACCTGTGACAGCCCTAATTTGACCCTAGTCGAAAAGTGGTTTCGGAATCACAAAACTGAGTCACGAAAATAATTAGATGTTATATTCTATGCTTATTGTATGTGGAATTTGTATGTGTGAATATTTCATGCCTTGATTTTATCAATTAGGTGTTAATTTATAAGAAAGGACTCATGTGATAAGACTTGAAAATGTGATACGTGAATTTTAAAGGGGCCAAATAATGCATGAATTATTGACATGGGGGACTTGCATGTCAAATGGACCTTTTTTAATTTAGTGGCTGACCATAATGATGGTTGATAGATAATATATGTATTTTATTTTAGCATTATAATAGTTAATGGCTTTATATTATGAAATAAAGAATAACTAAAATAAGAAAAGAGTGATAAAAATAATGTTTGTTAATCTTTCTTTTCCCTATTGCCGTAACTAGTGAAAGAAAAATAGAAGAAGAAGGCAAGGCATTCGGCCATGGTTATTTCATAAATCAAAGGTATGTTAATGTGATTTTGATGTAATTGTTTTTGAAATTAAATTGATAAGTGCATTGTATAGTTAACCCATGGTTTAAATTCATGAATTATTGAACATATGTGCATTCGGCAATTTGTTAAATTGTGATAATTTGATAGCTTTTGGAAGGTGTTGTTTAGATGTTAAATTTGCTTATAATGGCCGAATGAGTGTAATGTTAATGAATGATTACGTTGAATTCATTGTTGAGAGGTATGAAGTTGAAGTTTTCGTATATATATGCTTTTGGGAAAGGAAATTTGTTTTTATTTAAATTAAGCATGTTCTTATTAAATTGAGCTTTGAATTGATGTAATTAAATGGAAAATGAATTGATGGAGTTGTGAGTGTATAAATTTCCTTAGTTGGGGCAAAGCATGTATTCGGCCATGTGAGTAAAATGTTAGATTTCGAACGTTTGAAGTTTTAAATTATAAATGGTTATTAGATGAGCCCTAAGTTTGTTAATCTTTATTTGTGAAGTTGTCAATTGATATCTTAATTAGGGAATTCAATATGGTTTATAATTTGAGGTTATTGAAAGTCGAATTAGATGATAAATAACAATCGGCTATTGTGTTTATGTAATATATATATGCTGAATGTAGTCTTGGATAATTAAATTTGATGTATTAGATTGGTAACATGGTTATACCGATTGTGAAAATGTGATAAAGGTGCCAAGAAATAATTTAGTTGTTGGTGTTTTAAAGTAAATTGAAATGAAGTTTTGCCGAATGTGTTTATTGGTGTGTGAAAATTTGAATTGTAACGTTAAATCATTAGTATGTGTTCTATGATTTCCGAATGTGAATTAAGGTAAATAATGTGGAGAAGGATGAGTTGAGTTGTAAAATTTATGTATATGAATTAGTGGTTAATGGAGAATCGGTCAAAATGGTTAATATGCATCTGTATATGTTATAATGGCCGATTGTAATCAAGAATAAAGATGTGAATGAATGGTTGTTAATGAGTTGTCGTATGTTTCTTATTAAGAAAAATTGTTAATGTTTGAATCTAAATAAATTAGTTAAGTAATTAAACAAACCGATTTATTTTACCTAGCTCAAGAGCAAAAGGAACTTAACTCGGAAAAGGGAAAAGCGAAACAAATGGAATAGTCGATTCGTAGTTGTCCGACGACATTTAAGGTAAGTTCTTAAGTGTTTGTGTTTGATCATGTTATATGCTTAAGAGTTGAATAATCATAATTAAGAAGATGTTTGATTCTATATATATATATATATATATATATATATACATATGTTCTTTGTGTTGAATGAATATTAAATTAAAGTTATGAGCCGTATGTGACTAGCATATCTAGTCGGCTTTGATACTATTAAATGATGTACTAAGATATGTGTTCCAAGAAATTAAACCCTATGTGGTTGAAAGGATGAAAATCTTTGTGCATAGATATGTGTTTCAGTTATACATAATTGAAGTATAAGTTATGAAAGTATGAAAGAACAGGTGAATTGTTTATCGAAATGTGATTTCGGGCCTCGGCCTAGCAAGCTTTAAGCTGGTGAATAATATTATCGGGCTTCGGACCTAGCAGGTTATAATGCTGGTGAGATAATATCGGGCTTCGGGCCTAGCAGGCTATAATGCCAGTGAAATGATATCGGGCTTCAAGCCTAGCAGGTGAAATGCCGGTGAATGAGTTCAGACCTAAAGTCTAGCAGGCTTCGCGCCGATGATGAATTCGGGTTTAAAACCTAGTAGGCTAAATGTCGGTGATTTGATAAAAGACTAAGACGGTAAATCGGCAATTGAATTCGTTCAATACATTAAGTTGGCCAGGTATGTGATATATACCTATACATGTTAGATCGATTGGAATTGAATCATGAATGTGAAATGAGAAGCATAGGTGAAGGTGTCATATGTGTATGTGTGTATTCGGTCATGGTGAAAGGTTATATGAATTATGTGAAATACCATTTAGATATGAATGATGAAAGTAACTGTGATTATGAAATGGTACAATTGTTAACTTCGGTTGAATTAAAGTTGACACTGAAGTATCTAATTGCCTATGTCATATATGTGAGTAAGGGTAAAGCCATCGTAAATTATCAATAAGGGTGGGCTATGTGCAAAACCATCTTATAATTGCTAATTTGAACGGTTGTGTGCGAATCATTGAGCATGATGTGTTGTATTGATATTATGCTTAAGTGAAATTATAGATATGTGATGAAATTGATTGGTGATATACATGTTTAAATAATATGAATGCAAAGAATGTGTGAATGAGTAAATTTGTAATAAATCTGCTTGGGATAGCAGCAGTAACGTGATTTTGGAAAATCACCATAAATTGTGGGAGTTGATTTAGTAGCTGAATAACTTATGTAATTAAAGCTTAATGAGTCTAGTTTCTTATAAAAGAAACCGTGTAAGCAAAAGAATTTTTGATAATGAGATATTTGAAGTGGCGTGAGACAGAGTCAAATGACTTTGGGGTCCCCTGTTCTGTTTTTAGAAAATCATTATAATTTGTACAAAAATGGTTATAAGATAAAATCTATATGTTTAGACTCTTTAATGAGTGTAGTTTCAAATTAAATCAACGAGAACATATTTTGAGTTCTGTACAATGAGAAATTTGATTCGTAGTGAAGAGTGGTCAGATTAGTCAAACAGTGAAGAAGGGGAAACTTTAAGAAAAATCTGGTATTGAGTGGCCAAACGAAAAATTCTGAAAATTTTGTGGATAGAAGATATATGAGTCAATTTTCAGGTAAAATTAACGACAATTGATTTTGAGTTTAGTATCTCCAGTTATAAATAATTTAGTGACTATTGCTTAGGAAGTCAACTTGTAGTGAATTTGTGATTGTGTTGTAAACATTGATAAAACCTATTAATGAATTGCTTATTGTTTTCTTATGAACTTACTAAGCGCAAAGCTTACTCCCCTTTTCTTCCCCATATTCCCTAGGGTTGCCAGGTTAGCTCGGGTTGTAGGCCGTCAGTGATATTATCACATTGTCAAGTCTACGCTATCGGCGTAAGTAAATCTTAGTATTTCGAGTCTATGGCATGTATAGGGTTGTAAAGTTGAGTATGTAATATTATGATTAAGCCAAAGACTTTGGCTTGTTATTAAGGTAGTTTGATTATTCATATGCTAAAGTAATAAAAATTGAGCGTTCTTAATATTTCAATTCCCCGGCAACGACGCCAAAAACTTGATCGCGTTATTTCATGATAGGTTTTAAATATTTATAATTACTCGTTCTTGAACTAACTATTATCGCGATGTAGGCAAGTGTACCTATCGAACAGTAGTATAGGTTTAGCAAGACCGGATTGTCGAACCCAAAAGAACTAAAAGTAATAGTAATGACTGTCTTTTTATTATCTAGCCTAAGAATAAAGAGGTTTTTGTTTTAACTAACTAATTATCTAAACTAAGAACGCACAAAGAAAAGAATTGGAGAATTGCTTTTGGGAAGAATCGATTGATTTAAGACAATACCTAAGGAAAAATCCACCTAGACTTTACTTGTTATTCTGGCTTTGAATCAGACGATTTATTCATTCAACTTGTTCCGTAGAGATCCCTAAGTTATGTTATTATCCCTATTCAAGACTAACAACGTCTAATCCCTAGATTGAATAACCGAGACTTTTCTCTAATTAACACTCTAGGGTTGCATTAACTCGATCTATGGATCCCCTTATTAGGTTTCACCCTAATCTGGCAAAATCTTGTCACCCTATTTCTAGGCGCGCAATCAACTCCGCTTAATTATGATAAATGTACTCTTAGACAGGGTCTATTCCTCCTCTGAATAAGAGCATGTCTTGAATCAGTATCCTTGGATATCGAAACAGGAATTAAGGACACATAATTAAGAACAAGTTAAATATTTATCATATGATTCAGAAAATAATAACAAGATTCGTCTTAGGTTTCATTCCCCTTGGGTATTTAGGGGTTTTAGTTCATAACTAAATAAGAAAACATCTCAGAAGAATAAAGAATACAAAACATAAAGAAAACCCAAGACTCTTGAAGGGAAATTGAGGAGAGATCTTTAGTCTTGATGATGAATCTGGCTTTCGAGATGGATCAATTGGCTTCCTTGGAGTAATTTCTTACTCCCCCTTCTCCGTCTCTCTTTTCTTCTTCATTTAGGGTGTATTTATAGGCTTTGGAATGCCTGAAAGCCCTCAAAATTAGCCTTTTCTAAATTGTACTCAACTTGGGCTCGGTAGGGACACGCCCGTGTGCACTTACTTCAGGCCATGTTCGAGCATGCCAAATTGACATGGTCGTGTTGTCTGCCCGTGTGAATCGTGCTTCGATTCTTCCAAATTGACACAGCCGTGTGGGCTGCCAGTGTGAGGAAGTTCAGGCCGTGTTGAGTTCATACTTTGGCCCATTTTCTCTGTTTTTTGCCCGTTTCTTGTTCATTTTGCTCTCCTATGCTCTCCTAAGTATAAAACATGAAATTAAAGCATTAGGAGCATCGAATTCACCAATTCTAATGAGAAATCATCCATAAAATGCATTAAACATGGGGTAAAAATATGTATAATTTACGGTTTATTAAATACCCCCACACTTAAGCATTTGCTTGTCCTCAAGCAAAATTCTCAACTCATAATCAAAATAAATTCTTTTCAACTTATAATTTCTATCGATAATATCTCAAATTAATCCATAAGTAATCATACATTGAGGATTCAACTAAAAGAACATCAAAGTCTCAAACATTCTGAGTTGAGTATTTAATCATGCAAAAATAGGTGTCTCTCCTCATTTAAGTAATTACCGTTGATTCGGAATATTACAGAGTTTCACATCCTCACTAATGATTCACTCAAATCACTCGAGGTGTTGAAGGACAATAAATGAAGCACTCAATAGTCAATAATGAGAAGTCATTACCATAGGATTGCATGAAAATCAAATCTCCACCACCATAATTTAAGATGATACATCAATCAAAAGGTCTTTAGAGGGTTGTAGTGAGGCTTGGTTAGGGGGTGTGGTCACAAACTGAAAGAAAGGGTTAGAACCAAGATTGAGTTGAAAAATTACCTAACTAGAAAAAGAGTTAATCTTCACTTGCGTACAATAGAGCTTCTCTCAGAATATGAAATTACAGATATGCATACATAGGTTTTTTTTTTTAAAAAACAAGTTACATAACATAGACTAACTATTAAGAACAAGACATAGCTAAACAATTTATTCAATTCAAATCTCGACAAAAGTAGGGATTAATTGAGGCGATTTCAACAATAATGGGTTAAGGGTTAATATTAAGGTTAATACAAGAAATGACTTGTTAGGCTCAAGGGGGTTTACTAGGGGTTAATCGTGGAGGTAGGCTTTTCATGGCATAAGTGGGTTAATCCTAAGTGCCTTAATCATTTTGATATATAAAATCAAATGGTGTGGTCTCGACATGCATAATCAAGCAAGTTCTAGAATAACAGTTCAATACTGACGCACTCAAAGCAATAATAAAAGTGAGCATGAAAAAATTACAAGATGCTCAAAAGGCTCAAAAATCTCACAAAAATTATGGCTTTTTGATGTTAAAAACTTGTGAATTCCAATTCAAAGTAATACCTAAACTTTGGGGAAACAGCCTAAGATTTTAAATTCTTAAAAATCAACTTATCATGCTTGATTCTCTAATGTCTTGAAGTTGAAACAATCAATGTATAAATCCCTATGTTTTAATTCAAGATATATCAATCAAAATCATAAATCAATTAAAATTTATCCTAAATATGATATGAGAGCTTTTTAGGAGAACAAGGCAGTCATTCAGGGATTTTTCTGATAATGAAATGAATGCCTCCCCCCACACTTAAGATGTACATTTCCCTCAATGTACAAAGATAGGTATTATAAAATAAAAATAAGATAGGGAGAGAGTGAAACTTCCTGTATGATGAATTCCTTGAACTAGAGTTTTGGAGAGTAATCAGTTTAAGAGTGGAGGAGGATACTCCAGCGGCCGTAGAGGTTCATTAGTCCATAAGTCCTGCGCCAAAAGAATATTATATCTAGTGGTAGCTATGGTCATGGTCGAGCAGGACATGGTAGTTGTGGAGAACCTTTCCCAGTGGAGTTTTAGTTCCTATGTGATGATGAGCTTAAAAGCTCTATATAACTATGATAAAATTAGAAACTTTTTAGGGGATATTAGGAAGAATAATTACTCGAAAAGAAATAACCAAAATTAATAATTAAAAATAAAATTCTAAAATCTAACAAAAATAAAAAGTAGTTTCAATAAAAATTAAACACATAAAATAATAAAGAAATATTTCTAAACATCTTCATCGCTGGTTGGTTCGCGAGGTGGGACTGGCGATGAGATGTGGAGGTGCTGACAAATCTGCTGTAGAGTAGCATCAGTGTTGTCAAATCGTTGCAAACAGTGCTGCTCAAATCGGGTGAGGCGCTCAGAGATGTCAGCATATGAAGCCACCGTATGAACTGGGCGAGAGGGTGGTGGTGGATGAGTCGGTGGATCCTCGTGCTGTGGGGGGACATCATCAGGAATGTCCTCTTAGGCCTCCTCCTCGGTAGATTAGGCTAGACGATACTGGGGAGGGTAGGTTCCTCGGCGCCTCTCGATCATTCTCATGCTAAGCATGCTCTAGATGCCTTGTGGAGACATCTGGCCGATGAGAGTGAGAGATGATTCTTTGGCCGCGGTATTGAAGAGCCCGGAGTGTCGCGCCAGCCTAGTCACGTAGGGGCCAATGGAGATGATCCCCTTCCGATGCCGCTCCGTCTGGTGCTGAATCGCAAGGGCGATGAAATAGGCAGGGTCGATGACGTGGCCTTGCGACATGCACCATAAGAAGCAGACATCGTGGGTGTTAACGATGCCAGTGCTCTCTCGCCTCCTTGTAATCGTGTTAGCTAAAATAGCATGTAAATACCTTAGGGATGGTGGGAGAACTGATGCCTTTGAGCGGCTAGGATTGTACGAGGCCATGCTAGGGGCCAAATTGTGCCAGAACTTCGAGGGAGAGAAATGTATGTGGTGACTGAGAGCATGTAGTTCATTCTCCTCCCTAAACTCCTCCGTATATAGGCCTAGTGTAGCACCAAACTCTAGTATGCTTAGCTGGCAGATTAATCTGCCTAGGTGAAACTGGACCGTGCCGGGATCATCGTACCTTGTCATTACGGTCTAGAGATGGAACGTTGAGCAGAGTTCCATCGTGAGCTCGAGGTATTTCAGCTCGATAATCTGGAAGAACAGCTCCCACGGGTCGGCGGTTAAGAGAGCCTGAATCGCGTCAGCCATCTGAACTTGTTCTATGGCAGCCCAGTCGATGCATTGGCCTACAATTAAGGGTCGGACCCGAAGTATTTGGAAAAGTTCTTCTTGGGGAACTGCAAGAAAGGGTGACGAATTTTCGCGGTTGGACCCGCTGAAGATGACTCTCCCTTTCTCTTCTTTGAGGCTGGTACGACAGTTTTCTTTCCTCGTGACGACATTAAAAGTTTGTAATATAAAAAATAATAATAATAGGTAAACATATTCGAAGCGGAAGTAAAAGGCATGAATTTGAACTAACTATTTCATCCATGACTACTAATATGAGGCAAACTCAACCTCAATAACAATAAGAATGAGAATAGAAATGTAATGGGTGTGAAGTTTCCTAGTCTCAATTTAACACAGATTGTATTGTAACTAACCTAGGAATGCAAATTAAATGACAGACATTGGCATGGTAATAGCATGAAAATAAGCATAGTAATGTCGTGGATATAAGGTGTGGCTAATAACTTGATTCTATTCGAAATGTATAATAACGAACTTAAGAATGCAAACTAAATGATAAAGTAATGAGCAAAATGAAAAAATAGTTCAAAAATAATGGGGATTATTGTAATAATAAGCATTAGTAATAAGTAAAATAGAAGTGAAAGGAGTAAACAAATTCTAAGGGAGAGAGATTGAGCTTTAAAAACGAATTTGGAGGCGGCGCACGGGCGTAGTAGGGGGGGCCGTGTGGAGTTGCAGCGGCTAGGGTTAGGGTTTTTGAATGGGGAAGAAAGAGAATAGTGCAGGGTATTTATAGATTTTGGGCCACACGGCCAGAGAACACGCCCGTGTTCCCCAATTTCAGCCCGTGTGATTCGCGAATTTCAAATTTGGGCGCGTCTGACATTTAGTGCACGCCTGTGTTCCTCGAGCACGTGGGTTCACTCGGCTATGTCACACGACCGTGTCTAGCTTCGTTCGCTTCTCCCACACCCATATGTACAATCCCCACTCCCGTGTCAATTTAACAGGTTCAACCACGGGTGTTAGACATGGGCGTGTCACATGCCTGTGCTGTTTTAACAGGTTCATCCATGGTTCTTCCATACGGGCGTGTCGCAGGCCCGTGTTGTTTTGGCAGGCTTGACCATGGCCATGTCACACGGTCGTGGCGTTTTATCATAACCCGTGTTGGGGAAAGCTTTTGCCCTATTTTCACACGGCCTTAAGCATGCCCGTGTGCTTGGCTGTGTCTCTGTGGAAACACCTATATTCAAGATTTCTATTAGTAAGTTAGGAGTTAAATACCAAAATTTAAAGAAATTACTATTGTTAGTGCTCGGGTTGCCTCTTGAAAAGTGCTTATTTATAGTCTAAGCTCGACTTACCTCTCCGTTGAATAATCATGTGGTTTGACGAGTTTATTCTCCTCATTCCTGCTGTCAATCTCATCAAAATAAGGTTTTAACCGAGTGTTGTTTACCTTAAAAGTGCCGAACTTGGGATGACTCACCTCCACCGTACCGAATGGAAAAATACTAAGTACCGTAAGAGGGATTTCCTTAGTCGGTGTGGTAGTGACAATGTGGAGATCTGCAGCATCTAATAAGACCTTATCACCAACCTTAAGTTGATTTGGAGAGGTATCGGGCTCGTTTTGGCTTAGTTTCTGTTTGTTGGGTGTTCTTGGTTTGTGCATCCATCATTCATTGAGTTCCTCGATTTGTAATCTCCGATCTTCATGAACAGGTTCTCTACTATTGCTTGAGAACGACTCGTGTGCTTCCTTCAGACTCATTTTTTGCAAAGTAGGTGGCACCATATTGTTAGTTTTAGTGGAATGGTTTAGATGATCACCTTCAATTCCTGATGTGTTGCCAAAATTGTGAGCTTGAAGGGTGATTGTTTTGTCTTCAACCCGGAGTGTGAGTTCACCTGTGCCAACATCAATGATGGTTTTAGCAGTTACTAAAAAGGGCCATCCTAGAATTAAGGGAGTGTTGCTATCCTCTTCTATGTCTAGAACAATAAAGTCAACGGGAAATATAAATTTATCAATTTTAACTAGCACATCTTCAATAATACCCTTAGGGAATCTTATAGTTTTATCTGCTAATTGAATGCTCATCATAGTCTGTTTGGGTTTCTCGAGACCTAGTTGCTTAAACATTTTGTAGGGAATGACGTTGATACTAGCCCCTAGATCAGCCAAGGCATAATTAACATCAAAACTACCAATTAAGCAAGGAATTGTAAAACTCCCTGGGTCTTTTAGTTTGCTAGGTAGTTTATTTTAGAGAATGGCCAAGTAAACTACGTTCAGCTCTACATGTGACGCCTCGTCCAACTTTCGCTTATTTGTTAAAAACTCCTTTAAAAATTTCATTGCGTTTGGCATCTGCGATAGAGCTTCAATAAACGGTAAGTTAATATGTAATTTTTTCAAGAGTTTAAGAAATTTACCAAATTGTTCATCTGAGTGGTCTTTCCTTGTCGTGTTGGTGTATGGCACATGAGGTTTATATTCGACAGGCACTGGTTTGTTTTTATTATAATCTACCTCACCTTGACCTTTGCTTACCACAGTTTCTTGCATCGGTTCTGGTTCAGGCTCAACAACTATTTCATCATCTTGGATATTAATTGCGTTGAGCAGTTCCCTTGGGTTGGGTTCAGTATTACTTGGCAAACTACCTTGTGGTCGTTCGAAGATTAGTTTGGAAAGCTGGCCTATCTGTGTTTTGAGCCCTTGGATTGATGCTTGTAGATTTTTAAGTGTTGTCTTAGTGTTCTGAAAATAAGTTTCTGACACTGATATGAATTTTGAGAGCATCTCTTCAAGGGTTGGCTTCTTTTCTTATTGGTAGGGTGGTTGTTGGTAGCCCGGAGGATGTTATGGTATTTGATTTCCTTGACTGCCCCACGAGAAATTGGGGTGGTTCCTCCAACCCGCATTATAAGTGTTACTATATGGATTGTTTTGAGGTCGATGATTATTACCATGTAATTTAATTGCTCATTATCCATGTTGTGGGCATAAGGTTGATATTCCGAATTGTTTGTTCCACCTCCACTTGCTTCACACTGCATTACTGGGTGAACCTGTGAAGAACTAATAAAACCATCAATCTTTTTATTTAAGAGTTCTACCTGATTAGAGATCATGGTGACCGAATCGACGTTATAAACGCTGGCTATTTTCGTTGGCTTTGCCCTCATGACTTGCCACTAATAATTATTCAGTGACATCTCCTCTATAAACTCATAGGCATCTTCCGGTGTTTTATTGTTGATGGTTCTGCCAGCAGTTGCGTCAACCATTTGCCAAGCCGAAGGATTCAGACCATTGTGGAATGTTTGTACTTGGAGCCTAAGCGGTAACCCATGGTGAGGGCACCTACTCAGTAAGTCCTTGTATCTCTCCCATGCATCGTAGAGTGTTTCTAAATCCATCTGCACAAAAGAAGAGATATCATTACGTAATTTAACAGTTTTAGCCGGCGAAAAGTATTTTAGTAAAATTTTTTCTGTCATTTGTTCCCAAGTAGTAATTGACCCTCATGGTAACGAGTTCAACCACTGTTTAGCTTTGTTCTTCAAAGAAAAAGGGAATAACCGAAAACAAATGGCATCATCAGAAACACCATTAATTTTAAATGTATCGCATAGTTCTAAGAAGTTGGCTAAATGAGCGTTGGGATCCTCATCCTTCAAACCATCAAACTGAGCAAATTGCTGTATCATTTGAATAGTGTTAGGTTTTAATTCAAAAGTATTTGCAACTACAGCAGGCCTAACTATGCTAGATTCAGTTCCTGTTAAAGAAGGTTTAGCATAATCATACATAGTACGTGGAATAGGATTTTGATTAGCTGCAATCGCAGGAGGTAGCTGATTGCCTTGGTTTTCAGCCATCTCTTCGATTGGGGGTTGAGTACCATCTTCTTGCTCATTCTCTGTGTTCTTAAGCTATGCCTTATTTCTCTTTGATTTCTGCGAACTGTATGATCGATTTCTTCGTCAAAAAGTAATGGTCCCGACGGGTTTCTTCTAGTCATAAACTATAAAAACCTGCCAAGAGAAAGAAAAAACAAATTAATTAGTAGTAATAATAATAAAATTAAATTAAATTGCAAGAAAAATAAATGGCTAAAGTAATAAAAATTGAGCGTTCTTAATATTTCAATTCCTCGGCAACGACGCCAAAAACTTGATCGCGTTATTTCCTGATAGGTTTTAAGTATTTATAATTATTCGTTCTTGAACTAACTATTATCACGATGTAGGCAAGTGTACCTATCGAACAGTAGTATAGTTTTAGCAAGACCGGATTGTCGAACCCAAAAGAACTAAAAGTAATAGTAATGACTGTCTTTTTATTATCTAGCCTAAGAATAAAGAGGTTTTTGTTTTAACTAACTAATTATCTAAACTAAGAACACACAAAGAAAAGAATTGGAGAACTGATTTTGGGATGAATCGATTGATTTAAGACAATACCTAAGGAAAAATCCACCTAGACTTTACTTGTTATTCTGGCTCTGAATCGGACGATTTATTCATTCAACTTGTTCCGTAGAGATCCCTAAGTTGTGTTATTATCCCTATTCAAGAGTAATAAAGTCTAATACCTAGATTGAATAACCGAGACTTTTCTCTAATTAACACTCTAGGGTTGCATTAACTTGATTTATGGATCCCCTTATTAGGTTTCACCCTAATCCGACAAAATCTTGTCACCCTATTTCTAGGCGCGCAATCAACTCTGCTTAATTATGACAAATGTACTCTTAGACAGGGTCTATTCCTCCTCTGAATAAGAGCATGTCTTGAATCAGTATCCTGGGATACCGAAACAAGAATTAAGGACACATAATTAAGAACAAGTTAAATATTTGTCATACTATTCAGAAAATAATAACAAGATTCGTCTTAGGTTTCATTCCCCTTAGGTATTTAGGGGTTTTAGTTCATAACTAAATAAGAAAACATCTCAGAAGAATAAAGAATACAAAACATAAAGAAAACCCAAAACTCTTGAAGGGAAATTGAGGAGAGATATTTAGTCTTGATGATGAATCCGGCTTTCGAGATGGATCAATTGATTTCCTTGGAGTAATTCCTTACTCTCCCTTCACCTTCTCTCTTTTCTTCCTCCTTTAGGGTGTGTTTATAGGCTTTGGAATGCCTGAAATCCCTAAAAATTAGCCTTTTCCAAATTGGACTCAACTTGGGCTCGGCAGGGACACGCTCGTGTACACTTAGTTTAGGCCGTGTTCGAGCCTACCAAATTGACACGGCCGTGTGGTCTGCCCGTGTGAATCGTGCTTTGATTCTGCCAAATTGACACGGCCGTGTGGGCTACCAGTGTGAGGAAGTCCAGGTCGTGTTGAGTTCGTACTTTGGCCCATTTTCTCTATTTTTGGCCCGTTTTTCGTTGCTTTTACTCTCCTAAGTATAAAACATGAAATTAAAGCATTAGGAGCATCGAATTCACCAATTCTAATGAGAAATCATCCATAAGATGCATTAAACATGGGGTAAAAATATGTATAATTTATGGTTTATCATGTACAGAGATATTATGTGATTCTATATAGTTAAAGCTGCATGAAAAGAGCTATGTGACATATTTGATCACTACAAGAGTTTAAAATGTTTGACGTTGCAGAGCGAGATCCCAACTTGGTATAGCAAAGCTAGATCGAATCGCCTAACAACGTTTTATTCTGTAAGTAAATATTATTATCCAGGGGAAATGATTATAGTTTCAAATTATCTGAATAAAAAACTTTTGTGTGCTTTATGAGAGATGAATACGTGATTGATCTTATATGAGGATGATTATATGTTAGCTGGATTAAAAGTTAAATTGACACTTACTAAATGAATTCGTAAAACCTAGAAATGTGTTATCAAATTATAAGTTAAAAAGGGGTTCAACATAAAATGATTTTTTTGATTTAGAACTTCAAGTGTGGAATTGATTATTGCTTTTTTGCTTTGAAATAGAATATGTATACCAAGAAGCTCTAAGAATGTATAACCATTCTTGCAAGAGGCTCACAGTGTCAGTTAGACTGTTTATACAGGAGTAACAAGATACATGATAATTTGAGAAAGTGGTATTGATAAATGGGTATAAAACGTAATATTTCTGACCTCACGTTAAATATCTATGCTATTAACAAGTTAAAGTTAATTATTAAGCATCTTCAGGATTATTTCAGCATGTTTTGATATCTGAGTATTGGTGAAATAGAATTTTGATAAATTTTCTATCGGGTTATCTCTTATCATTGGAAAAGGTAGATGTTATCTAAATTATTGTTAACTATCTGAATAAGTCTTTCTGTGCGCATAGATTTCTCTTTTGATAAATCAGCTGAGTTATTCGTTTCAGGGACTTTCAGTTTGCACATGGTGCCAGTCATCATTGTTCCAGATTAAAATCTAAAATTCATATGGTAATTCTAGGAGAAATTATAGTAAGATGTGAGTACGAGGTTGTTTTGAAAATTCTCAAAATATTTATTTATCGCTATGTTTTAGAGTTTCAAAGAAACTAAGAAAGATTGTTGTTGTTTGATAAATTATCAGGTGAGCATAACAATGACATTGTATGAGGAATCGTATGTGGTAGTTGCCTAACTCTGTTGTTCAGGATCGTGCTTTGTGAGTAAATGATTCATGAGATTAATATCATCAGCGAAATAAAGCAGAAACTAAAGGTAACTCAATATAGCTAGAAGCAGATTCAATTTAATATGATGTATAGCAAAAAACAGATCAGAATCTTAATTATGAGATTAAAGAGATATGAAATCCAAAGCTATATGTGAATTTGCAATGTACTGTGTGAAAGCAAATCCTTCATTTACTTTCTGGTAATATTTTCGGGGATGGAAATCCCTAAGGGGGGAGAGTTGTAACAACCTAGTTCAGACCCTAGTTGGAATAGTGGTTTTAGGACCACGAATTTGAGTCAGAAAAATATTTTAATATTATATTTCGTGCTTATAAATGTGAATTAATATGTGTGAAAGTTTCGTATAAAAATTTTATCATTTGTGTGCTTAATTTTGAAAAAGGACTAAATCGCAGAAAGTTTAAAAGTTACATTCTATATGTGAAAGGTATTTAATTACTATGGTTTATCAATGTGAGGGTCCTTGCATGGAAATTATACCATTGATAATGATAGTGGACAATGTTGGACATGTAGTAGTTAAAATTTAATGATATATGCCATGGATAAAACAGTAAAATAATTAATAATGGATATTAAATAAAGAAAAAAAATGGAAGCATGCAAAAAAATTTGGTATAGCCGAATATTGAAGAAGAAAGAAAAACCATTTTAGGTTTTAAGCATTCGACACTTTGAAGATCAATTAGGTATGTGATTTTTGATCCATTTTTGATAATTTCTACATTTTTGTAATCGTTGCTTTGTATTCTATCAAGCCCATGCCTCAATTTCAGAATTTGATGATGATTTTAAGTTATGCCATTGTAGATTTTGTGAGTTTTATGATGTTAGGTGGTGAAATTTTGAATATTTTGTGTTTTGTGAAATAGGGACTAAATTGTGAAAAATGTGAAATGTTAGGGCAAAAGTGTAATTTGCCTATTTATGTGTTTTTTGACTAAATTGAATGAATATGTAAATAAACAAGTTAAATTTGTATTAATTTAGATAAGGAAAAGAGGAAATCAGAATTGGATCGAAGGAAATCTAAAGTTGTCGAATAGTTATCCCGATTCGTTCATTTTTATCCAAGGTAAGTTCATAAGTAAATAAATGTCGCTAAATTCGATTGTATATATTTTATTTGTGTCAATTTGAATTATTACTTCTATATATATGTTCAAGCTGAATGTGTATAAGTATGGGAGAAGTATTTATGAGCTTGAATTGATTGAGTTACGACGTCTGAAAGCCCAGTACAAACCATAGAAATAGTTAAGATACATATGTCATGACCTAGGGTTCTGATATGTGATATCGTGTAAGACCACGTCTGGGATGTTGGCATCGATTTGTGATTTACGTGTAAGACCATGTCTAGGATATTGGCATCGTATATGATTTCGTGTAAGACCCTGTCTGGGACAATGGCTTCGATATTTGATTACATGTAAGACCACATCTGGAATGTTGCTATTGTACGAGCTTATGAGCTATCCGAGTATCCTTATTGATTTCGAACAGTTCAACAGGAATTCTGAGAAATAAATGAGTATATGAATGTGCATCCGAATTAGGTATGTTGCGGTGTATATGAAATTAAGCAATGAAAGTGAGTATGATTATGATCAGTTGAGATATGATCTATGTGAAAATGAGATTTGGATACTAGCAAGTGAACTATGATCAAATGAATTATACGAAAAATGTGGTATTGTAATTGTGTTTTGCCATGTATGATTCAGGTACATGTGATTTATATATGAATTTCTGATATGAAATGTGAGTATGATTGAAATGACGATACTGAAATATATGATAATGAACGATGTGTTATATATGCTCGTTATATGAAATTGTGGTATTATGTTTCGAACGTGAAAATTATGAAAAATGGAACATGTTTTGGATGTGTGATTTGTTATGGTTATTCGGGTTTTGAAATGCATAAAAAGAAATTGATATATTTTTATGCATGAAAATGTAATAAATGACCATGTTTCAGTTGGTTATGTAATGAAATTGTGCAGGCTTAATTTATATGAATGATCTAATGGTGTTTGTTTGAAATTGAAAGTATGGTTTATATCTTCACCTATAAATAAGCCTAATGAAGTTACTTACTGTGGTGATGTTGGATTATATAAGAAAAGTGATTGAATATGTGTATGAAGTTAACTAAATTTGGCTTATTCAAGTTGAATTATATACATTATATTTTGAAGATTTATTTGCTTATGGCTTACTAAGCTCTCGAAGCTTATTCTGTGTGTTTTTCCTATGTTTATAGATTTTCAGAGATCTACTCGGGTTGGAAGTCATAGGAGACCTCATCACACTATCCAGTTATCGCTTTGGTAAATAAAAGCTTTGAGTTTTGGTTATGTGGCATGTATAAGCTAGTTTTGATATGTTTGGATTTGAAATTTGTATATATGTATATAGCCATGCGAAAATGGCTTGATCATGATACTAATGTTGGTCTATATATATTCGGGCATGTTATAAGCTTAATTTGGAGGTATGTTTCATGATAAATATGTTTGTGAGGTTGATTATAATTCGGCTTAAGTGAGGTAAATATAGTTGATGGATGTATTTCGGTTCTGGTTTATTATTGATTTATTTTGGATGTATAATTTGTCTTGTGTAAAGGTTTGAAAATGATAAATGATGTGTTTTTGATATAATACATATGCTCACATAAGTTAAGTTATGTATGCGTGATAGCTTGCATATTGATTGTTACAATACAGTTTGTGATGGAAAAATATGAACATGTTTTGTAATTTATTTGATGGTCATTTAGCTACGGTTATAAATGGTACAATTAGCCTTGATTCGAGATTACGAGGTTGATTGGATTATCAGAGGATAAATTTTATGACCGAATATATGGTTTAAAGATCAATTGTGCTTATGTATTTTGGAAATGGTAAATGATGTGTATTTATATTTGTCTAACAATAGGGAAAATATACTTATACATGCCTATGATATGTTTTGTTCGTGATTTTGATAATTAACGGTTCAGTTGTTAAGTTAAATGCTTGAGTTTAAAATGTGCCATATATGTGATTTATGAATTTGGTAAATGATCGATAGGTATTTTGGATATTTCATTAGTCAAGCGGTTTTGTAATTACGGTATGATTTGATTCAGTTCTTATATATAAAATTGGTAGTTATTATTTTGGTAAAATGTGTAAAATTTGGTAAAACCAAATTTTATACTTGACCATTATGTGATGTTGTTAATGCCGTATATATATATATATATATATTAATTTTTAATGAATCATGTGGTTTGGCTTGACTTAGTAAAATGTGAAGAAGTGCATATTTTTAAATAGTGTTTTTGGAAAATAAATAATGAAATAGATTTATATGAATGGATGTCTTAAAATATGATCGGTATATGAAACGAATTATACTTGGTTATAAGTTAAGCATTTGATTGCCATGATTCATTGGTTATAATGTTTGAATATGAAGTTTGGGAAGAGTATAAATTATAAAATCGAAGCATTTTAGACTGGTTTAAAAATTATACTAGATGAATAGTATTGAAATGATTATATTATTTGGTACTTGAATTGAAATGAATATCTGTTCTGAGTTGTATTTTGATCGGTAATGCCTTGTAACCTTAATCTGGTAATGGAAACAGGTTAAGGATGTTACACAATGGTTGTATATCTAGATAATCAAGATTGGAAAAGAGGAGTTTTTCTTCATCATTCTTCAAGAAGTATTTTTGTCTAGCTCTAAATGAACCTAGAGTATTTCCTTCTTTCACTTAAGCTAAATTGTAGATTTTGATCTTTACTTGTGAATGCTTTATGTCAAGGTAAGATTTTTGACCCTCCATATTATGTTGTGAAAGAGTAAATCTATTAACTTGGTAGATCCGTAAGATGGATGATATAAGGCTTTGTTTGAGGATTTTTGGTGTTAGAAATGATGGTAAAAGAGGAGTATTTGATTAGATCCTGATGAGTTTTCATGTTCTGTAGTAGTAGTTGCTGCTACTAATACAAAGGAAGTCTTGATCTAGAGTTTGGAACTACTATAGGTGAGAATTAGGTGAGTCCCAAAGTTGACTCCTGTGTGTGTATACTTGTTTATTTTAGACACTCTTGTGAAGAATCATATGAATTTAAAACTGAGTTTAGAAAAAAATGGTATGATGAGTATGCTGATATATGAATGTTGAATAAGATTTGCATGTATAGTTTGTAAGAATCTAATGAGTGTAGAGTATGTGATAAGAAATCAAGAGTTGAAACAATGACTGTAAGAGCATGTCTAATATGTGTAAGATGAGAGGTATGTTAAATTTGGTTCTAATACATGAAAGGTCTATTAAGTGTGTCTGTGTCTGTTCACTGCGATGGACACTAAAAAGGGTCCGTTTGGTCTTTAAATAGTTTCTAATGGAAAAGCCAATGGCCATGGCACCATATCGTGTATGACCATAGCTGGTGGGCTATGACATCATATGGAAAGAATTAAAGGAAGGTTATTACCTAATGGGGTTCTTTGTATGACCTAGTAAAATAAGGGCCAAATCTCATGAAATGTGAGTTTAGGCGAATCCCTATCATTAACGCATAATAGAATGAAAGCCCTTGTGGAAATCTATGAAATGGATGTCTTTGTGGCAATCTATGAAATTGAAGCCTTTTTGGTGTATTTGAAAAGGAAGCCTTTGTGGCATATTTGAAATGGAAGCCTTCATGGAAACTATCTAAAGGGAACACCTTTGTGGCGAACCCTGAATAAAAAAATAGAACGTACGATGAATTCTAAAAAAATAAAATTTTTGGCAGACTCTATAGAAACGATATGAAAGGCAATCTCTGAAATTAAAGTATTAGTAGCAATGTAAGAAAGAAAGGCCCTTGTGGTGGATTGTGAAGAAACAACCTTTATGGCAAATTCTGCAAGGAAGGTTTTTATGGCACACACAAGATGGGCTACTTCTGTGGCATAATCTTGAAGGGCTTCCAATGATGAACCATGAAAGACGCTCTTGCGGTAGACTCTGTGCTACGTAATTGGCATATCCCATATTGTCCTTAAATGCAAACACTAAGACCAGTAAGTACGATTCGTATCCATGGATATAATAATAAGGTATTTAATATGATTAAGATTTGTATAGATATAGGGAATTAAAGAGATAAAGCAAAGTAATGAAAATATAATCTGGAAATGAATGTATGTATGATATGCTCAAAAGAAAATACTGATTATCTATGTATGGGTCTCTTTCTGAAACTAGTTGGAGTCATGGCTTAGGGATTAAAGAATATAGGTAAGGTCTCAAAGTCACTGAAGGGATGGAAATACAGCCTTAGGGCAAGGTATGAAAATGAACATGAGTATAAGAATCACAATAGATGAAGCAATGAGTATAAGAATCACAATAGGTGAAGCAATCATTTAAGGGAAAATGATGAATAAGGGTGACAAGATGATAATTGAAACATCGAATGTAATATGCAAGTAAGATTCAAGTAAAAGAGTGTTTGGCTCACTATGTTCTTTCAAACTTACCTCTGTGTCTTATGTTTCAGATGGGTTTTTTTAGGATATTAGCTTAGAGGGACGAAGCCAGGACTGCATTGAAGTAGTGATGTATTGGGCATTATACAAATAGAGCGAGCTTGATGGCGGGATCGAGTCTGAATTGATACATTTTTATAGAAACCTTTTTTGCGGGATAGCTATATTAGGCTAAGGCCTCAAATTGGTCGTAGCTATAACAAAATTCTTGAATTTTTTAGTAAGATTTCTTCATTGTTTATACTTAAATATTTTATTAAAGATATTTTAATGTTGATAAGTTTTATTCAATTGTAATTTGTACAAGTATAACTATGTTTTAATTGTATAAGACCAGTATTGTCCAAGATTCAGATTCAGTTTATCGGGTTGAGTTTGGGGCATTACAAGTTTGGTATTAGAGGCTAGGTTTAGTAGGTTCTCAGATTAGGATTGATTAAAAAGCCTTGTATGCATAATGCGCTGAGCTTGGTAGTTTTCTTCAGGTATGATAGTGTAACACCCCTCACCCGTATCTTTTATCAGGATAAGGTTCGAGGTATTATCGAAACTTTACATTTAAAACATCCTGAATCGACTTACCAGGTTTAACTCAGATTTGAAACTTTCAGGCATTCACATTCTGTCCCTTAAATGGGCCTTTAAGGCTGTAATATCCTAATTTTTAGGTTTTTTCGTGATTCTCGAGTTTTTGGTAAAAATTTTTAAGATTAGGTATTTGGTTGTGAAATTCATAATTGGAGTGTGTAAATGGGCTTATGGAAGGCCCATGCGATGGCCAAAACCCAGTAGAAATTATGTATGCCTAAATGAGGTTTGATGCAAAAAAATTATGAAGGAGTAAGAGTTGGCCATGGAACAGTTAGGAAACAACAGCAGTGACGTGGTTTTGAAAAATCACTAAAAATTTTAGAAATGGAATTAAATGGTGAATGAGATATAGAATTAAATCTTATTGAGTCTATTTTCATAGGAAAGAAACAAAGCAAGCAAAAAAAATCAATATTCTGAGATATTTAAATTTTTGTAAGACTGGTTTAGAGTGACTTTGTGATCCTCTGTTCCAACTTTGGAAAATCACTAGAAATTGTACAAAAATAATTATAAGTCATATTTTATATTTCTAGATTTCTTAGTGAGTCTATTTTCATTAAAAACAAATAGAAACGTTATCTGAGTTTTGTATAATGAGTTAATTAACTTTTAGTGAAGAGAGGTTAGGTCCACTGAACTATGAAACAGGGAAACCTTTAATGAATAAACTGTACTAATTGGCCAAACAAAAAATTCTGGAAAAATTATGGTAAGAAGATATATGAGTCTAGTTTAGGGAAAATTTAAGGATTTAAAGTTTGAGTTTTGTAACTCGAGTTACAATTAATTTAGTGACTGTTATGCAGATGGATAGTTTTATTATGAATAGTGAAATAAATTGTTTTGATTTGTGTAAGTAATTGGAAAATTTTTAATGTTCCCGGTTTGGTCCCGAACCGTTCCAATTGCATGTTTTAGGGCCTCAAAGCTCTTTTTAGGGGTTTATTGGATGAATGAGAGTGAATTTTTTTTGTAAATTATGCCCCGAACAAGTAAAATAAGTCTAGTAACGCCTGGTGCTCGACTCCGGCGACAGTCTCGGGTAAGGTGTGTTACACACATCTTATAAACAACATCAACCAAAGAATTCCTAGGTACATGCCATTACAAAATGAAATATCACCACACTTAAGCTCGAGATTTGTGATTTGATGCTGAGTCGACGATAAATCGAACAGCACCTAGCCTGCACACGAAAAATAAAATCGCACGCTGAGTAAAACTCAGTGGTATTTCTATAATTCGAATAATATAAACTTGATAAAGTATTTGAAATGCAAAATGCAACAAGTAAGCAATGTTCATGTGTTTCAATTCAATAGTATAATTTTTTCTAATTCCTTATTCAGATCTACTAAGATTTTCACATGTTCAAATATATAAGTATATATCAACGACATTTCATTCAACATTTGAATACATCATCTCATGCAATGGCATGCTTCATATCTTTGATCAATACTTGAATTCATTCAAGTTTCACATCTTATTTCATCATTTCATATTTCATTTCTCATCTCATAATCATTTCTCATATTTTCCATTTTAATATTTTCTCATCTCATACTCATTTCTCTTCTTTGCCATTTCAATATCAATCATATAAATTATTATTTTACTTTCCCCTATTAACACGACACAGACTCGAACGGATACAAGGATCCAACCAACACACCAGTTTGGCACCTAGTGCCTCATCGGATAAATCCAAAGTAATAACTCTGCCTAGCGCTATATAAATTGACACTCAATGTCTCATAGGTTAAACCGTAGCAAATTGGCACCCAGTGCCTCATTGACTCGAGGTCGAAGTAATCCCTGAAATCTTCTTATCCTATGGCATGTCATCTATATCTGACTCAGCTCAATACAATTAATAGGGATTTATTTCACTTTTCAATACGACCAATGTCTCAATTTCATCAATGTATATCATTAAGTACATATTCAATTTGATAATAATCACATTTTTCTCAATACACATATACATAATTAATATATTTCATAATATACAAAATCAATCCATTTCATTTCAATTATGAATTTAATTCAATCCCAAAGTACTCACCTCAAATGCATACGTATGCAAATAATTATATATGCAATAATCTACTATTTAATTTGGATTATAAAAACACAAACTGTGAATTCTGAGCTATTCGACGTCGATTTTATCCTTCTCCTTTTTACTCAAGGATTCCGATACAACGTTAGCTACAGAATAAAACAATTAAATCACATTAATATTATACATTTCAATTTTAACATTAAATTTTAATTTTCACACTATATTTTGCTTATTCTTCAATTTAGTCCCTAAACTGAGACTAATTTTTACCTTCACATTTAACTTCATATTTTTATACTAATTTCACTTTAGACCACATTTAGCTTTCTCTTTTCCAATTCAACCCCTTAATTTCAAATTTTTCACAATTTAGTCTCTAATGTTCAAAATCAACAATTAATTCCACAATTTATCCCTTTTCCATTTCTAACTTAAAATATCTATTTAATCCCTAATATTTAAACTATTCAACAATGTCAACATCTAAAATCTTAAACAATACTAAAAATTACAACATGGGTCAGGTAACCCTAAATACCGAGATTCTAAAAACATAAAAATTACAAGTATAAGGGACTAAATTGACTAATAAATTAAAATTTGGAAGTTAAAAACCTTGGAGCCGTCGGCCTCTTTTGTTTCTTTATTTTATTCCTCTTCCTGTTTGCAGATTATTGAACTGTCACTCTTCCTCCGTACATATCATCCCACCCCACACAACGCAGTATGACATGCTTTGTAATAGAAAAATCAACACTAGCAGTAACATGCTTAAAATGTATTCACTTTAACACTAGTGGTAAACATGCTTAACATGTATTTCATAAGGAGGTAACAATATTAACACTAGCAATTTATATGTTTCATAATGACAGTAGCATGTAATATTCACTTCTCATATGATATAGCCATAGCACTTTAGTTTTTAAATCAAAAATTCTAGAATAGCACAATATCATGGACTTAATTGAGCAAATAAAAACTCTAAAAACAATTCAGGACATGTATAGGGACTAAACTAAACATATCATAAATTTCTGAGAAAATTATAAAATAGAGATCACCCGGCCATGCGGTCAAGCCATGTGGATGGGTTACACGACCGTGTGGCCAGGCCGTGTAACAAACTGTTGTCATGTGATAAATGCAAAAATTAACTTACAAGAGAGACACGGCCATGTGGAAGGGTTATGGTCGTGTGGTTCACGAACTAGCCTAGGGTTTGCAGGGCACATGTAGCACCCCATTTCAGACCTTTAAGAAGGATCCAGGAATGGTACATTACAACCTTAAAGTTTTTTCCTTATAGTAATGTAATTGGCGGAACCTTAAGTTTACAAAAAAAGGTAATTGTTATAGTAGTAATAAATAAAACATTTAAGCTTAAGGGCCCAAACACTTTTAAAACACAAAAGTTCATTGTGAAGATTTAAGGAAAAGACGCCGTTTGGAAAATACAATTTTAATTACAAAATATTGTTTTTCATATTTCAAAGCTTGAGCCTACTTTCATTTGTCATGCATAATACAATATCACTATAAGCCTCACACAGAATGTATCCTTTGGCGTAGTCCTTGAGGGTTCCTTTTTTTCTTTAGGAGTATTGAGAAAGGAAATAAATAGAGTAAGTTCGTAGAACTTAGTAAGTTCCAATGAAAATAATTAGAATATCTGTACGTCACACAAATAGAGGGACTCTTTCCAACTCAATAGAACTTAAAATTTGCCCATTGGCGAAGACACCACATAGATTGACTTCATGTAGCTCACCTATTGGTGAATACCAAACTTGCACAGGCTTCAATAGAGCAAGACTCACTTTGGCGCATATATTACACCCATGCATTCATGCAAACAACCTCATTCGTGCTAGCCAAAAATCCTAGCCTATGTTCAGAGATTGTAACATTCGTTCGTTTGTTCTTTTTTCGTCTGTTACATTTTGCCAATCTGGTTTGCATTACACTTGCCTTACCAGAGGCTACATAACATTATTCATGTATCACGATCTACCAATACAATACATATTGCAATGAAGGAAAACCATGAATTCACTTCTTTTGTTCTAACCATATGGTTCTTTTTCCAAAGTAAAGTGAGGAATGACTCAACACAAAGTAAGGCCCTTTTATTTCTTACATAGATATAAAAAGCTAGACCTTTCACCAGTCAGGTAAACTTACCTTGAACCAATTATGTATAATGCACATACAAGGTATGAAAGAACTTACCAGAACATGCATTAGAGACTAAACAACAAGTCCCTTGTCCTTGTCTCGAGAGCTTTCAAGAGTTTCTTAAGCGATAACATAAATAGTTAACTTATTAGATCATGTTTTTCAGAAGAACTAAACAAGCTTTCAAGAACACTTAATCAGGAAACCTAGAATCTGAAAGTTTCCTCTCCTAAATCATTAGCATATCCCTAAATCATGAAACATAAAATGTCGTAAATAATAACGAAAATAACTAGAGTTTCATCATTATTTACCAGGTTTTACAATGGTGAAGTTGGCTGATTACAATGAAATTTAACCCTTCAAGCAAGCCTTGACTCTGCCATTTTCTTGGAAAATGTAGAGAAAATTGTTGAAAGGAAGTATGAATTGCTAGAGAAAATATAGAACTTGTTTAGGAAGCTAAGGTTGGCTTTATATGGGTGCACACGGAAGGAAAAATTAGTGGACAAGCTTATTTCCCTCCACTAACTTTCCTTTGTTACCCACAACTATTAATTTTCTCTTTCATCTTAAATGCATGTCCTTTCTTTTTCAAAAAATTTTGTTAAATCCTAACTAGTCTTCATTAGGCTAACTAAATAGTTTAATCACATAATAAGATAACAATATATTCATCGTTCCTATCAGACTAAAGGTTTAACAATAGGACTCACTATTTTCATCTATCCGCTGGGGCGGTGTATACTCTATTGAAGAGTCTACCAAACCTCAGAGCTCGCCTTAATCAGGACTTTACCCAAGGGTGCATTCACAGTCCTTAAATACTTGATAAATTTCTAACCCTTTCCTTATTCGGCGGTCACACTATAAGTCTTAGTTCGATTAACAATACTCGAGTATTACACTTCTTCGGGCAGGATGTTACAGCATAAGGCCGTGTGGCCCTAATCTTCGGATATACAGAAGCAAATATACTGGCACACGAGGTGTATATTGGTACACAATTGGTACACAAAGTGCATATTGGCATACGAAGTGCATCATCGAATATACCAAAACAACTATACTGGTACAAATAGTGCATCATGGGATATATCGAAACAACTATACTGGCACACATAGTGTATCATCGGATAAACTAAAGCAACTATACTGGCACACACAGTGCATCATCGGATAAACTGAAGTAATTATACAAGCACACACAGTGCATCATCGGATATACCGAAGAATTACCTGTATATTTAACAGGTAACCGATTTCTTATTCCATTATAAATTCAATCCATATTCTATTAATCTCAATTTTTTCAAGTATTCACCATTCTAGTATAGTATATAACATATCTCAACTCAATTTAACACCGAGTACGATTCCTGGATCCTTCTTAAAGGTCAAAAATTGGGCACTACATGTACCCTGCAAACCCTAGGCTAGTTTGTGAACCACATGACCATAACCCTTCCACATGGCCGTGTCTCTCTTGTAAGTTAATTTTGGCATTTGTCACATGACAACAGTCTGTTACATAGCCTGGTTTGAAATTACCCACAATCAAATAAATTGTACTACTTTCTATTTTATTCAATTAAAGGTTGAATTAAAGGTTGTGAATGAAAGGTATCAATTCTTTTTCCAAAGGTTTGGATTTTTTTTGCTAAAGAAGTGTCAACATTTTTAGACCTTATAACTTGATGGATTGTAGCTGTTATTGCAGTCTGTGGAACCACTTCCACTATTTCTTGAAGCAAATTCCTTATTGCATGAAGTAAGTCCTTAATGCCTCGATTCTCTTAGTAAGATCTATGTTCTTTGTTCCTACCTTGAGTACCGGTTTGACCATCACCATGTGCTTTCATCTCCACTTGCTTTTTACTTCTTATAGAATTATTATTATTGCTATTTTTTCTCCAACATCATATCTAAGTTCATCAGAAAATTTCAAATATAAGACAAAATAATTAACAATCAAAATCCAGCCCCAACTCTAACTTGACTTAACCTTGGTATGTACCTCTAAACTAGATCTCTGAGCTTGATTTAGTCTGAAAATCGACTAAACTTATAGCTTTGATAAAACTAAATTTAACACTCTATTACCAAACCCGATCGTCGGGTCTAAGCAACATGATGTCACATTGATTGCCAGAGCAACACCGATCAATTTCACAATTTAATTATACAATTTATATGATAATTATCTAACAATAAACATTCCTTAATCATAATAAAGAAAATCTATATTTGTTTAGTGAAAGCACCTAATAACATACAATAAATCCAATATATATTTCTACTAGAATATAAGGTGTAAAATTTAATTAGAACATCTTCCAGCTACCAAAAAACTTAACTTATTATGTATATGCCAATCAAGTAACATTTGAAACAAACATTGTTGAGGCCAGGATGATGGAATGAATGGTGAAGTCAATGTACGAAATCTTGCATTAAATCTAACATGCCCATGGAAGTAACAATCGATATGCTGAGAAAGCATTCAATGGTATTTCTATAATTTAAAATGATAATATTAGCATTAATAGTTCTAATCTAAGTAAATATGTATATCTTTATGAACATATCTACCATTTACTTATAACTTGAAGTTTCCAAGCTTATCATTCTCAATATAAACATGTTAGGTAAACAAAACTTGTAACACCCCTCGCCCGATCCGGTTGCTAGACCTGAGCTATGAGATATGTAACATCCTTCTCGACATAATCCTAGTGTTCGAATATTGTTTATCTAAGTATGGTGTTTAAAGCAAGTTTTGAGTAGGTAAGGTATTAATTGTGACTAATTATATAAGTCTTAAGTGTGCTATTAGGCGAAGCCTGTGATAGGCGAGCTTGATGGTTTGATGGACTCTTCTAAAGAGTATACACCACCCCAGCTATTAGACGAATATGTTAAGTCCTCAGTTTGATAAAATAATTTATTATATTATCATTTTATGATACTGGTTGAATAATTTAGTTAGACAAATGGGAATTGGTTAGAATAGAACTAAGTTATTGTAACCGATAAGGCTCGTATTTATGATGAGAGAGAAAGTTCTTAGCCACAGGAATCAAGGAGGTTAGTAGGATAATCAAATTTATCCATTAAACCTAACTTTTGTGTCTATCTGTATAAAGTTGGTATTAGTTTCTTGAGCAAGCTTTTACGTCTTTTCTTGTATCCACATTTTCTTCTAAAACTTTCTCTGTATTTTTCTCTTGGAAACCTTAAGACCAGATATCTGCTTGAAGATTTGGATTCGCTGTATTCAACTAACTTTTTCATTGTTTTAGCACTTGATAAATACCAATGAACTTTAAGTTATTTTCATGGTTATTTATGTGACTTTAGGGCTACACACTTAAGTGTCTATTTTGAGTGAAAGGAATGAAACTTCCTGAATCTGGGTTTTCTGATGATGTTACTTGCAAGTTTGTTTAGTTTTCTGATACAGTCTAATAAGTTTAACTATTCATATTATAGCTTAAGACACTCTTGAAGGGCAAGAGTCCTATTGTTTGAACTTCTTGTGTTTTCTGGTGAATTCCTTCTTACTCTATGTGTATGTAATGCCTTTGTTCATGTTTGGTTTACGGTAACTCTACATATTCTATGAAGATGAAATGTTTGTACAAGAGTGATGAATGTTTGTTGTTATCAGTTTGGTTTGGTCTGTCCATGTTAAAATGTAAGAACCTTCTTTTGTGTTTAAGCCACTGCCCTTGCTTCTAAAATGAATAACATGATCTTATATATGAAAATGAATTCATGGCATTTCCTTCAGGTGAAATGAGCATTCAATTGACAGATCACGATACATGAAAGTAGTCGTGTTGCCTCTAGTAGAGAAAGTGTTGCAAACCAGATTGGCAAATTATGATAAAGGAAAATGAATGAAAATTGATATGGCTCTGTATATGGACTAGAGTTTGTGGTTAACACGAATAAGGTAGTTTGAATGGTTGCATGGGCATAGTGTACATGCTAAAGGAGTAGTGTCTAACGTATAGCCTATCTGTGTTTGGTATTCACCATCTAGCGAACTGTGTGACTTTGTTGAGTTGAAAAGGCTTACTTGAATTATATGTAAGTATTGCAATGTTTTCTTCTGAAACTCAGTAAGTTCTTTGAACTTATTTAGTTAACTTTCCTTCTCAAGTGTGCTAATGAAGTAAAGGAATCTCTGAAGACTATGCTAGAGGACAACTGTTGCCGTGAGACTCATTGCATTTTGTATTATGTATGACATAGGGGTGGTGTCAAATGTCCATAGTCGAAGAAAAAAATTTTGTATTTAAACTTGTGTTTACAAAACTATGATTTCAATGAAATTTCAGTAAAGTATTTATGGTTCTCAAAGTGTATCATCTTATTTATCTTCGATTGACAAATTGTTTATATTTCATACTAGCTTAAACTGTAGCAAATTGGTATACACCATATATGGTTTCCAAGAAAATGATTTTAAAATAGTGGTACGCCATTCCTGGATCCTGTTTAAGATTGGGTTTGGAGTGTTACAGGATACTTCAAAGGTTCAGCTTGCACTTAGATACTTTACTAACAGCTCGTATCTACACATCATACCAAGTCAGTTCACTAATAACAACTTTAATGGATTAGTTTGCACATACTTGATAAAACCAGTTCGTGTATACATGAAAAAATTAGGTAGCGCATGACTACTTATAAAATCAGTTCACACATATCTTACAATGACAGTTCATGCCTTGGCATAACTTGCACATTTACACAGTCCACACATTGATTTATTTTGCATATAAACCCAGTTCGTGTAACACTCACAAAGTACATACAAATATAGAAACATTTTATTCCATCATTGATTTAAGTTATAAATTCATGCATAAATTAATATTCAATGAAAATCGAGCTTTAAACGAGCTTATAAAAGCTCCGGAGTTATCCTGAGCTTGTAATAAGACCAAACTGAAAACTTTTTTAAAATTCAAGTGTAGGTATTGATACCAACGCCATGTACCTATACCAAAGTAGCATTATATCATTTTTAAAATGTTGATCATTTGGTAAAGTACCAATACCTCAAACCAAGGTACCAATACCTTTTCCCAGATGGCCAAAAATTACATGTTTTTAGTACTTTTCATACCCCAAACTCAAACCCTTTCTGATTAGTGTCTTAGACACCTAAAACCTACATAAAATCATCTTAAAATCATATGAAAATTCCTATTTGGATAACCTAATAATCAGCTAACCAATGAATCTCAAAGGCACCAATTCCCAAGAACTTTAACATACCATTTTAATTAATTAACCATCCAATTCTTCAATTCATTCATGTTCAGTCATGTAGCTTAAAAGCCGACATATATATATACCACAACATGATAATAAACTTGTGCATATTAAACATTTTCCAAGTACATTATAGACTCAATATCAACTAAGTTCCCAACCAAACTAAGCATAACAAGATAATATGACATCTCCTAAGTACATGCCACATATAACCAAGCTTAAACGATTATAAATCTATCAAATTTTGCCATTCAAATGATACATATACCATTTAACAAGCTACCATCACATACACATCTTCATATATCCTTTACCATTTCAAAAGGAAACATTCATCAAGGTTCCAATCGAAACTATCATCCCAATAACCTTACATAGAACCTTTTCTGACTTACAACATTCTTATTTGTATAATTGTTCCAACTCAATAAGGCACAAATTATTTATGCCACATTTCCATTCCAAACTTATATAATTCTAGCCTATCATCTAATAATATTAAACATATAATCAATTTAAGCCAACATCCATGTGCCTATTCGTACTTACCATACAATTTATAATTTACGATTTAGTTCTTTGTAAGCCAATATAATAAAATTTATAATTAATCTAACTAATAAGCATTAAATATAATCAAACATATAATAAAAATTACATAGTAAGTTCATATGAACTTACCAGACAAAACAACTACCAGCAAGACTGTAACACCCCATCCCCGATACCGTCGCCGGAGTCGGACACGAGGGGTTCTAGGACCAACTCTCATGTGTCACACAGACTATTTTTCACATTTCCAGCCTAGCTGGCAAACTGCGTTCCTGTCTCACCTTAAAAATCATATCTTGAGTTCCAGAACTCGAAAACCAGTTCCGTAAATTTTCCCTGAAACTAGACTCATAATTCCATCTACACATTTTTTTCTAGAATTTTTGGTCAAGCCAATTAGTACAGTTTATTAGTTAAAGTCACCCATGTTACAGGGGTCGACTACACTGACCTTCGCGCATTACGACTGGATATCTTCTCGTACAGAGCTTCAATGCTCATGCCGTTTGTTTCTAATGAAACTAGACTAAAAAGGGAATCTGCACATATAAGGCACGACTTCTAATTCCTTTTGGATAATTTATGGTAAATTTTCAAAGTCGAGACAGGGGATCCAGAAACCATTCTGGCCCTGTCTCACGAGAACTTTAATATCTGTCAGTATACTGCTCATATGGTCGTTTCGTTTCATCCATATGAAAATAGATTCATCAAGGTTCAATTTCATAGTTTATTCACTATTTAATTCTACTTCTACTATTTTTAGTGATTTTTCCATCTTACCCCACTGCTGCTGGCAGCATCTGTTACTAAAGCAAACAATGACTATTTCATAATTCTTCCATGGCCAACTATTACATCATACATAATACAAACTATGGCCACCTTATCAAAATTAAGGTTTCTAAGGCTCGTGACTATAGGTTTTAGAATCACACTCAACCGACCACATAGGCCATTTTCGCATGGCTTAAAGTTTACAACCCACAATTCAACAAAACAAAATAGCCTATACATGCCAAACGTTCTCCTAGTTCAACTACGACGACTATACCAAAGATTTCCAGCCGGTGTGATGACTTCAACGACGGTTCCGAGCACGCAAACGATACGAGTCCAAGAGACCTAAAATGGGTGACAAGAAAACACCGAGTGAGTTTATAACTCAGTAAGTCATAAGCATTCGACAACCACCCATTAATAAAGTTATCACAACATGAAACGATGAACGAAGCTAGGTACTCCATCCATATCGAAACTATACCATAATTCCTCGAACCTTTCGGTTCAATCTCATACCAAGTCATACATCCACATTTCAAATTCTATACAATAAGATATTTGAGGCATTTTCACACACCAACTCATTTTCACCACAATCATACAATTGCAATCATCACATAGATTTAAAGCTTACCAAGCTCAACCCCGAGCATGAACATATTGCCTATTCGTCATGAGCTCAAGGTACTTACCCGATCCGCTGTCCGGGATTAACTCGATAATGTCGCACACTCAGTGCCAATTGTAATGCAAGAGCATATAGTGAATCCGCACACTTAGTGCTATATACATTCAGCTCGCACACTTAGTGCTGTACAATTTTAAACCCGCACACTTAGTGCCAATCTTGTCACCGTGTCCATTTATACCCGCACACTTAGTGCCGAGACCAATACCTTATGCATTTTGCAGCCTTTATACATTCAACAATGGCATCATTCCATACACATACATTTCCATTTACACATCAACTCATTTAAACACATTTGCATATATACTATGATCATTTAAATCAACACCAAATATATGCTTAATGACTTACCTTGTGTTGGGTAAAATAAATTCCAAGTCGGCTACTCGATGACCTTCGTTTTCCCCTTGTTGGACGCCTCTCCTTTAGGATCTTGAGCTTAAACAATTAAATTAACCCATTCAACCACTTTGTAAAATATTTGTATTAAACATTAAAATTTCATTTCATAGGATACACATGACAAATTCTTATCCTTCTACCCCATGCTTTTGAACTATTCGGTTCACAACCATAGGCTATCACCCTATTGCCAACTATCCTAATCAAGGATAGTATCACAAGTGTGTACACCCATATGGCGAAATGTGCAAGATCAAATTCAACACCACCTATGTGCTTAATTAGGTGGCGAATATACACATAAGCACATTTAGCATTTGATAGATTCGCCTTAGCATAGATTTCATTAAAAGTCCCTATTAGCCACTTCACCATCAATTATCTCATCTACTTAATATTTCATACTCATCATGCTAGCGAATATTACTTATTTAAGTTCAACACCCTTATATACCACACTATCATCAAATATGATATCTAATTCTTCTCTTTCTCTTTTCATCAAGACAACCTATATGAACATTTAACTAATTCAAACTTCACCATCTTAATGCCCATTATGGCCGAATGTACCAAGCATTTATCATTTTGCATCATGAATTCTATAGCATGGCCGAATATACATACCCCCATATAATACCATTTTCATTTCATTTAACACTTAATTTCTACCACATAAACACTTGGCCGAATAATCCTAACTAGCAAAACTTCACATTTGTTCATAGCATCTTTTAGATTAGCATATAGGTTACAATAGTAGCTTGACTACTAGCTAGATTCTCATAAAAATCAATAGAAATAACATGAACTCCTACCTTATTTAACCTCCAAGATAGTCGAATGCCCTAGACAAGTTCCTTCCTCTTTCCTCTTGTTTCGGCTGTGCAAGAAAGTAAGGAAGATGAACACACTCTTACCTTTCTTTCCTTAAAGGTGATCAAAAATGCCTTAATCTTCAATTTCCTCTCCTTTTTCTTTTCTTTTGGTACGGCAAAGGGGGGGAGAAAAAGGATGAATATCTTTTTTTTTTTTTCTAACACTCTTCCATTCCTTTTAATTATCTTTTCTTCCATACCATAAGGCCATTAACTATTATCATACTAATATAAAATGTATATAATATCTATCCACCATCTTGATGGCCGGCCACTAAGTTAAAAGTGGTCCATTTGACATGCAAGTCCCTCATGTCAATAACTCATGCATTATTTGGCCATTTAAATTTCACCTATCACATTTTCAAGTCCTATCACATGGGTCCTTTCTTATAAATTAGCACCTAATTAATAAAAATCAAGGCACGAAATATTCACACATACAAATTCCACATACAATAAGCACAGAATATAACACCTAATTATTTTTGTGACTCGGTTTTGTGGTCCCGAAACCACTCTCCGACTAGGGTCACATTAGGGGTGTCACAAAGACATCGATGACTAATCTGCAATTTTTCTTTTTCCGCTATTATCCTCCAGTTTGTTCAATTTCCCAATCTAAATAATAATTCATTTCAATTTATTAATTCCAACTACCCTATAACAGTCTATATTAAGCATATATCAATTCAATTTCATTTTTCGAATGTCTCCTAATGTTATACATTTTATTCAATTTAGTCATTAAAATTGAAATTATTATAACTTTCGAATTTGAGCTTCGGTTTCAAAAATCATCTCAATTTCATCCTTATACATCCATATATTATCTATAATTATAGAAATTTCATACCAATTTCAAAATATTTAGACTTTAGTCCCTATGTTCAAAAGTAACAATTTTCACTTTTCAAATTAGTCATATTCTCATTTCTAACATCAACTCTAACCAAATAACACCAATTTCATCAAACATTCATCAATTACAACATTTTGAAATTTTAATAGTTTCGAAAAATAACATATGAGTTAGCTAGATTAAGCTTTCGAAATTTCTAAAACATAAAAATTATAATAAAAAAAAAAACTAAATTTCACTAACCAATTTTAGGATTGAAAATAGACAACTTAGACCGGTGGTCCTTCTCCTCTCGTTCTTTGGTTCGAAAGTTGAGAATGTAAAGAGAAAAAAAATGTTGTCCTTCATTCCACCCAAGTTTTATCATTTGTTTAATTTATTTAGTGTTTAATATTTCATAACATCTATGTACTTTAATTTACAACCGGCCACTATAGATTCTAAAGGGGCACTTTAGTCCCTATTTCGTTTCTAGCTAATAAAAATTTATAGTAATTAAATTTTTATCACTTTTACGATTTAATCTTTATATCTTAATTAATCACTAATTCAATAAAGTTATTTATCCAAAATTCAATTCATCTCTAATATAACTTTGTAATATTTAATAAAATATTTACAATTTCGGTTTTAGAACCGGAGTCTCAAAATGGGATTTTCTAACACCACTGACTTTAGGGTCGATACACTTTTACCTTAATTAACTATCTAATTAACAAAACTAAAAGACCAAACTTTAATTAAATTTTATATTAACCTCGTAAATATTAAATAATAATATTTATGGGTTTGAACATTGAGAATGGGTTCCAAAATCACTATTTTCGACACTACTAACTTTCAAGTCATTACAAGGTTTTAACGATGTATATTATTTGCCTATGAACATCTAAGGGAGTGTTATAAATATTTTATTATTAAGTGGATATCCATCAAGATTAAGATAAGTTTATTGTACTTTAGGACTCTAATATTAATTATGATTAGATTTTTATTTCATTTTTATTTCCTATATTTATAAATATAAACTTTAGAGAAATATTATATATATTCCTATTGATTAATAAAATGCGTACTTGTCCTTTGCTTTCATTCTTATTTGTTTCATAACAAAACTAATTATTTACTTGAATATTTGTAAAATTACGATTTAAAATTTTATTTTAACATGACCATCAAAATAAATATATTAATTAATCATGAAAACATGTCTTATTTTTTAAAACATCTTTTGCTTTCGCATTTTTGAAATTAATGTTCAAGTATTATTGATTATCTTAAAATGTGGTTGTAATTTAATATATTTTTCTCTTATTTTTATTTATATATTCATTAATTATAAAAAGAAAAATTTATATTATCATGAATACACTATAAACACAAATATATTACAAATTAACTTATCAAGATTAAAATTTTAGAATAAAAATTATCAATTATTTATTATTTTAACCAATTTTTTAACTTTATCATGCTATTGATTTCAAGACCATTTTTTTATGGGACTTTGTTTACCAAAAGAAAAAGAAATTTTAAATTTATTAGTTAGTTTTAATTTATCAAATTTTAGTTTACTTGAAATCTAAAATATTGTAAAAAATAGAATTAGCATTTTAAATAATATTATATTTGAAAACTAAAAAATCATAATTTTAATTTTTATCTAACAATTATAGTATTTAAAAGATAAAATAAAATCTTTATTATAAATATTTTATTAAGTGGATGCCCATTAAGATCAAGATAAGTTTTGATGTACTTTAAATTCTAATAGTCATTAGAAGTAGATCTCTACTTCATTTATACTTCTTATGTTTATAAATAAAGACTTTAGATAAGCTTTGTAAATATTCTTATTGATCAATAAAATATGCTTTCTCTTTGCTCTCCCATTCTCTTTGTTCTTTACTTTCTACCTATTTATTTTATAATACTTTTTCTGCATGATTCTCTTTTAATTATCTTAGTTGTGGATTAAATCAGCGGCAACTTTACAAGCCATTAAGCCTCATCCATAATACCAGAATTCAGCCTCTAACCACTAAAATTACTCTTATTTTTCTGTTTGGTTGGCTCCTTTGCTTCTTCAAATGATTATTTATTGTTGTTGGTTGCTATTCAAATTATTTATTGTTGTTGGTTGCTATTCAAATTGAATGCTTATTTCCCTGATTCTCCATTACTTGTTGCCTTTCGTATGCTGCTTTTTGCAACTCTTTGTAGTAAGTTTCTATTTATTTAGTGTTTTATATATAGATTAATTTTCAATCAAGTTAAATTAATTTGAGATTATTTAACTTGTTTTACTTCTTATTAAAGTTGGAAAAAGAGTATTACTCCGAATGGATGGTTAAGCATACATTAAAAGACTCAACACTAAGATGGACATTGCAGTCCGTTGCTTTGGATGATGAAAAAAACTTTTGATCTCAGCATGAATTTTGGATTTATAAAGAGCACAATTTAAATTGGTAAGGAGATTCAATTTTTTTTGAGGTATGATTATTATTCATTTATTTGTTTTAAGTCTAATCAAATTATTAAGTTATATTATTAAATATCAATGGGTTCATAAGCTTTACAAATAAAACTTTATAATACATTATTTTTAAATGATTGTTTAAATATATATTAATTGTCGATGCATGATATAAGTTTTTGTGATATTGGTCCCGTTTAAAGTTTTTTTTTTTTTGCTATTGATGAATGATTGGATTATACCTTTTAAATTGAATTATAAGTACAAACAATTTATTAGAGCATCATAAGATTCTGTAAGTTATATGTAGTATGTTCTTATGAAAGCATAGTTATTTTAGTACTTGCAATAGTGCTCGTGATAATAGTCAAGGTGACGACAATGGTATTAAAGATCTTCAGGTATATTTTACTATGATTTATTTATTATATCATGTTTATTATAATTGGAGACTAATCATGACAACATGAATAGATAGATTTTTATTTGAAATCCACGCATATTTGCGATGGTGATTATGAAATAAAGAATTTTTTGGGACATTTCTAAGTTCATCCTAATAAATCTATTGCATTCCCCGAAGTGAACGTAAAAGAAAATATAAACCAATATTATTCCAATATTTGTTAGTATAAAATTAGTCGAAAGCTCTAGAAAAGCTAATATATTAATATCTTGTGATGGTTAATCTATTGGTTTTAAAAGATATCCATAATGGATCTCATATTGAGATTGTGAATGAGGAAAATATTATATTTTATATAAATCAAAATAGGATTAGGTTATTTATATTTTGAATCGAACTCGGGACCTCTCGTACCCTAAGCGAGAATCATACCGCTAGTCCAAATGCCTGCACTTGAAGATTTTGGCATATTCCATAAAGCGAATATTGCATATAATTGTTTAGAAATTATATTTATTTTTTTGATTTAGTGGCATTATAAACTTCAGATTGATTTAGACATTTTTAGTAGTAAATGTCATAATAGTGCTTATATGTGGATACAAAGTAAAAGGAATGACAATAAAATTATCTATTTGTCACAATTTATATTGACATTATTAGTACAATTGAAATGCATGTTAAAGGAAACCAGAAGTTTACTGATACAAGTGCCTTTACTACTTAGCGTGACCAGTTAGACCATCTTGGATCATATATAATGCAGAAATTAATTAAAAATTCATATAGACATTCATTAAAGAACCAGAAGATTATTTAATTTAAAGAATTCTCATTTTCTGCTTGTTCTTAATGAAAATTCGTTGTTAGAAACTCACTAGCTAAAGTTGAGATTTAATGTCTTGCATTTCTGAAATGAATATGGGCTCATTCATCCACCATGTAGATGATTTTGATATTATATGATTTTGGAAAATACATCTACAAATTAATCATGTATGTGTTATCAACTTGCAATCTGTTGTTTACAAGTTTGTAATAGCCCAAACTCGGCGTAGACGTTACGACCTAATTCCGGAGATGTTACAAAGAAGGGTTTTGACAACAGAGTCGTTTTAATAAATCATCGTAGTTTCATAGCCCATATTCGTTTATAACTATAACTAAAAATGTTACTTAATTAGTTCAGTTGCCAAAGCATACTTCATAGTGAAAGTCTTAGAAATCGTTCGTATTTTTAGAAAACCTTTGTTTTTAGTAAAAACCATATTTTTAGCAAACTGTCGCAATTAAAAAGTTAAATAAAAAAACCAAACAATCTGGAGAGTCCCTTAATTACAAAACTTCTAGAAATAAGCCTTAATTAAACGAAAACCCTTAATTAAAAACAGTTCAAAAACTTGTGGTCGCTGTGAGACTCTACTACACCGATCCGCCTAAGTCTGTGGATTACCTGTATATAACAGAAAAACAGAAGTGAGTTTTGTAAACTCAGTGTGTAACCCAATAGAAATAGACATACCAATCATACAGAAATCACATATACTGTAACACCCCTAACTCGTGACCGACGCCAGTGTCGGACACGAGGGGTTAACGAGACAAATCCTCTTAAAGTACCGACCAATTTGGCATTTCTGGACAGGCTGGAAAACTGCGTCACCGTCGTCTTAAAAATCATATCTCGAGTTACAAAACTCGGAAACTGGTTTCGTAAATTTTCCCTGAATTTAGACTCATATACCCATCCATGGATTTATTTTTAGAATTTTTGGTTGGGCCAATTGGTACAGTTTATTAGTTAAAGTCGCCCATGTTACAGGGATCGACTGCTCTGACCTCCGCGCGTTACAACTTGAATATCTTTCTGTACAGGGCTTTAATACTGGTGTCGTTTATTTCTAATGAAACTAGACTCAAAATGGAATCTGTACATATAAGGCATGACTCTAATTCTTTCTGGATAATTTATGGTAAATTTTCAAAGTCGCGACAGGGGACCCAGAAATCGTTCTGGCCCTGTCTCACGAGAACTTTAATATCTCCCAGTATACTGCTCATATGGTTGTTTCGTTTCGTCCATATAAAATAGATTCATCAAGGATCAGTTCCATAATTTACTCACTATTTAATTCTACTTCTACTATTTTTAGTGATTTTCAATCTCATCTCACTGCTGCTGTCCGCAACAGTTACTGCAGTAGACTATGCCAATTTCATGAATTTTTCCTTGGCCTTAATCATCCATCATACATGACACAAATTATGGCCACCTTAACAAAATTTGAGTTTCTAAGACTCGTGGCTATAGGTTCTAGCATCCCACTCGACGACCACATAGGCCATTTTCACATGGCTTAAAGTTTACAACCCACAATTCGACAAAATATAATAGCCTATACATGCCAAATGTTCTTCAACAACAAAAAACAATACCACAAGATTTCAGCGGTGTGATGACTTCAACGACGGTTCCGAACACGCAACAACAATACGAGTCCAAGAGACCTAAAATGGGTGACAAGAAAACACCGAGTGAGTTTACAACTCAGTAAGTCATAAGCATTCGTCAATCCACGATAAAGTTACTACTACATGTACAACAAATGAGGCTAGGTACTCGTCCATATCGAATCTATACCATAATACCTCGGACCTTTCGGTCCAATCTCGCACCAATTCATACATCCACATTTCATATTCTACACAACAAGATAATCAAGCATTTTTACACATTAACTCATTTTCCAGCACAACCATACATTTTCAATCATCACATAGATTTAAGGCTTACCAAATTCAACCCCAAGCATGAACGTATTACCTATTCGTCACGAGCTCAAGGTACTTACCCGATCCGCTGTCCATACTCACTCGATGGAGACACACCCTCCATATAATTGTTCGATTGGAGATATTTATATATATATATATAGAGTACGCACACACAAAGGCTTAATACTCGATTTCGCACACTTAGTGCCATGCGATTTAAGCCCGCACACACAGTGCCATGCCCTTCGAGCTCGCACACTTAGTGCCATATATTTCCAGCATGCACACTTAGTGCCATATATTTCCAGCACGCACACTTAGTGCCAATCTCGTCACCGACACACGTATTGCCGCACACTTAGTGCCGAAAGCAAACTTTCTACACATTTCACTATTTCTTTTACATTCAACAATTGTCATCACTCCATACACATACATTTTCATTTATATATATATATCATCCCATTAAACGCAATTGCATAAATTTTACAATCATTTAAGCAATATCAAATACGTGCTTAATGACTTACCTCGTGTTGGGTAAAATAGTTCCAAGTCGGCTACTCGATGACCTTCGTCTTTCCCTTGCTTGATTCTCCTTCTTTAACTCCTTGAGCTTAATCAATAAATCACTAGTTTAACCATCTTGCTAAACATTCATAATTCAACTACACATGCATATGTATGCTTGTATATTCGCAACCATTCTTACTAATCGCCCATTTGGTCGATTATACACCTAACCGAATATGCACCAAAACTTGATTCAACATTACCTACATACTCACTTTAATGGCGAATATATATATATGTACAATGTCAACTAACATCTTTTAATCACCTAATTTCATCTCATGAACATTTAATCAAATTTTCCCAATCTAGCATATATTTTCACATCCATTTGTAACATCATGTACAAACACATATACACATATATCAAAACACAAATTTTTACCTATCATGCAACAAGCATAAATCGCACTTATGAGCATGCCATGGCGAATACATCCCACACCATCCCCTTTCAATTTTTGGTCATGGTTAAACAAAGAAAACTCCATGTCTTACTCAAGAATGCTAAAAGAAATTTCAAGAGTAGTCAATCCATCATTACATGTATCATCAACAAGCTTCACATTTAGCATGCAATGGCTTTAACACAATATCAACCTTGGCCAAATACCATTTCCATGGCATAACAAGGATTTGAACCATGGGCTAACATGAACATCAAGTTAGCAACTAAAACATGCATGAATCTCATGACACAACCTCAAACATACCTTAATCTTGACACAAGTATGACCAAATCTCCTTCTAGTTCTCTTCTAAACCAAGCATGAAGCAAAAATCCTTCCTTTTTCCCTTAGTATTTTCAGCCAAGATTTTGAGAATGGATGAACAATTTTTTCCTTTCTTTTTCCTCTACTCACGGCAACAAAGGGGGGCATCCATGCTCATTTTTTTTCATTTCTTTATTTTTTCTACATAATCCACTAACTAAACATGTTGGAAACATGTTCCCTTGCCCATATTCTTGTCATGGCGGCCACTCACCTTAGGAAGTGGGTTATTTGACATGCAAGGACAACTATTTTCCCACATGTATTAATAGGCCACCTTACAATTGCCTAGCACATTTCTAAATTTTCTCACATAAGTCCTATTTGATAAAAATTCACTTACTATTAACAACATCCAAACACGAAATTTTCACACATGCATATATACATATAATGAGCATCAATTATGATGGTTAATTATTATTATGACTCGGTTTGGTGGTCCCGAAACCACTTTCCGACTAGGGTCGATTTAGGGATGTCACAACTCTCCCCACTTAGAAATTTTCGTCCCGAAAATCTTACCGTAAATAGGCTCGGTATCGCTCTTTCATAGAGTCCTCAAGTTCCCAAGTGGCTTCTTCCATTCCGTGTTTATGCCACAACACCTTCACTAACGGGATTTTCCTATTGCGCAACTCTTTTACTTCACGCCTCATAATGCGAACCGGTTCCTCTTCATAGCTCAAATTAGGTGAATCTCAATCTCGGATGGAGCAATTACGTGCGATGGATCGACCTATATCGTCAAGCATCGAGACATGAAAACGTTGTGAATCCTTTCGAGCTCGGGGCAAAATTAATCGATATCGATCGCCCAACTCGTTCGGATACTTCATATGGCCCGATAAACCTCGGACTCAATTTGCCCTTACGACCAAATCTAAGCACCTTCTTCCAAGGTGAAACTTTGAGAAAGACCTTGTCTCCAACCCGATATTCAATATCTTTTCTTTTCAAATCCGCATACGACTTTTGGCGATCCGGCGACTTTCAAACTTTCACGAATTACTCGAACTTTTGCTCGGCATCCTTAACCAAATCAACCTCAAGAATTTACCTTCACTAAGTTCACCCAGAATAATGGGGTGCGGCATTTACGGTCGTATAAAGCCTCGTAAGCGCCATCTTAATACTTGATTGAAAGCTATTGTTGTAGGCGAATTCAATCAAAGGTAAATACCGCTCCCATGAACCACTAAACTCAAGGATGCAACATCTCAACATATCCTCGAGTATTTGAATTATCCGTTCGGATTGACCATCGGTTTGGGGATGAAAAGCGGTGCTAAAATGCACTTGGTACCCAAAGCATCTTGCAATTTCTTCCAAAATCGCGACGTAAATCTTGGGTCTCTATCCGACACGATAGAAATAGGCACCCGTGTAATCTCACAATCGAGAAACGTAAAATTCGCTAATTTGTCCATTGAAAAATCAGACGTCGGGGATAAAGTGAGCCGACTTAGTTAGTCTATCGACAACGACCCAAATCGCATCCTTCTTACTCACTGACAATGGCAGTCCGGATACAAAGTCCATTGTGACTCGATCCCATTTCCATTCGGGTATCATGATCGGCTGAAGTAATCCCGATGGCACTTGATGTTCCGCTTTCACTTGTTGACATATCAGACACCTTGAAACAAATTCAGAAATGTCTCGTTTCATACCGGGCCACCAAAATTGGCGTTTCAGGTCATTGTACATTTTAGTACTACCCGGTGGATTGACATTCGACTACAATGGGCTTCATTTAGAATTATCGAAATAAGTTCAATTCTTTGGAACACACAGACGACTTCGAACCTCAAACAATCGTCATCATCAATTTGAAACTCGATTCCTTGTTCGAACACACTCATTTCGCTTTTGCAAGCAACTCCTCATCGACTTTCGAGCTTCCCGAATTTGATGAGCCAACAATGGTTTGGCCTTTAATTCGCTACTAACACATTGTCGGGTAGAATAGACAAGTGTACATTCATCGCTCAGTAAAGCAAACAAGTGATTTCGACTTAAGGCATCCGCAACCACATTGGCCTTTCCCGGTGATAATCAATAACGAGTTCATAATCTTTTAACAACTCGAGCCATCGTCTTTGTCGCAGATTTAAGTCTCTTTGAGTCATCAAATATTTGAGACTTTTGTGATCCGAATGCACTTGGCACTTCTCACCAAATAGGTAATGTCGCCATATCTTTAAGGCGAATACGATGGCAGCCAATTCGAGGTCATGGGTTGGATAATTTTTCTCAAGTGGCTTTAATTGTCTCGACGCATAGGCCACAACTCGACCTTCTTGCATCAATACGCAACCTAACCCAAGTAGGGAGGCATCACTATAGATGACAAACTCTTTGCCGATTCAGTCAGTACTAGAACCGGAGCTTTCGTCAAATGGGTTTTCAATTGGTCGAAACTTTTCGACACTTTTCCGTCCATTCAAATTTGACATCTTTCGAAGCGGTTTGTCATGGGTGTGGCTATCATCGAGAATCCTTTCACAAACCGTCGGTAGTAACCAAGCCCCAAAAAGCTCCTAACTTCGGTAACATTCCTTGGAGGTTTCCAATCGACTATGGTCGAAATTTTGTTCAGTCCACCGACACCGATCACGACACCACGTGCCCCAAAAGCTAACCTCTTTCAACCAAAATTCACATTTCTTGAACTTTGCGTATAATCGCTTATCTCGTAAGATTTGCAACACTAGCCTCGGTGTTCAAAGATGTTCGGTTTCATCTTTCGAATAGACCAAAATGTCATCGATAAATACAACTACGAACCGATCCAAGTATGGCCTGAAAATTCTATTCATTAAATCCATAAACACCGCAGGGCATTAGTGAGCCCAAACGGCATCACCAAGAATTCGTAGTGACCGTACCTCGTTCTAAAAGCGGTTTTGGGTATGTCCGATTCTCGGACCCTCAACCGATAGTACCCGACCTCAAATCTATCTTTGAAAACACCGAGGCTCCTTTAATTGATCAAACAAATCGTCAATTCGTGGCAATGGATATTTATTCTTTATCGTCACTTTATTGAGTTGACGATAGTCGATGCACAACCTCATGGTTCCGTCCTTCTTCTTCACAAACAATACAAAAGCGCCCATGGAGAAAAACTTCGGTCGAGCGAAACCTCTATCCGTCAATTCTTGCAATTGAACCTTCAATTCCTTTAATTCCGTTAATGCCATACGATACGGGCTATTGAAATCGGCGTAGTACCCGGTACAACTTCGATGCCAATTCCACTTCTCGAACGGTGGCAATCCGGTAACTCCTCGGAAAAACATCGAATACTCACAAACCACTGGTACCGATTCGAGTTTCCTTTCCGTCTCTTTACTCCCAAACACATACGCAAGGTATGTTTCACACCCTTTTCACATATCTTGACGGTCATAGAAGATATTATTGCTTGCACTCCTTTTAAATCGAGAGACTCGACTCGGACTACCTCATTATTTGCACTCCTCAAATTAATGGTTTTCCTTTTGCGATCCACCAACGCATCATGTACGGTCACCAATCCATACCAAGAATAACATCGAATTCATGAAATGGTAGAAGCATCGGATCGGTAGGAAAAGCAGATTCTCGAATTATTAGGGGCATCTCTTGCACACTTTATCAACAAGCACGTATTGACCCAAAGGGTTTGACACTCGAATTATTTAACTCGAGAGACTCAACAGGTAGAGTCTTCTTGGATGCTAAGGTTTCACATACATATGAGTGAGTAGAGCGGGGTCAATCAATGTAATCACAATAGTATCAAAGAGAGTAAAAGTACCAGTGATAACGTCGGGGAGGATGCCTCCTCTCGTCGCGGATGGCATATGCTCTAGTAAGAGCACGGGTCTCGGATCGGACGGTAGTATTAGAGGCTCCTCTCGATTACCACCCCTACCTCCAGAGATTCTCGGGGCCTACCTCCACCGTCGTTCCACTAGGTCTTGCACCTTGCGTCTTATTCCTCTCATCTAGCTCCGTGCAATCTCTAATGAAGTGGTCCTTCAACCGCATCCATAACAGCCCTATTAATGACTTACCCCAACATTCACCTAGGTGTCGTCTTCCACATTGGGGGCATTCAGTCTCTCTTGACGATTATTGCCCACACTAGCTACTGAAGTAGCTCGGAGTCCGTCAATGGTCGGGCTCTAATGGAAATTCCCGATCGTCCTCGACTTCTGGTGTCCTCCCGAACCTCTTTACAGCCGAGAATGGAGCTTTACTCAAATCGATCTTTTACGGTAATCTCTTGCTTCAAATTCAGCCTTCTTCTTCTCCTCCCAAGTTCTTCCGCCTTGCGTGCTCGTTCGACTAGTGTCACGAACTCCTTTATCTCCAAAATTCCCACTAGTAACTTTAACTCTTCATTCAATCCTTCTTCAAATCTTTTGCACATCGCAACCTCATCAGCCACACACTCCCGAGCATACCGACTAAGTCTTACGAACTCATGTTCAGATTCGAATCTGATCATCCGCCTTGCTTGAGTTCCAAGAATTCCTTACGCTTCGATCGATGAACCGTTGACTAATGTATTTCTTTCGAATTGGATTGGAAGAAATCCCAAGTAACTCGTTCATTTGGGACTATGGAAATTAAAGTCCTCCACCAATAGTAAGTGAGTCTCGCAACAAGGATATAGCACACTTAAGACATTCGTCGGTGTGCATGACATTCATCTAACACTCTAATGGTGTTATCGAGCGAACTCGGCCTTTTCGGCATCATCATCAAGAACTATGGCCTTGAACTCCTCGGCCCCACGCTTCCTAATCAAGTCCACAGTGGTTTACTCAGCCTCACAGGATCGATGAATCGGAGGCATTGCGGGCTCTTGGGGTGGAGTATTTAAATTCGGGAATGGTTGGACAGCCGGGTTGGTTCGGGCATATTATGCGACCCACTCATTCATCATAGTGAAGAAGGCTTGTTTCGCCCCTTCATTTTGATTATTCGCGGATGACCGAGGCTCAACAGGCGGTGTCCCTTGCGCAGAGCAGCCGCTACACTTTCAACGTCATCCGCCAAGGGTCTCTCTACCGGGTTCCATCGCTAATCAAAACAAAAATTTCAACCGTCGAAGTCATCACATTATTAAGCACTATCAATTTGGCATGTATAGCTAGACTCACACGCTATGGTAGTCCTAGAACCGACTAAACCATAGCTCTGATACCAATAAAATTGTAACACCCTAACTTCGTGACCGACGCCAATTATCGGACACGAGGGGTTAACGAGACAAATCCTCTTAAAGTACCGACCAATTTGGCATTTCTGGACAGGCTGGAAAACTGCGTCACCGTCGTCTTAAAAATCATATCTCGAGTTACAAAACTCGGAAACTGGTTTCGTAAATTTTCCCTGAATTTAGACTCATATACCCATCCATGGATTTATTTTTAGAATTTTTGGTTGGGCCAATTGGTACAGTTTATTAGTTAAAGTCGCCCATGTTACAGGGATCGACTGCTCTGACCTCCGCGCGTTACAACTTGAATATCTTTCTGTACAGGGCTTTAATACTGGTGTCGTTTGTTTCTAATGAAACTAGACTCAAAATGGAATCTGTACATATAAGGCATGACTCCTAATTCTTTCTGGATAATTTATGGTAAATTTTCAAAGTCGCGACAGGGGACCCAGAAATCGTTCTGGCCCTGTCTCACGAGAACTTTAATATCTCCCAGTATACTGCTCATATGGTTGTTTCGTTTCGTCCATATAAAAATAGATTCATCAAGGATCAGTTCCATAATTTACTCACTATTTAATTCTACTTCTACTATTTTTAGTGATTTTTCAATCTCATCTCACTGCTGCTGTCCGCAACAGTTACTGCAGTAGACTATGCCAATTTCATGAATTTTTCCTTGGCCTTAATCATCCATCATACATGACACAAATTATGGCCACCTTAACAAAATTTGAGTTTCTAAGACTCGTGGCTATAGGTTCTAGCATCCCACTCGACGACCACATAGGCCATTTTCACATGGCTTAAAGTTTACAACCCACAATTCGACAAAATATAATAGCCTATACATGCCAAATGTTCTTCAACAACAAAAAACAATACCACAAGATTTCAGCCGGTGTGATGACTTCAACGACGGTTCCGAAACACGCAACAATACGAGTCCAAGAGACCTAAAATGGGTGACAAGAAAACACCGAGTGAGTTTACAACTCAGTAAGTCATAAGCATTCGTCAATCCAATCGATAAAGTTACTACTACATGTACAACAAATGAGGCTAGGTACTCGTCCATATCGAATCTATACCATAATACCTCGGACCTTTCGGTCCAATCTCGCACCAATTCATACATCCACATTTCATATTCTACACAACAAGATAATCAAGCATTTTTACACATTAACTCATTTTCCAGCACAACCATACATTTTCAATCATCACATAGATTTAAGGCTTACCAAATTCAACCCCAAGCATGAACGTATTACCTATTCGTCACGAGCTCAAGGTACTTACCCGATCCGCTGTCCATACTCACTCGATGGAGACACACCCTCCATATAATTGTTCGATTGGAGATATTTATATATATATATATAGAGTACGCACACACGAGGCTTAATACTCGATTTCGCACACTTAGTGCCATGCGATTTAAGCCCGCACACACAAGGCCATGCCCTTCGAGCTCGCACACTTAGTGCCATATATTTCCAGCATGCACACTTAGTGCCATATATTTCCAGCACGCACACTTAGTGCCAATCTCGTCACCGTACACACGTATTGCCCGCACACTTAGTGCCGAAAGCAAACTTTCTACACATTTCACTATTTCTTTTACATTCAACAATTGTCATCACTCCATACACATACATTTTCATTTATATATATATATCATCCCATTAAACGCAATTGCATAAATTTTACAATCATTTAAGCAATATCAAATACGTGCTTAATGACTTACCTCGTGTTGGGTAAAATAGTTCCAAGTCGGCTACTCGATGACCTTCGTCTTTCCCTTGCTTGATTCTCCTTCTTTAACTCCTTGAGCTTAATCAATAAATCACTAGTTTAACCATCTTGCTAAACATTCATAATTCAACTACACATGCATATGTATGCTTGTATATTCGGCAACCATTCTTACTAATCGCCCATTTGGTCGATTATACACCTAACCGAATATGCACCAAAACTTGATTCAACATTACCTACATACTCACTTTAATGGCCGAATATATATATATGTACAATGTCAACTAACATCTTTTAATCACCTAATTTCATCTCATGAACATTTAATCAAATTTTCCCAATCTAGCATATATTTTCACATCCATTTGTAACATCATGTACAAACACATATACACATATATCAAAACACAAATTTTTACCTATCATGCAACAAGCATAAATCGCACTTATGAGCATGCCATGGCGAATACATCCCACACCATCCCCTTTCAATTTTTGGTCATGGTTAAACAAAGAAAACTCCATGTCTTACTCAAGAATGCTAAAAGAAATTTCAAGAGTAGTCAATCCATCATTACATGTATCATCAACAAGCTTCACATTTAGCATGCAATGGCTTTAACACAATATCAACCTTGGCCAAATACCATTTCCATGGCATAACAAGGATTTGAACCATGGGCTAACATGAACATCAAGTTAGCAACTAAAACATGCATGAATCTCATGACACAACCTCAAACATACCTTAATCTTGACACAAGTATGACCAAATCTCCTTCTAGTTCTCTTCTAAACCAAGCATGAAGCAAAAATCCTTCCTTTTTCCCTTAGTATTTTCAGCCAAGATTTTGAGAATGGATGAACAATTTTTTTTTCCTTTCTTTTTCCTCTACTCACGGCAACAAAGGGGGGCATCCATGCTCATTTTTTTCATTTCTTTATTTTTTCTACATAATCCACTAACTAAACATGTTGGAAACATGTTCCCTTGCCCATATTCTTGTCATGGCCGGCCACTCACCTTAGGAAGTGGGTTATTTGACATGCAAGGACAACTATTTTCCCACATGTATTAATAGGCCACCTTACAATTGCCTAGCACATTTCTAAATTTTCTCACATAAGTCCTATTTGATAAAAATTCACTTACTATCAACAACATCCAAACACGAAATTTTCACACATGCATATATACATATAATGAGCATCAATTATGATGGTTAATTATTATTATGACTCGGTTTGGTGGTCCCGAAACCACTTTCCGACTAGGGTCGATTTAGGAATGTCACATATACAGTCAAATTCAGATTCGGACTTAAGTCTTTTACAGACACAGATAGCAAAATCAGATATCTAGAACAGATATACAAAATCCTACCCCATCCTCTACACACAAGCTCCGACCATCCCATCACCATGTAGGGTTAAAAACACCCATCTATCCCTACACACCATATTGTGCCATTACGACACATATCAGATATTATGCAGCAAAGCTACCAGAATATAGGAACACTTCTTCCACATATACAATTCCTACCCCAAACATAATTACAGATTACAGATATAGAAATATCATGTTTAACATGCTTGCATACGAATATCAGATATATATAGTAGAATAATCAAACATGCATAACAGTATCCCACTTAGAGCAAACCATCAAAATATCAGATCACATAATCTAGGGTTTGGATAACCCTTACCGACCCCATGGTAGGCTCACAGTCGATTGAATGACCTGTACAACCCTAGGAAAAATTTCAAAATCATGGGCCCAAACGCTCGTATGGCCCACATGGCCTGACCCAAAACCCACATGCCCGTGTGGCCCACACGCCCAATATAGCTTAACCCGTCTGGTCCCCACGACCACACTCACACCATCACACGGGCAAGGCCCATCTAGGCATGTAGACTACACGGGAAAAATTTTAGAACCCAAAATTTTACAGCCCGAGTTTTGTAACCTGGCTCTGATACCACTAAATATAACACCTCAAAACCGGCTTAGGCATTACGGTCGAATTCTGGAGATGTTACAAAGAAAGGTTTTGAAAACAATGTAGTTTTAATAAATCATTGTAGTTTCACAACCCATATTCGTTTATAACTATTACTGAAAATGTTACTTAATTAGTTCAGTTGCCAAAGCATACTTTATAGCAAAAGTCTTAGCAATCGTTCGTATTTTTGAAAAACCTTTGTTTTTAGTCAAAATCATATTTTTAGCCAATTGTCACAATTAAAAAGCTAAATAAAAAAAACAAACAGTCCGGAGATTCCCTTAATTACAAATCTCCCAGAAATAAGCCTTAATTAAACGAAAACCCTTAATTAAAAATAGTTCAAAAACTTGTGGTCACTATGAGACTCCGCTGCACCGATCCACTTAAGTCTAGGGATTATCTATACAAAACAGAAAAATAGAAGTGAGTTTTCGTAAACTCAGTATGTAACCCTATAGAAATAGACATACCAATCATACAGAAATCACATATACAGTCAAATTCAGATTTAGACTTAAGTCTTTTATAGATACAGATAACAGAATCAAATATGCAGAACAAATATACAGAATCCTACCTTCATCCTCTACACACTAGCTCCGACCATCTTATCACACCATGTGGGGTTAAAAATACCAACTCCATCTGTGACAGCCTTAAAACGACCCTAGTCAAAATGTGGTTTCGGGACCACAAAACCGAGGCATAAAAATAATTTAATATTTATTTTATTGCCTATAATGTGTGTTAACCCATGTGTGACATTTTTTTATGCTTTGATTTAGAGTTATAAATGTGAATTTCACTAGAAAGGACCTAGTAGTAAACTTTGAAAGTATGATGGGGAAATGTGTGATGACTAATTAAAGCATGCATGCAAAACAATGGACTTGCATGTCAAATTCCCCCAATAGCTAGTGGCCGGCCATGACAAGGAATTATGGGCAAAAATCATGTCATGAAACATGTTTGGTAAGTGGGTTATGTTGGAATAAATAAAATAAGGAGTATGGAATAAAAAAAATATGTGTGTGTGAAGGCTTCTCCCTCCCCATTGCCGTGTAGGTAGGAAAGAAAACAAAAATTTTGTTCATCCATTTTCACTCTCTTTTGGCCAAAAATACTAAGGATAAAGAGGAGTTTTGCTTCATACTTGGTTTGGAAGAGGATTAGGAAGAGGTTGGCTATACTTGCATCAAGATTAAGGTATGTTTGAGGTTGTGCCATGAGATTCATGCATGTTTTAGTTGCTAGCTTGATGTTCTTGTTAGCCCATGGTTCAAATCTTTGTTATGTCATGGGAATGAAATTCGCCAAAGTGAATATGGTGTTAATGCCATTGCATGCTAAATATCAAGCTTGATAATGATACATGTGATGAAGGATTGAGGATTCTTAGATTTTCTTTTAGCATTTTTTGAATGAGATACTAAGTTCTTTGTTTTACCATGACCAAATTGAAATGGTATGGTGTTGTGGTATTCGCCATGTTATATCCATAAGTATGATTCATGCATGTTGCATGGTAAGTAAGATTTAAGCTTTGGATATGTGTATATATTTGGATATAAGCCACTTGAGAATTCGGCTCTAGCATATATATATGTATATATGTTCGCATTACGATGTATTGGTATGACATATATGCTATTTCAAGGTGTATATTTGCTTGTGATGATGTCTCGATTATGAAGTAAATGAGAGATGTGCAATGAGTTACGATATGTAATGCGTTAGTAGTAAAATGTATGCTGTTTTTGTGTGGTATTATGTATAATTGGCCTCAAATTGGACATGTATATTCGCCACATGAGGGGAAATTGGTGTGCATGCATTCGGTTAGAGGCAAGCATATTGATGCCTATTCTTGGCTTAGAAAATTCGCTAAGAGGAATATTAACTAATGTGTTGAGTTCGATTCATAATTTCGTACATATGCGACTTTGATGCCTAATGAGTATATATATTGGCTAAGTATCTTGAATTCCTCTTCGATGCTCACATGATAAAACCAATTTATTTGTTAAATTAAGCTCAAGAGCAAAGGGAGCTAAATCCGATAAGGGAAGGAAAAAGTCGTGGAATAGCCGTCGAAATCGTTCGACCACGTCCGAGGTAAGTTCTTGAGCAATAGAGCTTAAATTCGAATTGATTAGATCATATTTAAAGCAAATTAAAATCATGCTCTTTGTGTGTGGCTATTGAGCCGAAATTACAAATGTGATAAGTGACTTGTGTCGAATTTTGCTAATGAAAATGAAATGTGAATGTGTTATGGTTTATTGATAAATGTACATGGTTATTCGAATGATATCCGGCTAAGTCCCGAAGGCTTTGTGCTAAGTGACTAAATCCGGACTAAGATCCGACGGCATACGTGCGAGTTACTAAATCGGACTAAGATCCGAAGGCTTTCGAGCAAGCTACTAAATCCGGTTGAGTCCCAAGGCATTCGTGCGAAGTTATCAGAATCGGGTTATGTCCCAAGGCATTTGAATGTGTAGCCATATCCGGTTAAACTCAAAGATACGTGATTCAAGAATGAATGAACCTGCTGTAAAATTTCAGCTAATACGCTTGAAAACTCCAGCAACGAGGTATGTTCGTATGTACTTTGGAATAGTTGATTCCTTCAATAATATTCGCTCAATCGAGAAATGAGCTTTGCATTTGGCTAAGATGAACCCTTATGTATGAATATAGGGGTTGGAATGTGAAATAAGTATGATATTGAGAATTTGTGCATATGAAATTATCCGTTAGCTATATGAATGTTATGCTTTTGTTGTGCTGGAATCCTTGCTCTAACTTACTAAGCATAAATTGCTTACTCCGCTTTCTCCGTTTCTCTGTCTATAGATTTTGGCTCGTCACCATCGGACTCGGGATTTCGGAAGTCAAGTCTCCCACACTATCAAAGTCCCTTTCGGTATATATTTTGGTTGGATTTTGAAATGGCATGTATAGGACTACCCTTTTGTTGCGTTTTAAGTACTTTTGTGATGTATGTGTGTACGACCATGCGAAAATGGCTCGTAAAAGTGGAGTATGGCATTAGACCATTTGTGCTTATGTATATATGTATGGTTTTATGATGTTATTACGGACTGAATGGAAGTGTGAGCAAATGATCAGCCATTGGAATGGCTAAAAATGATTATATGTGGACCTATGTATGACAAAACTTTAGTTGGTCCATAGAAACCACGAAATAGGTAAGGGTTACTTGAAAAACAGATGCTGACAGCAGCAGTGGTGTAGATTTCAAAAATCACTAAAAATTGTAGGAATGGAATTAAATAGTGAATAAATTATGTAAATGAACCTTGATGAATCTACTTTCATATGGAAGAAACGAAACGGTCATATGAATTATATATTAAGAAATATTAAAGTTCTCGTGAAACAGGGCCAGAACGGTTTCTGGATCCTCTGTTCCGACTTTAGAAATTCATTGTAAATTAACCAGAGATAATTAGGAGTCATGCCATATATTTATATATTCCTCTCTGAGTCTAGTTTCTATATAAATAAACGTCATCAGCATTGAAGCCCTGTACAGGGAGATATCCAATTCGAAACGCACAAAGGTCAGTGTAGTCGATCCCTTTAACAGGGGAGACTTTAACTAATAAACTGTACTAATTGGCCTGACCAAAAATTCTAGAAAAAAATATGTTGATGGACTTATGAGTCTAGTTTCAGGGAAAAATTACAAAACTGATTTTCGAGCTTTAAAACTCAAGATATGATTTTTGAAGCGACAGTGATGCAGTAACCAGCTAGTCTGGAAAATTTTTATGGACTGTGAAAACAATTTAGCTGAGTTTGTGTGCACCTTGTGTTCGACTCCGGTAACGGGCTCGGGTACGGGGTGTTACAATTTTATTGGTATCAGAGCTACGGTTTAGTCGATTCTAGGACTACCGTAATGTGTTGGGTCTAGCTATACATGCCATTTTATGTGATTATTTGATAGTGTGGTGATTTCTGACAATTGAAATGTGTTTATTTATAGTAATGGATCCCGATCCCGACCGAGCGGTAGCTGATGATCTTGAGAGTGTAGCGCCTGCTCCCAGGACAAGGGACAGCTCCGCGGACTCTCAACCTAATGCTAGTAATCCTAATGATGAAGCTAGACAAGCTTTCTATAGCGTCATGAATGATTGGTTTAACCAATACATTCGAACAAATACGGCTGTTCCACAACCTCCTTTCCCAACAAATACAACCCCCGCACCTACAATGCCTCCGGTAACTAACCAAATAAGGTCAAGTAAGCCCCCAGTTGATAGAATCCGGAAACACGGCTATGAATTTAAGGCTACGGATAGCGACGACGCCGAGCAAGCTGAATTTTGGTTGGACAACACTCTCCGGTACTCGATGAGCTATCTTGTACACGATGAATGCTTAAAGTGTACTATCTCCTTGCTACGCGATTACGCCTACTATTGGTGGAGTACTCGACTTCATTGTGTCCCGAGAGCAAGTAACTTGGGAGTTTTTCCAAACCGAGTTTGGAAGAAGTATATCGATCGAGATTTGTTGATCAAAAGCGGAAGGAATTTCTTGAGCTTAAGCAAGGTTCTATGTCGATTCATCGACTACGAGCGAAAATTTGTTAGACTTAGTAGATACGCTCGAAATGTGTTTCGTCCGAGGCTATCATGTAAACGCTCGAGGATGGGCTGAATGAAGATATAAAAATGTTCGTTGGCATTCTTGAAATACGAGAGTTCGTAGTACTTGTCGAGCGAGCTTGTAAAGCCGAGGAGCTTAGAAAAGAAAAACAAAAAGTTGATGTGGGAACTGGAGAGTTTCGTAAAAGATCCTCGGGAAAGTCTCTTCAACAGGCATCGAAGAAATTTCGAGATGATGTGGGCGGTCTAGAGGCACTTCGGCCTTTTAGACGAGATCGTGATCGACCCCCAGTGGGTACACGAGGCACTTCGGTTGCCAGTGTTGGGAATGAACGTCGAGATAGAACGGAGTGTCAGCATTGTGGCAAATGGCATTCTGGAAGTTGTAGATTCCGTGACCGCTCCTGTTACAAGTGCGGATCAGTTGACCACTTCATTAAAGATTGCCCGAGGTTGTCTGAACAGAATGTAGATCAGAGTGGGAAACCGGGCGCTACCACTGCTCGAGGTAAACCATCTAGAAATATGGGCAATGCTAGTGGTGGTCAGAGAGGATCTAGAGATGCTACGACCAGATCCGAGGCTCGCGCTCCTGCTAGAGCTTATGCTATACGTGCCCGCGAGGATGCTTCATCGCCAGATGTTATTACGGGTACTTTCACTCTCTTTGATACTAATGTGATTGCTTTGATTGACCCTGGTTCCACTCATTCTTATATATGCGAAACCTTAGCATCCAGTAAGACTTTACCTATTGAGTCTACTGAGTTCGTAATTCGGGTGTCAAATCCTTTGGGTCGTTACGTGCTGGTCGACAAAGTGTGTAAGAAATGCCCCCTAGTAATTCGAGGTTCCTATTTTCCGGCGGACTTGATGCTTTTGTCGTTCGATGAATTTGATGTTATTCTTGGGTTGGATTGGTTGGCCGTGCATGATGCGGTTGTGAATTGCAAAAGCAAGACTATTGATTTGAGATGCGCAAATAACAAGATGATCCGAGTTGAGTCTACGGACTTGAAGGGGTTGCCAGCTGTAATATCATCAATGTTGGCCCAGAAATATGTAAGAAAAGGGTGCGAAGCATACCTTGCGTATGTACTTGATGATAAGGAGTTAGAAATAAAACCCGAATCTGTGCCGGTGGTTTGTGAATACCCGAATGTTTTTCCCGAAGAATTGCCGGGTTTGCCACTGTTCGGAGATAGAGTTTGGTATTGAGCTTGTACAGGACCACACCGATTTCGATAGCTCCGTATCGTATGGCACCAACGGAATTAAAGGAGTTGAAAGCTCAGTTGCAAGAGTTGGTGGATAGAGGTTTTGCTCGCCCGAGTTTTTCACCTTGGGGTGCACCAGTGTTGTTTGTGAAAAAGAAGGACGGAACCATGAGGTTGAGTATCGACTATCGTCAGCTTAATAAAATGACAATAAAGAACAAATATTCGTTACCGCGTATCGATGATTTGTTCGATCAACTGAAGGGAGCCTCAATGTTCTCAAAAATAGATTTGAGATTGGGCTATTGTCAGTTGCGAATCCGAGATTCGGACATACCCAAAACTGCCTTCAGAACGAGATATGGTCACTACGAGTTCTTAGTGATGCCATTTGGGCTCACTAATGCCCCTACGGTATTTATGGATTTGATGAATCGGATCTTCAGATCATATTTGGATCGGTTCGTAGTTGTGTTCATTGACGACATCTTGGTCTATTCAAGAGATGAGACCGAACATGCGGAGCACCTGAGATTAGTGTTGCAAATTTTACGGGATAAGCAGTTATATGCTAAGTTCAGCAAGTGTGAGTTCTGGTTAAGAGAGGTTAGCTTCTTGGGTGATGTGGTATCTATCGGGTATTCGAGTCGACCGAGCAAAATTTCAGCCATACTTAATCGAAACCTCCAAGAAATATTACGAGGTTCGAGCTTTTGGGGCTTGCGGTTACTACCGACGGTTTGTAAAAGGATTCTCGATGATAGCCACACCCATGACGAAACCGCTTCGAAAGACGTCAAGTTTGAATGGATGAAAAAGTGTCGAAAAGTTTCACCAATTGAAAACTCATTTGACTAAGCTCCAAGATTAGTACGGCCGAATCGGCAAAGAGTTTGTCATCTATAGTGACGCCTCCCTACTTGGGTTAGGTTGCGTATTGATGCAAGAAGGTCGAGTTGTGGCCTATGCGTCGAGACAATTAAAGCCACATGAGAAAAATTATCCGACCCATGATCTCGAATTGGTCGCCATCGATTCGCCTTAAAGATATGGAGACATTACTTATTTGGTGAGAAGTGCCATGTGTATTCGGATCACAAAAGTCTCAAATATTTGATGACTCAAAGAGACTTAAATCTGCGACAAAGACGTTGGCTCGAGTTGTTAAAAGATTATGAGCTTGTCATTGATTATCACCCGGGAAAGGCTAATGTGGTTGCGGGCGCCTTAAGCGAAAATCACCGCTTGCTTTACGAGCTATGAATGTATACTTGTCCATTCTCGCTCGACAATGTGTTAGTAGCCAATTAAAGGCCAAACCATTGTTGACTCATCAAATTCGTGAAGCTCAAAAAGTTGATGAGGAGTTGCTTGCAAAACGGGCTGAGTGTGTTCTGAACAAGGAATCGGAGTTTCAAATTGATGATGACGATTGTTTGAGGTTCAGAAGTCGTTTGTGTGTTCCAAAGAATTCGGAACTTATTTCGATAATTCTGAACGAAGCCCATTGTAGCCGAATGGCAATCCACCCGGGGAGTACGAAGATGTACAACGATTTGAAACGTCGGTTTTGGTGGCATGGTATGAAACGAGACACCTCCGACTTTGTTTCGAGATGTTTAATATGTCAACAAGTGAAAGCGGAACATCAAGTGCCTTCAGGGTTACTTCAGCCGATCACGATACCCGAGTGGAAATGGGATCGAGTCACAATGGACTTTGTGTCCGGACTGCCATTGTCAGCAAGTAAGAAGGATGCGATTTGGGTTGTCGTTGATAGATTGACTAAGTCGGCTCACTTTATCCCTGTATGTACAGATTTTTCATTGGATAAACTAGCTGAATTGTACGTTTCTCGATTGTGAGATTACACGGGTACCGATTTACATTGTGTCGGATAGAGATCCGAGGTTCACCTCGCGATTTTGGAAGAAATTGCAAGAAGCTTTGGGTACCAAGTTGCATTTCAGACCGCTTTCACCCCAAACCGATGGTCAATCCGGCGGATAATTCAGATACTTGAGGATATGTTGAGATGTTGCATCCTCGAGTTCGGTGGTTCATGGAACGGTACCTACCTTTGATTGAATTCGCTACAACAATAGTTTTCAATCAAGTATTAAGATTGCGCTTTACGAGGCTTTGTACGGGCGTAAATGCCGTACACCATTGTTTTGGACCGAGCTCGGTGAAAACAAAATTTTCGGAGTGGATTTGATTAAAGATGCTGAATAGAAGGTAAAGGTAATCCGTGAAAGTCTAAAGGCGGCCACAGATCGTCGAGAAATCGTGACGCGATTTGAAACGAAAGGACATTGAGTATCAGGTGGGAGATAAAGTGCTTCTTAAAGTTTCGCCGTGGAAAAAGATACTCAGATTCGGCCATAAGGGTAAGTTGAGCCCGAGATTCGTTGGGCCGTACGAAATCTCCAAACGAGTTGGCCCAGTTGCGTATCGTTTGATTTTGCCCCCTGAACTCGAAAAGATTCACAATGTCTTCCATGTTTCAATGCTTCGACGCTATAGATCTGATCCGTCGCACGTAATTAGTCCATCAGAGGTTGAAATTCAAGCAGATATGAGTTATGAAGAAGAACCGATTCGTATCCTAGCTCGTGAAGTGAAAGAGTTGCGAAACAAAAGGGTTCCGCTAGTGAAAGTGTTATGGCTCAAACACGGGATAGAAGAAGCTACTTGGGAACCCGAGAACTCTATGAAAGAGCGATATCCAAACCTATTTACCGGTAAGATTTTCGGGGACGAAAATTTCTAAAGTGGGGGAGAGTTGTGACAGCCTTAAAACGACCCTAGTCGAAATGTGGTTTCGGGACCACAAAACCGAGGCATAAAAATAATTTAATATTTATTTTATTGCCTATAATGTGTGTTAACCCATGTGTGACATTTTTTATGCTTTGATTTAGAGTTATAAATGTGAATTTCACTAGAAAGGACCTAGTAGTAAAGTTTGAAAGTATGATGGGGAAATGTGTGATGACTAATTAAAGCATGCATGCAAAACAATGGACTTGCATGTCAAATTCCCCCCCCAATAGCTAGTGGCCGGCCATGACAAGGAATTATGGGCAAAAATCATGTCATGAAACATGTTTGGTAAGTGGGTTATGTTGGAATAAATAAAATAAGGAGTATGGAATAAAAAAAATGTGTGTGTGAAGGCTTCTCCTCCCCATTGCCGTAGGTAGGAAAGAAAACAAAAATTTTGTTCATCCATTTTCACTCTCTTTTGGCCGAAAATACTAAGGATAAGGAGGAGTTTTGCTTCATACTTGGTTTGGAAGAGGATTAGGAAGAGGTTGGCTATACTTGCATCAAGATTAAGGTATGTTTGAGGTTGTGCCATGAGATTCATGCATGTTTTTAGTTGCTAGCTTGATGTTCTTGTTAGCCCATGGTTCAAATCTTTGTTATGTCATGGGAATGAAATTCGCCAAAGTGAATATGGTGTTAATGCCATTGCATGCTAAATATCAAGCTTGATAATGATACATGTGATGGAGGATTGAGGATTCTTAGATTTTCTTTTAGCATTTTTTGAATGAGATACTAAGTTCTTTGTTTTACCATGACCAAATTGAAATGGTATGGTGTTGTGGTATTCGCCATGTTATATCCATAAGTATGATTCATGCATGTTGCATGGTAAGTAAGATTTAAGCTTTGGATATGTGTATATATTTGGATATAAGCCACTTGAGAATTGGCTCTAGCATATATATATGTATATATGTTCGCATTACGATGTATTGGTATGACATATATGCTATTTCAAGGTGTATATTTGCTTGTGATGATGTCTCGATTATGAAGTAAATGAGAGATGTGCAATGAGTTACGATATGTAATGCGTTAGTAGTAAAATGTATGCTGTTTTGTGTGGTATTAAGTGTATAATTGGCCTCAAATTGGACATGTATATTTGGCCACATGAGGGGAAATTGGTGTGCATGCATTCGGTTAGAGGCAAGCATATTGATGCCTATTCTTGGCTTAGAAAATTGCTAAGAGGAATATTAACTAATGTGTTGAGTTCGATTCATGATTTCGTACATATGCGACTTTGATGCCTAATGAGTATATATATTGGCTAAGTATCTTGAATTCCTCTTTCGATGCTCACATGATAAAACCAATTTATTTGTTAAATTAAGCTCAAGAGCAAAGGGGAGCTAAATCCGATAAGGGGAAGGAAAAAGTCGTGGAATAGCCGTCGAAATCGTTCGACCACGTCCGAGGTAAGTTCTTGAGCAATAGAGATTAAATTCTGAATTGATTAGATCATGTTTAAAGCAAATTAAAATCATGCTCTTTGTGTGTGGCTATTGAGCCGAAATTACAAATGTGATAAGTGACTTGTGTCTGAATTTTGCTAATGAAAATGAAATGTGAATGTGTTATGGTTTATTGATAAATGTACATGGTTATTCGAATGATATCCGGGCTAAGTCCTGAAGGCTTTGTGCTAAGTGACTAAATCCGGACTAAGATCCGACGGCATACGTAAGAAGTTACTAAATCCGGACTAAGATCCGAAGGCTTTCGAGCAAGCTACTAAATCCGGGTTAAGTCCCGAAGGCATTCGTGCAAGTTACTGTAATCGGGCTATGTCCCAAAGGCATTTGAATGTGTAGCCATATCTGGTTAAACTCCGAAGATACGTGATTCAAGAATGAATGAACCTGCTGTAAAATTTCAGCTAATACGCTTGAAAATTCCAGCAACGAGGTATGTTCGTATGTGCTTTGGAATAGTTGATTCCCTTCGAATAATATTCGCTCAATCGAGAAATGAGCTTTGGCATTTGGCTAAGATGAACCCTTATGTATGAATATAGGGGTTGGAATGTGAAATAAGTATGATATTGAGAATTTGTGCATATGAAATTATCCGTTAGCTATATGAATGTTATGCTTTTGTTGTGCTGGAATCCCTTGCTCTAACTTACTAAGCATAAATTGCTTACTCCGTTTCTCCGTTTCTCTGTCTATAGATTTTGGCTCGTCAGCTATCGGACTCGGGATTTCTGGAAGTCGAAGTCTCCCACACTATCAAAGTCCCTTTCGGTATATATTTTGGTTGGATTTTGAAACGGCATGTATAGGACTACCCTTTTGTTGCGTTTTAAGTACTTTTGTGATGTATGTGTGTACGACCATGCGAAAATGGCTCGTAAAAGTGGAGTATGGCATTAGACCATTTGTGCTTATGTATATATGTATGGTTTTATGATGTTACTACGGACTGAATGGAAGTGTGAGCAAATGATCAGCCATTGGAATGGCTAAAAATGATTATATGTGGACCTATGTATGACAAAACTTTAGTTGGTCCATAGAAACCACGAAATAGGTAAGGTTTACCTGAAAAACAGATGCTGACAGCAGCAGTGGTGTGGATTTGAAAAAGCACTAAAAATTGTAGGAATGGAATTAAATAGTGAATAAATTATGTAAATGAACCTTGATGAATCTACTTTCATATGGAAGAAACGAAACGGTCATATGAATTATATGTTAAGAAATATTAAAGTTCTCGTGAAACAGGGCCAGAACGGTTTCTGGATCCTCTGTTCCGACTTTAGAAATTCATTGTAAATTAACCAGAGATAATTAGGAGTCATGCAATATATGTATAGATTCCTCTCTGAGTCTAGTTTCTATAGAAATAAACGGCATCAGCATTGAAGCCCTGTACAGGGAGATATCCAATTTGTAACACACGAAGGTCAGTGTAGTCGATCCCTGCAACAGGGGAGACTTTAACTAATAAACTGTACTAATTGGCCCGACCAAAAATTCTAGAAAAAAATATGTTGATGGAGTTATGAGTCTAGTTTCAGGGAAAAATTACGAAACTGATTTTCGAGCTTTAAAACTCAAGATATGATTTTTGAAGCGACAGTGACGCAGTAACCAGCTAGTCTGGAAAATTTTTATGGACTGTGAAAACAATTTAGCTGAGTTTGTGTGCACCTTGTGTTCGACTCCGGTAACGGGCTCGGGTACGGGGTGTTACACCATCCCTACACACTATATTGTGTAATTACAACACATATCAGATATTATGCAACCAAGCTGGCAAAATATAGGCGAAGGTCGCCATACTCCACATATACAATTCTCACTCCAAAACATAATTACATATTATAGATATAGAAATATCATGCTTAACATGCTCACATACGAATATCAGATATATATAGTAGAATAATCAGACATGCATAACAGTGTCTTACTTAGAGAAACTATCAGAATATCAGATCACATAATCTATGATTTGAATAGCCCTTATCGACCCACAGTAGGCCCATAGTCGATTGGAACGACCCGTGCGACCTTAGGGAAAATATTAGAATCATGGGCTCACATGCCCGTGTGGTTTGCCCGTGTGGTCCACACTCCCAGATTGGCATTACCCGTGAGGGCCACATGGTCTGGCCCAAAACCCACACACTCGTGTGGCATGCTCGTGTGGGCCCACACACTCGCATGGCCCAGATGCCCAATTTGGCCTAGCCCGTGTGGCCCATACTGTCACACTCACACCATCACACGGCTGTGTCTTACGCACAGCCATGCTCTCGTCAAACACACATTTGTGTCTCGAAGACAGCCAGCCACACAGCTAGGCACATGCTCGTGTGGCTTCGATAGTATGCTTTTCTTGCTTTCGCCGAAGTTCAATTTTCTACGTTTTGGGAATACACCTGTTACAATTTCGATGCAAAAACACTCTCGAGCCACACAACACCTATAATTGAACAATAAATCATCGAATTAGATGCTTAAATTGATATTTAACCAAACTACATCGAATTAGACAATCCTTTTATCCACCAAAACCCTTACCTTCGAATGAGCAACGATGATTTCGTACAACTATAGCAGTCCCCAGCCCCTTGATCTTCTCCTAAGCAATAATAACAAACCTCATCAACCAAAGATCCACTAATCAAAACCATAACCACACTTGCCACACTTACCAAAAATGCACAATGAAAACCAAAATATCGAGATACGAAATTACGACAGCAGATAGAAAAAGAAAACATAATTGCAAGAAGGGAAGAGGAAGGAAAAAATGGTAGAGAACATGAAGAAAAATTAACGTCAGATTTTTGGGAATTTTTAGAAAAGAGAGGAAATTTTGGAAAAAAAAAGAAAAATAAAAGATATGCCAAAATAATCCCCCATTTTTCTCCCATTAACCCACTAACTCATAACTCCTTCAGAATTTTAGCTCTCCCGAAACTCTATCAAATAACCGAGCAAATACTAATATCCACGCTTGCTCAAGGATTCGAACACAGGACCTCCAACACACTAACTCCCTTACCACTCGAACAAGTAGGCTCATTCTGATATAGATTAACAGCCGAATGGCTTTAAGACCTAGTTTCAGTAGCAGGTGAAACTGGTGTCTCACTCGTGCCCAAATTGGGCAAATTGCCTAGAGAGGAAGACTCAGCTCGAGCCCCTTGCAGCCTTTACCGAGCCTACGAATACCACGACCGCGAGTTCCATGAGCGCTCATCATATATTTTAAATTTTATCTACATTATAAAATTTTATGTATCAGTTCCAGTATTTATTAACAAATATTTTATGCATAAATTATCATAGGTTCAAAAGTGTTTTAGAGATTTTAGTCTCTAACTAGCTCTGTATAGTCTTCAAAAAGTGTTGTGTTAACTACAGTGTTTCCAGAGTATACTATCTAAGTTTAGAAATACTTACAGGATCGGTGTCGGAGACTCGTTGTACTACATGTTTTCTCAAAATTATCCAAATTATTTGAAAATCAGTTCTGTTTGAAACACAATTTTGGAACCCAAAATTTCACAGCTCGAGTTTTGTAATCTAGCTTTGATACCACTAAATGCAACACCCAAAACCTGGCCTAGACGTTACCACAAAATTCCGAAGATGTTACAAAGAAGGATTTTAAAAACAGAGTCGTTTTAATAAATAATCCTTGTTTCATAGCTCATTTTCGTTTATAATTATTATTGAAAACGTTACCTAATTAGTTTAGTTACCAAAGCATACTTTATAGAGGAAGTCTTAGAAATTGTTCGTATTTTCAGAAAGCCTTTGTTACTAGTAAAAACAATATTTTTAGACAACTATCGTAATTTAAAAGTTAAATAAAAAAACCAAAGAGTCCCTTAATTATAAAACTTCCAAAAATAAGCCTTAATTAAACGAAAACCTTAATTAAAAACAATTCAAAAACATGTGATCACAATGAGACGTCGCTGCACCAATCCACCTAAGTCTGTGGATTACCTGTACTGAACAGAAAAACAAAAGTGAGTTTTCGTGAACTTAGTGTGTAACCCAACAGAAATAGACATACCAATCATACAGAAATCAAATATACAGTCAAATTCAGATTCGGACTGAAGTCATTTACAAATACAGATAGTAGAATCAGATATGCAAAACAAATATACAGAATCCTACCCCATCTTCTACACACAAGCTCTGACCATCCCATCACCATGTGGGGTTAAAAACACCCATCTATCTCTACACACCATATTGTGCCATTACGACACATATCAGATATTATGCAGCTAAGCTACCAGAATATAGGCGAAGGTTGCCACACAGAACACTTCTTCCACATATACAATTCCTACCCCAAACATAATTACAGATTACAGATATAGAAATATCATGTTTAACATGCTCGCATACGAATATCAGATATATATAGTAGAATAATCAAACTTGCATAACAGTATCCCACTTAGAGCAAACCATCAGAATATCAGATCATATAATCTAGGGTTTGGATAGCCCATACCGACCCCACGATAGTCCCACAGTCCATTGGAATGACTTGTGCGGCCCAAGGAAAAATTTCAGAATCAGGATGTGATGAGTCGACATCGAGGTACCAAACGACTCCATCGATAAGAGCTCTTGAGCTGTTAAGTCAGTTAACAAGATGAGAGTCGGAAAATTGAAATAAGAACTGTCAAGTGATTCTTGAATGCTTCTACTTATGTGGTCCACACGCCTAAATCGGCCTTACCTGTGTGGCTCAAAACCCACAAACCCGTGTGGCCCACACGTCCAATCTGGCTTAGCCTGTGTGGCCCATACGACCACACTCACACCATCATAAAGTCGTGTCTTGCGCACGACCATACCTTCGTCAAACACACGGTCGTGTCTCTCATATGGTTAACTACACTAGCAGGCACATGCCTGTGTAGCGTCAACAGTATTATTTTTCGGCTTTCGCCAAAGCTCAATTTTCTGTGTTTTAGGAACACACCTGTTACGATTTAGATGCAAAAACACTCTCGAGCCACACAGAACCTATAATTGACCAATAAAAAATCGAATTAGACACTTAAATCAATATTCAACCAAAATACATCGAATTAGACAATCCTTTAATCGACCAAGACCCTTACCTTCGAATGAGCAATGGTGATTTCGCACAACTATAGCACCAATTGGAAGTCTCCAGCCCCTTGATCTTCTCTTAAGAAATAATAACGAACCCCATCAACCAAAGATTCACTAATAAAAACCATAACCACACTTACAAAAAACACACAATGAACACCGAAATATTGAGATATGAAATTACGACAACAGATATAAAAACGAAAAACAAAATCGCCAGAAAGGAAAATGAAGGAGAAAATGGCAGAGAACAAGAAGAGAATTTTTTTTTAAAAAAAGAAAAATAAAAGATATGCCAACATAATCTCCTAGTTTTCTCCCACTAACCCACTAACTCATAACTCCCTTAGAAATTTAGCTCTACCAAAACTTTATCAGACAACCGAGCAAAAATTAATATCCACGCTTGTACAAGAATTCGAATAGAGGACCTCCAACATACTGACTCCCTTACCAGTCAAACATTCTGATATAGATTAGAAGGAAATTTTATATAAGCCCACTCAACAAGGGTAAGGTTAGGATTAAAAAAATAACAAAATTTAGCAAAAGGGAGACTAGAACCCAATACCTCACACAGACCCCCTGAATAATTAATCACTGAAGCAGATACACACTTGTGTTATATACTTACAGAAACATGAATAGATAAGGAAATGAGTTACAACCCTACCCCCTTAAAGAAACTTCGGCCTAGAAATTTACCTGATAAAAACAAATGAGGATATTGCTGATAAATCAAGTCCTCAAGTTCCCACGAGGCTTCCTCAGTGCCATGATTTCACTACAGAACTGTCACTATCTCGATCCAAAATTTAAACTGGCTCCTCCTCAAAAGTCAAATCCGGTCTAACCTCGATCTCCTCAATAGAGACAACATGAGATGAATCAAACCGATACCATCTCAACATTGAAACGTTAAACACATCATGGATATAGTCTAACTCTGGAAGTAGCTCCAACTGATAAGCGACCGGTCCCACACGTTTCAGAATTTGATACGACCTAATGAACTTAGGGCTCTACTTGCCCTTACGACCAACCTCCGAACTTTCTTCCACAGAGAAACCTTAATAAAAATAAAGTCACCCATAGAATACTCGATATCTTTCCTTTTCATATCTGTATAAGACTTCTGTCTATCAGAAGCTACCTTTAGATAATCTCAAATAAGTTTAACTTTATCTTCAGTCTTGGAAACCAACTCTAGACCCAAAACCCAATGCTCACCCAACTCAGTTCAACATAGACAGCACAACACTTACGACTATAGAAAGCCTCGTAAGGTGCTATCTGAATGCTAGACTGGAAACTGTTATTATAGGCAAACTTAGCTAGCAGCAGAAAATCCTCCCAACTACATCAGAAATCTATCATACAACTCCGGAGCATATCCTCCAGTATCTGACTCACCCTCAAAAATTGACCACCAGTCTGAGGATAGAACGCAATACTGAAGTCTAATCTCGAACCTAGAGCCTCATGCAATTTCTTCCAAAATTGAAAAGTGAAGCGAGGATCGCTACCAAAAATTATTGAAATTGGAACCTCATGTTGTCTTACAATCTCGAAGATATAGAGCTTTGCTAACTTTTGCAGAGAATAGTCCGTCCGAACTAGAATAAAATGGGCAAACTTGGTCAATCTATCCACGATGACCCAAACAGAATCTTTCTTAGTGGGTGTCAAAGGCAACCCACTAACAAAGTCCATCGTCACTCGATTTCATTTCCATAAAGGAATCTAAACAGGCTGTAGCAAACGTGAAGGTAACTGGTGCTCAGCCTTAACTTGCTAGTATGTCAAACAACGAGTAACAAAATCCGTCACCTCACGTTTCAAACCTGGCCACCAGTACAACTCACAAAAATTGCGACACATTTTATTACCACCGGGATACATAGCACAACGGCTATTATGCGCCTCCCTCAGAATCAACTGTCTCAGATCAGAATCATTCGGCACACAAACCCGAACTCGAAAACACAAAATCCTATCTTTATTAGCCCAAAATCATATGTACCGCCACTATCAACCTGACGAAACCGTAGAACCAAAGACTCATCCCCTAACTACTTTTCTCAAATCTACCCAATCCAAGTCGACTTAACTTGCAACTCAGTCAACATACTTCCATCATCGAACAGACTAGGATGAGCGAACATCGCCCTCAAATCAATCATCGCTCTACGACTGAGAGCATCGGCCACCACATTAGCCTTATTAGAATGGTACTCTATCATATAGTCATAATCATTGAGCAGCTTAATCCATCAACATTGTCATTCAACTCCTTCTAAGTAATGAGGTACTTGAGGCTCTTGTTATGAATGTAGATAATACACCTCTCACAATACAGATAGTGCGATCTTTAATGCAAATACCACAGCAGCTAACTTGAGATCATGCGTCAGATAATTCCCCTCGTGTGACTTAAGCTGACGAGACGCATAAGCCACAACCTTACCGTCTTGTATTAGAACGCAACCCTACCTAACATGCGATGCATTACTATAGACCATAAACTGTTTACCAGATTTAGGTTATATTAAAACAGGAGCCTGAGTTAGAATAGACTTGAGCTTATCGAAGCTCAATTGTTGCGAATTAGTCAAAACAAAAGGAACACCCTTGTGCAGAAGCTTAGTCAAAGGGGCTGCAATAAGAGCGAACCCCTCAACAAAACGCCGATACCTCGCAAGACCCAGAAAACATCGAATTTTCGATACGTTCTTAGGCTATTTCCAATCAGGCACAACCTCAATCTTTCTAGGATCAATTCGAATCCTCTTAGCAGAAACTATGTGCCTCAGAATGGTTACCTCTTGCAACCAGAACTTACACTTACTCAACTTAGCGTAGAGCTGTTTCTCTCGGAGTACTTGAAGAACTACTCTAAGATGCTCATCATGCTCGTCCTCGGTATTAAAGTACACCAGAATATCGTCGATGAAAACCACGATGAATTGATCCAGATACGGCTAAAACACTCGGTTTATAAAATCCATGAATGCAGCCGGAGCATTTATCAATCCAAAGGGCACAACTAAGAACTCGTAGTGCCTATAATGAGTCCTAAATATAGTTTTATGGACATCAACTTCCTTAACTATAAACTGATGATACCCAGATCAGAGATCTATTTTTGATAACATTGAAGCCCCTCGAAACTGATCAAACAAATCGTAAATTCTTAGAGGCGGATACTTATTCTTCACAATCAGTTTATTCAACTTCCAGTACTCGATATACATCCTTATGGTGTTATCCTTTTTTTTTATAAATGAAACCAGTGACCTCTACGGAGACACACTAAGACAGATGAAACCACAATTCAGAAGCTCTTGAAGTTAAGCCTTAAGCTCTGTAAGCTCCTTCGGTGCCATACGGTATAAAGTGATGGACACCGGAGCTGTACTCGATAGACGCTCGTTGCCAAACTCAACTTCCCGATTCGAAGGTAAACCTGATAACTCCTCAGAAAAGACATCCAGAAATTCCCTCACTATTCTAATATCCCCAACAAAAGAGTCCCAAGAAACTGAAACACTGACGAAAGACATAAATGCCTCACACTATTTCCGAACCAATTTTTCAGCCACAAGAGCAGAGATCACATTAAACAGATAATCTTAACGCTTACCAATCACAACCACCTCATTATCCTCGATCCTCAGAACAACCCTCTTAGTCGCACAATCCAAACTAACCTGGTGTTCAACTAACTAGTCTATACCCAGAATTAAGTCGAACTCTCCAAACAGTAGTTCCATCAGATTTGCCAGAAACACAGTCTCTTTGTAGTTCTAACGGAATATTCCTATAAAGTCTATTAACTAGAACAAACTACCCAAACGGACTCAGTACAGTAATCTTACAAGAAGTGCTCTCAATAGAAATCCCCAGGTTTTCAGAAACAATACTAGCTACATAGGAGTGTTAGAACCTATGTCTATCAGAGCAGTATATGAAACATCAAAAATAAAGAATGTACCCGTGATCACATCAGGGGCGTCTCTATCCTCTCGGTGATGAACAGCATAAACCAGTGCATGTTGCCTCACCTAAGTCTGACTAGCACCTCTACCAGGTGCTCTCTGTCCTCGGCATACCATTACCACCCCTAGCCGGCCTACGGCCCCTAGGTGGTCGCTAAACTACCCTTTGAGGCTGTACAGAATTCAATCTTGAAGCTTGCATCTGATCAGACTTCTGTGGACACTCTCAAATCTGAGGCTCCAAAGACCCACACCTTAGACAAGCCCCAAACCTCTTCCAACACTCGCCCGTTTGGCGCCTACCACAACCACCACATGGCTGAACCCTAGTAGGAGTAAAAGGAAACCTCCTTAACAGGCCCATCAGGTCTGGCCTATTTTTTAGGCCTCTAAACAAAACTAGATGGCTCAGAATCCCTCTTATTATTACCTCTCTCAAGATCCCTATTTTGGTGCTCCACGCGTTTAACCTCATCGGCGATCTTCGCCATATCTATAGAACCACGAACTCTTACCCCTTCTGTGAAGTAATCAATACCCGCAAATTATCCTTCAAGCCATCCTCAAAATAGACGTATTTCTCATACTCAGATGCCACCAGCTCAACTTCAGAAACTCAGCATCATACTCGGTAACAGATTTATCACATTGCGTGAGATTCATGAACTCATGCCTACGAACACCAACATAGCTCGTGCTCACATATTTCCCCTGAAGTTGTCTTAAAATAGTCTCAGTTCAGACGATTAGGCTAAGTACCCTCCTCAACTAAGAAGAACCTTAAGTTTCTACTTAGGAGTACAGTCGATGTCGTTCATGATCCTCTTGGTGGCCTCCAACCAATACTCGGCTACAGTAGAGACGACTCTAGTGACACCCCTAAACAGCTTAGCTCTATTGGACCAGAGTAGTCCAGTTACTGACCCACGACCCCCAGATCCAGAATGGATCCTCTCCAACACCCTCAGCATGGCTTGGGACAATATGTCGTCCCCAGCCGAGTGAATTTAAGACCTAGTCTTAGTAGCAAGTGAAATCAGTGTCTCAATAGTGTCTCAGTTGGGCAGACTACCCAGACAGGAAAACTCAGCTCGAGCTCCCTGCAGCCTCTACTGCACCCACGAATACCACGACCGCGAGTTCCACGAGCGCTCATCGTCTATTTCAAAATTTATCTACATTATAAAATTTTATGTATCAGTTTTAATATTTATTAACAGATATTTTATGCGTAAATTATCAAAGGTTCAGAAGTGTTTTAGAGATTTTAATCTCCAACTAGCTCAATATAGTTTCCAGAAAATGCTAACTACAGTGTTTCCAAAGTATACTATCTAAGTTTAGAAATACTTACAGGATCGGCGCCGGAGACTCTGTGTACCATATACTTTCTCAAAATTATCCAAATTATTTTAAAATCAGTTCTTTTTTAAACACAATTTTGGAACCCAAAATTTCATAGCCCTAGTTTTGATAGCCTTTACCGCCCCACGGTAGGCCCACAGTCGATCGGAATGACCCCTACAACCTTAGGAAAAATTTTCAAATCATGGGCCCATATGCTAGTGTAGGCCCACACACCCATGTGGCCCACACGACCACACTCACACTATCACACGGCTGTGTCTTACGCACGTCCATGTCCTCACGGTCTTGTCTTACACACGGCCAACCACACAGCCAGGCACACACCCATGTGACGTTGACAGTATGGTTTTTTGGCTTTTGCTGAAGCTTGATTTTTTTACATTTTGGGAACACACCTGTTATGTTTTCGATGCAAAAACACTACCGAGCCATACAACACCTATAATCGACTAATAAATCATTGAATTAGACGCTTAAATCGATATTCAACCAAACTACATCGAATTAAACAATCCTTTAATCCACCAAAACCCTTACCTTCGAATGAGTAACGGTGATTTTGCACAACTATAGCACCGATTGGAAGTCCCTATCCCTTTGATCTTCTCCTAAGCAATAATAACGAACCTTATTAACCAAAGATTCACCAATCAAAACCATAACCACACTTACTAAAAACACACAATGAACACCAAAATATCGATATACGAAATTATGACAGCAAATAGAAAAATGAAAAACAGAATCGCCAAAAGGGAAGAAGAAGGAGAAAATAGAAGAGAATATGAAGAAAAATTAATGTCAGATTTTTGGGAATTTTTGGAAGAGAGAGGAAATTTTTGAAAAAAAAGATATGCCAACATAATCCCTCATTTTTCTCCCACTAACCCACTAACTCATAACTCCCTCAGAATTTTAGCTCTATCGAAACTCTGTCAGACAACTAAGAAAAAATTAACATCCACGCTTGCGCAGGGGTTTGAACACAGAACCTCCAACATACTAACTCTCTTACCAGTCAAACCAGTAGGCTTATTCTGATATAGATTAACAGACAATTTTATATAAGTCCTCTCAACAAGGGTAAGGCTAGAATTAGAAAAATAACAAAATTTGACAAAAGGGAGACTTGAACCCAAGACCTCATACACACCCCAAAATATTTAACCACTGAAGCAAATACGCACTTATGTCAGATATTTACAGAAACATGAATAAATAAATCAAGGCGTTACAAAGTTGCTTATTTAAATAACTACTTTTAGATCATACATTTAAAACAACTCATCTTGCTAATACTGATAAGTTTACATCTCAGTATTTTATTGATTGAGTTTGAAAACTTTTGTAAAAGCTTGTTATTTATGCGTATAATAGTTTAAAGAAATTATTGATTGAATGCATCTGATTAATGTCTAAACCATTACTTATGAAAACTAAACTTCCTATTTCAACATGAAATTATGTTGATTTGCGTATCGTACGCATAAAGCCAATAAGTTATAAAAAAACTCCCCATTACAATTGATTTTTGGTTAAGAGCTAAATATTTCTCACCTTTGAATTTTTGTATGTGCGTATATATTCCAATTGCTCCAATAGAATGCACAAAGATGGGTGAATCCTCAAAGAAAGTTGGGAATATATATTAATTACAAGTTTCTTTGTATTATTAGAGGTTTTGAATGTATTGGAGATTCATTATGACATGATTTGTAATTACAAGTTTGATTCGATAGTTTTCTCGACATTAGGGGGAGAGAAATAATAACTTGTAATGAGTTAGGGGAAGTGTAATTTGAACTAGAAGTTCAACAAGGATAACTCATTACAAGTTAACTGTTGATGTATTTACAAACTTAATGAGAATAACCAAGTGTTATTTACCATCTAATATTTTAATTTGAATCAAAGTCCTAGTAGAATAATCAGTTAAAATAAATAATAGATTAATCGATTCCAAATATTAAAATTCTTTTAGATGGCTATATAGTGAAAGTGTGTGCTCCAGAAGAGACCCAATACATAACTAATAAGTAAAACTCCAGAAGAGATTCAGGTACCTAAAATTGAAGATTAAATTAGTGAAAATAAAATATCTCGATAAGTTATGTCAATTCGAGAAACTATAAAATCGAATAATAAAAGTGGTCAATAATGATTTTGCATGCAATATTATTACTGAAATAATGAAATAAAAGGAGGGTCTTGAATAAATCTATTGAAAAATATAGATGTGAAATAAATTGTTCAAAATAGAAAGACGCAACTCAAATACAATTAAATTCGTAGAGTTTTTGGACCAGTAGTCCAAATATCTAAAGGTATAAAGTTAATGAGGGTAAAATGAAGTAGTTTTGCAAAAGTGAAATAAAAATATGAAGTTTTTCGCTAAGTCTTGGCATTGATTATGAAAAGATATAAAGTTAATATCTAAAGGTATAAAGTTAATGAAGGTACAAATGAAGTAGTTTTGCAAAAGTGAAACAAAAATATGAAGATTTTCGCTAAGTCCTGGCATTGATTATGAAAAGATATAAAATTCTTTTGTGGTGGATACAATAAACTTTAGATATATTATTAAACTGACAATTCATAAAAGATTTAATTTGCGTCTAATGGTTGTTATTACAACCTTTTATGAATTACTATATAGTAATGTTTATATTAAAATCCTTGAAAGATTTAGAATGCCAGAAGCATATTGAAATTATCGGGAAATTGTTCATTTATATGAATTGAAATAATTTAGACATATGTGATAAATTTGACTGAGTAAATAGTAATTGAAGAAAGATTATAAAATGATCCAAAATACTTGTTTATATTTTTATAAAAGAATCATGATTAAAGTTTGCTATGATTATTGTTGAAACTTCTGAAGAGAGCAAAATATATTTCTTCAAAATTTTCTCTCACTCGTGACTTTCAAAAGAATGGTGATATAAATTATTAGCAATACATTCAAATGGTCATTTAAAAAGCTAATATTCAATATTGAGTACGTAGAATATAAGATATTATGTGATGTTATCATGAGGGGGAGTAAATATGCGTTGTACTCTTTTTCCTTAATAGAAGTTTTGTCTCATTGGGTTTTCCTGGTAATGTTTTTAATGAGACATCATGTTATGCATATTATAGATTTGTATATTCTTTTTCCTTCACTAGGAATTTTTTTTCCACTAGGTTTTTATCTTAGTAAGGTTTTAGCGGGACACAATATCTACCAATAGACATCCAATGAGGAGTATTATTTATTAAGTGAATATCCATCAAGATTAAGATAAGTTTTAATGTACTTTAAATTCAAATAGTCATTAGAAGTAGATCGTATTTCATTTATACTCCTTATACCTATAAATAAAGACTTTAGAGAAATTTTGTAAATATTCTCATTGATTAATAAAATACGCTTTCTTTTTACCCTCCCATTCTTTTTGTTATTTACTTTCATCAATTTATTTTATAACAATCTTAAAATATTGATAGAATTTAAGGAAAAAGGTATAAAAATTTATAAAATCAAATTTTTTAAAAAGTAAAGGTAGTAAAATGGTTATTTATAGATAATGGAGCCGCCAATTGTTGATGAATAGATATCTCATGTGTTAGAAAGTTAGGTTGTCCATGTCAACTGGAAGCGTGAGACCTTATAATATACATCGATATGATATGATATAAAATTTTTTAAAATTTTATTTAATTATTTTATTTTAAATATGAAATTTAAAAATATATTAACTTAAAAATAGTAATAAGCTTTACAGTTTAGTACATGCTAATAATTAAAATAAATAGTATATAATTTAAAAACTATTTTATTTAAATTAAATAGAAAATAATTTTTAAAATTTCTATTAACCTAATTAAATGTTTATTTAAACATAAAATTAAATTAAAATTAATTATAAATAATAAATATTATATACAATTAAATTAAAAATTATTTAAGTTAAATTAAATGAACAATTTTTTTAAAATTCTTGTTTATCTAAGTAAATATTTATTTTAAAATAAAACTTTATAGTTTAATTGATAATAAAAATTATAGAAATTATCTTTTAAAAAATATAAATGACATAAAATATGTAATTGTGCCACTTATCATAATTATGGTGCGCGTATTTTGTTATATTATATACTTATTTTTTACTCTTGCGATGTACAAAATTATTGTATTTAAGTTAAAAAATTAAATTTTATTAAATATGTTGACATAATTTTTTTAAAAGTTTTATAAGATTTTACGAATACTATAATTATAAAATTAAAATAATTAATGACAACTTAAATTTTAAAAATCATAATATTCGATAAATAAAATATATTTAAAGTAATAAGTTGTGGTAATCTAAGAAATTAGAGATTACATTTTAAAAAGAAAATTTAGAAAAACAAATTAAATAAAGATAAAACCATGAATTTAAAATAGTAGCATATAGTTTGGACTACATTTTTAAAATAATCCTTTGTAATTTGTTGTAATGTTTAAATAATTTCTTCCAACTTTTTCTTTTAAACTTTAACTATAGTTTTTATTATATATATTCAACCGGCTAGGCCTTGACTCTGTTGGTAAAGACGGATGCTCTAGGTTTTGAGTGTGTGAATTTTAGTACAGTTCAATTAATTTGATTTCTTGACTTTAGTTTAGATTGTAATAATTCTTAATCAGTTTTTACTTGTAATTGTTTGATTATGCTTTGTGATTACTTGGACAGTTCGTGTTGTAACAATGTAATATTTGTAGTCACTCAGACATATATTTGTATTGTAATTATAACACTTTAAAAATGTTTATATATATATATATATATATATATATATATATATATATATATATATATTTATATAAATGAAATAAATTAAAATAACATAATTAAACTAGTGAAAACAATAAATAAATTAATATAAAACATAAAAATGAATACGTTTAATATTTAAATATGATTTTATATTTTATAAAGTTCATAATTTTTTGATTATTTCTAACATCTGATAATTAAAAAATTTTCTTGAAAATAATATTGGAGCTAACTTTTAATTAATTATTTTAAATGTATACTGAATAATGAATTTTTTTAAAAAAGCAACCATATTTAAATTTCTAAAAAAATTAAAAAACAGATTCAATTTTAAATTAAGTTTAGTGGATTTTTTTATAAAAAATTTATATTTTCCATTATGTTAAACTTAGTTAATGTTTTAAATATATATTTTAAGCTTTTCACATTTTTTGTTAAAGTATTAAAAATATGTTTCTTTACATTATATCCTTCCTCTTATTCATTTCCCACATAAATACCATCTATACCTAATCACTTCATTCATATTAAAAAAAAAACAATTACTTCACAATCATTTCACACGGCAAAAATCCAATACTTTTCCCTTCAAAACAATAGTAAAGAAAATAATTAATATATAGTCAATCAAAATAAACATTATCTAAAATATAAAACATAATCTATCATCTATTTTTCTTTAAAAAAATGAAAATGGGATGGCTCAGCCCTACTACAAAATTAAAAATTCTATATATCACTAAAAATAAACTCATTCATTTTTTCTTAGATAAATGAAAGCAACATAAATTCATATTTTTAATACATCTATTTTAGATAATTATTAAATAAGATGCTACTAAATGGATTTTTCTTATTAGGAATGAAGTTAGTATGCTAAAATTCAAAATCATATAAAATGGACTAAATTGGAACAAAAAGCAAAGAAGAGGGATAGATTGAAAGATTGAAGATTTGAAGTTGGCTGGATAAAGATTGAATATTTGAAATTGGCTGGATAAAGATCAAATTATTTTTTATATTGTTAAAATTTTTTAATTAGTTTAAATTTGATTTTTAAAATTTTAATTTATCTAGTAATAATGTTTATAGGGAAAATCTAACTAAATTTTAATACTAGAAGTGTATATAAATACTTAGTGGATATAACCAACTGAACACACTTGATTTTGGCATTAATAAATTCTTTTCTTTCTTTCATTTCCTGCGTCAGTGCTTCATTCTATCATTTTATTTTTCTTTCTTTTACTTTCAATATTTTGGCTTAGTTACCTTCCAAGCCCTTTCCCCTTTCCCCTTTCCCCTTTCCACAATTTCCATTAGAAGTCACTTCCATACTCCATCTAGCATGACTTATTTCATGATTAACTAAGTCTATTTTAGCCTTAGTTCAATTATCGCTCCAACAAAATAATAGCAATATATGAACCCACACTAAATATTTTACAATTCGGTATTCGGTATTCGGTATTCGCTATCTCTCCGGTATATGTGATAGTACAAATTCGTCCTTTAAATTTGATTCGATTTAAATTCAAAAAGTGCATGTTGAGTTGGAATTATTTGGAGTACAGTTGGGAAGTTGGGTCAGCCGTGCTGTATTCAAAATCTTGCAAACAAATTGGTGTGTTCAAGTGGGAAAAACCAGTTGGATTCTGCCAAGAGAGACAGTGATCGGATTTAAACGACCTATACGGTTCAGACCGTTAATTCGAGTTGGACTTTTCAGACCGCAAGGTTGTCGAAGTCTTAAATTATGAGTATGTGTTACGTGGTTAGAATTTGACAAGGGTTGATTTGTAAGTCGTATCGAAACCGACTACAAAAGGAAAAGCTAGTAGTTTGAAGCGTCCTCGACCACTATAACCAACTTATCGGTTGGAAGGAAAAACCTTCTTTCAAGGATCGGTTCAAGTTCGGGGTGTACCGAGTCTAACGTTAAGCTTAAAATATTTTATTCACTCATTTATTTTATTTGCTTAAATTTATTTTTTCAATTTCAAATTTGTTCTTATTTTTATTTTATTACACTATGTATTTGCTTATTTTATTATATTTATCAATTAAAACCCCTATTTTTCATTTTTCAGCATTGCTACGCACAAGTCATAGACACGATTGTGACCATGACAGTTATTCTGGTCAAGAGAAAAAAGTGAAATTGGATAGCCAGTCCCTGTGGATTTGACCCAACTACTATATACTGTTATTTAGTGTTATCTTGTCGTCGTATTTTATATTTGGTGGTTTTAACGCCCATCAAATTTTGGTGCCGTTGCTAGGGATTGGAAAATTTGTTCTAATTTTTGTTTGTTTTCTTTATGACCAGGTTAGAACCGGGGACTCTAGCATTTGAACAGGAAATAGAGAAGTTGGCTCGAACACTTCAAAGAGAAGCTATTCGGCGTGATAAACAACCACAACCCGACTTTGACACAAGATCTTATACCAAATATATTTTATCATTCGATGAACCAAATGAAATGGCAGATCAAACTATACGCCAACTTGTAGTAGCACCAGATGAACAATAGCCACTATGCATAACTTACCCAACGAGTGAAACACCGTTCGAATTAAAATCGGGCTTAATTATTTATTGCTCACTTTTTGTGTTTTGAAAAACGAGAACCCCCACACACATTTGAAGGAATTCCACATGGTTTGTTTAAGCATGAAACTGGAGGGAGTAACCAATGATCAAATTAAATTCCAAGCTTTTCCTTTTTCATTAGTCGACTTAGCTAGGGAATGGTTATTTTATTTACCTTCAGGATCTGTTAATATATGGACTGATATGTCTCGGTTGTTTCTTGACAAGTTTTTCCTAGCAACCTGAGTAGTCAAATTATGGAGAAGCATGGTCGGAATACAATAAAAAGAAACAGAGTCACTTTATGACTATTGGGAGTGATACAAGAAGTTGTGCGCAAGTTTTCCACAACACGGCATGCCTAAACAATTGCTCTTACAATATTTTTATAAGGGGTTACTCCCAATGGAAATGGAAATGATTGATGCCACTAGCGGAGGGGCATTTGTGAATATGACTCCTCAAAGAGCTAAGGAATTAATTTCGACCATGGCTGTAAATCTCAACAGCATCAACCATCTATAGAACCTACGAGAAGGGTTCATGAGTTAAGTACTCCTTTCTTAGTAGATAAGATTGACGAGCTTACTAATGTGGTTAAAAATATGCTTGCAAGAAAAACGAACCTAGCTAGGTCGTGCGAAATTTGTGCCAAGCCTGATCATCATACCAAATCGTGTTTGATTTTACTTGAGGGCACAACTGCACAAGTAGATGTTGTTGGGAACTTCCCAGGGCCACCTCAATGGTACTATGATCCATACTCAAACACGTACAACTCAGGGTGGAGGGCCTATCCGAATCTAAGCTATGGATCTAACCTTCGATACAATCAACCATATCAACCAAGACCACCTCTGCCTCAACAATATCAACCTCCAAAGTCATCTCTTGAAACCATAGTAGAAGGCTGGCCGTTAGCACCGAAAAGTTCCAACAAAAGTCTGAGGCGCACTTACAAGAAATTGATCAGCAAATAAGTAAGCTAGCATTTATGGTTAGTCGTTTAGAAAACCAATGAAAATTGCCATATCAAACTGAGCTGAACCCACGTCAAAATGCGAGTGCTATGACCATAAAAGATGGAACAGAGTCATAATTAATGTCTGGAATAAGTTGTGAACATGACACTGAACAATAAGAACAAAAAGTCGAACTAATAGCTCCCATGGAGCCAACACCATAGAAACCATTTGTTGTACCTCCCCCATTCTCCAGAAGGCTCGCCCAAGTTAAAAAGGAATGAGAGGAAAAAGAAATCCTTAAGACATTTTAAAAGGTAGAAATCAATATTCCTTTACTTGATGCAATTAAACAGGTTTCATGCTATGCAAAATTTTTGAAAGAATTATACACCAGTAAAAAGAAACTCCAATGAAATAAATGGATGAATGTGGGAGGAAATGCTTCTGCAGTACTACAAAGGAAAATCCCTCCTAAGTGTAAGGACCAATGTATGTTTTCTATGTCCTAAAAAATAGGAAATATTAGCATAAAGAAAGCCATGTGTGATTTGGGAGCATCTATTAACGTAATGCGTTTATTGATTTTTAAATTGCTAAACACGGGTCCTTTGAAAAGAAATAGGGGTGATAATTCAATTGGTAGATAGGTCATGTGTGTATCTAGACGGTTGCTGAAAGATATCCTCATAAAGATAAATGAACTAATTTTACCTGCAGACTTTTACATCATCACTATGGAGGACGATCACTCAAAAAAATGCTTCTAATATTCTACTCAAGAGACCATTCCTAAGCATCGCATGTATAAAAATTGATGTATGAAGTGGAACCCTCACAATGGAATTCGATAGCGAAGTGGTAAACTTTAATGTTTATGAGGCAATGGGTCAACCCAGTACAATGCCGAATATTTCTAGTATTGATATTATTAAACCACTAACAAAATTTCATTTTAAATATCATGAAGAGGACGGGTTACAAATGGTGCTTTGCAAAAGTTTAGATCTTGAAACAATGGATAAATTGAAAGAGTTAATAATGTTCAGAGAACCGATTCGTGAAACAATTATTCTATTGGAGATCTATAATTTCCTGGAAACCAAGGTAAATACTTTGAACTTTCTCCGTCCAAAGCTAAACTTTTGCCTTCTTGTAACACCCCGAACCCGAGACCGTCGCCGGAGTCGAACACGAGGTGTTAACAGACTTCAACCCACTTATTGAGAGTTTCCCGACAAGCTGCCAATCTGTGTACTAGTCGCTCCAAAATTCATAACTTGAGTTTTACAACTCGAAAATCAGTTTCGCAATTTTTCCCTGAAACTAGACTCATATTTCCATCTACATATTTTTTTCTAGAATTTTTGGTCGAGCCAATTAGTACAGTTTATTAGTTAAAGTCTCCCCTGTTGCAGGGATCGACTACACTGACCTTTGTGCATTACGAATTGGATATCTCCCTGTACAGGGCTTAAATACTGATGCCGTTTGTTTCTATAGAAACTAGACTCAGAGAGGAATCTACACATATATGGCATGACTCCTAATTATCTCTGGTTAATTTAAAATGATTTTCCAAAGTCGGGACAGGGATCCAGAAACCGTTCTGGCCCTGTTTCACAAGAACTTTAATATCTGTTAACTTATAACTCATATGACCATTTCGTTTCTTCTATATAAAAGTAGATTCATCAAGGTACATTTACATAATTTATTTACTATTTAATACCATTCCTACTATTTTTAGTGATTTTTCAATCTCACGTTACTGCTGCTGCCAGCACCTGTCACTAAAGCAACTATGCCTATTTCATGATTTCCTTTGATCTAACTAGTGATTCATCATACATGTCACAAATCATGATCATGACTAGCCATACCAGAGGCTAATCATTATCCAACATCTCCCTACTACACTATGGCCATAACATGCATTTTAACACCAAAATAATCAACCATGGCATAAGGCATGGAAATCGAATTACCAAGACTTGTGACTTAACATTTGAGAACTAAATCCAACCGAGCATTTATGCCATTTTCACATGGCTAAAAGTTTACATACCAAAGTTCAACAAAGCATATTAGCCTATACATGCCAAAATGTTCTCCTAAACCGACTACACAAAAAATACCAAAAGTTGCTAGCCGTGTGATGACTCCAATGACGATCACGAGCACGCAAAAAGGACGAGTCCGAGAAACCTAAAATGGCGACAAGCAAACACCGGGTGAGTATATAACTCAGAAGCCATAAGCATTATATTGCCGTTCAGTAATAATATACCATAAAAGAAAATAATTAATGCGGATTAAAATCCTCCATCCACACCCCAAACGGTACTATAATTCTTTAGGCATTTCGGTTTGGTCACATACCAAGCCCTACTTGATATTTCATACATTACGCCATATGACATTGCATGCATTTATTTTCGAGCATAATCACCACATAGATCAAGACTTACCAAACCAAAATTCCAAATATAAATATAATGTCCATTCCTCATGAGCTCAAGGTGTTTACTCGTACCGCTGTCCATGATTGACTCAAGAAGGCAGCACATAGAACATGTACGTTTATTAGAGGATGTGCAATAAGCCCGCACACTTAGTGCTTAATAGTCGAACTCGCACACTTAGTGCTATATAATCAAACTTGCACACTTAGTGCTGTATAATTTGAACCCGCACACTTAGTGCCAATTTGTGATTATAAATGTTTACACCCGCACACTTAGTGCCGAAACCGATCATTCAATACATCTCACCTCTTTTCTTTCAATTCAATATTTTTATCACCACATACATACATGTTTATATATATATTCTACCATTTCATTCAGCATCATTACTTGGACATTACGACCCTTTAAATTAGTACAAAATAAGTGTTTAATGACTTACCTTATATCGGATGAAATGATTCCCAATCTACTACTCGATTATCTTTGCTTTGCCTTTGCTTGGTTCTCCCTCTTTGATGTCTTGATCTAAAATGAATACATTTAGTAGTTTAATCTTCTTGCTGGATTTTTATGTGTATAACTTAATGGTTTTCACCCCATTTCACAACTATCTTTGTTCAAAATATCAAAATCTCAACCAACATTTGTTTAATGCTTCAAGGTCGAATGCATGGTTACCATTAAGCTAATCTAGTCTCAAGTATTTTAATCCTAACATACAACATCATGAATCAACTCAACCTTATAAGCCAATATTACTCCTACAACCGATTGTAAGGAGTTAACAAAAAAATATATTTTACAAACATATACACCCATATGGCCGATTTTACCAAATCAAATTTAACCTTACTTATCTCAAATTTTCATTTCATACTATCATCCCCATGACATAGCAAGGTTTTGAATCATGGACTAATTAGAACTAAAACTAGCAACTAAGAACATGCATGAATCTCATGGCACCATATTAAACATACCTTAATCTAGCTACAAGGATGGCCAACCTATTCCAAACCAACCATGAGCAAGGACCCCTCTCTTCTCCCTTGAGATTTTCGGCCAAAAGGATGAAAAAAAAGATGAACAAAGCTTTTTTTTTTTTTTTTTTTTTCTTTCTCACTTGCACGGCAATGGGGAGGGGAGGGGAAAGCCTTCACACACACACTTTTTTTTTTATTACTCATGCACCTTATTTTATTTATTTCAACATAAAACACTCACCCAACATGTTTCATGACATGTCTTGCCCATGCTTCCTTGTCATGGCCGGCCACTAGCACTTGGGGGATTTTGACATGCAAGTCCTCCCTTTTGACTACATGTACTATTAGGTCCTTATAGATTAGCCTATCATTTTCAAAAGTGACATACAAGTCCTACTAACTGAATTCACATGCAATCGACTAAACCGAAGCTTGAAATTTTCACACATTCGTAAATAATATTCTAGACAATAAATATTACGTTCAAACATTTCGGTGACTCGGTTTAGTGGTCCCAAACCACTTCCGACTAGGGTCAATTTTGGGTGTTACAACTCTCCCCACTTAAGGAATTTTCGTCCCGAAAATCTTACCGATAAACAGTTTGGGTAACGCTCTTTCATAGAATTCTCGGGTTCCTAAGTAGCTTCTTCCATCCTGTTTGAGCCATAACACTTTTACTAACGGAACCCTTTTGTTTCGCAACTCCTTCACTTCACGAGCTAGGATACTGAATCGGTTCTTCTTCATAACTCATATTGGCTTGAATTTCAATCTCGGAGGGTTTATTACATGCGAAGGATCGGATCGAGAACGTCAAGCATCGAAACATGGAAAACGTTGTGGATCCTTTCGAGTTCGGGGTAAAAGCAACCTATACGCCATCGGGCCGACTCGTTCGGAGATCTCATATGGCCAAATGAATCTCGGACTCAATTTGCCCTTACTGCCAAATCGAGTATCTTTTCGTGGTGATACCTTAAGAAACACTTTGTCTCCCACCGATACTCAATATCTCTTCGTTTTAAATCCGCGTCGACTTGACGATTGAAGCGACCTTCAAACTTTCACGAATTACTCGAACTTTTGCTCAACATCTCTAATCAAATTCACCCGAAAATTTTGCTTTCACCGAGCTCGGTCAAAACAATGGTGTACGGCATTTACGACCATACAAAGCCTCGTAAGGCGCCATCTTAATGCTTGACTGAAAACTATTGTTGTGGCGAATTCAATCAAGGGTAAATATCGTTCCCATGAACCATTAAACTCGAGGATGCAACATCTCAACATATCCTCAAGTATCTCGAATTATCCGCTCGGATTGACCATCGGTTTGGGGATGAAAAGCGGTGCTAAAATGAAGCTTGGTACCCAAAGCTTCTTGCAATTTCTTCCAAAATCGTGAGGTGAATCTCGGATCTCATCCGACACAATAGAAATCGGTACCCGTGTAATCTCACAATCGAGAAACATACAATTCAGCTAGCTTATCCAATGAAAAATCCGTGCGTCGGGGATAAAGTGAGCCGACTTAGTCAATCTATCAACGACGACCCAAATTGCATCTTTCTTGCTTGCCGACACCGGCAAGCCGGATACAAAATCCATCGTGACTCGTTCCCATTTCCATTCGGTATCATGATTGGTGAAGCAAACCCGTGGGCACTTGATGTTCCGCCTTTACTTGCGACATACTAAGCACTTCAAACAAAGTTGGAAATGTCTCGTTTCATACCATGCCACCAAAGCGGTGTCTCGTGTCGTTGTACATTTTCGTACTCCCGGTGGATTGACATTCGACTCTGTGAGCCTCGTTCAAAATCATCGAAACAAGTTCGAATTCCTTGGAATACATAATCGACCCTTGAACGTCAAGCAATCATGGTCGTCAATCTGAAATTCGATTCCTTGTTCGAACACACTCATCCCGTTTTGCAACCAACTCATCGTCGACTTTACGAGCTTCACGAATTTGACGTATCAATAATGGTTTGGCTTTCAATTCAGCTACTAACACATTGTCGGGTAGAAACGGACAAGTGTACATTCATCGCCATAACGCAAATAGTGATTTACGACTTAAGGCATCCGCAACCACATTAGCCTTTCCGGGTGATAGTCAATGACCAACTCATAATCCTTTAACAGCTCGAGCCAACGTCTTTGTCGCAGATTTAAGTCTCTTTGAGTCATCAAATATTTGAGACTTTTGTGATCCGAATACACATGGCACTTCTCACCAAATAAGTAATGTCGCCATATCTTTAAGGCGAATACGATGGCGACCAATTCGAGATCATGGGTCGGATAATTTTTCTCATGTGGCTTTAATTGTCTCGACGATAGGCCACAACTCGCCCTTCTTGCATCAATACGCAACCCAACCCAAGTAGGGATGCGTCACTATAAATGACAAACCCTTTGCCCGATTCGGGTTGCACTAGAATTGGGGCTTCAATCAAATAAGCTTTCAGTTGATCGAAACTTTTCGACATTTCTCCGTCCATTCAAACTTAACATCCTTTTGGAGTAAGCCGTCATTGGCGTGGCTATCGTCGAAAACCTTTACAAATCGTCGGTAATAACCGCAAGCCCTAAAAAGCTCCTAACTTCGGTAACATTCCTTGGTGGTTTCCAATCGACTATAGCCGAAATTTTGTTCGGGTCCACCGACACCGATCACGGATACCACGTGCCCCAAAAGCTAACCTCTTTCAACCAAAATTCACATTCTTGAACTTTGCGTATAATCGCTTATCTCGTAAGATTTGCAACACTAGCCTCGGTGTTCAAGATGTTCGGTTTCATCTCTCGAATAGACCAAAATGTCATCGATAAATACAACTACGAACCGATCCAAGTATGGCCTAAAAATTCTATTCATTAAATCCATAAACACCGCAGGGGCATTAGTGAGCCCAAACGGCATCACCAAGAATTCGTAGTGACCGTACCTCGTTCTAAAAGCGGTTTTGGGTATGTCCGATTCTCGGACCCTCAACTGATAGTACCCCGACCTCAAATCTATCTTTGAAAACACCGAGGCTCCCTTTAATTGATCAAACAAATCGTCAATTCGTGGCAACGGATATTTATTCTTTATCGTCACTTTATTGAGTTGACGATAGTCGATGCACAACCTCATGCTTCCGTCCTTCTTTTTCACAAACAATCTTGGTGCGCCCCATGGAGAAAAACTTCGGTCGGCGAAACCTCTATCCGTCAATTCTGCAATTGGACCTTCAATTCCTTTAACTCCGTTAATGCCATACGATACGGAGCTATTGAGATCGGCGTAGTACCCGGTACAATTTCGATGCCGAATTCCACTTCTCGAACCGGTGGCAATCCGGTAACTCATCCGAAAAACATCCGAATACTCACAAACCACTGGTACCGATTCGAGTTTCTTTTCCGTCTCTTTACTTTCAAACACATACGCAAGGTATGTTTCACACCCTTTTCGCATATCTCCGGCGGTCATAGAAGATATTATCGCTGCACTCCTTTTAAATCGATGAGACTCGACTCGGACTACCTCATTATTTGCACTCCTCAAATCAATGGTTTTCCTTTTGCGATCCACCATCGCATCATGTACGATCACCAATGCATACCAAGAATAACATCGAATTCATCAAATGGTAGAAGCATCGGATCGGTAGGAAAACAGATTCTCGAATTATTAGGGGCATCTCTTACACACTTTATCAACGAGTGCGTATTGACCCAAAGGGTTTGACACTGAATTACGAACTCGATGAGACTCAACGGTAGAGTCTTCTTGGATGCTAAAGTTTCACATACATATGAATGAGTAGAGCCGGGTCAATCAATGCAATCACACTAGTATCAAAGAGAGTAAAAGTACCGTGATAACGTCGGGGAGGATGCCTCCTCTCGTCTTGCGGATGGCATATGCTCTAGCAGAGCACGGGTCTCGGATCGAATACCGTATCGGTGGCTCCTCTCGATTACCACCCCTACCTCCCGAAATCCTCGGGGTCTACCTCTAGTAATGTCGCCCCACTCGATCTTGCACCTTGCATCTTATTCTTCTCATCTAGCTCGTGCAATCTCTAATGAAGTGGTCCTTGAACCACATCCGTAATGAGCAGGTTAATGGACTTACCCCAACATTCACCTAGGTGTCGTCTTCCACATTGGGGGCATTCAGTCTCTCTTGACGATTATTGCCCACACTAGCCATCAAGTAGCTCGGAGTCCGTCGATGGTCGTGCTCTAATGGAAATTCCCGCATCGTCCTCGATTTATTAGTGTCCTCCACGAACTTCTTTACGATCGAGAACGGAGCTTTACCCATCGATCTCTTACGATAGTCTTTAGCTTCAAATTCAGCCTTCTTCTTCTCCTTTCCAAGTTCTTCCGCCTTGCGAGCTCGTTCGACCAGCGTCACGAACTCCTTTATCTCCAAAATACCCACTAGTAGTTTTAAATCTTCATTCAATCCTTCTTCAAATCTTTTGCACATAGCAACCTCATCGACCACACACTCCCGAGCATACCGACTAAGTCTTACGAACTCATGTTTGTATTCGTCTTGTCATACGGCCTTGCTTGAGTTCCAAGAATTCCTTACGCTTCGATCGATGAACCGTTGACTAATATACTTCTTTCAAAATTCTTTGAAAGAAATCCCAAGTAACTCGCTTCGTTTGGGACTATGGAGATCAAAGTCCTCCACCAATAGTAAGTGAGTCTCGCAACAAGGATATAGCACACTTTAGACATTCATCGGTGTGCATGATAGTTCATCAAACACCGAATGGTGTTATCAAGCGAACTTCGGCTCTTTCGGCATCATCAAGAACTATGGCCTTAAACTCCTCAGCCCGCGCTTTCTAATCAAGTCTCTGGTGGCTTACTCGGCCTCATAGGATCGATGGCGATGGCATTACAGCCCTTGGGTGGATTATTTAAATTCGGGAATTGTTGGACAATAGGATTGGTTCGGGCGTATTATGCTACCCACTCGTTCATCATGGTAAAGAAGGCTTGTTTTGCCTCCTCACCTTGATTATTCGCAGATGACCGAGGTTCAACAGCGGCGTCCCTTGTGCAGGAGCAGCCGCTACACTTTCAACGTCATCCGCCAAGGTTCTCTCTACACCGGGATCCATTTACTAATCAAAACAAAAATTTTAACCGTCAGAAGTCATCACACATTTAAACATTAACATTATGGCATGTATAGCTAGACTCATACGCGCTATGGTAGTCCTAGAACCGACTAAACCATAGCTCTGATACCAATAAAAATGTAACACCCCGAACCCGAGACCGTCGCCGGAGTCGAACACGAGGTGTTAACAGACTTCAACCCACTTATTGAGAGTTTCCCGACAAGCTGCCAATCTGTGTACTAGTCGCTCCAAAATTCATAACTTGAGTTTTACAACTCGAAAATCAGTTTCGCAATTTTTCCCTGAAACTAGACTCATATTTCCATCTACATATTTTTTTCTAGAATTTTTGGTCAAGCCAATTAGTACAGTTTATTAGTTAAAGTCTCCCCTGTTGCAGGGATCGACTACACTGACCTTTGTGCATTACGAATTGGATATCTCCCTGTACAGGGCTTAAATACTGATGCCGTTTGTTTCTATAGAAACTAGACTCAGAGAGGAATCTACACATATATGGCATGACTCCTAATTATCTCTGGTTAATTTAAAATGATTTTCCAAAGTCGGGACAGGGGATCCAGAAACCGTTCTGGCCCTGTTTCACAAGAACTTTAATATCTGTTAACTTATAACTCATATGACCATTTCGTTTCTTCTATATAAAAGTAGATTCATCAAGGTACATTTACATAATTTATTTACTATTTAATACCATTCCTACTATTTTTAGTGATTTTTCAATCTCACGTTACTGCTGCTGCCAGCACCTGTCACTAAAGCAACTATGCCTATTTCATGATTTCCCTTTGATCTAACTAGTGATTCATCATACATGTCACAAATCATGATCATGACTAGCCATACCAGAGGCTAATCATTATCCAACATCTCCCTACTACACTATGGCCATAACATGCATTTTAACACCAAAATAATCAACCATGGCATAAGGCATGGAAATCGAATTACCAAGACTTGTGACTTAACATTTGAGAACTAAATCCAACCGAGCATTTATGCCATTTTCACATGGCTAAAAGTTTACATACCAAAGTTCAACAAAGCATATTAGCCTATACATGCCAAAATGTTCTCCTAAACCGACTACACAAAAAAAATACCAAAAGTTGCTAGCCGGTGTGATGACTCCAATGACGATCACGAGCACGCAAAAAGGACGAGTCCGAGAAACCTAAAATGGCGACAAGCAAACACCGGGTGAGTATATAACTCAGTAAGCCATAAGCATTATATTGTCGTTCAGTAATAATATACCATAAAAGAAAATAATTAATGCGGGATTAAAATCCTCCATCCACACCCCAAACGGTACTATAATTCTTTAGGCATTTCGGTTTGGTCACATACCAAGCCCTACTTGATATTTCATACATTACGCCATATGACATTGCATGCATTTATTTTCGAGCATAATCACCACATAGATCAAGACTTACCAAACCAAAATTCCAAATATAAATATAATGTCCATTCCTCATGAGCTCAAGGTGTTTACTCGTACCGCTGTCCATGATTGACTCGGTAAGGCCGCACATAAAACATGTACGTTTATTAGAGGATGTGCAATAAGCCCGCACACTTAGTGCTTAATAGTCGAACTCGCACACTTAGTGCTATATAATCAAACTTGCACACTTAGTGCTGTATAATTTGAACCCGCACACTTAGTGCCAATTTGTGATTATAAATGTTTACACCCGCACACTTAGTGCCGAAACCGATCATTCAATACATCTCACCTCTTTTCTTTCAATTCAATATTTTATCACCACATACATACATGTTTATATATATATTCTACCATTTCATTCAGCATCATTACTTGGACATTACAACCCTTTAAATTAGTACAAAATAAGTGTTTAATGACTTACCTTATATCGGATGAAATGATTCCCAATCTACTACTCTATTATCTTTGCTTTGCCTTTGCTTGGTTCTCCCTCTTTGATATCTTGATCTAAAATGAATACATTTAGTAGTTTAATCTTCTTGCTGGATTTTTATGTGTATAACTTAATGGTTTTCACCCCATTTCACAACTATCTTTGTTCAAAATATCAAAATCTCAACCAACATTTGTTTAATGCTTCAAGGCGAATGCATGGTTACCATTAAGCTAATCTAGTCTCAAGTATTTTAATCCTAACATACAACATCATGAATCAACTCAACCTTATAAGCCAATATTACTCCTACAACCGATTGTAAGGAGTTAACAAAAAATATATTTTTACAAACATATACACCCATATGGCCGATTTTACCAAATCAAATTTAACCTTACTTATCTCAAATTTTCATTTCATACTATCATCCCCATGACATAGCAAGGTTTTGAATCATGGACTAATTAGAACTAAAACTAGCAACTAAGAACATGCATGAATCTCATGGCACCATATTAAACATACCTTAATCTAGCTACAAGGATGGCCAACCTATTCCAAACCAACCATGAGCAAGGACCCTCTCTTCTCCTTGAGATTTTCGGCCAAGGATGAAAAAAAAGATGAACAAAGCTTTTTTTTTTTTTTTTTTTCTTTCTCACTTGCACGGCAATGGGGAGGGAGGAAAGCCTTCACACACACACTTTTTTTTTATTACTCATGCACCTTATTTTATTTATTTCAACATAAAACACTCACCCAACATGTTTCATGACATGTCTTGCCCATGCTTCCTTGTCATGGCGGCCACTAGCACTTGGGGGATTTTGACATGCAAGTCCTCCTTTTGACTACATGTACTATTAGGTCCTTATAGATTAGCCTATCATTTTTCAAAAGTGACATACAAGTCCTACTAACTGAATTCACATGCAATCGACTAAACCGAAGCTTGAAATTTTCACACATTCGTAAATACATATTCTAGACAATAAATATTACGTTCAAACATTTCGGTGACTCGGTTTAGTGGTCCCGAAACCACTTCCCGACTAGGGTCAATTTTGGGCTGTCACACTTCTATTTTGCAAACCCAAGAAATAGAGCTTAAGACATTCCTGGAACACTTGAAATATGCCTACTTGGGTAATGAGAACACATTACCTGTGATAGTTTCTAGTAAACTTTTGGGATTGGAAGAGGAGAGTTTAATTTGAGTCTTGAGAGACTACAAAGGGGCAATCGGGTGTACGATCACCGACAAAAAAGGATTAAGTCCTTCAACTTGTATGCATAAAATTCTAATAGAAGAAAATATGAGCAGAAAGAGAGAAGCTCAAAGATGCCTTAATCCACCAATAATAGAGGTCGTGAAAAAAGAAATTAAAAAATTACTAGACATCGGGATGACCTATCCAATTTACGACTATAATTGGGTTAGTCCAATTCATGTGGTGCTTAAGAAAATCGGTATGACCATAATAAAAAATGCAACAAGAGATTTAGTTCCCACTCGAGTTCAAAACGGGTGGAGACTCTGTATAGATTACAGGAAGTTGAACTCTTTAACTCGAAAAGACCACTTTCCACTTTCTTTTATTGATAAATTTTTAGAACATTTAGTGGGAAAAACTCCCTACTGTTGTCTTGATAGTTATTCAGTTTTCTTCCAAATTCTAGTGGCACCAGAAGACTAAGAGAAAACAACATTTACATGTCCCTTTGGCACATTCACTTATAAACGGATATTGTTTGGACTTTGCAATACGCTAACCATATTCCAGAGGTGTATGGTAAGTATATTTTTCGACTATGTCGAGAAAATAATTAAGGTTTTTATGGACAATTTCATAGTACATGGTAATTCTTTCAGTGAGTGTCTGTCAAACCTCGTTAAAATTTTGGAAAGATGCCTAGAATTTAATCTCATTTTAAATTATGAAAAATGTCATTTTATGGTAGATAAGGGATTGATTATAGGGTATATTGTTTACACTGAAGGGATCGCGGTCGATAAGGCCAAAACTGATGTTATGAATCACTTCCATATCCCACAACTATGAGGGAAATTAGTTATTTTCTTAGTCATGGAGGTTTTTACAGGCACTTTATAAAGGACTTTTTGAAGATTTCGTGACTACTGTGCAATCTATTATAGAAAGATAAAGAGTTTGAATTTGATCAAGCATGCAAAAACATGTTCGACACCCTCAAGCAAAAGCTTGTTTCAGCTTCTACAGTACAACTGCAAAATTGGGATTATCCCTTCGAGCTCATGTGCGATACAAGTAACCAAAGTGTAAGAGCTATCCTTGGACAAAAAATTGGAAAGGAACCTCACGTCATATCTTATGCCTCTAAAACATTAGATGTTGCCCAGAGCAATTACTCAATTATTGAAAAAGAATTATTAGCCATTGTTTTTACTTTGGAAAAATTTAGACCATATTTATTAGGCACTAAAGTTATTGTTTTTTCTGACCATGTAGTATTGAAATACTTGATCGGGAAAAACAAGGCGAAACCTAGACCGATTTGATGGATTCTACTATTACAAGAATTCAATTTAGAGATTAAAGATAAACATAGATGCGATAACTTGGTAGCTGATCATTTGAGCCGAATATCCCTTCCAAAAGATGATGCTTTTCTTAAAGACGACTTTCTAGATGACAATTTTCAATCAACTCAGGCAGTTTACCCATGGCTTGCAGATATGGTAAATTATCTCGCTATAGGTATTATTTCTTCCAACTTATCACGTTATGAAAAGGACAAACTCAAGAGTGACTCATGATATTATATTTGGGACAACCCATACTTTTGGAAATGTTGTTTCGATCAGGTAATTAAATGATGTGTCGCAGAGACTGAGGTACAATCTATACTAACTTTTTGTCATTCTTATGGTTGTAGAGGGCATTTCAGTCCTAAACACATTGCATATAAAGTACTTGAATGTGGATTATTTTGGCCACACATCTTTCGTGATGCTTACTTATTTTGTAAGACTTGTAAGAAATGCCAAAAAGTGGTTAATTTAAGCCTAAAGAATGAGATGCACCTAACTTCTATATATGTGTGCGAAATTTTCGATGTATGGGGCACTGATTTCATAAGACTGTTTGTTTCATCATTTAAAAATGTTTACATTATTCTCTCTGTTGATTACAAGTCTAAATAGGTAGAAGCTAAAGCTACCCATCGTGCCAATGTTAAAATTGTAGTAGATTTTCTAACAAATTCTATCTTTTCTAGGTTTGGCACGCCGAGAGCATTAATCAGTGATAGAGGAATTCATTTCTACAACAAAGGTAATTGATACGTTATTGAAAAAGTACAGGGTTATACAACGAGTGGCCATTACTTATCATCTACAAACAAATGGTCAAGTAGAAGTTTCAAACCGCGAAATAAAGTTAATTCTGGAGAAAACCGTGAACCCAAATAGAAAGAACTAGAGCTTGCATTTAAACAATGCATCAAGGGCATATCGTACTACTTACAAGGGACCTATAGGAATGTCCCCTTATTGATTGATATTCGATAAACCATGTCACCTTCCACTGGAGTTAGAACATAGGGCATTTTGGGCGGTAAAAAAATGTAACATGGAGTTGGACACCGTAGGTAACAATCAGAAATTAAGCAGTCAAGAGCTCAAGGAAATCCGGCACGACGCATATGAAAATGCCCAAATTTATAAAGACAAAACCAAGGCATTTCATGACCAAAAAAATCCTGTAAACAATTTTCAGTTAACCAGAAAGTGTTACTTTACGATCCCACACTGAGAAATTTTTGGGTAAACATCGAATCAAATGGCTTAGTCCTTTTGTTATTACTAAATTATTTCCTCATGGTGCAGTTGAGATTAAATGTAAGGAGTCTGAGAAATGCTTAAAGTCAATGGTCAAAGGTTAAAACCCTTTTACGAGAATTTTCAAGTACACATGGCAAAGGAATTATTCTTCGAAGAGCCGAACAATTAAATTTTTAGGTCGTCGAGCTAAGGACATTAAACAAAAGTGCTTTATGAGAGGCAACCCATATTTTATTTTATTTTATTTTATTTTGAATTCTAGTTTAGCTTGAGAATAAAATAAAATATTATTTTAATCCATTTGATTGTGTTATTTTCCAGAAGCATGGACGAAGGCAATCATTTTTTAGTAGTTGAAATAAAATCGTGGCGTGGGCACGGTTATGTTCGGTGCGTACATCTTTTCAAAGTAAACAAACCCATACCCCAACCTTAAAAATCAAATGGCTTAGTCCTTTTGTTATTACTAAATTATTTCCTCATGGTGCAGTTGAGATTAAATGTAAGGAGTCTGAGAAATGCTTAAAGTCAATGGTCAAAGGTTAAAACCCTTTTACGAGAATTTTCAAGTACACATGGCAAAGGAATTATTCTTCGAAGAGCCGAACAATTAAATTTTTAGGTCGTCGAGCTAAGGACATTAAACAAAAGTGCTTTATGAGAGGCAACCCATATTTTATTTTATTTTATTTTATTTTGAATTCTAGTTTAGCTTGAGAATAAAATAAAATATTATTTTAATCCATTTGATTATGTTATTTTCCAGAAGCATGGACGAAGGCAATCATTTTTTAGTAGTTGAAATAAAATCGTGGCGTGGGCACGGTTATGTTCGGTGCGTACATCTTTTCAAAGTAAACAAACCCATACCCCAACCTTAAATTTTGTTAGCCCAAAATAACCTAAAAGAATACGAGGAAAAAAGAGCCAAGCCGAAGCAAATAAGGACAGAAAGAGAAAAATAAAAAATGCCAGGAGGCCGACCCAAAAGAAAAAAAGGGGGGGGAAGTGGGCCAAACAACCAAATAAAGAAAGAAAAAAAGAAAAAAAAGAGAAAAAAGGGCCAAACAACCAAAAGAAAAAAAAACAACAAAAATAGGAAATTCATTTTTTTTCAAACCCTCACATTTCCCTATCTTTTCTTTCCTTCTTCTTCTTCCCCAAAATCCTAACTATCAAGCCACCATCGTTCAGCCTTTCACCACCGTTGGGCCTCTTCACCGATCTTTAACACTTATCGACGACGTACCACCGTCGAATAACCTTCTCCCAAAAATGCCACTGCTCTCCATCTATGCCGCCATCACCTTCTCTACTTCCCCCTCCGTCAAACATTGCCTTTTGCAAACAAATCTATCGTTTTCCAATCACTGCTCACACCCCCACCGTCGGGCCTACATCAAGCGCCATCACCTCTCCTAAACCACCCCAAAACCTCACATTTCTTCACCCTTATACAAAACCTAACCATCACCTTTACAACTATAAACCCCACCTTTTTTCCCCATCATTGCCATCCTACAAAGTACACAAACTGTCTTAATGTTGATCGCAACCATCCACTGTCGATATAAATTGTCGCCGATTGATTTTAGAGCCCAAAAATAGACCATGGTTCGTACTAAACAATAGTGAACTGATGTTTTCTCGGTTTCTCTAAATCGAGGTCGAAACCAATTTTCAACACCACCAGTTTTAAACCTAGACGACAAAGTTTCAAAACCACAACTGATACATGTTGCTGGACCTAGACAACACGGATGTTAAAGAAGCTTAACAATAGTCGAGATGGAAAGTTCACGTGTTCATCCCAATGGTTCTAACGACATAATGTATAACGTTCTAAATTCACCACATGTTTTATCGTTATTAACATTTCCTATAGGTTATTTGGATGGAGCTAGCACTTTAGATCATAATGATACTATGCCATTGAGCCAAAGTTAGCAACTAACTCCACGACAAACAAGGTTGGCTATTGCTCGTGCTTGAAGTACATGATCACACCAGCCCAATGAAGGGTTGGAATCAACCCCGAATAGCAGCACTGAAGCTGCTGATATGTGCAGTACACCGCACAGTCTAGTTGAAAATAAGTACTAGCCTCCTCGAAATAATAAGCGCGATCAGTAGGGCTGAACCTATACAATGCTGCTATAACAAAGACTTCGAGGATTTCTAAATTTCACAACATCGGAACACCAAATAAGATACGAGAAAATTCAACATTGGCCAATTCTAGTCTGTACACAAATCGCTCGAAGCAATAAAGTCTTTCGATGAAAACGCGATCCGACTATTGGAGAACAAGAGGAGCAACCACCTTCTACTGTGGATGAACGACTTCGCATAGAAGCTCGCCTCAAAACAATAGAATCCAACATATCAAGCATCTTCACCATACTGCAAAGCGGTCACTTTCACCATCTTCCGACCCATTGAATATACACGGGGAGTATACTGTACCTCAACTTTTGTTATTCTTTTAATACATTGTGGGCAATGTCGGCTAAGTGGGGGCATGCCATGCTATTGCTTATTTGCATGTGTTCATTCACTTAGATAATTCCTCAATTCATTTTGAAAATTAACCCCTAAATCTTATGCTAAGTTTATTAAAATTACTGGGTGAGTCATGAATAACTATTGCTTACTTGATCAAAAAATATTTTGTAGAATTGAAAATGTTATGGCTTAGTCAATATTTCATATAAATTGTTGGTTCTTTTGAACTTGCTTAATGAAAGTACTCATATTAATAAATAAACAAGTAATCAGTTAATGGCTTCGTTAAGAGTGAAGGATCGAAAATGTGATGAAACTGAGTAACCGGGGTGAGGTGCTTAGATTGTCATCTCATTTAGCGTCAAAAGATTTGGTGACGAACTGAAACTTGTAACATTCCACTAACTAAGCTATAAAATCATTAGGGACATGCCAAGTTGAGTAACCAGGGTGAGATGCTTGATTGTCATCTCATTTCGCGTCAAAATATTTGGTTGTGTCTTGAATTTGTAAAGAAATAAATAAACAAAAAAATATATAATAATGTCGAATTGAGTAACCAGGGTGAGGTGCTTGGGTTGTCATCTCATTTCATGTCAAAAGACTTGACATGTTATGAATAAGTTAAAAAAGAAAAAGAAAAAAAAGAAGGAAAAATAATAATAATAAAATATATATTGAGTATGATTGTCTTGCAAGTTCGATTAAGCCTAAATTTAGTGAAGTAGTTGAGTTTGACATAGGTTTTATAAAATGCTTATTGATTGAGTCTAGCAATTATTTATTTTTTATTCAACTAATTGTTTGCATTATACTTGGCTGAGAAAGGGGGTTTGATTTTGAAAAGGATTGTCGAATGATTTTTAGTAGACATCATGCTCGAGGACAAGCATGAGCTAAGTGGGGGGAGGGGGAGGAATTTGATAGCAAGACAAATTCATATTTTTAATACATCTATTTTTGGCTAATTATCGAATAAGATGCTACTAAATTTGGATTTTTTTATCAGGAATGAAGTTGATATGCTGAAATTCAAAATCATACAAAAAGGGACTAGATTGAAACAAAAAGCAAAAAGGAGGGGTAAATTGAAATAGTGAAGATTTGAAGTTGGTTGGATAAAGATTGAAAGTTTGAAATTGGTTGGATAAAGATCAAATTATTTTTGATATTGTTAAAATTCTGTAATTAGTTTAAATTTGATCTTTATTTTAAATTTGGTTTTTAAATTTTGATTTATCTAGTGATAATGTTTAGGAAAAATCTAGCTAAATTTTAGCACTAGAAGTGTGTATAAATACCTAGTGGCTATAACCAACTGAACACACTTAGCTTTTGACATTAATAAATTCTTTTCTTTCTTTCATTTATTGCGTCAGTGCATCATTCTGCAATTTTATTTTTCTTTCTTTTACTTTCAACATTTTGGCTTATTTACCTTCCAAGCCTTTTCCCCTTTTCACTTTCCATAGTTTCCATTTAAAGTCACTTCCATACTCCATCTAGCATGACTTATTTCATGATTAACTAAGTTCATTTTAGCCTTAGTCCGGTTATCACTCCGAAAAAATAATCGTGAGATATGAACCCAAACTAAATACTTTGCAATTCGGTATTCGCTATCTCTCCGGTATATGTGATAGTACAAATTCGTCCCTTAAATTTGATTCGATTTCAATTCAAAAAGTGCACGTTGGATTGGAATCGTTTGAAATACAATTGGAAAGTTGGGTCGGCCGTGCTGTATTCAAAATCCCGCGAACAAATTGGCGTGTTCAGGTGGGAAAAGCCAATTGGATTCCGCCAAGGGAGATAGTGATCAGATTTAAACAACCCATACGGTTGAGGTTGTTAATTCGAGTTGGGCTTTTCAGATTGTAAGGTTGTCGAAGTCTTAAATTAGGGTACATGTTATGTGGTTAGAAATTCGATAAGGGTCAATTTACTGGTCGTATTAGAACCGACTACAAGAGAAAAAGTTGGTGGTTTGAGGCGTCCTTGACCGCTATAACCAACTTATCGATTGGAAAGAAAAACCTTCTTTCAAGGATCAGTTCAAGTTCAGGGTGTACCGAGGCTAAGACTAAGCTTAAAAATATTTTATTCACTCATTATTTTATTTGCTTAAATTTATTTTTGAAATTTTGAATCTGTTCTTATTTTTATTTTATTACATTACGTATTTGCTTATTTTATTATCTTTATCAATTAAAACCCCTTTTTTTATTTTTTCAGCATTACTACGCACAGGTTGTGGGCATGACTGTGATCGTGATAGTGATTTTGGTCATGAGAAAAAAAAATTGGATAGCCAGTTCCTATGGATTTGACCCTACTACTCTATACTGCTATTTAGTGTTATCTTGTTATAGGAATTTATTTTTGATGGTTTTAATGCTCATTAGTAAATTGTAATAGTAGTTACCCAATTATGAGTAAATTTTTTTTTATCATCCAACTATGAAAAGTTATAAAATAGCCACGTGATTATTCGATTTTGTCTTTTTTAGTTACCAACTGGCTAACGATGACAACTTTTAAAATTGGCATAATAGTAACTTTAACTCTCAACATGTATAAATTATGTCAATTTAATCTTGATTCTAAAAAAATTAACTCTCAACCATTACACATTGTGTAATTTGGTCTTTTTTTGTAGTTTTTTTTGTTTGTGATATTGATGGTTAATTTTAAAAGAATAAGAAAAGTTGAAAATTATTTTTTGAATTTGTGGTATTTCTATTTTTCTTTTGTTTATTTTCAATCAAATTTAGTTGATAGATTTATTTTTTTAGCATTTAGGTAAAATGATCATAAAGAAAAGCAAAACTGTAAAAAGACTAAATTATATTGTGTATAAATGTTAAGGGTAAAAGTTACTATTATTTAATTTTATAAGTTGCCACAGTTAACATGTTGGTGACTAAAAGGATAAAATTAAATAATTAAATTATTATTTTATAATTTTTATTATTGAATGACTTAATAAAAATTTACTAATAATTGTATGATTATTTTATAATTTTTATATTTAGTTAAAAATAATAATACTCATGACTACTACTCTAGTTTACCCTTAAAAGTTTTAACTATTGAAGTTGGATATTGTGATGTTCGAATTGGGTTGATTAATAGCTCCACTTAAATCAAATTTTTACGAATTGAAAAACTAAATCCTACATCCCTCCCTCAACTTAAAGCCCACGCCCGTACAAAACCAAACCTGCTATTTTCTCAGGCCTTCAACGACATCATTTAAATGGACTAGCGCCTATAGCTGAATCTCTCGAGGTCCGCCTTTTGGGTTTTTCTTTCAGCATTCCCAATTGCCGACCAACTGTTTGATTTTATGTTCGTGTGATATCGTTGTTTTCTCTTTTGATTCCTTCTCTTTTGTTTTGTTTCGGGATAAGGTGGATCGTTTCAAGAAGACTTTTAAGTGATTTTTTCTAGCTTAAATTACTAGGTTGTTCGGGATTATGATGGTCTTATTGACTCTGTTAATGCACTTGAGCCAGATAGATTCAGAGGCTATCTGATCAGCAGGTTGGTCGGCTTTTTAGCTTAAATTCGTGTTTTTTTTGGGGGGTAGGGGCGTGTTACTTAGCAATAGCGTTATTTTCTATATACAATTGATAAAAGTGAAAGAAATTTTTAAAAAAAAAAAAGAATCTCTGTATATCGAAAATGGCTTAAAATGCTATAATATTGGTTTTTTTGTTTGTTTTGTTTGCTGTACTTAGGGTGAATTCTGATTCGTATTTGAAGTTCAGAAATGAAAATGGTCAAAGTTTACAACTCTCGTGAAATGTTGGGATGTATTACGCTGGTGAGAAGATATTGTTCAAGTGAACCAACGAGAGATGTTTCAGTTACGAGCAAAAAAGTTTGTAAAATCATGATGTCATCCTCTCCAGTGGTGCTTGATACAGCTCTTGATCAAAGTGGGTTACGGGTTTCGCCGGAGGTAGCAGAGGATGTTCTTAAGCGGTTCGAGAATGCTGGTATGTTGGCTTATAGATTTTTTGAATGGGCAGAGAAGCAGCGGAATTATATGCACACTGTTAGGGCTTACCATACCATGATTGGATCTTTGGCTAAGATTAGGCAGTATCAAATCATGTGGAATCTTGTGAATGCGATGAAGAACAAGAGCATGTTGAATGTTGAAACGTTTTGTATTATCATCAGAAAGTATGCAAGGGTTCAAAAGGTGGATGAAGCTGTTTATGCTTTTAATGTCATGGAGAAGTACGGTGTGCCACCAAATTTAGCAGCATTTAATGCCTTACTGAGTACTTTATGTAAGACTAAGAATGTGAGGAAAGCGCAAGAGATTTTTGATAAAATGAAAGATCGTTTTGTGCCAGACTCAAAAACTTATAGTATTTTGATTGAAGGATGGGGTCGTGCTCCGAATTTGCCAAAGGCTAGGGAGATCTACAGAGAGATGGTTGATATGGGTTGTGACCCGGATATTGTGACTTATGGTATAATGGTAGATGTTCTATGCAAAGCTGGCAGAGTGGATGAAGCAATTGGAATTGTTAGGGAAATGAATTCTAATGGTTGCAGGCCGACTTCATTTATTTATAGCGTTTTGGTCCATACTTATGGGATAGAAAACAGAATTGAAGATGCCGTTGACGCATTCCTAGAGATGGAAAGAAATGGAATCAAGGCAGATGTGGTTGTGTATAATGCTCTGATTAGTGCTTTTTGTAAAGTAAACAAATTAAAGAATGTGTATAGGGTATTAAACGAGATGGATTCTAAGGGTGTGACACCAAATGCAAGAACTTGCAATATCATTCTCAACAGCTTGATAGGTCGTGGAGAAACTGATGAAGCTTTTAAGGTGTTCCGCAGGATGATCAAAGAATGTGAACCAGATGCAGACACGTATACAATAATGATAAAGATGTTTTGTGAGAGAGATGAGTTAGACATGGCATTTAAAGTATGGAAGTACATGAAATTGAAGCAGTTTATCCCTAGCATGCACACATTTTCAGTTCTCATAAATGGATTATGTGAGAAGGGCAATGCTGCTAAGGCTTGTATTTTACTAGAAGAGATGTTAGAAAAGGGCATTCAGCCCTCAGGTCCAACATTTGGGAGGTTAAAGCAATTGCTTATAAAAGAAGGGAGAGAAGACGTGCTCAAATTTCTTCAAGAGAAAATGAACCTCCTCATTAAGGAGCCTTTGTGTGATTGAAGAATTCTTCCTTTTTAGTTGTTGAGAATGCTGAATTGATGGAATTGGAATACCTGATTACCTCATGGAATTAAGGTAACTTTTCTGGTCTGACGCATGTAAAAAGAAAGAACACTTTTGCACTTCTCTTTTGTTTTCACTCTCTTCCAAAAGTTTTCAGTCTTGCCTCACTAGTGGACGTGAAAGTAACTGAATCAAACTCTCCATAGGTTTCGCTGTATACACTGCCAGCTACGGGAAAATGTTAACCCGATTTGTAACTTAAAAGAATGGTTCATTCATTATTGCTTTCTAAGAATGGTAATGCTCTGTTAGTGGTGCCCATGTCATAAAATTCATTTTATGCATCATATGCTGATTCAGGAGTTTAGTCACAGCAATTCAAGTTTTCATAATTTGAGAACCGGCATGGTTTTTGTGCTTCAAAGCCAAACCTTGCTGATATTTCAAGTGGACACAGTTATTCTCATGACTTTTATTATTATTATTACTATTATTAATATATGTAACCGTTTACATTGAAATGAAATATCTATTGAAATGAAATATGAGATGTTTCCGAAAACTCTGATATTCAGAGAAAGACAGAATACAAGAAGGAGAATATGTAGCTGGAAGCAGGAGTAAGAAGCAGGTTTGACTCAATTTGTGTCTATACATTGGTAATCGATAAAAACAGAGGAAGTGGATTAGCATTGTTTTTTAGGCATGCATATGGATATCACGGGCTGTTAAGAGCACGTTTGGCGTCTCTTGATGCCATGGGTTCTTTCAAGAGGTAAATGAACTAATCAGCCCTCTCAGTGCAAGTACTTGCTAAGTTCTTGTGTTTTAGATGTGAAAGAAATCAGAAGTTAAGGCAAAGCAAAGAATCATATATGCTGCTTTCACTGTTAATACTGAGTCTGGGGAATTCTAGGTCAGATAGATTTGTGAAATCTATCACCTGATTATGTGATTTTTGCCCGTTTTGCAATGTCAATGGGAGAGGAAATGAAGTCACTCATGCAATAACTTGTTTTCTTCCATTGTTTCTTTGAGATTATGTGTAATGGTTTTTAGGTTTTGAAAATTTCCATATATTGGCTTTTACTGCTTTCATTTTCTTTTCATTATCTTTGTTTGTATTGGGATTTTTGTGAGATTATATCACCAGTGTGTCAAAAACTAAAACATATGTTCGTAAATACCATATATTGGCTAACCGTTCCTTACATGCATGAACTGAAGCTGCATTGAAAGCTGTGAATACCATGAGTGTTTTGGTCTTAAATTAATATAATCTAAATTTTATTTTAGTAAAAATTTCAGCATGTTTCAATCTCCTTCACCCAATAGCATCTTGTACAGTTGTGTATCAACTCTTACAAGATTTTCGTATAGTCAGTAATTTTTATAACAACTACTTGTTATAATAAAATTTAGTTATAACAACTAAGTTTTTAGTGGAAATAATTTTTTATTTTTATTTTAACCTTTATAACAATATTCATAATTATGAAGTATATTCTTTGTTAAATTAGTTCTTTATAATAGTGTATTGCTTAAAATTTTAAATAAAATTGTAGCTATTTGTAAGTCTATTAATTATAATTTATTAAATAAAAATTATTTTAATTAAACTATTATTTTAATAAAATGTTTAAATTTTACATAAAAATCTATTAATCATATTTTATTAAATGAAAATAATCTTCAATGAGTAAAATTAAAGATATCAATTTTAATAAATTATTAATTTTTCTAATTAAATAATCTACTATGAATTTAAAACATCGTAAACTTATAAATTGATCACTTGAATTTAATAACTCATGATAAATTAAATTAGTTTAATTTGATAAATCATAATGGTTAATTGAACTTGTTAAATTTATGAACATAATTAATCATGTGAAAAATGTAAAATAAAACATGCATAAAAGTAATAATGCATGCCCTTACTATACGCCTATTAATTTTGTTAATTTGATTCACACATTCTTTTTTTTTTTAACATAATTTCCACATTATTTGACAAAAATTCATGATAGATTTACAACAATTATCTTTTTATTTTGGTGAAAAGTAAATAAAATTTCATCAAATCAATTGTTCAAAAGCAGCACTAGCTTTTTTCTTGTTGAAGGACCCCCATCACCTCATAAGGAGGCACATCGAAAATTTGTAAGCTTGACTTCCATGTAAGGCAAACCTTAACCAATTGATCCGCAATTAAGTTTACTTTCCCAGACACAACTCTGATCCACCACTTTCTTTCAGAACACATAATCCTTTGAACCCTTCTAAGGACTGTGATGCCTGAGTCTTCCAACTCTTTATCGGTCAAGGCCTTAATCATGTCTTGTTAAATTAAGCTTTATTTGATAAAAGATTTTGATATAACAAATTAAAAGTGTTTTTCAATATAAGCTGAATTTGACAAAATAATTTTAAATTTGAGTTCTAAGAAGTAAAATTGTTATTACTTACAATAAACTCTTAGAAAATTTTGAAACAATTTTAAAGTCAAGTGAAATTATTTTTAACCAAGTGAAAATGATCCCAATCAAGTTAAAATCATTTTAACACATCAAAATGATTTTCAAACAAGTTATACTTGCTCCATGCCAAAAAGTATCGATACCATTTGGCCCGGTATCGAAAATTTTTGAAAATAATTGATACCCTTAGTAAAATCAAGATAAAAAAGGCATTCTGTCAAAAATCTAAAAATTATCGATACCATGATTTGGTATCGATACTTTTCGAAAATAATCGATACCTTACTTAAAAACAATACTAAACTTGTATTCTGTTTCTCAAAAATCCTACAAGGTATCGATCCGGTATCGATACCTCTTTCAGGAAGTATCGGTAAAATATTTTTGAAGTATCGATTTTTTCATTCCAACGATCACTAAATTAACATTTATGACAAAAAAAATATCAATACCCTTTTTAAAGGTATTGATGCTCAAAGTTGCAAGTGAAATAAATGCTTTGGTTTTACATCCCCAATGGCCATATTAACTTTTCCAACATCCTCAATGGCTGGAAATCTATTAGGGGTATAAATACCATCTTTTAAAGTCCTACAACATCCAAGAAAAGTACTTCCAGCAAAAATCATCAATCAAACAATCTTAGAGCTTAAATTTTCATATTATTCTTGCATACACTTGTGAGCTTTATTTCTTTCATTTTGCTCAAGTGTATTTCATTGTATTTGTGCTTCAATTTTTAAACAAATTTATCTTGTAAGGATTATTTCTTTGTTTTCTTATTTGTATCACTTTAAGAAGTTTTGATGTAACACCCCTAACCCGTATCCGCTGCCAGAACAGGGTTTCGGAGCATTACTACCATTTACAGATCACTAAAAAAAATTTAAATACTTACCGATTCAATGCATCATATAAATAAATATATTACCATTCAATCAACAGTTTGACAGTTGTATAAGCATCAAACAGCAACATTGTTAGTATACTTGCACATATCTCATATAAATTCAACACTGATATATCTATTTTCTCGACATATCGCACTTGAGTTTAATAATAGTCTCAATTACATAATTTCCTTGTATCAACATATCAAAGATAATCATATATGTACATGTCATGAAACATATCATGCTCTTACCGCTTTCTTCATAAGCATATATCATTCATTTCATTATATCAATATTTCATGCTCCATCATTTCCATATATTTTATGTATATTTATTCCGTAATAGTTTATATCAAACTTAACATAAATTATATTTCATGTACTTATACTTATTTCGTTTATCTATCTTCATAATTATTTCATATAACCATTCGTCATCCGATACATATTACTTGAATATCAATTGTTCAATGAGATGCTAGGCGTCTCCCATCCACGGTCTTATTTATCTTTGACATGATGCCATAGTGTCTTTCAACTATGGTCTTACTCATTTTCGTCATGTTGCCATGGTATCTTTCAACCATGGTCTTGTTCATTTCATATCACGTTGCCATGGTATCTTTCAACCATGGTCTTACACATTCATATCAGTTGCCATGGTATCTTTCAACCATGGTCTTACACATTTTATATCGAGTTGCCATGGTATCTTTCAACCATGGTCTTACACATTTTATATCAGTTGCCATGGTATCTTTCAACCATGGTCTTACACATTTTATATCGTGGAGCACACTCCATGAACCTCATCCTTGCGGCGGATTACCGGTCCGGGCTAAATCCTCGCAATATAAACTCATAGAGTATTGTCGGGATTACCACCAAAGCTAAATCCCTGCAACGACAATTACTCTAATGAGCTTGGATCTGAATTACCATCCAAAGCTAAATTGAGACCCTAATTTGGATTACCCGTCCGGCTAAATCCATTTTACACATATTCTTCGGAGGGCTATATCAGATAGGATCACCCGTCCTGCTAGATCCTTTTACCGTCAATTCCTTTTCGAGAGATCCATCGAATTTTCCTTTCATTCAACCGGATTTCTTCCCATTTTATCAAATATATCAATGTTTTATAAATTTTCATACAATGAACATTCAAATCATATTCACATCAATTACATACAACCTCAAGCATTTCGAATATAATTCAAGTTACACGAACTTACCTCATTGATTGCTCGTGTTTATTATTTCATTATTCGATATATTTTCTTTTCCATGATCAAGTCTCGTATTTGTGTCGTCCGGATCTTTATAAATAAATTTGATCATCATTTTCATTCATTTCATATTCTAATACATTTAATTAATGCTCTAGGCAAAATTACCATTTTGCCCCTAAACTTTAATTAATGACGATTTCATCCTTAGGGACGGAAAGTAAAATTCTTGCAATTTAATCCTTATTTCCAACTATTATTCTCATATATATTGATAACAGTCCATGAATTCTATAAAATATCAAAATTTTCCATAATTTCAACACTTTTCAATTTAATCCCTAAAACATGTTTTCCCGATCTTGAACTAAATTGATAATTTCGTTAAATTTTTGTAATTTAAATAATAAAATAATCTATTTCATGCAATTTAGTCATTTCGACATTTTTACAAAATTGCCCATAAAATTTTACTTTTATTCAATTTAGTCCACGAGCCTAAAACATGCAAATTAGCCATGCTAGATGAATATTCATACATATTTTCCTCCTCCTCCTCTCCATTCCACATCCTTAATTTATATAACATACAACAAGTAACATTATCAATAATTTCACTATTTACTTATATGTACATTCAAAACTGTCCATTTGCGTCATAGTCACTAAATTATTTATATATTAAGCTAAAGAACTCGAAATTAAGATCCGTTAATTTTTCCTGAAACTAGACTCACATGTATTCTTATCATAAAATTTTCAGAATTTTTGGTTTAGCCAATTAGTACAGTTTATTCATTAAAGTCACCCCTGTTCTGCTGTCTGACAATTCTGACCCTTCTTCACTAAAAATTAGTTATCTCCTTTTACAGAATTCAAATGATGTTCTAGTTTGTTTCTAATAAAACTAGACTCATTCAGGATTCTATAAATATAAATTTAAGCCTCTAATTATTTTTATTCATTTTTTTATTATTTTTCAAAGTCTGAACAGGGGAACCTGAATTCATTCTGACCTTGTCTCACAAAATTCATTATATATCAAAATTTACAAATTCATTGCTTACACTGTTTCTTCTATGAGAAACTAGACTCATTAAGATTTAATTCCATATTTTTTTCATCTTCTAATTCAATTTATAAAATTTATGGTGATTTTTCAAAGTTAGACTACTGCTGCTGTCCATAACTGTTTTAGTGCAAGATATTAATTACCATGTTATAACTAGAGGTGATCATGGGCCGGGCCGGGCCGGGCCGGGTTCGGGCCGGGTTCGGGCTGGGCCCAAATAAAATTACTAAACCCGAGCCCGGCCCGGCCCGGCCCATATTAATTTTTTTCTTATTTCATTAAATAAAAAAATTAAAAATATAATAAATCAAATATATTTAAAAACATAAAATAAATATTAAAACAAATAAAAATAATACTAAAACAATTCTTAAAACAATACACAAATTAACAATATAATAAAAAATAGTTATATTAAAATTTAAAATAATTAAAATAAAATAAAAATATATATTAATATATTATTCGGTAGGTAATGTAGAGCCCGCCAAAAAAAACTCTTACGAGGTCTGCCCGCTTTTTAAACGAGCCTCGTTTTTTGCCCAAGCCCATTTTTCGGCCTATATTTTACCCAAACCCTCTCATTTTTCAAAGTGGGCCTTGGTAGGTCAGCCACCAAATTTCATGATCACTCTAGTTATAACACCCTTATTTTCTTTTCTACACCATTTCTCATCACTTTCTCTTATTTTCTCTTCACTAACATATCAAGAACATAGGACCTTATGTAATAAAACTCTACTATAACATTATTTCCATGATTTATCAACAATAACAAACTTAAAACATATTGAAATCTTGATGTACTTACCTTATTCTCTTGATACCAATCTTTAACTTGATTTTCTCTCCTCCAGCTTCTATTTCTTGAATCCAACTTGATATTCTAACTCCCCATGTTCTCCTTAACATTTTTCTCTTGGTAGCTATGGAAATTCATTTGATTTTTGGGTGAAAATGGTGAATTTTTGGTAAAGGACCAAATTGTAAAGAAAGTAAAACTTTCTTTCTTCCTCTCTTTCTCTCACGTTAGTTTGCATGGAAAGGAAAGATGATGAAAATTCTTCATCTTTCTTTCCTTATATACTAAATAAATAATAATAAAATAATATTAAATATCTCATAAAATATTAATAAAATAATATTTATCTAATTAATTAATTTAAAATATCATTAACATAATCATTACATTCTAGAATTCTCTCTCTACTAATTGACCATTTTGCCCTTCATGATCTTTTAGAATTCCATCCTTGAGTCATCATTTAATTTGGTAAAATTACAATTTAGTCCCTCATAGTTCTTCACTTATTCAATTTGGTCCTAATTCATCCATTTTCCTTAGTTTCTAGATCATTCTACCCTTAAAATATTTACACTATTGGTTCTTCAACTTTTCATATTTACACTTTAACCCTTTAAGTCTTGAGTATTTACTCTTAGGCAACAAAACTTTTCTAACTTTTACAATTTAGTCCTTTCCTAATCAAGATATCATAATTTACTTCCCAATGTTGCCATAACTCAAAACTTCCCTTTTTATCACTTTATTTCCTTATTTTATTATATCAAGGATAATATATTACTGTAAAGATTTTCAGGGTATTACATTTGAAACTTAAGATTTGGGGTAGAAATCTTAAGGAGTTGTAAGGTTAAACCTTATACTCAAAGGTTGAACAAATTAGTGAATTTGGGATAAATCCTTAGAGGTGGAAAGCTACGGTAGTGGAGTAGTCAATTGGGGCCAAACCATTCTAAATTCTTTGTGTTCTTTATTTCATTCTTGCATTTACTTTCACCAAAATTTTTAAAGCCAATTCACCCCCTCTTGGTATTTTCGGTTTGCTTCATCGCGCTTTCAATTGGTATTAGAGCTAGATCTCTAAAGAAGATTTTACCGCCAAGAGAGAAGATCCTCAATGTTTTCTAGATAGAAGCTCAAGTCAAGAATTCTCCTACATGGCATCGAAGTAAAATTCCACTATATTGGGAGAAGGGCATTCCACCATGAGGCCCCCTCTATTCAAGGGCACCAACTACTCATATTGGAGAACAAGAATGAAGCTATTCATCCAAGCCAATGACTATGAAGTTTGGAGGATACTTACTAATGGGTCATCCATCCCAATAAAGAGGGTTAAAGGTGTTATTATCTCAAAGGAAGAGATTGAATGTGATGAAAATGACATCAATAAGGTGCAATTAAATGCAAAGACTATGCACACTCTATTTTGTGTCTTGGTCCCAATGAGTACAATAGAGTCTCCTTGTATGACAATGCAAAAGAAATATGAGACAAACTTGAAGTCACCCATGAAGGGACAAGTAGAGTCAAGGAGTCCAAGATAAGTCTTCTCACCCTTGATTATGAATTTTTTAAAGCAAAACAGGAAGAATGAATTGAGGAAATGTTTGATCGCTTCACTCAGATTATCAACGGTCTCAAAGTTCTTGGGAAGACATCCCAACAAGGAGATGGTAAAAAAGATGTTAAATAGTCTCCTAACATCTTGGGAACCTAGAGTGACGGTAATAGAAGAGTTAAAGGATCTCAACTCACTCTCCCTTGATGAGCTCATTGGTTCTTTGTTGACATATGAAATGAAGATCAACTACAATGCAAAGGAAACCAAATAAGTTCCAAATAAAGTGAGAGTTGCATTCAAATCAACAACTTATGAGAAGGATGAATACTTTAGCAATGATGATGATGAAGAAATGACAATGTTTGCAAAAAGATTTAAGAAATTCATGAGGTCCAACAAAGGAAGACTCGTTCATCCAATAACACATCATTTGTGGACAAGTCAGCACACAAATGCCGATAAACGACCACATAACGTATTGTGAATAAACCACGACATATTTGTTGAAAACAACCACATAATCGTAGATAAACTGCTACATAACTTCAACTTTTCACAAAACCCCACCCCATACATGTGATATGGCAATTTCACTTTTTAATACATATTATTCACTTTTACATGTTAAACATATTTTTCACATTAGATCATGGATCCCAATTTTCACATACACATATATAAGTCTAATATGCTTAAATCATGACATAAATCACATAAGCCATACATCACATATCATGAGGATGAGATTTACACATACATCATAATTACAATCATAATCACATCAATTATCATGCGTTTGATAGAATCAATCGGTTAGAGTCACTTACTTGGTGTTTATCTTGTTAAGTTTTTCAACTCTTCATGAATATTTAGTGTATTCATGTTTTAATATAATTATTAATGTAATAAAATAACTATATCACACAAACAAATGGTAACGATCCCACACCCTATATTGTAGATCTGATTTTCCACAACCTTAATAACGATCTCATTTTGATCTAACTCGAAAGATGAATCTAACACATGAATAACGTTTATTAGTTAGGACCTGTGTGAAAAATATTCATCAGTAATAGATTGGTTACCAAAGTGCTCACTAACACTTACTCCATGGTTTTTGGACTCTCGAAAAGATGATTCTCAATGCGAAACTAGGGGTCTCCATCGTTTGGTCCTTTAAGATGGTAAGGAGAAGTAGTATTAGTATGATAATAAATAAATGATAATAAAATGTGACATTGTCCCTATGGCTACTATACCATTCAACAATTATATGAAACCACTAAGAGAAGGATTTTGCGATCCAAATAACCACATTTACAACTTGATTTAATACAGAATGGTCGATGAATCGAGAAATGAATGAAGTCAATGAATCAAGTGATCTAAAAAGATTGATATAATGAAAGAAATATGTAAGTTTAATCAATTAAAGAATTGAAAAGTGAAAGAGGAAGAGAAAGGAAGAATTTTTGGTCATCGGAGAAGGCGATGATAGTGGTCTGATGATAGTGGCAGTGGCGGTCTGGCGATGGTGGAGTGGTAGTCTGACGACAGAGGGCTATAGGGTTTTAGTGTAATGGGGGAGGAGAAATGAGACCCGTGATAGTGCACAGTGGCTATCACTGTGGTGATAGGAGCAGAAAAAGAGGAGGAGAAAAGGTACGACAGCCACAAGGTGTGATGAACAGTGGTGGAGGGTTTGGTTATAGTGGAGGAAATGAGCAAAATCCAAAAGAAAGGGTGGTGGTTATTTTGCAAAATGGAGAGAAAATTGATGAGAAAAGAAATGAAAAAGAAAGAAACTAGGAGTAAGAGGGAGGTAGGGATGGCAAAATGAGGTTGGAAAAGTGGGAATAGGATGGCCAACTAGGTCTAGATTCAATAAACCTCTTGTATGGCAAGGATGTGAACTTTTGGCAAGGGAGGGAAACATAGAGTAAAAAGGGAGATCATGCATGTAACACTATTTCTAACACTACTAAAAATCAGGCTATTATAACTCTCCCCCTTAGAAAATTTCATACGGTCTAATAAATCTCAAATTTAAATTTCACTTTCTCCCAAATTATAATACTTTCTTCCAAGGAGAGACTATCAGGAATACTTGATCACCAATGGTAAACTCTATACCTTTCCTTTTTAGATTTGTATACGACTTTTGACGACCAGACACTGCTTTTAAACAATCATGGATTATCTGTACTTTATTTTTTGTTTCCCTTATCAAGTTAGTACCAACAAGCATAGACTCGCTCAACTTTGACCAGTACAGCGGCGTTCTACATTTCCTTCCATGTGAAGCCTCAAACGGTTCCATTTTAATACTAGATTGATAGTTGTTATTATATGAAAATTCCACCAATGGTAAATATCTTTCCCAACTACCTTCAAACTCAAATGTAAAACACTATAACATATCCTCTAAAATCTGAATTACTCGCTCTGATTGCCCATCAGTCTTTGGATTATACGTTGTACTGAAATTAAGTTTAGTACCCAAAGCCTCATAGATTTTACCCTAAAATCTTGAGGTAAATCTCGGATCTCTATTAGATATAATAGATAAAGGTACTCTGTGTAATCTGACAATATCTGATATGTATAATTTTGATAACTTCTAAAGTGAATAATTAGTACGAACTTAAATGAAATGAGTTGATTTAGTTAATCTGTCCATCATAATTCGCCCTTATTTCCATTCAGGAATAGTAACAGGCTATAGTAATCCTGATGGCACCTGGTGTTTAGCTTTTACCTGTTGGCAAATCAAACATCTAGTGACGAATTCAGAAATCTCATGTTTTATCCCTGGCCACCGATACATTCTGTTAGTCTGTTACGAAAATACATCATACTATTACCTCTAATAGAGAATCTCGTAGTCAAATCACTCTAGATCTATTCTCATTTAGCTACCAACTTTGGATCTTTAATATGTTATAGTCCCTTTAATTTAACTACTCAACCGTTGTAGTTTTTGTAATTTAGTCCTTTTTACTTATTAAACTATCTAAACAATAAAACTTCCTAACCAAAATTTAATACGATGTTACAATCCTTGGAAATATTAATTAAATAATATTTGTGAATTATTTCATCGAAATTATGGTTTTGAGACCACTATTTTCGATACCACTAAAAATCAGGTTGTTGCAATTCAGCCTCAACTTAAGGTAAGTTTGACCTATTTTGGAGGAAAGGAATCCTCTTATTTATGGTGAAAAAGGGGTGGACGAAAAGCACTTAAATCACATAGAAAAATTGTAAAAAAATTAAATAGAAGAGTGTAAACATTAGGACTGGAACCTTGAACCACTAGGATAACTAAGGAGTTAATAAACCACTATACTACTCACTTCCTTGTTCTTAAACTTGCACAAATAAAAATAAAAAATGTAGGCTGACTTTGCTAAGGGTTTGAACTTAGATATCAAGGACAACTCCACCACTACTCCACCACTATAATTGATATTTATCAAATGAGCAAAATATTATCTAAATAAAAATTCAGTCATGACCATTCTCGGTTCATTAGCCCAATTTGTACTAACTCGTTTTGGGTTGTGACATATAAGGTTGGGGAAATGGAGTGTAATTGAATGTTGAGAGGTTATGTGATGTAAGTGTTAACACCGCGGTGGTATTCGATAAAGTCCGTCGAGACAGTAAAAATAAAATACGATATGACATTTCTAAAGAAAGTTCATGGCTATGGACATTCTAGAAAAGAGCGGATGAGCTGCATTTATCAACTTGGGCTTTCTGCGCATTTTAGGGCTATGATGGGAAAACCTTAAGCGATGTGAGCTTAGGCAAATTCATATCACAAATACGAAATTTCTTGGGGTGCTTTTATGGCATTCCATATGATAGCTTTTATGGCGTATTCTGTATGGTAGACTTTATGGTGTATTATGTATGATAGCCTTTTTGGCTTATTCTGTATGATAGCCTTTTTGGCTTATTCTGTATGATGACTTTATGGCATATTTTGTATGATAGCCTTTATAGTGTAGTTTGTGTGGTAGCCTTTGTGGCATTTTCAGTATGTTGCCATTGTGGCATAATCTGTTTGACCTTGTGGTGTACTCTGATAAGTCTACAATAAGTATATAATCTGTCTGAAGTTATTTTGGATTGTACCATTTTATAATACAATTGAATGACTCTATATGTTTAAAAAGGTTATCTATCGTGGTTATCTGTTAGTTTTGAATTTGATCGTAATCTTAGTTATAAGAAATGTACAAGTGTACATCGGTCTAATTTCATCTGTGATATGTAGAGTTGGGAAATCTGAGTGTTGGTTTCCGTCATATCTAAATAGCATCATGTACTATTCAAGAATTATCTAATATTTATGTCATCTATCAATTTAGGTATTGTGGTGCTTTGTAATAAGAGTGTGAAGAATACTTCTAATTGAGTTGTTAGTTCACTATTCGTATGAATTATGTTGGGTATTGAAATAGAAAATGATTTGATTGGTTTACTGATGGTATTAAACTCCATGTGAGAATCTGTCAAAAGTATAAGTATTTGCTAGTGTACAATGTTTGTGAACATTTGTTTTGGGTTAATCTTTGTAGGTTGTCTGAAAAGAGAAGAAGAGGTGGTATTATCTGGTATGACCTGAAGTCAACCAATGAGCCAAGTTAAAAATTATCCGTTAAGAGTAGTAAGTAGATCTAGGTATGTATTTAATTGATGATGTGAAGGTATCCGTCATAGATAAATATGAGAAATCCAAACATTCAAGATGAAGAATTCAGCAAGAAATGTCAAAAGGTATATTATGACCTAACTCACTAAGTTCCTCTGAACTTACAAGTGTTAGGTTTATGTTTTAGGTCTTGCTATTTGAATGATTTCGCCAGGATGGACAAGCTAGGTACGCCAAGAAAACGGTGAGTTGAGATATTTTGCATACAGTGGATATTTTGGGAAAGTGGCGTATTGTAGAATTACGCCCTTAAGAGTTTGTTTTTAGTAAACCTATTGTTGTAACAAGATGTAATACGTCTGATGTAATTTATTGTAGTTGTAGACTAACTAAAAATATGACTAACGCAAGTGCAACTATCAATTAGTAATGTAACATCCCAAAAATTGAGGGTTAGTAGAATCAGGTTTGTAAATTGAGAGAGAGTGATCATGCCTTAATTTTTTAAAATATTAATGAATATTTAGGAAATGAATGAGGTATTGGTTTGTTGGTTAAGTGTTATTGTAACGTTTCCTGAAACTGAAGTTCAAATCCCTTTTCTCGCATCATTTTTATTATTTTGCAAATTTTGCCTTAAACCCTAGTATGTGACATGCCTTGTTTTTTAAAATAAATATTTTAAAATTATATCAAGAATGAGTTATTGGTTTTATGGTTAAACATTGGTGAATTTATCTTTGAGGTCCTAACTTCAATTCCCTTCTCATGCAAATAATTTAATTTTTTTGACAAAAACCCCTTGTTTTAATGTATGGGTCATCCAAGCCTAGTTAACCTAGGTATAGATTTTAATTTTTTCACTAATAATCAGCCTTTAATCTTACTCCTCATTTCCCTAGCCATTCCTCTCCTCCTCTCCTTCTCTTTGATTTTAATTTTTTTCATATCCTCCATTGTTGTCGTCGCCTACACCTAGTTTTACCATCTCTTTCTTTTTGTTTTTTCCACGAGATTTGTTAACTTATTATCCACCATATTTCAATATTTTTTCCTCATTAAAATCAGCTCCAAATATGAAATCTTGAACTCCAAGATCGATCCCGAACATTACCAAGAAAGTGCCATTTCCGTTTCTCTCGACTAGCTTGGGTAAGGTTTCTTCTCTCTTCAATTTCTTAATTAATCTTATCCATTAAAAACATAAATTTTCATATCTGGAATTTGGGGGATTTTAAATGATTTCAAAGGTATTTTTCCATAATTTAATGAGATCTCAAACCATTTTAAAATTTAGCCTCAATTTTGGCCACCATAGGTGGTGGTGTGTGCGAGTATGTGCAAGAAAGGGCTGTTTTATTTCTTGGTTCTCGCCTATATTTTTTCTAGAAATAATTTGAGTTCTTGAACCCTCCTAATCAGCTTTTAAACCCATTTCAATTATGGAAAAATGTTTTTGATAGATCCCACAAATCGTGAAGCGTAAGTGCAATTAAGGGTAACTAGTTTGTTATTTCAACATAGTTGTTGGGTAAAGGTTATGAATTGATTAGATGGAGGAATTTAATTATTAATTAGCTACTTATTTTCCAGTATACTATTGAATTAGGTACTGACCCAAATGCCCCAAATCATCCGTAAAGGCGAAGAACAATTGTACGTACAGTTTGCATCGATACAGTGTAAGGAATCTAACTAGTTTGGATACATAAAATAGTTATAATTTCAAATTTTGGTTTGAAATCATAAGTGGGTGTTTAGGGGCTGGTTTAATGGTAAATTGATTGAATTTATACTGAATTTTGGTTTAGGTTCGTTTAAGGAATTATTAAGGAAAATTGGAAGATTAGCTAGTGTGCTGCAAGGAAGCAAAAAATAAGGTGTGAGTCCTAAACTCATAATTTTTTTTGAAAATATTAAATATCATATTATATTTGATAAATTAGAATGTTGATTGGATTGTCTTAATAGCAAAATTATTGATTTTATGAGTGGCCGAACTAGGTATGTTTCGAGCCTTAAAAGATTAACAAGTTGACAAAATTGCTCATTTGATAGTATGAATGTTTGATTGAGTTTGTAATTGCATATTTGAGTTATGAGATATGAGAATGTTTGATTGAATGATATGATGTGCTGAGATATTAAGCTTATGTATGATTTAAATGCATGAGATATTTGTTATAATTTGTATTGAAAAGGGTGTTATTTATGCACAATGAAAATCCGTAAAGTATGTGAAATTCAACGATATTGATTGATACCAACACAATGGTAATTTGAAAGATTGGAACACTATTTCCATTTACTGAAAGTATGTGATTGTAGAGGACATGCTAAGCACGTCAAATGAATGTGAAAAATATTAAAATATGATTATGTATGAGATTGTGTGACATATTGCATATGCATTGGATTGGGATTTTGTGGTTGACGGAGGAGTTCCGTGGAGTACTGGTGACATATTAGGTTTACATTATTTGTAGTCAGTGCACTGCACCTAGAGTACTGAAGGGAATGGCGATTTTATCTCATATTATATGTTATTAGCGATTGTATTGCACTTTTTGATATCCGGTATATTTTCTGGATTATTGATTATTCGGTGGTTTTACCACATCGAGCTATGCTCATAATGTTTTGGAGTTTGACAGACCGGTTCTGGGGAACTTGTGGTGTGTAGCGGATGGTATGGGTAGGAACCTTTTTGCATTTCATCATGTGCACGACATATTCGAATGTTCTTGATTTATGCTGCGCATTGTATTTTTTTGTATTGAATGGTATTGAAATTAATGATTGTTACTCGGATGAATGATGACCTATGCTCATACACCGTTTGACATCAATTTGATAATGGCTATGTAATGACATGAAATTCCTATGGTGGTTCTATTTTCTTCTATTAATGCTAATATGTTTCACTGTATTTGATGTTTTTACCTGTTTAAATAATTATTTGACTCACATTGAGCTTTTCATAAGCTCACCCTCAATAGTGTTTAACTTTTTAGGTAAACCTTAAAATTCAGACCAGACTCAACATTCGGAGAATCAACTTGGACCTCAGATTATTATTATTTAATTAAGTATGATTAAGCCTTTATTGGCTTTGGCTTGTAATTTTTAATTATTTTTATTCTGCAGCTTGGTAACTTTTCTTTTGGGGATTTTTGCATGTATGAACTACTCAAGCATAATAATCGTGTAACGCCCCAAAACTCAGCCTAGAAGTTTAGGCCGGATTTTGGAGGTCACATTGATCACTGAAGGGATCGTAGAAAAAATTTTTAGTTTAACCATCTAGAAAACAAACAGTATTTAAGTTATGTAAAACTCTCCATAGTAAAATCCTTATATTACAAAAATTTCCGTCCGAAAGACGCGTACGTCCGAAAAACCCAAAATTTATACCCTAATATTCAATATAAAACTTGCAATTCAAACTGTTTACTTATAAATGCGGAAATTATGAAAATACTTTTTAAAGTTGATTCTAAAACGTGGCTGTCCGAGACCTCCGACGTGCCTAGTCCAACAACAGTAAACGAAAATACATGTAAAAGGGAAACTGAGGGGGCTGAGCTACACGAGCCTAGTGTGAGATCGAAACTTCAGAAAAAAATACATTAAGCGCTACAATAAAAACTAAATATCACATTGGCAATCCGATATCCAAATAATCATTACAACCAAACCAGAACCATTAGTACTAAACACATCGATCTATATACCTTTAATCTCGCAATCAGACAGACAAAATGTGGAACAAATGCAACAATATGAAACCCACCCATCCAGCCAAACACCTCTCTGTCCCCCATTCACACCCCAAATAAGCTATAAGGAACTCAACCAACCTTGTACACCACATAGGACCTCAGAAGGCCCATCCAACCCAACACACCATGAATGTGGAACTAAGCCACGCAAATAACATTATGCAGCTGAACTGCCAGAAGTATCGTACTGTATGGTAAACCGCTATACAGATGTATTGCAGTTAAAACTGTCAAATCAGATCAGACTTCCTTATCTTCATATCCCAAACCTGAAATCATAATGCAAATACAAGAATGCACACCAAATACTATCAATTATACAGAAGAAGAAGCTTGTAATCAGTCAATCAGTTACAGAATCGATGTACACAATTTCCAAACAGTCACACGCACACCCACATCACTTAAGCAATGAAGCAGACAGATATTTGTTAGCAATATCACATTAACGAAGCACTTTACTATTGCAACGATTGCATAAACTAGATAAATCTGAGTCAAAAGAGAGTCCCGACTACCCTTACTAAGACCTAGCCAAGGGTCAGAACACACAGAACCACAATCAGGTCATAAATCAACATAATACAAAAATTTGGCAAGGCAGGACCACATGGCCGTGTGGAATTGCCCAGGCTGTGTGGGGCTCTGCACGCCCATGTGGAGGCCACACACGCCCGTGTAACTCACTGTCCAAAAGTGCTAAAAATTAAGAGTAGAGGCGACACAGCCGTGTGGAGACCCCACATGCCCGTGTGGCCAGGCCGTGTGGCACAAAAAATTATCGAAAACCCTAAATTCCCAAACACAAACGCCCATGTGCCCATGGGACATGGGCATGTGAAAATCAACTAATTTCCCCAAATCTGCCACACGGTTGTGTGGCCAGGCCGTGTGGCATCTAATCTTGCCCGGAAACCCTAATTTCTAATTCCACACGCCCGTGTGGCCACCCATGTAGTCACGAAACCATACCAAAACATCCTGCAAATCGTGTTTTTGATGTCAAAACGATTCCCAACCCTCAATAACACAAAAATACATCAAAAACACCCAGAATTTCAAGCAATTCCACAAAATTCAACACTTCGATTGGCCAATTTCAAAAACACACAAAATATGTCAAATTTCATGGAAACAAATCAAAAATTTGATAATGAAAAGGGAGAGTTTCCGAACACACACCTTAGATGCGATAGCAAACACTAGAATTGTTCGATTCGCTCCTCCAAACCGATTCAAAACCTCAATTTAACATATCAATTTATAAAAACTTCAGTTTAATAGTAAAAGAAAATGAAAGGAATTCTATGTAAACCCAAAAACTCTTCTACTTCTGAAAAATAGAATACACATAGAAAACCTCCCTCGACAGACAATAATTAATGGAAGAAACAACGAATTAAAAGAAATTAATTTATTTTGGGGAAAAAGTAAAAACAAAGAAAAAAAATGGTTTACAGAGTACTCAAACTATGGGAAAATGTAGATTTGATGAGTTTTTTTTATTATCCCCAAAACTAAAATAATAAAAGTGATAAATAAATATCTCAAACTTAAAATAAATTTAAGACAAAAAGAAATAACTAATCCCTCAAAAATACACACATAAGGATTAGAACCCAAAACCCAATGATACACTAACGCTCACTCAACCACCAGACCAGCAGGCCCATTCTGAGAACAGAACGCGAAGGCAAACCCAAATGTCTAATCTAGCCACTGACCCTACCTAAAAATCTCAAAATTTTTAACCCTAAATCTGGGGTGTTACAACTCACCCCTCCTTAAAGAAATTTCGTCCCCGAAATTTCCAACTAACAGAACAGTGGTATAAGATAAGCTACACCACTATGTTCCCGCTGCGCACTCTAGTCCTGAAGCGCTACCACACTAGACTTGAACTCAATACCTCACACACAACTAGAACACTTAGTCATTGAAGTAGATACATACTTGTTCATCACACATACAAACATTATCCAACGAATAAGCAATCAATGTCATTCAAATAAATGACACACAGAGTCACAATAACTTAAAACCGTACCTGTCTCAATATTGTCACGGACACTCCCTAATCCGATGCTCCATGGACTCGTATCTAAGACACGCTCCTAACTTCTTCCAACATTAGCCTGAATGGTGCTTCTTACAGTGCCTACAAACTGATACGCTCACCTCATTACCAGAACCATTCGCACAAGCTTTACTAACACCCAACTAAGTTCTTGTACGCTTTGGAGACTAAGGCTCCAACATCAAAGGCCTACGATCCCTTTTCTTCCCACAATCCACACACCTACCTTGAACTAACTCTCTACTCCTTTCTAAACTAGCCTTGAAGACTTTCTCTAACACTTCTCTCACTATCCGAGTCAACACCTTTATACTAACTTCTAAGTTATCACTACCCGAAGCTGGCGGAACCATATTGACTTCCGACTCCTAAACAAGCTCACATCTTTGAGAAGCCAACGACTCTTCAAGAGTCTTACCAGATTGATCCTCACGATCACGCTTACCACTAGAATCCATATCAGTCTTCTGACTAACTTAGAGTATCTACATTTCCAGAAAACAAACACAAAATAAATACAAAAATCTAAATTTTTAATTTTACAGTTTTGAATTTTCACCCTGGACCAGCATCGGAGTCTCAAACATTCCATTTGCTTAAAATCAGTGAAACACACATCATTTCAATATATTGTGGTATGGTTTATCACAACATTTTTTTTAAACGAACACGCGCGCATACAGATGCGTAAAAACACAGGCCGAGTTTTTGTAAACCTAGCTTTCATACCACTAAATGTAACGCCCCAAATTTTTTGGCCTAGAAGTTTAAGCCGGATTCCGAAGGTCACATTGATCACCGAAGTAATCCTAAGACAAATTTTAGTTTAACCATCTAGAAAACAAACATTATTTAAGTTATGTAAAACTCTCTGCTGTAAAATCCTGATATTACATAAATTTTCGTCCAAAAGACGCGTACGTGCGTAAAACCCAAAATTTATACCATAATACTCAATATAAAACTTGCAATTCAAATCGTTTACTTATAAATGCAGAAATTATGAAAATGCTTTTAAAGTTGATTCTAAAACGTGGCTGTTTGAGAGCTCCGAAGTGACTAGTCCAACAACAGTAAATGGAAATACCTGTAAAAGGGAAACTGAGGGGGGTAAGCTACACGAGCCCAGTGTGAGATCGAAACTTTAGAAAAACAAACATTAAGCGCTACAATAAAAACAAAATATCATACTAGCAATCCAATATCCAAATAATCATTACAATCAAATTAGAACCATCAGTATGGAACATATCGATCTATATATTGTTAATCTCGCAATTAGACAGATAAAATGCAGAACAAATGCAACAACATGAAACCCTAAGCCAAACACCTCTCCCTCCCTCATTCACACCACAAATGAGCTATAAGAAACTAAACCAACCCTGAATACCACATAGGTACTCGGAAGGCCTATCCAACCTAACGCACCATGAATGTGGATCTAAGCCATGCAAATAGCAGTATGCTGCTGAGCTACCAGAAGTGTCGTATTGTGCGGTAAACCGCTATACAGATGTATTGCAGTTAAAACTGCCAAATCATATTAGACTTCTTTCACTTCATATCCCAAACCCGAAATTATAATACAAATGCAAGAATGCACACCAAATACTGTCAATTACACAGACGCAGAAGCTTGTAATCAGTCAATTAGTTACAGAATCAATGCACACAATTTCCAAACAGTCACACACACACCCACATCACTAAAGCATTGAAGCAGACAGATATTTGTTAGGCAATATCACATTAACGAACCACTTAACTATTGCAACGATTGCATAAACCAGATAAATCCGAGTCAAAAGAGAGTCCCGACTACCGTTACTAAGGCTTAGCCAAGGGTTAGAACATACAGAACCACAATCAGGTCATAAATCAACATAATACAAAATTTTGGCAAGGCAGGACCACATGGCCGTGTGGAATTGCCCAGGCCGTGTGGGGCTCTGTACGCTCATATAGAGGCCACACATGCCCGTGTGATCGCCCCACACGCCCTTGTGGAGGGCCCCACACGCCTGTGCAACTCACTGTCCAAAAGTGCTAAAAATTAATAGCAGAGGCGACATGGCTGTGTGGAGACCCCACACGCTCGTGTGGGACATATGATCGTGTGGCCAGGCCGTTTAGCACCAAAAATTATTGAAAACCCTAAATTCCCAAACACACATGCTCGTGTGCCCATGGGACACGGCCGTGTAAAAATCGACTAATTTCCCCAAATCTGCCACATGCCCGTGTGGCCAAGCCGTGTGGCACCTAATCTTACTCGGAAACCCTAATTCCTAATTCCACACGGCCACGTGAACAAGCACACACCCTTGTAGCCACCCATGTGGTCACAAAACCCCACCGAAATAGTCTACAAAACATGCCTTTGATGTCAAAACAATCTCCAACCCTCAATAACACAGAAACACATCAAAAACACCTAGAATTTCAAACAATTCCACAAAACTCAACACTTCGATTGGCCAATTGCAAAAACATACAAAATATGTCAAATTTCATGGTAACAAATAAGAAATTTGATAACGAAAAGGGAGAGTTTCCAAATACACCTTAGAAGCGATAGCAAACACCTGAATCGTTCGATTCGCTCCTCCAAACCAATTCAAAACCTAAATTTAACATATCAATTTATAAAAACTTCAGTTTAATAGTAAAAGAAAATGAAAGGAATTCTATGTAAAACCAAAAGCGAAACGTACCTCTTCCACTTCTGAAAAATCGAATACACAGAGAAAAATTCCCTCAATAGACAACAATTAACGGAATAAACAACGAATTAAAAGGTATTGATTTATTTTGGAGAAAAAAGTAAAACAAAGAAAATTAAGAAAATGGTTTACAGAGAACTCAAACATGGGAAAACGTGGATTTGATGAGTTTTTTTTATTATCCTTAAAAATAAAATAATAAAAGTGATAAATAAATATATCAAACTTCAAACAAATTTAAGACGAAAAGAAATAACTAATCCCTCAAAATACACACATAAGAATTCGAACCCAGAACCCAATGGTACACTAATATTCATTCAACCACCAGACCAGCAGGCCCATTCTCACAACTGAACGCGAAGACAAACCCAAATGTCCAATCTAGCCACTGACCCTACCTACAAATCTCAAAACTTCTAACCCCAAATCTAGGGTGTTACAAATTGGATAATGCATGATATTGGGCTTAAGTAAAATTTGATATTGTTCCTTAGTTTCCACTACATTTGATATTGTTCCTTAGTTTCCACGACATTACAAAGGAAATATTTTTGAAAAACACTAATTTTCCAAAATAACTTGAAAAATTATTTTTCCGCTGCATTAGTTTAACTTCGAGTTTTTTTAAAGAAGAGCGACAAAGAAACAATTTTTCTAAAACAATACTGTCAACAATAAAATGAATCCTAAGCATACACAACCTAATGAATGAATGCTTTTAAGCTAACTTAAAGAACAACTACGGTTTTCTCTAAAATGAGTTTATTTAATGTCTTAAAAAGTAACGTAAGTTAGCTTAGCCATTTTGGTTGCTAACGTAGCCTTCTCAATCTAGCCGTAACATCTAAGCCGGGTTTGGGAGGTTACAAGTAGTATAGCTACGGTGAGCAAAGATATCATTTCCATGAGGACTAAAAGTACTAGTAATTATTGTCTTTCTATTGTTTAACTGACGAATTAGAGAGATTGATTAAAACTAAAATTAACTACAAAATACGACAAAGAACAAATCAAGAAAACAAACGATTAACAACCAAGAAGTGAAGCAATACCCAGTAAAGAATCCACCTAGATTTTATCTGTCATTATCTATCTAAATTAAACAATGTATTCACTTAGTATCTTGATCCGTAGAAATCCCTAAATTACACTAATATCTCTTTCGAGAGTAAGAGCAACTGACTCTAGGTTGATTAATTGAAATTTCTTTCTAATTTAAACCCCTATTATCGCATTAACTCGATCTATGGATCCCTCTATTGAATTTGACTCTAATACGGTAGATTTATGTCGTCCTATTTCTAGGTTGCATGCAATTCCACTCAATTGTGCTAGATCTACTTTTAAACAGGGGCATTTCCTCCTCTGATTTAAGCACATCAAACATGGATTAATAGTCTAGAAATATTAAACCAAGAATTAAACACTCATAGTTGATAACAAGATTCAAGTATTTATTGTGTAAAACAGAACTCAAAAGACAGGATTCATGATAGGGTTCATCTCCCTAAGTATTTAGAAAATTAGTTCATAATCGCATATAAAAACATCTCAAATATAGTATAACGACAAAAAAAAAAAAGAAACTCATAATTAACTTCAAAGAAAGAAAATGTGATTTTTATCTTCTTATCTTTTTCATATTTAGGTCTTAGAATACCCAAAAAACCAAAAATTATGTTTTTTTCCCGTGTTTGGAGTGCAATTTACGATTTCCACATGATCTAACACATGGCCGTGTGAGTGGAATGACCTAGACCATGTGACTCTTAAAACTTGCTCTGATTTTTTTTTTACTTGTTTTTCACTCCTTTTGCTCGCAAATGCTCTCCTAAGTATAGAAACATGAATTTAAAGGATTAGGGGCATAAAATTCACCATTTTAAATCGAATAATCATCCAAAACTGCATTAATAATGAGTCAAATGCATGTTACTATTAGCACCTATCAAATATCCCTACAGTTAAGCATTTGCTTATCCTTAAGCAAAATTTTCAATCCACAATCAAGTTAACTTCCCTTAATTTTTCATTTTCATCAATAATGTTTCAAGATAATTCACAAACAATCATGAATTGAAAATTCAACCAAAAGGACATTAGAGATTCAAGCAATCTAAGCCAAAAATTTTAAATTACAAAAACGTAAGTGTCTCCCCTTATCAAAATAATTAACTTAAATTCAAAATCAACAAGAATTGACATCCTTACTAAGATTCACTCAAGCATTCAAAGTGTTTAAAATTCATGAAATATGCACTCAACAATGGAACGAAAAATATTATTACCATAGGCTTGCTTAAAAATCAAATCTCTACTATAAAATAAGATGACACACCAATCAAGACATATTTACAAGGTTGTAATGGGGCTTAGGTTAAGGGAATGAATAAGGTCAAAAAAGTTGGTTATAATCAAGATTGAGTTAATAAATTACTAAACTAGAAAAAAGCTAGTTGCTGAATTAAATGCAATTACATCAGCAAGAATAATCGCAAATGAAACTGAGCTTTTCAACAAAATATGAAACTAATTATTCAAGCTCAATCAAATATTTTATATTTTATATTTTTTTATATTTTTTTTATCGATTGTTTTAAACAAAATAAAATTTAGCAATTCAAAATATGAAACATATTTAAGAAACTAACCAAATCAAATCTGGACAATAAGGGAGTTAATAAAAAGGATATTTTTCCAACATAGATATGGGTTAACATTAACGGTTAGAAAAAAAAAAGTGTTAGGATCAACGGGGCTTACTAGGGGTTAACACAACAATTAGGCTAGTTAAAGGTTAAACGGGTTAAATCCTAAGTGCCTCTATCATCTCAGTATATCAAATTAATAATGTGGTCTTGACATATATAATCGAAGCAAGTTGACACACTCACAACCAAAAATAAAATGAGCATGAAATAAAATATCTGCTCTATAGGCTCAAAAGCTCACAAAAAATTATGGTTTTGATATCAAACTTGCAAACTTAAAATTTCAGAATAATTTTGCAGTTCAGAGAGACAACCTAAAATTATAAATTATGAAAAATAACTTATCATGCTTGACTCTCTTGTGTCTTAAAGTATAAATCACACAATGCACAAAAAATTACAAATTATTCCAAAACAAAATAAATAAAAACTCCAAATTAAAAGAAATTACTTGAATGTTAGGTTCAAGAAAATTACTTAAACGCAAACAATAATTCAAGGGCTATATCGCATAAATATATAAAATCCTCCCCACACTTAAGATGTGCATTGCCCTCAATGTACAAACAATTAAAATCATAGAATAAGTACAATATCATAAGGAGGAAGAAAACTAAAACTGTCTTGAATTTGGATGAATTCATCGAAATATTTGAAAACCAAAATCGTGGGTGGTTCTAAATGAAGTGCATATTTTTGAGGAAACTAATAAGAAAATAGACAAAAATGAATAAAAAGATAAAGAGATAACAAAATGAAAAAATAGTCGACAGAACAATAAAAGTACAATGCATAATAAAATAAAACAAAAACAAAAATAGAAGCAAAAGCAAAAGCAAAAACAAAAACAAAAAATAAAAATAATATAAAACTAAATGAAATCACTTTGGTTGGGTTAGGAAGGAAAAAAATGAAGAAAAAAAATAGCTTTAAAAAGGAAAAAAAAGTACATGGTCATGTTCTAGGTCATGTGAGCCACATGGCCATGTCTCTAACCTGTGTAACTCTCTGTGCCCATGCGGGGAAAATTAAATTTGAAAAACTTAGCTCCAGTATGCACACGGCCTAAGACACGCCCGTATGTCCAAGTTGTGTGATACATGCACTGATGGGGTGAAATTTATTAAATTTCATTCACCGAAGCTGCCACTTTTCAAGCTTGGGAAATCAAAAGACTTGCGATGACTTTTTGGATGAAATCCTGGCATTTCTAGGTTGATACGTCTCATGGAGTTCAAAGACCTACCTCTTAGCTTCAAAACAACTTTGAATCACTCGATTTCGAGTTCGGGAGCTCAAATTATGACCATTTTAATAAAAACTGCGCAAGCCTGGACATGATTATGACTGGAATTACAAGTTCCAGGCTTTTAATTCGACTTTAAATCATATTGGGTTCGGGTTTTGTGCTTAATTTTTATTATATATGAACCTAATGTTTTATTTATCAGCTTTTATTATTTTATTATTTAATTATTCCAAATTTTTAATAATTGTTAAGTACTTTAAGTTATTTAGGAGTTTTATGTCAATAAGAAAGTTTAGTTTAAAACTAGTTATTTAGATTAATTAGAGTTATAGTACACTTACGAGTTTTATTTAGATTTATTTAGCTAGCCTATATATAGGCCTTTGCATTGTACACAAATCAAACAATTAATTATTATTCAAGTTCTCTTTGATTTTTTTTTTCTTTTCAAGAATTATTCTTAAGTCTCTTTTAGAAGAGTTTTTAACAATATTTTTAGATTGTGGGGATCATCTTCAAACTTTTTATTTCCAAGATTTCTATCTTGGAGGGGAAATTAGACCCGCATGAAGAGGTTGTGGATTTTTCGTGTTTCCAAAGCTTCTTAGGAATTCTACATATCACCTTCTATATTTTCTATATATCTCCTTTATTTTCCTCTTTATTATTCTAGTCTTTGATTTATTATTTTATTTTATTTATCTTCATTATTTATTTTATTTGTTTAATCTAAATTGGATACGATTGCGTTTCAGGAGGTGACAAGATCCAATTTTCTTTTCGAACGTCTAGAGCTCTAAGTAAAATTTACGACTTGAAAAAACTTTACAATCCTTTTCTGCATTCATCCATACTCATTCCGTATCACCGTGTGTTCCACACGGCTGCGTGCCAGGTCGTGTGGATCTCCCCAGACCATGCGGACCACTTTTTTTAATTTTTTTCAAATTTATTACTTCTTTTTCTTTTTCTTTTCCAATTTTTTATTTTTTTTCAAAATTTTGTTCTTTTTTTAAATTTTTTAAAAAGTAATAAAAAATAACCGTAGTAATTTTTTTTAATTTTTTTGTTGAATAAAAACATAAAAGTAAACTAAAAAAATAAAAATAAAAACTCGAGTTGCCTCCCGACAAGTGCATATTTAGATTCTAAGTTCAACTTCCCTTTTCAAGCTAACGGTTAAGGCGAATCTTGGAGCGGAAGCTTCTACTCTCGTTATCAGTTTTATCACCAAAATAAGATTTGAGACGATTATTTTTTTACCTTGAATGTGTCGTATTCAGGATGTGTTACTTAAATTTTCCCGAATGGAAAAATGGTTTTTACCAGACATGGGTCGAACCGTCTTGACTTAAACTTTGAAGGAAAAATTCGTAGATCCGATTTGTCTAACAGCACTTTGTCCCCAACTTTGAATTAGTTCATTCTCTTTACATGCACATCATGGTGTTGCTTTGTTACTTCCTTTTACTTTTTCAATTTTTCATTAACCTTCGTTCGTCATTCATCTAGTTCGTTGAGCTGCACCATTTGTTTTTCATTTATCCCTCGAGTTCAATCACTTTGAATTAAATATGTCTCCAACACTTTTTCATAAGGGATATCCTGCAATGAATGTTGAGCCACATGATTATTAACATTTACAGAACAATTAGTATCATTTCACTCACTATGGATTCTCACAAAATCATGTTCTTGAAGAGTAATCTTTTTATCACCTACACGAAGTACAAGTTCACCAGTACCCACATCAATAACAATTCTTGCAGTGACTACAAAGGGTCGACCTAAGATCATAGGTACCTCAATATCCTCATTTATGTCCAATACAATAAAATCAACATGGAATATAAATTTATCTACTTTCACAAGTACATCCTCAAAAATACTCCTAGGATATCTAATTGATCTATCCGCTAATTGAATACTCATCCTAGTGGGTTTGGGCTCCCCAATACCAAGTTGTTTGAACATCTTATAAGGTATGACATTTATACTAGCTCCCAAATCATCCAAAGTTTTTTCAACATTTAAACTACCAATGAGACATGGAATAGCAAAACTCTTTGGATCTTTAAGTTAGTTAGGTAGTTTGTTATGGAGAATGGCCGAGCAAACTACATTGAGCTTTACAATGGTCAAGTCGCCTAACTTTCTTTTATTTGTTAACAGCTCCTTTAAAAATTTTACATACTTTTGGCATTTGCAAAAGGGCTTCAACAAAAGGTAAGTTAATGTGCAATTTTTGTAAGAGTTTAAGAAATTTACCATATTATTCTTTTATGTGGTCTCTCTTCAAAGCTGCTAGATATGGAACTTGTGGTTTGTAGTTTTTAATTATCAGCTTGTTCTTTTTCGTACTTTCCTCAACCTCATCAATTTTCACAACAATTTCTAGCTTCAACTTCTTTTCAAGCTCGACTAACCCTTTCACGTTTCGAACAGTGATTGGGTGGATTTGCTCATTTGGGTTAGTTTCAGTGTTGCTAGGCAAGTTATCCAATCTGATTGTCAAGCCCTTGAATCAATACATGCTAATTTTTCAAAGATATCTCGGTGTTTTGAAATTGAGTTTTGGACACTGAAATAAATTTAGCCAACATCTCCTCAAGGTTCGATTTCTTCTCTTGTTGATAAGGTTGCTTAAAGCCCGAATGGGGTTGTGACCTTTGATTTCCTTGACCACCCCAAGAGAAATTTGGATGATTCCTCTATCTTGTATTATAATTATTACTATAGGGGTTATTTGGAGGTCTAGAATTATTACCCAAAAAGTTGACTTGCTCATGTTCCATGCTAGAACCGAAGGGTAAATATTCTCAATTAATTATCCCCGCTCCATTCACATCACATTTACTGTTGGATTTACCTGCTTAGAAAACCTCAAACAATCATTTTTTTTACCAAGAGCTTCAACCTAATTTACTAACATAGAAACTGCATCAATATTAAAAAGATTGGTTGTCTTAATAGGTTTTACTCTTGTAACTTGCCACTGATAATTATTTAGTGTCATCTCCTCAATAAATTCTTGAGCTGCCTTAGGTTTTTTTTGTTCAATGTTTCTCTAAGTACTGTATCTATCATCTGTCTAGTCAAAGGGTTCAAACCATTGTAAAAAGTTTAAACTTGGAGCCACAAAGCTAGTCCATGGTGAGGACACATTCTCAACAAATCCTTAAATCTCTCTCATGTATCATAAAGAATTTCAATATCAAATTAAACAAAAGAAAAATTAAACAAAAGAAGATATTTCATTCTTCCACTTAGCTATTTTAGCCGGTGGAAAATATTTTAACAAGAAAATTTTAGTCGTTTGTGCCTGAGTAGTGATAGAACCTCGTGGTAATAAATGCCTTTCTCCTCAAAGAGAATGGGAACAACCGTAAGTGTATGACTTCATCATTAGTGCCATTAATCTTGAATGTGTCGTGAATCTCTAGAAAGTTAGCCAAATGAGTATTTGGATCTTCATATTGCAAACCATCAAATTGAACATACTGTTGTACCATCTGAATTGTGTTCGGCTTCAACTCAAAATTATTTACAGCAATAGTAGGTCTGACGATACTCGATTCAGCCCTAATTAGAGTAGGCTTAGCATAATCAAATGTAGTATAAGGAACAAGACGTTCAAGAGCCTGCTGATTATTTTGATTATCATCCATCTCTTCAACTTATCAGAATCAAACAAAAGAAAATTAAAATGTAAAAATTATATTAAAAAATATAAAATAAAAATAAAAATGGCTAAATCAATAGAAATAATGTTTTCCCAATATTTTAGTCCCCAGCAATGGCGCCAAAAAATTTATTGAAGTCCTAAACTAACTATAAATCTAACTAAGGCAAGTGCACCTATCAATTAATAGTATAGCTACAGTGAGCAGAGATATCGTTCCCACGAGGACTAAGAGTACTAGTAATTATTGTATTTCTATTATTTAACAGACAAATTAAAGAAACTGATTAAAACTAAAATTAACTAAATTAATTAACAAAAGAATACGACAAAGAATGAATCAGGAAAACAAATGATTAACATCCAAGAACTGAAACAATACCCAGGAAAGAAACTACCTAGATTTCATCTGTCATTATCAATCTGAATTAAATAATTTTTTCACTTGGTCTCTTGATCTATAGAAATCCCTAAATTATGCTAATATCTCTTTTGAGAGTAAGAGCAATTGAATCTAGGTTGATTGATTGAAATTTCTTTCTAATTAAAATCCATATTATCGCATTAACTCGATTAATCCCCTTATTGGATTTTACTTTAAGCCAGTAGATTTATGTCGTCCTATTTCTAGGATTGTATGCAACTCCACTCAATTATGCTAGATCTACTCTTAAACATAGACTTTTCCTCCTTTGATTTAACCACATCAAACATGGATTATTAGTCTAGAAATATTAAACCAAGAATTAAACACTCATAATTGAGAACAAGATTCAAGTATTTATTGCGTAAAATAGATATCAAAAGACAAAATTCATCATAGGGCTCATCTCCCTAGGTTCTTAGAAAATTAGTTCATAATTGCAAATAAAAACATCTCAAAGACAGTATAACCACAAGAAACAAATAAACTCATAATAAACTTTAAAGAAAGAAAAAGGTGATCTTCAATCTTGATGGAAATCTACTTCAGAGTCGGCTTCAATGGTGTTTTTCGAGATATTTTCTTGAGTATTCTTTGACGGCTTACTATCATCTTCTTATCTTTGTCATATATAGGTCTTAGAATACCTGAAAAGCCTAAAAATTACAGTTTTTCGCATGTTTGGAGTGCAATTTATGATTTCTACACGGTCTGGCACATGGCCATCTGGCAGCCCGTGTGGCTTACATGGCTATGTGTCTAGCCCGTATGGAAAGGCTAAGCCCATGTGACTCCAAAAACTTGCTCTAATTTTTCGATTTTCGCTCTTTTTGCTCCCAAATACTCTCCTAAGTGTAGAAACATGAATTTAAAGGATTAGGAGCATAAAATTCACCATTTTAAATCAAATAATCATCCAAAAACACATTAAGAATGAGGCTAAAACATGTTACTTTTAGCATCTATCATTAATATAATATCTTTTAAAACTTTTCTCTGTTTCCTTATAATGAGAAATTAGTTAAAATAATAAGAAAAATGTTTTAAACCAAGAATTTAAGATAGTGTAACATCGCACCTGGCGAAGTTCTAACAATTTAATTGTTGTTTATAAAAGTTTGAAATGCCCAATATTAGGATTAGATTAAGTGTAAGGAATTTTTGAGTGCGCCAGTGATGCCCTGGTTTGGTGGATTCTGAACAAAATGAAAGGAATCCATGGTGAACTCTAGTATGTACAGCGTATAGGATATTTTGAAAAAAAACAAAACTTACGGTTAATATTGAAGAAATGGAACTATAACGAGTCAAGTGTACCAGTAAGAATGTATATGTATATATATGGAACATAGTCATAAATAAGTATGACTAGCAAAGAAATGTTCGCCTAAAAGCCCCTTGCGGCGTATAGAGTGGGTGGACTTTGAAAGGACAATAAGTAAATAAGGATTCCTCGTTAGATAACTATGAGTAGTGAAATAAGGCTTATGGCTATGTAAAATGATTTTTAGGATATGAGTCCACACTAGTCGCAAGTACACCCTATAACCAATGTGTCCCGTACCAGTAACTTGTGAGGTAAGTTGGGTGGGAACTAACTAAGCGTGAACTAGAAGTGTTAAAGGCTAAAGGAGTAATCAGATGAGTTTCATGGAAGTGACAAATTTGGATAAGACAACTCAGTATTGATGTGACGTTTACCAAGTTCCTATAAAGACTTAAGTTAATTTTAAAGAACACTCGGTTTAAGTTAAGGGAGAGTTATCTTCCTTTTTAAGAACTAGGGCTAAAAGAAGATGGAAACATATCTCTAAGATGAGTATGAAACCCTGATTTTTTCAGTGATTTTCCCTCCCATCAAGGTATGTTTCATGACTCTACTGGTCAAGGGAACATAAATTTGTAGGTATGCTTGGGAAAAAAATAGGGCTTAGTGATACGTTTGGGTTTTAAAGTGATGATAAAGGTTACCCAAATGGGTTCTAACAAAGTGTCTCTGTTTATCAAGGTGGAAGAGGTTGTAGCATCTTGTTGAATGATGGATCTGGAGCACAAACTATCGAGTCCACAATGAAAAGCTAGATCTAAAGTTTAAATCGCCTCTGAGGTTATTAGGTAAGTCCTTAAACTGACTCATGCGTGCATAATATACCTTCTAGAAACTTCTATTCTAATTGATGAAATCGTGAAATAGAATTAGTAAAATATGATGTGATGGCTCTAATGAGGAACATAAGATTTATGAACTTGCATGTATGGATAACATGAAGTCTCGTCGTCAAAGTATGAATCATAAATCTTGAGGTTAAAGGATGCTTGTGTTTGGATAATAGAAATGTGTTAATGTGTTTAAAAGGTCTAGATGTGTCTGTTACGAGTAATTCAAGATCTAATGAGTTCATGAAATATGGGTCTAAGTATGAAGAGTCTGTACAGAGTCGTCAAAGGGATCCGTTGGGACTAAAAACACGAATCTCTGAAAGGACAAGTCCATGGCCATCGCACTAAAGGACCATATCATGTAAGATCGTAACTGATGGGTTGTAGGATCATATGGAAAGTAGACCATATTGTGTAAGACTGTAACTAGTGGGTTATGGCATCATATGAAAATAATACCATATCGTGTAAGGCTATAACTAGTGGGTCATAGCATCATATGGGAAAAAAATTAAGGAAGGTTATTACCTAATGTGGTTCTCTGTGTGTCCTAGGATGATGAGGGGCAAACCTTACTAAGTGTGAGTCTAGGTCAATCTCTATCGCCTAAATCACCAAGAGAAGAAAAGCCTTTGTTGCAACCTCTATTTAAGGACGCCTTTATAGAAAAACTTTGGAAAGGTAAGCTTTTATGGTGAACCTATTAAAGAGGACAACCTTTCTGGTAAAACTTTAGAAAGGTAAGCCTTTGTGTTGAATCTGTTAAAGGATAGCCTTCGTGGCAAAACTATAGAAAGGTAAGCCCTTATAGCAAACCTCTCAAGGAACGCCTGTGTGGCAAATATCTGAAAGGAAAAGCCTTTGTGGCGATCTTTGTCAAAGGAAATCTTTTGTGGCAAACTCTGGAAAGGAAATCCTTTATGAAAATTTCTATAAAGGAAGCCTTCGTGGCTATATCTAAAAAGGAACACCTTCGTGGTGCAACCTAAGGACGGGATGCCTGGGTGGCAACTTTGTAAAGGAAAGCTTCTGGCAAATACAAAGAAAACCTTTGCGGCTATTTAAATAAAGGAATGCCTTCACGAAAAATTTTGAATGAATGTCTTGTAATGAATTAGAAAAGAATAACATGAATAGTCCTCTGAAGGCAAAGTAAATATAGGACTCTGAAGGTATGATAAGTGTAAGAGATAATGTATAAGAGGAGTAGAAAAAATAAAGTATCCAGCAAACTCTGAAAGAAAGGCACCATATGTAAATGAATTGGCAAATCCCGCATAGTCACAAGAAACGAACGGTAAAGCTAGAGTGCGCTAGAATAGGTGATGAATCCGAGATATGTTTTATAGACATGTATAGATAGTACCCTAAAGTAAAGAAGATCTGGGTGAACTTTGTGTGGAGTAATGAACGTAGTCTACCTCGCCCGAAGATAGAAGTAAAATCAGGATGTATGAAATATGATTTTAAGTTCGCTAATAAGGAAAACAAAGTGGTTAAAAACCATGTAAAGATAAGATTTTAAAAATGGATATAGAAAGTGATGAGATTGTAAGTATAATATGCTCAAAGGAAAAAAATGTCATTCCAGTTTGGACCTCGAATTTGGAGCCTAATAGAGTGAAAGTTTAATGAATATGAAAGGAAGATAAGTCCTTAAAGACACTGAGAGGAAGACAAAGGTCTAAAATAGAAAAGAGTTATTACAGTCTGTCAAAGGAAATCTTAGTGAAGTAACTGCTAGAAGGAATAAGGAAAAGTCAAATGACACATGAAGGACATGCGAAGCATCTATTACACTTTGATATAATGAAACATGCATTTAAGGATTATCTCACTAAGTTCTTATGAACTTACTAAAGTTATTTCCTATTTCAGGATGTAAAGGAGTATACGTAGAGGGACGATGCTAGGGCTGCGCCAAGGAGTGACAGATCAAGCTATTTTGCATACAAATGAAGTTAAGTGGCATGCTTAAGTCTAAGTATAAGTTTATTAGGTAGCATTCTAATATGCATACAGTAGGCCAAGAGATAAAATAGAAATTGATGAAATTTTATTATCATGAATAGTATATGTAACCATACAACATACACCCATAAGAGACTCTGTCATATTCATGATAGAACTTTTCCTTAGGTAAAAAGTTTAAGTTACAGGTGTTGTAGAACGTGACATCTAATACTCAGATCTGGTTCATCGAGTCAGGTAGAGGGCGTTACAGAGAGTATCTTAAAATTTTTTAAATTTTTCATGTGATAAAACACAAGATCTGGACCCGGTGAATCGGGTCAAGTTTAGGGTGTTATAGTAGAACCTTACTAAGGTGTTCGTCATGTTCATATTTGGTTTTGGAATAGATTAAGATATCATCGATAAACGCAACGATGAACTAATCAAGAAAGGGTTGGAACACTTGGTTCATTAGATCCATGAAGGCGGCAAGAGCGTTGGTTAAATTGAATGGCATTACAAGGAATTCATAGTGGCCATACAGGGTTTTAAATGCAGTTTTAGGCACATCTGCCTCCTTTACCCTAAGTTGATAGTTCCCCAACCTTAGATCTATTTTAGAAAACATGGCACCTCAGAATTGGTCAAAGAAGTCATCGATTCTGGGCAAGGGATATTTATTTTTAATGGTTAGCTTAATTAAAAATCCATAGTTTATACATAGCCTTAGGAAACCATCCTTTTTCTTGAAAAATAAATCTAAAATATTTACAGAGAATGAGGGATTATATGCTTGTTATTCCAGAAGAGATCTTACTCTTATCGAATATACAGATTATGACTTTTAAACATGTCAAGATTCGAAGAAATCAACATTAGGTTGTGTTTTGTCCTAGACAACGAGTCCATTGTGTGTTAAGTGTCAAACTATGGAGGGTCAAATATGAGGTATGAAAAAGCTATGGCACTATAACAGTGCAGATATAGTTAAGCCTAAAAGAAACCAAATAAGGATAAAACACATTAAGGGATATGGTAGTGTTTGATGGAATAGTGTAGTCAAAGATCGCATCTGATGAGAAACCTTGGGGCTTTGTTTTTCCAAGACTCTACTAGCTAGACAGCTCTTTGGGAAACATATGAAGGGGCATAGGAATGCGAAACATGACTCATCTACTTCACTAGGGCAAGTGAGAGACTGTTGGATCTAGTGCCCTAAGTGTTGTATTTTCAACCAAGTACACTTATAGTTTTTTGAACAGATTGGTTAATAAAATTATTCATGAATTAAATTAATACTTTGTATATTGTCCTCACATGGTTTTTGCACACAAAACAAAATGGAAGCAAATGTTGCTCACTGGTTGTTTAATGTTTAACTAATACTAAGCGGTATTACATAGTTAGATTTTAATACAAAAAGACAGCTTGTATTAGTATACAAAACTCAAAATGTCCTTAGTCTAATCAGAAATGAGCAAACTGATTGAAAAACTAATATGTCGTCTATTAGGTCAAATTGAGAAAATGTTTTGTCTAGGGCATCGGAGCAAATGGATCCTAAAAGATAAAGTCATAGATGTGATTGACTAGACTGACAATACATCAGACAGGAACCAAGTAGAATAGATCTTGAATTCATTTTTGGATTTATTCTATAACACCCTATACTCAACCTGATTTACCAGATCCGAATTGTAGGATGTCATAATACTTACATACTTAACAAAATTGTTCAACTGGTGAAATACCATACTGAATGTACTTCTTATTTATTTAAAAATCTTTTCTAAGTTAAAAGATTTGAATGAAACACTTATCATTTATAACAATCTTAAAAGTAGTATAAAATATTACAAATTAAATCTTTGATAAGACAGACATATTTGTGGTGTGTAATACTATTCACCATTTGAAAACATATTCCCAAAAGTTTCCCTCTATCTGTATAATATTTCACTACAATCAACCACCTTAGCCCATTCCTAGCTTGGTCCGTTCTAGTGAACTGGTTTAACTCAAAAACCTATATTACAAATAAACACCAATAAGTTCAATGGAACTTAGTGAGTTTTAACCATTTTTACCTTTAAATGATGATGTTGAATTCCTTGACTTAAGAATCTCGGACTTCCTTTTAGATTTTGGAGAATACTTTTCTGATTCCTGGAAGATAACTATACGTCAATCTCTAACTTGACCACATTGTACACATTCTACCTGATTGGCGAATTACAAACTTCCTACCTTATAGGGGATCTTATTTCACAATTGTTTAAAATAGAAATTGGATACATTCCTCATAATGATATACCTACAGACACTATTCTTAGTGGATTCATATAGTAGCTCTAGTGGTTGTCGAAATACCAATCACGTCATATCTTCATGTCGATCGGGACAACGAATTTGGTTCAATGAAGGTAATATTTTAGATCACCCAATGGAAGTTCAGATAACATCAGATACAAAAGGGAAAACTTCCAGATTTGGCGGACACTTACATCACCCATAATTACTTATATGTTAAACTTTCTTTCTGACCTAATGAGTTACTATGGAGGATTCATCAGTCGAGTACTCTGTTGAGGACACCTTCAGAAAATGTCTCAAAGGCATACCCAGTTCTCACCATAGAGGCAGACTAACAACTCGCCACTTAGGTGATACAAAATTTGCCTGACAGGCTTTTCAGACATTACACCACATAGGTTTTACAGGTAACTTGTCTCAAGGACTTCCCAAATAAATTTCCAAGAAGGCTTTACAGGTGACTTATCACAAAGGTACCACATAAACTATCGTGTTTGATGATATGGATTTGCCTAAACTCAGCATCACCTGAGGTTTTCCCATCAATGCCCCCGGGACACGCAAAAACCCTAGTAGACAAATGCAACTCATCCGCCATTCCCAAAATGTGCCATAGCCATTTTCTTTTTTCATTTTTGCCACACTAGCCTTTTCTCTACTTTTTTTTGTCCTAAGGACAATATCAAAGCACCACCGTAGGGTCTGTCATCGTATTATGTACTTTACTGACACTACGCCGGAACCCCCTTATCGCCAACCATTCGTGGTCTTACATCACTCAAATAACATAATAGACACATATACTCAGATTTCGCTCATAATCTTAACATAATCATACTTCCTAACACATAATTTCCCATGCATTCTTACCACACATTGTCATATTCATGCAGTGTATCGTACACTTCAATAGATACATACAAGATATCCATCATTGTCATATACATACAGACAAGATATACATACATACATACAGACAAGCTGGTTAACTGCATCACAGTCACTTTAAAAATCATATCTCGAGTTCTAAAACTTGAAAACTGATTCCGTAAATTTTCCCTAAAACTAGACTCAGATATCCATCCACAAATTTTTTTCTAGAATTTTTGGTCAGGCCAATTAGTTCAGTTTATTAGTTAAAGTCTCCCCTGTTACAGGGTTCGACCATTCTGACCTTCGTGCATTATGACTTGGATATCTCCCTGTACAGGGCTTCAATACTTATGCCGTTTGTTTCTAAAGAAACTAGACTCGAAAAGGAATCTATACATGTATGGCATGACTTCTAATTATCTCTGGTTAATTTATAATGAATTTCCAAATTTGGAACAGGGGATCCAGAAATCGCTCTGGCCCTGTTTCACGAAAACTTAAACATCTCATAAAATACGGCTCATATGATCGTTTGTTACTTTTATATGAAAATAGACTCATCAAGGTTCGATTACATAATTTATTCAATATGTAATTCCATTCCTACTATTTTTAGTGATTTTTCAAATTCACATCATTCTTCTTTGTCGACATCTGCTTTTAAGGTAGACTTTACCTATTTCATAATTTCCATGATTCAACTAGCCCTTTAACATACATAGCACGAAAATATGATCGTGATTAACCATTCCAATGGCTAATCATTGCCAAGCATTTCCACACCTCTCAATAACCATATATATACAAAATGATTATAATGCTATGCTCAAAATATTTAAGCCATTTTCGCATGGCTATCCAAATATATACAATACCAAAGTACTTGACTAACAACAAAATGGCGACCCTATACATGCCATTATCGAGTTCAACTAAAAGAGTACCAAAAGGGCTTTGATAGTGTGGACGACTTCGACTTTCACACTCCCGAGTCCGATAGTTGACGAACCAAAATCTATAAAACAGAGAATCAAAGAAACGGAATAAGCATTTAATGCTTAGTAAGTTTTGAGCAATGAAATTAGGCACAATCAAGTATAGCATTCATATGACTAAACGGATAATTTCATATACACATATTCTCAAAATCATACCTACTTCACATTTCCAACCCTTATATTCATACATAAGGGATCAATTTAACCAAAGGCCTAAGCTTATTAATCGATCGACGAATACTATTTAAAAGGAATCAACTATTCCAATGCATATCTGAAACATACCTCATCGTTGGGATTTTACGAGCGTATTAATTGAAATTATTACAGCAAGATCGCTCATTCCCAAACCAAGTACCTTCGGGATTTAGCCGGATATAGCTACTTGCTCAACTGCCTTCGGGACTTAGCCCGGATATAGTAACTCACACAAATGTCTTCGGGACTTAGCCCGGATATAGTAACTCGCACAAATGCCTTCGAGACTTAGCCCGGATATAGTAACTCGCACAAATGCCTTCGGGACTTAGCCCGATTATCATCCGAATATTCATGCACGTATATCAATAAATCATATCACATCTATATTTCATTTTCATCACTAGAACTCAAACACAAGACACTTATCAATCATTCCCATTTTCGGCTCAATAGCCACATACAAAGAGCATAAATTGATTTGCTTTATGACATGATCTTTATGCACATTCGACTACCCGTCATAGGTATAACTAATTATCTCGACATATAATTCAAGTAAAATCATTATATCACTGTTTATTTGTTATGCTTATACGTCATAACTTAATCAAATCATAAACTAAGTTCCATTACTCAAAGACTTACCTTGGATGTTGTCGAACGATTTCGACGGCTATTCGATCACTTTTTCCTTCCCTTATCCAACTTTGATCCTCTAGGCTCTTGAGCTAAATCAAACAATTTACTTTCCAAATCAAACATAGTCATCGACATCCATATACATTTTATACTAGCGAAATGTACCACCAAGATATACTTTACTCAAATAATTTACTTTGGCGAACATGTATAATGTTTTGTAGCTTAATAAATTTAACATACACCATGTATTTATAATATTTTTGGTAGCCAACTATCCATAGTCATGCACACACAATCAAAAATAAATACCCAAAATTTTCATATCCTTATGCCCTAAGCCGAATATACTTGTCATGTTCACCTACATTTTCTTTTTTTTTTCAAGTACAACATTCTCATATTCGGCATTAGTATCAAGCATAATAGCCAATTCTTCCCACTTTGAATCTATGCATCCATTTAATCATAGTTTGTTCAAGCACTCATACAATAAGACATATCCATATGACTAAAAATTCTAAGTTTAAACACAATACAACATTTTAGCACCATGGCCGAATACTTCATGAAGTTGTTAAGACCCATCCTTTTCAATTTCTCACACACACTCACATTCAATCCTTTTTATTAAGCACTCAAATTCAATCATCTTCATGCCTCATCACCATAACATCAAACACCAACCAAGAAGACAACACCCATGGCCGAGTATCATCTCCATCACATAGCAAAGATTTAAACTATGGGCTAGGTAGAACTCAAGCTAACAACTAAAAATATGCATGAATCTCATGGAACAACATCAAACATACCTTAGCCTAGTTACAAGCATGGCCGAACCTCTTCAACCTCTCTTCCTTTCTTTCCTTTGATTTTTCGGTCAAGAAGAACAAAATGAGAACCTTTTTCTTTTTTTTCATCACTCCCCCAATTTCCATTATTTTATTACTAACCCTTTTATTTTATTATTTCTAACATAAAGCATTAGCACAACATGTTTATAATAGGTTTTAACCCATAGCATGGCCGGCCACTAGTTCAAATTTTGGGTAATTTGACATGCAAACCCATCATCTTTATAACATGCATTAATAGGCCACTTACATTTGCCTAGCACATTTCTAAATTTTCTCACATAAGTCCTATTAACTAAATTCACATGCAATCGACTAAATCGAAGCTTAAAACTTTCACACATTCATATTCACATATTCTAGACAATAAATATCACATTCAAATACTTCAGTGACTCGGTTTAGCGGTCCCGAAACCACTTCCCGACTAGGGTCAATTTAGGGCTGTCACAGAATGTCTTCTCTCTTACTAGATATAAACTCCTTGCCCTTCTATTATGGACTTTAACAAGTGATGGTGCTTACCTTACCTAAATGTCCTAGTTTCCTATAAAGAAAAATCCAGAGGAAGGTAAAGAGAATCTGGCAAAGATCTTCGTTACTTTTTGACCAATCATAGGGAAGGTAAAATCAATTCAACTGACTCCCAACTAATCTCGTCACAAAAAACCAACTTGAACAGTGCTCAAGCAAATCGAGCGTAATTTACTTTGACAGTGACTCGCGTATGACGTAGTCATAAAGATAATTAAATCTCCTACAGCATCCTCAAGTACTTGATAGGCTTTTCGTGCTCAACCAATATTCTAGTCGTACTCTTCATTAGGCATACTCTTTCTTGGGCGTAATATTTCTTTGCTTGTAGATGCCCTGTAATTAAATCCTTAGATACTACTAACAAGCAGATACTTTAACACTAGTATGCGTCAACACTCTGATTCACCAACAAGCCAACAAGATGACAGATTATGCTACCATATTGCTAAATCAGTTTACATACATATCTTACTCACCTTTTTGGATCCGTCGTTTTTGGGGTGTAACGTATACGCTTATGACGTTCATAGTGTGGCATACCTAAATCTTGAGTGGATGATGGATTATGTATGCGTGACCCATACACTTTGATGTAAGTAAAAGCTTGAGTTCGAATAGATAAGGATCCGAAAGTTGGTGTGTTAGGTGTACAACTTCTATAGTATGTAGCGTCACTAACAATGATGAAATTCATAGCCTGATATGTGGGTAAATGATATCCTCTCATTGGCATTACATGGTTGTTGAAAAGTAAACATGGTCACGGGTTGTTCGTCTTTTGTGAGAATGACTTATTAATATTTTATAGTAATTGACTTTTTGTAAAGGAAGATATAATGGTTACCATGAGATAAAATATAATCATATTGGGAGAGTAGATATTATCTCCAAGAGGTCAAGGATATCCTATGAGGGTAGCACACTTATGTCAAGGTCATTGGACTAGTACTGAGTAAATTCTTTGGTAATGGAATGCCATTAAGGAGAGCTTAGTGACGATACTATAGTGGAATTACTTCGTGACTCAATGAGTTTATAAATCATTTAAGTTGTAATTACATATTTCCAATTAATCCCTTCACTAGCTTGTTGAAACCAGAAATGAATTACGTATTTTAATCAAAATGAGTAGAATGAATAGAAATTGAGAAATGGAAAACATAAAGAAATGACTATGGCTTTCTCTGAATTGGAGAAATGGAGTCATTTGGAAATAAATATGGTTTTCTCAAAAATGGAAATGGAAATAAGAAATGAGAAATGATTCATTTGCAAATGCACATAGATTACTTAGAAATGATCAAAAGAATGAGTTTATGTTTTGAGCTATTTTAAAGCCCGAAAATGAAACTAAACCATTTGGCCATAGTGAACAAATTGAATTATGAAATATTATATATATATATTTAGAAATTTTACCAGGGGTAAAATCGTTATAATTTCACCGGGGGTAAATTTGGGATGAGAAAATTATTTAATTGGAAAATAGAAAAATATGTATTGGGTTGGATTAAATTATAAAGTGTTGAGTTAAAAGTCCAAATAGCACATATAATTGGGCTCAATACAATGAGAGGCCCAAATCCCCATTATAATATATTTGAGGGGAAGCACACCCTATTAGCTCCTCTCCCTTTTCTATTTGGACTAAGAAGTTGTTTTTCTATTTGAAATAAACATCTACAATTCAATAAGGGTTCTACCTCCACTCCCTATAAATAGATGACATCGATAAAGTTATTTACATAACTTACAAAGATTGTTACTCTGCAAAAATATAGAGAGAATTTATTCGTAACTATTAAATATATTTTTTCCTAGAATAACAATTCTACCGGTTTCTATTAAAGAAGAGAGAATTTTTGTTTTCACCCCAAAGATAAAAGAAAACTTTTTTTTCTAGTTCTGTGTTTTGATTCAATTGGTTCGAGCCCACACTCAAAGTAATTTGTGGTACGAGAATAACGAAGACAATCGTTTGGTTGAAAGCCAGAAAACATCAATGATAAACTTATTTGAAAACACATGTATGATTTCGGTCTATGGTTTATTGCTATAAATATCACAAGCCGGGTTGATTTTCAAAATTTTAATTTTTATTGTGCAAGAAAATTGTTTTCAAACTAGAATTTTTCCAACAGAGAGATATCTTGTCTTGGGCATCGGAGTGGACGACTTCTAAAAGATAGAGACATAGATGTGACTGGCTAGACTGATGGTACATCGGACTTGACGCAAAAAGAATAGATCCTGAATCTGTTTATGGTTTTATTCATTTGTAACATTCACAGTGTGGCATACCTTAATTCTGAGTGGATGATGGACTATGTATGCATGACTCGTATACCTTGATGCAAGTAAAAGCCTCTGTTAAAATAAATATGGAACTGAAAGCTGGTGTGTTAGGTAAACAACTTTTGTAGTATGTAGCATCATTAACAATAGTCAAATTCATAGCCCAAAACACAGATAAATAATATCCTCTCATTAACATTACATGATAAATGAAAAGTAAACATGGCCACGGGTCATTCATCTTTATGATGAATGACTTGATTATTATTTGATAGTAATTGGCTTTTCATGAATGAAGATGTAATGGTTACCATGAGATAAAATATGATCATATTGGGAGAGCAAATTTATCCCAAAGATATTAAGGATATCCTATGAGGGTAACATACTTTTGACAAGGTCATTGGACTAGCACTGATTGTGTTGCTTTTGTAATTGTATGTCATTAGGGAGAACTCAATCACAATAATATAGTGAAATGACTTCGTAATTGGCCGCTGCCAAATGTGCGAATGTCTAGGCTGGAAATACTGCAGTAAAAAGATAATTAATTAAGTAGCGATGTTTGCAAGTATATGGGTCAAATTGTAATATAGTAAAATGTTACAATGAAACACTCTGGGAAATATTCCGAGGATCGTACCCAAAGGAGGTTGAATTATATTAAAACTCATTTTCTATACTAACAGGGCTAAACAATAATAACTTAAAACTATAGTACGAAGAACCAAATTAAAATTAATTAACTGAAATAACATATATTAAACAAAATTAAATTAATTAATCAAAATAACATATATTAAACAAAATTAAAAAACAATTTAACAATCAAAATTAATACAATTAAGTAAGTAGAAGATTAACTTACATCAATGTTCCTTATTAACTTCAGGATTCGAGTTTTAGCGAATTAGCTATTAATTAACCAGTTATTACCTTTCAGCCTCTAACTAATTAACTAATCGACCAATATTCACTTATCTTTCGACCTCACTTTCTTGACCAAGATAAATTATGATTTACACGGTAAACTTATCTTTCGATCTCATTTATCCTGAATTACTTCCTAGGTTCGTCAATCTTAGGGTTTAGTCGCACATTGCGCAAGCCAAGTTGTAACATCTTGTCTGATGAAACCTTAGTGTTCAAACAATATCTACAAAAGTAAGACATAAAGAGTAAGTTTTGAGTGTGTGTAATGTATAATAAGTTGACTAAGTATAAGAATTGTTTGAGAAGGCCTATAATGTCCCGGTTTCGACGGGCATAAGGTCCAATATAATCTTTGAAAAGTACGATTGGTAAATTGGTAATCTCCCAAGTGTTCTTTCCAGTGTAAAATGGGGGCGAACACTGTTGTGTGTTCAAGATGTTTAGAGTTCCATACCAAATAATTGTGATTTGATAAGAGAAGCATATGGTTAGGAAAATAGATACTGAAGGTATGAGCCCATGTTAGAAGTAATACACCCTTTTCCCCGTGATATCGTACAAGTTAAGTTAAAAGGTAAATTGATTAGGAACTAGCCGAACGAGAACTATGATAGTTAAAAGAGAAAGGAAAAGTACTCAATTAGTTTTCTCAGAAGTTGTAGACACTTGATAAGACAAGTCAATAGTGATGCGACATTTGTTAAGTTCCAATAAAGACTTGGACTATATTAATAGGCCATCAAGTTAAAATAAAGGGAGTTCTCTTCTTCTCTTTTGAAAATATTGAAATCTATGGTTGGAGTAAAGGTGAAGCATTTTTCTTTAAGCTGGATCTAAAATTCTAGATTCTTCTAGAAACTTCTCCATGTCGATTTGAGTTTTATGGCTCTAAAAGACATCTTTACATGAATGTCTGAAGAAGTAAGGCTTTTTTTATAGGTTATTTGTGTTTAAGATGATGGAAAGGTTATCTGAATGGATTTTTATGCTGTTCTTTTATTTCGAGAAGCAATGGTTGTTGCAACTCCTGAAAGGTCTTAGATCTAGAGCTTAAGCTATTATACATTCTTGTTAGGTGATTTTCAAAGCTGACTCTTGTATGTGATATGTGCATCTGAGAAACTTCTGTTAAAAGTAAATAGATTATAGGATAGAAGCCTAGTCTAAATTACATAAGACATGATAAACTAAGTATGTGATGTGAAACTGGAAATCAAAGGATGCTTGTATATGAACATTTATAATGTATAAGTGTATGTTGAGAGCATGTTATGATTTATGTCTATCAAAAGTGAGTTCGAGTATGGTAAGTCAGTATCTATATCCGCGGAGTCATTTAAAGGAGTCCGTCGAGACTTTAAACATGATTCTCTGAAATGAAAAGTCTATGGCACTATATTGTGTAAGACCATAGCTGGTGGGATACAGCATCATATAGAAAGACCATATCATAGAAGACCATAACTGGTGGGTTATGGCATCATATAGAAAGTACTAAAGGAAGGTTATTATCTAATAGAGTTTTCTACGCAACCCAAGACAATAAGGGGCAAACTTTATGTAACACCCCAAAATTCTTGTTTCGGCTTTTGTGAAAACTTGAAAAAAAATCTATCTACTTCAATGGTTAAGTATTCTAGGTGTGTTTAAAAGGTCTCAAGTTCAAGCCTTGGATTTGGCAAATTTTATTATTTTTCTGACTTAACCCCTATTTCTGGCTACTAGGCTTTTAATTAAAAGTTTCTAAACTATATCAAAATGGGCCTACTGGTCTGGTGGTTAAGACTTGTTTTAGTGTATTGGAGGTCTGGTGTTCGAATCCCTGCGTGAGCGTGGAAGTTTATTTTGCTCCTTTGACCGATAGAGTTTCAATCAAACAAAAATTCTGTGGAAGTTTTTGAGTAATGGTTTTGAATGAGAGAATTAAGGGATGTGTATCACATCTTCTTTTTCTCTTTTTCTTAAAATTTCGGTCATCTCCTTTTTCCCTTACAAATTCTAACATTCATATTTTTCCCTCTTCTTCGTTTTCTTTTGTTTTCTTGTTAATATTCATACTTTCGACTTGGATTTCATCTTACGGTAAGTGTTATTCATCGAATGGAGAGTAAGTTTTGTTTAGTACCATTCTAGTGTTAATAGTTTATTTTCGTTAGTCTAATTGTGGGGTTTTGGCAACAACCAATCGTCAAGAAAGGGGCTTTTATTCTATGGAAGTATAGCCGTAACTGTTCGAAGTTCGAGGTAAGTGATGAACAGTGAATTGGATCTTTGTCGGTTTGTGGGTTTGATTTAATCATGTTTTAAGCATGTTTTTGAACGATTGGCATGTCAATTTTTAGGTTTTGGGGTGTTAGTAGTTGCGGTAGCATCGAAATCGTACCAGGTGTGTACCCAAAAATCCAAAAAAAGGGTTTTGGCAAAAGCTGAAAACCCCACTGTCGATGCCACACAGGCGTGTGGTTAACCGCGTGGTAGGCCGTGTGCCATAACACGGGCATGTGATCAACAAGGCCAGGTCGTGCGCGCAAGACACACCGTGTGATGGCCAGGTAGGCCATGTGCGACATACGAGCTAGACTGATTTAGGCCGTATGGGCCACACAGGCTTGTAGGATTTTAAGCCAGATCACACGGCCAAGGCCAATTTGGGCCTTGGGCAAGCCACATGGGCATGTAGGCCCATTTATCTGAAATGATCCCTAAGGTTGCACGGGTCACCCAAGTCGACTGTGAACCTACTGTAGGGTTGGTAAGTGTTACCTAGACCCCTAAATATATGATCTGAGTGGATGTGATGCATGATAAATTATGCATGATTGCTGATATATATATGTATACGTATGACTAATGGTTGCATAAAAGCATGACATGCTGTATATTTGCATTGCATTGGGTTGGGATGATGATATTTGGAGGAAATGTACTGAAAGGCTTTAAGCCTATTTATCTGGAAGCTCAGCTGTAATATACTGAATATGTGCCGCATTCGGTACTACTTAGAGTGTAGGGATGGGTGGGTGTTTTAAACCCTACATGGAGTGTAGGGATGGACGCAAATGGTGTGTAGAGGCCAGTGGGTAGGACCCTGTTACTGATTACTATTTGCGTTACTGATACTGTGATGGGCTAAAAGCCCTAATACATATCTAATACTGGACTGAAATGGGCTAAGGCTCAAACTACTACTGAAACTGTAATGGGCTTAGGCCCCATGCTGCATTTGACTGTTTACTGCTAATTACCTGTATTCATGTTTTCTATTGGGATTACACACTGAGTTTACGTAAAATTGCACCTTCTATTTAATGTGTACAGGTAATCCCCAGATTTGACGATTTGGTGCAGTGGAGGACTCGATGGTGGCCACACATATTTTAAACTATTTTACTTTCGTTTATGGTTTTACCTGATTGTGGGGTATTTTTATGTAGTTGGACTTTATGGATTGTTTTGTTTTAACTTTGGGAATTTTACCTACTTTAATGGATTTACAACTACCTCTTAACAAAAATATAGATTTCCTAAAAGCTAAGGTTTTTCATAAAATGAATGATTTCCAAAGCTTCCGCTAAAAAGATATGTTTGAGTCAAAACAGTGGACACGCATTTTTTTAAAATTAATTAAATGTTTATAGGTGGAAATGGTTTTATCGTCAACTTAGTTTTCAATCACCCTATCATGTGACATCGCCAAATTCAGCTATAATGTCCAGGCTGGGTTTGGGGGTGTTACACTTCGCGCAATATGAGTCTAGGTGAATCCTTATCTTGAACACATTAGAAAATGAAAGTCTCTGTGGCAATCTATAAAATAGAAGCCTTTGTGGCAATCTATGAAGTGGAAGCCTTTGTGGCAATCTATGAAATGGAAGCCTTTGTGACAATCTCTGAAATAGAAGCATTTGTGAAGATTTATAAAATTAAAGCCTTTGTGGAAATCTATGAAATTAAAGCCTTTGTGGCGATCTATGAAAAAGAATGCCTTCGTGATGCACTCTACAAGAAGGCCTTTATAGAAATCATCTGAAGGAAATGCTTTTGTGGCGAACCCTAAAGGAGAAGAATGGTAAGTATGACCAACCCTAGAAGAATGATATGTATAGCTAAATCTGAAGCATGGTAAGTGTGACAAACCTCGAAGGAATGATATGTGTTGCGAACATTGAAAGAATAGTACGTATGGCGAACTCTGAAGGAATAGTACATATGGCAAACTTTGAAGAAACAGTTCTGCAGGAAATGTCGTAGCATATCCTATATAGTCTTAAGATATGTGCAAAAAAGATGGAACATGCCAAAGAATGTGGCAAATTCATAGTATAAACCAAATAGAATAGAAGAATAACTCAATCAATATTGTTTTATAGGTATGGGCTCCAATATGAGAATAGTTAATGAATCACAAAAAAGCTAGGTGAAGAATGTAAGTAACGTACTGAAGATGCTAAGGGTTAGGAATGATCACAAAGCAAGGCATGACGTCTATATTATGAATAAAAAGGTATTTGCCAAAGTTAGGTTAAAGAACGAAGAATAATGAGATGTTAATGAAATCACTAGATGCATAATACTGAGGCAATATAGGTAAATGAGGTTTAACTCACTAAGTTCTCATGAGCTTACCTTTGCGTATTGTGTCACAGATAAGCAGATTTGGGTTTGTGTCAGGAGGGACGATGTCAGGGCTACGCCAAAGGAGTGGCAAAGTGGGCTATTATACATACAAAACAAGTCTAATGTCGTGTTCGAGTTTGATTTGTTTGTAGAAGTCTCTCACACGGGATAATTACAATAGACTAGGACATCAATTCAATCATAATCGTAAACAGTCTCTTTGTGTGTATCAAATAAATTCTCGCATTAATCACACCTATGTATTTCTTAGACAAATTTATAATTAAATAGTTGTTATTGAATGTAAATTGTATATTTGAGTGAAATTCATATGTTTATGAGTAGTACCACCCTAGATTTGGATCCAATCATAGGACCGGGTTTAGGGTGTTACACAACTAACTCAAAAACAAACCCTAATTTTTCCATTAATTATTCCTGCATCCGATTGTTAATCTCCCTAAATAAATTAGCCACTCATGGATCTAAATGTAATTTTCCCTAATTTCATATTCAACATGCAAAGTAGATAATTAAATAGAAAAAGGGAATAAGAAAATTAATTTGTTTCGATATCGATTTGTGCTAAAGTCGAAATTCCTTTGGAAGTTGCAAAGATAATCTCAATTGTAATTGAAAACCAAAAAAGCAATTACTATAAACTAATTAAATAAAGGCTTGAATCCAAATTGAATCCAAGTTAGAACAATGGAAAGAAAATTTCATTTAGTAACTAAAGGACTAACTTGAAAGAAAAGTAAAACTAAAATAAAATCCTAAAACTAATCTAAACGGCTCACTCAGCCAAGCCTCCTAAACTGAGGTTCAACACCTTTATTCTTAGCCAAATGTTCTGTCCTAACTAGGTTAATTAACAGCCCTAAAACTGAATAATATTTATTGTGCAGACGAAAACACCTCTAACTTAAATTCCAGTTCATCGCTCTGGTGTTGCGACACCATAGAACCGGTGTCGCGACACTGCCTTTCGAGGGTGAATTATTTGGATTTGAATCCCGATGTTGCAACACCACATGCCGATGTTGCGATGCTGTTGTTGTGCTTCGCGTTCTCAGCTTAAAATAGTGTCTTGTGCACTCACTTGATTTGTTAGTTCTCAGCTAAAAATTGCGTAAAAACACTTATTTTACTAAAATTAAACATAAACTAATAAATACGGAAAATGTAATAAAATCATATAAAAGAGCTAGAAACAATTTCATTAAGTGTTGAAAAGACTAATTTTCCACAATGAATTGTGGCAGATTGGTGGCTAAATGAGTTTATAATTAATATGTGAAAAGATAGAACTTAATTATAAATCATTTGAGCTTTAATCAAATATGTTCAATCGATCCCTCCACTATCGGAAATAAATTGCATGTTGAATCAAATGAATGAAATGGTAAGGTTGGAGAAATGACAAACATTTAGAAATGAATGTGGTTTTCTCACTAAAAAAATGACCTAAAAATTAATTTATGGATTTTCAAATTATTAATTAATTAATTAAAGTTCAAAAGAATCAAATTAATTGGTCATAGTGAACCTATTGAATATAGAAATATTAAATATATTTTTTATAGATTCTTTTACGGTAAAGTTACAATGATTTTAATAAAATTAGAATCGGGTTGAGAAAATTATTTAATTGAGAAATTAATTAATTAAAATTAATTTATGATATTTATTTTGGAAAATAGAAAAACTTGTATTAGGTTGGATTGAATTATAAAGTACTGGGTTAAAAGTACATGAAGTACTTATAGTTGGAGCCAGTACTGGAGAGGCCCAAAAGCCCTTCATGCTAATACATGAGATGACAAACCCTAGTATATTTATCTAGGGTTACCGTCCTTCTCTCCCTTAGTTAGACTAGGATTTTATTTTTCTATTGGAATAGACTTATAATAATTCAACAAGGGTTTCACTTCTTGTCCCTATAAATAGACGGCACTGGTAGGGCTATACACACAAGTTTGAGATATTGTTGTTCAACTTGAAAATAGTGTGAATTTATTTTCTAAGTATAAATTCTATTTTCTGGAATAAAAATTCTACCGATTTTTTTTTTGAAGAAAGGTTTTCTTTCCCACTGAAAGTAAAGTAAATAATTTTTGGTTTTCTGTTTGATTTGAATTCATTCGAACCCACACTTGATGTAGTTCATGGTACGAGAACAGCGGAGAAGGTCCTTTGGTTGAAAGCCAGAAACGACAAGGATCCATCTAGCCAAAAACAAATGTGCGATTTCGGAAAAAAATTTATTACTATAAATATCACAAATTGGCTCAGTTTTCAAAATTTTAATTTTCCATTGTGCAAGAAAACCATTTTCAAACTAATTTTTTTTTCCAATAGCCAATATATAATAATAAGATCCAATATATAATAATGAGATATCTCATCAGATATGCGCCAATGAGTTATTGCCTCAGTTTGGTTGGTTGGAAGGTATTTGTTATCAAGTACTGTTTTATGTTTAACACAGCATCAAATGATGTTGAGATTCCTCTTCCATTCTTTATAGTTTTTTCTGTTCAATTTGTTCTCAATTAGGATGTTAACTAAGGGAGTTGGTGTCTTTTTTGAATTGTAAAATAAAATCACCTATTCAATTATATCTATGTATTAAACAAATATTCTAGAAAAAGTTTTGCAACATACGACAAGCATTTAAACGATGCATGTGTCTTACATTAAACCTTGAAAACATTTGTAATCCGTTGGAATGATAATTCCTACACCCATTGAATTAAGTTACCATGGGGTAATCTTAATCAACTAGTAAGAGTATGGATTTCCATCCAATTAATATGTTAACCTAATTCCTTAAATATTCACATGTACTAACAATTGTTTCACGTTTGACCATTATTATAACTTAAGTAGAGCTGGAAGCTACTTAATAATTTTGATTGTATAACCATTAATTTAGCACCTATCATAATATGTACTACAATAGAGTCATCTTGGGACAATTTCAATGAGTAACATACATGACTAGTTATCCTCTTAAAGGAAATCTCCCCAGTGAAATCCACATGATAATACTCACTGTAGGGTGAGGCTAGGGGAAAACTGGCTTGAAGCATTATCATGCCATCACGCAGTGACCATTGATGGATGTCGTAAGTCTTGTTTAGGGACATATTTAAAAACATGCAAGATTTTTATTTTGATTTCAATCAGGAATGATTAAAATGCAATGACAATTACATGTGGCATTTTTTCCCTAAACTATATGGCATGCTTATCTCATACATATACATGAACATACTTTTCTGTCAATTTCAATTTCATCAAATTTGTATTATATAACATGCTATAGTATATGAAGAAAATAAATTGACTCTGACCAACCAAAAGTTTCCATGATTCCATCTTAAGAAAATTAAATAAAAATAAATTAAATTACATTTATTATTCCCAAAGCATTCTTTGGGTCTTTTAGGTTAAAGCTAAATATCATTTTTGGGTTTCTTAAAATTAGCCCAAAACTCCAAAAAAACTCAAATAGTCCACCAAAGGAGTCTACCACTGAAATTTCGTCACCATCATTGGGTCAACCATTGGCCATTGTCTTCACCAGCCACCACTGGTTGGCCCACTATTGGTCATTTTCGATCACCTTTGGTTGGCTCACTACCGATCTCTTGCTAACTGGTTTGGTTAGGTTTGGTTGTCTCAATCATTTTGGGTTACATCGTTAGTCACCTCATTTCTTCGAATTTCATTGAAAAACTTAGGTTACACAAATTCGTAGCCCGTTTTCGGCTCACATAAATTATTCTAAAATAAAAAATTCAAATAAAACCCATGTGGAGTTGATAGTCCACAATCTAAATACATATTCGAAAATTTATGAAAAACCCAAAAAACACCGGATCTAATTTCTAGCACAACTTTTGGCAAAATTACTTTATCACAAAAAATAGAACAATGACATACATTCATTCACATATATATTCCAAAACATGCATACAATTTAAAGAACGTCACACCTTATCTAATTTAATGGAACATGAGATATAGAGATGAAATTGATATTGGTTTGTACTATAAACATAACATAACCTGGCTTTGATACAAGTTGCTAGAAAATCTGTTTAGAAAATAGTTATTTTAGGTACAGCGAAAGTTTAAAATTTTCTAAAACTGAGCTCTTTTGTTACATTTATAGTAATAAACTTTAACCAAAATCATACATGTGCTTTGTATGAGGCAGACTAAAGTCGATCTCGACTTTCAACTAAACAACTTTTTCTCTATTCTCAAACCACGAATTGTATCAAGTGTGGGCTTGAGCAACACGAACCAATTCATAGAATGAAAACAATTTATTTACTTTTAATGGGAAAGTAAATTCTCTCTATAAACTGATAATTATTCATTTTTCTCAAAAAATAGAATTGATTCTTTGTAAATAAATTACCACTACTTTTTGGTAGAATAACGACGTTTATGAATTGTGTAAATTGCTTAACCGAAGGTCTTTATTTATAGAAAAAAGTATAAGAGTTTTGCTTGAATAAATCCTAAACAAATAATACTATTTTAATAAAAAAAATATAATCCTACTCTGAGTAGAGTAGAAGGGGCAGTGACACCTTTGTAATAGGGTTACGACCCTTGTAGTACATACAAGGCTTAGTTGGGCCTTTTATGTATTGGGTCCAATTATATGTATTGGGTCCAATCATTTAATTTAATTAACTAAATTAATTTCTTAATTAGATAATTTTCCCAAAACCAATTCTAATTCGTTAAAATCATAACAAATTTACCATAATAAAATCTATGAGAAAATATATTTAATTTCCTTATTTAATAAATTCTTAATGACTAATTAATTTAATTTCATCTTCAAACTTCAATTTTTAATTATAATTAATTAAAAATTTCAAGAATATTAAATTAATTCCTTAGTCATTTCTAATACTTAGTGAGAAAACACATTCACAGTGGATAGTGAGAGATGTGATCATTTATCTTACTCTATTGTTTTCATCCATTTTTATTCATTAGTCCTACATGCTATTTGTTTCTAGTATCTCGAGCCAGCGAAGGGACCGATTGAACATATATAATTAGATCTCAAATAATTTATAATTAAGTTTCGACTTTTGCCTATTAATTATAACGTTATTTAGTCATGAAGTCATTCTACTAAAATAGTGTGACTGAGTTCTCCCTTATTATATACCATTACGAAGCTATTTAATAAGTGCTCGTCTAATAACCTTATCATAAGTGTGTTACCCTCATAGGATATCTTTAATCTCTTTGGGATAAATCTGTTCTCCCAGTATGATCCTTTTTTATCTTATGGTAACCATTGCATTTTCCTTCTAAAAAATCAATTACTATCAAAGAGTAATTAAATCATTTATCACAAAGACAAATGACTCATGGTCATGTTTATATTTTTTATCTATCATGTAATGTTAATGAGAGGATATCATTTACCTTATAGTTGGGCTATGAATTCCACTGTTGTGGAATGATGTTACATACTATTGAAGTCTTCTACCCAATGTACTAGCTTTCAGTTCCTTATATAATTGAACTCAGGCTTTCATTTACATCAAAGTATACAAGTCATGCATATATAGTCCATCATCCATTTAGGACTAAGGTATGTCACATTATAAGCGTCACAAGTGAATAGATCTATAAACAAATCTAGGATCTATTTGACTTGGGTCATGTCTGATGTACTGTCAGCCCAATCAATTACATCTATGTCTCTATTTTCTGAGAGTCATCTATTTCGATACCCAAGACAAAGGCAACTCCCTAATTGGACTTGATAAATGAAATATTAGTCTTTCAATCTATTTTCTTATTTTCAATTAAACTAAGGACATGTTTAGATTATCTACTAATACAAGTTATTTTTTTGTATTATGATCTGATCACGTAATACCGATTAGTATTATTTAAACGTTAGATAATCAATGAGCCAATATTTTCTTTCATTTTACTTTGAGTGCAAAAACCGCTGAGGAGAATATAAAAAAGATATTAATGTAACTAATGAATATTTTATTAAACCAATTTGTTTGAAAAATACAAGTACATATAAACGATAATGCAACACTAAGGGCACTAGATCCCAACAAAAGGGATTACAAGCAAAGGTAAAGGCAAGCTTGCATATTGATGTGGAAAACTGGATTTTCCACTTATTTTTATTTATTTTGTTGGTAAGTTCTTTTGGTAAAATCTCAAATTTTCTTGTTAATTATGTAGATGTTTCTAAACAAACTACTATAGGTTAAGGAAAAACATTTAAGGAAAAACATGTGATATTGATTTACCATTAAATTTACTAAGCTTTGTGTTTAACATGTTGTCATTTTGCGCATAGGTTTTTTTTTTTTTTACCTCAAAAGCTCGACTCATCTCGTGGATCACCACCTCACACCATAACAAGACTACAAGAGTATGTAATTTTTGTTTTTGTGTATTTGACTCCTAGTGGCATGTACTAGGAGTTCTTAGTTTATGCATATATATTAGTTTAATTCTACTCTTGGCGTTATATTTGGATGTGACAATTGACTTTCATTTTGTGGCAAGGATAGTTGGCTTGTGTCTTAATATTTATTGAACTTGTTTAAAACGATTTCATAAGGTGCTATCATGTTTTCAATGTTATTTCAATGATTTTATATTGTAATGCATGATTGAGCATGTTTTAGGGATAGTTCTTACACATATTTTGATAATTTTTAAGCATGTTTTATGTCTACCATGTTTGGGGTGATTTGGGGATAATTTGGAGTGTTTTTGGGTTACTTAGAAGGTGACATTGTGATCTCATATTTGTGATGTCACAACATTCACCTACAACATTGTGATCTCATCTTTGCAACGTTGTGACATTGCTCAATCAACAAGGGGCATTGCATCTCCCATCGCTAAATGATTTTTTTCAACTACTCCTAAATGATTTTAAATTGATTCTAAAGCCTCTAAACTTTCTTAAACTCGATTTATTGATCTTATAAAAATGTTTTAAAGTTTTTTTTTTAAATTTTTTTCAATATTTCTTGTTTGTACTTGTTCCGGTAGCATCTCCTATCCATACTAGACGTCGGAATGATTAAGGGGTGTTACAATCCACATATCACTTTAACCGTTTTGCCTAAAAGGTTGCTTACAACCATCATCTTTTCTTTGTTGACAAGCCTGAAAGATGAACCTAAACTATTGTCTTCTTAATTTTCTCCAAGAATGGGCAAAACAAAGGTTTCTATTTTAGAACTCTCAAGTAATGGCCTGCCACAACCCATGAACTGTTAGGCAACACATAAAAATAATTATCTCATTCTGAACCCTAATTAGGAAGTAGTCATTTCCTAAAACAATTAAATCAAAATCTTATACAAGCTGCCAAATTTGGTTCAACCTATTGTTAAGGAACGATACCCAATAAATTCCCCCAAGACTTGGGTATACACAAATCAATATGTTCTTGTTCAATGATCTTTAACGAAGGCCAACTCAAGCCTCTATTTTCTTCCCAACTCCTATGATCAAAGTCAGATCCTAATACATCAACCCACGAAAGCTTGGGAGCACAACTCTTATTGAACATTAAATCCCTAAAACTCATACCTGGTTTGTCTTGGGGAGGGAGCCCTTCGGCAACATAGGATGATCAATTGCATTGTGACCATCCAAGACTTGATTACATGAATGCTTGAAAGCTGGGTTACGAACCAACACCAAACCAGACACACCAGTAGGCAAGCCCTGGATCACCGCCCCGACGAGAGAAATGACTACCTTGGCCACAAAATTTCAAGCAGTAAGATTCCCAAGACTTTGGAGAAAAAGGTTGTGTTGCACCAACAGAAATACTTTGATTGAACGGGGTGTAAATGAATTTTATTTTGTCAATATTGATACTTAGTCTCTATAGTATAATGCCATGTTAGTTTTTTATTTTTACATAAAATTCATAAAAGTTATTTTAGTTTATGGATTAATGATTATTAGATTGAAATTTCAAAATTTATAAGAACTAAAATGATAAATTAGAGCATATATTAAATTCATAACTCACTTATAATATGAGAGAGATAATATTTGATCTAATAGATTTAATTGCTATTGTTTAGGACCACACTCAACATTAAAATTTTAAATTTTGGAAAAGATATAGAGACTAAATTGATCAAATTAGAGTATAGGGAATAAATTTGAAACTTAAATATAATAACGGGACTAATGGCAGCATTTTACCTAATTAATTAAGATGCACGAACACTTGGTTCTTTCCTAAAACCCAGCAAATACACGAAAGTACTCGCCAGTGGAAGGAAAGCCGAGAGCCCAAAACCTGCAAGTGCCAGAAAGGGCATGCTCTAGACAACTGCTATCATCTTTAAAATTCATAGGGGAAGCCAACGGCAACTTCAGCTGAAACTCAAATGGTCACTGCGCTTTCTCTTCTCAACGCTCCTTTCCTCACCCCCAAACCCCGCACTCAACTTAAAACCCTCCCCTCTGCAAAACCCAATTCTCCTTTCTTCTTCCCTTCGTCTTTCCCTTCTTTTCCCAACCTTCAAGGACATCGTTTTAATGTACAACCGCCTATAGCTGCATCTCTCAAGGTGCTCTTCTGCGTCATTTTTCACCATTCCCAATTGCTGACCAACTGTTTGATTTTATGTTTCTGCAGAGTTGCTTCTGTTCACTTTTGACGCCCCCCCTTTGTTTTGTTTCAGGAGAAGGTGGGTTGTTTTAAGAAGACTTTGAGTGATTTTACTGGCTTAAACTACTGGGTTGTTCGGGACTATTATCGTCTTGTCGACTCTGTTAATGCACTCGAGCCAGAAATTCAGAGGCTATCTGATGAGCAGGTTGGTTGGGTTGTTTAGAATCAAGTACTTGGCTTGCTTTGTTTGGGTCATTGGGATGATGGACTAAGCTTGTTTGTTGTAGTTGGCTGCTAAAACTTCCGAGTTTAAGAAACGGTTGAACCAAGGAGAGGCTGTTTCGGATATTCAAGCTGGTTAGTCTTTATTAATGCTTCTGTTTCAGAGGGTTGATTTATGAAATTTGTATGACAATTAATGCTTCTTTTATTGATTGTTATATAGAGGCATTTGCTGTGGTTCGTGAAGCTGCAAAAAGGAAACTTGGCATGCGCCATTTTGATGTGCAGGTATTGATCTTTTTATGTATAAAGATTAAAGACCAAAGCATGTATGACTGTGCGGTCATTTATCTTTGATTACATCACTGTATACAGGTATCTTTTCTTTTTAAAATTCATTTTGAAGTCAGGTATTAATCTAAAGATCTTTTACTGGTAGATTATTGGTGGAGCGGTGCTTCATGATGGGTCTATTGCGGAGATGAAGACAGGGGAGGGAAAAACATTGGTCTCCACATTAGCTGCATATCTTAATGCACTGGCTGGTGATGGTGTCCATGGTATGCTCTGCATTCTTCCTCTTTTTGGAAAAGAAATTAATCTAAAGATGTTATTCTTTATTGTTTCTGTTGATATTCTAAAAGTTTGACTATGAGGCTCACAGGTTTGTGTGTATGTCAGATATTGGAGATATAAGGATCTAATAAAATATTTAAAAAAGGGACAACTTTTTCATCTGGTTTACCTCTAACTAGATTCTCAGCAGTCCTTTGAATTCCCTTTTGTTGCAGGATTTTTGGGTCACAACTTTTTACTCTTTTAATGTTCTTTTTAATCAAATGGTAATGTGTTAATTTGACATCGTTGCTTTTGTTGTTAACAGTGGTAACTGTGAATGATTATCTTGCTCAACGTGATGCTGAGTGGATGGGTCGTGTTCATCGCTCCTTAGGTCTTTCAGTTGGGCTTATTCAGGTATTTGTCTACTAAGTTGCAGAATGTTGTTAAACTTGTGTCATTCTTGCGGAGAGTCAACCACTGAACAATTTATTTTCTTTATGCATGAGAAGCAGATCTCAGTAACTGTTTACATACTTATATACTTCTAATTGTAATAGTTTTTGCCTGTTTTGATTGCATATATAGAAGGGGATGACAGCAGAAGAGAGGAGAATCAACTACCAATGTGATATTACGTACACCAACAATTCGGTAAGTGTTCCTAATTTGGTTGGTACAATTGAATGTGACTACTGCTGATGCATTTTTTTTCCCTGCAGCCCATCTTTTTTCCTTCCCTTCCCATGCCATGCTATGCCATATATCATGTTTCTCATACCATTATTTCTGAACATTTTTTAGGAACTAGGTTTTGATTATCTCCGAGATAATCTTGCTGGAAACAGTGATCAACTTGTGATGAGATGGTATGTCCCAGAGCGCTATTTCAATTTGGTCTTTGATTTTTTTTAATGGACTACTAGTGATAGACTTACGAAAACAGGCCAAAACCATTTCATTTCGCAATTGTTGATGAAGTTGATTCTGTTCTGATTGATGAAGGAAGAAATCCTTTGTTAATAAGTGGTGAGGTAATATAAACTAATCTTTCTTCCTTTATTAACTGTTTTCTGATTCCACGAATAATACTAAATGTTTTGATTCACAAAATTACTGAAACCTATTTTAAACTGTTTAACTGATTGCCTCTGAAAATTTTTGGAAATGTTGGGAGGACATTGAGAGCTGTAGAAATAGCTTGTAATAGCCTGTTGCCTCTTCTCTATTGTGTTCCAGGCTAGTAAAGATGATGCGCGATATCCTGTTGCTGCTAAAGTAGCTGAGCTGCTAATGAGGGTTCTGGTGAGTTCAGTTGGTTGTCTTCATCTTTCGTTAAACCATATTATTTGTTGCCATCAAGCTGCCAATGTAATTTTGTACTGTTATTTTACACACAGTTTACGGCTAAAGTAGTTTCCATGTAAATTCTGGTAACAGCATTATAACATTGAGCTTAAAGATAATTCAGTGGAGTTGACTGAGGAAGGAATTGCACTTGCTGAGTTGGCTCTTGAAACAAATGATCTATGGGATGAAAATGATCCCTGGGCTAGGTGAAATTGTTGGCCTTTTTTCTTTTGTACTTATTCTCGGGATAAGCAATTTGTACTACACGTTTTGTTCTGAATATCTGTTTCCTTTTTAGCAACTTCTCAAACTATTGTTTCAAGTTAATTAACTTATGTTACTTTTAAAACATAAAAGGCCCCAAAAGAAAATGTTTGACCAACTTCAATCTGATATCTTTCTTTCCTTTGTTGTATATTAGCACACTCTCTCTCTACCTTGATACTTGGTTCTCTAGTGGTTGAATGTGATCCAATCCACAAATTATTTGATGTTAAAATTTATGTTGTTGCAGATTTGTGATGAATGCTTTGAAAGCTAAAGAATTTTATCGGCGGGATGTCCAATACATTGTCAGAAATGGGAAAGCTCTCATTATCAACGAGGTTTTTATGTAGTGTTTTTTGATGTTTCAGTCTCTTTGTTGCAGCACCACGTCTCCATTGACCATGTTTGGATGTAATTACTGGTTCCTGCAAACTGTTTAGCTAGCCACTAAAGACAAATCAAAATTTTAGAATTGATTCAGTTGATACTTTAATCATGTCTATATATCCATCACAAACATTCTTAGGAGCAAAGTTAATGATTTCTTTATGTCGAAAATACATTTGATTTCATTAACCCTTACTTGAGGTAGAACCTTATCATGTTGTTTTTTATGTTCAAGGCTAAAGCTTCGGAAAAAGTAAAAATTGTTGCTTTTGGTGTTTGTATGTTTAGCAGTATTTCTTTTTCCTTGTGATGGCAATTAAACATTTATGAGAATCTGCAGCTGACAGGCAGAGTTGAAGAAAAACGGAGATGGTCTGAAGGGATTCACCAGGCTGTAGAAGCAAAAGAAGGTTTGAAGATTCAGGTAGATATGATATCTGAAAGTTCTTAACTTCATCTTGAGCCATATCAAGTATAAAAATTATAACTTTCTCATTCAAAATTGTAAATTTTCTATATTTGTTAGGCTGATTCAGTTGTGGTGGCTCAAATCACTTATCAGTCTCTATTTAAGCTCTATCCCAAGCTCTCTGGAATGACCGGGACTGCAAAAACAGAAGTATGGATGATAAGTGGATTTCATGTGCTATATTTGGCCATTTCTACTTTTTTAATGCAACTCAAAAAAGAATGCAAACTTGTTGTTTGTAGGAGAGGGAATTCTTGAAAATGTTCCAGATGCCCGTTATTGAAGTGCCCACAAATCTTCCAAATATTCGTAAAGATTTACCCATACAAGCGTTTGCCGTAGGACATTTAATACTTGAGTGTTTTCTTAATAGTGTTTATATTTTTTTAATATTAGTTTGTTACTATTTTTTTTTATTGTTGTTTTTGGTTTGTCAATTCTTCTAAGACTGCTCGAGGGAAATGGGAATATGTTAGTCAAGAAGTGGAATACATGTTTAGACAAGGGCGTCCAGTTTTAGTTGGGACCACTAGGTAAATTCTCTAGCAGCCGTCATTGTGATATATCCTTTCCTCTTTTCTTATTTTTTATTCTTGCTATTGTATAGAAAGTTCAACAATTGGTCAAATTTTATCTGTTAAGAGTGTTCAAAAACAAGAACATCCTTAGATATGATCTATCACCTTCTTGATGCAGTGTTGAAAATTCTGAACACCTGTCAGATCTGCTGCAGGAGAGAAATATCCCTCACAGTGTCCTGAATGCTCGTCCCAAGGTTTGTTATTGTTTTAATTCAATGATACCTTGCAGTTGGATGAACAGTTTACCGTATGTGCAGGGTTCTTCCTTGGCATCAATCATTTTACCTTTTATGTTTATGCAAGCTTCGTTCACCAGCAATTTTCTTTTTTCCCTCTATTCTATCAGTATGCAGCAAGGGAAGCTGAAATTATTGCTCAAGCTGGGAGAAAATATGCTATAACCATTTCTACCAATATGGCTGGCAGAGGAACTGACATTATTCTTGGGGGAAATCCCAAAGTAAGTGTGGTTGTGAAGTCTTTTTCTTTTATGCGAAATACATAAGGAAATGACATTACACCACTTCTTGTGCCATATCAAGATGCTAGCGAGAGAAATTATAGAGGACAGCTTGCTTTCATTTCTGACGAGAGAAGCTCCTAGTATTGAAGTCAGTGACATGTCAATTTCAAGAAAGGTAATTCTTTCTTGTCGCTGTTAGTTGGTAAGAAATAAATCTTTAATTCTTCGAGATTTTTGGCGTAGGTGTTTTCAAAGGTAAAGGTTGGCCCATCATCAATGGCTTTGCTAGCTAAGTCTGCTTTAATGGGTTTGTGATTCTTAAAACTTTCTGTATAGCTTGATTTTTCTGTGTAATATACATTCTTTGTAGTGATGTTGGAATATTTATTTAATTATTCTGATACCACTCTTCCTTTCAATGTGAATCAAACAGCAAAATTTGTTGGCAAAAGTGAAGGAAAGAGCTGGACACATGAGGAGGCAAAATCTATCATTTCAGAATCTGTGGAAATGAGTCAGTTAAAGCCTTTGAAAGAGCTGCAGAAGCTTATTGATGAACAGTCTGAGATGTACCCTCTTGGCCCTTATATTGCGATTACTTATTTATCTGTTCTTAAAGATTGTGAAGTACACTGCACCAAAGAAGGTTCTGAAGTGAAAAGGCTTGGGGGGCTTCATGTGATTGGTACATCTTTGCATGAATCCCGTAGAATAGATAATCAGGTAAGTGATTAAATGCAGAAAAGATTTGAGTAATTATGCTACATCTAAAGTTCTAAACCATTATTTAGTTAGCATTTCTGAATTATCTTCTTTTTGATAGACATTTCTGAAGTATCTTGCTTTAAGAAAATTGCATCAATTTTTGCTATTGGAAGATGGAGACTCAAACTTCCATAACAAAGTGACAAAGTATCCAATTTAGAAAATTGATTTCCTAAGGATCAATATGGTAGTTCCCTTTGATCATTTGCATCAGCTGATCCAGATAAAAGTACTGGTTAGATGCTTTGCTAGATTGAGTACAACTTATTTGTCGGTCATCCCTTATGATTTTCTTTCTTTCTGCTGAATCACTCAACATATTGTTTTGTTGGTCAAATGCTGCAAGCATTTACTGTGGAGTAAAACTTTATCTATACAGTACCATGGTCATTATATTTCATGTACTTTCAAAATGCACCTTGTATTCCCCATGATTCACTTTGATGATAGTTTGACTTCATATGTGCCATGCCAAACAATTATATTTCTCTAGGAAGATTGAAATCTAGATGTAACTGTATATGCAAATGCCAGAGAAGGCTGAAATTTTCAGTTCAGTGATGTTTTTGTTCACAAATGTAACATGTAAATTACAAGATACGGACTATTATTATACATGTATAAACGTGCATGTATATGTTGGAGCCATAAGCTTTATTCTATGAGATCTAATTATGCCCAATTCATTAAAGATGCATTGTCAGTTGACAAATTGTTTGAAATTGGAAACTTTGGGATGCAGTGAACTATCTAAAATTTGATGGTCTGACTAGTCAATGAACATACTCTTTTCCCCTCTTTTGAGAATCACTTCATGTTACTCTTGAGAGCATGTACTTCCAGCAGCATAATATGTGGTGTTAAAATATTACATGAAAAGCAATAATGTTAACCTTGTTCATGTAGGGCCATCTTTTGTTCTATTTTGGTTTTTTTTTGGGGGGCTGTGGGTAGAGAGAACTAAAAAGTATCTTTTATTTCTTTTCTATTTATTGCATTTTAAACATGGCTCTAATTTTTAACATAACAATGATGATGGTTTTTTACAGCTTCGTGGTCGAGCAGGAAGGCAAGGGGATCCTGGATCTACACGGTTTATGGTGAGGTAGTGTTCAATTATTATTTATTTGAATATTTAAGACTAAAATGACTTTTGTGGCAAAAAAATTTAAAAAAGAAAGTTAACTGGGCTAGTGTTGCCCAGTTACTAGGGATTGGTTAAATGAATTTCTTTTCCATCATGCAAATATCAGCCCTTCCAATCCATTCTGATTTAGATACAAGACAATCTGGTATGAAATTAGGAAAAAAAAATAAGTTCAGTATTGGAAGAGATTTTCTCAGCAGTTAATGGCCTAGATCTGTAACTTAGGTCAGTACCAGTTCAACCTCTTGTATCTTGTTATGGGCTAGTGTAGTTCTATTCATAGCCTTGACCCACTATTTTAGGTCTTCTTTTGGCCTACTGATGCTTTGAGGTGAAACTTCTGCTCTAACGTTCCCTGGACTACTAATTGTTAATGGTTAGAGTGATTTCTTTATTTTTTGTTGTTGTTGGCCAAGGTAGTGGTAGAAGTGAAAAAAATAAGATTAGAAATGAGTGGATCTGAAAACCAAATTGCACTTGCGTTGCATTAATTGAGCATAAAATGCAGGAAATGCACTAAAAGTAATTTGTACAAGTGAGTTGAAGAGGTGTAATATGCTTCTGTAAAAGATGCAACATAGTGAAAGATGTTTGTGCCAAAAATGGGAGGTGGAGATCGAAGAAGGCATCATTGGATAATGGGGGCTATTGTATTTTCATGGATCTTATTCACCACATGGTTACAAAATGCACGTGTGGTGTAATATGGTTCACGCGGTCAACTGGAAATATGACATATCAAGGAAAAAGCCTTATCTCTGAAATGTTTGTTCTTGTGCCCAATGGGAATAGCGGTTGAAGGGTTGATTTCAGAGTGGGTAATAACTAATAGAGGGAAAATTGTGCACCATGTATATGAAAATGAGGTAATCACTTGAGAGATACATGAATAGTATGTGACAATAATTTGATTATGATTTCTTGGGGTTAGTTGGATTCTCATGTAATAGCCACCATCACTCTTGTTGATGGCCTTTTTAAAAGATAATATTGGGCTCACCTATTATTATTAACAATAAGGTTATGTATATATACACACACATGCACGTAGAAAAGAATAAGTGACTAGGGTAAATTGAACAAGATAGGAGAAGTCCATCTACATAAGAAATCCTATTTACAAAGTCTATCTACATAGGAGCCCTATTTACATTATATTATTATCTCGCACACTCCTCAAGTTGAGTGAGGGAATCGCACGATCAACTTCTTTCCAAGGACTTAAAGCCAAGACTTAAGCAAGGGCTTGGTCAAAACATCAACAATCTGTTTATGAGAGCTAATATATCAAACATCAAGGGTCTTTATCTTGCAAAAATGAAAGATTGTCTCCTTATGCTTTGTACATGAGTGAAAAACATGATTGGCTATTAAATAAGTAGCAGCCAAATCGTAAACAATTGAGGAGACTGATGAAGAGGAGAAATAATTTCATGAAACATAGGTTGAAGCCAAAGAATTTTAGGAGTAACACAAGCCAAGGCACAATAATCAACTTAGTAGAAGAGCGATCTCTAGCTCGCAGCTTTCATGAAGCCCAAGAAATAAGATTATTGCCAAGAAAAACCACAAAACCAGTAGTCGGTTTTTTTATTATCATAAACTAAATTAGCTCAATTGGAGTCAAAAGTGTTAAAAGCAGAGAAAGGGCATCAGAAAAGAAGAATATGAGAAGAATTTTTGTCTTGTTGATTTCAGTGAGTAAGTTACATAGCTATTTATATACACAAAATAGGAAGAGAATGAAATTAGTAATGACTAAAATCCTTAAACATAAGCTAATTGAATCTAATTAAAGCCTTAGAGATCAGCTATATACATTGCCAATTATATTGTTAGTTGTCAATTAGTTGACACTCCCCCTTAAGTTGGTGCATAAATATTGCACATGCTCAGCTTATAATCCAAAATAGATCTTATTGGCAAGTCCTTTGGTGAAAAAGTCAACTACTTGCTTGTCGAATGTCAAATGCAATAAGTTAAAAGAATCTAGTAGTTAGCTTTTCTTTAATGAAGTGTTGATCAATTTCAATGTGTTTGGTTTGATCATGTTGCAATAGATTTTGCGCTATGTTGATGGCTAGAGGTGAGTATTCGATCGAGTCAAGTCGAATCGAGTCAAAAAATTTTGAGTTAGTCGAGTTGACGAATCTTATTCTAGCAACTGAACTCAATTTGATTTTTTTTTTTGAATTTAGTTGAATCGAGTTGAGTCGAGTTAACGAATCTTATTATTTATACTTAATGTTACGTTTACATGGACCTATTATTTAACTTGTAGACGAACTACAAGCTTTTAGATTAATTTTGAGTAAAGAAAAAAGGGAAAGTGGGGCGATTCAGGAAGGAAAGTAAGACTACCGGGTAAAAATTTATTAAAACAATGTAGTTTTGCCTTTTAACTTGATAGTTTTGACTTTTAACTTTAGATAAGGTGAACATTTATCAAAACAACGTAGTTTTGTCTTTTCTTATTTGGATTTTTGAATAACTCGAATTAAGTGTGAGCGTTTGGTCGAATCGAGTGAAATTGTTCGAGTTAAATTAGAAAAATTAATAATATCAAATTAAAATCTTGTTACAATATAACTATTTCCATGTTAGAGTACATAAATTTGAAACCATATATATTTGAAAACTTTTTAAAGTATAATAATAAAGATATTTTAGTATGATAAACTTGAATCATTAATCACTTATTTAGATTCCAAAATTATTATTTTATAAAATTTTAAAATTTGAAAATTTCAACTTTTTTATATATTTTTAGATTTTTTAAAATTTATAATTTTTTAAAATACATATTTTAGAATTTTTATAAATATTTTGAATTTTAAAATTATTTTCAATTTTTAAAATTATTTTGATTTTTTTTGTAATTTTGTTAAGAGACCAATTTGCTCATTTTCAAAATTTATAGGGACCAAAAGGGTTTTATACTAATCTGTTATTTGAATTATAAAAATTTAACTCGACTCAAACTCGAACTCGAAATCCGAAATTTCTTAATTGAGTTGACTCGAATAATTCGAATAATTCGAATAATTCGATTCGATTAACTCGAAATTTAAAATTTTTTTTGATTTTTTCGAATCGAATCGAATTTTGCTCACCCTTGCTAATGGTGACCTTGTTGTCATAATCTAAGGATAATTCGTCTTTTTTTGGCAAATTTAGTTATTTGAATACCTTTCACAGCCACAAAAGCTCATAGACACCTTGAGCCATAACCTTGTACTCTACTTCCGCACTTGATCGAGCAGCTACACATTGCATCTTTCTTCTCTAAGTGACTAGGTTTTGAAAGTTTTCAGGAGAGTTTTTAATAAAACTGTTTTATTTTTATTAACTAAAGAACTGAACTTAAATAGAGAAAGAGTCCTAATCCTAATTGGGAAAATAATTCTCTTATTCTAATAAACTACTAAAACATAAGGGAAAATAGTTCCCTTATTCTAATAAACTACTAAAAGATAAAATAAAATATTTTTAGAATATGAATAAAACTTATATGCCTAAATAAGGTTTCTCTACCTACATAATTTTAAAATATGTACATATTTCAACACCCTTCCTCAAGTTGGTGCATATATATCAATTATGCCCAACTTGCTTACAAGAAAATCAAAGCTTGTTTTAGAGAGCCCTTTGGTGAGTATGTCAGCAATCTGTTATTTTGAAGGAACAAACGAAGTGCAAACTTGGCCTTCTTCAATCTTTTCCTTGATAAAGTGTATCAATCTCAACATGTTTGGTTTTGTCATGCTGGATTGGGTTGTGAGCAATACTAATGGCAGCTTTGCTATCACAGTACAACTTCATTGGTGAAGTTATTGGTTTCCTCAGCTCTTCCATAATTTTTTTTAATCATATCATTTCACAAATTCCTTGAGCCATTGAACTAAATCAGCCTCTGCACTATTTGCTACAACACTTTGTTTTTTACTTCACCAAGTCATAAGGTTTCCCTAAACAAATGTACAGTATTCTGATGTAGTTCTTCAATCTGTTATTGAGCTTGCCTAATTTGCATCTGTATAAACTTCAATTCCTCTTTGTTCGGGTTTCATGAAGAATAAGCCCATTCCGGGTGAATTATTCAAGTATCTTAGAATCCAAAACACTGCTTCTTCATGTTCCTCCATTGGGGAATGCATAAATTGACTCACTAAGCTCACTGCGATAGCTATGTTTGGCCTTTATATGTGATAAGTAAATTAACTTACCAACTAATCTTTGGTATTGCCATTTATCAATTAATCGACCTTATTTATTTTCGATTTTTACAGTTGGATCAATTAGTGTGTTAGCTAGGTGGCAACCACTCATCCCAGCCTCTTTTAAAAGATCAGTCACGTATTTTCTGAAAGACTACAAGACCCTTCTTTGATCGAGCAACTTCCATTTCTAAGAATGTATTTCTAAGGACCCAAGTCTTTGATCTCAAACTCTAATGCTAGATGCTCCTTGAGATGCCTTATTTCATCCACATCATCTCTTGTAAGAATGATATCATCAAGATAAACTATAATAACTGCTATTCTACCTTTTTGTGAATGTTGATAGAACATTGTGTGATCAGTTTGCCCTTGTGAGTAACCTTGTCTTTTAACAACTTGATTGAACCTTTCAAACCAAACTCGAGGACACTGCTTTAGACCATAAAAAGATTTCTTGAGTTTACATACTCGAGTTCCAAATTTTTCTTCAAAACTTGGAGGAGGATCCATGTAAACTTTTTATTCAAGTTTCCCATTTAGGAAAACATTCTTCACATCTAGCTGTTGTAAAGACCAATCAAGATTAACAGCAATTGATAAAAGAACTCTTAACAGAATTTAATTTGGCTACTAAAGCAAATGTTTCAAGATAATCTATCTCGTATGTTTGAGTGTACCCTTTAGCCACTAACCGAGCTTTTTATCTATCTAAAGATTCATTTAGTTTGAATTTGGTTGTGAACACCCATTTATAGCCCACTATTTTTTTCCCTACAGGTAATTCCATTATTTCCGATGTACCTGTTTTTTCAAGAGTGCACATCTCCTCTAAAATAGCCTTCTAAAATAGCCTCCTTTCATTCAGGAACTTGTAAAGCATTTTTCACATTTTTGGGCATTTTTACAGTATTAAGACACGAAACAAAGGCTGAGAATGTCGAAGATAAGGCTTTATAGGATACAGAGTTAGACATGGGATATTTGACAATATTTCTAACACCTTTTCTCTTAGCAATTGGAATATCTAAATAAGAAAATTCATTAGCTGGATTATGAGCTTTACCTGGACTTTTAACAAGATTTTGCGGGTCGGATTCTTGGTGATAAATCTAGTAGATTCTATTTTCTTAATTTCGATTTCTTCTTGAGTAAACAATTAACTCCTTTGTTTGTTCTTTATTCTCATGATCAGACTCTACACCTTCATACTCCTTTTTATTAGCGTTAACACTATTAATTTCTGTGTTAATCATAAATTCGCCTTCCCCATTATTACAATCCCTATGTTGTATATTCTTAGTCTTTTTTTGATCAATTATAGAATTTTTCTTACTATAATTCATTGCCTGAAGATTAGAATTAAAATAAGATTGCGTTTTAACAAATGTGACATTCATGGTAACAATTATCTTCTTATCAATTCAATCATAACATTTGTAACCCTTTTTATTAGAAGCATAGCCAAAAAAGACATTTTTTCCTCTAGGATCTAGTTTACCTTAGTTGTGAAGATGAACAAAAACACTACACCCAAAAACTCGGATGGATAAACCTGTGATCAATTTAGAGTTAGGAAAGTTATCTTTAAAGAGACGAAAAGGAGTTCTATAGTTAAGAGTTTTACTAAGCAATCTATTAATAAGATATGTGGCTATTAACAAGGCTTTGCCCTAAAAATAATGTGGTACTTGACTGATGAACATCAAGGCTCTAGTTACTTTCAAAAGATGTCGGTTTTTTCTTTCTGCAATCCATTTTGTTGTGGTGTATTTGTACAAGAACTTTGGTGGACTATTTCATGTTGGATTAAGAAAACACCTAATTGGTCACAAAAAAATTCCCCATTATTCACTCTGAAATACTTCTATTTTCACATCAAATTGTGACTATAATGCTAATTCACAAAATTCACAGTGATATGGACTTTTATTTTTAAATAGATTACGTAACAAATATCTTAAATAGTAACAATTAGGATCTTCAAGCCTATAATGTCAAATCATAACCTTATCAAAATAAGAAACAGAATTTAAACATAAAGTAGTTGTTGGTTGACTTAGATGGCCGTCGTCAAAAAAGTAAATTCCACAATTATTTAGCATTGCCAATCATCCTCCTCGAGACTGTCCTGAAATTTACACATAGAGGAGTCAAATATAACATGAAAATTCAAGTATTGGGATAATTTATTGACCGATATGAGATACAAACTAGATTTGGCACATGTAAAACATCATGTAAAACCAAAGAAGACGAAATTTTAGTAGCTCCTTACTCGCTATTGCTGAGAAGGACTCATCTGCTACTTTGATCTTTTTGTTTTCTGCTCAAGGTGTGTAAGTTGTAAAAAGAAAATGACTACTAGTCATTTGATCACTAGCTCTAGAATCAACGATCGACGTGTTTGTTTTACAAGGCTTGACACTGAAAAAAACAGAAAAACCAGTATCTGATTGGTCATAAGAGGAAGAAGGATTATTGGATGAGTTAGGAATAGAAGAATTCATCCGAAATTGTGGTGATTGAAAAAGTTTGTGTAGATGCTCTAATTGTTCCTTAGTGAATGGAGACCTTTCCAGAGAACTTTGACCCTCATAATTTTCATTAATTGTTTGGAAAGCTCTGCTATTCCCTGATTATGAACCACGACCATTGCCACTATTTTTTCTTCCATTTGTCGGTTTCCTATGGAGCTTCCAACACGTTTCTCGATGTCCCAATATTTTTTGCAGTGATCGCACCAAGGTTTTTTCCTTTTTTCACTATCATTATTTTTAGTAGTTAAAAGAGTAGAATTATCATCATTAGCTTCAAACCCTGGCCTTAACATTACTTTTTTTCTTGTCTCCTCTCTTCTAACCTCAAAAAAAATCTTACGAAATTTTGGAAGCGGTTTTTTCTCTAAGATCCGAGATCTTACTTCATCAAATTTTTTATTTAAACCAGCCAGAAACAAATAAGCTCGTTCATTCTCTTCTTTTTTCATAGCTTTTACACCATCTTCGGGACATTCCCATTCATCATTATAACACTGATCCAGTTCTTGCCAAAGAGTCATCATCTCGTTATAATAAAAAGTAACTTCTTTTCCCCTTGCCTAACTTTCTAAAGTTTTATTTTTAATTCAAAGATCTGTAAAGCGTTTTTTAACTCTGAATAGATGTCTTTTACAGCATCCCAAACATGTTTAGCAGTTGGGAGAAAAAGAAAAGGTTTACCTATGGATGCTTCCATGGAATTAATAAGCCACGCAATTATCATAGAATTTTCTAACCTCCACTGGCTATCTTTGGATCGCCCACCTGTGGTTGCTTGACTTCTCCATTTAAATGACTTAGCTTACCGCTCCCATCAATTGCTAATTTTACGGACTGCGACCAATCCAGATAATTCTTGCCATTTAACTTGTGAGATGTTAGCTGAAAAGAAAGGTGAGACGCCTTTGTCCTTTGAGTCATTGTACTCTCAGTAGTTGTTTCAAAGGTAGAACTCTTTTCCTCTGTTTGATTGTTGGATCTCTTATCTCCAGTAAATGTTGTTTTAACCATGATGTTACTAGAGATTTAACCTAGCTCAGATGCCATAAAAGTTTTCAAGAGAGCTTTTAATAAAACTGTTTTATGTTTATTAATTAAAGGACTAAATTTAAATAGAGAAAGAGTCTTAATCTTAATTGGGAAAATAATTCCCTTATTCTAATAAACTATTAAAATATAAGGAAAATAGTTCCCTTATTCTAATAAACTACTAAAAGATAAAATAAAATATTTCTAAAATATGAATAAAACTTATCTATCTAAATAAGATTTATCTACCTAAATAAATTTAAAATATATACATATTCAACAGTTTTCCTCACACAAATGTGTAATATCCAAAGGTAGATCTATTATTTGGAGAACTAGCTCAATCTGCATTTGTAAAGAGCCTCAATACAGAGATGACCATGCTTGGAGAAAAGGTGACCCTTTACTATGGCAGATTTAGGTAGCGTAGAACCTGAAAAACGGCTTGCATGTGAAGTTCTAGAGGATCATGCTTAAATTGGCTTACCAAACTAACTACGTATGCTCTATTTGGTCTAGTGTGCTAAAGATAAATAGTTGTCCAGCCAGTCTCTGATATCTCTCCTTATTCATGGACTCTCTTCTTGCAACTGATGATTTGCTCTCAATAGGCGATTCTGCTTGTTTGCAATCTATCATGCCTGTTTTGTCAAGAGATCTAGACTCTATTTTCTTTAGGAGATAAAGATTCATTTTCTCAATTTGGGAACTTCAATTCTCAGGAAATATTGCAATTTTCCCCAATCCTTGATTTCAAATTCCTGAGTCAATTGCTTCTTTAGCTGAGTCATTTTTTCTTTTTCATCTCCCATCATTACTATGTCATTAACATATATTATACGGTGAGTGATTTTACTCTTGTGATGTCTCATGAAGAGGATATGATTTGTGTTTATATGTTGATAGTTGTTGATATAATCTTATAATTGATGTGTAGAGATTTTAGGGATTGACTAGCATATAATTAGGGTGTATAATATCTTTACACATGAATTATAAGATTATGTCAACAGCTACCAACATATCAACAATTTGCATTGCTCTATTGATAACCAAAAGACACTGTGGGATGGGAATTTGATAATTGTGCACCCTTATTATCTTTCCATAAAGTGAATCCTTTGGAGAACTTAGTGAGTAACTGAAATTTACATTATCTTCTCAATTCTAAATTGTTTAATTATCTATAATGGACTTCTTTATTTGCATCCTTCTTGTCTTTTATGGGTACAATTAGCATTATTTAGAATAACCTTTTCTATTTATTGATGTTACAGCTTGCAAGATGAGATGTTTCAAAAGTTTAATTTTGATACCGAGTGGGCTGTGAAGCTTATTTCGAAAATTACAAATGATGAAGATATACCTATTGAAGGTGATGCAATTGTAAAGCAGGTATGCATTGACCTCATCTATTTGAAAGCTAGAAACCTTATCTATTTCAGAGCCTTAAAAGTTGGTAGCATCTTCTCCATATTAGTGATTTCAATGACTTCATATTTGTAGCTTTTGGCTCTTCAAATCAATGCAGAGAAGTACTTCTTTAACATAAGAAAGAGCCTGGTTGAGTTCGATGAAGTTCTGGAGGTATGCACTTGGAAACAACAACCATATTTGAACATCTTGCCCAACTAGTTGACATGATCTTGCCTTGATAAGAGTTTGACTAGATATGTTGGTGAAGTTCTTAAAGGACCATCTTGTAGGTTCTGGTGTGATTTTTAATTGGATAAGGATTATCGACAAAGTACTTTGAAATGATGTTACTGCAACATTTAGTTCATTATTTTTCATTAACTGATACTCTTTTGTACTAGATATATCGGTGACTGATTTCCATTTGAATTCTTCATTTTATAAACCAGGAAAGAGTTAACTTAAATCTGAAACTAAATCCATGAATGTTCAATTTAAACAGAAGACTAACCATCAATTATCTCATTAAGTTATTTGACTTTTTTTCTCAGGTTCAAAGAAAGCATGTCTATGATCTCAGGCAATTGATTTTGACGGGTGATGATGAAAGTTGTTCACAGCATATATTCCAGTGAGTATTTGATATAGATGTTTTCATTGGAAAACAATATCAACGGAGGAATAGGAATTAGAATTCTACATATATTTAATTTCTTTGGGAGTTTTAGTTTTACTAGGGTTTTATTTCCTTATAAACTTTAAATTAGGAATTCTATTAGGACTTTAAATTAGGAATTAGATTAGGATTTTCCTTTGTAATTAACAGCCTATAAAAAGGCTGCCAATATGAAATAAAAAGGGGGTTTTATTTTTTATCACAAACGTTAGTTTGGGAAGGGGGTTCAGTCAAAGACGAATCTGCCTTTGAGTAACCATAGGTCGAAGCAAGGATACTTTCTCGTCTAGACCTGTGACTAGATCTTACGCCAAGGCGCATAACAACTTGGTATCGGAGTCAGTTGTCATGGGTGACGAAAAACTTTGATGACCAAGTCGGAGGCATTTATGGAACAAATGGCTACAAGGCAACAAGCATTAGAGGAGCAGATGGCGATTTTATCTCTTTCGGTCCAAAAGACAACGAAAGAGAATTTAGAAAAAATAATGAAGAACAAGGCAAAGCGGTGGAGGCAAGAAAAGAAATTGATTCACAACACGGTGGGGCATGGTGCCAAGATACTCCAAGATGGAATTTCCACTTATGATGGTGTTGGTGATCCTTTAGGATGGTTAAAAGATGCGAAAATTTTTTGGCAATCACGGACCAACGAAGAAGACAAAGTCGGCTTAGCTTCATTCCATCTCTTAGGAGAAGCACAATTGTGGTTTGATCAAATCGAGGAAGAGGAGGCAAATTTGGATTGGGAGCGTTTTAGAGTGTTGTCATGTCGGTTTGGGCCACCTATGAGTAATAACCCTTGGGAGAACTTGCAAACTTGAGACAAACCGGGACGGTGAAGAATATCAACGTCAATTTCAATCACTCTTGGCTAGGACTATTGATCTTAAACCTCGACAACAAGTAAACCTTTTCTTGTCGGATTAGTAGAGGAACTTAGAATTGATTTGAGATGCAACAACCGGAAACCTTGGAGTTGCAATGAATATGGCTCGAGCTTTGGAACGAAATAAAAGTCTCTTCCAAGATGTTATCTCAAACCAATCTAAACCGGTCACTTCCCAAAACACCGGCAAGAATTCCATTATTCCAACAACTAAGAGCTTTGCAAAGGGAGGAGGACAAACAACGAAACCAATAGGGAATAACAACAAAATAGGTTCTTCCGCACCATTTATCAAAAGATTGACACGAGCAGAGATGGCGGAAAGAAGGGCCAAGGGATTGTGTTATAATTGTGACGAGTCTTATTCCATGGGGCACAAATGTAAAAGGCTATTTTGGATAGAAGTACCAGATATTGAAGATGAGCAAGATGATGAGGTAGATGATCTTGAAATTTCCTTACATGCCATTAGAGGAACTTGCAATTCATCTACTATGCAACTACCAAAGAAAGGTGTCGGAAAACAGTGTTAGTTCTCGTTGATTCAGGCAGTACACATAACTTTCTACGCGAAGGTCTAGTGCCAAGATTGGGACTGAAAATACAAAAGAAAAGGGGGTTGCAAGTATGTGTGGCAAACGGAGAACGGGTTTCTTGCATTGGCATTTGTAAATCAGTACAGTTCGTTGTGGCCAATGACAACTTTCAAGCTGATTTTTATACAATACCATTAGAAGGGTTTGATATGATTTTGGGGGTTAAATGGTTGTGTACCCTTGGTCCAATTTTATGGGATTTCAGCTCCTTAATTATGCAATTTGCAGTAAACAAGAAGAAGATACTCTGGCAAGGGCAGCACCCAGAGGAAGTTCCACGACTCAGCTTGATACAGGGACAGGATTTAACTAATATAGTATTAGATAAGCTACTGGTAGAATTTGCGCATTTATTCCAAGAACCGTCTGGTTACCTCCTAACCGCAAATGTAACCATCGATAACTCTCAAACCAGAACGGACCAATTGTAGTCGGGCCTTATCGATATCCACATTTTCAAAAGGATGAGATTGAGAAGCGCAGTGACCAAATGTTACAACAAGGAATCATTCGACCCAAGAGATCACCATTCTCTTCTCCAAGACTATTAGTAAAGAAGCATGACGGGTCATGGCGTTTTTGCATCGATTATCGAGAGCTTAATGCTTGCACTGTTAAAGACAAATATCCGATTCCTGTCGTGGATGAATTGTTGGACGAACTTCATGGGGCAAAATATTTTACAAAATTGGATTTACAATCGGGATATTTTCAAATTAGAATGGCAACTATTGATGTGGAAAAGACAGCCTTTCGAACCCACCATAGACACTTTGAGTTTCTTGTCATGCCATTCGGGCTTACCAATGCCCCTTCCACATTTCAGAGTTTGATGAATGACATTTTTCGCCCTTACTTGCGTAAGTTTGTTTTAGTCTTCTTTGATGACATATTAATTTATAGCAAAACATGGACCTGAACATATGCATCATGTAAGATTAGTTTTTGAACTCTTGCGGATAATATGTTGTTCTTAAAGAAATCCAAGTGTTTCTTTGGAGAGTCTCAGGTAACCTACCTCGGTCATGTCATCCATGGTGAAGGGGTCGAGGTTGATCACACTAAAATTAAAGATGTCACCGATTGGCCAACTCCTAAAACTACCAAGGCTCTACGAGGCTTTCTTGGGTTGGCAGGATATTACAGAAAATTCATCAAGAATTATGGACAAGTGGCTGCACCCTTAACATCTCTTCTAAAGAAAAATGCCTTCAACTGGACTAAAGAAACTGATGTTGCTTTCACCCAATTAAAAACTTCTCTTTCAGCAGCCCCAGTTTTGCAATTACCCAACTTTGCGGAGGAATTTGTGGTTGAATGTGATGCTTCGGACAGCGGGTTTGGAGCTATACTACAGCAAAAGGGAGACCCCATTGCCTTTTTCAGTTGCAAGATTGCAGATCGACACCTTAAGTTGGCTGCCTACGAACGTGAATTAATTGGTTTGGCAAAGGCAGTGACTCATTGGCGACCCTATCTTTGGGGAAGGCATTTCCTCATCCGTACTGATCACTTCAGTCTTAAGTATTTGTTAGACCAACGACTTACGACATCTCCACAACAACATTGGATCAGCAAGCTAATGGGGTTTGATTTTCGAGTGGAATATAAAGCAAGGAAGTTGAACAGGGCTGCAGATGCTTTATCTAGAAAAGACGAAGACTTACCACACCTCATGACTGTTTCATTCCCTCAAGTTGAAATTCTTAAAGCCATCAGACGAGAAATAGAAGCTTCCCCAGAATTATCACAACTCCAGCAAAGAATTCTACAAGGAGAGTTGGGGCCCGATTGGGTTGCACAAGATGGGTTGATTTTCTTCAAAGGGAGGTTGTACCTTTTACCTACCTCACCAATTATTCCCACTCTTATCTCCTCTATACATGCTATGGCACATAAAGGGGAATTGAAAACATTGCATCGTCTTCGCCAAGATTTTTTTTGGAAAGAAATGAAGCTTGCAACCTCAGAATTTGTGCAACATTGTTTAGTATGCCAACGCCACAAATGGCAAAATTTACAGCCCGCAGGTTTACTTCAACCTCTTCCAATACCACAACATGTTTGGGCTGATATTTCTATGGATTTCGTGGAGGGTCTACCCAAAGTAAAAGGGAAATCGGTACTTATGGTGGTTGTGGACAGACTGTCGAAGTACGCTCATTTTTTACCTTTGTCCCATCCATTTACTGCTATATCTGTTGCTACCGTCTTTTTTGCAGAGGTATTCCGACTTCATGGCTTGCCTGAATCCATAGTTTCAGACCGTGATAAAGTTTTCCTCAGCCTGTTTTGGAAGGAATTATTTCGTCAAAGTGGTTCTAAGCTCGCTTTTCCTCAAAGATACCATCCCCAATCGATGGTCGACAGAGGTAGTTAACCTAACAATAGAAATGTACCTACGATGCCTCTCTAGTGATCGTCCCACGACGATTGGGTCGATTGGGTTCCATAAATGAGTATTGCTACAACACCTCATATCACACCGCCTCTAAAGGCCACTCCTTCCAATTAGTATACGGTAGGGATCCACCTCGACTTCTCTCCTATTCAGCTGGTTCTACAAGGATTGAAGCTGTGGATAAGGCTCTACAAGATAGGGATGCACTTTTACACAATGCTCGGGATAGACTCTTGCAAGCTCAAAGAACGAATGAAAGCCACTTATGATTTGGGGCACGAGAGTTGAATTTTAAAGTCGGGATTGGGTTTGGTTACGGCTTCAACAAAGATCGACAATTGACGATAACTAAATGAAGCATCACAAGTTATTGCCAAAATATTTTGGTCCTTTTAAAGTCTTGAACAAAATAGGATCGGTGGCCTATCGACTTGAATTACCTACAGCAGCGAAATACATGATGTATTTCATGTTTCTTTCCTCAAAGAATACAAGGGACCTCAACCAGATCATGGTAGGAGACTTGCCCTTAGTATATGATGGCAAGGCCTTGCCTACTCCACAAGCTATTATTAATACCGGGCTTAATCGGGTCGTGGGAACTATTAGTGCAATGGGCAGGATGCCCTCAAGAAGATGCCACTTGGGAACCAATTGATAATTTTCGAGCAGCTTATCCTGAATTTGAGCTTGAGGACAAGCTCAACTCCGAGAGGGGGAGTAATGATATAGATGTTTTCATTGGAAAACAATGTCAACGGAGGAATAGGAATTAGAATTCTACATATATTTAATTTCTTTGGGAGTTTTAGTTTTACTAGGTTTTTATTTCCTTATAAACTTTAAATTAGGAATTCTATTAGGACTTTAAATTAGGAATTAGATTAGGATTTTCCTTTGTAATTAACAGCCTATAAAAAGGCTGCCAATATGAAATAAAAAGGGGGTTTTATTTTTTATCACAAACGTTAGTTTGGGAAGGGGGGTTCAGTCAAAGACGAATCTGCCTTTGAGTAACCATAGGTCGAAGCAAGGATACTTTCTCGTCTAGACCTGTGACTAGATCTTACGCCAAGGCGCATAACAGTATTCTAATATGCTTAGATTTGTATGTGTGACCTAGCCTAGTAGATTTCCCAAGTTCAAATTGCAGCCAATGAACGGTGCCTGGCTCTCTTTTATTTATCCTTTTAGCGTATATGTGGTAGCAGGGTCGAGCAAGAAAAACTGAGAGACCAAAAATTGATCCAAACTGTTATGTTGGATATTTTTTGGTTTCTCAAGTTCGAAACAGTTAGAACCGAACCAGATTCTACTTTTATTTAATTTTTAATTAATTTTAATTTTTATGATGCACAAAATAAATATTTTATATTTAAAATTGTGAAAATAACTTAAAATACTATATAGAAGTTTTTCAAAAGATACCATATAAGAGTTATTGATTATATTTTATTTACTTGAAAAATTATTTTTAGAAATATTTATGAAAAAGACTTTGAAACTTTACAAATAATGCCCAAGTCATAACATAAAGTCCATTTTGTCAAAATAAAGTTCAAAAGCTCAAAACCCAAAATTAATATGGGAAAACCAAGAACCGGACTGGATTGTCATGGATGGTTCAAAAAAGTCCAAAAAACCTGACAGAACCGACCGAACTTAGCCCTAGATTGGATTGGATCAATATAAAAGCAAGTCAACCCTGCTATTGTGTTTCTTGGAATCTGAACTAGTTCTAAGGTACAAATTTTGGAAAATAGGTTATTTGGGATGAAAAGGGCCTTCATAAATTGCCATGTAAAACCAGGCAATATGTTCTTCAAATTATAGTTTCATTGTGCTTCACTGCTTTTTAGGGTGTGTTTAGTCAATTTTGACTAGGATAAGGCAGATATTCTAGGTAACTTGGAAGTTGTTCAGTATGAGTATGTCATACATCTAAAAAATTTAAAGATGAAAAAGGAAAAGAACAGAGCAGAATGACGTTCCTGGTTCAATTGCATGGTTGCCCCCTTTTTTCCCCTGTCATTAGAGTTCATTTCAGTTATGTTGGCACAGGAGCTAGAATGCATGTTAAGTAATCCATACCAGCAAGGAATTTATAAATAAATTGATCACAAACAACAGTTATATCATGTAGAGAATAATTGTGATAGCTTTTTAATATCTCTTTCTACCTTTTCCTGCTGGTCAGATTTTATCAATTGTTATTTGTTGTATCACGCTAGATTTCTTTTTATACACAGGTGTCTGTGGTATCATGATGTTCGGTAAAATGTTATACATGTATATCTAACTCACGCTGGCAATTATTAGTTTGTTGCCTGGCAGAATACAGCTTGTCAATGTACTTTCGATCTGACTATTTTTAAAGATTTAGCTTTGATCTGTCTTTTGAACATTAAAATAGAAATGTTGTTTAACAGGTACATGCAAGCAGTTGTAGATGAAATTGTTTTTGGAAATGCTGATCCACTGAAGGTATTGAGTGTTTCTCTTCAGATGCCGTCAACTCCTGCTCAACATTTTAGACTAATCACACTAATTCATCATGTAGCATCCAAGATACTGGAGTTTGTCTAAGCTTTTGAAAGAGTTCATCAATATTGGAGGGAAGCTATTGGATGGTAAGCTTATTTCTAAGCACCACCTGAGTTATTTTATATCTTTTTGGAATATTTATTACTTATTGGATTAGGATTACTACCTATCAAAAAATTCCTTATGTCATGGGATTTCTGCAGACTCATTTGCGATGATCTCAGAGGAAGATTTATTCCAATCTCTTAAACAGCTACGTGAATCAAATTCTGTAGATGTTGACAATTTTCACCTTCCAAACTTGCCAAAACCTCCAGATGGCTTCAGAGGAATCCGCAGAAAAAATTCTTCACTGAAACGATGGCTGGCTATTTGCTCTGATGATTCAACGAAGTTAGTAGAATAATGATACTGCATCTTTAAGTTGGTTTAGTTCTACACTATTTTGATACTGAATAATAGCCATTTGTGTTTTAACTATAGGAATGGGAGGTATCGGCCAACAACTAATCTTCTTCGTAAATACCTTGGGGATATCTTGATTGCTTCATACTTGAACATTGTACAAGAATCTGGCTATGATGATGCGTACATAAAAGAAATTGAGGTCAGGTGCTTTACATGTTAACAATAATTTGGGAATTTTTAAATTCGTGCCTTGAGCCTATGCCAGTTATTGTGGGAACAAGGATTGGTGTTCCTTTGACCTAACTTTTTTCACTTTCCAAATTCTAGTTAATATCTGTAATTCTGTATTAGAGTTTGACTTGTTTTGCTTTAATAAAGTGAAATATATTGTTGTTTGGAGAAGCCATTTCAACTACTTTATTAATTATCTGTTTATTTTTCAGAATATCTTTTTACTGCCTCGTACATGTCATCCAAGATCTTGTCTATTTCCTCCCCTTTTTGCTGCTAATTTTCTTCTTATTGGAATTCAGAGAGCAGTTCTTGTCAAGACTCTGGATTGTTTCTGGAGGGATCATCTCGTAAACATGAATAGGCTGAGTTCTGCGGTATTTAATCTGAAAATGTTGTTATCTTCAACTGTCAAATATAGATGCATTCTTATGCCAGACTTTGACAGGTAAATGTTAGAAGCTTTGGGCACAGAAATCCTCTTGAAGAATATAAAATTGATGGGTGTCGATTTTTTATCTCAATGCTTAGTGCAACACGAAGGTTAACTGTAGAATCACTCTTGCAATATTGGTCATCACCTATGGAATCCCAAGAGCTATTTTTTTCATGAAAGCTGATGTTGCTCAAGCTAAGGTTTGGTTATTCACATGTTTGTCTATTAATTCCTAGATGAGCTTGCTTTACAACTCTTTCGGTTTTATTTCAAGGTTATAGTTTTTTGTTATCTTAGCATCTAAACTGGAGTCTTAGGCCCAGCTATTTTTTCTCTTTGGAATGCACTAATGGTTTTGACATCACCCTCTTCTGCTAGGATAGCTTGTTTAACTTAGCTCTTCATTCATATATACACACTAAAAAACATACTTTTTACATAAGTCCTTACCAAACATTAGCAACTCTTACTACATTTTTTCTGTCAACAAGTTGCTTAAAGCAAACCTATCACTTATCTCAAACTATCTCAAGCTCTCAACTAAAACCATACAAAAAAGATTAAATATATACGTATCTCTTTCTCTCTCTCTCTCTCTCTCAGAATGAGAATGAGGACATAGCATGTCATAAGACCATTTTCCTTTCTGGTGGCTGTGGATATTTGATTATGTACACCCTCTGGGAATGTATCTACTGCATTTGATTGATATAGTTGTTGTGCTGGTCTTTTCAGTGAACTGCCATTAGATGAAACCTCATCAATGGTATGCCCAAGAAAGATCAAGTAGTATCATTCTGACTGGGGTATCGTATGTTTCTTATTCCATTTTTACTCTCAATTCTTAATGCAAGTGCTTAAGTCTGCTTTGAGAAGAAATACTCTTCATTGATGGGCAAGGTGACCAATGGGATCAGCACAATGTCTGCCGACAAGGTTGTGGATATTCTTTTTAGTTCAAAGGAACAAGGTTCCCTGTGTTCTACTGTGGCTGTATCAATACAAGAAAGCTGTGGTTTGGGCCAACAAGTTTCACACTGATTTTGAGATAATCCTGCAATTTTTCCTTCTACGCAAACTTCACTTGTAGCATAGATTTCATCTCCAATGAAGAGTATATCAGTTGTACAATGGCATTGACGTTTTCAAAGTTCATTCTGGCTTATATGTGCATATATACACACTAGCGCACACAATTGAGATGATGGGACTTTTTACATTTGCTGCGCTGAAAGGAAATTTGATATATATATATATATTTATATATATATATTATTTTTACTGGGAACATATTGAAGTAATAATTGAATGACTTAATTTCAGTTTACACTGGCAGTTGATGTTTTCAAATGCACGACTTAATAATACTAAACTATTGCTGTGTGTATGTTGTCAATCAATGTTATTGATTCTACTTCTATGTATTAGAGACTGTAATGATCTATTTCCATTCTGCATCTGTATGTTACATGGTATTTAAACCAGTTCCTTGCATACGGAACCATAAGATCTATTTTTTTTCAGTATGAATTAAATATAAATAATACATTTTAAGGTATTGAGCAGTAGAACCGGGTTTAAGGCTATCGGATTTAGCTTGTCCAAAAATTAGAGTTTACTCATTTGTTAGTGCACAGTTTCTTGTATAATGTCGCAGATTGTATTTTAAGAAAGAGCAAAATGATTTTATGTAGGTTAAAAGAAAATGAGCAAAGATGGTCCTTTTTGAAATTGAAGTTAATTGTTTATGTTAAGTGGCAATTTAAATAATAAGATAAACGGATTTAATCCAGAATCAATAATTTAAGTTTTAACTCGAAAAGTCCAAATCCTAGAGCTGTAATCAGAGTTGGAAACCACCATTTAGTGCATGTATTTCTCAACATTGAAAATTGCCGTTGTGCATGATTGGAGCATCAAAATAGTAGAGATGGAAAGTGCTTTTACAATGCATTGTATATAAAGACATTAAATTTTTATGAGAAAAAGAGATGATTTGTATTATTAGAAATGTTTAGGTAAAGAAATGAATATGTTCCTAACTTATGAATTTATGACTAAATTGAATAATAATTATTTACATCCAATTGAAAATTGCAAAGAATCATGGAAAAGTAAATATTTTCATTAATACAGTTTCTAGATGGTAAGTAGTTCAATTTTGAAAATTCATCAAAAATTGTAGATATTAATTTAGAAAGTTGAATCAAATATGAAATTAAAGCTTGTTGAGATTAGTTTTGTATAGCAAAATATGAGATAAATAAAAGTGTGACATGGTTAGATTGATTTTGGTTCTCTTATTTTGATTTTGAAAAAGAGTAAAAAATTTTATCAAAATATTTAGGAGATGAAATTTGTATGTCTAAAACGAAAACATTATATGAATCATGTATCGAAAGATTAATAAGTTTTGGTGGAGAAGGGTTGGAGCTGTCTAGCAACTAAACATAGGAAGAAATGAAGAAAAAAAATTGTATTAATTGACTTATGTGAAAATTCTAAAATTTTTATAGTAAAAAGTTCATTGAGTCTAGTTTCAAAAGCAATAAGTAGATTTTAATTTTGAATTCTATAGGCCAATGTATAAATAATTTAGTGACTACGCAAGAAAATAACATTGTTAAGAATATATATATATATATATATATATATATATATAATTAGTGAAAGAATAATTGATATTACATATAGATATGTAATGGAGAGGAGGAAAATAATAAAAGAGTTGTAACGCTAAGAAGTTATTATAAAAGAGTTGTAATGCTAAGAAGTTATTATTAGTGATGAAATTGCTAACAAGTAAGATAAGTTTAAATGAAATTGTTGAGATATTAAGTAATTGTATTATGATGAATTGATGAAGTATTACTTGATAAATTAAAGAACTTTATGGATTTAAATTGATTGGTACATGTGTGGGGTCATGTGATATTGATCTTAACACAAATATAAAAAAAGTTTTGACTTGTTTAGCATAAGATAACTGAAGGCTACAATGCTGCCTTATTTTATTTTGCTTTGTTCTCTTTTTATCTGAAATAGTCCTAAAAGAACTTCGAATGCAATCAAACTTTAGAAAAAGCTTAGGAGTGTTACAAAAAGCCTTAAATAACATTAAAATGGTCTAAAAGATGAGGAGAACTTGAATAACATAAATTGGCTCTTGAACAAAATATTTGTCTCGAAATGTAACATTCCTTGCTCGGATTTAGGTATGAGCTCAAGTAAGCGATCCTACAATTTTCTAACAGAATAGCGACATTCAATAATGTGTGTTTTGTGTTCAACACATAATTCTTATTTATAGAGAAATGACACAAAAGGTCTGTTCGAATAAGGTTTGATTAAATACTAATATTTAAATAAAAAACACAATTTCTACAAAAGTAAAAGAGCTAGGGGTGTAGGGTTTGTCGGCCCTTGTGTTTCACAAGGTCTATTTAGACTTTTCATGTATTGGGTCCTATTGTATGTGTTATTTAGACTTTTATCCAACACTTATAATTTATCTAACCTTATAACAACTTTTTATTTCTCAAAATATTGTTATTTTAATCTATTAATTTAGTTAATTAATTTCTCAATTAAATTTTTTTCAACCCAATTCTAATTCCATTGAAGTCATGCCAATTTTACCATATTATAATCTATGAGGAAATATATTTAATTGCTTTATTCAACAAATTCATGATGACTAATTAGTTTAATTCTTATTTTGAACTTTAATTATTTAATTATAGTTAATTAAATAACTATTCAACAAATTAAATTAATTTTTAAGTCATCTTTTGTACTTAGTGAGAAAACGCATTTATTGCAGATAGAGATACATGCTATTTATTTCTCTTACTTCATCATTTTCTCCATTCCATATTTCTTGGTTCTACATACAATTCGTTTATGGTTATCTCGAGCTAGTAGAGAGATTGATTAGACATATATTATTAGGGCTAAAATAATTTGTAATAAAGTTTCTATTCATTTCTTATTAGTTATAACATTATTTAGTCATGATGTCATTCTACTACAGTGTCATAATTGAGCTCCCCCTTATTATATACCATTACGAAAGTTATCCATCAAGTGATTGTCTAATGACCTTAGCATAAATGTGTTACCCTCATAGGATATTTTTAATATTTTTGGTATAAATTTGTTCTTCCAATGTAATTTTATTGTATTTCATGGTACTATTACATATTTCTTCATGGAAATTCAATTACTAACAAATAGTAATTAGATCATTTACCTTTAGGGAAAATGACATGTGGCCACATTACTTTTAATCTATCATTTAATACTGATAACAAGATATCATTTATCCTTTATTGGGCAATGAATTCCATTGTTGTGGAGTGATGCTACATCATGCTGAAGTCGTATACCCGATGTACGAGCTTTTAATTCTTTATGTATTTGATCTCATTCATTTACATCAAAGTATATGAGTCACACATACATAGTCCATTATCCACTTAGGATTAGGTATGCCACACTATAAACTTCTTAAGTGAATAAATCCACAAATAGATTCAAAATTTATTCTACTTGGGTCCTATCCAGTATAATGTTAGTCTAACCAATTGCATCTATGTCTCTACATTCTAAGAGTTATTCGCTCTGATATTCAAGACAAAGTACTTCCCAATTAGACTTGATAGACGATGTATTAGTTTTTCAATTGGTTATCATTTTTTATTAAACTAAGGGCATGCTTATATTATCTACTAATATAAGTTGTTTTTTTGTATTACGATCAGACCACGTAATACCGCTTAGTATTAATTAAATTTTAGATAATCATTGAGTTAATATTTGCTTTCATTTTGTTTTACTTGTAAAAATCATTGAGGACAATATACAAAGGATATTAATTAAACTGATGTATATTTTATTAAACTAGTTTGTTCAAAAAAAAATATAAGTACATAGACAAAATCACTACTCTAAGGGCATTAGATGTAACACCCCTAACCCGAGACCGTCACCGGAGTCGAACACGAGGTGTTAACAAACTTCAAACCACTTATTGATAATTTCCCAGACAAGCTGCCAATCTGTGTACTAGTCGCTTCAAAAATCATAACTTGAGTTCTACAACTCGAAAATCAGTTTCGTAATTTTTCCCTGAAACTAGACTCATATTTCCATCTACAGATTTTTTTCTAGAATTTTTGGTCTAGCCAATTAGTACAGTTTATTAGTTAAAGTCTCCCATGTTACAGGGGTCGACTATGCTGACCTTCGTACGTTGCAACTCGAATAACTCCCTGTGCAGGGCTTCAATACTGATGCCGTTTGTTTCTATAGAAACTAGACTCAAAAAGGAATCTATACATATATGGAATGATTTCTAAATGTCTCGGGTTAATTTATAATGAATTTTCAAAGTTGGAAAAGGGAATCCAGAAACCGTTCTGGCCCTGTTTCACGAAAACCCAAATATCTCTTAACATACAACTCATATGACCATTTCGTTTCTTCTATATGAATATAGATTCATCAAGGTTCATTTACATAATTTATTCACTATTTAATTCCATTCCTACTATTTTTAGTGATTTTTCACATCCACATCACTGTTGCTGCCAGCATCTATTTTTAGGGTAGACTTTCTCTAACACATAGTTTCTATGATTCAACCACCCCTTTTTCATATATAGTCCAAAATATAATCATGATGACCCATTCTAATGGCTGGTCATTGCCAAACATTTCGTGCCTCTTAATGAGCATATACATACCAAATGATTATAACATTATGCTCAAAACATTTATAAGCCATTTTCGCATGGCTATTCAAAATTTTACATACCAAGTTCAAACAAAACATAATAGCCTATACATGCCGAAATGTTCTCTTAGACCATTTAAGAAGAAGATACCAAAAAGTCGCTAGTCGGTGTGATGACTTCGATGACGGTCCCGAATACGCAAAAATTCGAGTCCAAGAAACCTAAAATAGGTGACAAGCAAACACCGAATGAGTATATAACTCAGTAAGTCATAAGCAATGCACTACCAACCATTAATAACATTATCGCAAAAGGAAACAAAATGGAACGAGGCTAATTACTCCATTCAAACCGAACTATACCATAGTTCCTTAGACCATTCGATTCAACCACATACCAAGTTACACATTCACATTCCATATACTAATCAATAGGATATTTGAAGCATTTCTATACACCATTTTGTTTTCGTCACAATCATACATCTACATGACCTTTCACTCATTCCACGATAATTCTTATGTACGTGACTTCAATTTACATTGTCACATAGGTTCAAACTTACCAAGCTCAACCCCAAATATAAACATAGCGCCTATTAGCTATGAACTCAAGGTACTTACCCGATCCGCTGTCCGTGATCAACTCAATAGTGTCGCACACTTAGTGTCAATAGTGATTCAAAAGCATATAGTGAGTCCGCACACTTAGTGCTATATAATCAACTCGCACACTTAGTGCTATATGATCAAACTCGCACACTTAGTGCTGTACAAGTTTTAAACCTGCACACTTAGTGCCATTCTCATGATCACAAATGTTTATACCCGCACACTTAGTGCCGAAATCAACAACTCAATACATCTCACCTCTTTTCCTTTCATTTAATACTTCCATCACCACATACATACATGTATATAAATTCATCATTCCTTTCGGCATAATTATATAGACATTATGTCTATTCAAATCAATACAAAATATATGCTTAGTGACTTACCTTGTGTTGGGTAAAATAGTCCAAGTCGGCTACTCGATGACCTTCGTCTTTCCCTTGCTTGATTCTCCTTCTTTAACTCCTTGAGCTTAATCAATAAATCAACTAGTTTAACCATCTTGCTAAACATTCATAATTCAATTACACATGCATATGTATGTTTGTATATTCGCAACCATCCTCACTTATTACCCATTTAGTCAATAATCTAAGCCAAGATAAGGCTTCAATATGGTTGCCTCTAACCGAATACATGCACACCAATCTACTTCATTTGGCGAATATGCATGTCTATGTTGAGGCCAATTTTACACTTAATACTACACAAAAAAAAAAACAGCATACATTTTACTAACTAACGATTACATATTGTAGCTCAATACACATCTCTCGTTTACTTCATAACCAAACAACATCACAAGCAAATATACACCTTAAAATAGTATATATGTCATACCAATACATCATGTGCAAACATATATTCATGTAGGTGCAAGGGTCAATCTCAAGTTGTTTATATCCAAATATAAACACATATCCAAAGCTCAAATCTTACCTACCATGCAACATGCATGAATCATACTTATGGATATACCATGACCGAATACATCACAACACCATAATTTTGGTCATGATTAAGCAAAGAACTTAATGTCTTACTCAAAATACTAAAAAGAAAGTCCAAGAGCCATCAATCCACCATCACATATACCATTAGCAAGCTTCATATTTAACATGCAATGACATTAACACAAAATCCACCTTGGCCAAATACCATCCCCATGATATAACAAAGATTTGAACCATGGGCTAATAAGAACATCAAGCTAGCAACTAAAAACATGCATGAATCTCATGGCACAACCTCAAACATACCTTAATCTTGATGCAAGTATAGCCAAATCTCTTCCTAATCCCCTTCCAAACCAAACATGAAGCAAAAATTCCTTCCTTCCTCTTTGGTATTTTCGGTCAAGAGAGAATGAAATGGATGAGCAAAATTTTTTTCTTTTCTTTTCTTCAATGCACGGCAATGGGGGGGGTTCACTCACACACATTTTTTTTCTTTCTTTATTACCCATACTTATTTGTTTATTGTTTCTCCCTAATGCACCAACAAAACATGTTTCATGACATGTTTAGCCCATACTCCTTTGTCATGGCCGCCACCTCCTATAAAAGAGGGATATTTGACATGCAAGGCCATTGTTTTGCATGCATGCTTTAATTAGTCATCGCACATTTCCCCATCATACTTTCAAAGTTTTCTACTAGGTCCTTTCTAGTGAAATTCACATTTATAACTCTAAATCAAACATCAAAAATGTCACACACGAATTAACACATATCATAAGCATCAAAATGAGCATTAAATTATTTTTATGCCTCGGTTTTGCGGTCCCGAAACCACATTCCGACTAGGGTCAATTTTGGGCTGTCACATTAGATCCCTATAGCCTCCCACATGCTCTAGTGAAGTAGATGAGTCACATTTCGCATTTTTATACCCTCTACATATTTAACAAAACTCCTAGTCACTAGTCTTGGTAAATGGATTCATAAGATTGTCCTCTGATGCGGCTTTGACTACCTCCACCATCCCGTTTGTTTTGCCTGCCTTATTGTAACACCCCTTACTCGTATTCGTCGTCGAAATAGGGTACGAGGCATCACCAAAGTTTACTGAATTAATTTTCTATTATTATGAATTAAATACTGTTCATTTACCGAAATATGTCATAACGTCCTTTAGATGGGCCTCCAAAGTCCAAAACATACTTCAGGACCAAATCAGAATTGAACTGAAACCATAGGAAATTTTTCGCAAAATCGCAATTTTTTTATAAGCTCAATATAACCCCTTTATAAATATTCAACCTTCCCTGCAATTTTTAAAATCAAAACCAATCCAAACCAGCCAATCCATTTCAACCAATTTGATACCAAATCATACTTTTATTATAATTATACCATTTAGCATATTCAGCACTCTTTACTTTAATACATATTCATTAAACAAGTTTTAGCATTTATATAATCATCAAACCATATACATGCCATATAAATTAAAAAGAAAAATTTACAAAAGCTACCGGAGATAATTTGGATAGTTTGATTGTGACATCCCAAAATTGACCCTAGTCGGGGTGTGGTTTCGGGACCACAAAACCGAGGCATAAAAATAATGTATAATTTATTTTGATGCCTATAATATGTGTTAATTCATGTGTGACATTTTTTATGTTTCGATTTAGAGTTATAAATGTGAATTTCACTAGAAAGGACCTAGTAGTAAACTTTGAAAGTATGATGGGGAAATGTATGATGACTAGTTGATAATGCATGCAAAAATAAGGGATTTGCATGTCAAATTCCCCCCCTAACATGAAGTGGCCGGCCATGACAAGAGGGTATGGGCTAAACATGTCATGAAACATGTTTTGTTGGTGCATTAGGGTGAAATAATAAACAAAGGTGTATGGGTGATAAAAGAATGAAAAAAATGTGTGAGTGTGGTATTCCCCCTTGCCGTGAGTTGAGAAAGAAGGAAGAAAAAAAATTGTTGTGTTCATCCTTTCTCATCTTTTGGCCGAAAATCATAAGGAGGAAGAAAGGATTTTTGCTCCATTTTTGGTTTAAGAAGAGAACTAGAAGGAGATTTGGCCATACTTGTACCAAGATTAAGGTATGTATGAGGTTGTGTCATGAGTTTCATGCATGTTTTAGTTGCTAACTTGATGTTCATGTTAGCCCATCGTTCAAATCCTTGTTGTGCCATGGAAATGGTATTTGGCCAAGGTTGATATTGTGTTAAAGCCATTGCATGCTAAATGTGAAGCTTGTTGATGATGCATGTAATGAAGGATTGACTACTCTTGAAATTTCTTTTAGTATTCTTGAGTAGGACATTGAATTCTTTGTTTAACCATGACCAAAGTTAAAAGGGTATGGTTGTGATGTATTCGCCATGGTGCATTCATGAGCATGATTTATGCTTGTTACATGATTGGTAAAATTTGTGTTTGGATGGGTATGAACCCTTGAGATTCGACCTTGCACCTATATGTGTGTATATGTTTGCACATGATGTTTTGATTATGAAGTAAGTGATAAATATGTTTGTTTAAAGAAGAAAATGTTGAAGAATGGTTGTGAAATTGCAAGTACATTCGCCTAGTACACATATGATGTGAAAATCTTGGGATTTATTGTTGATTTGGTGCAAGAATGACTAAGTATAATCGGCCATATGAGTGCTTGATGCTATATTATAAGTATTGAGCTACAATATGTAAAGCATTAGCTAGTAAAATGTGTGCCATTCATGTGTGGTGTTAAACATGTAATTGGCCTCAACATCAACATGCATAATCGGCCATGAATGAGTACCTAAGAGGTTGTGTTGTTCGCCATGAGTAAGCATGTTGAAGGCTTTGTGTGTTGAGTCGATACATGAATTCGTACTTATGTGACTTTAATGTCTAGTGAATATATGTGGGCTAAGTGCCTTGAGTTCTTCTTTTCGATACTCAAATGATTGAATCAAATTATTTGTTAAATTAAGCTCAAGAGCAAAGGGGACCAAATCCGATAAAGGGAAGGAAAAAGTAGTCGAATAGCCATCGGAATCGCTCGACAACATCCGAGGTAAGTTTTCGAGTATCGAAACTTAGATTTTGATTCGATTGAATGAAGTAATAAGCAATCAAAATTGTGCCCTTGTATATGGCCATTGAGCCGAAATGATATTTTGATTAAGTAAAATGTGCATTAAAGTTTGTTATGAAATTGAAACAAAGATGTGAATGAATGTGCGACCAGATATTCGGGCTAAGCCCAAGGCAATTGTGCGACCAGATATCGGGCTAAGCCCAAGGCAATTGTGCGAAGCTATGATATCCGGCTAAGCCCAAGGCAATTGTGCGAGTTGTGATATCCGGTTAAGTCCCAAGGCATTTGTGCGGGTTACCATAATCGGGCTATGTCCCAAGGTGTTTTGAACGAGTAGCTATATCCGGATAAACTCGAAGGTATGTGATTTGAAATTTATAAGCTGCTGGAAAATTTTCAGTTAATGCACTTGTGAAATTCCCAACAACAAGGTATGTTTTGTGTGCTTTGCACACTATGAGTAAGTGCGTATGAATATTCGCTCTAATGATAAATGAGCTATCGGCATTAACTAGGCCGTTATTTGTGTATGAATATAAGAGTTGGGATTGTGAAGTAAGCATGTCTTTGAGAAATTGTGCATATGAATTATTGTTTAGCTACTTGAATGCTATGCTTTGGTTGTGTGTATATTATGGCTCAAACTTACTAAGCATAAATTGCTTACTCCGTTTCTTTGTTTCTCTGTTTATAGATTTTGCTCGTTAGCGATCGGATTCGGGATCATAGAAGTTGAAGTCAACCACACTATCAAAGCCCTTTTGGTACTCCTTTAGTTGAGTTCGGATATGGCATGTATAGGACTACCCTCGGTTGTTTTAAGTACTTGTGATGTATATGTATACGGCCATGCGAAAATGGTTCGTAATAGTGGAGTATGGAATTAGACCATTTGTGGTTTGTAATTATATTTGGTTTCATGATGTGATTATGGTTTGGAATGAGAGAGTTGGTCACATGATCAGCCATTGGAATGGCTAAATATGATCATATGTGGACCTAAGTATGACTAGACTATAGTTGGTTCATGGGAACTACAATATAGGTAAAGCCTACCTTAAAAACAGATGCTGCCAGCTGCAGTGACGTGGATGTGGAAAATCACCAAAATTTGTAGGAACGGTGTTAAATAGTGAATAAATTATGTGATCGAACCTTGACGAGTCTATTTTCATATGAAAGTAACGAAACAATCATATGAACAGTATACCAAGAGATATTAAAGTTCTCGTGAGATAGGGCCAGAACGGTTTCTGGGTCCCCTGTCGCGACTTTGAAAATTTACCATAAATTATCCAGAATGAATTAGAAGTCATGCCTTATATGTGCAGATTCATTTTTGAGTCTAGTTTCATTAAAAAAAAACGGAATCAGTATTGAAACCCTGTACAGAGAGATATTCAAGTTGTAACGCGTGAAGGTCAGTGTAGTCGACCCCTGTAACATGGGTGACTTTAACTAATAAACTGTACCAATTGGCCTGAACAAAAATTCTAGAAATAAATCCATGGATGGATATATGAGTCTAAATTCAGGGAAAATTTACGGAATCAGTTTCCGAGTTGTGAAACTCGAGATATGCTTTTTAAGGCGACAGCGATGCAGTTTTCCAGCTTGCCTGGGAATGTCAAATTGGTCGGTGCCATAAGTGGTTTTGGCTTGTTAGCCCCTCGTGTCCGACACCGGCAACGGTCTCGGGTTCGGGGTGTTACATTGATCCTCAGTGTTGATCCGATCCTCCGTATATTTTCACATCAATCTACAAGAGACATTGAATACACTCAAGTAAGCTTATAGAAGCTTAGTAAGTTCATTGGTATAAAACATAAATCTTACCAAACATTCATACATTTATACAATATACACAATTACTAAGTTCACCTGTCAACCACAATTTCACATGATGAATTCATTTCATTGAGCTCAATTTTAAAACATCAAATATCCAATCATATTCCAGCATTTAGCTTCAAGTAGCACTTACCAACACTTGTCCAATTAGAGAACGTCTTACGGATTTGAGTACGTTTTTCACTCATTGTCACATTTCACTTTGTCATATTTGGCCCACTTTATCACTTTGCCATGTTTGACACACTTTTCACTTTGCCATAGTTCAACTATGGACTTGAACTTTCACATTTTTCACTTGAACACTTTGTCGCATTGCCATAGCTTAGCTATGGTCTTACACTTGAACACTTGCACTTTGCCATGATATAATCTGTAACGCCCCATACCCGAGACCGTTGCCGGAGTCGAACACGAGGTGTTAACAGACTTAATTCATTACTTAAACAGCTCAAACAATTTATTTTTAAAATTTCCAGTCAAGCTAGCAATCTGTGTCACAGTCGCTTAAAAATTCATATCTCGAGTTACGAAACTCGAAATCAAATTATGTAAATTTTCCCTGAAACTAGACTCATATATATATTTACTAATTTTTTTCTAGAATTTTGGTCAAGCCAAGTAGTACAGTTTATTAGTTAAATTCTCCCCTGTTTCAGGGTTCGACTACTCTGACCTCTATGTATTACGAATCCGATATCTCTCTGTACAGAGATTCAATGACTATGCCGTTTGTCTCTAATAAAACTGGACTCAATAAGGAATTTGTACATATAAAGCATGACTTCTAATTATCTTTGTAAAATTTATGGTGAATTTCCAAAGTCAGAACAGGGGATCCAGAAATCGCTCTGGCTCTGTTTCACAAAAATTTAAACATCTCATAAAATATAGCTCATATACCTGTTTCGCTTCTTCCATATGAAAATAGACTCATCAAGCTTCGATTCCATAACTTATTCATTATTTAATTCCATTTATACTATTTTTAGTGATTTTTCAAATTCACGTCACTACTGCTGTCTGAATCTATTTTATGGTAAATTTTACCTATTTCATGGTTTCCATGGATTGGCTAGCAATTTGACATACATAACACCAAATATGATCATGATTAGCCATTCCAATGGCTAATCATTACCAAGCATTTCCATACCACTCAATAACCATATCATAAGACCATATATACAAAATGATTATAATGCTATACATGCCATACTCAAAATATACAAGTCATTATGCCAAGATGGTATACGGATAGTGTGAGCGAGCCTCCGACCGTTCCCGATTTTCGAGCTGACTTGTCAAAACTACAAGGAATGAAAAGGAGGGAGTAAGCATAAATGCTTAGTAAGTTCACATGCAAATAGCAAGTAACACAACTATATAAGCAAACATAAAACATCATTTGCATAATCATCACCGAGATATTCATATCACATTTTCATTTATCATCTTACCATATTGTTGTTATATCGAGTTTTCAACCCGAGGGTTAAGTACATACCTGTTCAAAGTACCCATTTCACAATACTTACCAATACATCCCTTTCATCTTGAGTATTCCTCCATTTCAGTAGAACTTTACCCGTTGAACACATCGGAATATAATTCGGATACATGGAAAGTTTGCACATAAGTGCCATATATGTAGCCAAGCTACCATGTAACCCGCCCATAAGTGAACTTGGACTCAACTCAACGAGCTCGGGCGTTCGCATCCATAAGTGAACTCGGACTCAACTCAACGAGCTCGGATGCCTAGTTACATCTCTCGAACTCGGACTTAACTCAACGAGTTCAGACATTTGCATCCATAAGTGAACTCGGACTCAACTCAACGAGTTCGGATGCCCAAACATCCTAGTGACATGTCACTTGTATCCTAATCTATTCCTAAGGTTCAAACGGGCGTTTTCCTTGATCACACATCTTTGCCATCTTCCACGGAATATCGAAATTGATACTTCGGTGATAGTTCATACTCATCAAGTAATTCACATAATTACATATTATTCAACAATAACCACAAAGCATAATATTTCATGATAATAATCAGCATCATATCATATAAACAACATTAAATTGCTTAAAATGACAATTATGTTACTACATTTACACATGAACTTACCTCGTATGCGAAAATGGCTACTTTTACCATTTCGTCCACAACTTGGTATTTTCCCCATTTTAGCCCGAATTTCAATTTTCCTTGCTAATCGAGCTTGGAAGCTTGAAAAACCCTAGCCATGGTTTCTCCTTGCTACATTCGGCCATGGGGTTGAAGATGAGCAAAATTGGCTTTTAATTTTGTATTTTAATTCATTTTACCCCTAAATGACCAAAATGCCCTTACTACTAAACTTTCCAAAAATTCCATCCATGTCCAATTTTTGTCCATAGACTTAGAATTGGTAAAATTGCTATTTAAGACCTCCTAATTAATATTTCAAAACAATTTCATTCTAGAAACTTCTAGAATGCAAGTTTTGCAAATTATTCGATTTAGTCCCTAATTTCAATTTAAGCACTTTATGCATAAAATTTCTTCACGAAATTTTCACACAATCATGCAATCATATCATAGACCTCAAGATAATCATAAAATAATTATTTCTATCTCGGATTTTGTGGTCACGAAACCACTATTCCAACTAGGCCCAAAATCAGGATATTACATAATCATGGTTTCATTCGTCAATTCGTCATTATTCACTAAACAACAGTACTCAATCCTGCGTTCTGCTAAATTTGAACTTTTGCTTCGATTTTCATGTTATTACAATATTCATGATTCAATAACAAATATATATAAAATAATACATTTAACCATTCTTAGTTTAGCAAATAATTATGAAAGTTTAACCATATGAACTTACCTGGGTCGATTTGCAAAATTTGTGAAAATTCAGGGACTAATCAGCTACTTTCTCATTTCCTCGATTTGCTTCGGGTTCTCGATCTATCATTGTAAAATCATTCACTTATCAGTATTGAATTCACCTTCATTCTATTTCACATCGTTAATGTTTATAACCCGCTTATAAGTAACATTATCTGTAATTTCACTATTTACTTATGTATATTCAATGCTGTCCATCCGTGTCATAGTCACTAAATTATTTTTATTTTGAGCTACAGAACTCCAAATTAGGATCTGCTAATTTTTCCTGAAACTAGACTTACATACTTTTTACCATAAAATTTTCAGAATTTTTAGTTTTGTAATACCCTGAAAATTTTTACAGTAAGATATTATCCTTGATATAGTAAAATAAGGAAATAAAGTGACATAAAGGGAAATTTTGAGTTATGTCAATATTAAGAAGTATATTATGATATATTAATTCAAGAAAGGACTAAATTGTAAAAGTGAGAAAAGTTTTGTTGCACAAGAGTAAATACTCAAAATTTAAGGGGTTAAAGTGTAAATATGAAAAAGTTGAAGGACCAATAGTGTAAATATTTTAAGAGTGGAATGATCTAGAAACTAAGGAAAATGGATGAATTAGGACCAAATTGAATAGGTGAAGAACTATGAGGGACTAAATTGCAATTTTATCAAAATTAAATGATGACTCAAGGATGAAATTTTAAAAGATAATAAAGGGCAAAATGATCAATTGGAAGAGAGAGAAATCTAGAAAGTAATGATGATGTTGATGATATTTTATGATTATTTAATTAGATATATATTATTTTAATGAGATATTTTATTATTATTTTATTATTAATTATTTAGTATAAAAGGAAGGAAAGATGAATAATTTTCATCATCTTTCCATGCATGCAGCCAACGTTAGAAGAGAAGGAAAAGAAAGAAATTTTCTTTTCTTTACAATTTGGTCCTTCCACCAAAAATTCACCATTTTCACCTAGAAATCAAAAGAATTTCCATTGCTACTAAGAGAGAGAAATGTTAAGGAGGCCATGGAGAGTTAGAATATCAAGTTGGATTCAAGAAATAGAAGTTGGAGGAGAGAAAAATCAAGTTAAAGATTAGTATCAATAGAACAAGGTAAGTATATCAAGATTTCAATATGTTTTAAGTTTGTTATTATTGATAAAACATGGAAATAATGTTATAGTAGAGTTTTCTTACATAAGGTATTATGTTCTTGATATGTTAGTGAAGAGAAAATAAGAGAAAGTGATGAGAAATGGTGTAGAAAAAGAAAATAAGGATGTTATAACATGGTAATTAATATCTTGTACTAAAACAGTATTGGACAGCAGCAGTAGACTAACTTTGAAAAATCACCATAAATTGTATAAATCGAATTAGAAGATGAAAAAAATATGAAATTAAAGCTAATTGAGTATAGTTTCTCATAGAAGAAACAGTGTAAGCAATAGATTTGTAAATTATGAGATATAATAAATTTTGTGAGACAACATCAGAATGATTTCGGGTTCCCCTGTTCTGACTTTGAAAAATCATAAAAAATTGGATAATCATAATTATGGGCTTAAATTTATATTTTTAGAATATCGAATGAGTCTAGTTTCAATATAAATAAACGGGAACATCATTCAAATTCTGTACGAGAAGATAATTAATTTTTAGTGAAGAAGGGTCACAACTGTCAGACAGCAGAATAGGGGTAACTTTAAAGAATAAACTGTACTTATTGACTGAACCAAAAATTCTGAAAATTTTATGGTAAGAAGATATATGAGTCTAGTTTCAGGGAAAATTATCGGATCTTAATTTATAGTTCTATATCTCCAGATATAAATAATTTAGTGACTATGACATAGATGGACAGCTTGAATATTCATAAAAGTAAATAATAAAAATTATGGATAATGTTACTTACAAGTGTGTTATCTACATTAAGGATGTGGAATGGAGAGGAGGAGGAGGAGGAAAAATATGTATGAATATTCTCTAGCATGGCTAATTTGCATATTTTAGGCTCAGGGACTAAATTGAATAAAAATAAAACTTTATGGGCAATTTTGTAAAAATGTCAGAAATGACCAAATTGCATGAAATGGATTATTTTATTATTTAAATCACAAAATTGAATGAAATTATTAATTTAGTTCAAGATCCGGGGAAAACATGTTTTAGGGATTAAATTGAAAAGTGTTGAAATTATGGAAAATTATGATATTTTATAGAATTCATGGATCATTATCAATATATATATATATATATATATATATATATATATATATATATGAGAATAATAGTTGGAAATAAGGATTAAATTGCAAGAATTTTATTTTCCGACCCTAAGGACGAAATCATCATTAATTAAAGTTAGAGGCAAAATGATAATTTTGCCTAGAGCATTAATTAAATGCATTAGAATATGAAATGAATGAAAATGATGATCAAATTTATTTATAAAGATCCGACGACTCAAATATGAGACTTGATCGTGGAAAAGAAAAGATATCGGATTAATGAAATTATAAACACAAACAAGCAATGAGGTAAGTTTGTGTAACTTGAATTGTATTTTAAATACTTGAAATATGTGATTATGTGATGAAAATATGATTTGAATGTTCAATTCATGATATTTGATAAAATATTGATAATACTCGATATAAATTGAAAATAAATCCGGTTGAATGAAAGGAAAATTCGATGGATCTCTCGAAAAGGAATTGATGGTAAAAGGATCTATCCGGACGGGTGATCCTATCTGATATAGCCCTCCAAAAATATGTGTAAAATGGATTTAGCCAGACGGGTAATCCAATTAGGGTCTCAATTTAGCTCGATCGGTAATTCAGATACAAGCTCATTAGAGCAATTGTCGTGCAGAGGATTTAGCTCGGACCGTAATCCCGACAATACTCTATGAGTTTATATTACGGATTTAGCTTGGACCGGTAATCCCATTTGTAAGGATGAGGTTCATGGAGTGTGCTCTCGATATGAAATGTAAGACCATGGTTGAAAGATACCATGGCAACTCGATATGAAATGTGTAAGACCATGGTTGAAAGATACCATGGCGACTGATATGAAACGTGTAAGACCATGGTTGAAAGATACCATGGCACCTGATATGAAACGTGTAAGACCATGGTTGAAAGATACCATGGCAACATGACGGGAAATAAATAAAACCATGGTTGAAAGATACCATGGCAGCGTGACATGAAATGAATAAGACCATGGTTGAAAGATACCATGGCAACATGGCAGAAAATGAGTAAGACCATAGTTGAAGATGTCAAAGATAAATAAGACCGTGGATGGGAGACGCTATGACATCTGTTGAACAATTGATATTCAGGTAATATGTATCAGATGACGAATGGTTATATGAAATAATTATAAAGATAGATAAACGAAATAAGTATAAGTACATGGAATATAATTTATGTTAAGTTTGATATAAACTATTACCGGAATAAATATACATAAAATATATGGAAATGATAGAGCATGAAATATTGATATAATGAAATGAATGATATATGCTTATGAAGAAAAGGTAAGAGCATGATATGTTTCATTGTAATATCCTGATTTTGGGCCTAGTCGGAATAGTGGTTTCGTGACCACAAAATCCGAGATAGAAATAATTATTTTATGATTATTTTAAGGTCTATGATATGATTGCATGATTGTGTGAAAATTTCGTGAAGAAATTTTATGCATAAAGTGCTTAATTTGAAATTTGGGACTAAATTGAATAAATTGCAAAACTTGTGTTCTAGAAGTATTTTGCATAAAATTGAATTAGATTATTAATTAGAGGTCCTTAAAGAGCAATTTTACCAATTTCTAAGTCTATGGACAAAAATTGGACATGGATGGAATTTTTGGAAAGTTTAGTAGTAAGGGCATTTTGGTCATTTAGGGGTAAAATGAATTAAAATACAAAATTAAAAGCCAATTTTGCTCATCTTCAACCCCATGGCCGAATATAGCAAGGAGAAACCATGGCTAGGGTTTTCAAGCTTCCAAGCTCGATTGTAAGTTCGTTCTAGCCTCGTTTTTAATGATTTTACGCTTTTGGAGTCCCTAGCTCGATTTAGCTTATGCTAGCAATAATTTAACCTAGGGTTTATATTTGGAAAAATACCCATAGGTGAAATTTGTGTATTTTGGTGTTTTATGATAGAATATGAGGTTTTAAATTATGTTAGACAACTTGTGCTACTCGGTTTTAAGTGAAAACGAGCAAAGGGCTTAATCGGTAAAATACCTAATAGTCATAAGTACATGTTAGAGTGAGAATTTGATGTTGCCATAGAAGGGAAAAATGATCAGCATGTCATAAAACATAAGAAAATAGGCTGAATTTTAATTTACGAGCTTTGGGGCAAAAGTGTAAATATGCAAAAGTTTAGGGGCAAAATTGTAATTTTTCCAAAATATGATTTTGGGTCAATTTGAATAATTTGAGTCCTAATTAGACTATATTTTAAATGATAGAGCAAGGAAAACTGAAATTGGGCTAAAATGGGGAAAATACCAAGTTGTGGACGAAATGGTAAAATAGCCATTTTCAGATACGAGGTAAGTTCATATGTAAATGTTGGTAACATAGTTATTATTTTAAATGTTTTAATGTTTTTAAATGATATGATAATTATTATGAAATATTATACTTGTGATAATTGTTTGATAATATGTAATTATGTGAATTACTTGATGAGTATGAACTATCACCGAAGTATCGATTTCGATATTCCGTGGAAGACGGCAAAGATGTGAGATCGAGGAAAAAAGCCCGTTTGAACCTTAGGAATAGATTAGGATACAAGTGACATGTCACTAGGATGGTTGAGCATCCGAACTCGTTGAGTTGAGTCCGAGTTCACTTATGGATGCGAGCGTCCGAACTCGTTGAGTTGAGTCCGAGTTCGTGAGATGTAACTAGGCATCCGAACTCGTTGAGTTGAGTCCGAGTTCACTTATGGATGCGAACGCCCGAGCTCGTTGAGTTGAGTCCGAGTTCACTTATGGGCGGGTTACATGGTAGCTTGGCTACATATGTGGCACTTATGTGCAAGTTATCCATGTATCCGAATTATATTCCGATGTGTTCAACGGGTAAAGTTCTACTCAAATGGAGGAATACTCAAGATGAAAGGGACGTATTGGTAAGTGTTGTGAAATGGATACTTTGAACAGGTATGTACTTAACCCTCGGGTTGAAAACTCGATATAACAACAATATGGTAAGATGATAAATGAAAAGGTGATATGAATGTCTTGGTGATGATTATGCAAATGATGTTTTATGTTTGCTTATATGGTTATGTTACTTGCTATTTGCATGTGAGCTTACTAAGCATTTATGCTTACTCCCTCCTTTTCATTCCTTGTAGTGTTGACAAGCCAGCTCGGAAATCGGAAACGGTCGGAGGCACGGCATAATGGCTTGTATATTTTGAGTATGGCATGTATAGCATTATAATCATTTTATATGTATGGTCTTATGATATGGTTATTGAGTGGTATGGAAATAGAAATGCTTGGTAATGATTAGCCATTGGAATGGCTAATCATGATCATATTTGGTATTATGTATGTCAAATTGCTAGCTAATCTATGGAAACCATGAAATAGGTAAAATTTACCATAAAATAGATTCAGACAACAGCAGTGACGTGAGTTTAAAAAATCACTAAAAATAGTAGAAATGGAATTAAATAATGAATAAGTTATGGAATCGAAGCTTGATGAGTCTATTTTCATATGGAATAAGCGAAACAGGTATATGAGCTATATTTTATGAGATGTTTAAATTTTTGTGAAACAGGGCCAGAGCGATTTCTGGATCCCCTGTTCTGAATTTGGAAATTCACCATAAATTTTACAAAGATAATTAGAAGTCATGCTTTATATGTACAGATTCCTTATTGAGTCTAGTTTTATTAGAGATAAAAGGCATAGTCATTGAAGCTCTGTACAGGAGATATCTGATTCGTAATACACTGAGGTCAGAGTAGTTGAACCCTGAAACAGGGGAGACTTTAACTAATAAACTGTACTAATTGGCCCAACCAAAATTCTAGAAAAAATTAGTAGATATATATATGAGTCTAGTTTCAGGAAAATTTACAAAATTGGATTTCGAGTTTCGTAACTCGAGATATGATTTTAAAGCGACTGTGATGCAGTTAGCCAGCTTGTCTGGAAATTTTAAAATGAATTGTATGAGCTGTTTAATTAATGAATTAAGTCCGTTAACACCTCGTGTTCGACTCCGGCAACGGTCTCGGGTACGGGGTGTTACATTCATGACATGTACATATATGATTATCTTTGATATGTTGATACAAGGAAATTATGTAAGTTGAGACTATTATTAAACTCAAGTGCGATATGTCGAGAAAATAGATATATCAATGTTGAATTTATATGAGATATGTGCAAGTATACTAACAATGCTGCTGTTTGATGCTTATACAAGTGTCAAAACTGTTGATTGAATGGTAATATATTTATTTATATGATGCATCGAATCGGTAAGTATTTAAATTTTTTTTAGTGATCTGTAAATGGTAGTAATGCTCTGAAACCCTATTCTGGCAGCGGATACGGGTTAGGGGTGTTACAGGTTTAGCCAATAAGTACAGTTTATTCTTTAAATTTACCCCTGTTATGTTATTTGACAGTTCTGACCCTTCTTCACTAAAAATTAATTATCTATTTGTACAGGATTCGAATGATGTTCCCATTTGTTTCTCTTGAAAATAGACTCATTCCGAATTTTAAAAATATAAATTTAAGCTCCTAATTATTTTTCTCCAAGTTTTTATGATTTTCCAAAGTCAGAACAAGGGAACCCGAAATCATTCTGACCTTGTCTCACAAAATTTATTATTTCTCATGATTTACAATTCCATTGCTTCCACCATTTCTTCTATAAGAAACTAGACTCAATAATATTTAATTTCATATTTTATTCATTCTCTAATTCGATTTATACAAATTTTGGTGATTTTTCAAAGTTAGATTACTGCTGCTGTCCAAAACTGTTTTAGTGCAAATGTTGATTTCGATTTTGCCCCAAATTTCATAGTTCATACAATTCAGTCCTTGCTCAATTAACCCCTCAATTAAGTTAATTTTTCCCAATTAATACTTTACCTAGAAATTAAAATTTATTTCACAACTATTGAAATTCAAAACTTCCACATAAAACCCTAACTTCAAACTCTTTTACAATTAGGTCTCAAACATTCACTTTCTATTCAATTCTTTCAATAAAATCAGCATATAAACAATGTAAAGCTCTAATTCCATGCTAAATAATCATATACTTCCAACACATATTCATAGCAACTTTCAATTTCTTTCATAGGATCAAAAACTAATAAATTCAACAAGTGGACCTAGTTGTAAAAGTCACAAAAACACAAAAATTTTAAGAAATAATCAAGAATTGAACTTACTTGCAGTAAAAATATGAAAAACCAGCTTAAGGAAACCCTTCTATGGTGTTTTTGCTAATGAGAATACAGGAAAATAAAGAGAAATCTAGATAATTCCACTTTAGTCTTAGCTTTATTAAGTAAATTTGCAATATTCCAATTTTGCCCTTAATTCATCAATTTTCTTGCTGATTTCATGCCCCTTGCTGTCCAGCCCAAAACATTTTGGGTCTAATTTCCTTTTAAAACCCTTCTTAATAGTCACCTAAGCTTTTCAATCATTATTTAACTAATTTTGCATTTTTTCAATTTAGTCCTTTTTAACCAATTGACTATCCAAACGTTAAAATTTTCTAACGAAATTTTAATACCAACTCAATGACACTCCATAAATATTTCTAAAAATATTTATGGCTCGATTTATGAACTCGAGGTCTCGATACCTCGATTTAGACCCAATTTACTTGTTAATTTCTTTTTAAATCATAAAATCCACTAATCCAAAAATTCCCTTTTCATCACACTTGACTCATATGTATTTACTTATTAAATTTTAAAACTTGTTTGTCGGATTTAGTGATCTCGAATCACTATTTTCGACACCACTGAAATTTAGGTTGTTACACTTATGTTGTGATACTTTCTATTAATGTATTTTTTTTCCCTCTTGTGGTTTCTAGTTTATTTGGTGTTAGCTATTGTCGTACTATTATCATAATATAATGTGATAAGATTTCCATATTAGGAATGACTACGAGATCTGTAAGAAAATTTTGAAGTCATATTCTTTTTTTGTTGTCTCAAAAGCTACCATATATTTGACCTCCATAGTGGAGTTAGTAGTGCAACCCTGCTCGATACTTCTCCATACTCTAGACCCATCACCTAGGACAAAGATGCAACTTGATGTTGATCTCCTTAAATCTTAATACGTTTGGAAGTCAAAATCTATATAATTGATAAAGAGTAAGATCTCCTCTAAAATATACAAGTATATAATCCCTCGTTCATTGTATATACTTCGATATATGTTTAATTGCTTGTCAGCGTCTTAGACTAGGATTCACCTGATATCGAATAACCAATCCTACTGCAAAGTAGATATCTGGACACATGCATACATGGCATACATGAGGTTTCCTACTACCGGAACAGTAGGAATCTTTCTCATATGCTCTCTTTCTTCCGCTATCTTAGAACAGTCCTTTAAAGAAAGATAGAAGTCCGATATAGATGATTGAGTTCCTTTCTTTAAATCGGTTATAGTAAAATGTTCTAATTTCTTGTCTATGTATGAAACTAATGATAAAGCTATCATTATTTTCTTTTGATCCTTTAGGATTCGAATACCTAGAACATAGACCTTTTCATCTATAATCCATTTATAAACACAAGTTTCATTGTCGCTTTTCTCAAATCCAAAAGTTTTTATCACTTGATCAAATCCTTGATTCCATGAGCAAGATGTTTGCTTAAGTTATGGATCTAAGCAGTTTACAAACTTTATACTCATTTCCTTTAGCTATATAATCGATGGGTTAAACCATGTAGATGATTTCTTTAAGAAAGCCATTCAGAAATGTTGTCTTGACATCCATTGTAAGACCTCATAAATGAGAGTCGTTGTAATGGATGATAAAATGTGGATTGACTTGGGTATGGCTATTGGAGAGAAGGTTTCCTCGTAGTTGAGACTTTCTTTCTAAGTATACCCCTTTGCTACAAGTCTAGGCTTATAAGTTTTAACTTTTCCTTCAGCAATTTTTTTCTTCTTGTAGATCTATTTACACCCTATGGGTTTTATCATTTTCGGTAAGTCTACAAGCTCTCATATTGAGTTAGATTTCATAGAATCCATTTAAGCTTTCATAGTTATTTCCCAAATTTTGGATTCAACACTCTGCATTGCTTCATTAAACGTTAGGGGGTTATCATCTTCTTGTTCGAAAGACTCAGTGTTAAAAATACTTCTACTAAACGGGAAAAATCAGACCTACGAGAGACCTTCCTTATAACACCCTCAAAATTTTTTATTTGACACATGGCACAATACCAATGTCGAATAAGTGAATTTACTAGAAAAAGTGGTAAACAAATTAGAAAAGGGAATATTTTGAGAATAAAGTTTATTCCAGATATGAGAATTAGTGGGAAGAATCTTGAAAATGAAAATATGACAAAGTACTAAGTTGTAAAATATTGAAAAGTTTATGGATTAAAGTAAAAATTAGTCAAAATGGAAAAAAATAATTATTATTAATTAATTTGCAAGAAAATTTATTGGGTTATATGTTAGTGGGTTAAAAAACACTTTTGGGACCAAATTGGAAGAAATTCAAAAGTATAGAGATTAAATTATAAATTTCCCAAATTTTCCAATTTTCACCACATGATTATACTTACTATGGGTGTGACTAAGGTAAAACTGGCTCGAAGTATTATCATTTCATCACACAGAGACCATTTTTGTGAACCTTCTACTTAATCTTTTAAAAATAATGAACGGTTTTTATTCCAGTCTCAATCATGAATGATTAAATATGCAATGACAAGTACAAGTTCCATTTTTTTCCTAAACTATATGGCATGCTTATATTGTATATGCATGAATAAACTTTCATCAATTTAATCTCATACAATTCTCATATAGCCTGCTATAAAATTTGCAAAAAATTAAAATTACAATATTTTTTTCAAAACATTCTTTGGGTCTTCTAGGTAAAAGTCAAGTATCTATTGGGTTTCTCAAAAAGATGTCCAAACCTAAAAGTAACATGTTCACCCAAAATTAATCTCAAAACTCGAAAATTTGAATAGTTAATCGAAAATAGGATCCATTGTTGGACCGTTGTCGTTGGCCATCACCATCAGCCATTGTTGTTGGTCCACTAGCCATCCCTTACCACTATTGACCACCACCAGTCGGCCTTCATCGTCGATTTTGTAGGGTTTGCATTGTCTTGTTTGATTTTGGTCTCGTCGTCGGTAGCCTCTTTTTTTTGGTTTGTCGAAAATTTTAGATTAAAAAAAACTTCTAGTCCATTTTCAGCTCAAATGGATTCTGTACTTTTTTTACAACAAATAAAAGAAATTAAAGAAATTAAAATAAGTATGTGTAGAGATGATAATCCATGATCTAATTACAAACTCAAAATCATGAAAACCTAAATTATAGCCAATTTAATTTCTAAGAACCATAATCATCGGCAAAATTACTTTATAACAAAATATATGAAATAATCCATACATTCATCCACATCCATAATAATCCAAAATATGCATACAATTTAAGAATATCACTTATTATCTTTATTTAATCAAACAATGAGAGAAAAAGAGAAAGTTCGATATTGATTTACACTATAAACATAGTACAACTTAGCATTGATACCAATTGTTGGAAAAATTGGTTTAAAAAATATTGTTTTTAGGCATAATGGAAGTTTAAAAATTTTCATAAAACTGAGTCTTTGTGATATTTATAACGATAAACCTTAAACAAAATTATGCATGTGCCTTTTACAAGGCAGTTAAGTCGATCCCGGCTTTCTACTGAACAAACTTATCCATTATTCTCGAACCACAAATTGTTTTGAGTGTGGATTCAAACAAAATGAACCGAATGCACAAAATGAAAAGTTTTTAACTGTCAGTAGGAAAGTTAATTTTCTTTATAATTGAACAATATGCATTTCCCTAGAAAATAGAATTTATTTTGTAAAATAATTTTTCACGATTTTCTGACAAAATAATGACACTCAATAATGTGTTATGTATTCAACACATAGTTCCTATTTATAGAGAAATGATACAAGATTTTTGTTCAAATAAGGTCTAACTAAATAATAATATTTTAATACAAAACACAACTTCTACTCTACATAGAAGAGTTAGGGTGGTGACGTGCCTTATAAGATACTAAGATTTTTCGGCCCTTGTGTTTCACAAGGCGTATTTGGGTCTTTCATGTATTGGATCAAGTTATATGTAGTATTTGGATTTTTATCCAACACTTATAATTTATCCAACCTTATAACAAGTTTCTATTTCCCAAAATATTATTTATTTAATCTATTAGTTTAGTTAATTTAATTAACTAAATTAATTTCTCAAATAAATTATTTTCTCAATCCAATTCTAATTTCATTGAAGTCATGTCAACTTTACCATATTAGAATCTATAAGGAAATCTATTTAATTTTCTTATTTAACAAATCCATGATGACTAATTAATTTAATTATCACTTTGAACTTTAATTATTTAATTACAATTAATTAAATAATTATTTTAAGAAATTAACTTAATTTTAGTCATCTTTTGTACTTAGAGAGAAAATGCATTTATTGTGGACAATGATACATGTTATCTATTTCTCTTACTTCATCATTTTCATTCATTCCATATTTATTGGTTCTACTTGCAATTTTTTTTTTGGTTATGTTGATCTAACGAAGGGACCGATTGAACATATATAATTAGGGCTCAAATAATTTGTAATTAAACTCTGGCTCTTTGCTTATTAATTACAACATTATTTAGTTATAATGTCATTCCACTAAAGTATCATGACTGAACTCTTCTTTATTATATACCATTACGAAAGCTACTCATCAAGTGCTAGTCCAAAGACCTTATTATAACACACCTTAATCTCTTTGGGATAAATTCTTTCTGCCACTATGATTCTATTTTTCTCATGGTAACCATTATATCTTTCTTCATAAAAAGTCTATCTAACAAATAGTAACTAAATCATTTATCTCTAAGAAAAATAATTGTTGCCATGTTACTTTTCGCCTATCATGTAATGCCGATAAGAGGATATCATTTACCCTTTGTTGGGCTTTGATTCCACTGTTGTGGAGTGATGTTACATCAGAAAAAAGTTGTATGTCCAATGTACCAACTTTCGGTTCATTATCTATTTGAACTTAGGCTTTCATTTTGTTAGATTTGATGTCTCAAGCTTTTGATATAACAACATTTAAGATAAATTTTATATGTATTATATGTCCTAAATGATATGGTGAAAATGTGATTGAAAATTTTATAAAACATTTTAAAAGTATTTCCAAAGACCTGAAAAATACTCAAAAATATATTTTAAATGTGTTTTACTTTATCTAAATGTTTTTGGGTTAATACCAAAGTGTTCTAAGGTGCTTAAAATGTTTTTAAGGGATTTTAATATGCAAGTGTCACAGACTTAGATTTTTCCCATGCGATCTGTGTTGCCTTAGGCAGTTCATTCGCTCTAAAAATGCCTAAGTCAACCTAACTCGCAACAATTAAGGATTCAATAGAATTCCTTTAAGGCACCCACGAAGAAAAATAGAAGAACGAAATAAGAACAAGCTCGAAAGATGAACAAAAGCCACAAAAAAAAAAGAACACTTTAGAGAAAGCTTGAGTGAATTCTCTCAAAATTCAATTAATCACTAAATGAATTACAATGAGGGGCAAAGGCCTCTATTATAGTTGAGCCTCCCCAAAATCAACGGTACAGATCAAAGTACATCAATGGCTAAGATTAAAAGCTATTTAGAAATCAAATCTCTAAGATTACAGAATCGTATCTTTTAAAGATTACATTTAATGTCTAGGATTACATATCTTTGAAGATCACATTCCATATTTACCAAGCTTCGTAGATGGACTTTCAATCTCTCTAAGCAATAGGCCAGTTTGATTGGGCCAAATGACCTCCTTTGAACACGATGGATTGCACAAGTGCGTCATGGTTGCGGGCTCCCATGCACAACCCATGACATTCTCCCCCACTTTTTCTAGCTACGCCCTCGTCACGTATTCCTCATGGAACTGGTCTATCTTTCCTTAGAACTGCCACAGTGCATCAGCAGGTTCCCAACTTGCTTCACTGTCGGGAAGTCCCTTCTATCATACTAAGTATTCATGCCGTGGCCAATGGTACTTTTGTCTGATCACACGATCTACCTTGATGCTTTCAACTTCACGATCATAGGAGACCTTTACCCCCATTGGTGCTCGTTCGGACTTGCCTCGATTTGGATCCTCTTGATCCCCATGGAATGGCTTAAGCATACTCACGTGAAACACTGGGTGGACTTTGAGCTTTGTTGGCAACTCAAGCTTGTAGGCCACCTTGCCTACTCTTTTCACAACTCGAAACATCCCTTCATACCTTCGCACAAGCCCCTTGTGCAAGCTTGTATGTCGCAAAATCAAGCGTAGTATAGCAAGGACTGAGTCAACCACCTGAAATTGCATGTCTCTTTGATTCTGATCGGCCCATTTCTTGTTGCACTTACTTGCCTTGTGTAAACAAGCTCTAGCCAAGTCATTCTTCTTGATACGAACTTGTTCTCATGATTTGATTCGAGTCGTTTGTTTGCCCGATCATAAAATTAAGAAGTACGAATCGACATTTCTGAAGTAGGTTGTAAAAGAGCAAGTTGGCTGGAAAACAAGAAAATGGTTTTAAGTGTTTAAAGATATAAGAAAGGTTTCGGTTTCAAGGCTAAGGATAAAACCAATACTATAGACAATATTGACCCAAATCTTATAGTAGCTAGAAATGGAGTTGATAGCTAATCGTGACCCACTATCTATGGAATATAGGAACCAACTATATAAGGTTGAACGCCACACTTTGGAAAAGTGATAAGTTCAGAAAATGACAGGACTGACACCACAAGAAAATCTTGATAAGTCAATGGAGTCAAGAGAGAACAAAGGGATTGAACACTCATCAATATCATATAATTCATAAAATGATCAAAAGTTTTCTAACCAAAATAATGTCTTCTTACAATCTATTTATAGGCACTATTATGACTATTCAAATGCCTCATTGTGACCTTTCACCTTTCAGTAATTAACTAAGGTTATTACAAGTTTTAATTTCATTTTTAACTCATGTAGGAAATCCAATGGTCATGTCTCTTCATTTGATCCTGGTGTAGATGAAAAGACATGAATCTATCCGTTAATGAAGACTTAATGTGTTCTTATTGTGCTTAGTTGATGTCCTTTTAGCTCCATTGTAATCGAATCATAAAGCTTGTGTAACTTCCTCTTTTAATGGCATCATAATGAAGGATAAAGACTTCAAAAACTGATTAGACTTGAAGAGTCTTTCTTGGTCCATTTGAAAAGCCACCATAATGAGCTTTGAGTGCTTCAATCTCCACCAAAAATGTTCCCTTAATGCACCAGCAAATAAGTGACCAAATGCACACTCTTTTATGCCAAAACGAACAGCCGTTTGAATGTGATAGCATTTGATTCTTCTTGGCAAACGAGCAGCCCTATTGTAGCTTTAAAATAGTGACTAGCCTTTTGGACTTTCCAACAATAAATTATTGAACACACAATTAATTTATTTAAGAAAAATTAAACACACTATAACTTATGCATTAAAATGTAACAACCAAATTAAATAGCATACTTATATAAACAAACTCAAACATATTTAACAACTAAGATGCTTAAATGCATGGTTTAAAATGTAAACTAAATGAACAAATGAGTTACTTAATGCATGACTTAATTTAATAATGCAAACTTTAACTAACATGGGAGCTACATAATGCATGTCATAATTTATGATGCAAACTTAACTAACATGAGAGTTACATAATGCATGACTTTATTAAATGCAGAACACATAGTGCATGTCACAATTAAAAGATGTAGATTAATAATGCAAGACATTAATTAAAGATACATATAATAAATAAGACATAATTAAAAAATCTAGAATTAATTAAACTAAAATAACTAAATGGATAAACATCCTTATTTTCCAACAACCACATTAACAAACTGAAATTAAAGCTTCATTGTGCACTTGGGCCCCTTGTGCTTAGGCCAATTCCGATGTCGTCGAATTGTATCATGACATGATGCGGTCGGGATTGTATCACTTCTCTTTCCAATCCTTCCCAAATCGACAAGCTGCTAGATTCGGTATTGTATAACGGGTCACAACAGTATTAGGTGTGAGTGTCTGTTTGTAACACCCCTTGCCTGTATCTGACGCCGGGATAGGGTTTGAGGTGTTACCTGACTTAAACTCAACCAATCACACAAAAATTGGGCCATAATTCAATCAATTTAAAAATTTTCATTTCACATACATTTCGTCCCTTAAACGGGCTCATGAGGCCCAAAACATGCATTAGAGGTGGTTCGGGACTAAACCAAGAACTTAACAAAAACTTGAAAAAATTTCATGCTTTAAGGCTCCACACGCCCGTGCAGATATAGACCGTGTAGTCATACGCCCGTGCCCTTAGCCCGTGTGCAACACTGACTTTAAAACATGACCATGACACACGCTTATGGGGGCAGACTGTGTGTCACACACGGTCTAGACACACGCCCGTTTGTCTACCCGTGTAGACAATTGCAAGGCTATTTTCCAAGCCATTTGTCACCCTCACAACATATGAACACATACTTATCCAATAACATACAACATGACATAAATGAGTTCTTAAACATCTACAAACATGTTATGCTCATGTCAATTTCTTTTGCAATAAATATCATAGAATTTACTCATATCATTACCACATACTTGTCATAAGTATCATTACGTCACAAACCTCATGTCCATCACTAGGCATGCATAATCATATCCACAAACCATTCATGAGGCATTATTAACTATTTACCAATCACTTAATCTTGCATCAGTTACTAACTCATCAATGAATCTCAATTCAATCTCTAGGCATACATGCTGTAAGCCACATCACAAGAGATAATAACATACATGCATAAGAATAATCATATAGGCCCATACCATCATTAGCCGACATAGGCCAATTCATATGCCTATATACTACCTTAATAACAAGCCAATGCCTTTGGCTAAATCATAATATGACATACTCAACATTAAAACCCTATACATGCCATAGACTCAAAACATTAGGATTTACTTATGCAGATAGCGTTAACTTGACAGTGTGATAATATCTCTGACGGCCTCCAACCCGAGCTAACCTGGCAACCCTAGGGAACATGGGAAAGAAAAGGGGGGTAAGCTTTACGCTTAGTAAGTTCATATGAAAACAATAAGCAACTCATTAACATGTTTTATCAATGTTTACAACATATTCTCAAGTTCACGACAAGCTGTCTTTCTGAGCAACAGTCACTAAATTATTTATATCTGGAGCTACGAAACTCAAAATTAAGTTCCGTTAATTTTCATTGCAACTAGACTCATGTAACTTTCTAACATAAAATTTCAAGAATTTTTGGCTTATCCAATTAGTACATTTTATTCCTCAAAGTTACCCTTGATTCACTGTCTGACAGTTTCGACCCTTTTACACTAAAGTTCAATTATCTCATAACACAGGACTCGAATGATGTTCTCGTCTATTTCTGTTGAAACTAGACTCATTAAGGATTCTAAGAATATAAATAATAACTCAAAAATATTTTTTACAATTTATAATGATTTTATCAAATCAGAATAGGGGATTTTGAAGACATTCTGACTCTGCCCCACGCAACTTCAAATATCTCATTATAGGAAATTCTTTTGCTTACAAGGTTTCTTTTATAAGAAACTAGACTCAATAAGATTTATTTTCATATTTTATTTAGCTTCTAACTTATTTTCCACTATTTTTAGTGTATTTTCAAAGTTACACTACTGCAGAAACCCAAATCTGTCAAGGCTAAGTTACCCATTCATGATCATTGTTCACAAAATTAATACAACATCATTTCATCCATCATGGTAAGAACACATATTTATGCATTATAGATCATTCACATACCAAGACATTCTCATAGGCTTAGTGTACATACCTGCACAACTTGTAACATAACTCAAGTGCATACTCACCAATGACTTACCTCATTGGGACCATCATCAACTCTTTCCTCGGATTACCCATTGAACACTTGGAATACTAATTGGATACTTGAAAAAACCTTTGCACATAAGTGCCTCAATTGTAGCTAAAGCTATCTCATATCTCATGACATTTAAATGCTCACTCTTGAGCTAGTCATCTAGACTCATAATTCCTAGTGACATGTCACTCATATCCTATTCTATTCCTAAGGTTCAAACGAGATTTTTCCTCGCCTATTAAGGCTTTGTCTTATCATATTTCTATTAATCACATACACTTAATATTTGTACAATTAATGTAATGATAGCATTTAAATACATGTATAGCATGATATTGTTTACATACGAACTTACCTCGATACGATAAAGGTGAAAAAGACGTAATCATCCCTTAATCGATTTCTTTCCGTTCTAAGTCCAAATCTCAATTTTCATCATCTATAACATCACATTCAACTTATTAAAACAATGTACTAATCAAATTAGTCCATTGACACACTTGGGCCATTTTTATAATTTTGCCCCTATATTTTGCCAAAACTACCAAATTACCCCTAGGCTTGAAAAATAATTTTTATTCAATTTCTTTACTCTTTAAGACTAGATGAACCATTTTCATAACTATAGCAACTCACAATATCAACTATTTCATACACTTACACTTATTATACTACTTTGCAAAATATCCCTTTTTTAGGAGTTTTCATGCAATCTTCCTTCACAAAAAGTGTTTATAACACTACCAAGACTCATTTTCTTCCATAAAAACTCAGCAAAAAACACATATGCTTTCATGGCAAAACCCTAGACTCTTAATCATTTTGCAAAATAGTCCCCTCTTATGAAAGCTCATGCTTTAGGGGTTACAAAAATGTAAAAAACTTCAAGAAAAAAGCATTAAAATCACTTACTATAAAGGGAGTTTCTTTGCTGAAAGTTTCCAGCTTCTAAACCATTTCTTTGCTACCATTTTTGGTCAAAGAAGAAGGAAGAAAATGAAAAGTTGAAGCTAAGTCCTTGGGTACCATTTTATCACCTAATATGACATCACCTTACCAAATACATTGACCATTTGAAATTTCTTATCCCATGGCCAGCCACACACTTAAAATGGGTATAATTTCCTTTTAAAGGCCCCCAATTTAAGATATAAAACAATTTAACACCTTTAGGCATCAAAACACAACTTTTACCTTTTACGCGATTTAGTCCTTTTTCGAAATTGGACTAGAAATCGCTAAAATTAACTTACCAAAATTTACATGCACTTATAAAATTATATTATAACACATAAAATAAAATCAAAATAATTTTCTCCAGCCTTGGAACAGTGGTTCCAGAACCACTGTTCCGACTAGGCCCAAAATCGGGCTTTACACTATTGGCCTGTCACTATCTCAAACGGACTTTGATTCGTTGCCCTACTTCGCTGCAAGTTGTATGAAAAATTGGGCCACATCCAACAACTTTGGCCAATCCTTTTGTGTGGCAATCACATAGTGCCAAAGATATGTCTCCAAAAACGCATTCACTCATTTGATTTACCTATCGGTTTGCAGATGCATGGCAGTGGAAAAGTTCAAGTCTGAACCCATTAACTTGAACAACTTAGCCTAGAACTGGCCCATGAATCGCTCGTCTCGATCATTGCTGATAGACAGTGGCACTCCCTAATATTTCACCACATGTCTAAAGAACAAATGGGCTACCTCCTCAGCAAGCACTCCTTGGTAGCTGGAATAAAATCCATAAATACACTCTCTCATGGTCTTTCCAGAATGGGCAAGGGTTGTAGCAAACTGATCGGAGTCTTTAACTCAATCTTGTCTTGTTGGCATACTAGACAAGTTCTCACATAGGTTTCCACACCATCACCTATGTAAGGCCAATAGTAACGATCCTCCAAAAGGGCCAAAGTGCGGTGCACCCCTAGATGGCCGACCCATCTCGAGTCATGACACTCCTTCATGATTTCTTTGCGCGATTTCCCATAATGAGGCACATAGAGATGGTGCCCATGAGTGTATAGCAACTCTCTATCAAGCCAAAATCTCCCCATTTTCCTCTCTTTGGCAATCTCAATCAAGTTTTTGGTTGTGGGATCATGGGACAATCCCTTTCGAATACGCTCCAATAAGGAATCATCAGGTTGGATGATTGCTGCAAACTCTATTTTTTGGCTAAGTGCATCAGCCACAGTGTTGGCACTCCCCGGCTTATACTCTATCGTGAAATCAAACTCAGCTAGGAAAACCTGCCAACCAGCTTGTTTGAGAGATAACTTTTTCTGGGTTAGAAAATAACTATTGGTAACATTATCGGTAAAGACCACGAACCTGGAACCCAATAAATAATGCCTCCATATGCACAAGCAATGCATTATAGCAGTCATATCCTTTTCTTGAACCATGTACTTCAGCTCCATCTCATTATGCTTTCAACTCTCGAAAGCAATTGGATGTCCATCTTGCATCAGTACTCCCCCAATGGCATAATTCGATGGATCCTTACGTATTTCATAAGGCTTTAAATAATCTGGCAGAGAAAGTATGGGCTCTCTCGTCATTACTTGCTTCAATTGATTAAAGGCCCTCTCACATTGTGGATCCCAATCCCATACCTTATCATTTTGCAACATGTCCGTGAAGGGTGCGGTAATTTTGGAGTAGCCTTCGATGAAGCGTCGATAGTAATTTTTGAACCCAAAAAAAAGATCTCAACTTTATCACCTTGGTTGGATGCTCCCACTCAACAATGGCCCAAATCTTGCTCTCATCCATCCAGATCTTGCCACCTCCCACAATGTGGTCGAGAAATGGCACCTCTTGTTGGGCAAATGAGCACTTCTCCTATTTGACAAACAACTCATTTTCTCTCAAAGTTTGGAACACTTCCCTCAAATGTTCCACATGCTCCTCGAGCGACTTACTATACACCACAATGTCATCAAGGTAAACAACCATGAAATGATCAAGGAAAGGTTGAAGTACCTTATTCATTAGGGTGCAGAATGTAGCTGGGGCATTCGTGAGTCCGAACGGCATCACAAGAAACTCATACGAACAATACTGCATCACACCAGATGTCTTTGGCTCGTCCCCCTCGACTATCCGGACTTGATGGTACCCCGATCTCAAATCCAACTTGGTAAACCATCTCGCACTACCAAGCTGATCAAACAAATCCACAATAAGCGAATGGTGTATCTGTTCTTCATAGTGATCTTGTTTAGAGCCCGATAGTCGATGCACACCCTCAACAGACTATCATGTTTCTTTTGGAACAACACTAGTGCACCATATAGAGATTTAGATGGCCTAATGAATCTCGTATCTAAAAGCTCCTTCAATTGTTTCTGCAGCTCTTCTAATTTCGGCGGAGACATATGATATGGGGCCTTGCTGGTAGACCATGTTGGACACTAACTCGATCCTGTGGTCCACCTCCCTCTTGGGTGGCAAACTCTTGGGCAACTAGGTAACCATCACATCCTGAAAAGACTGCAATACTTGGCCCACTTCCTTCGGGATCTCACCAATAGACTTAACGGTTTCCTTGAGCTTCAAGGTGGCTAAATAGGAGGCTTCATTTCTACGTACTCCTTTAGCAAATTAGATTGCCGACAATGTTTTTCCCTCCTTGTTTCCCTTCATTTTCATTCTCTCCATGCATTGATGGTTCGAATACAAAATCACTATGTAATTACTAGAAGGGACAATAGACGCATTAACCCGGTCAAGGAAACTTAATCCAACCACAAAATCATAGTCATCAATGGATACCTTACCAGTCCAATCACCAATTTGGATATCCACTCCCTTTACGACCGCTTTGATTTGAACACTTTCTAAGTTCACCATTTTGATTCAACCGATTCAATCTTGAGGCCAACTTTACGAGTAACCTCTTGGGACATGAGCAAATTAGATGCATCTGTCTTGACAAGCACATTCAATTTTCTGTCGGCCACCATGATGTCTATAAACATCAGCCTATGACTCGTATTGTCTTCGACACCCTTTAGTATCGAACCAAGATTGTTATCCTCCTTATCTGACTCCACTTTTGCTTCCATAGCAGAGAATGCAGCCTTCACCAAACAGTCCTTGATCATATGTGGACCATCACAATGGAAGCAACTTATAGGCCTATTCTTCTTTTTGTCCTAAGGCTTCTTACCGTTTCCATTCTTAGCGGGCTTTTTTTTGTCTCCCCCACCGTTGCCCTCTAGTTTGAATTTGGGCTTGGAAGACTCAAACTTGTCTTTCTTTCCACTAAATTCAATAAACGATTCTGCTATAGACATACCCTTGGTAAAATCTTGGACTCCTCTACTTTGCAACTCTTGTTTCGCACATGGTTTCAATCTATCCATGAAGGAAAAGAATGACTTTTTTCTCATCCAAATATGAGATTTGAAGCATGAGCTTGCTAAACTCCTGCACATACTCCCTCACAGTGCATTGTTGCGCAAGCCGACACAACTTTGCCCGAGCCCCATCCTCAGCATACTTTGGATAAAACTGTGCTTTGAACTCACTTTAGAACTCCTCTCAAGTCCCAATTTCAGTCCCACCATGTCTCACATTAGTGGACCTATGATGCCACTACAACAAAGCAACGTCAGTAAGATACATAATAGCAGTAATGACCTTAGTGGCATCGTCTGTGATGCCTCCGGTGCAAAAGTATTGCTCGATTCCCCACAGAAAAATGTCCACATCTCTTGCGGATCTTGTTCCCTTAAACTCCTTGGGTTTGGGAACATCCACATTGGGCTTGGGTGCGACAGCAACTGACCCTCCATTGCCCAAAGCAACCTTGTAGATTGTGAGTTCACCCTTGAGTTCTGCAATCTCTTCTTTCAAGACCGTCGTCATAGCCTCAATGGCATCATACCTACCAGTAAAATTTTCAACAGAGTCCAACACATAATGTCTGAGCTGCTCCTTCATGGACTGCAACCCATTAGTAACCCTATCATCGACATCATCAATCCTCTCCTTGACATCCCTCACAGATTTCTCGAGAGTATGAGGAAGGTAGGTCTGCCGAAGAAAGGAAACTCAGAACCATCCCTCACTTAAAGAAGTAGGTCTCGGGGAAAATTGAATTACTGGATGTATTCCTAAAACTACGGCCTAGGGATTTGTCCAAACGACTAACTTTCTTGGCCCTCCTATGGGTCTCCATTGGCTCACCATGCTCAAAATTTCTTTTGACATCTTTCAATAGTGCCTTCAAACCCTAGCTTGGATACCAATTGTCACGGCCTTAGATTTTTCCCAAGTGATTCGTAAGGCCTTAGGCAGTTCTTTCACTCCAAAAAGGCTTAAGTCAACTTAACTCGCAACAATTGAGGATTCAACAGAATTCCTTTAAGGCACCCACGAAGAACAGTGGAAGAACGAAATAAGTCTGAACTCGAAAGATGAACAAAAGCCACAGAAAAGCAAGAACACTTGAGGGAAAGCTTGAGTGAATGCTCTCAAAATTCTATTAATCACTGAATGAATTAGAATAAGGGGCAGAGGCCTTTATTTATAGTTGAGCCTCCCCAAAATCAACTGTATAGATCAAAGTATATTAACAGCTAAGATTAAAGCTATCTAGAAATCAAATATCTAATATTATAAAATCGTATATTCTAAAGATTACATTTAATGTCTAGGATTACATATATTTGAAGATCACTTTCCATATTTTCCAAGCTTCATAGAATCTCTCCAAGTAACGGGCCAACCTGGTTGGGCCAAATGACCTTCTTTGAACATGATGGATCACACAAGTGCGTCATGGTTGTGGGCTTCTATGCACAACCTATGACACAATTCTCGAGACATACCACTATATATCTCGAGATATGAAAACTTCAAAGCAAAAATCTAATTCAAAAGTTGCTTGTTGTAAGGTATTTTGTAGTATGTGTGGTGCCCCAAATTTGACCGGAACAGTCCAACTTGAATCTAAAGCGTTACATTAGTCACTGAAGCGACTCTATTACATTTCAGCATTTACGCGCTCAACCAAATTTTTTCTTACTTATCTAACCAATAGCGAAAGTCTCACACATACAATTAACTCATACATAATCATGAATAACAATCAAACATAATTGCATGCTTTATCTAACAAAAATCATTCAAATTGCAATAAAGGGAAAATTCATCATTTCACATCCCACATGCAAAAATAGATGTATAAATAAAATTTAGGAATACATATTAGTTCCAAAATCCTGTTTGAAACGTTATTGAAAAACTCAGATTAATCTAGTTGACAATTCTCAATTAATTTAAAAAATAAGAGTTCCAGGGACTAAATTGAAAAAATGACAAAATCTCAAAAATAACTAGATTACAACTATTATCCATGGACTTATGAAATTAAACATCTAAATTTTAGTTATATAAGTTTTCAAAACAATTTGTAAACATTTTAGACTCCAGTTGCATTACTTAAAACTTAGGACTAAATTGCAAAGTTTGAAAACCCCTTTAAAACTCAGAACAAAATAAAAATTTCAGAGAACAACTTTAGTGTCGATAAAACCTTCTTACAGCATGGATCCTATTCTTGTAGGACTGGTACTGTAGGTTAGAAAATTTTAGATTTTTCACTCAAAACAATTCAAAATCACTCCAAATCATCACCAAACATCCTAGTTATGCTCCTAACACATCATCAACATGTTATACACCATAAAACACACTTGTAAACTAAAATTTGAACATAGAAACACATTTTATCTCATTTTAAACTCAAAAGTTCATTTATTCAACTTTTCATGCTTTGTTCATTACTAAACATACCAATTTGTGCGTTCTAGGCTATTACTCATTTCCAACAAGTCATATTACCTTGAAACATCATTTAGAACATGCTCAAACATACCATTTCACACAATAGAAAAATTTGGCACTTCAATTCACTATTCATGCTAGCTTATAAGCTTGAACTTAAAACTATTCATGCTAGCTTATAAGTTTTAACTTAAAAAATCATTCACATAACATACCATATCAGCATATCATGATTTTCCAAGGATCCTACATGTTAATATTGAATCATTTGGTCAACTTTAACATGCCAAAATTTCCAGAATATTGTTTTAAACCTTTTCAACACTTGAACTTCAACTAAACATATCATGCATCATCAACATTATCCACAGACATCCAAATAACCACAAATCAATGTCCTAAGTCATTATTAACAGTATAAAAATTCTAGTTCCACATAGAAAAAACTCACATTGCCTTTATTAAAAGAATTCAAAAACCATTATACATACTCAAACACATGCCTTGTAGGGACCATCACTCTTGCCCGCTTCACACTTGGAAGCACTATTTCTTTGCAAATTGATATATTGGCTCAGTGAATGCTTAAGGGCACCACAATGCATACACGATATCAAGGGTTAAATGAAAGCATGCGAAAGAAAAAACTCACAATCTCTTTGATCATGTCAAGCCATCATTTCCATGTTTCATTTTACTCACATGTGAATGATATACACTATTGCACTACACTTTCATATTACACTATAAATCATGAATTCACTTTCACATGACACTATAAATCAAACTTTAGGCATAAACCACACATTTCAATATTGATATATTAGTTTCTTGAAACTTATGAAACATATATGTGAACATAATACATTAGATAAACGGATCTTCTTATATCGCCTCACTATGACTCAAAAAGTCTAACATGGCCCTATCGAAGTAAAGCATCATACTAACACTCTTAAACACACCAAACATGTCCCATGAATTGAGTCGTAGCTTATCATTCCTTTATCTTTCCAACAGGTCCCGAGGCCTTAATGCCCAAATATGTTACACATGTGAGAATACTAAAATCTTATGGCATGCCAACTATATCCAATGGTTTCAAGAGAACATAAGGCCAAAATATTCTTTTTTAAATAAATTTAATTTGCTGTTTTAATGCACACTTTCTCTGTTCATATTCATCATTTACACAACACCATCATATTCACATTGCATGCTTGTCGTATTCACATTTGATGCACTTATAAGTGCCACTACAATGCTTAATGAGCCACAATTACTTTAGATCTCATATGAGTGCATAAAACCAATAAATCACATATCACTTACTGTCTTAATACATCATGTATCACATCTCATATTATAAAAGCACTATTTTGCAAAATAAGGCAAAAAGAGTAAGAACACTTACACTCAAAACTTAGGATAGGTTTTTAGGCTAACCTATGCTCCCGAATAACTTAGTGAATTGTATGTACAAACAACAACTCAAGAACACTAACTGATTTAGCTTTGACTTACTTGTCAAAAGCTTAAACTAGCTTCGCTTTGCCTTTTTCCTTACTCGTAGAGGGTTCCGATGGATTTGTAACTTCACATACACATTAAACACAATAAAATATGATCAGTAACAACCAAAAACTCATTAGAAACTCAACAAAATTATAGATCCACTCTACTCTCCTTTAAATAAAAAATTTAACTAGTTTTAGAATCTTAGATTTCTTGATCATTTCTAGTTTTCATTACTTAAATCATATTCTAATCATCTCTATGTTTATTTTCGGATAGATATAAACCACTTAGAACACTTAAAATCTCAAAATCAAGTTTTTTGGAAAATCACGTAAAAACACTTTGGAGGAAAAATCATCAAATATTTGAAATCTTGTAATGATTTGTTAAATTAAAATTAGAAACCTTTTATCTCATCAAAATAAGATGAAAATCATTTAGAAATTGAAGTTTAGCTTGAAAATTTGGATTTTACCATTTTAGAGATCAATTTTGACATAAACTCTATAGATCTTTAGAAATCTTGTTTTAGAGGATCAAATCCTGATCTGGAAAAGTAAACTGCTTAGAATATTAATCAAGAGATAGAATCTTACCTTACTTGGAGAGAAAAAATGAGATAGAGCTTGATTTATTGAAATCCTTTAGAAAATGCTTAGAAAAGAATGAGAAACGAGATGAAGGTTTTGATAGTTTTTTGGAAAATTAAAAAGTAATTGAGTGCTTGGGTGGAGAGAAAACCTAGTTATTTAGTTTTTTTAGGGAGAAAAATCTGGAGGATTCTGTTTGAAAATTTTTCAAATGAAGAGAATGAAAGTGGGAAGAGAATGTGAGTTGGGTTTTATATTTACAGAAAATGATTTTTGAACTAATGGTATACTGCTATTGGTAATTCTCAAGTTTGACCCTTTTTCGATTTAGTCATTCTTCTAATTATAAGCTTTTTTTTCTTAATTCTTTTTAAATCTGAATTTATTTTTGAAATCTATTTTAAGGAAAATAATTTTCGAACATCTATTTCCAATTTCCCGAACCTAATTTTAGGCCTTCATTTCAAAAATCCTTTTGGAATCCAAATCGAAAACCCAATTCAATAACCCAAATCTACTAGACCAAATTTTGGGATGTGATAATATGTCTAAAGACACTTGGAAGATTGTATCGAGAGACATGTTGGGAAATGTGCCCATATTGTAGTAAACATGTAACTTTTTTCTATTTATTTGAATGATGAATAAATAAATAAAGTTAATTTCACATTTCACTATTACGTCTTTTATATTTTGCATGCATAGAGAAATTGTGACAAAAAAATATTAGCTCATTGATTGTCTAACGTTCAAACTGAAGATAAGTGACATTGTAAAGAACGTTTACATTGCGAGAAAGACAACTTACTTTAGTAGATAATCTAAATGAGCCCGTAGTCTCGTAAAAGAATTAAAGTGAGAATTTGATTCAAATACTGAGAATAATTATTATGTCGTCTATAATTCAAATTAGGGAGATAATTAGTATTGACAATCGGAGAAGTTGACTCCACGAGTAGAGACATATATGTATTCATTGGTAGAATGATACATTGGACTAGACCCAAGATGAATTAATTCTAAATCCGTTGGTGAATGAATTCACTTGTTACGTTCATGGTGTGATTTACCTGAATATTGAGTTAATCACTCACCATGCATATGCAACTCATGTGCTTTTATATAAGTGAGGCTTATGCCCTAAAAATGACCGAGCCCATAGCCGATATGTTAGGTACATAACTTGTGTATGGCATGGCTTTATTAGCAACAGTGGAATTCATAGCTGAATTAAAGAGTTAATGATATCCTCTTATTGGCATTGTGTGGATTGATAAATATGGAATGTGGCCACAAGTTGCTTATTCTTGAACGAGCAATTTATTACAATCATTTGTTTATAGTGATAATATTAATCATTAAGAAGACACACTGGTGACAATGATAAAAAATGAGATTGTATTGAGTGAACGAATTTAACTCAAAGGAATCAAATATATCATATGAGGGTAACACACACATGACGAGGTCATTGGACAAAGCAGTTGGATGAATTACTTTCGTAAATAGTATACAATAAGGAGTTTTCAATCATGGTACTTCTTGTGGACTGACTCCATAATTAAGTAATTGTGAATTATCAGAATGATGCTTCTGGATATAATTGCAATCACTAGAGCCTAATTGTATATGTTTGATTGGTCCCTCTGCTAGCTCAATAAAAGCTCAATCGAATTGCATTTGAATTAGAAGAAAATTTTACGACTTTGGGAATAATTTAATTGAGTCAATTTATTCGATGTGGAATTAAATTAGGTGGTTGTGAAAATTGTTCAACTACATAATTTGATTAAAGAATTTTGTTGAAAAATTAATTTGGAAAATCTGAATGATTTTGGGAATATTAATTTTAGATAATTAATTTTAATCAAGTAAAATTAAATTAATCAAATCAATTAAAATTAATATGATATTTTTGGAAGTTAATTTTCAATTCAGACAATTGGCCCAATGGGGAATTGAACTTGAAAACTGAAACTAAAATCATAAATTGGGCTTGGGAGCCCAAAATCGAGACCAAGACCCAAAAATTGGTCGAACTAGGCCCAATATGTAAAATCAGGTTGACAGTTCGACCAATGGCTAATACAGACTGGTCGAGTCGTCATTGACCCAGATTAAATCAACAGTAGCCGAACAGGCTTGGCATGCTGTAAGAGTGTCACACCTGTATCACTGGACACAATGGTGTCGGTGGTTGCGATGGCGGAGTCCAGGTGGCCAGCGTTTGTTAGTCGTTGGTGGTTAAGCAGTTGAAGAGTTACATTCTTACTACAATTCTACCAGAGAATTTGATTTCAGATTAATCATTTTAGAAATAATATTATTTTAATAGTTTAATGTTAAATTTAATTTAATACTTATCTTAATAGTATTTTATTAATTTAATATTAAAGTGATTATCTTCATATTAAATTAAATTTAATGTTTATCTTGTATATAAACATTCTATTATTTTAATAATATTTAATATTAAATTTAATATTAAAATGATTAAGTTTAATCATAATTGAATTCAAAAGAAAGTTGTAAAGAGAAAATTCTATGAAAAGATTATTCCGGAAAATTTCTAGAAATATTTTTCTGATTTATAATTTGACCCAAAAGTTTAGAGAAATTACAAAATTACCCACTGGTAGTTTTTGTGAAAACTTTTTTGATTTAAAGCGAGCCCACACTCGACAGACGTGAGCTTGAGGATAACTGAGAAGACTACTCGGTCGAGGCGCTCATCCTAGATGAATCGAAAAGGTAAAATTTTTATTAACTGTTTATTACTTTAGATATCACAACTAAGATCTTGTTTTGGAAAAAAAATTAAAACTCTGGTTTTTCCCTAAATTTATTTTCTGCTGCGTTTTCAAAATCCGTTTTTCCAACAATTGTTATTAGAGCCAAGTTATGTTCTATCTATAAGTATAAACAAATAATCAAAATAAATTTCTCTTCTTCTTGAATGATTTGATTACATAGAAAGTGACATTATTTAGATATTATGTATGTTTTGAGTTATATATGATAATTGATGCGATATTATATATTTTTATATAATTTATTTTTTTGAGGTTGTGGTTCTTAGGAAATATACCGTGGACTATCATGTCCACATAGGTTTTTTTTTAATTAATAGAATTCTTGTGAGCCGGAAACAGACAAAGGACTTAAATATAATTTTTCCAAAAGTAGTCCATGACGAGTAAAAGATACGATGGCGGTTGAAGACCTAAGGAATACCTTGTAGTGAAAATTTATGTAATTTTATTTTTCCATTTTTTTTCTAGAAATAGAATCAAGAAATCCTTGGCTGGCAATTTTATTTTAATTACCTATCTTGTTATATTGTTATATATTTGTTTTATAATTGTTTATAATATTATGTAATGTTATACTTGTGATATATATATATATATATATATATATATATATGAGATGATCCATAGTTGATCGATTAAAAATAAGAATTGTAGTAATGAGAAAATACATGTGTTGTATTGTTCTATTCACTTCTTTAGGTAATTCGATAACCGTGAGAAGTGTGGTAATGAGAAGGTGCATGTCTAAGATTGGTCCTGGCTAGGAAAGGCTTGGTTTTTAAGCGGTCAAATTTGACTTACCTCCCTTTCTTGGGACCTTACCTGGTGCACGGTTCTCATTCACTTCTTTGGTTTTTCCCTTAAAAGAAAAACTGTGGAGAATAAAAATTGTTTGTTTTAAGATTGATTAATTCATATGAATGGATATTATAAAATTGTCATAGCATGCCCTGCATCTATTGGAAGCATGTCATTTAGATTAGGTAAAAATACCACTAGGACTATTGTATGATCATTCTTAAAATTTGGGATAAAAAAACCTTGCATGTTTTTAGAATATTGAGTAGGTGAAGGCCCTTGAACAAGACCTACAGCCTCTATTGATAAGTGATAGCATGATAAAGTTTCAAGTTGGTCCTTACCCTGGCCGCACCCCAATGTAAACTTTGTCATGTGGGTTCACTAGATGAGATTTCCTTTTAAGGACAACTAATGATGCATGACTTCCAGAGAGATTGTCCCAAGATGACTCACAAATGAAAGCATGTTCATGATGGGTGATGAGTCAATGGTTACACACTCAAGATGATATCTTATTAAATAGTTTCCCAAGAATCGATATTTATGCTAGAGATGATGGTCAAATGTTAAACAGTCATTAGTTCGTGTGGAGTCTTGAGAATTAAGATTTATGAACTGATTGGATGTAACTCATGTTCTTCCTAGTTAATCACGGGACTTCCCAAGGAGACATGGTTGATGGGTGTGAGAATGATTGTAGAAACAAATTTTTTTTCAAGGTTTTAATACAAGACGCATGCATTATACTACATTCTTGATATGTTGCTGAAATGAAAAATATTTGCTTAATACAAAGATAGTAACTAGTGAAATCTTTATTTTTTTAGTTCAAATGTGTCTTCTACTCCTTTTATTAGCATTCTTACTAAGAATAAATTAAATGGGAATAACTTTTGAGAATGGAAATCTACTTGCTGATAGTTCTCAACTGTGGGAAACACAAATTCGTTCTTGGCAAAATGTGCCCTCTTGAAGCTCAGCCCAAATTGAGAAATCACTGAAGAGATTCTGACCTGATTGCTCGATGTTATATGTTAGCAAGCATGGTAGTGTGTTGCAAAAGAGAATTTCCGTATTACGAAAGAGATCATGAAAAATTTGGAAGATTTGCTCAAAGGCCAAGTCACATTGGCTCAACAATATGCTATTACATATTTGATGAATTCTCAAAAGAAAACTGGCACTCTGGTCAAAGAACATATGCTTAAGCTTATGGGATTCTTTCCGGAAGCGGAGGACAATGGGGCTGAACTAGACGTTAACACGCAAATTGAAATAGTGTTCAAATCCTTAACCAAGGAGCTTGATGGTTTGAGGGCCGCTTACAATTTGGGGAAAAAAGGTGCTTACCTTGACTTAGCTCATGAAGCAATTACAATTTTATGTGTAGATGTCGAATGGTGGTAAGCCAGTTTAGGAGAAACATGAGAAAAATTCAGCTGTGGGCCCCTTGTCCTCTAAGGGAAAACAAAAAGTTAAGGGAAAGAAGAAATCGACTAAGTCTTCGGTTCCACATCATGTAGATAAGAAGAAGGCTAAGAAGTCAAAAGATCTTAAAAAAATTAAATGTTTCTTCTGCAACAGGAAAGGGCATTTCAAATCAAACTGCAAGGAGTATTTGGATTACCTAGTCGAAAATGGCAAATGTATGAAATTCTTTGTGGTTGAATTTTACTTAGTGGGAGAATCAATTGACAATTAGGTTATGGATTCTAGAGCCACTAACCATATCTGTGTTTCTTTACAGTGGTTCAATGAAACGAGAAGTCTGCGTGACAGGAGCCTCTCGTTACAGATCGGAGATGGGAGCTATGTTTCAACCGAAGTAGTGGGAGAAGTTATTTTACACATTGATAATTTTGGGAAGATTGTTTTAAAGAACTTGTTTTATGTATCTCATTTGAAGAAGAATTTAATTTCTGTAGCATGTTTATTTTATGACAGTTATACTGTGATATTCAATAAAGGGATTACTATTCACAAAAATCGTTCTTTAATCAGTAATGGATGGATGGAAAAAAATCTCTAATCAGTAATGGATGGATGGAAAACAATCTCTACTTTATGAAAGCAAATCATTACTCGATGTTTCAAACTAAAATAGTGAATAAAAAGCTTAAAACTTCTCAATTTAATGAGGGGTACCTATGGCACTTAAGACTTGGTCATATTAACCAAGAAAGAATCACTAGATTCTTGAAAGATGGTCCCTTAATTATGCTTAAGATACAAGGCCCAACCAACCTTTAGAACTTGTGCACACTGATGTATCTGGTCCCATGAGCATCAGTGCCTGAGGAAGTTACGATTATCATGAGACTTTTATTGATGACTATTCTCGATATGAATATGTTTTAAAAGTGAAACATTTGATAAATTTTGAGAGTTTCGTACGGAAGTGGAAAAACATTTAGGTTTATCCATAAAGAATCTTCAGTCTAACCAAGGTGGGGAATATATGTTCAATGAGTTCTTAGGATACCTCATAGAAAATGAGATTTTATCCTAATTAATTGCGTCGGGCACTCCACAACAGAATGGCATAGCTGATAGAAAGAATAAGACCTTGCTTAACATGGTTTGTTTAATGTTAAGCTATTTACAACTTTCTACTTCCTTTTAGGGATATGCGATACAAACAAAGTCTTCTTGTAAGACACCTTATGAACTGTGGCATGGAAGAAAACCCGCTCTAAATCAGTTTAGAATATTGGGGTTGTCCAACACACATTCTGGATAAGGATGTAAAGAAGTTGGATGCACGAAAAAAATTGTGCATGTTTGTAGGATATCTAAAAGGAGGATTATTTTACAATTCGAAAGATAATACGATTAAAGTTTCTACTCATGGTACTTTCCTCAAGGAAAGCTACATGGATAACTTTAAGCCTCGAAGTAAAGTGGTACTCGAGGAACTTTTAGGAGTGGTAGAACAATCACCAAGTTCAATTCTTGAGAAAGTTGTAAAAAGACCTACAAACGATAAAAAACATAGGGGAATCTGTCGTAGTGGGAAAGTTTCTAAGAAATTGGACTTCTTTGTCTATGATGGTAGTACTTAAAATATGGAAGCCAATCATGAGGATGATGATCCAATCATTTACGATGAGGCTATACAGGACGTTGATTCCAAGCTCTGAAAATAGGCCATGTATGCTAAGATGGATTCTATGAAATCTAATACGGTGTGGGAACTTGTAGACTTATCGATTGGGATTAAACCCATAGGGTGTAAGTGAATCTATAAGAAGAAGAGAAAAGCGAAAGGGAAAGTGGAAACACACAAAGTTATACTTGTAGGGAAAGGCTACACATAGAAAGAAGGCATCGATTACGATAAGGCCTTTTCTCCGGTAGTCATGCTCAAGTCTGTCCACGTACTCTTATCCATTGCCGCTACTCTTGATTATAAGATCTAGAAAATGGATGTCAAGACAACATTCTTGAATGAATATATTAATGAGACCATTTACATGGCTTAACCCATTAGGTATGTTGTTAAAAGAAAGGAGTAGAAAGTTTGCAAACTACTAAGATCCATTTATGGAATAAAATTTTTGATTAAACAATCAAGACTTTGGGATTTGAGCAAAACACTAACGAACATCGTGTTTATTAGCGTATAAAGGAAAAAAAAAAAGGTGGTCTTCCTCATTTTGTATGTCGATGATATTTTCCTTATTAGAAACGATGTATTGTCATCGGTTAAACTGTGGTTAGTTCAACAGTTTAACATGAAGGACTTGGTTGAAGCTAGTTATATTCTTGGAGTTCAAATCCTTAGGGATCAAAAGAATAAAATAGTAGCATTATCTCAAGCTTCATACATCGACAAGGTACAAGAATGTTTTGCAATGACCATGCAAAGCCAGACATTCAGCCGACTACATCAGGTTTTCATCTTTCTTTAGATGATTATCCTAAGACAGCGAAAGAAAGAGAGCATATGAGTAAGATTCCATACGCTTCGAAAATTGGAAGCCTTATGTATGCGATGCTTTGTACACGTCCAGATATATGTTTCGCAGTAGGAATGGTTAGTCGATATGAAACGAACCCAGGTCTCAGGCATTAGCAAGCTGTAAAGCATATATAAAGGTATTTTAAAAGAACCAGAGATTATATGTTTGTGTATTTTGGGGAGGACCTTACTCCTTCTAGATACATAGACTTAGACTTCTAAACATGCAAAGATTCAAGGAAATCGACTTTGGGAAATGTATTCGTTCTAAGCCGTTAAGCCATAGTATAGAGAAGTGTAAAACAAACTTGCACTACTGACTCTATTATGGAGGCCGAGTATTTGTATGCTTCTAAGGTAACTAAAAAAGCAATATGGCTTGAAAAGTTCTTAACCAAACTTGAAGTTATTCCTGGTATGGAAAAAGTCATAACACTGTATTGTGATAACAGTGCTGCAATAGCAAAAACCAAGGAAATGATAAGTCACAAGAGGATAAAACACATTGATCGGAAGAATCACCTGATACGAGAGGCAGTAGCCGAATGAATTGTAGATGTGATGAAAGTAGCTTTTGAAAGTAACCTTGTGGATCCATTTACTAAGACTCTTGTAACTAGGAGTTTTAACAAACATGTTGAGGATATAGGAATGCGAAACAATGACACATTTACTTCAGTAAGGCAAAAGAGAGATTGTTGGGAAATGTGCCCATATTGTAGTAAACATGTAACTATTTTTTATTTATTTGAATGATGAATAAATAAATAAAGTGAATTTCTCATTTCAGTATTATATCTTTTGTTTTATGTCATTTATATTTCACATGCATAGCAAAATTGTGACAAGCAAATATTAGCTTATTGATTGTCTAAAGTTCAAACTGAAGATAAGTGACATTGTAAAGAATGTTTACATTGCGAGAAAGACAATTTACTTTAGTAGATAATCTAAATGAGTCCGTAATCCTATAAAAGAATCAAAGTGAGCATTTGATTCAAATACTGAGAAGGATTATTATGTCGTCTACAATTCATGTTGGGGAGATGGCTAGTCTTGTAACACCTTGAATTATTTAAGTTTGTTTTAGTGAATTTTGACATAAATGAGTATTTGCTTCAGTGGCTAAGTGATATGATTGTGTGTATGATGTCTTGGGTTCAAGTCCCATTTATGGAAAATGTGTTATTTTTTATCCTACCTTTATCCCTCTTAGGTGGGCTTATGTTATATTTTTGGTAAGATCATATTAGAATGAGCTTGTTGGTTCAAGTGGTAAGGTGTTAGGGTTTAGGGTTTAGGATCCTAGCACGAGCATGGATGTTCATTTTTGTTGCGATTGTTTGATAGAGTTTGGGTGGAGTTGCAATTTTGGGGTAGTTGGATGTGGTTAGTGGGTAGGATTTTGGGGGATAAGGTTGTTAGTGGTTAGTGGGGGAAATGGGGGATTTTGGGTAATTTTTATTTTATAATTTTAATTTTCCCAAAAATTTACTCACTTCCTGACGTTTCTCTTCTTTTATATACAACATTTTTTCCTCTTTTTGTTTCCCCTTCAATTTTGTTCATAATCTATTACTCTTGTTGTAACACCCCTTACCCGTTACCGTCGCCGGAACAGGATATAAGGTATTACCAGAACATAACACATACCATTAAACATAATCGAGATGTAAATATGTCATCCAATTTGATAGTGCATCGTATAACATATGTCTTGAACAATATTAGCCCACTTTAATGGCTTGTACAAAGTATCTGGTTGAGTACTGAAACTAATATTTTAACCTAGACAAATATGACACGTAACAAAATAATTAAGCCTACTATACATGCCATAATTCAAAACGTTTAGTTCAAATACCCTAAAGTATGATAGTGCGGATAGATCTTCACGATCCTTAACTCCCGAGCAAGTCAAGAACACTATAAGACAAAGAGAGAAACAAAGTAAGCTTATAGCTTAGTAAGTAAGTATGTAAATACTAATTAAAGAATCTAACATGTTTACACAACAATTCAAGTTTATCTACTTTAACTTCACTATTCATTCCACTTTGATTTAGCTGTCTCTACTGCATCATATTCACTAAATAAATCATAACTCGGGTTACAAAACTCGAAATTCAAATCCGTAAAATTTCCCTGAATCTAGACTCATAAATATTTTTGCTAATTTTTTTCTATAAGTTTTGGTTCAGCCGATTAGTACAGTTTATTAGTTAAAGTTTCCCCTATTACACAGCTCGAATGATCTGACCTCTGTTCACTACGAATTGAATATCTCTCAGTACACAATTCAAACAACCCTGAGGTCTGTTTCATTTAAAACTAGTCTCAATAAGGAATTTAGGCATGTAAACTATATTTCTTAATTTTCCTTGTACAATTTTTAATGATTTTTCAAAGTTGGAACAGGGGATCACGTATTCATCCTGAGCAAGTCACATACAATTGTAAATATCTCAAAATATAGAATTCCTTTGCTTGCTCTGTTTCTTTTATATGAAAGTAGACTTATTAAACTTTAATTTCACATCTCATTCAACCTCTAATTATATTGCTCCTATTTTTGGTGATTTTTCAAAATCACGTCACTGCTACCATCTAAAAACAGTTTTAATGCTAATTTCACTCTTTCACACATTCTTTATGCTAACCTCATTTTATCTTATATATGTATATACCACAAATCATTTTCACCACATTTCATTCACCATAAGTGTAGGTCCAAACCACAATATCACCACAAAACCATCCCGTTGAACAATTCGGATCAATCCTCGATATTTAATGGTTTCAGCACACAGCTCCACCATCATACTTCGTTTAGTTCGGCTCTCTTGTACACATGGTGAACACTTAGTATCACTCATGCGACCCAACCGATTTGTCTCGTAGCTCTCTTGTCTACATGGTGTCCTTCACTTGGAATCACGCATGCGACCTAGCTACATTTATCTTTCACGTAGCTCTCTTGTCTTGTCTACATGGTGTCCTTCACTTGGAATCACGCATGCGACCTAGCTACATTTATCTTTCACGTAGCTCTCTTGTCTACATGGGATACATCTCGTATCACACATGTGACCTAGCTACTACAGGGTATCTCGTAGCTTTCTTGTACACATGATGTGCACTCAGCATCATACATGTGACCTAGCTACGCTCCTCTATTTCATTCGATCTCTCAATGTTCAACCGGATCTCTCTCTATATTTATTTCCATTCTTCCAATAGTCGATTTATATTTTAACATCAGCTAGTATATTTATATAATAGGCTGAAATATAAGAATGTACATGAAATTATTGTAATATTTACATACAAACTTACCTTGGTGCAAAATGTGGAAATTTTGCAATTTAGTCCAAAACTTTTTCCTTCCCCGCTCGAGATCAATTCGCGTCTTTCTTGATTATGGAGCTTGAAAGTTGAAGAAACCCTAGCTATGGAGAGAGGAGAATTCGCAGCAACTAAGGAGGATGATGACCAATTTTGTGTTATTTTTCCCATTTTATTTCATTTAATATCCAAATGACCAAAATGCCCTCCTTACTAAACTTTCAAAATTCCTTCCATGTCCTAATTTTGTCCATGAACTTAAAATTGGTCAAATTGCTATTTAAGACCTCCTAATTAATATTCCAAAACAATTTCATACTAAAACTTCGGGATGCAAATTTTGCAACTTATTCGATTTAGTCCCTACTTTCAATTTAAGCACTTTAGGCATAGAATTTCATCACGAAATTTTCACACAATCATGCAATCATATCATAAACCCCAAAATAATTATAAAACAATTATTTCTATCTCGGATTTGTGGTCACGAAACCACTATTCGATTAGGCCCTAATTCGGGTTGTCACAATTCTCCCCCTTTTGAGATTTTCGTCCCAAAATCTTACCGTAAAGAGGTTTGGGTACTGCTTCCTCATAGCTTCCTCGGGTTCCCGTAGCCTCTTCTATCCCATGTCATGTGCACAATACTTTCACTAAAGCTATACTTTTATTTCTTAACTGCTTAACCTCTCGAGCCAAAATCTTTATTGGTTCCTCCTCATAGGTCATATCCGATCGAATCTCAATTTCGTTGGAGAAATCACATGTGAAGGATCGAACGATAACGTCGCAACATTGATACATGAAACACGTTATGAATTCTTTCTAACTCTGCGGTAAAGGCCAACCGATATGCCATCTGGTCCAATTCTCTCAAGAATCTCAGACGCCCAATAAAACGCGGACTCAACATGCCTTCCGACTAAATCTCATAATCTTTTTCCATGGTGACACCTTCAAGAACACTTTATCACCCACCGAAATTCAATCTCTTTTCTTTTTAAATCGCATATGACTTTTGTCGATCTGAAGCGACTTTTAAGCAATCCCGAATTACTTTTATTTTCTCTTGGTTTCTTTAACTAGATCAACTCCATGAATCTGCTTCTCACTAAGCTCGGTCCAATATAAAGGAGTCCGACACTTACGACCATACAAGGCTTCAGACGGTGCCATTTGTATACTTGATTGATAAGCATTATTGTAGGCAAACTCAATCAAAGATAGATATTTCTCCCAACTACCTCCAAATTCTAAAACACAAGATCTAAGCATATCTTCGAGTACCGGATTACTCTTTCGCTTGACCATCTGTTTGTGGATGAAATGCGGTACTAAAGTTCAATTTTGTACCCAAAGCTTCTTGTAACTTTTTCCAAAATCTCGAGGTAAATCTTGGATCTCTATCGATATTATAGACATAGGTACTCCGTGCAACTTCACAATTTCAGCAACATATAATTCGGCTAATTTATCAAGTGAGTAATCGGTGCGTCTTGGTATAAAGTGGGCTGACTTTGTTAATCTATCAACCACTACCCAAACAAAGATCCTTCTTTTAAGAGTTAAAGGCAAACCGTTACAAAATCCATGGTAATCTTGTCCCATTTCCACTCGAGCACCATTCTTGGTTGAAGTAATCTCAAGGCACTTGATGTTCAACTTTTACTTGTTGATGATCAAACACTTGGTTACAAATTCGAAATGTCCTTTTCATACCGCCACCAATACACTTCTTTAAATCATTATACATTTTGTGCTACCAGGATGAACTGATAAATGACCATTGTGCGCCTCATGTAATATTTTCGAATCAATTTATCGCTTTTCGACACATATCCTGTCTCAAACATCAAACAATCATCCGGTCCAACTCGAAAATCGAGTCGTAACTCGATTCGCATTGAGTTCTCTTGATCCGCAACTCACTATCATTCTTTTGAGCATCACAAATTAATCGGAGAAATAACGGTTTAGCTCTCATTTCGCTAAGATTGACCCATCATCGACAATGCTAACCCGTGTTCATGGCTCTCAAAGTAAAAAGAAATTTTCGCTCAAGGCGTCAAGAATTACATTTGCTTTTCCCGGATGATAATCAATCACTAGATCATAATCCTTTAATAATTCAAGCCATCTTATTGTCGCAGATTCAGATCCTTTTGATTCATCAAGTACTTCAAACTTTTGTGATCGGTAAAAATTCGGCATTTTCACCGTACAAATAATGTCGCCAAATCTTCAAGACAAAAACAACAATGCCGGTTCAAATCATGTGTAGGATAGTTCTTCTCATGCGGTTTTAACTGTCTCAAGCATAAGCTACCACTTTACCCTCTTGCATCAACACACATCCAAGGCACATCAATGATGCATCACTATAAATTACTTAACTCCTTTCCGACTCGGCTGTACTAAAATTGGTGCTTCATCAATCGTGCTTTCAATTTTTCAAAACTTTGTTGACATTTATCAGTCCATTCAAACTTAACATTCTTTTGCAACAACTTAGTCATAGGAGAGGCAATCATCGAAAATCCTTCAAAAAACGTCTATAATACCGGCTAAGCCTAAAAAGCTTCTAACCTCGGATACATTCTTGGCGGTTTCCAATCAACGATCGCAGAAATCTTGCTTGGATCCACCGAATACCATCACCGAGACTATATGCCCCAAAATCCGACTTCACGAAGCCGTAACTCACTTTTACTAAACTTGGCAAACAGTTTCTTTTCTCTCAAGATTTGCAATATAGTTCTCAAGTGTTCAAGATGTTCGGACTCATCTCGAGAATAAATTAAAATGTCATCTATAAACACTACTACAAACTTATCCAAATATGGCCGGAAGATCCGATTCATTAAGTCCATAAATATAGCCGGAGCATTTGTTGTCGAAAGGCATCACAAGAAACTCATAATGTCCATACCTTGTCCTAAAGGCGGTTTTCGACATCGACTCCTTAACTCTCACCGGTAGTAACCGGACCTCAAATCAATCTTTGAAAACACTGTGGCCCCCTTTAACCGATCGAATAAATCATCAATCCTCGACAGCGGTACTTGTTCTTTATAGTCACCTTATTAAGTCGACGGTAATCAATGCAAAGTCTCATTGAACCATCCTTCTTCTTCTGAATAATACAGAGCACCCTGGGGAGAGAAACTTGGTCTCACAAATCCCTTGTCTGTTAACTCTTGCAACCGAGCCTTCAATTCTTTTAATTCAATGAGCCATTCTATATGGAGCAATCGAGATCGGTGCGAGGTGCTGGCAACAAATTAATGGCAAAATCTATCTCTCTTTGGAGGCAACCTGCAATTCCTCGGAAATACATCCGAAACTCACGACTATCAGATCTTGATTCAAATTTCAGTTGAGGCAACTCAATATTCATTACATAAGCGGATAAGCTTCACACCTTTTCTTATGTATTTACGTGCGAGACATGTGCGAAATCACCATAGGCAATTTATTTGATTCATCTGTTTCAACCCACGAATTTCTCCATTTTCACATTTCAACTCTAGTGTCTTTTGTTTACAATCTATCTTAGCATCATGCAATGTTAACCATCCATTCCCAAGATAACGTCAAACTCACCAAATGGTAACAACATCAAGTTGGCGGAAAACAGTGACCTTGAATCATTAATGGGCAATTCTTGCAAACCTTGTCAACTAGCACATATTGGCCTAAGGGTTCGACACTTTAATCGTAAACTCAAGAAATTCAACAGCAACTTTTTATTGGATACTAAATTCATGCAAATATAGGAATGAGTGGACCCGGATCAATCAATGCAATAACAATAGTATCATAGAGAGAAATGTACCAAGAATAACATCGGAGATGATGCATCTTCTGCACGATAGCATAAGCTCTAGCAGTGCTCTAGCTTCGATCTTGCCGTTAAATCTTTCATCACAGTTTACTACTAGTCCCACCTTCATATTTCTCGGTGGTCTACCTCTACTAGCGGTGGTATTCATCTAGCGCTCAAATCTTTCTTCTTTAACTTTCTCCTGACAATCTCTAATAAAATGCTCATGAGAACCGCACTGAAACAAGCTCGCTCGGTCCCCAACACTCACCATAATGTTGCTCGCCACATTGTCGACACTCGGGCTTTCTAGGTCGCACATTACCCACACTTGCCACCAAGTAGCTTGAGCTTTAGACCCGAATATGCTCTACCACGATCTCTGTGTGAATCCCCAATTGAAACTGTCATTCGAGGGTTTGTCTCTTTGGACCTCTTTGGTTGAGATTGAAATGGCTTGCTTATCTGTCTTTTTCTGACATCTCGGGCCTCAATAGCAGCTTTTCTTCTTTCTTTGTTCAATTCTTGACTTTAAGAGCTCGATCAACCAATACTACAAATTCTTTCAACTCCAAAATTCCTACAAGCACTTTAATGTCCTCATTCAGCCCATCTTCAAATCTTCTACACATAATGGCCTCGGTGGACACACATTCTCGGGCATACTTGCTTGAGTCTTACAAATTCGCGTTCATACTCGCTACTGAGACATTTTCCCTGCTTCAATTCAAGGAACTCCTTCCGTTTTGATCAATAAATCGCTGACTTATGTATTTCTTTCTAAATTCTTCCCGGAAGAAATCCCAAGTAACTTTTTCTTTTGGCACCATCAGAACCAAAGTCTTCCACCGATGGTAAGTCGAATCTCTCAAAAGTGATACTGACACACTTTAAGCATTCCTCGGGTGTACATGAGAGCTCATCAAATACACGGGTAGAATTTTCAAGCCGAATTCCGCTTTCTCGGGATCATCATCGACCTTTGCTCTAAACTCTTGACCCCTTGTTTTGAATCTTGTCAACCGGAGGCTTGTTCATTCTTACCAAATCTATACCTTGAGCAGCTACAGAATCGTCGAGGTATAGGAGGGGTGGAGGAGGTTGAGCATTTGGATTTGCTCGAATAAATTCAAGATACCAATTGTTCATCATTTGGAGAAAGGCATCCCGAGCCTCATCTCCTTGTCTCAATGTCTCAGTGTCTACTTTCCACAGCGCGGTCCCTTGTGCGGAGCCGGCGCATTACTAAACATCATCACCGCAGTTCCTTCAGGATCCATTACTATATTAAAACAAGACACAGTTTAGAATAATCAGGAGTCACCACACTATCACAATATTTTTATGGCATGTATAGCTAGACCTTTACACACACTTTATTAGTCCGAGAACCGACTAAACCTGGCTCTGATACCACTAAATGTAACACCCCTTACCCGTTACCGTCGCCGGAACAGGATATAAGGTATTACCAGAACATAACACATACCATTAAACATAATCGAGATGTAAATATGTCATCCAATTTGATAGTGCATCGTATAACATATGTCTTGAACAATATTAGCCCACTTTAATGGCTTGTACAAAGTATCTGGTTGAGTACTGAAACTAATATTTTAACCTAGACAAATATGACACGTAACAAAATAATTAAGCCTACTATACATGCCATAATTCAAAACGTTTAGTTCAAATACCCTAAAGTATGATAGTGCGGATAGATCTTCACGATCCTTAACTCCCGAGCAAGCGAAGAACACTATAAGACAAAAGAGAGAAACAAAGTAAGCTTATAGCTTAGTAAGTAAGTATGTAAATACTAATTAAAGAATCTAACATGTTTACACAACAATTCAAGTTTATCTACTTTAACTTCACTATTCATTCCACTTTGATTTAGCTGTCTCTACTGCATCATATTCACTAAATAAATCATAACTCGGGTTACAAAACTCGAAATTCAAATCCGTAAAATTTCCCTGAATCTAGACTCATAAAGATTTTTGCTAATTTTTTTATATAAGTTTTGGTTCAGCCGATTAGTACAGTTTATTAGTTAAAGTTTCCCCTATTACACAGCTCGAATGATCTGACCTCTGTTCACTACGAATTGAATATCTCTCAGTACACAATTCAAAAAACCCTGAGGTCTATTTCATTTAAAACTAGTCTCAATAAGGAATTTAGGCATGTAAACTATATTTCTTAATTTTCCTTGTACAATTTTTAATGATTTTTCAAAGTTGGAACAGGGGATCACGTATTCATCCTGAGCAAGTGACATACAATTGTAAATATCTCAAAATATAGAATTCGTTTGCTTGCTCTGTTTCTTTTATATGAAAGTAGACTCATTAAACTTTAATTTCACATCTTATTCAACCTCTAATTATATTCCTCCTATTTTTGGTGATTTTTCAAAATCACGTCACTGCTACCATCTAAAAACAGTTTTAATGCTAATTTCACTCTTTCACACATTCTTTATGCTAACCTCATTTTATCTTATATATGTATATACCACAAATCATTTTCACCACATTTCATTCACCATAAGTGTAGGTCCAAACCACAATATCACCACAAAACCATCCCGTTGAACAATTCGGATCAATCCTCGATATTTAATGGTTTCAAGACACAGCTCCACCATCATACTTCGTTTAGTTCGGCTCTCTTGTACACATGGTGAACACTTAGTACCACTCATGCGACCCAACCGATTTGTCTCGTAGCTCTCTTGTCTACATGGTGTCATTCACTTGGAATCACGCATGCACCTAGCTACATTTATCTTTCACGTAGCTCTCTTGTCTACATGGTGTCCTTCACTTGGAATCACGCATGCACCTAGCTACATTTATCTTTCACGTAGCTCTCTTGTCTACATGGGATACATCTCGTATCACACATGTGACCTAGCTACTACAGGGTATCTCGTAGCTTTCTTGTACACATGATGTGCACTCAAGCATCATACATGTGACCTAGCTACGCTCCTCTATTTCATTCGATCTCTCCAATGTTCAACCGGATCTCTCTATATTTATTTCCATTCTTCCAATAGTCGATTTATATTTTAACATCAGCTAGTATATTTATATAATAGGCTGAAATATAAGAATGTACATGAAATTATTGTAATATTTACATACAAACTTACCTTGGTACAAAATGTGGAAATTTTGCAATTTAGTCCAAAACTTTTTCCTTCCCCGCTCGAGATCAATTCCGCGTCTTTCTTGATTATGGAGCTTGAAAGTTGAAGAAACCCTAGCTATGGAGAGAGGAGAATTCGGCAGCAACTAAGGAGGATGATGACCAATTTTGTGTTATTTTTCCCATTTTATTTCATTTAATATCCAAATGACCAAAATGCCCTCCTTACTAAACTTTCAAAATTCCTTCCATGTCCTAATTTTGTCCATGAACTTAAAATTGGTCAAATTGCTATTTAAGACCTCCTAATTAATATTCCAAAACAATTTCATACTAAAACTTCGGGATGCAAATTTTGCAACTTATTCGATTTAGTCCCTACTTTCAATTTAAGCACTTTAGGCATAGAATTTCATCACGAAATTTTCACACAATCATGCAATCATATCATAAACCCCAAAATAATTATAAAACAATTATTTCTATCTCGGATTTGTGGTCACGAAACCACTATTCCGATTAGGCCCTAATTCGGGTTGTCACACTTGTCGTTCGTTTCAAATTTTCGGCGTTCTTTGTACGGTTAAGGTAAGTGGGGTTTTTCACTTGGTTGTATTTTTTGACTTCTGTAAGGCCATTTTATTCTTTGCATAATGGTGTAGTCAGGGAATCTAATTTTCTACGAATCTATTACGTAAGTGAAGGTGGTGGTGCAGTAGCAGATTTTACTCCACCAATCTGATTCGGTGTTGCGGTCTTATTTGTTAACAGTATGTTCATTTGTGTAGTTGGTTAAATCGTATTAAATTTGTAATTTTTTTGCTAAATCGGTGTTTGGAGTACTATTTTTAGGTTTCAGAGATCTCGGGATTGCTTCACTTAAAAAATAAACCAAGTGTATAATGAAAACATGAGAAAATGAGGTTTGACGAAAGCTAAAAAAGTGGCCTGTCGATGCCATACGGGCGTGTGCCTGATCGTGTAAGACACATAGCCATGTGACGTGCGATTGTGTGGCCGTGTGGGCCACACGGGCAAGGCCAATTTGGGCATGAGGGACACACGAGCATGTGGGCCCAAAATTTTGAAATTTTTGCTGAGGTCACATACATCGTTTCGATTGATTATGGGCCTTTCGTAGGGTCAGTAAGGGCAAAATAAACCCTAAGGCATGGCATCTGCTATTCTGATTGACTGATGTGAGCATTTTGAAATTGATATGTATGATTTGACTGGTTCGTAATAACATGTATGTTACTTGCATATGAGCATGCGGGACATGTAAATTCTTGTTATATCTATTATTTGTTATTTGTATCTGTGTATGAGGTGGAATTTGAATATGTGGAAGTAGTGTTCTATGAGGTGACATTTCGTCGAGATACTGGCACCTTGACTGCAAACTATTATGATAAGTGTCGTAAGGATAATATGTGGTGTGTAGGGATGGGTGGGTGTTTTGTACCCCACATGGTGTGTTGGGATCGTCGGAGATGCTGTGTAGAGGATAGGGGTAGGACTTTGCATAGCCATATGCTCTAATAATATGATTATGATATTATCTGAGTTTGTTAAGGACCTTTGTCCGTATCTCATTTACTACATGAGAAATATGAGTTTATGTGCATGCATGTCTCTATTAAGTTACACATTGAGCTTATTGAAAACTCACATTTGTTTGTCTGCTCTGCTCAGGTAATCCTAGGCATAGGCGGGTCGGCCCGACGGAGGCTCAGCGATGACCACTAGTTCAAAAACTATTTTTAATTATTAAATTATTTAATTTTTAGGATTTTCGTTGAGAGTTTTGTAATTTTGGAACTCTCTAGACTGTTGTTTATAATTTTGCTTTTGGATACATTTTGATTTTTAAACTGCGATGTTTGGCAAACAATGGTTTTATGCAAACAAATGTTTTTGAAAACAAAAGCTCGGTTTTCAACTATAACGACTTACAAACTTTCGCTGCAAATTTACGTTTTACTTAAAAGGGCAATAAATGACAGTTTCATGAAAGAGAATAATAATAAGCTCTTCTAAAAATATGGACTCTTTTAGCATAATTAATACGAGAAGTCTTAACATGAAAGTTTTGTTTCAAAACTCTTCTTCGTAACATTTCTAGATTCGACCATAACATTTGGGCAGGGTTTGGGGTGTTATATTTAGTGCTATTAGAGTCAAGTTTCAAAACTCAGGCTATGAATTTTGGGTTCCAAAATTTCTAATTATAAATGAAATGGTTTTTAAACAAAGTTTGTTTCGTTTGAGTAAATTATGTGGTACACTGAGTCTCCGGCACCGATCATGTAAGTACCTTTAACTTAGAAATATTGTAGTTAGAACTATCTAAAACTATACTGAGTTAGTTAGACACTATAACTTTTGAAAGATTTCTAAAACTTCTAATAAATATCAGAAGCATAAAATATTTGCTAATAAACACTGAAACTGATGCATAAAATTTCGTCAGGTAGATAAAAATTTTGAAACAATGAGCACTCATGGAATGCGTGGTTATGGTACTCGTAGGTGCAACGGGTGCCGTATGGTGACTCAAGCTGAGTCTTCCTCATTGGGAAATATGTCTAATCTTGATAAAAATGAGACTCCAGCTACACCTACTGCTGAGACTAGGTCTCAAAGCCGCTCGGATGGGGGCAGCACACTGTCTTATGCCATACTTAGAGTGTTAAAGAGGGGTTTTGGACCCAATTCTGGATTTGAGGGCTATGGGTCGGTAACTAAATGACTTCGGTCCAATGGAGCTGAACTATTTCATGGTGTCACTAGAGTCACCCTTACCGTGGGCAAATACTGGTTGGAGGCCACCGAGAGAATAATGAATGATATTGACTGCACTCATTAGTAGAAATTGAAGGGTGCAGTTTCTTTGCTTTGCGATGAGGCATATCAGTGGTGGTTATCAGTTGAGGGTACTCAACTAGATCATATTAATTAGGATTATTTCAAGATCGCCTTCCAGAAGAAGTATGTACCCTACGAGCTATGTGGATGCTTGTAGGCGTGAGTTCATGAATATCACTAAAGGTGATAGAACTATGGCCGAGTATGAGGCTGAATTTCTGAGACTGAGCCACTACGCACGAGGCATGGTGGCATTTGAATACGAGGAATGTGTTCGCTTTGAGGACGGTCTGAAGGACACTTTGAGAGTCTTGATTGCTCCGTAGAGAGAGTGGGAATTTGTCGTTTTGGTAGACAAGGTGAAGATCACTGAAGAGGTTAAGCACTTTGAGCGCCAGAACAGGGATCGTGAGAGAGGAAATAATAAGAGGGATTTGGAGCCTTCTAATTTTGCTCAGTGGCCTAAGAAATGGGCTAGACCCGGTGGGCCTTCGAGAGTGGGAGTTCCAATTGTTCCTACTGGGGTTCAGCCATGTAGCGATTATGGTAGGCACCATCTAGGTGAGTGTTGTAGAAGATTGGGGGCATTTTTGTGTTGTGGGTCAATGGATCATCGGATTAGAGAGTGCCTATAGCAATCTAATCATATACAAGCTATGGTTCTGGGTCTTGTTCAGCCTTAAAGGGCAGTACAACAGTCGCCTAAGGGCTGTGGTCCGGCTAGGGGTGGTAATGGTTTGGGCAGAGGACAGAGAGCACTGGGCAGAGGTACTAATCAGACTGAGGTGAGATAGCCTACACTGGTATATGTTGCTCGACACCGAGAACACACAGACGCAACTTATGTGATTATGGGTACGTTCCTGATTTTTTATGCCCCTTATATTGCATTGATAGATATATGGTCAACATACTCCTATATAGCTAGTTCTATCTCTGGTAATTTGGGGATTCTTGTTGAGAGTACTTTGGGTGAGATTTCTATATTGAGTTCGCTGGGTCAATCAGTTTGGGTAAACTGACTATATAGGAATTTTTCGCGAGAAGTACAAGGGGTTGTGTTTCCAGAAAATCTGATAGAGTTACTGTTTGGGGAATTCAGTTTAATTCTGGGTATGGACATTGAATTCCGGGTATGGACTGGCTAGTAGAGCACCGAGTTAGTTTGGATTCACGACTAACAGAGTAGTTTTGAGAAACAAGGATGATGTGGAAGCTGTTGTGATCGACAAGCATCGGGATTACTTGTCTAACGTAATCTCCGCTCTAGTGGCTGAAAAACTAGTTTGAAAATTGTGTGAAACATATTTGGCCTTTGTAAGTGTTTCAATTTCTGGGGACTCTTCTGTTAGGAGCATCAGAATAGTAAGGGAATTTCGGATGTATTTCCCGAGGAGTTACCGGGTTTACCTTTGAACTGGGAAGTTGAGTTTGGCATTGAGCTTCTACTGGGTATAGCTCCAGTGTCCATCATTCCTTATTGAATGGCACCGAAAGAGCTTACGGAGCTAAAAGCTCAACTTCAGAAGCTTCTGGATCATGGGTTCATCTCTCCTAGTGTGTCTTTGTAGCACCCTGAATTTGGGCCTAGAAGTTTTGGGCCTTGAGCATGGGAGCGGTTGAAGGTAGCTTATAATATTCTATTGTGCGTGAAAATTTCGTAGTTGAAGGCTTGTTTTAGTGTTTAAGTGTGCTGAGAAGTGTTGGAGAAGTCCTGGGTTCAAACCTGGACTCTAACAAATTTTTTGGTTTAAGGTGAATCAAACCCTGGGTGTAGTAGGTAGGCCTTAAGAATATTGTTGGAGAAATTGTGACACAAAAAGCCTTGTGGCTTAGTGGCAAGTAGCGTGTGGAGCATTTAAGGGGTGGCATGGGTTCGAATCCCATGGCAAGCAAGGAGCATTTATTTTGCTAACAGGGGGCGGTAAGAGTTGGTGTTGAATTTAAACTCGATGTTGGAGGATCCCACATCGGAAGCTAACATAAGAGTGGTTGCAGGTGGCTTTAAATAGAGGAACCATGAGGAGAGTAAAGGTACCTTTTCTTGGTCGATCCCTTTCATTGTATGGCGTGCTCGTTTGGGTTGGGCGCCGCTAAGAGTGCTCGGGCGTGGATTAACTCCAGTATCCAATCAGGTGTGTATTTCTAACTACTCTAGCTGTAGGATGGCTACTTCGGGTCGAAAGGGGCCATGTGGGCCCAATGGGCCTACGGGCCCAATTGGATAAGTTGTTTGATTGTGTAGTAAATATTGGACTGGGCTAGGTGAATCTCATATCTGTGGCTAGATTTGGGCTAAAAGGGCCACACGAGCGTATGGGCCAATTTGGGCCGAGAATAGGCTTTAGGCCCATTCGTATTGTTATCCCTGTTTAGAATACTTTAGTTTACCAAATTACTGAAATACCCTCGACTTGTAAAATTACCAAAGTACCCCCGATTTATAAAATTACCTAAATATCCTCGATTTGTAAAATTACTGAAATAAGATAGAATTACCATTTTACCATCGATTTACAGAATTACCATTTTACCCTTGATTTACAAAATTACTGAAATACCCTTAGTTTACAAAATTACCCAAATACCCTCGATCAATAAAATTACCAAAATACCCTTGTAGGGTAGAATTACCGAAATACCCCTGTAGGGTAGAATTACCGAAATACCGCTGTAGGGTAGAATTATTGGAATACCCGTAGGTAGAATTACCGAATACCCCTATAGGTAGAATTACAGAATACCCACAGTAGGTAGAATTATTGCAATACCCACAGTAGGTAGAATTACCAAATACCCCAGTAGGGTAGAATTATCGGGATACCCCTGTAGGGTAGAATTACCGAAATACCCCTGTAGGGTAGAATTATCGAAATACCCCTGTAGGGTAGAATTATCGCAATACCCCTATAGGGTAGAATTATCGAAATACCCCTGTAGGGTAGAATTACTAAAATACCCCTGTAGGGTGGAATTACCGAGATACCTTGTGGGGTAAAATTACCATTTTGCCCCTAAGGCGTTAAATGACTGTTTTGCCCTTGTGGCCAAGTGACTAACTTGGACTGTGTGGTTGATGAATTTGATTGTGAATATATGTTGGTATATGAATGACTTGACTGTGATTGTTTGATTCAAATATGGGCATGACATTCTGCATACATGACATGTTGCATGGGTTGGGATTTTGTACGGAGGAAGATTTGATCTGTTAGGATAGCATGGTTACTTGACAACTGTGGATCCATCGAAGGCTTAAGAGCCATATATTCGTACTGATTTGATAAGGTCGCACAGGTCATCCAAGACGACTGTGGACCAATCAATGGCTAAGTGCCGATCATATTTACCCGAGGCTGTGTGCCGACTATATTATCGTCGCTGATGGCTATGTGCCTAACATGATACAGCTACCGATGGCTTAAAGCCTTCTGATTATGGCTTTGTGTTAACCTACATATGGCTCTGTGCCAACCTGATTATGGCTGTGTGCCAAACGTATTTGCCTAAAGCTATGTGCCAATATATGGTTATTGACGACTCTGTGTCGATCACATTTACCTAGGGTTGTGTGCCGGTTATGTTACTCTGATGGCTATGTGCCTAACATAATGCAGTTATTGATGGCTTTGTGCCACGTATTCTGTTAAGTGGCTTTGCCACATTATCTGTTCTGGTGGCTCTGCCACAATATCTGTATCTGGTGACTCTGTCACAATATCGATAATCGAGCGACAATGCTTTGCAATCGTGGAGTGTAGGGCTGGGTGGGTTGAGCTATTCCCCACATGAAGTGTAGGGCTGGTACGGGTGGAGTGTAGTGGTTGGTTATAGGCTAGATTGGGTTGGGATTGTATTCACATTCGATTTTGATTACATTACACGATCATCGATTTTGATTACGATTCATCACCGATTCGATTCGATTCGATTCTAGTTCTGATAATGTTTCTTATTCTGTAATAGGTTAAAGCCCATCTGGTACTGTCTGTTATAGTGGGCTAAGGCCCAATTGATACTGAAACTGTAAGTAAGGCTGGGGCCAAACTTTTAATTCTTTTATATGACTGACTGTTCCTTTTTATAGTAGGGGATTTCACACTGAGTTTTCGTAAACTCACCCCGTTTATTAACCTTTCAGGTAATTTCCAGCCTTAGACGGATCGGAGTCATGCGAGGGGCTCGAGTAAGCCACACACTCGCTTATTTTATAGTTTTGATTTTACTTTTAAATGTTTTATGTGGGTTGTAGTAAAGCCGTTGTAATTTTTGGATTTCAAATTTGAAATTTTACTTATTGTTCTTATAATTGCTAGTATTAGAACACGCTTTTCCAAAGCAACTCATCGTTATTCAAAACATCACATATCCGCAATTATTTTTAAATCAAGCTTCCATAGAATCGCCAAGATTTTCACAAAGTTGTTAAGAATGTTATTCAATGAGGTTTCTAACAAGGTTTAAAAGGGTATAAGTTTTAATTATTAAGAAGGGTTTTAATGGAAACATGGTTTTCAAAAACACTTCAATGTGACATGCCAGATTTGAGCCAAACTTCCAGGCCGGGTTTGGGGTGTTACAGTCTTTGTGGGAGGCAACAGTTTTGTTTGTAAAGAAAAAGGATGGTCGCATAAGGATGTGCATCAACTACCGAAAGTTGAATAAGCTGACTGTGAAGAATAAGTACCCACTTCTGAGGATCGATGATTTGTTTGATCAGTTTCATGGGGCTTCAGTATTCTTGAAGATAGATCTCCACTTTGGGTATCATCAGCTTAGGGTTAAGAAAGTTGATATTCATAAGATGACTTTTAAGACTCGTTTTGGGCACTATGAGTTCCTAGTCATGCCCTTTAGTTTGATGAATGCTCTGACTGTATTCATGGATCTGATGAATCGAGTTTTCTAGCCGTATTTGGATCAGTTCGTTGCAGTATTTATCGAAGATATTTTGGTGTACTCTAAGACCGAGGATGAGCATGATGAGCATAGTAGAGTAGTGCTTCAGATACTTTGAGAGAAACATCTCTATGCTAAGTTGAGCAAGTGTGAATTCTGGTTGCAGGAAGTGACATTTCTAGGGCACATGGTTTCTGCTAAGGGAATTTGAGTAGATCCTGGGAAGATTGAGGTTGTACTTTATTAGGAACAACCTAAGAATGCTTCTGAGATTTTTAGTTTTTTGGGTCTTACGGGTTCTCATCGAAGGTTTGTTGAGGGGTTTTCGTTGATTAGAGCTCCTCTGACTAAGCTTCTACACAAGGATGTTCCTTTTTTCTAGACTGATTCGCAACAATCAAGCTTTGATAAGTTCAAGTCTATTCTAGCTCAGGCTTCTGTTTTGATACAGCCTGAATCTGGTAAGGAGTTTGTGGTTTATAGTGATGTGTCGCAATTTGGTTTGGGATGTGTACTGATGCAAGATGATAAGGTTGTGGCTTATGTGTCTTGACAGCTTAAGTCACACGAGGGAAATTATCCGATGCATGATCTCGAGTTTGCTGCTGTGGTTTTTGCCTTAAAGATTTAGAGGCACTATTTGTATGGTGAGAGGTGTATCATCTACACCGATCACAAGAACCTTAAGTACCTCTTTACTGAAACGGAGTTGAACCTCATGCAACGTAGATGGATTGAGACGGTTAAGGATTACGATTGCACGATAGAGTATTATCTCGATAAGGCCAATGTGGTGGACGATACTTTCAGTTGTAGGGTAATGTCTGATTTGAGGGCGATGTTTGCTCGCCTAAGTCTGTTTGATGATGGGAGCCTGTTAGCCGAGTTACAAGTTAAGCCAAATTGAATTGATCAAATTCGGGATAAACAATTGGGGGATAATTCTCTAGTTTTGCATTTCTGTCAGGTTAGAGTGGCAGTATATCTGATTTTGTGCTGAATAATAATGGGATTCTATGTTTTTGAGGACGGGTTTGTGTACTGAATGATTCTGATATGAGACAGTCGATTCTGAGGGAAGTGCATAGTAGCCCTTACGCTATGCATCCCGTTGGAAGTAAGATGTATCAAGATCTCCGTGAACTGTATTGGTGGCGGGATTTGAAATGATATGTAACAGATTTTTTTTCTAGGTGTTTGACGTGCTAGAACGTTAAGGCTAAGCATCGGTTGCCTTCGGGTTTGCTCCAACTTGTTAAGATTCTCGTATAAAAATGGGAACATGTGACAATAGATTTCGTTAGTGGGTTACCTTTAACACCTCTAAGAAGGATTCTGTATGGGTCATCTTAGATCGATTGACCAAGTCTGCCCATTTAATTCTGGTTCGAACAGATCACTCTCTGTAGAAGTTGGCTAAACTCTACATTTCTGAGATTGTGAGACTTCACAAGGTTCCGGTTTCGATAATTTTATATAGAGATCCTCACTTTATGTCTCGATTTTGGAAGAAACTTCATGAATCTTTGGGTTTAAGATTGGATTTCAGTACTACGTTACATCCTCAAACCGATGGTCAATCTGAGAGGGTGATTCAGATACTGGAGGATATGCTTTGAAGTTGTGTAATTGATTTTCAAGGGAGTTGAGAGGATTTTTTGCTATTTGTTGAGTTTGCTTACAACAATAGTTTTTAGTCTAGCATTCAGATGGCACTTTACGAGGCTCTGTATGGTCATAAGTGTCGTACTCCACTATGTTGGACTGAGTTAAGTGAATGACGGGTTTTGGGTCCTGAGTTGGTTTCTAAGACTGATGACAAAGTAAAATTAATTCAAGATCGTCTTAAAGCAGCTTTTGATAGACGGAAGCCCTATGTACATCTAAAAAGGAGGAATATAAAGTACTCTATGGGTGATTTCATTTTCCTTAAGGTGTCTTCGTGGAAAAAAGTTTTGAGGTTTGGGCATAAGGGCAAGTTGAGCCCTAGGTTCATTGGGCTGTATCGGATATTGAAGCGTGTGGGACTGGTCCCTTATCAGTTAGAGCTACCTTTGGAGTTAGGCTGTATCCATGACGTATTTTACGTTTCTATGTTGAGGTGGTATCGAACTGACCCATCTCATGTTGTTTCTATTGAGGAGATTGATGTCAGACAGGATTTGACATTTGAGGAGGAGCCGATTTAGATTTTGGATCGAGATGTAAAGATCATGAGGAGGAAATCTATCCTGTTAGTTAAGGTTCTGTGGCTGAATCATGGCACTGAGGAAGCCACGTGGGAACCTGAGGACACGATGCGTTAGTAGTATCCTCATCTGTTTCGATCAGATAAATTTCGAGGTTGAAATTTCATTTGAGGGGTAGAGTTGTAACGTCTTGAATTATTTAATTAAGTTTTAGTGAATTTTGAAATAAATTAGTATCTACTTCAGTGGCTAAGTGATTTGATTGTGTCTATGAGGTATTGGGTTCAAGTCCCATTTATGGAAAATATGTTATTTTGGATCCTAACCTTATCTCTCTTAGGTGGGCTTATGTTATATTTTTGATAAGCTCATATCAGAATGAGCCTGCCGGTTCGAGTGGCAAAATGTTAGATTGTCAAGGGTCTTGTGTTCGAATTCCTGTGCGAGCGTGGATGTTTATTTTTGTTTTGGTTTTTTGATAGAGTTTAGGTGGAGTTGAAATTCTGAGGTAGTTGGATGTGGTTAGTGGGTAGGATTCTGAGGGATAAGGTTGTTAGTGGTTAGTGGGGGAAGTGGGAGAATTTGGGTAATTTTTATTTTTTAATTTTAATTTTCCCAAAAATTTCCTCACTTCTTGATGTTTCTTTCTCTTATTTTCACTACAACATGTTTTCCCTCTTTTTTTTTCCCTTCAATTTTGTTCATAGTTTATTGTTCTTGTCGTTAGTTTCGAATTTTCAGTGCTCTTCGTACTGTTAAGGTCAGTGGGGTTTTCACTTGGTTGTAGTTTTTGACTTGTATAAGGCTATTTTATTCTTTGCGTATTAGCGTAATGGTGCAGCCGTGGATTTCACTTCAACGATCTGATTCAGGGTTGTGGTCGTATTTGTTAGCAGTAAGTCCGTATGTGTAATTGGTTAAATCGTGTTAGATTTGTAAATTGTTTGCTAAATCAGTGTTTGGGTACTATTTTTAGGTTTCAGAGGTTTTGGGATTGCTTCTATGTCAAAAACGAACCAGGTGTGTAACGAAAACATGAGAAAACGAGGTTCAATAAAAGCTGAAAAAGTAGCCTGTCAACGTCACACGGGCGTGTGCCCGGTTGTGAGTGACACACGGCCGTGTGATGTGCGAGTGTATGGTGTGTGGGTCACACAGGATAGGGTGATTTCAACGTGTGGGCTACACGGGGAAGGCCAATTTGGGCGTGTGGGCCAAAAGGGCATGTGGGCCCAAAATTTTGAAATTTTCCCTAGGGTCACATACGTTGTTTCGATCGACTGTGGGCCTTTAGTAATGTCAGTAAGGACAAAACAAACCCTAAGGTATGGTATCTACTATTTTGGTAGACTAATTTGAGCATTTAGAAATTGATATGTATTATTTGACTAGTTCGTAATAACATGTATGTTATCTGCATATGAGCATGCAGGACATGTTAATTTTGTTACATCTGTTATCTGTTATTTGTATCTGTGTATGTGGTGGGATTTGTATATGTGGTGGAAGTGTTCCGTGAGGCGACATTTTACCGAGATACTGGTAACTTGACTGCAAACTATTTTGGTAAGTGTCGTAAGAACATTATGTGGTGTGTAGGGATGGGTGGGTGTTTTATACCCCATAAGGTGTGTTGGAATGGTCGATGATGGTGTGTAGAGGATGGGGTAGGACTTTGCATATCTGTATGTTCTAATAATCTGATCTGCTGCATGAGAAATCTGAGTTTATGTGCATGTATGTCTCTATTAAGTTACACACTGAGTTTTTGAAAACTCACATTTGTTTGTCTGTTCTGTTCAGGTAATCCTCAAGCATAGGCGGGTCGGTGCGACGGAGGCTCAATGGTGACCACTAGTCCAGAAACTATTTTTAATTATTAAATTATTTAATTTTCGGGATTTTCATTGAGAGTTTTGTAATTTTGGGACTCTCTGGGCTGTTGTTTATAATTTTGGTTTTGGATATGTTTTGATTTTTAAACTGCAATGTCTGGCAAACAACGGTTTTACGCAAATAAATGTTTTTGAAACACAAGCTCGATTTTCAACTATAAGGACTTACAAACTTCTGCTGCAAATTTACTTTTTACTTAAAAGGGCAATAAATGACTCATCAAAGAGAATAATAATAAGTTCTTTCAAAAATGTAGACTCTTTTAGAATAATTAATATGATAAGTTTTAACATGAAAGTTTTGTTTCAAAACCCTTCTTCGTAACATTTCCAGATTGGACCATAACGTCTGGGCCGGGTTTGGGGTGTTACAAGTCTTAACAATTAGAGAAGTTGACTCCTGAGTAGAGACATAGATGTATTCATTGGTAAAATGATACATTGGACTGAACCCAAGATAAATTAATTCTAAATCTGTTGGTGAATGAATTCACTTGTTATGTTCATTGTGTGATTTACCTAAATCTTGGGTTAGTCACTCACCACGCGTATGCAACTCATGTGCTTTTATATAAGTGGAGGTTTATGCTCTAAAGATGATCGAGCCCATATTCGATATGTTGGGTACATAACTTGTGTATGGCATGGCTTTATTGGCAATAGTGGAATCCTTAGCTCAATTAAAGAGTTAATGATATCCAGTCATTAGCATTGTGTGGATTGATAAATATGAAATGTGGCCAAGAGTTGCTTGGTCTTGAATGAGCAATTTATCACAGTTTGTAACATCCCAAAATAGGGCCTAATTGGAATAGTGGTTTCAGGACCACAAATCCAACATCAAATATTTATTTTATAATTATTATGAGGTTTAGAGTATGAAAATATGCATGTGTTAAAATTTCATGAAGAAATTCTTTAAGGTGTCCAATTGGAAATTAGGAACTAGATTGAATAAATTGCAAAACTTGGATTCTAGGAGCAATTTTTATGAAATTGCTTTAGATTATAAATTAGAAGGCCTTGGAGAGCAATTTCCCCAATTTCTAAGTTTTTGGACAAAAATGGGCTTGCATGGATGAAATATTAAAGAAAGGGCTCAAGGGCATTTTGGTCATTTGGCATTTTAATGAAATAAAATGAAAAAAATGAACCCAAAATCAGCCATCTTCTCCCTTGTACCAGTCGACATTCTCAAGCCATCCATAGTTAGGGTTTTTAAGCTTTTCAAGCTCATTAACCTCGAGGAACAAATTCTGGAGGTCGATCGAGGAAAATGAAAAGTTTCAGAATAACCGAAACACGACACTACAGGTAAGTTTGGATAACTTAAAGTAAATTCCTAATATGCCTAATTATATGATTTGTGAATGAATGATGTTTCCATTTACTGATGATATAAAAATTTCATGAAATGCATCTTTGATAATGATATGTTGAAAAATGTCTCGGTTGAGGTTTAAAACGGGAATTTGATGGATAAACCATGATTTACAAGCGAATTGAGATCCTGCATGTGTTGTAAAAAGGATTTAGCCCGGACGGGTAATCAGTTGATCTCAATTATAAAAGCATCCTGCCCGAACGGGTGTTCCTTTAGATGATCGAGCCTCCCGAAGAATACATGTGCATTATGGATTTAGCCCGGACGTGTAATCTAATTAGGTTCTGAATTTAGCCTGGACTGGTAATTCAGATCTGAGCTCAATAAAGGTGTTTGTTGTTATAAGGGGATTTAGCTTGGACTGGCAATCCCGACATCACCTTATGAGTTTTGTAAATGGGGGATTTAGCTTGGACTGGTAATCCCGCCATAAAATGTGAGGTCCACAAGAGTGCACACTTGAAATGATTATCCTTGTGAATTGATGGTTAATGGATATTCCATCGAGATTTCCTAGAAACTCAACGGGATTAACATGAGAAGGATGTATATCAATGAAATGATGGATGATAAGTTCATCTAGGATAAATTATATGGTGCTTTGTTATGTGACTAGCTCATTGATTGAGTGCATGTGATAGGGAACCATTTCATACTTGTTGGTTTCATTATCTATTATGGATGTATGCCAATTACTTGGTAAGTTTACTTTTCAGTTATTCAAGCTTACTAAGCATGTAAATGCTTACCCCTCTCCTTTCCCCTGTTTACAGAGCTCGAGGACTTGTAAGGATTGGAAGATAGTTGGAGCGTCAGCACTATCAACTAGACCAGCTATGGTATAAAGACATTTCTATTTTATTCAATGGAATGTATAGGACTGTTGAGTATTTTGTTATATGTGTCAATTGATTTGCCAAATAAAGGCATGTAAAGATGTATCTATTTTTTTATTTTTTTATTTTTTTATATGGCCATAGGAATTGGCTTATTTTGAAGTAGGCTATGACCTACAAAATTTTCATGCATGTTTATATTCATAAATGATAGTTTGTTTCCAATTGGTAATGAGTCACAAGAACGAGCCAATCTTTAATGTATTGAAGTGACATAAAAACCCATAAATATAAGATGGGAAATAACCTGGCCTGTGTGAAACCAATGATATGAGGTTTCTATGAAATAAGTTTTGCAAAGAACATTTATAAGAATATAATCATGTTTTGCTTTGCATTTGATAATCATTAAGTATAAGTGTTGAAAAGGGTGACCAAAGGCTTGGAAAATAGCCTATTAGGGTCCACACGGTTGGGCACACGGGCGTCTGTCTAGGCCGTGTGTGACACACGGGCCACTCTCATGGGTGTGTGGTATGGTTGTGCGTCCCCTACACCTAAAAGTTTAAGTCAGTGTTGTACATGGGCAGGCCACACGGGCTTGTGTCTTGGCCGTGTGCCCCTAATTGTATGATAAGGTTAAAGTCAGTGTTGCACACGAGCTAAGGGAAAGGGCGTGTCTTAAGCCATACGGGCGTGTGTGATCACACGGCCCCACCCACACGGGCTTATGACACTTTAAAGTAAAGGAAAATTTTCAAGGTACCCAAAGTTTATCGAATGTCCCCGGTTTTGTCCTGAACTGCCCCTAGGTATGTTTTAGGCCTCGAAGGCCTATGTAAGGGACAAGATGTACATGTTTGAAAAGTTTTAAATTTGAGTGAAACCCCGGTAACGCCTTGAACCCTATCCCGACGTCGGATAAGGGTGAGGGGTGTTGTATTTAGTGGTATCAGAGTTACGGTTTAGTCGGTTCTAGGACTACCCTAGAGAGTATTGAGGTTTGCTATACATGCCATTATTCTAGTATTGATAGTGTGACTACTCCTAACTATTTAAATTGTTTTGAATATAGTAAATGTTTTCCAATCAAGCACAAGATGAGTCTGAGGGAGCCGAGAGCCATGCTCCAGCTTCTGTACAATGAGCTGTATCTAGTAGTAGTAGAAGGCTTATGTCGGAAGGCCGGGAAGAGGCCCGAGCCACCTTCTTTAATATGATGAATGAATGGTTTGGGGATTACTTAAGGAATTTCCCCAACATACCACGACCTCCTCCAACCCCTAACCAACCTGATGAGGATTTGCCACGAGGTATGGCATCGGTCAAATTGGTAAGGCCCTGTAGATAAGCTTAGAAAGTATAGGGTTGAGGAATTTAGAGCTAAAATCAAGGATGATGCTGAAAGAACCGAGTTCTGGCTCGAGAATACTGTGTGAGTGTTAGATGAATTGTCGTACACACTCGAGGAGTGTTTAAAGTGTGTCGTGCCCCTCCTGAAGGATACTGCATACCACTGGTGGAAGATTGTATCCTCGGTAGTGCCAAAGAAAAATATCACTTGGGATTTCTTCCAAATAGAGTTTAGGAAGAAATACATTAGCCAAAGGTTTTAAGATTCGAAGCGAAAGGAGTTCCTGGAACTCAAGCAGAGGAATAAAACTGTAGCAGAATACGAAAGAGAGTTTGTAAGGCTAAATCAATACGCAACTGAATGGGTCCAAACTGAGTCAGAAATGTGTAAACTCTTCGGGGAAGGTTTGAATGAGGAAATCAAATTGTTGATTGGGATCCTTGAAATACGGGAGTTTGCCGCATTGGCTGATCGGGCCAAGAAGGCCGATAAGCTTAATAATGAAAGAAAGAAAGCTAAGAGAGAGGCTCGAGTTGCGAGCAAGAGGTCCAGTGGTAGAACACTCTCGTTTTCCATAAAGAAATCAAGGAGCCAAAATGAACGCTCCACTTCATCGGTAAGATATTCAGGTAGAGTAAGAGGCTCTAAACAACAAAGCCAGAAGTCTTCCTCCCCAATGGTGACTAGTGTAGGGAGTGTAGATAATCAAAAGCTGAAGTGTAAGAGTTGCAACAAATTTCACTTCAGAGAGTGCCGAATGAAGAGTGGTGCGTGTTTCAGATGTGGTCCTCTTGACCACTTTCTCAGAGACTGCCTAGAACGAGTCGAAAAAGAAGTGGAAGTAGCCCCGAAGTCGAGTACTCCCATTTCACGGGGTAGACCTCCAAGATATCCCAGAAGTGCTAGTGGCAGTCGAGTTGCAGCTAAAGATACTGCAAAACCAAAAGCTCGAGCCCCAGCAAGAACGTATGCGATATGCGCTCAAGAGGAAGCCTCTTCTCCTGATGTCATCATGATACTTTTTCTCTTTTCAATACATGTGTTATTGCCTTAATTGACCTGGGGTCGACGCATTCATATATTTACATGAGATTGGTATCTAGTATGAATATACCCATTGAACCTACAGAATTTATTATTAGAGTGTTGAACCAGCTAGGTAAATCAGTCATGGTTGATAAAGTCTGTAAGAATTGTCCTTTGACGATTCAGGGTCATTGTTTTCCGGCTAACCTTATGTTGTTACCATTTGATGAATTTGATGTAATACTTGGTATGGATTGGTTAGCCCTGCATGATGTAACAATAAATTGTGGTAGCAAGTATATTAAATTTAAATGCCCAGATGGTGAGATTCTATGGGTTGATTTAAGAGAATTGGGTACACCACCGGTTATAATCACAGCAATGGTTGCTTAGAGATATATGAGAAAAGGGTATGAAGCCTACCTTGCATTTGTATTGAACACTAAGGAGACAGAGTTGAAAATTGAGTCTGTGTCGATAGTATGTGAGTACCTAGATGTATTCCCAAAAGAATTACCCAGATTACCTCCTGAAAGGGAGATAGAGTTTGGTATTGAATTGGTGCCAGGAACAGCTCCCATTTCAATTGCTCCGTACAAAATGGCGCCAATCGAGCTGAAAGAGTTAAAAGCCCAGTTGCAAGAGCTGACGGATAAAGGTTTTACAAGGCAAAGTTTTTCACCTTGAGGTGCCCCCGTACTGTTTTTAAAGAAGAAAGATGGCTCGATGAGGTTATGTATAGATTACCGCCAACTGAACAAGGTAACTATAAAAAATAAGTTCCTTTGCCAAGGATCGAGGATTTGTTCGACCAGTTGAGAGGAGCCACCGTGTTCTCTAAGATAGACTTGAGGTCTGGCTATTATCAACTACAAGTTAAAGAATCGAATGTACCTAAAATAGCTTTCAGAACGAGGTACGATCATTATGAATTTCTCGTCATGCCGTTTGGGTTAACAAATGCATCGGCCGTATTTATGGACCTAATCAATAGGATCTTTCGGCCATACTTTGATAAGTTTGTCGTAGTGTTCATTGACGATATCTTGATTTATTCCAAAGATGGGACAGAACATACGAAGCACCTAAGAGCTGTGCTACAGACCTTGTGGGAAAAGCAACTGTATGCTAAATTTAGCAAGAGTGAATTTTGCCTCCAAGAAGTCGGATTTTTGGGTCATATTGTTTCAAGTGAAGGCATCCGAGTTGATCTAAGTAAAATCTCTGCTATCGTCGAGTGGAAACCACCTAAAATTGTAACCAAGGTTAGAAGCTTTTTGGGCTTAGCCAGTTACTAACGAAGGTTTGTGAAAGGATTCTCCATGATAGCAACTCCAATAACGAGATTGCTATAGAAAGATGTTAAATTTGAATGGATGGAAAAGTGTCAACAAAGTTTTGAGAAGTTAAAGACACTGTTGATTGAAGCTCCTGTTTTGGTATTGCCTAAGTCGGGAAAAGAGTTTGTGGTCTCCAGTGATGCATCCTTAAATGGATTGGGTTGTGTACTTATGCAAGATGGCAAAGTAATAGCCTATGCTTCACGATTGTTGAAACCGCACGAGAAGAACTATCCGAAACACGACCTAGAACTTGTCGCCATTGTTTTTTCTTTAAAAATTTGGAGGCATTATTTATATGGTGAGACTTGCCGTATATTCATAGACCACAAGAGTTTGAAGTACTTAATGACTCAAAAACAATTAAATTTGAGATAACGGAGATTGTTAGAATTAAGTAAGGATTATGATCTGATCATTGACTATCACCCGGGAAAGGCTAATGTGGCCGCCGACGCATTAAGCAGAAAATCCTTATTTACATTGAGGGCCATGGATGCTCGATTGGCATTGTTTGATGATGGTTCAGTCTTGGCAGAGCTAGTGTAACACCCCTTACCCAATACCATCGCCGGAGTCGAGCACGAGGCATTACCTAACTTACTAATTCGGGGCATAAAATTTGCTTTTAAAATTAATTTATTTACATTCATTCAATATGTCCCTAAAAAGGGCCCTCGAGACCCTAAAACATGCAATTGAAATGGTTCGGGACCAAACCTAGAACATTAAAAATTTTCTGAATACTTAGACAAATCAAAACAATTTATTTCATTATTCCTTATAAAACTGCCCACCTGCGTCATAGTCACTAAATAAATCATAACTCAAGTAAAAAAACTCAAAATTTAAATTCGTAAATTTTCCCTGAAACTAGACTCATATATCTTCTTATGAAATTTTTTCCAGAATTTTTGTTCTAGCCAATTAGTACAGTTTATTAGTTAAAGTTTCCCCTGTTGCACTATTCTACTACTCTGACCTCTCCTCACTACGAATCAATTTTCTCCCTGTACAGAATTTAAATAACCATTCTGCTTATTTCTCTTGAAAGGAATCTAGAAATATAAACTATAACTCCTAATTATTTTTTGTAAAATTTTTAGTAAAATTATAAAGTCAGAATAGGGGACTCAGAAATCACTTTGACCCTATCTCACTAAAATTCAAATATCTCTTAATATACACTTCTTTTGCTTACTCTGTTTCTTTCATATGAAAATAGACTCAATAATATTTAATTTTATATCTCATTCATCACCTAATTACATTTCTACTATTCTTGGTGATTTTTTAAGATCACATCACTACTGCTATTCAATACTGTTTTAATGCTAATTTCACTTTTTGATTATTTCTTTGTATTAACTACCATTTAGGCATACATAACACCGAAACATGTTCTTCATTAGCCATTTCAATAGCTAATCAATATAAAATATTAACATACCATTCTTTGTCCATATCATAAGGACATACACACAAAATTGCTAAGTCCCTATACATGCCATAAACTAGAACGTTTGTAAACGAAGATACCCATTTGGTAACTTGATAGTCGATAGTGTGAAGTGATCTCCGAACGACCTCCAACCCGAGCTTGCTTTTAAGTACTCTGTAACATAGGAAAGTGAAAGAAGTATGCTTATAAAGCTTAGTAAGTTAACATGTAAAATAATAAGCATTAGCAATCAATTTAGCTTACTACTATGTTGTCATAATTTGCTTAAATAATGTTTAGTTCTTACCTTCCCATCTTACTCATCGATAACCTTACCAAAAGCTCAGAATACAAAAGGCACCTTACTTAATAGGTTGCTTACATACCTACAACATCTCACTTAACACATGAGTACTCTTTCATAATATAGGCATATTGTCAATCATGTCATAAAGTGTCACAAGCATAACTGAAAAGTCATCACTTACTTAATACTTGATAATCTCAATTACTTACAATCTCAATATTAAATAAGCCTTAAATGCATACCTGTACGCTTTCTTCATGTTCTCACCTTGTCGTTTATTTGACTTACTCTTTGGATTACTCGAGAACCTTTTTCCTTTTTGAACTTACCATTGCCATGTCTTGACATGGTTTTACGTGGTATCGTTGCCTTATGAACTCACCAATGCCATGCCTTGGCATGGTCTTACATGGGACCTTTGCCTTATAGTAACTCATCAATGTCATGTCTTGACATGGTCTTACATGATTTCCTTGCCTTATAGAACTTATCAATGCCATGTCTTGGCATGGTCTTACATGATATCCTTATCTTACCAAATGCCATGTTCCAAACATGGTCTTACATGGTATCCTTGTCTTAGTGCCAATGCCAAATCTTGATGTGGTCTTACATAGAGTCCTTAATCAATGCCGATGCCATGTCTTGACATGGTCTTACATGGTATCCTTAACCGTCAAGTTCTCTTTAAATGCCATGTTATGAACATGGACTTTTCCATCAATTCTTCCTTAATGCCATGGTACACCCATGGACTTTGAGATATCAATACCTTGTCAAGTCATAGATAAAACATACTTGCTCAAATTCTCAAGGTTAGTCGCATAACTCAATAATAACAATACTAATAACAATAATTCCATAATAATAAAATGCTATTCAAATTACATACTTACATTCTCAATCTTATCATATCATCAACTTAACTTATTCTCATCAAACTATGCTAGTCAATACTTTCTTATTATCATACAAAGCCATAATACAAAATATAGTATTACATATAAATTATACAAGTTCTCTTTCCAATGTCGAATTATTATCGAACATTAATCATTATATCTGAAACTCAATACTAAAGTATTTATGGCCAAAATATCAATTTATCATTCAAATATGCATAATTAAATGCTTATTAAACATATGAACTTACCTCGATACCAAAACAACCATTTTACCAACTTTCCTGATTTTTGGTTTTTCTCCCGTTCTAGGTCCAAATCTCACTTTCTGAGATCTAAAACATCATATTTCACTTATTTAATTAATTTAATATTCAAAACATTCCCTAACTCAAACTTTGGAAAAATTACAATTTTGCCCCTAAACCTTTGTAGAATTACGATTTTTACCCCTAGGCTCAGAAATTAAAATTTATCAATTTTTCTTATGTTTTATGACACATTGAACATTGTTCCCTTATATGGAAACATCAAATTCCCACTCTATCATGTACTTATGAACACTAGGTATTTTTACCGATTATGTTGTTTTACTTGTTTTCACTTAAAATCGGTTAGCAAAAGTTGTTTAACATAATTTCAAGCTTCATATTATACCATAAAACATCAAAATAAACACATTTAAACTATGGGTATTTTTCCAAATATGAACCCTAGCATGAATTATTGCTAGAATAAGCTAAATCAAGTTACCAGGACTCCAAAAACGTAAAGAACATTAAAAACGAGGCTAGAACAGACTTACTATTGAGCTTGGAAAGCTTGGAAACCCTAACCATGGCTTCCCCCATGCTATATTAGGCCTCCATGAAGAAGATGGACCAATTTTAGCTTTATTTTCCCTTTTTAATTCTTTTAATTACTAAATGACCAAAATACCCTTAAAGGCTTTTCTTTCAAATTTGTCCTATTCTTGCCCATTTTTGTCCAAAATTAAATATAATGGTCTAATTCTAAATAAGGACCTCCACTTTAAGAACCCATTTCAATTAAATCCCCTTTATTATCTAGAACACATATTTTGCTAATTTTACAATTTAGTCCTAATTATCAAATTAGGCACTTATACATAAAAATTATTCACGAAATTTTCACAAAATTATTCAATCAATAAATAAACCTTAAAACTTAATCGAAATAAAATATTTAAAATTTTTTTGACCTCGGATTCGTGGTTTTGCAACCACTATTTCGTTTAGGCCCTATTTTGGGATGTTATAGCTAAAGGCTAGGCCGAAATTTCTTCAGGAAATCTATAATGCTCAAACTAATGATGAAGATTTAAAAGCTAAAAGGAGTCAATGTGAGTCACGTATTGAATCAGATTTTTGGATTGGTTCTGATGGATGTTTGATGTTCAGAGATAGGGTTTGTGTACCCAAAGACAATGAACTTATACAGAAAATCTTGCAAGAAGCACATAATAGCCGTTTGTCAATTCACCCGGGAAGTACCAAGATGTACAACAATTTGAAGAAAATGTACTGGTGGAATGGTATGAAAAAAGATATTTCTGAATTTGTATCAAAATGCCTGGTATGTCAGCAAAATAAACCTGAACATCAAGTACCTTCAGGTTTGTTACAGCTTGTGATGGTCCCCGAGTAGAAGTGGGACAGAGTTACTATGGATTTCATGACAGGATTACCATTAACTCCGAAAAAAAGATGTCATATGGGTTGTAGTGGACAAGTTGATGAAGTCGGCTCATTTTATTCCGGTAAGGACAGATTATCCTCTCGATAAGTTGGTCGAATTATACATTTCTGAGATCGTGAGATTACATGGGGTACCACTGTCAATTATTTCAGACAGAGACCCGAGGTTCACTTCAAGATTCTAGAAGAAATTACAAGTAGCCTTCGGAACGAAGTTGAGCTTTAGTACAGCTTTTCACCGGCAAACTAATGGTCAGTCTGAGCGAATGATTTAGATCCTTGAGGATATGTTGCAATGTTGCATCCTCGAATTTCAGGGCAGCTGGGAAAAATACTTGTCGTTGGTTGAATTTACCTATAACAACAGTTTTCAAACAAGTTTGAAGATGGCACCTTATGAAGCCTTATGTGGCAGGAAGTGTCGAACTCCATTGTACTGGACAGAACTCAAGGAAAGTAAGATTTATGGAGTTGATCTGATTAAGGAAACTGAAGAGAAAGTTAAAGTGATACGAGATTGTTTAAAAGCAGCATCGAATAGGCAAAAGTCGTATGTTGACCTGAAAAGAAAGGAAATTGAGTTCCAAGTTAGAGATAAAGTATTCTTGAAAGTATCTCCATGGAAGAAAGTGTTGAGATTTGGTCGGAAAGGCAAGCTGAGCCTGCGGTTTATCGGACCGTACGATATCACCGAAAAAGTTTAACCATTAGTCTATCGTTTGGAATTGCCACCCGAACTGGAAAAGATTCACAATGTGTTCTATGTATTTATGTTAAGGCGATGTCGATCAGACCCCTCTCATGTGATTTCTTCGGCAGAGATTGAAGTTCGACCGGACATGACATATGGAAAAAAACCAGTTAAGATTTTGGCCAGTGAAATTAAATAGCTGAGGAATAAAAATGTGGCTTTAGTAAAAGTTTTATGGCATCGACATGGTGTAGAAGAGGCTACATGGGTGCCGAAAGAAACCATGAGAAGCTAATATCCTAACCTGTTTACTGGTAAGACTTTTGAGGATGAAAGTTCCTAAGGGGGAGAAATGTAACATCCCAAAATAGGGCCTAGTAAGAATAGTGGTTTAGGGACCACAAATCTGACATCAATGATAAACATATTAATTTACATGATTCTTGTGTTTAATTTGGTTTGTTTCTATATTAATCCCTACTTAATTGGTGTTTTTATGATTTAATCTTGTTAGGGATGCAATTGGTCAAAAATGAGCAAAAAGGGGCCAAATTGAAAGACAAATTGTTGAATTGGGGCCAAATTAAAAGGATGGAGAAAGCTAAGGATTTATCATATATTTTGACTTTGTAAAAAGCTAAAAATAAGAAGATATTATTTTATTAATTTAGGTTAGGCTATTTTTAGTAAACCCCATGTATATAAATAGGGGCTTTTAGTTCTTAGGAAATCATCCTTGTCTTTACATTCCTATTTCATTTAGGAATTGAATTACTCTATCTTGTATTTCCTTCTTCAATTTGGAATTGGAATATCATTTCTTTTCTCTTCAATTGACGTTACATTTTGTAGCATTGTCTCCAATTTTTTTTTCTTTTCCATAATTGGGCCAATTGCTCTCCAAGTCCTTTCCATTCATTTCTTCACCATAATCACCAAACTTCTTTCCAAGCTCACTAAGCATGAACAATTTCATGCTTAACTAAATTCTATCTTAGCTTTAGGCAGTGTTCTTTCTAGTCGAGAACTGTGAGAATCGTACTCGCACCTAAAATCCTTCCAATAGGTATTCACCTTTTTCCTAAGTATTGGGATTAACAACTCATCCCTTAAGGATAATTCGATTTCAAGTCAAAAAGAGCTCTTTGGGTTGGAGTCGTGTTTTCTGATAGTTGGAGAAACGAATCGGCCATGCTGTATTTGGATCTTCGAGAATAAATCGCGGAAGAGGTGATTGGGTTTAAACGACCCACGTGGTTGAGGCCGTTAATTCGAGTTGGGTTCTTCAGAATGCAAGGCTATTGAAATCTTGAATTGGGAACACGTGTATCTCGGTTAGACTATCGATAAGGGTTGGTTTGCAGGACGTACCGGGACCAGCTACGAGAGGAAGAATTGGTGGTTAGGACGTTTTTAATCACTGTAACCAGCTTATCGTTTGAAGGAGAAGATCAATTTTCGAGGATTGATTCTTGATACGAAATTACCGAGTCTAAGGCTAAGGCTTATTTTATCTGTTGCGAAATTCTAAATTTATTTTCTAATTTATTTAATTTATGCTGTTTCAATTACCTAATTTCTAAACATTTCAATAATCCTCGATTTACTTTTATTTCTAATTTTTGCAGGTACGATTGGAGTCGTGGGCATGACTATTGCCACAACCTTCAACACGACAGACAATTTGATCATAAGCTATACACGGAAGTGGATTATCGTATCTAATCCTTGTGGACTCGACCCTACTACCACTCTACTACTAATTAGAGTTATTTTTATAGGAATTATATTTAGTGGTTTTAATGCCCATCAAATTTTAGCGTCATTGCCGAGGATTAGAGATATGTTCTAACTTTGTTTGTCTACCTTATGACCAGATCAGAACCAGGAAATCTAGAGTTTGAGCCAGAAATTGAGAAATTGGCCCGAAAACTACGAAAAAAGTCATACAACGTGGTAAACGGACAAATCTCGGATTTGAAACTATATCTTACATTGAAGAAATTTTTGACGAACCAGACGAGATGGTCGAGCAAACTATACGCCAGCTCGCAGCGGCACCGGATGAATAACAGCCCTTATGTATAACCTATCTGGCAGGAGGAATGCCGTTCGAGCTAAAGTTGGGTTTGATCCATCTATTGCCCATTTTTTGTGGACTACAAGATGAAAATCCACACACCCACCTTAAGGAGTTCCATATGGTGTGTACAAGCATGAAGCCTCAGGGAGTAACAGAAGACCAAATCAAACTTCATGTTTTTCTGTTCTCATTAGCTGACTCTGCTAGAGAGTGGCTATTTTATTTACCTCCAAGATCTGTCAACACATGGGCTGGCATGTCTCGTTTGTTTCTTGACAGGTTCTTCCCTGCAGTCCAGGCGGCCGAACTAAGGAGGGACATCATAGGAATCCGTCAGAAGGACACTGAATCGCACTACAATTACTGGGAATGATACAAAAAGTTGTGCGCAAGCTGCCCACAACATGGACTGACTGAACAGTCACTCTTGCAGTATTTTTATGAGGGTTTACTCCCGATGGAAATGAAAATGATAGATGCTGCAAGTGGGGGCGCTTGTTAACATGACGCCTCAAAAAGTGAGAGAGTTGATTTCAACCATGGCTGCCAACTCTTAACAATTCCGATCGGTTACAAAACCCACGAGACGGGTTCATGGGTTAAGTTCTTTATCTCTAGAAGATAAGATTGATAAGCTGACTAATGTTGTTCAAACTTTTCTTTCAGTTAAAGCAGGCCCAGCATAGTTATACGGAATTTGCGCCAAGCCAGAACACCCAACAGACTCCTGTCCGATTTTACATGAGGATTCGACGGAACAAGAGAATTCTGTCGGGAACTTTCCAGGACCGCCCCAAAGGCAATATGACCCCTACTCGAACTCGTATAATGTGGGGTGGAAAGATCACCTAAATCTTAGTTATGGGTCGAGTCCGCGGTTCAATCAATCGTTCCAACAAAGGCCACCGCAGAATCAACAGATACCACTCCCAAAGTCATCTTTGGAAGCCATAGTGTAAAGGCTAGCCAATAGTACTGAGAAGTTTCAGCTAAAAATTGAAATGCATTTGTAGGAGTTAGATAAGCAAGTGAGCAAGTTTGTGCTCACAGTTAGCCGTTTGGAGTCCCAAGGTAAGTTGCTGTCCCAAACTGAGCCAAATCCTCAACACAATGTAAGCGCTATAATGTTAAGGAGCGAGAAGGTTTTGGAGCTCGCACCTGGCATGAGTCGTGCCCACGACACTGGTCGAGATGAGCAGAAACTTGACACAAAGGTTCCAGTAGAGTCAGCACTACAAAATTCATTTGCAATACCACCTCCGTTTCCTAGAAGACTTGTCCAATGTAAGAAGGAGCGAGACTAGAAGGAGATCCTCGACACCTTTTGAAAGGTGGAAATCAACATACCTTTTCTCGATACAATTAAGCAGATCCCACGATGTGTAAAATTCCTAAAAGAGTTATGCACGAGTAAAAGGAAACTTTTGGGCAATGAAAAGGTAAGTGTCGGAGAAAATGTCTTCGCCGTTTTGCAACAAAAAATACCACCCAAATGTAAAGATCAAGGTATGTTTTTCATATCTTGTAAAATAGGTAGTGTCGGTATTAAAAAAGCAATGTGTGACTTAGGCGTATCAATTAATGTTATGCTTTTATCAATTTATAAACTACATAACGCGGGTCCTTTAAAGGAAATAGGTGTGATTATTCAGCTTGCAGATAGATCCGTAGTACACCCGGAAGGAATGTTGGAGGATGTTCTTGTTAAGGTAAACGAGCTGATATTTCCTGCAGACTTCTACATCATCAACATGAAGGATGACAACTCGGTCAATTCGTTTGAGATACTTCTTGGAGACCATTCTTAAGTACCACACGAACGAAAATTGAAGTTTGGAGTGGAACACTTACCATGGATTTGGCAGTGAAGTGGTTAGGTTTAATGTTTATGAGGATATGTGACATCCCAATAATAAGTCACAAATTGTGCCTTGTAGGAATGTAGATTTCGATGTTAAGCAAAAGGAATTATCAATGATAAAAAAACCAATATGTGAAGCTGTCATGAAAGCCTCAAAATTAAAGCTGAAACTATTTCCAGAACATACAATAATTTCGACAGAGAAAAACGCAAACTTGAATGGAGAAGCTCAAAGACACCTCAACCCACTAATCATAGGGGAATCCAGAAAGGGCTTCAAAGATAATGGGCAAAGGTCGAAACTTTTCTGCAAGAACATCCAAGTGCACGAGATGGAAAAATTAAGTCTCAATGAGCTAAACGGATAATATTTATGGTCGTCGAGCTAATGACGTTAAACAAAAGCGCTTTTTGGGAGGCAACCCAAATTTATTTTCATTTATTTAATTTTGAGTTTTAGTAAGATTTAGGTTGTAAATAATAAAATTTTATTTAATCTAGTGAGTTTGCTATTTTCAGGAACGTAATGGAGGTTTTCCAGAAGTAGGATAATGATGGTGGCGTGGGCACACCGTGCTAAATGTTGACAATTATTTCCCAACGTCGACAACATCAATTGAAACACATGGGGAGTATTCTTAACCTTTCTCTTTGCTTGTTGTTTGAGTTACTAAACTTTATTGCATATAACACATGCTTGAGGACAAGCATAGATTAAGTAGGGGGTTGAGTTGGTAAGTAAATATGCATGACTATTGTTGCATGTCTCTCTTTTGTATGTGTTCAATCTTACATTGAATTCATTCGATAGTTATTTGACATTGAGCCTTTACTCTCATACTTAGTTAATTTGGAAAATTGGGCAAATTTTTTATTTTAAATGTTCAAGTATATAGAATAGTCGACATTTATGTTTTAAAGTTGATATATGTAGCTGAATTTTTTGTATAAATTGACTGTTTGAAAAAAAATTATATTTTCTTGTGCATAAATAAATAAATAAAATAAATAAAGGTTCAAGTTATGAGTGAAGTTTCGAAAACGTGACCGGATTGAGTAACCGAGGTAAGGTGCTTGGGTTGTCATCTTATCTCGTGTAAAAAGGTTCGAGTGAAAAGTCGATAACTTACAAACATTCCGCTAACTGAGCTTCCAAAAAAAGAAAAATTAAAAATAAATAAAGACTGTTTGAACTGAGTAATTGGGATAGGGTGCTTGGGTTGTCATCTTAGTTCGCGTAAAAAGGTTTGAACACGTCAATAATTTTATTTTTTCTAATGTGTAGTTAATTAATAATGCCTTGCAAATTAATTGGATTCAAACTCAATTTAATGAAATTATTTAGTTCACATATTTCAATTTTTTTTGACACTTGTTGATCAAACTATATATTTTGAGCATTTATTTATTTTTTTCCTAAGTTGTTTACATTGATTATGTATGCGGAAAAGAGGCCCGATTTTTAATAAATTGTAGAATCAATTTCAATGTTTGAAAGAACAACATGCTTGAGGGCAAGCATGAGCTAAGTAGGAGGAAGTTGATAAATATATTAATTTACATGATTCTTGTGTTTAGTTTGGTTTATTTCTATATTAATCCCTGCTTAATTGGGGTTTTTTATGATTTAATCTTTTCAGAGATGCAATTGGTCAAAAACGAGCAAAAAGGGGCCAAATTGAAAGACAAATTGTTGAATTGGGGCCAAATTAAAAGGATGGAGAAAGCTAAGGATTTATTATATATTTTGACTTTGTAAAAAGCTATAAATAGGAAGATATTATTTTATTATTTTATTTTATTATTTATTTTTATTTTTATTTTATTTTATTTTATTAATTTAGGTTAGGCTATTTTTAGTAAACCCCATGTATATAAATAGGGGCTTTTAGTTCTTAGGAAATCATCCTTGTCTTTACATTCCTATTTCATTTTGGAATTGAATTACTCTCTCTCTTATATTTCCTTCTTCAATTTGGAATTGGAATATCATTTCTTTTCTCTTCAATTGACGTTACATTTTGTAGCATTGTCTCCAATTTTTTTTTCTTTTCCATAATTGGGCCAATTGCTCTCCAAGTCCTTTCCATTCATTTCTTCACCATAATCACCAAACTTCTTTCCAAGCTCACCAAGCACGAACAATTTCATGCTTAACTAAATTCTATCTTAGCTTTAGGCAGATGTTCTTTCTAGTCAAGAATTGTGAGAATCGTACTCGCACCTAAAATCCTTCCAATCGGTATTCACCTTTTTCCTTAGTATCGGGATTGACAACTCATCCCTTAAGGATAATTCGATTTCAAGTCAAAAAGAGCTCGTTGGGTTGGAGTCGTGTTTTCTGACTGTTGGAGAAACGAATCGACTGTGCTGTATTTGGATCATCGAGAATAAATTAAGGAAGAGGTGATCGGGTTTAAACGGCCCACGCAGTTAGGGCCATTAATTCAAATTGGGATCTTCAGAATGCAAGGCTATTGAAATCTTGAATCAGGAACACGTGTATCTCGGTTAGACTATCGGCAAGGGTTGATTTGCAGGACGTACCAGGACCAGCTACAAGAGGAAGAATTAGTGGTTAGGACGTTCTTAATCACTATAACCAGCTTATCATTTGAAGGAGAAGATCAATTTTCGAGGATCGACTCTTGATACGAAATTATCAAGTCTAAGGCTAAGGCTTATTTTATCTGTTGCGAAATTCTGAATTTATTTTCTAATTTATTTAATTTATGTTGTTTCAATTACCTAATTTCTAAAAATTTCACAAATCCCCGATTTACTTTTATTTCTAATTTTGTAGGTACGATTGGATTCATGGGCACAACTATTTCTACGACCTTCGACACGACAGAAAATCTGATCATAAGCTATACACGGAAGCTGATTATCGCATCCAATCCTTGTGGACTCGACCCTACTGCCACTCTATTACTAATTAGAGTTATTTTTGTAGGAATTATATTTGGTGGTTTTAACGCCCATCAAAATATTTATTTTATGATTACTATGAGGTTTAGAGCATGAGAATATGCATGTGTTAAAATTTCATGAAGAAATTCTTTGAGTAAGGTGTCTAATTAGAAATTAAGGACTAAATTGAATAAATTGTAAAACTTGGATTCTAGGAGAAATTTGCATGAAATTGCTTTAGATTATAAATTAGAATGCCTTGGAGAGCAATTTGCTCAATTTCTAAGTTTTTGGAAAAAAATGGGTTTGCATGGATGAAATTTTAAAGAAATGGCTTAAGGGTATTTTGGTCATTTGGCATTTTAATGAAATAAAATGGGAAAAATGAACCAAAAATCAGCCATCTTCTCCCTTGTACTAGCCGAAATTCTCAAGCCCTCCATAGCTAGGGTTTTCAAGCTTTTCAAGCTCATTAACCCTAAGGAAAAAATTCCGGAGGTTGATTGAGAAAAACGATAGGTTTCAGAATAATCAAAACCTGACACCGAAACGAATACCAGGTAAGTTCGGATAACTTAAAGTAAACTCCTAATATGCCTATTTATATGATTTGTGAATGAATGATGTTTGTATTTATTGATGACATAAAAGTTTCATGCAATGCATCTTTGATAATGATATGTTGAAAAATGTCTCGGTTGAGGTTTAAAAAGAGAATTCGATAGATAAACCATGATTTACACGCGAATTGAGATCCTGCATGTGTTGCAGAAAGGATTTAGCCTGGACGGGTAATCTGTTGATCTCAATTATAAAAAAGAGCTAGCCCAGACGGGTGTTCCTTTGGATGATCGAGCCTCCCGAAGAATACATGTGCATTATGGATTTAGCCCGGACGGGTAATCTAATTAGGGTCTGAATTTAGGCTGGACTGGTAATTCAGATCCGAGCTCAATAAAGGTGTTTGTTGCTATAAGAGGATTTAGCTTGGACTGGCAATCCCGACATCACCTTATGAGTTTTGTAAATGGGGGATTTAGCTTGGACTGGTAATCCCGCCATAACATGTGAGGTCCACAGGAGTGCACACTTGAAATGATTATCCTTATGAATTGACGGTTAATGGATATTCCATCGAGATTTCTTAGAAACTCAACAGGATTAACATGAGAAGGATGTATATAAATGAAACGATGGATGATGAGTTCATCTAGGATAAATTACATGGTGCTTTGTTATGTGACTAACTCATTGATTGAGTGCATGTGATAGGGAACCATTTCATACTTGTTGGTTTCATTACCTATTATGGATGTATGCTAATTATTTGGTAAGTTTACTTTCTGGTTATTCGAGCTTACTAAGCATGTAAATGCTTACCCCTCTCCTTTCCCCTGTTTTACAGAGCTCGAGGACTTGTAAGGATTGGAAGACAGTTGGAGAGTCAGCACACTATCAACTAGACCGGCTTTGGTATAAAGACATTTCTGTTTTGTTCAATGGCATGTATAGGACTCTTGAGTATTTTGTTATATGTGTCAATTGATTTTCCAAATAAAGGCATGTAAAGATGTATCTTTTTTTTTTTTTTTGTATATGGCCATAGGAATTGGCTTATTTTGAAGTAGGCTATATGACCTACAAAATTTTCATGCATGTTTATATTCATATATGGTGGTTTGTTTCCAATTGACAATGAGTCACAAGAACGAGCCAATCTTTAATGTGTTAAAATGACATGGAAACCCATAAATACAAGATGGGAAATAATCTGGCCTGTGTGAAACCAATGATATTAGGTTTCTATGCAATAAGTTTTGCCAAGAACATTTATAAGAATATAATCATGTTTTGCTTTGCATGTGATAATCATTAAGTATAAGTGTTGAAAAGGGTGACCAAATGCTTGGAAAATAGCCTATTAGGGTCCACACGGTTGGGAACACGGGCGTCTGTCTAGGCCGTGTGTGACACACGGGCCACTGCCATGGGTGTGTGGTATGGCCGTGCGTCCCCTGCACCTAAAAGTTTAAGTCTGTGTTGTACACGGGCAGGCCACACGGGAGTGTGTCTTGGTCGTGTGCCCTAATGGTATGATAAGGTTAAAGTCAGTGTTGTACACGGGCTGAGGGCATGGGCTTGTCCCAAGCCACACGGACGTGTGTGATCACACAGCCCCACCCACATGGCCGTGTGACACTTCAAAGTAAAGGAAATTTTCCAAGGTACCCAAGTTTATCAAATGTCCCCAGTTTTATCCCGAACTGCCCCTAGGTATGTTTTAGGCCTCGAAGGCCTGTTTAAGGGACGAGACGTGCATGTTGAAAAGTTTTAAATTTGAGTGAAACCTCGGTAACACCTTGAACCCTATCCCGGCGTCAGATAAGGGTGAGGGGTGTTACACAGTCATCTCTTGATAGTGATCATATTAATCATTAAAAATACATAATGGTGACAATGAGATAAAATATGATTGAATTGAGTGAATTGATTTAACTCAAAGGAATCAATGATAACATATGAGGGTAACACACGCATGAAGAGGTTATTAGACAAAATATTTGGATGATTTGCTTTCGTAAACAGTATATAATAAGGAGTTTTCAATCATGGTACTTCTTGTGGACTGGCTCCATGATTAAGTAATTGTGAATTATTGGAACGATGCTTATTGATTTAAGTGCAATCGCTAGAGCCTAATTGTATATGTCTGATTGGTCCCTCTGCTAGCTCAACAAAAGCTCAATCGGACTACATTTGAATCATAAGAAAATTCTACGACTTTGGGAATAATTTAATTGAGTCAATTTATTCGATGTGGAATTAAATTAGGTGGTCATGAAAATTATTCAACTAGAGAATTTTCTTGAAAATTTAATTTGGAAAATTTGAATGATTTTGGGAAAATTAATTTTGATCAAGTAAATTTAAATTAATTAAATCAATTAAAATTAATATGATATTTTTGAAAGTTAATTTTCAAGTCAGACAATTTTCCTAATGAGCAATTGAACTTGAAAATTGGGCCTGAGATCGTAAATTGGGCCCGAGAGCCCAAAACCATGACCAAAGCAAAAATCAAGTCAAACCGAGCCCGGTATGTGAAACTTGACCAACGGTCCAAATGTTGGCTAAACCGGACAAGTCGGGTTGTCATTGACCTGGACCGAATCCGCAGCAGCTGAATCAGCTTGGGGTGCCATAAGGGTGTCGCACCTGAATCACTAGACATAACAATGTCGATGGCTAAGACGGCAGTGTTCCGGTGGCCAGTGGCGGTTGGTAGTCGGTGATTGAGTAGTGGAAGAGTTACATTCCTACTGGAATTCTACCAGAGAATTTGATTTTAGGTTAATTATTTTAAAAATAATATTATTTAATAGTTTAATATTAAATTTAATTCAATACTTATCTTAATAGTATTTTATTACTTTAAAATTAAAGTGATTATCTTAATATTAAATTTAATTTAATGTTTATCTACAAGATAAACATTTTATTATTTAATAACATTTAATATTAAATTTAATCTAATATTTATCTTGATAAATATTATATTAATTTAATATTAAAGTGATTGAATTTAATAATAGTTGAACTCTTTAAACTCTTTGTATATAAAGAGAGCATTGGGTCATTATTTATACATACTTGAATTCAAAAAAAAAGTTGTTGAGAGAAAATTCTCTGAAGAAATTATTCCAGAAAATTTTTAAAGATCTTTTTCTAATTTACAACTTGACCTAAAAGTTTAGAGAAATTAAAAAATTACCCCACTGGTAGTTTTTATGAAAATTTTTTTGATTCGAAACGAACCCACACTCGACAGACGTGAGCTTGAGGATAGCAGAGAAAACTACTTGGTCGAAACACTCATCCTAGATGAATCGAAAAGGTACAATTTTGATTAAGTGTTTATTACTTTAGATATCACAACCAATATTTTGTTTTGAAATTTTTTTAAAACTCTGGTTTTTCCCTAAATTTATTTTCCGCTAGATTTTCCAAACTCCTTTTTTCCAACAAGGCACACTATTCATGTCTTAAGACATGGCTTGCCAACGATTATTTTTCAACCTTGTCTTGAGACACACGTTGCAAGGATAGTTTTTAAGCCTGTAATTAACGCTTCCAACGGGTAGAATTCATCCCCAACGACAACAAATGTCCAAAAAGTTGTTGCTTGATAGAAATATACTTCAAGACTCAAGAGAGAGATATCCAAGCATCAAGATCAAGAGGAAATTTTGAAATATTTATTGTTTCATTTCTCTTGCAAATATTCTCTAGGATCTTAGTGTCAAATCTTTTATCATTCATTCTTATTTTATTTCTTTAAGAGTTTAATTTTTGTAAACACATACCTTGTAGAGGTCTCTTTTTTACTCTCTTTCATTTCACCAATTCTAAATTGAGAATGTTTTAGTTAAGCCACAATAACTAAGAAGTATCCTAGTTTAGCCATAAAATCTTGGGACAAAGGTTCTATCTAAGCCTTAATAAAAAGATAGTTTTGTAAATGTTATACATTCTCCTTGAAATGTATCAATTCTTATAGTGAATTAAAAAAATCCTTGGTTGAGGTATACCAAGGTAGTGGAGGTAGGCAATTGGGGTTGAACCACTGTAAATCAAATTATCCAAACTTTTCTTTCATTTATTCATCATTTAAAAAAGTTTGTAAATAATTTTAAAATACCAATTCACCCCTTCTTGGTATTTTCGAGCCTAACACATTTACATCAAAGTATGCAAGTCACACATATCCACTCAGAATAAACGTATGTCACACTATAAACATCACAAATGAATAAATCCATAGATGGATCTAGGATTAATTCTACTTGGGTCCTATCTGATGTACTATAACTCTAGTTAGTCACATCTATTTTTCCATCTTCTAAGAATCTGTAACACCCCGTACCCGAGTCCGTTACTGGAGTCGAACACAAGGTGCACACAGACTTAACTTAATCATTTCACAGTCCATTTAAAATTTTTCCAGACGAGCTGGTTACTGCATCACTGTCACCTTAAAAATCATATCTTGAGTTTCAAAGTTCGAAAATCAGTTTCGTAATTTTTCCCTGAAATTAGACTCATATGTCCATCTACATATTTTTTTCTAGAATGTTTAGTCGGGCCAATTAGTACAGTTTATTAGTTAAAGTCTCCCATGTTACAGGGGTCGACTACACTGACCTTCGCGCGTTACGACTTGAATATCTATCTGTACAGGGCTTCAATACTGATGCCGTTTGTTTCTATAGAAACTAGACTCAAAGAGGAATCTATAAATATATGACATGACTCCTAATTATCTCTGGTTAATTTACAATGAATTTACAAAGTCAGAACAGGGAATCCAGAAACCGTTCTGGCCCTGTCTCACGAAAACCTAAATATCTTTTAACATACAACTCATATGACCGTTTTGTTTCTTCCATATGAAAGTAGATTCATCAAGGTTAATTTACATAATTTATTCACTAATTAATTCCATTCCTGCTATTTTTAGTGATTTTTCACATCCACACCACTGCTGCTGACAGCATCTGCCTTTAAGGTAGACTTTACCTATTTCATAATTTCCATGATTCAATTGGCCCTTTTTGCATACATAGCACAAAGTGTGATCATGATTAACCATTCCAATGGCTAATCGTTTCAAAACAATTCCATACCTCATAATGATCAACATACAAACGATTATAGTACTATGCTAAAAACGTATATAAGCCATTTCCGCATGGCTATCAAGTTTACACAAAACCGAAAGGTACATGACCTACAACAAAAGGGTAGTCCTATACATGCCATTTCAAAGTTCAACCAAAATTGTACCAAAAAGGGGCTTCGACTTCGATGATCCCGATGATCCCGAATCCGATAGCTAACGAGCAAAATCTATAAAACAGAGAGCCAAAGCAACGGGGTAAGCATTTTAATGCTTAGTAAGTCTCAAGTAATGAAATCAGCTTTGACTAAAGTATTACATTCACATAGCTAAATGAATCACTTTATTAAACACATTCTCATAATCATACTTACTTCACACTTCATCAACATATACACACAAGGTATCAACCTATCTAAGAGCCGAAAGTTCGTTAGTCGATTGAACGAATACTATTTCAAACGAATCAACTTTTTTGATGCACATGAAAACGTACCTTATCGTTTGGGTTTTTTGAGCGTATTAATTGAATTTATTGCAGCACAAAACGCTCACCTTCAAACCAAGTTTCTTCGGAATCTAGCCGGATACAATCACAAGCACAATTGCCTTCGGGTCTTAACCCGGGTATAGCAACTCGCACAAATGCCTTCGGGTCTTAGCCCGGATATAACAACTCGCACAAATGCCTTCGGGTCTTAGCCCGGATATAATCACTAGCATAAATGCCTTCGGGACTTAGCCCGGGTATCATTCAAATGCTCATGTACACATATATCAATAATCACGACACATCCATATTTCATTCTCGTTACTAAGGCTCAAACACAGAACATTTATCAAACCTTTCCAATTTCGGCTCAATAGCCACACACAAAGAGCATGATTTCAATTGACTTTATAACTTAGTCCCTACGCACATTCGGCTGTCCGCCATAATATGACAAATCATTTCAATATAATTCAAGTAGGGTCATTACTCGAAGACTTACCTCGGACGTGGTCGAGCGATTTCGACGGCTATTCGACTACTTTTTCCTTCCCTTTATCGGATTTAGCTCCCCTTTGCTCTTGAGCTTAATTTAACAAATAAATTGATTTAATCAATTGAGCATCGAATGAGGAATTCAAGGTACGGAAATCATGAATCAAACTCAACACATTAGTTAGTCCTCTCCTTGGCCGAATTTTCTAAGCCAAGAATAGGCATCGATATGCTTGCCTCTAACCGAATGCATGCACACCAATTCCCCTCATGTGGCGAATATGCATGTCCATGTTGAGGCCGATTATACATAATACCACACAAAAAAAACAGCATACATTTTACTAACTAACGATTCCATATTGTAACTCAATACGCATCAACCATTTATTTCATAACCGAAACATCATCATATGCAAATATATACCTTGAGATGGTATATATGTCATACCAATACATCATATGCAAACATATGTACATATAGGTGCAAGGGCCGAATCTCAAGTTGCTTATATCCAAATATAAACACATATCCAATGCTCAAATCTTACCTACCATGCAATATGCATAAATCATACTCATGGATCTACCATGGCCGAATACATCACAACACCATACCATTTCAATTTGGTCATGGTTAAACAAAGAACTTAGTGTCTCACTCAAAAATGCTAAAAGAAAATCCAAGAGTCCTCAATTCCCCATCACATGTATCATTATCAAGCTTTATATTTACCATGCAATGGCACTAACACAACATCCACCTTGGCCGAATATCATTCCCATGACATAGCAAAGATTTGAACCATGGGCTAATAAGAACATCAAGTTAGCAACCAAAAACATGCATGAATCTCATGGCACAACATCAAACATACCTTAATCTAGGCACTAGTATGGCCAAACCTCCTCCTAATCCTCTTCCAAACCAAGCATGAAGCAAAATTCCTTCCTTCTTCCTTAGTATTTTCGGCCAAAAAAAGAATGAAAAAGGATGAACAATTTTTTTTTCTTTGCTTTCCTTCAACTCACGGCAAAAGGGGCTTCACTCACACATTCTCTTTTTTTTTTTTCATTCTTTATTACCCATACTTATTTGTTTATTTTTTTTCTCCCATGATGTACCAACATAACATGTCTAAGACATGTTTTGCCCATAATTCCTTGTCATGGCCGGCCACTAGCACTTGGGGAGGGGGGGAAATTTGACATGCAAGTCCTCCCTTTTGACTACATGCACTATTAGGTCCTTATAGATTAGCCTATCACTTTTCAAAAGTGTCACACAAGTCCTACTAACTGAATTCACATGCAATCGACTAAATCGAAGCTTGAAATTTTCACACATTCATAATTACATATTCTAGACAATAAATATTACGTTCAAACATTTCGGTGACTCAGTTTAGCGGTCCCGAAACCACTTCCCGACTAGGGTCAATTTTGGGCTGTCACAGAATCATCTGCTCTAATGCCTAAGACAAGGCATCTCCCCAATTGAACTTGATAGATGACATTATTCTTTCAATCGGTTTGATTAATTTCGATTAGATTAAGGACATTTACAGATTATCTTCTAATATAAGTTGTCTTTTTGTATTATGATTTGACAATGTAATACCGCTTAATATTAGTTAAACTTTAGATAATCAGTGAGTCAATATTTTCTTTCATTGCCTTTTACATGCAATAACCATTGAGGACAATATACAAAAGATATTAATAATATTGATGGATTATTTATGAAACCAATATGTTTAAAAAAAATTACAAGTGCATAGACGAAATCGCTACACTAAGGGCACTAGATCCCTACTCTAACATTCGTAATGCCTTTTAAAATAGATAAGGAAACATGAACATTTCCTTATGAAAATTATTTTGATGAAAGACATCCTTACAAAAGCAAAGCCAATACATATGAATCAAGAAATAAAAGAATTTTGCAAAAAAATAAAAAATACAAGACCTTGATAAAAAAATTAGAAAAAGTAGCTCATCATTTTATGTAATAAAAAACATAGAACTAGAAAGTAGAATGTCAGGATTAGTTATTAATTACAAACCTCTCAGTAAAGCTCTAAAATGGATCAGATACCCAAATCCCAAATAAAAATGATTTATTGCAAAAACTTTGCAATACCAATATTTTCTCAAAATTTTATATGAAATTATAACCTTCATAAATTTAAATAAAAGCAAGAAGAAAGATTCGAAACAACATTCACTAAACCATTTGAACAATATGAATAGAATGTAAAGGTTTTGGATTAAAAATGCTCCATCAAAATTTCAAAAATAATGAATAACATTTTTCATCCTTATTCCCAATTTATAGTAGTATACATAGATGATGTAGTAGTATTTTCTGAAAATCTAGAAAAGCACTTCTAGTATTTAAATATTTTTATCAAAATTATAAAAATAATGGTCTAGTTGTTTCTAAATCCAATATCAGTTTATTCCAAACCAAAGTAAGGTTTTTAGGTCATTTTGTTACTTAGAGAACCATTACCCCTAATAAAAAGATGTACAAAATTTGCTAACAAATTCTCAAATCAAATTCTTGACGTAGTCCAATTTCGAATATTTTTAGGTAGCTTAAATTATGTCATAGATTTTTATCTCGGTCACAATAAATTTTTATGCCCCTGTATGAATAGCTCAAAAAGAATCCAAAACCTTGGACAAATATTCACTCCAATATAGTTACTTAAATAAAAAAGCAAATCGTAGAGCTTCCTAGAAGATAAACTTCTTTAAGCAAATTTAAAATGTCATCTTTCACAAGTCTAGTGATTCTTTCTCGGTTAATATGACCAACTCTCAAATGCCAAAGGTACGCCTTATTAGAGTGAGAAGCTTTAAGTCTTTTATAGGATATTTTAGTCTAAGTAGTGTGTACATCTTCAGTTTGATAAATAGAGATTTTTTGACATTCATCCATTACAAATAAGATTGTGATTTCTAAATATTGCAATTTCATTATTAAAAGGTCATGGTCAAGCCGTCTTTATATAAACATGCAACGGAAATTAAGTTTCTTTTCAAACTTGGTACATAGAAAACGTCTTTTAAAATAAATTTCCTAAAATTATCAAAATAAAGATGCACATATCCCATTACTTCAACTACCACACTTGTCCCATTCCCGATCCACAATGATAAGCTCTTATCTCTTAGATCTTTTGTCTCCTCGAACCCCTGTTGAGAAACACAGACATGATTAGTGGCTCCCATACCTTTGCCTTTGGTAGCTAGGTTTTTTTTTCCACTCTTTACAGTTTGCCTTGAAGTGCTCCTTTTTGTTGCAAAAGAAGAATTTAGACTTAGATAAGTCTTTTGGCTTTCTAGTTCTCTTCCTTTCCACTTGTGGTGGCCCAGAGACCTTAACATTGCCTTTTTTTGGCGTGCTTTCCTTTCCCTTTTGGGGAAGAAGCAATGACTATATTCGCTTCTGGTCTTTGGACCGACTGATCTCTGTTGAACATCAACTCATAGGATTGTAACTCCTTCATGAGTTGTTTAAGCATTAGATTTTTGTTTCCAAGTTTATATGCGACCTAAAAACCAGTAAAATTCTTGGACAAACTTTTGAACACCATCTCCATTTGGGTGTTTTGGTCCAAATTGACCTCATTGTCTGTGACCTTGGCAGAGTAGCCCATAAGAGTGATCATGTGGTCTTTGACTGGAGTGTCGGGCTTTTTCTGGGCAATCATTAAGCTAGTTATAGCAAACTATTGAGCCAAGGTAGCTTGGCCTCCGAACATGTCTTCTAGCTTATCTACAATCACTTTAGCAGTCTTACATAGGGGTGAGGGTTCGATCGACTCAAGTGAAAAAATTTCAAGTTAATCAATTTGACGAGTCCTATTTTATCATACTATCTAGATTTGAAATGTTTTCGAATCAAGTCGATTCAAATCAAGTGAAATTGTACAAGTTAAATTAAAAAATTATGTAACACCCCTTACCCGTGTTTGACGTCGGAACAGGGTACGAGGCATTACCGGACTTAATCACTAATCATCGTATAAAAACCGATTCATAATTTCACTCTAATTTAAAACTTTTTCAAACACATTCAAGCTGTCCCTTAAAAAGAGCTTACAAGGCCCATATCATGCTTTAATTCAACCATACACATAGGCAAGCATGCACATTCATAAATTGCATCATTTAATTAATAACATAATCAAGACTATCTATATTAAATGACTTTATACAATAGAGACCTTCAAATAACATAGGTCAGTATTTTATGCCAATTCCTAGCAACTTAATAACAATTAAACGAGTCTCCATACATGCCAAAGACTTAAAATACTTTAAAACCTTTGTTTATCGATCAATAGTTTGATAGTGTGATTTAACCTCCGGCGACCTCCAACTCGAGCTAACATTTGCGACACTATAGGAAAAAGGAAAGGAAGGGAGTAAGCATTATAGCTTAGTAAGTAAGTACTTAAATATTAATAAACAATACATTATCATACTTTAAACAAAGTCACAATATGTTCCCGGAATATTACCATCACAAACACACATACTTTTACTATTACAATCATAAACAGGTTCAAAATAAGCTGTCTAGCAGAGTACCAGCAACTAAATTATTTATTTCTGGATCTACAGAACTCAAAATTACAAACCATTAATTTTCAGAATTTTCATAAAATTCTTAGTACATATATTCTTATCATAAAATTTTCAGAATTTTTGGTCTATCCAATTAGTACAGTTTATTCATTGAAGTTACCCCTATTTCACTGCTCAACTGTTCTGACCACTCTTCACTACGAATCAATTTTCTCCTTGTACAAAATTCAAAGGATGTTTTCATTTATTTCATTTGAAACTAGACTCATTAAGGATTTCAAGAATATAAATTATATCCCATAATTATTTTTGTACAATTTTTAATGATTTTTCCAAGTCAGAACAGGGGATCACGTAGTCATTCTGAACTAGTCTCTCAAAAACTTAAATATCTCATAATATAGAATTCCTTTGCTTGTTCTGTTTCTGTTATATGAAAATAGACTCATTAAGCTCTAATTTGATATCTCAGTCAGTCTCTGATTCAATTTCTACTATTTTTGTTAAATTTTTAGATTCACATCACTACAACTATCCAGAACAGTTTTATTTTCAATTTTGATCTTTCACACTTCAATTGTATTCATCACTTTCCCATAACTGTGACAGCCCTAAAGTGACCCTAGTCGGAAACCGGTTTCGGGACCGCTAAACCGAGTCACTAAATTATTTGAGTATGATAGTTACTGTCTGAATATATGAATATGCATGTGTGATAATTTCTTTATTGAATTTTTGCCTAATTATAGGTGAATTTTAGTGATTAGGACTTATGTGAGAAAATTTAGAAATGTGCTAGGCAAATGTAAGGTGGCCTATTAATACATGTGGGAAAAGGGTTGTCCTTGCATGTCAAATAACCCCTTTTCCTAAGGTGAGTGGCCGGCCATGACTAGGTGATGGGCAAGGAAAACATGTCCTAGACATGTTGGCCTAGTGCATGATGTAAGGAGAATAAAATAATAAAAAAGAAAAAGATAATGATGAAACAAAAAAAAATGGGTGTGGATGCTCTTTTGCCGTGAGAAACAAAGAAGAAAAAGGGGAAGAAAAATTTGTTGCTCATCCTTGGGTGCCTTGGCCGAATAGAAGAAAGGAAATTGAAAAAAAAAAAATATTGGCTCATCTTCCTCCTAGCTTAGCCGATCCTTCAAGAAGAAAAGGGAAGACTTAGCATTCGGTCACTTGAGCTTGAACTAAGGTATGGAATCCATGTTAGTCTTTGAAATCTTTGCATGTATGAAGCTAGTTACTAAGTCCTTTACTTGCTCATGTCAAAAAAAATTTGAAGGTGGTAGTAATACAAGTGTTCGGCCATGGAGGATGTTTAAGGGAGATGGTTGTTGCCTTTATGATGTAAGGAATAATTAGAAATGGGTGAAAGAAACAAGCCCTTGTTCTTGATTCTTCTTGCCCGATTCTAAGGGAGAAAAAGAGAGCAACCATGTGGTTTCTAAGCCATAAATAAGGTGACCCATGTTAGAAATTGTGATTTTGAGGTGACTAGAACATTCGGCCATGCATGTCATTTTCCTTGGTGAGTGTTTTGATGTTGTTGTGATGAAAGCATGGAGATGAGTGAGTTCGAATGTTTAACAAAAAGGAAATTTTGTGCCATTGAGTTCTTGTTGTTATGTGTGTGTGTGCATGAGTATTCGGCCATGCTATAGAATTTATGTTGCAAAATGATTAATTCTTAATGAGATGTATAATAGTACTTGTGAATGAGCTTGAGAGTATTTAAACAATTAGACATGAAAAGGGTGGTAATGAGGCTGAAAAATTGTTGGATGGTTAATTGGGTAAGGAATGAAGCATTCGACCATATGGGGTATAAATGGGCATAGGTGTTAAATACCTTGTATTGGAAACTTTGATAAATAAGTAGCAATAAATTAAGATGAGATTGAGTAAATTTTCAACTTAGTTGTGTTAAGTATTCGCAATAACCATAATAATGCATGTGAATGCCGTATGTTTGTGTTTGATGGAGAGATAAATTGTTTGATTTAGCTCAAGAGCAAAGGAAACTAGATTGGACAAAGGAAAGGAGAAAGCAAGCGAGTAGCTGATTTGGAACCATTCTACCCCAAACAAGGTAAGTCATTAAGCACATATGTTTGATATTGCTTAAATGATTGGAAAATCTATGCAATTGTGTTTAATGGAATGCTATATATATGTATAAATGAAATTGTATGTGTATGGAATGAGGATAATTGTTGAATGTAAAAGAAATAGTGGAATGTGTAGAAAGTTTGCTTTCGGCACTATGTGTGCAGGCAATACGTATGTATGGTGACGAGATTGGCACTAAGTGTGCGTGCTGGAAATATATGGCACTAAGTGTGCGTGCTGGAAATATATGGCACTAAATGTGCATGCTGGAAAAATACTGACCTTGGGTGTGCGAGCTCGAAGGGTATGGCACTATGTGTGCGGGCTTAAATTGCGTGGCACTAAGTGTGCGAAATCGAGTAGTAAGCACTGTGTGTGCATACGCTATATATATGGAGGGTGTGTCTCCATTGAATTGAGTATGGACAGCGGATCGGGTAAGTACCTCGAGCTCATGACGAATAGAGAATTCGTTCATGCTTGGGGATTGAATTTGGCAAGCCTTAAATCTATGTGATGATTGAAATTGTATGGTTGTGCTGGAAAATGAGTTAACGTGTAAAAATGCTTGATTATCTTGTTGTGTAGAATATGAAATGTGGACATATGACTTGGTACGAGATTGGACCGAAAGGTCCGAGGTATTACTGGTATAGATTCGATATGGATGAGTACCTAGCCTCGTTTGTTGTACATGTTGTAGTAACTTTATCGATGGATTGATGAATGCTTATGACTTACTGAGTTGTAAACTCACTCGGTGTTTTCTTGTCACCCATTTTAGGTCTCTCGGACTCTTATTGTTTGCGTGATCGGGACCGTCGTTGAAGTCATCACACCGGCTGAAATCTTGTGGTATTGTTTTCGTTGTTGAAGAACATTTGGCATGTATAGGCTATTATATTTTGTCGAATTGAGGGTTGTAAACTTTAAGCCATGTGAAAATGGCCTATGTGGTCGTCGAGTGGGATGCTAGAACTTATAGCCACGAGTCTTAGAAACTTTAATTTCGATAAGGTGGCCATAATTTGTGTCATGTATGATGGATGATTAAGGCCAAGGAAAGATTCATGAAATTGGCATAGTCTACTGCAGTAACTGTTGCGGACAGCAGCAGTGAGATGAGATTGAAAAATCACTAAAAATAGTAGAAGTAGAATTAAATAGTGAGTAAATTATGAAATTGAACCTTGATGAATCTATTTTTATATGGACTAAAGGAAACGACCATATGAGCAGTATACTGAGAAATATTAAAGTTCTCGTGAGACAGGGCCAGAACGGTTTCTGGGTCCCCTGTCACGACTTTGAAAATTTACCATAAATTATCCAGAAATAATTAGGAGTCATGCTTTATATGTACAGATTCCATTTTGAGTCTAGTTTCATTAGAAACAAACAGCACCAGTATTAAAGCCCTGTACAGATAGATATTCAAGTTGTAACACGCAAAGGTCAGAGCAGTCGATCCCTGTAACATGGGTGACTTTAACTAATAAACTGTACCAATTGGCCCTACCAAAAATTCTAGAAATAAATCCATGGATGGGTATGTGAGTCTAAATTCAGGGAAAATTTACGAAACCAGTTTCCGAGTTTTGAAACTCGAGATATGATTTTTAAGGCGACGGTGACGCAGTTTTCCAGCCTGACTGGAAATGTCAAATTGGTTGGTACCTTGAGAGGATTTGGCCGTTAACCCCTCATGTCCGACACCGGCGACGGTCACAAGTTAGGGGTGTTACAATAACAATCTTTCCAATTTCCAATCACATATCGAGCATATTGCTCATAAGTTACAAACGTATATACTTACACTTATCATCACAAAGTCATACACAATTTCATTTAATCAATTTCCCAGTTGAACGCTTCGAAATAATAACAGATACGCGATGGTATCGTACACAGCCCACCTTTAAAATCAAAGCTCTCTTGTACACATAGTGGCCTTCACTTAGCACCACTCATGTGACCTAGCTCGATTGTACACATAATTTTGGCTCTCTTGTACACATGGTGAACACTTAGTACCACCCATGTGACCTAGCCAGTTTATCTCGTAGCTCTCTTGTCTACATGGTGTCCTTCACCTGGAACCACGCATGCGACCTAGCTACATATATCTCGTAGCTCTCTTGTCTACATGGTGTACACATAGTATCACCCATGTGACCTAGCTACATCATAATGTCTCGTTGCTCTCTTGTACACATGATGTGCACTCAGCACCATACATGTGACCTAGCTACATACCATCTGTATCATCCAATCTTTCCGAAGGTTCAACCGGGATTTCTCTCTCTTTCTAATACTTGATTCCATACTTCCAATAGTCAATTATTATTCAAAAATCAGCTACAATACATAAAATATGCTGAAATACAAAAACATAATAAAGATAATGTATTATTTACATACAAACTTACATACTTTCTCATTTCCATGATTAATATTGAACATTTAAATCATCATAATTATACTTACTTTCAACACCTCGGCAATCATAGTAAATATATCAATTTTACATTGAAAAATGCATAAATCAATGCTTATTATACATATGAACTTACCTCGACACTAAAACGGCCATTTTACCAACTTTCCTGATTTTCGATTTTTCTCTCATTCTAGATTCAAATTTCATTTTTCGGGACCTAAAACATCAACTTTTACTTATATAATTAATGTACTATTCAAAAAAGTCCTTAACTCAAACTTTTGAAAAATTAAAGTTTTGCCCTTAAACTTTTACATATTTACACTTTTGCCCCTAGGCTCGAGAATTAAACTTAATCCCTTATTCTTATGTTTTATGACATGCTGATCATTTTTCCCTTCTATGGCAACATCAAATTCTCACTCTAACACATAGTTATGAACAATAACAACTTTTACCGATTAAGCCGTTTTACTCATTTTTGCTTAAAACCGCTTAGCAAAAGTTGTTTAACATAATTTCAGCCTTCATATTCTACCATAAAACATCAAAATAAACACATTTCACCTATGAGTATTTTTCCAAATATGAACCCTAGCTTAAATTATTGCTAGAATAAGCTTAATCAAGTTACTGGGATTCCAAAATCGTAAAGAACTTGAAAAACGGGGCTAGAACGGACTTACTATTGAGCTTGGAAAGCTTGAAAACCCTAGCCATGGCTTCCCCCATGCTAATTTCGGCCTCCATGAAAAAGATGAGTCAATTTTGGCTTTATTTTTCCTTTTTATTTCTTTTAATTACTAAATGACTAAAATGCCCTTAAGGCCCTTCTTTAAAATTTTGTCCTATTCATGCCCATTTTTGTCCAAAAGAAATATAATGGTCTAATTACCATTTAGGGACCTCCTCTTTAAACCCCCATTTAAATCAAGTACTTATGAATTAGAACACATATTTTGCAACTTTTGCAATTTAGTCCTAAAAGTCCAATTAAGCACTTTATCAGTAAAATTCTTAATGATATTTTTACACAATATTTTAATCAATAAATAAACCTTAAAACTTAATCAGAATAAATTTTTTGACTTCAAATTCATGGTTCTAAAACCATCGTTCCATTTAGGCCCTAAATCGGAACATTACTGAACTTCCATAAATAAGCCCTAATAGACAAATTAAACATGCAATCTATAAAATTTCTTATCAATACTTTAACACATGCATCTAATCACTCGGTAAATCATAAAAATTAATCGAAATAGACTTTTCTATCTCAAATTTATGGTTTCACAACCACTATTCCATTTAGGCCCTATTTTCGAGATGTTACAAATTAAACATGTCAAAATAAAATCTTATTACAATATAATAATTCCATGTCAGGGCATATAAATCAAAAACCATATATATTTGAAAACTTTTCAAAGTAAAATAATAAAAATACTTCAGTGTGAGAAACTTAAATCATTAATTAACTTATTTAGGTCCCAAAATTATTATTTTAGAAATTTTAAAATTTTGAACTTTTCTTATATACTTTTTAGAATTTCTTTTGAAATTTTAGAATTTCTTTTAAATTTTTTTATTTTTATATATTTTTTATCTTTTAATTTTTTGAATTTTTGTAATTTTTGTTGAGAGAGACCAATTCGCTCATTTTCAAACTTGATAGGGATTAAAAGGGTATTTACACCAAATTGTTATTCAAATTGTAAAATTTAACTCGATTCGAACTCAAAACTTGAATTACTTATTCAAGTTAACTCCAATAATTTGAATAATCTGATTTAATTAACTCGAAATTTGAATTTGTTTTCTATTTTTTCATCTTGAATCGAGTTTTGCTCACTCCTAGTTTTACAGCTCTCTAGTTGCTTATATAGAGTGTGGGTCACGCTTGCCAGCATATAGCAATAAGTTATCTCATTAGACTCTTCCCAGCATTTTCTACCCTCAGCTTGAGTGGTAGGAGGGCACTCAGTATCAATAACTGTTCTAGGTTTCTTACAGCTTAAGACAATTATCAGGCTCCTTTTCCATTCCTTATAGTTGTTTCCATTTAGTTTGTTTTCAGTGAGTATGTTCAATAAGGTTGTTAGCGTCATTTTCGAACTGAAAATAAAAACATTCATAAATTAATATTTTTGTATTAAGAAAATGTTTGAAATTTTTTTGCAACATTATGATATGCATTAAGATGATACATGCATCTTAAAACATTTGTAAGTTGTTACAATGATAATTCTCACACCCATTGAATCAAGCCACCATTGGGTGACTGTAGCGACGTAAAAATTTTAGTTTGGATTCGGGTCGCTAAATTGTGGCGATTTAGAAAATTGGAAGTTGAAATTTGGCTTTAGAATGAACCAGGAGTCGCCACCGATCCTTTTTCTAGGTGTGATCGGACACCTATTAGATTTTTTTTTAAAAAAAACGAGGAAAAGGCCGAGTTGAGGTCTACGTTAAAAATCAGAGAAAAATTAGGGTTCGGGAGTCGGTTACGCGCGAGGAAGGTATTAGCACCCTCGCGACGCCCAAAAATTGGTATCTCATAAACAAGTGTTGTCTTGATTTTCAAAAATATGAGTTCAAAGTAATATTCAATCGTGATCCGATTCAAAACACGAAAACTTTCAATTTTTGATTTCCCTTTTTTTGAGAAGGGTATACCGATTAAACACGAACCGACAAATTCCACACAACATAGCAATGGAACTGTCGACTTGGTATTAAACCGATATGTTGCCTTTGATTATCGAAATTAATTTAGAAACAAAAACGTGATTTTTTAAAACGTGTAAGACAAAACGAATACAGAAATAAATAAACAAATGAAAGGACTAGGTATACATATTTAAGCAAATGACAAACATCACAAAAAATATTAAAACAATAACCAAGCATGCAAGATTAAATATGACAATAATATTGAAAACGAAAAACATTGAATATACATATGTAAAAGTGACATTACGAATATATACGTAAAAATAGGGATGAAAAGATTTACATAATAATATTAATATGTGTACATGACGTATATATATACATATAATAAAGTACATGTATTGATAATATATATGATAAGAATAAAATAAATGTAATAATATACATATAAAAATATAAAATCTAGTTAAGACTATGGAAAATATATAAAACGACGTATGATTTAAAAAGATAACATTGAAAATATATATATACACAATGTAGAATCAGAATATATTTATATATATACATGTAATACATATTAAAAGAATACATATAATATACACATACTTCAAAATAATGTTAAAAGAGTAACTATTAATTATATTGCATGAAATATACATATACATTAGAAATGATAACGACATAGAATGAACTTACTAGTACATTACATGGATATGTTAAATGCGTGGGTATAAATAAACGGGACATTAGAAATACTCAATATGTATGGTGTTCAAAATATATACATAATGTGAAGTTAAAAATAATGTGCGAAAGTAGTTAAAATATATGTACATATTTATATGATAATATGTGAAATGTAATATAGCTTGAAAAATATATATGACGTATAAAAATACAATAAAAATATACACATTGAAATATATATATATATATATATATATATATATATACATAATATAACACTCAAATATTTATATGATACATACATGTTAAAAGATAATAAAAAACTATCGACAATGCTTCCCCAAATATATACAGGTATATATTTAAATGCACATGGTTATATTGAGAACACGTGTTCTTTAATATTATGTGGAATAATGTATAGAATACAATATTAAAATATTTACATAATACACATATTAAAATAACTAATAATAATATTCCATAAATATATATAGAACACATACGCATATCATACATAACACAATATACACCACTACATATATTAAATATAGTAAATATAATAAGAATATAAAGATTATAATTAATAATAATAATTAACAGAAAATAAGAAACAAATAATTTGAAAATAAAACCGTAATCTAGCAAAAAAGACTAAATCGAGCTCAAAACAGAATTTTAGGGCGAAATTCGAAATAAAATAAGCCACGGGACCGAATTGAAACGCGCATGAAACATGGGGGGACTGAAACAACAATATATCCGCTCTATCAAAACGCAGCGCATCAATAGGGATTAGATCACAAATCAGTTTAAATTTTAGGGTCGATTTGTAAATAAATATAAACCTGATTCAAACAACAAAAAATGCGGAAGGACCGATTGCACAAATATCCCATTGAGTTAAAAACACGCGGATCCTGAGGCGGGTTCGGGTCGAATCGGGTCGGGCCAAGTAAAACAGCGTCGTTTTGTTCATTAAAACTGGGGGTCCAAAACGGTGCGTTTTGACCCCCTATAAAAGTCAAAAAATTTTAAAAAAAATCATTTGAGTTAGGGGAGAAAGAAAAAAAAAAGGAGAGAAAAGGGAGAGAAGGGAGAGGGGAGCCCGGAGCGATTTCCGGCCAAGGGGGAGGGCTCCGGTCCGATCGCCAGACTGTTGCCGGCGCCGGCGCCGGCCACCGCTAATTTTTTTTTTTTTTCTCTTTTTTTGCTTTTTATTTCTTTATGTTTATTTGTAAATGTTTATGTATTTGTGGTGAAAAAAATAGACTTAAAACAGTTATTGAAATGAAGAACTACCTTCGGTTTTACTCACTTTTGAATCTTGATCTTTTGTATTCTACTTTGCTTGGATGTTATTTTGTGTTCAAACTCTAATTAGGCTGCTATTTTTGCTCTACAATCGAACCTTTCATCGTTTTATTTTTTCGAAAAAAACCGAACCCGTTACATTAGTTCTCTCTCGGCTTTATAGCCGATTACATGTGATTCCCACTGCTCTCTTGCTTATTTTATTTTCTGCTTCGCATGCTTCTTCGTTCCTTTCCTGTCCTCTTTTGTTTATGTGCAGGTGTGGAGGTGCAGGTGATGGGAATGTCAGACAGTATGGGGCGTGGTGGCCAAGGTTGGGCGTCTTTGGTGGGGTTCGGTCTTGGTCGGGACGCAAGTGGGGCTAGGGTTAGGTTCAGTGGGCCATTCGGGTTTGGGCTGGTGTTATGGGTTTAGGTTAGTTGGGGTTATTGGGTTTCTGTGTATTGGGTTTTGGGTTTGTAAGGGTTTGGGGGTTATTGAATGGGTTTAGTTAGGTTTAATGGGCTTAGGTGGGTCTAATATTGTTGTTTGGGTTAGCTAAGTCCTATTGTAATGTATTTGGGCCTGAGTCTCATAAACGGCCCAAAATTGGCCTATAACAGCTGCCCCTCTTTGCTCATTGTCATGTAACGGGAATAGAGCAAAGACATAAAGAAAGGCCAATTGTAACACCCCAAACCCGAGACCATCGCCGGTGTCGGACCCGAGGGTTAACAAACCAAGTTCACATGTTTTTGCCCACCAATTTGACATTTCCAGTCAGGCTGGAAAACTGCGTCACTGTCGCCTTAAAAATAATATCTCGAGTTTCAAAACTCGGAAACTGGTTTCGTAAATTTTCCCTGAATTTAGACTCATATATCCATCCATGGATTTATTTCTAGGATTTTTGGTCGGGCCAATTGGTACAGTTTATTAGTTAAAGTTACCCCTGTTACAGGGATCGACTGCTCTGACCTTCGCGTGGTATAACTTGAATATCTCTCTGTACAGGGCTTTAATGCTGGTGTCGTTTATTTCTAATGAAACTAGACTCAAAATGGAATCTGTACATATAAGGTATATCTCCTAATTCTTTTTGGATAATTTATAGTGAATTTTTAAAGTTGCGACAGGGAACCCAGAAACCATTCTGGCCCTGTCTCAAAATAGCTTTAATATCTCTTAACCTGTAACTCCTATGACCGTTTCGTTTCTTCCATATGAAAATAGACTCATCAAGGTTCATTTACATAGCTTATTCACTATCTAATTCCATTCCTATAAATTTTGGTGATTTTTCACATTCATGCCACTGCAGCTGGCAGCATCTGTTTTAAGATAGGACTTACCTATTTGGTGGTCTCCATGATTCAACTAGCCTTACCATACATAGGTTCATATATGATCATTTTAACCATGCCAATGGCTGATCATATGACCAACATTCCCATTTCAAGCCATAGCCACATCATGACACAAAATATATACATACAACCCACAATTAGTCTAAGTTCATGCTTCCTTTTCGAGCCATTTTCGCACGGCCGTACATACTTACATTACAACATATTTAACAAACAAGGGTAGTCCTATACATGCCATCTCAAGTTCAACCAAAATTTATACCAAAATGGAGGCTTGATAGTGTGGATGACTTCGACTTCAACGATCCCAAATCCGATTGCCTCGAGCGAAATCTAGAAAACTAAGAGCCAAAGCAACGGGTAAGCATTTTTATGCTTAGTAAGTCTCAAGGAATATAATGAACTATAATTTACAGCAATACATTCACATAGCCAAATGCATCATTTCATTAATACACATTCTTACTTCATACTTCATCATTATATAAGTTCGCAAAGCATCAATCAATTCAATAACTGAAATTCATTAGTCGATTGAGCGAATGTTGCTCAAACACGTCGACTTTCCAATGCACATATAACGTACCTTATCCTTTGGGCTTTCCGAGTGTACTAAATAAATTCATTTCAGCAACCAACACTCACCTCCAGCCCAAGATTCTTCGGAATATAACCGGATATAATCACGTGCACAAATGCCTTGGTCTTAGCCGGATAGAATAACTTCATACGAATGCCTTGGGCCTTAGCCCGGATATAGCCACTAGCACAATTGCCTTCGGTCTTAACCGGATATAATTTCAACATAATTGTCTTGGGCTTAGCCCGATATCATTCAATTTCTCATGCACACATACATCAATAATCATTGGACATACATATTTCATTTTCAGTTACTAAGGCTCAAACACAATTATAATCATTAGCATATTCGCCTTGGGACTTAGCCCGGGTAGAATTCAAATACTCATACACACATAATCAATAATCATACACATCCATACTTCATCTCACATAATTCAAGTAAGGTCACTTCTTGAGGACTTACCTCGGATGTTGTCGAACGGCTTTTTCGGCTATTCGATCACCTTTTCCTTCCCCTTGTCCAATTGTGGCCCTCTTAGCTCTTGAGCTAATTCAAACAAATTCAATTTATTAAAACCTCATTGTGCTTGCTTATGGCGAATATGACAAGGATTTTAAATGGTCATATGGCCACTCTTTAGCTTGAATACACAATGGTCATGCACATTTTATACTACATCAAGCAATTCAATACAATTTATTTGAGCATCAAGGAAATGCTAAGGCCTTCAATAGGCTACCCAAGGCCGAATATTCATGTACATGTTGAGGTCAATTTTGCACTTAATACCTCACAAAAACAGCATGCAATCTACTAATTGATGCTTTGCACATTGTGGCCCAAAACTTATAATATAGCATCAAGCACTTATATGTGTGCTAGGCGAATTGTGCTTGCAATTTCACAAGCATTCTTCCACATTTTCTTCTTTAAATCAATATATTCATCACTTAGTTCATAACCAAACATAATGTGCAATCATATATATGCATATATGAGCATGGCGAATTTTCAAGGTGTCCATAGCCATCCAAAACACAAATTTTTAACTAACATGCAAGAAGCATGAATCATGCTCAAGAATGCATCATGGCCAAATATGACAATCATGCTCCTTTTCAACTTTAATCATGATAAAACAAAGAGAAAACTCAAAATCTTACTCATGAGTAGAAAATCCATCATTGCATGCATCATCATCAAGCTTCACACTTAGCATGCAATGGCTTTATCACCATAACAACTTTGCCCAAATACCATTTCCATGGCATAACAAAGATTTGAGCCATGGCTAACATGCACATCAAGTTAGTGACCAAGTCATGCATGAAACTCCAAACACAACCTCATACATACCTTAATCTTGGTACAAGTATGGCCAAATCTCCTTCTAGTTCTCTTCTAAACCAAAAAATGGAGCAAAATCCCTTTCTTCCTCCTTATGATTTTCGGCCAAAAAGATGAGAAAGGATGAACAAATTTTTTTGTTTTTTCTTCTTGGTTGCACGGCAATGGGGAATGCTACTCTCTCACACATTTTTTTTTCATTCTTTTCTTACCCATGCTTATTTGTTTATGATTTCTCCCTAATGCCCAACAAAACATGTTTCATGACATGTTTAGCCCATATCTCTTTGTCATGGCGGCCATCACTTGTAAAAAGGGAATTTGACATGCAAGTCCATTATTTTGCATGCATGCTTTAATTAGTCATCACATATTTCCCTATTGTACTTTCAAAGTTCACTACTAAGTCCTTTCTTATAAATTAGCACCTAATTAATAAAAATCGAGACACGAAATATTTACGCATACCAATTCCACATACAATAAGCACGGAATATAACACTTAATTATTCTTGTGACTCGGTTTCGTGGTCCCGAAACCACTCTCCGACTAGGGTCACATTCGGGTGTCACAACTCTCCCCACTCAAGAGATTTTCGTCCCGAAAAGCTTACCGTAAATAGGTTCGGATATCGCTCTCTCATAGAGTTCTCGGTCTCCCAAGTAGCTTCTTCTATCCCGTGCTTGAGCCATAACACTTTCACTAGCGGAACCCGCTTGTTTCGCAACTCTTTCACTTCTCGTGATAGGATACGAATTGGTTCTTCCTCATAACTCATATTAGCTTGAATTTCAATTTCTGATGGACTAATCACGTGCGATGGATCGGATCTATAACGTCGAAGCATCGAAACGTGGAAGACATCGTGAACCTTTTTGAGTTCAGGGGGCAAAATCAAACGATATGCCACTGGACCGACTCGCTCTGATACCAATAAAATTGTAACACCCCAAACCCGAGACCATCGCCGGTGTCGGACCGAGGTTAACAAACCAAGTTCACATGTTTTGCCCACCAATTTGACATTTCCAGTCAGGCTGGAAAACTGCGTCACTGTCGCCTTAAAATCATATCTCGAGTTTCAAAACTCGGAAACTGGTTTCGTAAATTTTCCTGAATTTAGACTCATATATCCATCCATGGATTTATTTCTAGGATTTTTGGTCGGGCCAATTGGTACAGTTTATTAGTTAAAGTTACCCTGTTACAGGGATCGACTGCTCTGACCTTCGCGCGGTATAACTTGAATATCTCTCTGTACAGGGATTTAATGCTGGTGTCGTTTGTTTCTAATGAAACTAGACTCAAAATGGAATCTGTAAATATAAGGTATATCTCCTAATTCTTTTTGGATAATTTATAGTGAATTTTTAAAGTTGCGACAGGGAACCCAGAAACCATTCTGGCCCTGTCTCAAAATAGCTTTAATATCTCTTAACCTGTAACTCCTATGACCGTTTCGTTTCTTCCATATGAAAATAGACTCATCAAGGTTCATTTAAATAGCTTATTCACTATCTAATTCCATTCCTATAAATTTTGGTGATTTTTCACATTCATGCCACTGCAGCTGGCAGCATCTGTTTTAAGATAGGACTTACCTATTTGGTGGTCTCCATGATTCAACTAGCCTTACCATACATAGGTTCATATATGATCATTTTAACCATGCCAATGGCTGATCATATGACCAACATTCCCATTTCCAAGCCATAGCCACATCATGACACAAAATATATACATACAACCCACAATTAGTCTAAGTTCATGCTTCCTTTTGAGCCATTTTCGCATCGGCCGTACATACTTACATTACAACATATTTAACAAACAAGGGGTAGTCCTATACATGCCATCTCAAGTTCAACCAAAATTTATACCAAAATGGAGGCTTGATAGTGTGGATGACTTGACTTCAACGATCCCAAATCCGATTGCCTCGGCGAAATCTAGAAAACTAAGAGCCAAAGCAACGGGGTAAGCATTTTTATGCTTAGTAAGTCTCAAGGAATATAATGAACTATAATTTACAGCAATACATTCACATAGCCAAATGCATCATTTCATTAATACACATTCTTACTTCATACTTCATCATTATATAAGTTCGCAAAGCATCAATCAATTCAATAACTGAAATTCATTAGTCGATTGAGCGAATGTTGCTCAAACACGTCGACTTTCCAATGCACATATAACGTACCTTATCCTTTGGGCTTTCCGAGTGTACTAAATAAATTCATTTCAGCAACCAACACTCACCTCCAGCCCAAGATTCTTTGGAATATAACCGGATATAATCACGTGCACAAATACCTTCGGGTCTTAGCCCGGATAGAATAACTCGCACGAATGCCTTCGGGCCTTAGCCCGGATATAGCCACTAGCACAATTGCCTTCGGGTCTTAACTCGGATATAATTTCCAGCATAATTGTCTTCGGGCTTAGCCCGGATATCATTCAATTTCTCATGCACACATACATCAATAATCATTGGACATACATATTTCATTTTCGTTACTAAGGCTCAAACACAATTATAATCATTAGCATATTCGCCTTCGGGACTTAGCCCGGGTAGAATTCAAATACTCATACACACATAATCAATAATCATACACATCCATACTTCATCTCACATAATTCAAGTAAGGTCACTTCTTGAGGACTTACCTCGGATGTTGTCGAACGGCTTTTTCGGCTATTCGATCACCTTTTCCTTCCCCTTGTCCAATTGTGGCCCTCTTAGCTCTTGAGCTAATTCAAACAAATTCAATTTATTAAAACCTCATTGTGCTTGCTTATGGCCGAATATGACAAGGATTTTAAATGGTCATATGGCCACTCTTTAGCTTGAATACACAATGGTCATGCACATTTTATACTACATCAAGCAATTCAATACAATTTATTTGAGCATCAAGGAAATGCTAAGGCCTTCAATAGGCTACCCAAGGCCGAATATTCATGTACATGTTGAGGTCAATTTTGCACTTAATACCTCACAAAAACAGCATGCAATCTACTAATTGATGCTTTGCACATTGTGGCCCAAAACTTATAATATAGCATCAAGCACTTATATGTGTGCTAGGCGAATTGTGCTTGCAATTTCACAAGCATTCTTCCACATTTTCTTCTTTAAATCAATATATTCATCACTTAGTTCATAACCAAACATAATGTGCAATCATATATATGCATATATGAGCATGGCGAATTTTCAAGGTGTCCATAGCCATCCAAAACACAAATTTTAACTAACATGCAAGAAGCATGAATCATGCTCAAGAATGCATCATGGCCAAATATGACAATCATGCTCCTTTTCAACTTTAATCATGATAAAACAAAGAGAAAACTCAAAATCTTACTCATGAGTAGAAAATCCATCATTGCATGCATCATCATCAAGCTTCACACTTAGCATGCAATGGCTTTATCACCATAACAACTTTGCCCAAATACCATTTCCATGGCATAACAAAGATTTGAGCCATGGCTAACATGCACATCAAGTTAGTGACCAAGTCATGCATGAAACTCCAAACACAACCTCATACATACCTTAATCTTGGTACAAGTATGGCCAAATCTCCTTCTAGTTCTCTTCTAAACCAAAAATGGAGCAAAATCCTTTCTTCCTCCTTATGATTTTCGGCCAAAAGATGAGAAAGGATGAACAAATTTTTTGTTTTTTCTTCTTGGTTGCACGGCAATGGGGGAATGCTACTCTCTCACACACATTTTTTTTCATTCTTTTCTTACCCATGCTTATTTGTTTATGATTTCTCCTAATGCCCAACAAAACATGTTTCATGACATGTTTAGCCCATATCTCTTTGTCATGGCGGCCATCACTTGTAAAAAGGGAATTTGACATGCAAGTCCATTATTTTGCATGCATGCTTTAATTAGTCATCACATATTTCCCTATTGTACTTTCAAAGTTCACTACTAAGTCCTTTCTTATAAATTAGCACCTAATTAATAAAAATCGAGACACGAAATATTTACGCATACCAATTCCACATACAATAAGCACGGAATATAACACTTAATTATTCTTGTGACTCGGTTTCGTGGTCCCGAAACCACTCTCCGACTAGGGTCACATTCGGGGTGTCACACCAATTTTGCTCCATCTTGCCGAGTCTTGACTTCATTGGTGCTCTTCTTGTTCAAATAGTTTCCTTCTAGTCCATCTCATCTTGTAGCTTTGGTTCAATCCACCGCATTTTCTGATATATGTCTTGTAACTTTAAGGATATGAAATTTGCGACTTCAATCTGCTCTTTTATCACTTCAGTGAGACGAGATTCGTGATCTTCTCTTCTGTAACTCTAGCGAGGCAAGATCTGATATCCTCGATCAGCTCTACTGCAACTTCAAGGAGACCGGACCTGCAACTTTGACCTACTTCACCGCACTTCAGGGTATCCAAATCTCAGCAGGTGAACAGAGGCTCAACATATTCCTCGCAATATGGGTTGATTTTTGAAACATAGAAATTAAAAGCAGAAATTAAAAGGCTCAACTCACCTCTCGCAACATGAGTTAATAATTTGAAAAGTAGATTTTGAGAAACGAAAATTAAAGGCTCAACTCACCTCTCGCAATATGAGTTGATCTTTGAAAAGTAGATTTTGAAAAACGAAAATTAAAGGCTCAACTCACCTTTCACAATATGAATTAACTTTTGAAAATAGAATTTGAAAATACCTTAGCGTGCATAAGGCTCAACTCACTTCTACAATATGAGTTGATTTTAGATTTAATAGGAATTGAAATTACCTCAGCGTGCCCCGAGGTTCAACTCACTTCTCGCGATATGAGTTGATTTTGAAACATAAATTGAAATTTCCTCAACGTGTCTTGAGGCTCAACTCACCTCTCGCAATATGAGTTGATTTTCTTGGAAACATGAACTAAAAAGCAGAAATTGAAAATACCTCAGCGTGCCCTGAGGCTCAACTCACTTCTCGCAATATGAGTTGATTTTTGAAACATAAATTGAAATTACCTCAACGTGTCTTGAGGCTCAACTCACCTCTCGCAATATGAGCTGATTTTGTTGGAAAACATGAATTAAAAAGTAGAAATTGAAAATACCTCAGCGTGCCCTGAGGCTCAACTCACTTCTCGCAATATGAGTTGATTTTTGAAACATAAATTGAAATTACCTCAACGTGTCTTGAGGCTCAACTCACCTCTCGCAATATGAGCTGATTTTCTTGGAAAACATGAATTAAAAAGTAGAAATTGAAAATACCTCAGCGTGCCCTGAGGCTCAACTCACTTCTCGCGATATGAGTTGATTTTTGGAAAAAACAAAATTGGAGGACAGAAATTGAACATCAAAATATCAAAACTGTCATTTGGTAGAATTCAAGTGTCTTTTCATTTGATTCAATGTGACTCTCATTCCAGATTTCTTGCTCTGCTGGAGTACCTGTATATGCCATGCATGATGCACATGTTTGTCTTAAATACCTTTATGCCTACATGATTATGCAGTGCTCTTTAAGTATGTTTGTCGTATGTCTTTTTTCGTCTCGATTCTTGTGATGGTCTGCATTCATTACTTCGGCTCTTTGCCATGTACATGTCTTCAAGCTTCACGGGTAATCGACGTTTCTCAGGTGTCACTCTTTTGTCCCCAATTGAACTTTGTTCCTACTTTGAGGCTCTTGCGCTTATTAAATTTTCATCCAGGTAATGCTTAACATTTCTTTTGTTTAGAGCATGTCATTTCACCATTTATCATGTAAATAAACACATAATGATATGCATGAAAATGGTCAGCAGGACAAAAGGATATCTCATATTCCTTTATTTCAAATGTGGCAAACAAAGAAAGTTAACTAATGATAGTACAAATGTGCAAAGAAAAGATCGTATTCAATGAATACAAATGCTTTAGATATTCGACACATGAACTCTTCACGTTCCTCAATCAAGAATCTTTTAGAGTATGGCTCATTGCGTAGAAGATTTCGAGCTTTCAGAGATGCTTCAAATCTCGTAGTCTCACCGTTTGTCGTGATGATTTAGAACGCCTTGCCTTGTGTTTAATATTTGCTTCATTAGAACGCCTCTTGGGTTTTCATCCTAATCTTTTATGTTTAACCAAAGCGCCCTTTTCGGTTTTCACTCGATCCCTTTTTCTTCTCTTTTTTTAAATGCCCTTTCGGGTTTTTATCTCAGCGTAATATTTCTTCACCGTGCATCCGAGTTCACCGGATTCGACAACTCTTTCCCATCCATCTCGGTAAGGATCAAAGCTCCTCCTGAGAATGCCTTCTTTACGACGTACGGTCCTTCCCAGTTTGGTGCCCATTTCCCTCGCAGATCTTTTTGTATTGGGAGAATTTTTCTCAGCACGAGTTCTCCTTCGTGGAATTCTCTTGGTCGTACCTTCTTGTCATGGGCTGCGATCATTCTCTTTTGGTACATTTGCCCGTGACAAATTGCCCTTAGACGTTTTTCTTCAATGAGGTTCAACTGATCATATCGAGCTCGAATCCATTCTGCTTCTTCTAACTCTGATTCCATCAATACTCGCAGAGAGGGGATCTCAACCTCGATGGGTAGCACAGCTTCCATTCCATAGACTAGAGAGAAAGGAGTTGCTCCCGTAGACGTTCGCACAGATGTGCGATATGCAAACAAAGCAAATGGAAGTTTCTCGTGCCAATCTTTATATGTCTCAGTCATTTTCCCAATGATCCTCTTGATGTTCTTGTTAGCTGCCTCAACAGCCCCGTTCATCTTTGGGCGATAGGGCGAGGAATTATGATGTTTTATTTTGAATTGCTCGCACATTTCTTTCATCATCTTATTGTTCAGATTTGTGGCATTATCTGAAATGATTCTTTCAGGCAAACCATACCGGCAAATGATTTCCTTTTTCAAAAACTTGCAAACTACAGTCTTCGTCACATTAGCAAACGAAGCAGCTTCTATCCATTTTGTGAAGTAATCGATAACCACAAAAATGAATCGATGTCCATTTGATGCTTTTGGAGAAATTGGCCCTATAACATCCATGCCCCACATAGAAAAAGGCCACGGAGAAGTCATGACGTGAAGGGGCGAAGGGGCTACATGAATTTTATCACCATAGATTTGACATTTGTGGCATTTTCTGGCAAAACTAATACAGTCGCTTTCCATCGTCAACCAGTAGTAACCGAGTCTCATAATCTTTCCGCCATACTGAAACCATTGGCATGTGTCCCATGATTCCTTCATGGACATCTTCAAGTATCTTTCTGGCTTCGACATCATCCACGCATCTCAAAAGTATTTGATCCTTTCCCCTTTTATATAGGATATCCCCATCAAGAACGAATCCTGCTGCCATTCTTCTGATTTTTCTTTTGTCGTTCTCATTTGCTTGTTCGGGATAGCTTTGATTCTTGATATATTCTAAGATATCGTAGAACCATGGTCATCCGTCTGCCTCTTTCTCAATGCTACAACAGTGTGCAGGGACCTCGTATATGCTCATTTTGAGGGGCATTATTTCTGCTTCTTTACTTGCTTTGAACATTGAAGCCAAAGTGGCCAAGGCATCCGCCATTGGTTCTCTTCTCGTGGGAAGTAATGAAAAGTTATTTCTTTGAATTCCTTGATTAATCCACCACTAAATTGTTTGTACTTAATCAATTTTGAGTCCCTCACTTCCCACTCTCCACAATTTGGTAAATCACTAGGGTGAGTCTCCATACACCTCCAAGATCTCGATGTTTCGTTCGATAGTGCACGAAGCCCCATGATCTGAGCCTCATATTCTGCGATATTATTGGTACGAAGAAGTTCGGTCTTGCGGTGAAAGGATAATGATTCCGTCTGGTGATACCAGATTACTCCAATTCCATGCCCTAACGCATTCGACGCACCATCAAAGCACATCTTCCATGACCTCTCTTTTGATAACTCGGATTCTATTTCTGAGATGCACATTAAGTCTTCGTCTGGGAAATCGAATCTTAAAGGCTCATATTCTTCTGTTGTTCGAGTTGCTAGAAAATCAGCTATTGCGCTTCCTTTTATCGACTTCTGACTTACATAGGCAATGTCATATTCTGAGAGGAGAATCTGCCATCGCGCCATTCTTCCTAATAGTGCCGGCGATTCCATCATGTATTTTATCGGGTCCAGCTTTGAAATCAACCATATCGTATAGTACAACATGTATTGTCTAAGTCTCCGAGCTACCCAAACCAAGGCACAACAATATTTCTCAATGGACGAATACTTTGCCTCATAATCAGTGAACTTTTTGCTGAGGTAGTAGATCGCTTTTTCTTTCTTTCCTGACTCGTCGTGTTGCCCCAGTATGCAACCCATTGAACTTTCGAACACAGTCAAATACAATATCAAAGGTCTTCCAGGGGTTGGCGGTACTAGTACTAGAGGACTAGACAAATATTGTTTTATCTTATCAAAGGCCACCTGGCATTCCTCGTTCCATTCTCCCGGGTTATGTTTTCGAAGAAGCCGAAAGATTGGGTCGCATTGGTTGGTAAGTTGAGCGATAAATCGGGCAATGTAGTTTAATCTCCTAAAATCCTCTAACTTCCTTTTGCGTGCTTGAGGTGGTAATTCTTGGATGGCTTTTATTTTATCCGGATCAACCTCAATACCTCTTTTCTTGACAATGAAGCCTAGCAACTTTCCCGAGGTAGCCCCGAATGTACATTTGGCTGGATTAAGCTTTAGCTGAAACTTTCTCAGCCTCTCGAACAACTTCTTGAGGTTCACCACATGCTCTTCTTCCCCTCGGGATTTAGCAATCATGTCATCGACGTAGACCTCTATTTCTTTGTGCATCATGTCATGGAATAACGTTACCATAGCCCTCTGATATGTTGCCCCAGCATTCTTTAACCCGAATGGCATCACCTTGTAGCAAAACGTTCCCCACATTGTTATGAAGGTAGTTTTCTCCATATCCTCAGGGGCCATCTTGATCTGATTATACCCCGAGAATCCGTCCATGAAAGAAAACAATGAATGTTTTGCTGTGTTGTCCACCAACGTGTCAATATGTGGCAAGGGAAAATTATCTTTTGGGCTTGCTCGATTCAGTCATGTAATCCACGCACATTCGTACTTTTCCATCTTTCTTTGGTACCGGGACTATGTTAGCCACCCATTCTGGATATTTGGAGGATTGTAGGAAGCCAGCGTCAAACTGCTTTTTGACTTCCTCTTTTATCTTCAACAGCATTTCGGGTCTCATCCGTCTTAATTTTTGCTGGATGGGCTTGCATTCTGGCTTTAATGGGAGCTTATGGACCACTAAATCTTCATCTAGCCCGGCATGTCTGGTATGACCATGCGAAAACATCTTTGTATTCATGAGTAAAGTGATCAAACTATGCAGGTACTCTCTGAAATAGAAGTCCCAATCTTCACTTCTTGTTTCCTCTCTTGATTGCCCAAATTCTTTCGTTTCCACAGATTCTTCATGAGGCGAATCTGTTTATCCTCTTGCTCCACCATTCTTAACAATTCAGAGACGAGACATAATCTTGACATTTTCTTGACTTCAAATTCTCCTAAGCAAACAGCCTTCTCAAAATCGATTTCAAGATTCAGAAGCAGGCTTATTCATGTCGTCAATATCTCGAGCACCGAAAGTTGAAATGGAAAAGGAAGCTATAGGGGACATCCAAGTATTGGAAACAACAAACAAAATGTTATGTCATGGTAATGAGGCAAATGTAAAGATAGGCTATGAAATGAGAAAATGATCATGAAATTAGTGATAACGCGAAAAATCGTGACAAAATGCATCTTCATCGATATTCATTTAAATGATAAAGAGCGAATGAAAGCTCTTACAAAAGAATTCTGTATATCTAAGGACACAATAGAAGGTTAATGTTTAGCATTACTCAAGACTTATAAACTACAAGAAGCTCCTCAAGAGTCCAATTGTTCAACATAAAACCGGGAGGGCAAAGGCGTATCCTCGAGACATCTTTACTTGCACCAGCTTCTTTGTCGATGACATTTATATCGACATTCAAAACCCCTTTCAATTAACTTGACATGTTTCGTAGATCATCTTGTCCAGGTACAACATTCCCGCAGATGTAAATGTTTTTGACAAATGAGGGTACTCTATCGGTTCCCATCTGGTTCTCACCTAAAGTTCTTGCAATTCTTCTCTCTTGATCCTTCTTCCACTGTCTTCTTCTTTGGCGCATGTCATTTGGAACCCCAAACCGTATCGGGCCTTGTGGTACACTGGCTTTAAAGCCCTAACTATTCCTTGTAGATGTCTCCCTAAACCTCTTCTCGCACGAGCTCCTCTTCCTACAGTCAACTTGACACCCATTCTGGTATTTTTGACAGTTTGGCATCGAATTTTGTTTCCTTCAATGATGAAGGTGGCATTGACGAATTCGAGGGATCGAAAGGAACATTCCACTGCGTCCTTGCTTACTTCCAGGTATGGCGCATCAGCAGAGATAGATGCGACAATGTCTTCTTCACCCTCGACTGTGACCAAACAGCCATCCATGATAAATTTCACCTTTTGATGGAGGGATGATGGGACTGCTCCAGCGGAATGGATCCAAGGTCTTCCCAAAAGGCAATTATAAGAGGGTGTAATGTCCATGACTTGGAACTCGACCTCATAGATGTAAGGGCCCACTTCCAAAGGGATTTCGATCTTTCCCATGACTTCGCGCCTCGTCCCGTCGAATGCCCTTACCATGGAATGACAGGGCCTTAAGTAGGACAAATCCATCGGTATTCTGGAAAGCGTGGCCAATGGCATGACGTTTAATGCTGACCCATTATCGATGAGTACGTTCGGTATTATGTAGCCCTTGCAGCGAGTCGTGATATGCAGCGCTTTCACCGAGCCTCTACCATTTGGCGGTATCTCATCATCACTAAAAGAGATGAAATTGTCCGCATTCAGATTGTTTACCCATCTATCAAGCTTTTCGACAGATATGTTGTTGGCCACGTAAGCTTGATTTAACACCTTCAATAAAGCATTTCGATGTGGCTCAAATTTAACAAGAGAGATAGAACGAGATTCGTCTTTGTCGCTTGCTCAATTGTTCCACCACACTATACTCGCTGTGCTTAATAAATTTCAAGAATTCTTGAGCTTCTTCCTCATTCACAGGTTTTTTAGTTTCTTGCACGGGTGGAATTTCTTGCTCGACCTCGACTTCATGCATCACTGCTTTCCCTTTTTGTTTCAAGTCGCTACTTTTCTTTATCGGTTCAACTTCTTTAGAATAACACCGTCCACTACGGGTAAAATGACCTACTTCCCCAATGTCTTCAGTTGTGGCTTCAAGCTTTTCACCTTCAGGTGTAACGATGTTGACATCGTACTTCCACGGTACTGTTTTATTGTCCTTATAAGGGAAAGGAGATGGTACTTCAATTATCATTTTTGGTTTCACCGGCTCCTTCTTCGCGTCATAATAGATTATTAACGATTGATTCGGCGCTATATGGGAAACCCGATGATTGATTGTCGAGGCACATATTTCTCCTTTGTCGACCTCTTTGGCTTTACAAAAGATCCCAATCTCCTTATTGTCCATCATACTTTGCGATAAACTTCAATTCCTTACAGATGAATGTTATGCTCCCCAATACCATGGAGCTTGCAAAAACTGTGACCTTTTGCATCTTCTCCTTTGGATACTCCGTTAAAACGACAGAGCAACCCTTTCTCACTTAGTATCTCCCAGATTCTCTGCAGAGGTGTTCGTACTTCAGAAACCCATCTTCTATTTTGTTGTTTATCCTCCTCTCCCATCAAGCGCTCACATTCCCTCGGTGTGGTTTGGGAATGGATTCCGGTCAGATTGCCAGTACCATCGAATCGCAAAATGCCCGCATCGATGAGCCCTTGAACTCTCCTTTTGAAAGCAAGACAATTCTCGATAGAATGCCTCGGTTCCCGCATGGTATGCGTAACTAACATTTGGATCGTACCATTTGGGTATGGAGGTTTAAGGGGGCCATGTAATGGGGAGATATCAATTGTTTCTCCAGAAGTTTTGGGTACAATTCCCCATATGATATAGGAATAGGGGTGAATTGCATCTCTCGGATTGAGCTTTGTTGGTCTTGGTTCATTTCGGGTTGGCTTTGAGTGGGCGAGTGTTTTGTGGAAATGTGGTGACGGGCCTTTGGTTATTCATGGCGTATACAGGGTAAGACGGATGTGATGCTTGGTAGTAAGGTGTTTGAGGTGGGTAATAGAAATTGGGGTGGATAATTTGAGGTCGGGGTTGGTTAGAATACAAATTGGGAACGTAATGACTCCCAGTTCCCACCATGTGGGCTTCTGGCTCTTTCTTCCTTACGGGTGCTGCTTTTCTTGAGCCTTCTAATCCTTCCATTCTACCGCTCTTGACGGCATTCTCTATGAGTTCACCAGATATTACGATATCCGAAAAATCCTTCGTAGCACTTCCCACCAGCTTGTCATAGAACGGTGCTTTCGAGTATTGATGAAAAGGACATTATCTCGGTCTTAGTCGATGGAGGCTCCACTTGGGCGAGATATCTCTCCATCTTTGTGCATATTATCTAAAGGATTCTGCTGGTTTCTTCTCCATCATTTGCAAGGTCATACGGTCTGGCACCATCTCCGATACATGCTTGTACTGATCGCAAAATGCTGACGCCAAGTCCTTCCAGGATCGAATCTTTTCTCTACTAAGTTGATTGTACCACCGGAGAGCTGACCCTGTTAGACTATCTTGAAAGCAATGTATGAGTAGTTTGTCCCCGTTCACATAACCAGTCATTTTTCGACAAAACATGACTAGATGCGCCTTTGGACATTTTGTCCCATCATACTTCTCAAAATCAGGCACTTTAAACTTTGGGAGAAAAATCAGATCGGGTACCAGACTGAGTTCTTTGGCACCTAGTGCGGAGAAGACTTCAGTGCCTTCTATCGCTTTGAGTCTTTCCTCTAGACTCCTATATTTTGCATCATGGTTATCCGATTTCACCTTGTCTACCTCTGCTGGGTCATCCAGTGCGGAACTAGTGGATCGCAGGACTAGCCCCAGGCTTGACGCGAATATTCCTTGCCCCAAATTAGTGGGTGGAGCGGTGGCATGGGTCGATGTTCCAAGCGGTGGGTTCCCTTGAGTACACCCTCTTTGTGTTGTATATGCGAATGGTGGAGTGAATCACGGGGATAGAGTGGATCCCGATCGTGGTGAATTCTTGATCGAGATTCTTCAATGTCGGGGCTCGCATGGGTCCTTTCCCTTTAACTAGAGTGACATCATCTCCATCATTTTGGCCATTTGATCTCTTTGCTCGAGTGATTCCTCTCGAGATCTCATCATTAGGTCTCTCGTCTCTTGTTGTGATTTGGCCGTTGCTCTTGTAATTCTTTTGAGTCCTTTCCATCCTTTCAATTCTCTCATTGAATTCACTTCCATCACTCTAGCTCGTCGCTGCGTTTTATACTGATGACGTGGTTCCAGTCTTGTGGTATTTCAACTGCGAATTATATATTTTGTCTTCAGCGACCGAGTATGGGATATGCAATGTATGGATGAATGCATGAATGAATGTACGAATGTCAAAATGTTAGTATGTTAATTATGCAAGGAATGCAAAAATTGGTGTTAATTTCAAGGTAGCCTCATATTTAGGCATTTCATTGATCAACATAGCCTATTACACAAAGTTTCCATTTTCAACGGTTACACAAATTTCCTAGCCACATTGCCTTGTTTCTTTACTTGCTCTAAAAACTCGATATGTTCGATCTTTGGCTCGGAGGAATTGGTAGCGAGAACTTGGCTTCATCGATAATTGAACAACTTGCATAGCAGCTTTGCAATTTCATTGATCAAGAAGTCAAGTTGCATTTCTCTTTCTTTGAGAGATCCTTCATACGCGTGAATGTTCCTATCGTCTCGCTCACTCTTTTCTTCTAGAGCCTTGAGAGGCTATCTAATTGTTGTTGATGAGATTGCAGCATATTTTCTAGATCTCGTGTTTTCCTTTTTAATTCTTGATGTTCGATGACTATTTGCCAATTCTGCGATCGCTATTTCATACTCGGCGTTCTTCCTTCTTAACTCTATCAAAGCGCTTGCAGCCTTTTCCTCCTCTTTCTTTGCTTTTCCTTCCAAAACTCCATTCCTCCTTGATATTGCTAATTTCTTCCTTCCATTCTCATTGTCGACTTGCCCAACCCGCCATTCTTTATAGTGTTTCTTAATTTCTTATTTTCCAAATGAAGGTCCCTTAAGTCGTTTCTCACAATCTCGGCTTCTCTTTGTACCTTTTCGCTTCGGATCTTTCAACTTTGAATTTCAATCTTGATTGATAGTTTTCTTCTTGAAGGGCACTAAGGTCTCGAGACATCTTGGCCTTTTCTCGCTCAATTCTTGTCTTGCTATTTCTAGCTCGGGCGGCATTTCCTTCGAGAAAGGATTCGGATGGGGTGGTTTGTTGTCGAGATTTGTTGACTATTTACCCGTTGTTTCCTCCATACGTTGTAATCTTGGGTAAGGGTATCAGCATACAAGGCTAATTCCATGAAATGAATTTCCTTCCAAGACTTTGCGATGTCTCGGACTCTCTTCATATATCCTTCACCCATGAAGCGAACTTGAACTCGTGCTAATCCTCCGCTATGGGAGGAATTGTAGCAAAGAAAATTGCCTTTGGACCAATAGCGGAGCATATCCAACTCCTCCCCATAACCCAAGTAAAGGTACCCAATCTTGGCTTCCACATTTGTATAGCAGAACAGAAGGACGGATCCAGGGTGCTCTCCATGTTATATCCTCGGCGAAGATTCGAAAAGACCGATACCCAATGTTGCTCGGTGGCTTCCTTCGACCATTATTTCTTGAGAAAGCTTCTAGCGGGAGAATGTTTTAGAAAACATATGGAATGGAGTCGCTCTACCTTCCGTAAGTGACTCAAAATCCAAACATTGAGCAATCACAGATCCGATAAATCGTCCCTCCCTTTTCTTCGACAACTACTCGGGGACACGAAGGTCTCGGCTAGGATGGTTGGGACAGGTTGATTCCTTGTTTTAACCTTTCAAGAAATCAACTCATCGCAACTTCGAGATGTCCGAGAACCTTTGGGAAAATAACCAAACCATAAATGGCCAGCGAATAGATTTACCCTTTTTAGCATGTCGGGATGGTTCAGAGTCAAATCTCGTAGGGAGGACCATGGAATGCAAATGGTTTCGTTCTTCTTCTTTATCTGTTTTTCAGCCCATGCATCGGTCATGTCTGTCAGTCTTACTAACATTTTCTTGAAGGTCATCGGCTTAGGCTCCTTCACATATATTTTGCCGAATTGTACATTGTCGATGCGGAGTAAAGCAGCATACTCTTCTATGGTCGTAGTCATGTCTTCTTGATTGAAGGTGAAACACTGATAAGCTGGCTCCCAGAACCGAACCATGGCTTGAATCAACTGTTCGTCTACACGGATGGTGATCAGGTGAGCTATATCTCCATACCTCTCAGTGAAAATGTCTCTAGTGTCTGAATCCCACTGATTCCAAATTTGAACCAAATCTTCGAGGTTATTTTGGCGAACATTCACAGTTATTTGTTCGGGCAAATTGGCAGCACACCTTTCCACAAGACTATCCCCTTGTCCCTCTCGAGTTTTAGAGACCGATCCGCACTTTCCACGGCATTCTTCTCGGTGATTTGTGTAATTGACTCCTCCATCGAAACCCGCTTTTGGCAACCAACCTTTAATCAACACCTTCCTAATATGATGCCTATGATGCGTGATAAAATAAAACAAACAAACTTGGTTAGTAAACACAACAAATATAATTTGAAAAATAAACTAAACTACCCGATCCAATTATTTTGCATAAATAGTGTAAACGAAAGGCAAAAGGCATTTCCCGTGTACTTATTTTGGTGACTATAAGCGGACAGAGGTTCGGCATGGCTCTAATTGGATAGCTCGTATGGTTCATTATATGCAGTCTCGGTTCTAGACAGGTACTCGAATTGTTCGTACTATCATCTGCTAAAATTAGCACGAAGCCTCGGTCATAACCCATCACAGGCTCACGAGTTCAATTCGAGGGATTACATTTACTTATGCCTATGCGGAGGGACAAGTTAACTCACGAAAGCATAAGTCATATGTAACCCGAAAGTATTCACTAGCCTGTGCGGAGGGACGAGTTAACTCACGAAGGCGTAGCGTTTACTTTCACTTAAACGGACGGAGCCCGGGTAGAGAGCTCATGTTATGCGAAAATGCAAGTGCACGGTGTGGGGAAAAACTCATAAACCTTTGCGTTTTACTTAAAGGAACTAAACCAAAATTAAAACCATAAAAATTGAAAACTGAAAAACAACCAAATAACAAGTTAGAAGAAATATTTACAACACGATACAAATGCATGAATTTTGAAAACGAGATTTTCGGATCACGACCAAATATTTACTTTGAACAAAGAAATTTGAAAATTTTTGACAAAACGTGTTTAATTCGACTCGACTCGCAAGTTTTGTCCCCAGTGGAGTCGCCAGCTGTAGCGACGTAAAAATTTTAGTTTGGATTCGGGTCGCTAAATTGTGGCGATTTAGAAAATTGGAAGTTGAAATTTGGCTTTAGAATGAACCAGGAGTCGCCACCGATCCTTTTTCTAGGTGTGATCGGACACCTATTAGATTTTTTTTTTTAAAAACGAGGAAAAGGCCGAGTTGAGGTCTACGTTAAAAATCAGAGAAAAATTAGGGTTCGGAGTTGATTCTGCGAGGAAGGTATTAGCACCCTCGCGACGCCCAAAAATTGGTATCTCATAAACAAGTGTTGTCTTGATTTTCAAAATATGAGTTCAAAGTAATATTCAATCGTGATCCGATTCAAAACACGAAAACTTTCAATTTTGATTTCCTTTTTTGAGAAGGGTATACCGATTAAACACGAACCGACAAATTCCACTCAACATAGCAATGGAACTGTCGACTTGGTATTAAACCGATATGTTGCCTTTGATTATCGAAATTAATTTAGAAACAAAAGCGTGATTTTTAAAACGTGTAAGACAAAAGCGAATACGAAATAAATAAACAAATGAAAGGACTAGGTATACATATTTAAGCAAATGACAAACATCACAAAAATATTAAAACAATAATCAAGCATGCAAGATTAAATATGACAATAATATTGAAAACGAAAAACATTGAATATACATATGTAAAAGTGACATTACGAATATATACGTAAAAATAGGGATGAAAAGATTTACATAATAATATTAATATGTGTACATGACGTATATATATACATATAATAAAGTACATGTATTGATAATATATATGATAAGAATAAAATAAATGTAATAATATACATATAAAAATATAAAATCTAGTTAAGACTATGGAAAATATATAAAACGACGTATGATTTAAAAAGATAACATTGAAAATATATATATACACAATGTAGAATCGAATATATTTATATATATACATGTAATACATATTAAAAGAATACATATAATATACACGTACTTCAAAATAATGTTAAAAGAGTAACTATTAATTATATTGCATGAAATATACATATACATTAGAAATGATAACGACATAGAATGAACTTACTAGTACATTACATGGATATGTTAAATGCGTGGGTATAAATAAACGGGACATTAGAAATACTCAATATGTATGGTGTTCAAAATATATACATAATGTGAAGTTAAAAAATAATGTGCGTAAAGTAGTTAAAATATATGTACATATTTATATGATAATATGTGAAATGTAATATAGCTTGAAAAATATATATGACGTATAAAAATACAATAAAAATATACACATTGGAAATATATATATATATATATATATATATACATAATATAACACTCAAATATTTATATGATACATACATGTTAAAAGATAATAAAAAACTATCGACAATGCTTCCCCAAATATATACAGTATATATTTAAATGCACATGGTTATATTGAGAACACGTGTTCTTTAATATTATGTGGAATAATGTATAGAATACAATATTAAAATATTTACATAATACACATATTAAAATAACTAATAATAATATTCCATAAATATATATAGAACACATACGCATATCTGTACATAACACAATATACACCACTACATATATTAAATATAGTAAATATAATAAGAATATAAAGATTATAATTAATAATAATAATTAATGAAAATAAGAAACAAATAATTTGAAAATAAAACCGTAATCTAGCAAAAAGACTAAATCGAGCTCAAAACAGAATTTTAGGCGAAATTAAAATAAAATAAGCCACGGACCGAATTGAAATGCGCATGAAACATGGGGGATGAAACAACAATATATCCGCTCTATCAAAACGCAGCGCATCAATAGGATTAGATCACAAATCGGTTTAAATTTTAAGGTCGATTTGTAAATAAATATAAACTGATTCAAACAACAAAAATGCGGAAGGACCGATTGCACAAATATCCCATTGAGTTAAAAACACGCGGATCCTGAGGCGGGTTCGGGTCGAATCGGGTCGGGCCAAGTAAAACGGCGTCGTTTTGTTCATTAAAACCGGGGGTCCAAAACGGTGCGTTTTGACCCCCTATAAAAGTCAAAAATTTTAAAAAATCATTTGAGTTAGGGAGAAAGAAAAAAAGGAGAAAAGGGAGAGAAGGAGAGGGAGCCCGAGCGATTTCCGCCAAGGGGAGGGCTCGGTCCGATCGCCAGATCATTGCTTGCGCCGGCCACCGCTAATTTTTTTATTTTTTTTCTCTTTTTTTGCTTTTTATTTCTTTATGTTTATTTGTAAATGTTTATGTATTTGTGGTGAAAAAAATAGACTTAAAACAGTTATTGAAATGAAGAACTACCTTCGGTTTTACTCACTTTTGAATCTTCGATCTTTTGTATTCTGCCTGCTTGGATGTTATTTTGTGTTCAAACTCTAATTAGGCTGCTATTTTTTGCTCTACAATCGAACCTTTCTGTCGTTTTTATTTTTTCAAAAAAAACTAGAACCCGTTACATTAGTTCTCTCTCGGCTTTATAGCCGATTACATGTGATTCCCACTGCTCTCTTGCTTATTTTATTTTCTGCTTCGCATGCTTCTTCGTTCCTTTCCTGTCCTCTTTTGTTTATGTGCAGGTGTGGAGGTGCAGGTGATGGGAATGTCAGACAGTATGGGGCGTGGTGGCCAAGGTTGGGCGTGCTGGTGGGGTTCGGTGCTGGTCAGACGCAAGTGGGGGCTAGGGTTAGGTTCAGTGGGCCATTCGGGTTTGGGCTGGTGTTATGGGTTTAGGTTAGTTGGGGTTATTGGGTTTCTGTGTATTGGGTTTTGGGTTTGTAAGGGTTTGGGGGTTATTGAATGGGTTTAGTTAGGTTTAATGGGCTTAGGTGGGTCTAATATTGTTGTTTGGGTTAGCTAAGTCCTATTGTAATGTATTTGGGCCTGAGTCTCATAAACGGCCCAAAATTGGCCTATAACAGTGACCATGATCAACTAGTAAGAACATGAGTTTCCATCCAATTAGTACAAGAACCTATCTCCTTAGACATTCACGCATACTAATAATTGTGTAACATTTGGCCATCATTCTAACTTAAGTAGAGCTTCGTGAGGAGTTACTTAACTAGAATATCTTGAGTGTATAACCATCAACTCAACACCTATCGCATCATGCACCACAAAAGGGTCATCATGGGACAATCTCACCGAGTATCATGCTTTGACTAGTTGTCCCCTTCTGAAGATAGAATTTCTTGACTTATCTATGATAATGCCTACCACTAGGGCCAATACAATTGATTGAAATCTTTTTACTTTTTACTTTTAGGAAATCTCCTCAGTGAAATCCACATAGCGATGTACTGTGGGGTAGTGCACTTGTCATGCCATCACAAGAGACCATTGATGGAGGCCGTAGGTCTTGTTTAAGGACCTTCATCCACTCAATATTTTAAAAAACATGCAAGGTTTTAATATTTTTTAGTTTCAATCACGTATGCTTAATATATGCATAAAGTACATGTGGCATTCTTTCCTAAACTATATAGCATTCTTATCTCATATATGCATGACATGCTATGATAGTTTTATAATATTCACATTCAACTATTCACAAGAGTCAATCAAACAATTTTGATTCTCCATAATTTTTTCTTTTGAGGGAAAAACCAAAGAAGTGAATGTGAACCGTGCACTAGGTAGGTTCCTAGGAAAGGGAGATGAGTCATATTTAACCACTTAAAAACCAAACACTTACTTACCAGATCCAATCTTAGACATGCATCTTCTTATTACAACAGTTCTCACAGTAATCAAATAACCTAAAGAAGTGAATGGAACATAAAACACATGTATTTTCTCATTACCACACTTTTTATTTTTAATAGATCAACTGTGGATCATCTTATACATATATCACAATTATATCGTAAATAATTTTTAAATAGATATATAAAGAGATAGGTAATAAAATAAAATTGTCAGCCAATGTTTCTATAGTTCTATTTCTAGAAAATAAAAAAAAACAAAAAGAACATAGTTTTTTTCCACAAGGCATTCCTCGTGCCTTTGACCGCTATCACTTCATCTTCTCCTCATCATGGAATCCTTTTTGGAAAATTATATTTATGCCTTATGTACGTTTTCGACTCACAAGAATTTTATAAATGAAAATCAATCCTACGTGGAGATGATAGTCCACAGTCTATTTCCTAAGAACCACAACCTTGACAAAAAATAATATTTATATAAAAAATATAATAATATTGCATTCATTCACATACATTCCCCTAAACATGCAAATAATTACAAGAATGTCATATCTTATCAAATATTAGTTGAACAAGATGAAGGGAGAGGTTTGATTTCAGTTTACATCATAAACATAACACAACTTGACTTTGATACCAATTGTTGGAAAAATCCCTGTTTGAAAACAATTTTCTTGTATAGAGAAAAATTAAAATTTTGAAAATTGACCTGGTTTGTGATATTTATAGCAATAAACCTTAACCAAATTTGTACATGTGTTTTTGGCTTAGCGGACGTTTGTTATTCCTAGCTTTCAGCCTAATGATCTTCTCCACTATTCTCGTACCTCGAACTACTTCGAGTGTGCACTCGAACCAATTGAATCGAAACACAAAACTAGAAAAAGCTTTCTCTTCTTTTAGAGTGAAAACAAAAATTCTCTCTTCTTAATAGAAATTGGTAGAATTGTTATTCCAAAAAAATATAAGTAATAGTTGAGAATAAATTCTCTCTATTTTTTCAAAAAATAATAATCTCTCAAAGTTGTGTTCATAACTCTATGGGTGCCATCTATTTATAGGAAAATAAGGTAGAACCCTTATTGAGTTGTGATGGTTTATTTCAAATAGATAAACAACATCCTACTTAGAATAGGACTAGGTTGGATGACACACCCTAGTATTCCTACAAGGGTTGCCAACCCGTTCATGTTCATAAGGGGTTTTTGGGCATCTCTCACATTGAATCCAATTAAGAATACTTCCTAGGCGTTTTTGGCCCAATATTGTAACATCCTGTCAAGCAAAGTCTGGAAAATTTAAGTGTTGTCTATAAAAGTAAGGCTTAAGGGTGAGTTTAAAGTACTTAATGCTAGGAATAGATTAAGTATAAGGACTTTCCAAATATGCCATTGGTGCCTTGGTTTTACGGACTTTGAACGAAAAAAGTAACCCATGGGGAACTTTGGAAAGTACATTGTATAAGATGTCCTGAAAGAACAAAGCTTTTGACTAACTCTGAAGAATGGTAAGTATAATAGATCAAGGAGTATTGAAAAGAATATATATATGATAAGATGCATAGTATAAAGAAATACTATTATCGAAGTAGTGTTTGCCCAAAATCCCTTTTCGGAGTATAAAACAGACAGACTCTGACATAAAAATAAAGAAACGAGGATTACCTACCAGATTACGATGATAAGTGAAATTAAAGTGCTAATTACGAAATGAATGGTTATAAGGTATGAGTCCACGTTAGTGACATAGTACAACTAGTGACCAATGTGGTCCCATGCTATCCAATTTGTGAGTAAGCTGGTTGGGAACTATCCAAAGCGTGAACTAGAAAGGTTAAAGGCTAAAAGAGTAATTGAATGAGTTTATTAGAAGTGGAAGATTTTGGATAAGACAGCTCAGTAATGATGAGACGTTTACCAAGTTCCCATAAAGACTTGAGTTAAGTTTAAAGGAAACTCTTGTTAAGTTAAAATGATACTCTTGCTAAGTTAAGAGAGAGTTATCTTCCTTCTTAAGAAGTAGGGCTATAAGCAGAAGCATCTCTCTAAGAGGTGTTTGAAACCCTAATTTTTATAGGTAATTTAACCTCTCGTAAAGGAACGTTTCATGACTCAGCTGGTCAAGGGAACATAGATCTTTAGGTATGCTTGGAGAAGTATGGCTTAGTGATATGTCTAGGTTTAAAATGACGATAATGGTTACCTAAATGGTTCTAATGAAGTGTTTCTATTCTACAAGGAAAAAGAGGTTGTAGTATTCTACTAAATGATGGACCTAAAGGCTAAGCTGCTCTTTGAGGTCATCAGGTGAGTTCCTAAGTCGACTCTTGCATGTACGATATATGTTTAGAATCTTCTACAAAATGTAGTAAAACCATGAAATCTAAACTAAGAAAATTTATGTATAAAGGATGAACATAATAGCATGCATTGCATGAAATTTGATGGTCCGAGTGAGAATCAGAAATCTTGAAGATAAGAAATGTGTTAATGTGTTTGAGAGTATGAACGAGTCTGATGTGAAATACAAATGTGTCTAGTGAGCATGAGTATGTCGTTCATGAGCATGTCATTGTAAGATGAGTTTATGTCTATCTCCAGAGTCATCAAATGGGTCTATAGAGACTAAAAACTTGAATCTTTAAGGGGAAAAGTCCATGGCCATGACATTGAAGGACCATATCGTGTAAGACCGTAACTAGTGGATTATGGCATCATATAGAAAGAAGACAATATCGTGTAAGACTGTAACTAGTGAGTTATGGTATCATATGGGGAGTATTACTAGAACATTTAGAACATTTTTCCATTAATCTACGTAAATTACTATTCATTTACTGAGATCATCCATAACGTCCCTTGATCAGGCCCTTGAGGTCCAATACGAGCATTAAAATTGAGTAGGGACTTAATCAGGACCTCTAAGAATTTTTCGCAAAATTACAAAATTTTTCCAAGGTGCATGGCTCACACGCCCGTGTGGTCCAAGGGACACACCCGTCTGACCCTGGGACACGCCCGTGTTGGAGGCCGTGTTAAACCCTGTGTAACTCTCTGACTTGCACACACGACCATGCCATACACCCGTGTGCTAGGCCATGTGGTTAATTAATTCAATTCAAAATTAGGTGCAGGTTTCACACGGACAAGACACACGCCCATGTTCTAGGCCGTGTGGCATGCACGACTGAGACACACGCCCGAGTCTCTGCCCGTGTGCCCAATTCTGAGCATTCTATTTCTCAAAATTGAGGTGCAGGGGACACACGACCTAACCACATGCCTATGTTACCAAGCCGTATGTCACAAACGGTCTAGGCATACGCCCGTTTGTCTGCCCATGTGGACAAAATGAATTCATTTCTAACTCCATTTCTCACCCAAATTTTCACCCAAGACCTGCACTTGAAACACACATCCAATACCAACCAATACAAGCATTCAACTTAAGCAAATTTCATCATTCACAAAGCATATCACTACAAGCAAACATGACCATAACCTTACCTTAGTTTAACTTAGGCATACACAACATTGATCACATATTCTTAACATAACACGTGTATATATATATATCATAAAGATTCACTGAGTCGTACCAAAATGAACCATTACTATCCATTCTAATGGCTAGGTTACAAAATAACATTTCAAGCCACTATTGGCCAAGTTGTCTTATACATGCCATTATACCAAAATGATTTTACTAAATATACCCAAAATGACTAGTTGATAATGTGACGATGCTCCAGTAATCTCCAACCCTTGCGAGCTTCTGAGCACTATAAAACAGGGGAAAATAAAACAGAGTAAGCATCACATGCTTAGTATGCTCGTATAACGGAAACTAAACTTACCAATCTTGCTTTTTAAATCTAGGCATACAATGTTATGTTTCTATCCATTTGGCTAAATTGCCTAATCACATACATTCAATGAAACATGTTAGTCACCAAAATCTTCATATCAATCAAGTAACATAGATGAGCTCATCAAGAAATATTATTTCAATCCATTATCATTTCATCTCTAGATTTTCATGCCATATCAAGAGTTTTATGTCTGTAGAATCATTGAATTCTGATGGAGGCTCAAGTAGTACACTCGAAGTGTACGATTCAATAATCCATCAATTTCTTATTCAAGGGCACCCATTAGGACACTTAACCAAGAAACTTTCTCTCGAGCCACATATCGTATAACAGGATTACCAATCTAGGCTAAATCCTTTATATAACGTATGTTTAGAGGAGCTCGATTAGGATTACCAGTCTAGGCTAAACCCTGATCATAACGTATGCTCGAGAGGTATTACATCGGGATTACCTATCTGGGCTAAATCCTTTCTATAACATGGTCAATGGGATTACTCGTCCGAGCTAAATCCCGTCCGCAACAAATGCAGGACCTTATTAGTTTTGGGAAAGCGCATATAATCATTGGAATTCACATTCTATCGGGACTTAACCCTTTATCATCATTTCAAGCATGTATCAATTTTCCATCATAGCATACAAGTAAAGCACATCAACATAAATCACATTACATACCAACACAACATTCAATTGACATAATTAAATACTCGATTAAGTTACACGAACTTACCTCGACACTTGTTCGCGTATAAAGTCTACTAATCCAAAACCTTTTCTTTTCCTCAATCTATCCTTGAATTAGTGTTGTCTGGATCTATATAAATGAATTTAACCATCAATTTCACACATTTCATATTTAAATGGACTCAATTTATGTCCTAGGTAAAATTACTATTTTGCCCCTAACTTTTCCATAAATTTCGATTGTCCCTAGGCCCAGAAAATGAAACTTGTGCAAATTACTCTCTTTCCAAGCCTAATAAAAGCCCCATTACAAATTTTCCAACACATGTATTCATAAAATTTTAGAATTTTTCATCAAATTTTACAACTTTTCATTTTAGTCCCTAAATCATGTTTTCATCAAAAATCACTTTGTAAAAGTAGTTTATCTATCAATAATCTTTCATTTTCTATCATAAATTTATAATTTCCGACATATACATCCATGAACCATTTTCATACCTTGATAAATTTTCAAATTAATCCCTCAAATAAAGAGATTAAGCTATCCCGATTTCAAAAAATACCAAAATCACAAAAAATGGGAAAAGAGAACTTACCCAATTAGGCCTTGAAAGTTTTCTTTCTCTCTCCTAGGGTTTCCATGTGTTTTAGGTTGAAGATGACATAAAATAAGATGATTTCTTTTATCATCTTTTTAATTAATTAAGTATTTTACTATTTCCAATTTAATCCTTGCCCTTTTTCTATATTTCCTTGGATGAGTCATCAAGAAAAATCTACATACTTTTCTTAATGGTCTAGTTACCATATAAGGACCTTAAGTTTTGAATTCCATAGCTATTTGATCCTTCTAGCTACTAGAATTTAACTTTCGCATTTTATGCAATTTAGTCCTTCTCGTAATTAAGCACTAAATCGTTAAAATTTTCGTATAAAATTTTTCACACACATATGTACCATATTACGGGCCATATAATAAAATAAAAATAAACTTTATTTTTTGGTCGGATTTGTGGTCCCTAAACCACTGTACCGATTTCACTGAAAAATAGGTTGTTACAACTCTCCCCCATTTAGGGATTTTTGTCCTCAAAAATCTTACCAGTAAAAAGATTTATGTATTGCTTCCTCATAGCATCCTCCGGCTCCCATGTAGCTTCTTCAATACCATGTCGTTGCCAAAGAACTTTTACTAAAGCTATATTTTTATTTCTTAACTCCTTTGTTTCCTGGGCTAAGATTTTGATTGGTTCTTCACCATATGTCATATCAGGCTGAATCTCTACCTCTTTCGGAGAGCTAACATGTAAAGGGTCGGATCGATACCGCCGTAGCATAGACACATAAAAAACATTATAAATCTGATCAAGCTCTGGTGGTAAAGCTAACCGATATGCAACCAGTCCAATTCTTTCTGTAATCTCATATGGTCCAATGAACCGTGGACTCAGTTTTCCTTTGCGACCAAATCGGATAACTTTCTTCCAAGGCGACACTTTCAAGAATACTTTTTCACTGAATTGAAATTCTATTTCTTTCCATTTCAAATCAGCATAGGACTTTTGACGATCAGAGGCTGCTTTCAAACTGTCCCGAAATACCTTCATTTTTTCCTGGGTCTCTCAGACCAAGTCAACTCCATGTAACTTCTTCTCACTGATTTCTATCCAGTGCAATGGAGTTCTACATTTATGACCATACAAGGCTTCATACAGTGCCATTTTAATACTAGACTGATAATTGATATTATAAGCAAATTCAACCAAAGGCAAATACCTTTCCCAGTTACCTTCAAACCCAAGTACACAACACAGAAGCATATCTTCCAAGATCTCAGACACTGCTCGGATGACCATCATGCTGGGATGAAATCTGATACTAAAGTGCAACTGAGTACCCATAGCTTCTTGTAATTTGCTCCAGAATCGAGATGTAAACTGAGGATCTCTATCTAAAATTATGGAGATAGGCACTCCATGCAATCTCACAATCGCAGTAACGTACAATTCAGCCAATCTGTCCAAGGAATAAGCCATACATATCAGACCAAAGTGCAAACTTTTTCAACCAATCAACAATTACCCAAATGGCATCTTTCTTCCTTGTAGGCAGGGTAATCCCGTTACAAAGCCCATAGTAATCCTTTCCCATTTCCATTCTGGTATCGTAACCGGCTGTAATAGTCTAGAAGGCAACTGATGTTCAGCTTTTACTTGCTGACATATCAAACACTTAGATACAAACTCAGAAATATCTCGTTTCATTCCTGGCCACCAGTACATCATTTTTAGATCATTATACATTTAATTACTACCAAGATGAATAAACATGTTACCACTGTGAGCTTTATTCAAAATCTTCTATAATAGTTCTGAATTTTTTGGTACACATACTCTGTCTCTGAATAACAAACAACCATCAGCCCCGATCTAAAATTTTGAGTCAAGAGTCGATTCGTTTTGTACTCGTCTTGCTTGCAACTTACTATCATTTTTCTGAGCTTTAAAAATCTGTTGCAAAAACGTTGGTCTAGCTTTTAACTAAGCTATGATTGAACCATCATCAGACAACAAAAATTGAGAGTTCATTGCTCGCAAAGTATACAAGGATTTTCTGCTCAAAGCATCTGCAACTACATTTGATTTCCCCGAATGGTAGTCAATAACAAGGTCATAATCTTTCAATATTTCAAGCCATCTGCACTGTCTCAAATTCAAATCTTTCTGTGACATCAAATATTTCAAACTTTAATGATAAGTGAATATGTGACATTTTTCACCAAACAAGTAATGCCACTAAATTTTCAATGCAAACACTATGGCAGCCAATTCAAGATCATGTGTCGGGTAGTTCTTTTCATCTGGCTTTAGCTGTCGCGAAGCATAGGCTACTACTTTACCATCTTGCATCAAAACAGAACCTAAACCATTCAATGACGCATCACTATAAACTATAAATTCCTTACCCGATTCAAGCTGGACTAACACAGGTGCTTTTGTCAATAAAACCTTTAATCTGTCAAAGCTCTGCTGGCATTTCTCAGTCCATTGAAATTTCACATCTTTCTATAACAAACGAGTCATCGGAGAAGCTATCATTGAAAAACTTTTTACAAATCTTCGATAATAATCAGCTAGTCCAAAAAAACTTCAGACTTCAGACACATTATTCGGTGGCTTCCAATTAACAATGGCTGAAATTTTATTCGGGTCTACCTGACACCTTCTACAGATACTATATGCCTAAGAAAGCTAACTTCTCATTGCCAAAATTCACATTTACTGAATTTGGCGTACAATTGTTTCTCTCACAGGGTTTGCAACACTATTCTCAAATGTTCAGCATGTTCATTTTCATCTCGAGAGTAAACCAAAACATTATTTATAAATACCACCATAAACCTGTCTAAATACGGGCTGAAATTTCTATTCAACCAATCCATAAACATTGTAGGTGCATTTGTCAAGCCGAATGGCATCACAAGGAACTTATAGTGTTCATACTTGGTTCTAAAAGCTACCTTTGGTACATCCGATTCTTTTACCCGTAGTTGATAATAACTAGAATGGAGGTCAATCTTTGAAAATACAGTGGCACATTTTAACTGGTCAAACAAGTCATCGATTTGAGGCAATGGATACTTGTTATTTATTGTAACTTTGTTGAGTTGTCTGTAATCAATGCACAGCCTCAACGATCCGTCTTTCTCCTTTACAAATAGAACCAGCACACCCCAAGGTAAGAAACTAGGTCGAGCAAAAGCTCTGTCAATCAATTCCTCCAACTGTACTTTTAGCTCTTTCAATTCATTAGGAGCCATTCTATAAGGTTCTATAGATATAGGTGTTGTACCCGGAACAAAATCTATAAAGAATTCCACTTCTCTATCCAGTGGTAAATCAGGTAATTCTTCTGGGAATACATCAAAAAATTCACATACAATTGGCATTGACTGAATCTTTGACTTAGATATTTTAGTATCGAACACATATGCAAGATAAGCATCATAACCTTTTCTGGCATATTTTTGTGCTGACATTCTTGAAATCACATTAGGTAATCCATCCAGTTTATCAGATTCAACATGAAGAAATTCACCATTCTCACATTTTAATACAAAATATTTCTGCTTACAATTTACCACTGCATCATATCGGGTTAACCAATCCATTCCTAAGATCACATCAAACTCGTCAAATGGCAATAACATCAAGTCAGCCGAAAAGCAATAACCTTTTACCATTAACGAACAGTTCTTACAGAATTTATCCACCATAACACACTAGCCCAGGGGGTTTGAAACTTTAACCACAAATTCATTGAATTCAACATGTAAATTTTTAACAGAAACTAAGTTCGTGCATATGTATGAATGTGTGGAACCAGGATAAATCAATGCAGTAATATTAGTATCAAGTAGAGAAAATGTACCAGTAATGATGTCTGGTGTAGAGGCATCTTCTCTAGCACGAATAACATATGTCATGCAAGTGCTCGTGCCTCGGATCTAATCGTTGTATCCTTGGTAGTACCTCGACTACCACCAACATTTCTGGGATGACAGGGTGGTCTGCCCCTTAAGATAGGATTACTAGGCTATGGAGCTGGTTTTATCTCTTTTTCAACTCATTCTGGACAATATCTAAGAAAATGCTCAATGAACCATATCCAAAATAAGCTACACTTCTAGACCGACATTCCCCATGATGAAATTTGTTACAATGTTTACATTTCAATTTGAGATTACCAACACTACCCACATTGGTCACAAATGGAGATGAAGACCTCAGGTTACAACTTTGAGAGCCCCGCTCTCTTCATTTAGGCCCTCTTCAAAGGTTTACACATTTCAGCCTCGGTTAGAACCCATTCTCTGGCATACTTGCTCAATCGAACAAATTTTCGTTCATATTCGGATACAGTCATGTTTCCTTGTTTGAGCTCTAGAAATTCTTTCTTTTTTTTATCCATAAACCTCTGACTCAGATACTTCTTCCTAAATTCATCTTGGAAGAATTCTCATGTAACATTTTCTCTCGGTACCACTGAAGTTATGGTATTCCACCAATGATAAGCTGTATTTTTTAATAGGGATACTGCACATTTCATACATTCAGCAGGTGTGTAGGATAGTTCATCAAAAACTCGGATAGTGTTTTCTAACCAAAACTCAGCCCTTTCCAAAATATCATCTGCAGTAGCTCTAAATTCTTCCACCCCATACTTTTAGATTTTATCTATCAGAGGATTACCAATTCTAACAGGTTCGGCACCCTGTGGTACCTTAAGAATCGGTTGGGGAGCAGGTGGGGGAGGTCATTGTACAGCAGGGTTTGTTCTCAAGTACTATCTAAACCATTCATTCATCATTTGAAAGAAGGTTTGTTTTGCCACCTCACATCGGCTCTCAAGCATGAGCCTTTCACTACTAGACGCAAACGTAACCCTTTGAACTGAAGCTAAAGCATTACTCTCAGTTTCTTTGGATTCAGCTCTAGCTCAGTTGGATGACATTACTATATGAAAAACACATTTAAAATAATCAGGAGTCATCACACTATCACAATTTATATAATGGCATGTATAGTTAAACTCGTGCTTACTACAGAGAATAGGCTAAACCGTAGCTCAGATACCACTAATTGTAACACCCCTAACCCAGACTTGTTTCCGAAACAGGGTTTCAAAGAATTACCAAAACATTCAAAAAATTTTCCATCAATCAATGTAAATTACTATTCATTTATCGAGATCATCCATAACGTCCCTTGATCGGGCCCTCGAGGTCCAATACAAGCATTAAAATTAAGTCAGGACTTAATCGGGACCTCCAAGAATTTTTCGCGAAATTACAATATTTTTCCAAGGTACAAGGCCCACACACCCATATGGTCCAAGAGACACACCCGTGTTAGAGGTTGTGTTCGACCTCGTCTAACTCTATGACTTGCACACAAGGCCATGTCACACGCCCATGTACTAGGCATTGTGGAAAATTAATTCAATTCAAATTTAGGTGCAGGTTTTACACGGCCAAGATACACGCCCATGTTCTAAGCCGTGTCATACACACGGCTAAGACACACGGCGGGGTCTCTGCCCGTGAACCCAATTCTGAGCATTCTATTTCTCAAAATTGAGGTGCAGGGGACACACGACCTAACCACTGCCCAAGTTACCAGGCCGTGTGTCACACAAAGTCTTGACATACACCCGTGTGGCTACCCGTGTGGACAAAATTAATTCATTTCTAACTCTATTTCAAACCAAATTTTCACCCAAGACCTGCACTTGAAACACACATCCAATACCAACCAATACAAGCATTCAACTTAAGTCAATTTTATCATTCACAAGGCATATCACTACAAGCAAATATGATCATAACCTTACCTTAGTTTAACCTAGGCATACACAACATTGATCACATATTCTTAACATAACACGTGTATATATATATCATAAAGATTCACTTAGTCGTACCAAAATGAACCATTACTATCCATTCTAATGGCTAGGTTACAAAATAACATTTCAAGCCACTATTGGCCAAGTTGTCCTATACATGCCATTATACCAAAATGATTTTACTAAATATACCTAAAATGACTAGTTGATAGTGTGACGATGCTCCAGTGATCTCCAACCCTCACGAGCTTTCGAGCACTATAAAATAAGGGAAAATAAAATGGAGTAAGCATTACATGCTTAGCAAGTTCGTATAACGATAACTAAACTTACCATTCTTGCTTATCAGATCTAGGTATACAATGTTATGTTTCCATCCATTTGGCTAAATTGCCTAATCACATACATTCAATCAAACATGTTAGTCACCAAAATCCTTATATCAATAAAGTAACGCAGATGAGCTCATCAAGCAATATTCTTTCAAGTCATTATCATTTCATCTCAAGATTTTCATGCAATGTCAAGAGTTTTATGTCTGTTAAATCACTAAATTTCGATGGAGGCTCAAGTAGTACACTCGAAGTGTACGATTCAATAATTCGTCAATTTCTTATTCAAGGGTACCCATTAGGACACTTAACCAAGAAACACTCTCTCAAGCCACATATCATATAATAGGATTACCAGTCCAGGCTAAATCCTTTATATAACGTATATTTAGAGGAGCTCGATTAGGATTACCAGTCCAGGCTAAATCCTTTCTATAACATGGTCAATGGGATTACTCATCTGAGCTATATCCCGTCTGCAACAAATGCAGGACCTTATTAGTTTCGGGAAAGTGCATATAATCATCAGAATTCACATTCAATCGGGACTTAACCCTTTATCACCATTTCAGGCATGTATCAATTTTCCATCATAGCATACAAGTAATTCAATCGGGACTTACCTCGACACTTGTTCGCGTATAAAGTCTACTAATCCGAAACTTTTTTTTTCCTCGATCTAACCTTGAATTAGTGTTATCCAGATCTATATAAATGAATTTAACCATCAATTTCACACATTTCATATTTAAATGGACTCAATTTACGTCCTAGACAAAATTACCATTTTGCCCCTAACTTTTCCATAAGTTTTGATTTTGTCCCTAGGCTCGGAAAATGAAACTTATGCAAATTACTCCCTATCCCAAGCCTAACCAAAGCCCCATTAAAAATTTTCCAGCACATGTATTCATAAATTTTTTCCATCAAATTTTACAACATTTCATTTTAGTCCCTAAATAATGTTTTCATCAAAAATCACTTTGTAAAAGTAGTTTATCTATCAATAATCTTTCATTATATACCATAAATTTCTAATTTCGAGCATATGCATCCATGACCAATTTTCATACCTTGATAACTTTTCAAATTAATCCCTCAAATAGAGAGATCAAGTTATCCCATTTTTAAAAATACCAAAATTACTAAAAACGAGACAAGAGAACTTACTCAATTAGGCCTTGAAAGTTTCTTTTCTCTCTACTAGGATTTTCGTGTGTTTTAGGTTGAAGATGACATAAAATAAGATGATTTCTTTTATCATCTTTTTAATTAATTAAGTATTTTACTATTTTCAATTTAGTCCTTGCTCTTTTTCTATATTTTCATGGATGAGTCATCAATAAAAATCTACATACTTTTCTTAATGGTCTAATTGCCATATAAGGACCTTTAGTTTTGAATTCCATAGCTATTTGATCCTTATAGCTACTAGAATTTAACTTTTGTATTTTATGCGATTTAGTCCTTCTCGTAATTAAGCACTATATCGATAAAATTTTCGTATCAAATTTTTCACGCTACATATCTACCATATTACAGGCCATAAAATAAAATTAAAAAAACCTTATTTTCAGATCGGATTTGTGGTCCTAAAACCACTGTTTTGATTTCACTGAAAAATAGGCTGTTACAGTTATTACCTAACATGGTTCTCTGTGTGTCCCAGAATGATAAGGGGAAAACCTCACTAAGTGTGAGTTTTGTCAAATGTCTATCGTTTAAAACACCAATTAAAGGACAGCCTTTGTGGTTTGTATTAAATGTAAAAGACACCTTTGCGGAAAAAATCTGGACAATAGAGCCTTTATAGCGAGTTCTGAATGTAAAGGATGCATTTGTGGAAAAAATCTGGATAGGAAAGCCTTTGTGGTGAGTAATGAATCCAATGGATGCCTTTATGGAAAAACTCTAGACAGGAAAGCCTTTATGGCGACTACTGAATGAAAAGAATGCCTTCGTGGCAAAACCTTGGAAAGGTAAGCCTTTCTGGAAACCTCTGTTTAAGGAAACCTTTATGGAAAATCTCAAAAAGGAAATGCCTTTGTGGAGATCTTTGTCAAAGGAAAGCCTCTGTGGCAATATTTGAAAAGAAACGCCTTCAAGGTACAACTTAAGAACAGGATACCTTGGTGGTAACTCTGTAAAGGAAAGCCCTTGTAGCAATTATAAATGAAGTTTTTGTGGCTATGCAAATAAATGAATGCCTTCACAGAAAATTTTGAATGAATGGCGTGTAAGGAATTAGGAAAGGTTGGCGTGAACAATCCTCTAAAGGCAAAGTAAAGATAGGAGTCTAAAGGTATGGTAAGTGTAAGAGATAGTAACATCCCAAATTAGGGTCTAGTTAGAACAGTGGTTTCAAGACCACAAATTCAAAATAAAAATAATTATTTTATGATTATTTGATGGTCCATGGTATGATTGCATGTTTGTGTGAGATTTTCAGGAAGAAATTCTATGCTTAAAGTGTCCAATTTGAAGTTAGGGACTAAATTGAATAAGTTGTAAAATATGTGTTCTAGAAGCTTCAAGCATGAAATTGCATTGGACTATAAATTAGAAGGTCTTAGATAGCAATTTGACCAATTTCTATAATTTTGGACAAAAATGGGAATCAGTAGGAATAATTAGAAAGAAAGGCTTAAAGGGCATTTTTGTCATTTGGTAAATAAAAGAATAAAAAGGGAAAATCAAGACAAAATTTGCTCATCTTTCTCATGCCATAGCCGAAACTTGGAGGAGCACCATAGCTAGGTTTTTTTTAACTTTTCATGTGACAGCCCTATAGTGACCCTAGTCGGAAAGCGGTTTCAGGACCGCTAAACCGAGTCACCAAATTATTTGAATGTGATATTTATGGTCTAAAATATGTGAATATGAATGTGCGGAAATTTTTAAGCTTCGATTTAGTAAATTGCATGTGAAATTAGTCGATAGGACTTATGTGTGACACTTTTGAAATGTGATAGGTAAATCTATAAGGATCTATTAGTGCATGTAATCAAAGGGGTGGACTTGCATGTCAATTTCCCCCTTTTTAATTGCTAGTGGCCGGCCATGACAAAGGGTGATGGGCAAAACATGTCATAAAACATGTTGTGACAATGGTGTATGTTAGGAAAAAATAAAATAAGGAGTATGGGTAATAAAGAAATGGAAAAAAAAAAAGAATGGTGTGAGTGTTCCCCCCCCAATTGCCGTGAGTTGAGGGAAAGAAGAAAAAAAAAGTGTCCATCATTTTTCACTTCTTTTGGCTGGAAATTCTAAGGAAGAAAGAAAACAAGTTATGTTCTTTGGTTCTTCTTGGCCGATTTGAGAGGGGGAAGAAATGAGTGAAGCAATCGGCCATCTTAGGTCGATATTAAGGTAAGGAAGTTGATACTAGTTCTTGAAATCCTAGTTGATTTTGAGTGAGATATCAAGTTATTGTTGGTAACCCATGTTGAAATTGTGATTTTGGAATAAGTAAGGTTTTCGGCTATGGAGATTAATAAGGGTGATGGTTGTGTTTCATGCTAAATCTTGATGATTATGAGTTCCTTTCTTGGGTCTACCTTAGATCCATGAAGTATATTTTTATTTGGTGTTGTTGGAAGTATCGGCCATGGTATATCCATAAGCATGATTTATGCTTATTGTATGATAGGTAAGATTTGTGTTTTGGATATATGTTTATATTTGGTTATAATCAACTTGTGATTCGGCTCTTGCACATATATATATATATATGTTTGCACATGATGTATTGGTATGACATATATACTATCTCAAGGTATATATTTACATATGATGATGTTTCGGTTATGAAGTAAATGATTGATGCGTATTGAGTTACAATATATAATGCGTTAGTTAGTAAAATGTATGCCATTTATGTGTGATATTAAGTATATAATTGGCCTCAACATGGACATGCATATTCGCCACATGAGGTGGATTGGTGTGCATGCATTCGGTTAGAGGCAAGCATATTGATGCCTATTCTTGGCTTAGATAATCGGCTAAAAGAGAGTGTGGACTATTGTGTTGAGTTAGATTCATGATTTCGTACATATGTGACTTTAATGTCTAATGAATATATATGGGCTAAGTACCTTGAGTTCCTCTTTTGATACTCAAATGATTAAATCAATTTGTTTGTCAATTTAAGCTCAAGAGCAAGGGATCTAAACCGATAAAGGGAAGGAAAAAGTGGTCGAATAGCCATCGAAATCGTTCGACAACATCCGAGGTAAGTTTTCGAGTAATGGAACTTAGATTATGATTTGATTAGATCATGTTTTAAGCAAATCAAAATCATGCTCTTTGTGTGTGGCTATTGAGCCGAAATTGCAAGTGTGAAAAGTGCCTTGTGTTTGAGTTTTGCTAATGAAAATGAAATACGAATGTGTCATGATTTATTGATAATTGTGCTTGGTTATTCGAATGATGTCCGGGCTAAGTCCCGAAGGCTTTGTGCTAAGTGACTATATCCGGACTAAGATCCGAAGGCATTTGTGTGAGTTACTAAATCCGGGTTAAGTCCCGAAGGCATTTGTGCGAGTTACTAAATCCGGGTTAAGTCCCGAAGGCATTTGTGCGAGTTACTATAACCGGGCTATGTCCCGAAGGCATTTGAACGAGTAGCTATATCCGGTTAAACTCCGAAGGTACGTGATTCGGGAATGAATGAACTTGCTGTAAAAATTTCAGTTAATACGCTTGTGAAATCCCAACAATGAGGTATGTTTCGTATGTGCTTTGAATTAGTTGAGCCCTTACAAATAAGTATTCGCCGCTTGATAAATGAGCTACCGCCTTTAGCTAAGTTGATCTTTGTGTATGAATATAAGGGTTGGTAATGTGAAGTAAGTATGATATTGAGAATTTGTGCATATGAAATTATCTGTTTAGCTACATAAATACTATACTTTGGTTGTGTCTAAATTCATGACTCAAACTTACTAAGCATTAAATGCTTACTCGTTTCTTTGATTCTCTGCTTTATAGATTTTGGTTCTTCACTATCGGACTCGGGATTTTTGAAGTCGAAGTCGCCCACACTATCAAAGCTCCTTCTTGGTATACTATTTTGGTTGAACTTTGAAATGGCATGTATAGGACTACCCTTTTGTTGTAGGTCATGTACCTTTCGGTTTTGTGTAAATTTGGATAGCCATGCGAAAATGGCTTAAGTATACTTTGGGCATGGTATTATAATCATTGTATGTTGTTCATTAAGAGGTATGGAAATGTTTGCCTTAAAGACAGATGCTGACAGCTGCAGTGACGTGGATGTGAAAAATCACTAAAAATAGTAGGAATGGAATTAAATAGTGAATAAATTATGTAAACGAACCTTGACGAGTCTATTTTCATAGGAGAGTAACGAAACGATCATATGAACAGTATGTTAAAAGATATTTAAGTTTTCGTGAGACAGGACCAGAACGGTTTCTGGAGTCCCTGTTCCGACTTTGGAAATTCATTATAAATTTACCAGAGATAATTAGAAGTCTTTCCATATATGTACAGATTCCTTTTCGAGTCTAGTTTCGGTAGAAACAAACGGCATCAGTATTGAAGCCCTGTACAGGGAGATATCCAAATCGTAATACAGGAAGGTCAGTGTAGTCGCACCCTGTAACAGGGGAGACTTTAACTAATAAAATGTACTAATCGGCCTGACCAAAAATTCTAGAAAAAAATTTGTAGATGCATATATGAGTTTAGTTTCAGGAAAAAATCACGAAACTGATTTTCGAGTTTTGGAACTCAAGATATGATTTTTAAGGTGACAGTGACACAGTTAGCCAGCTGTCTAGAAATTTTTAAAATGAACTGTGCAAGTAAGTGGATTAAGCCCGTTAACCCCTCCTGTCTGACTCCGGTGATGGTCTCGGGTACGGGGTGTTACATTTCGAGCTTAATAGTAAGTCAATCCTAGCCCCGTTTTTAATGTTCTTTGCATTTTTTAGATCCCTGAAGCATGATTTAGCTATTTCTACCCTTTATTTGAACTAGGTTTTATGTTAAAAAATTTACCCATGTGTGTCATGCATGTATTTTGACGATTAATGGAGGAATATGGAAGTTTGGTGTTAAATGAACATTTTTTTCTACGTAATTTTTCATGAAAACACCTAAAAGGACTTGTTTGTAAAAAATGTAAAAATAGGTGTTAAAAATGTGATTTGATGAAAACTGTAGGCTGTTATAAGAGGGAATATGAATCGGCTAGGCTTGGGTAACAAAGAAATTGGACACATTTCATTTTACGAGCTTAGGGACCAAAGTGTAAATATGTGAAAGTTTAGGGGTAAAATTGTAATTTTTCCAAAGTATGGTTTATGGACTGATTTGAATAATGTGAAAATTAAATAAGTGAAATTTTCTACTATAGATCAAGAAAAATGAAGTCCGGACCTAAACCAATGGAAGAATAAGGTTGTAGACTAAATCGAGTAGTTAGCTACATTTTTGTACCGAGGTAAGTTTGTGTGTAATTGATACAGCATTTTACTATACATTTAACACTTAATGTTGCATGAAATGTATATTTGCCTTTGTGAGTATTATTGATGCTTCCGACAAAGATTTGAGGCGAGGGAATTCGATTGAACCTTAGGAATACTTAGAGTATAAATATCATGACCCTTTGGGTTGATGAGATCCCGTATAAGACCATATTTGGGATATTGTATCGACATCGATATGTGATCCCATGTAAGACCATGTCTGAGACATGGCATTGGCATTGTTATGTGATCCCATGTAAGACCATGTCTGGGACATGGCATTGGCATCAATAAGTGGTCCTATATAAGACCATATCTGGGATATAGCATTGGCACCCTACTATGTGAATATGATTTCTTAAGCATCCCTTAGTATTCCAAGTGGTTCAACGGGTAGTCCAAGGATTTGTCAAAGAAATAACGAGGTATGACCATATTGCAAGAGTATAGGTATGTACGTCAAGCTCTTACTTATTGAGATTACGAAATGATTAAACCTTGGTAAGATGAGAATGAAGGAATTATGATCTTGATTTTTATTAAACATTATATAAATCGAATGAGATAGGATATGACTTCAATGATTATTGAGAATAAGATGAATTAAATTATGTTATGTATGTGTATGAAAATACATATTTTTATTGCTTATTATTTACATGCAAGCTTACTAAGCTCTATGCTTACTCCTTCTCCTTTCCATTTTCTTATAGTGTCGCCAAGCTAGCTCGGGAATCAAAGGACGTCAGAGGCTCGGTCACACTATCAATTGGAATCTTTTGGGTATAGTTACTTTCATTATTTTGAGCATGGCATGTATAGGAACTTGGTTATTTTGTTATATGTCATATTTGCTTAGCCAATGTGTTGGCTTTTGATGGTATTATGATTTATTTTGTATAAGGCCATGAGGTATGGCTCACAATGACTATTGGGTTGTAAACCTATTCATCTATGCATGTATGTGTCAATTCCATTATGATATGGCTATTGGTTATTGGTGGTTGAATGATGATGGCTACTATGTGTGTGTTGGTAGAATAGGGCTTGACATGATATGGAGTCTTAATTTAGTATAATGTGAGGAGAAGTTGTCATGTATGAGCTAGGTTCATGAATGTTTAAGTACCTTTGGAACCATAAATGTGTTGTGCAAATAAGGGTGGCAATTGACTTGGAAAATAGCCTTAAATTTGTCCATCTAGGTAGACACACGGGCGTGTGTCTAGACCATGTATGACACACGGCTTGCCCCAAGGGCATGTATTCTAGCCGTGTGTCCCTTCCATCCTAATTAATGTTAAACAGAATGCCTAGTAGTAAACACATATGCAGAAACACGATCGTGCGTCTTAGCCGTGTGGAGGACACGACCTTAGAACATGGGCGCTTGCCCAGGCCGTGTGAAGTCTACACTTAATTTCAAGAATTTAATTCACCACACGGCCTAAGCACATAAGCGTGTGACTTGGCCATGTGACTCTAATTGTATGATAACGTCATAGTCAGAGAGTTACACAGGCTGAGGACACGGGTGTGTCCCAAGCCATACAGGTGTGTGACTCTCCAAAACAAGAAAATTTTCTAAGTGTCGAAAAGATTCTGAAAGTTCTTGGTTTAGTCCCGAACTACTTTCAATGTACATCTTGGGCCTCGTAGGCCCTTATAAGGGACAATTTGTATACGATTGAAAAGTTTTAAATTTGAACGAAACTTTATGGCTCGGTTTTGTATGCTTATTTTGTAATAGCCCAAAATTGGGTCTAGTTGGAACAGAGGTTTCAGGACCACAAAATCTGAGATATAAATAATTATTTTATGATTATTTTGAGGTCTATGATATGATTGCATGATTGTGTGAAAATTTCGTGAAGAAATTCTATGCATAAAGTGCTTAATTCGAAGTTAGGGACTAAATTGAAAAAGTTGCAAAACTTGCATTCTAGAAGTTTCTAGAATGAATTGATTTGAAATATTAATTAGGAGGTCTTAAATATAAATTTGACCAATTTCTAAGTTATGGACAAAAATTGGACATGGATGGAATTTTTGGAAAGTTTAGTAGTAAGGGTATTTTGGTCATTTAGGGGTAAAATGAATTAAAATACAAAATTAAAAGCCAATTTTGCTCATCTTCTTCACCATGGACGTGTATATCAAGGGAGACTCCATGGCTAGGGTTTTCAAGCTTCCCAAGCTTAATTGTAAGTCCGTTCTAACCCCATTTTTCAAGTTCTTTACGTTTTTGGAGTCCCCGTAACTTGATTTAGCTTATGCTAGCAATAATTCAACCTAGGGTTCATATTTGGAAAAATACCCATAGGTAAAATTTGTGTATTCTGGTGTTTTATGATACAATATGAGGTTTTAAATTATGTTAGACAACTTGTGCTACTCGGTTTTAAGTGAAAACGAGCAAAAGGGCTTAATCGGTAAAAATACCTAATAGTCATAAGTATATGTTAGAGTGAGAATTTGATGTTGCCATAGAAGGGAAAAGTGATCATCATGTCATAAAACATAAGAATAAGGGATGAAGTTTAATTCCCGAGCCTAGGGGAAAAAGTGTAAATATGCAAAAGTTTAGGGGCAAAATTGTAATTTTTCAAAAGTTTGAGTTAAGGACTGTTTTGCATAGTACATTAATTAAATAAGTAAAATATGATGTTTTAGATCCCGGAAAACGAGATTTGAACCTAGAATGAGAGAAAAATCGAAAATTGGGAAAGTTGGTAAAATGGCCGTTTTAATATCAAGGTAAGTTCATATGTATAATAAGCATTAATTTATGCATGTTTCAATGTAAAATTGATATATTTACTATGATCTCCGAGGTGTTGAAAGTATGTAAGTTGGTATGATAATAATACAACAATAATGCTGTAATTTATATTTGAAAGTTAAATTTAGTGAATTAATTGAATTATGTTAAATTAAATGATTATGTTGCCAAGTTTATGAATTGATTTAAAAATATGTCTATGGTACATGAAGTGCATTGAATTATCATACATAAATGTGATTTCTATGATTATGGATATTATGGGAAATTGTAAGTTCATATGATTTTTAATAAGACAATGTGTAATTTAATGTTATTGCGTTGATATTAAATGAGATGTAAGTTTATATGTAAGTAATACATCACTATTACTTGTATTATGATATTTTATAAAAATATTGGAAATATGTTTGTGGATAATTACTTGATTGGTGAAATTGTTGGAAAAGAGAGAGAAATCCCGGTTGAACCTTCGGAAAGATTGGGTGATACAGATGGTATGTAGCTAGGTCACATGTATAGTGCTGAGTGCACATCATGTGTACAAGAGAGCTACAAGACATTATGATGTAGCTAGGTCGCATGGGTGATACTATGTGTACACCATGTAGACAAGAGAGCTACGGGATATATGTAGCTAGGTCGCATGCGTGGTTCCAAGTGAAGGACACCATGTAGACAGGAGAGCTACGAGATAAACTGGCTAGGTCACATGGGTGGTACTAAGTGTTCACCATGTGTACAAGAGAGCCGAACTATATGATGGGTGGAGCTATGTGCTGAAACCACCAAGTATCGAGGATTGATCCAAGTGTTCAACGGAGACTCTCTATGTATTGCTTTGTGAGTTTTGTGATGAATATGTGCAGGAACTTAGTTATGTGAATGATGTGTTCATTAAGTGACCTGGATGTGGTAAGGTTATAAACAAGTAAGTTATACATGAGGATGATTTTTTGGTGACCTTGTGATCATGGGTCTATACTTGTGATGTATGAAATGTGGTGAAAATGATTTGTGATGTGTATGTTAAAATGAGGTTAATACAAAGAAAGTGTGAAAGAGTGAATTAGCAATAAAACTGTTTTGGACAGTAGCAGTGATGTGATTTTGAAAAATCACCAAAAATAGTATAAATTGAATCAGAGACTGAATGAGATATCAAATTAAATCTTAATGAGTCTATTTTAATATAAAAGAAACAAAGAAATCAAAGTAGTTCTATATTTTGAGATATTTATGTTTTCGTGAGACTGATTCAGAATGATTACGTGATCCCCTGTTCTGACTTTGGAAAATCACACAAATTTGGATAAAAAAAATTAGAGGCTCAAAATTATATTTTTAAAATCCATAATGAGTCTATTTTCAAGATAAATCAACAATAACATTATCCGAGTTCTGTACTGTGAGATAATTATTTTTTAGTGAAGAGAGGTCAGAACTGTGAGAAAGTGAAACAGGGGAAATTTTAATGAATAAACTGTACTAATTGGCTAAACCAAAAATTATGAAAATTTTTTTGGTAGAACGATATGTGAGTCTAGTTTCAGGGGAAATTCACAGATCTTAATTTGGATCTCTGTAGCTCAAATTATAAATAATTAAGTGACTATGACTCGTGTGGACAGTTTGATGTGAACATTTATTAGTAAATTGTGAAATCGTACTTACAAGAATGCTATATACATTACGGATGTGAAATGGAGAGGAGGAGGAGGAAAATAAATATATGTGGAATACATGGAAACTATGGTATATGAAATATTGATATAGTGAAATAAATGATATGTGTTTATAAGAAAACAAAAAGAGAATGATATGTATCATGACATGTATATATATATATATATATATGACTAGTCTCAATGTAATGCTTGTTGGGTATGGAATTGAATTGAAATGTTTCAGCAAACATGTTATTCTCATGCATCTGAATCGTGGTATTTTATAAAGATATGATCTAGCTTTAAATATGAATGCTTGATGATTAAGTGAAGATATTTGGTAAGATGATAATCTTGGTATAAATGTATAAGTGGTACTATAATAAACAAGGTAAAATGAGTATGAGAGACACATGTATGATGACATACAAATGCTATGTTTGTGGTTTAATTGAGGATGTTTAATCATTAAATGAATACCATGTTATATGCTTTTGATTTTGTATAAGTGTGTAAGAGATCAAGGTTGACCAAAGCTTGGAAAATAGCCTAGGTATATTCCACACAGGCAGAGACACGACCATGTGTCTCAGCCGTGTATGAAACACGACTTTGGGACACGGGCGTGTGGAGCCTTAAAGCATGAAATTTACAAGATTTTCGTAAGTTCTCGGTTTAGTCCTAAACCCTTTCTAAAGTATGTTTTGGGCTCTGTAGACTCAAATAATGGACTATGTGTAAGAGAATGAACGCTTTGAAATATGAATAAAATTTTATGGCTCGTATTTTAGTTTAATGTTTGTATGTTTGTCTGGTAACGCCTCGTACCTTAGCTCGGCCTCGGATACGGGTAAGGGGTGTTACATATTTACTTTTAAGTCTGGTAATCCCTCGTACCCTGTTCTAACGTCGGATACGGGTAAGAAGTGTTACAGAGATAATGTATGGGACAAGTAGAAGGAACTAAGTATCCTAAGAACTCTAAAAGAAAGGCACATATGTAAATGAATGGCACATCTGGCATTATAACAAGAAAAGAACAGTGAAGCTAGAGCACGCCAGAATAGGTGGCGAATCTAGGATATGTGTTATAAGCGTGTATAGATAGCACCATGAAGTGAGGAAGATCTCGGCAAACTTTGTATTAAATAATGGGCATAGCCTACCTAACCTGAAGGTGGTGGTAAAATCGATAAGTATGAAATAAGACTGTTAATAAGGTAAATGAAGTGATTAAGGACTACGTAAAGATAAGATTTAAGAAGGGACGTAGAAATTGAAGAGATATTAAGTATAGTACACTCAAAGGAAAGAAACGATCATTGAGTTTGGACCTTAAATCTTAAGTCTAGTAGAGTGAAGGCTTAATGAATATGAAAGGAAGAAAAAGGTCTATTATGCATACAAATGAAGTTTAAATGGCGTGTTCAAGTTAGAGAATAAATTGCATTCCAATGTGTTTATAGTAAACTGAGAGATAAAATAGAGAATACTAAAACGTTATAATCATGAATTGTAAATGTAACCATACAATGTACACCCATAAGAGACTCTGTCACATTCATAGAAAGAACTTTTACTTAGGAAAAAAGCTTAAGTTACACTGGTTATAAAGGGTAATGTCTGACATTCAGATCCAGTAAATTGGGTCGGGTGGAGGGCGTGAAAAGTACTTTGTCATGTGGTCCAACTTGATTCATTTTTTCTATTTCCCAAAATAAACTTTAATATTTGTATATAAAATAAATTTCTCATCTCTATTTTACCCCCAGCAAATATTTGATGATTTTACCCATGGTAAAATTTTGAGAAAATATGTTCAATATTTCACAACTCAACATGTTCACTATGACCAAATGGTTTATTCTCATTTTAGGGCTTCAAAACAGTCCAAAAACATAAACTCATTCTTCAGATCATTTTCATTTCAATTTCTATTTTTAGATACCTACATTCATTTTTAAATGATTTTATTTCTCCATTTCAGAGAAAACCATAATCATCCTTGAATGTTTCCCATTTCTCTTTTCTTATTCATTTCTATTCGAACACGCAATTCATTTTTGGTTTCAACGAGCTAGCATAGGGGCCGATTGGACATATGTAGTTGAGGCTCAAATGATTTATAATTAAGTTCCTGCTTTTTGCCTATTTATTGTAAACTCATATAGTCATAAAGTCATTCTACTCCCCAATGACATACCATTACGAAAGCAACTACCCAATGCTCGTCCAATGACATTGTCATAATTGTGTTACCCTCATAGGATATCCTTGATCTCTTTGGGATAATATTCGTTCTCCCAATATGATCCTATTTTATCTTATGGTAACCATTACATTTTTCTTCATGAAAAGTCATCCATCAAATAGTGATCAAGTCATCCATCACAAAGTCATCCATCACTATCATTTACCCATGTTTTGGGCTATGAATTTCATTATTGAGAATGAAGCTACATACTACAGAAGTCATACATCCAATGCACAGCTTTCAGTTTCTTCTCTATTTGAACTTAGGCTTTTACTTACATCAAAGTGTACGAGTCACGCATGTATAATCTGCCATCCATTCAGAATTTAAGTATGCCACACTATGAACATCACAAGTGAATAAATCCATAAATGGATTTAGATCTTGTCTGATATACTGTCAATCCAGACAGTCATATCTATGTCTGTATCTTCTGGGAGTAATCTGCTCCAATGCCCTAGACAAGACATCTCCTCAATTGGACTTGATAAATGACAGATTAGTCTTTTAATTAGTTTTCTCATTTTCGATTAGACTAAGGAGATTTTTAGGTTCATCTACTAATCAAAATGTATTTTTGTACTACAATCCAACCACGAAATACCGTTTAGTATTAGTTAAACATTTAGACAACCATGAGCAACATTTGCTTCCATTTTGCATTGTGTGCAAAAAACCATGTGAGGAAAATTATACAAAGTATATTAATATAATCAATGAATTTGTTTTACTAACCAATCTATTCGAAAAAATTATAAGTTTACAAACAAATATACGACACTTAGGGCATTAGATCCAACAGTTACAGCCTGTTATAATTCCAGAGTGGAAATGGAAATGTGTCATGATGAATTTTGTATTGGGTTTACCTCTTGCACCAAAAAAGAACGATTCGATCTATGTAATTGTTGACAGGTTGACAAAATCAGCTCACTGCATTCCAGTCCAAATAAATTATTCACTTGAGAAGCTTGTTGAGCAATATGTTGTTAAGATTATTAGACTGCATGGCATGCTGTTATCCATTATTTTTTACTACGATCCAAGGTTTACCTCTATGTTTTGGTGTAAGTTACATGAGGCCCTCGGAACTAAAATGAATTTTAGTATCTCTTTTCATCTGCAGATAGACTTTCAGTCAGAATGGGTGATTCAGATTCTCGAGGTCAATGTTATTGTATTATTGAGTTCGAGGGTAGTTGGAAAAAAAATCTACTGTTAGTTGAATTTGCTTATAATAAAAACTATCAATGTAACACCCCAAACCCGTGACCGTCACCGGATTTGAACACGTGGTGTTACCGGGCTTACTTCCCTTATTTCTCTCTTTGTAAAATCGATTCTTTGTTCTAGGCGGGCTAGCTAACTGCATCACTGTCGCCTTAAAAATCATATCTCGAGTTTCAAAACTCGGAAACTGATTCCGTAAATTTTCCCTGAATTTAGACTCATATATCTATCCATGGATTTATTTCTATAATTTTTGGTTAGGCCAATTGGTACAGTTTATTAGTTAAAGTCACCAATGTTACAGGAGTCGACTACACTGACCTTCACGCGTTAAAACTTGAATATATCTCTCTGTACAGGGCTTTAATACTGGTGCCGTTTGTTTATAATGAAATTAGACTCAAAATTGAATCTGTAAATATAAGGCATGACTTCTAATTCTTTCTGGATAATTTATAGTAAATTTTCAAAGTCACGACAGGGGACCCAGAAACCGTTCTGGCCCTGTCTCACGAGAACTTTAATATCTCTCATTATACTGCTCATATGGTTGTTTCGTTCCATCCATATTAAACTAGATTCATCAAGGTTCAATTGCATAATTTATTCACTATTTAATTCTACTTATACTATTTTTAGTGATTTTTCAATCTCACCTCACTGCTGCTGTCCGCAACAGTTACTGCAGTAGACTATGCCAATTTCATGAATCTTTCCTTGGCCTTAATCATCCATCATACATGACACAAATTATGGCCACCTTATCAAAATTAAAGTTTCTAAGACTCGTGGCTATAGGTTCTAGCATCCCACTCGACGACCACATAGGCCATTTTCACATGGCTTAAAGTTTACACCCACAGTTCAACAAAATATAATAGCCTATACATGCCAAATGTTCTTCAACAACGAAGACAATACCAAAATATTTCAGCCGGTGTGATGACTTCAACGACGGTTCCGATCACGCAAATAATACGAGTCCGAGAGACCTAAAATGGGTGACAAGAAAACACCGAGTGAGTTTATAACTCGAGAAGTCATAAGCATTCATCAATCCACCGATAAAGTTACTACAACATGAACAATAAACGAGGTTAGGTACTCATCCATATCGAATCTATACCATAATTCCTCGACCTTTTGGTCCAATCTCATACCAAGTCATACATCCACATTTCATATTCTACACAACAAGATATTTGAAGCATTTTCACACACTAACTCATTTTCACCACAATCATACAATTTCAATCATCACATAGATTTAAGGCTTACCAAATTCAACCCCGAGCATGAACGTATTTTCTATTCGTCATGAGCTCGAGATACTTACCGATCCGCTGTCCATACTCAACTCGATGGAGACACACCCTCCATATATATAGAGTACGCACACACAGTGCTTAATATTCGATTTCGCACACTTAGTGCCACGCGATTTAAGCCCGCACACATAGTGCCATACCCTTCGAGCTCGCACACCCAGTGCCGTATTATTTTTTTTTCCAGCATGCACACTTAGTGCCATATATTTCCAGCATGCACACTTAGTGCCATATATTTCCAGCACGCACACTTAGTGCCTATCTCGTCACCATACACACGTATTGCCTGCACACATAGTGCCGAAAGCAAACTTTCTACACATTTCACTATTTCTTTTACATTCAACAATTATCATCACTCCATACACATACAATTTCATTTATACATATATAGCATTCCATTAAACACAATTGCATAGATTTTCCAATCATTTAAGCAATATCAAACATATGTGCTTAATGACTTACCTTGTGTTGGGCAAAATGGTTCCAACTCGGCTACTCGATGTTCTTTCCTTTGCCTTTGCTTGTTTCTCCACCTCGAGCTTCTTGAGCTTAGTCAATAAATAAACTAGTTTAACCGTCTTGCCAAATATTTATACATATATACATGACATCAACTATACTATCATCATTAATACATCAATTCACAAAATTTTATCTCATGAGCATATGACCCATTTTTTTACCCCATATGGCCGAATGTATGTATATATATATATATATACAATGTCAACTATAACATCTTTTAATCACCTAATTTCATCTCAAATTCCCATGACCGATCACACCTATACTTACATTCCAATATTCGGAATATTCAAAAATCACGTTCTAAATACAATAGTCATGTCCTTGTGTGTTTAAACATGAATTATTGTACTTAAATCAAAACGTATAAACATTCACAACTCGTATTCTTAGGAAGGCCGATTTATTTCCATAGTACATTCCTCATCAATACTTAGATGAACAACCAAAATCCCTACCTTTATACCCTAGCCGAATGCTCCTATCATCCATAAAAATTACAAATTTTAGCATGGGCTAAGTAGGAATCATTTAACATGCAAATAAACTCCTATCTCCAACACTTAATCATTCGGCATATTGTCTAAATACACATGAGAAATCTCATCTTCCTTGACCTTACCAAGAGTGCACCCACACTTCAACTTAGCATATTACAAAACCAAATCAACAAATTCAATGCTTACCTCCTAGTAGCCAAAGATACTTGCCGAATTGACCTAGGTAAATCTTCCTTCCTTTCACTTTTTTTTTTCAAGAACAACCAAAAGAATGAACAATGAATGAACAAAACCTTTTTTTTTTCTTTTCTTTCTCTCTAGCTACGGCACAATGGGGGGCATCCATGCTCATTTTTTTCATTTCTTTAATGCTAGTTTTTATTTTATGGCTTCCTACATACACCACTAGCAAAACATGTTGGAAACATGTTTCCTTTGCCCATAATCTTGTCATGGCCGGCCACTCACCTTAGGAAAGGGGGTTATTTGACATGCAAGGACAACCATTTTCCCACATGTATTAATAGGCCACCTTACATTTGCCTAGCACATTTCTAAATTTTCTCACATAAGTCCTATTTGATAAAATTCACTTACAATTAACAAAATCCAAACATTCAATTTTTCACACATTCATATTCACATATTCTAGACAATAAATATTACGTTAGAACATTTCGGTGACTCGGTTTAGCGGTCCCGAAACCGCTTTCCGACTAGGGTCACTTTAGGGCTGTCACAATCAATCAAGCATTAAAATAACACCATATGAGGTTTTATACAGACGCAAATGAAGAACTCTGTTATATTAGTCTAAGTTGAGCAAAAGTACGCTGACAAGAACTGATTTGATCTATGAAACTAAAGAAAAAGTCAGAATCATACGAGACTATTTGAAAGCCACTTTTGATCATCAAAAATCATAAGTTATCCAAAGGGAAAGGATATTGAGTTTCAGACTAGTGACCGTGTATTTCTAAAAGTTTCTCCTTGAAAAAAGAATGAGTTTCAAACTTAGCTCGAGGTTCATAGGACCATATGAAATCCTTGAAAGCGTTGGCCATGTCACTTATAGATTGACGTTACCACCTAAATTAGAAAAGATTCACCATGTTTTCCACATATCGTGTTACGTCAATATCGTTTTCATCCTTCGCATATTTTGTCTCCCGAAGAGATTGAACTACATCGTGATTTTTCGTATAGTGAGGAACCAGTTAGAATCTTGACTTAGGAAGTAAAAGAACTTCGTGATAGGAGTGTATTGTTGGTAAAAATATTGTAGCGCCAATATAGTATTGAGGAAGCTACATGGAAACGAAAGATTCAATGAAATCTCAATACCCAAACCTATTATTATTGGTACTGAAAACAGTAGTTTCAAAGCCCTATTTTTTGATGATCAAGCCAATAAATATTATTATCTAATATTTACAAGTCAAATTATAATGTTATATTGAATTTTGATCTGATGGATTTGTTAATTGGAAAGTTAGTTAAAGTACAAGTGGTTCGACCTTAAAGTCAGTGCTTTAGGAAAATAAGGTATCGGGACCTTGTTTCCATAAACTGAGCCTGTAAATATTCTGATTAAATATTTACGAAGTTGTTATATAAGTTAATTGAATTTTGTGTAGGTAATTTTGTCGAATTAGTGACTAATTAAGGTGTAAGGACTAAATCATAAAAAAGAAAAAATTTAAACGCTAATGATTTTTATTAGTTAAATGGGTTAAAAAGTACTATTACAAGGGTCTAAGTGGAAATTAATCACTATTTAAATTATATTGGACGGTTAATGCTTATTAATTAGCAAAATTATGTTACTTTTTTAAGTTAAAAATTAAGAAAAATATAATAAAACATAAAACAAAGTAAATGGCCAGTTTTTCATTCATCTTTCTCCCATCTCCACCGATTCTGCATTGAAGAAAAACCAAGCTTTATGCCAAGCTTTTTCTTCAAGATCGATCAAGATTCGAGTCAACCGGAACTTAATCGAGAAAAAGAAAAGTTACAGAGTAGTACCTAACACCTTGTTTTTTATCGTTTATGCCAAGTAAGTTCATATGGTGTTGTTATGTTTATATGTATTTGAATTGTGAATTTATATTATATGATTATGTTTTGAATTGTATTCAAAATGGTAAAAAAGTTGAGAACTGGACTAAATTGTAAAGAAATGATTAAGTGTGTTAAAAGTACCCGGATGAACACTTTCTAGGATAGGATACAATTAACATGTCAATAGGTTTATTTATGCGTTGTAGGAGATATGATATGAGATGATACTAATGTAAGGAGAATTAACTTTTTAAACCAGTATCCAACATTTGTTACGGATTACCAAGTTTGTCTCTACGATGACCATTGTTACTAGTTATCTCTATGGAGATCTTGGCTTAGCACTTCGGTGCTCAGGTATGTATTGGTGTAATAGCTCGTTTGAGCAATCAAGTGTGTTTTAGTGGTTACTCGCGTATTTATATCTGTTTATTATAGTTCATCAGGCTAAAATGTTAGTGAAAAAGTGAAAGATTGTGTAATGATATCTTTGATGATAGAAATGTATTTATATATTTGATTGAAAGAATGCAAATGATGAACTTGATGGATGATTTAATAGACTGGCATTGTAGAATACGTCAATCGGATCAACTCAAAGCTCATGCTATCCAGTCCTCAATTCGGTAGTCTTTTATTCATTTTGGACCCAATTATGTGGCATGCAAATAGGAAATATTATGCACATATGTGAATCTTTGAGTTATGGTATTTTTGAATCAAAATGTGATTTGGATTTTGAATGATTTCATGTTACATGGGCTATGGCCTAAACTATGACAAAAATATTGGTTATCAATAGTGGCATTGATATGCTTGAATGATTATTGAATGTATATAGAACTTGAGTCATATATGTGTTTACATTGAATGTTTATAAGGCTTAAACCGAGAATGATGTTGATTTTAAATGCCTTAGTCTGATATTTAAAAGTGTACATTGGCATTGTGGTAAGTTATGTTGGAAGCACATGAATGGTATATTTGACTTTGATTTGTTTGATATTGGTATGTTAAAGATGAACGGTGAGCTATGTTTGAGTAGTTGATGATTACTTGATTGCTAAGCTTAGTAAAGTGCCAATTTCTTGGGAATAACTTGAATGGTCTTGTGGTTGGTTAATTGGATGTTTTTCTATGTGTATAAATTGGTTTTGTACAGTTTTGAATGGCCAAATATGCACCATTTGAGCCATTGTTTGGTTAGACATGAAATAGGTACCAAATGGTCATATTTTACTAAAAATAGAGTCCTCATCACGATGTGAAATTTCCTTGTCGCAACATCGAGAGAGAATATGTGACGTCTCAACGTTAAGTGGTCCAACATCATGACGTGACTCACTATCTTAATGACGTCACAACATGAGGAGTTCTCGTCATGACGTGGAACCCAAAATTTTAAAACTTAACAATTTGGTCCTAATTCGTTTCTGGGCCACCAAAAAGAGCTTCTCTAGGCTCGATTTAGTCTCAATTTCTATTTGAATGACATCTTATGATTACAATTGTGATGTGAATTATTATTGCATGATTTAATTTAATATTTTGAATTCTAATTACTATAGTAACATCTCGTAGTTCAGGTTCGATGATCGGGTCGAGTAAAGAGTGTTACATGGAATGCTTAGATAAGTGAATAGGTAATATGAGAAGTGAATTGGTATGGGATCACTTAATAGTTGGTTAAAGTATTACATGCATTCTTGACAAAGAATTGTAGGATGGAACTTTTAAGTTGATAGGTAGAATGCATATGGTTATCGGTGTATGTTTCAGACGTGTTTTATGTGATAGGATGAAATGAATTAATTAAGTAGCTTAAATAAGTATGCATAGGTAAGATAAGCAATTGTGGTATGAATTGATGATAGTTTGAATGAATAATTGAGTAAATAAATTGAAATGGTACGGTTAATGCTAATTTGTGCCTTATTGATTGGTTGTTTTTGGAATGATTATGCAAATGTGAATGTTACTTATATTTGCATGTTTTAGTTTGATATGATATAGAAATAGATGATATGGAATGGCTTAAAAGTCAGTTAGTATTAGTTGAGTTGAATGATATGAAAGTGGATGATTTTTTATGTTTAATGGTTGATTGATTAAGTATTGTTGAATTGAATGGTTTAGGCGTGATTTTTTGAGATGGTTTTATGAAGGTTAAAAAGTATCTAATGGCACCAATTGAGTCAATTTTAGTTGAGGCATGGAAATGGATCAAAATGTGAATTTTATTACCTATTTGGCACTAAAGTATCGATACCCTGGTATCGGTATCGATATTTAACATTTTTCAAATCATATTAAAACAAACATAATGTCAAAATGGTATCGATACCCAATCAAAGTATCGATACTCTACTCAGGGTATTGATACTTTACAAGGGTATCGATACATTGTTCTTTGTTTAGTTTAGTAAAAAAGGAACAGAATTGCAATTTGGTATCGGGACTAGAAAAAGTATCAGTACCATAATTTAGGTATCGATGCCTATGACACATGATTTATTTTTCTAAACATCGAATTTAAAAATGGCATTGAGACCTTTTCAGGAGTATCGATACTTGTATTGGAAAAATTGAAAACTTTGCAATTTGGTCCTATTTCATGTTCGGTTTAGCAATTGAGCTTTTTTCAACTTGTGTAAGTCTTGAAAAAGTTTAATTAATGTAAACTGCTTGTATTTAACTGATTTGTTATTATTTAAATGATTGATTTTCACATCCAGAGACTGATTCTCAATTCAATAATGTTTGTGTTTCTGTTTCGATTTAAATATGGCATGTACCTAGGCTGAGCCATTTTGGTATAACTTTGTAGTTACACTCCTTAGCTTAAATATGTTGGTATTTAAATATGGCTAAAGAGACATGAATTGTAAATGGTTTCAAGCTTGATATGTTTAAAATGTTATTGTTATGAGTAAATGAATTGTCATTATGGATTGTATTGAAGTGGGATGAATTGATGTTAGTTTTGTATACATAACATGTTTATATTGAGAATGTAAAGCTTGATAACTTCAAATTACAAGTATATGGTAGATATGGCCATATAGATATACATGTTTAATTAAGGTAGAATTGTTAATGTAACGCCCTAAACACAACCCTATTCACCGGGTCCAGATATCAGGTGTTACTATGTAAACCATTTTACAATTGTCCCACACTTAAAACATTTTTCTTAATATTTCATTTAAAAACTCCATACTAAATAACAAAGGAAAGTATTTAGAAACAATGCATATATATATATATATATATATTGTATCAAGCCAGTTACAATTTAATACAACACCTAGGTTAAAAAAACTAGACTTATAAGGTGTAGTCTTACAAAACATCAAATTTTCTTTTTTTGCCAAAACGTCCACTATTTGCATGGTAACGCCGTGCTACATCTGACGTATTCCTGGCGTAATCCCTCCTAGCAGACTCACTTAAAGAACAATACCTAAAACATAAAGATTACACTATTAAGTTCAAAAGAACTTAGTGAGTTCTGAACCCAACCTATCTTTTAAACCTTTCTTAATAAATTTTTCATCTTTTATATTTGGATTTCCCTGTATTTATCTTTGGCAAAAACCTTCATATTGTCAGTTATATGATTTCATACTTATACGCCACTTATCATTTCATCCAACAAATTGGCCAACTTCAAGTCTTGACAGTCGATACTACCTTTTTCTTTCCTTTTCAGAAAACTTTCAACGATCATTCAAGAATAGTTAATTACTGGCAGATACCCATACTGATCTGGCTAAATCAGATCATGACTTAGACCATATCCTGATTTAATATGTACTCATACTATTGAGGAACCCTCTAGATCATTCAAAAGAATTATGCACTTATTTGCTACAGGCATAAGACATCCACTATAACAAACAACTCAGATTCCATCAAAGTTCAGAACAAGACATGATACTATACAGATACAATAAATATCAGGTAGCTTAGAATTCCACCATAATATCACGGGAAACTCAAACAAACAGAATCTTATATTGAATACACCGATATACTAAATTGACAAATAACCACAATGGATACCCTCTTTGAACATATTGAATCATACTTCTTTTCAAGAAACTCCCTTTAAGATTTATTTCATTTATATCACAACACTTTTCACACCAAACCTTTAAACAAATTATATCCTTAACATAGATTTATCAAAGTATGCCACAAGGGCCAGACAAAATACCCCGCAAAGGTGACTTACAAAATATGCCAAAAAGGCTAGCAGAATGCCATAAAGGCTAACAAACTATGCCATAAAGGCAACATACGTGTAACACCCCTAACTCGTATCTGTCGCCGGAATGGGGTTACGAGGCATTACCGATCATAACACAAGTCAAACAAATAATCCTTACAAAACTTATCATTTAAATACTTAAACATAATCAAACATGTATCAGCAAATAACAAAAAATAGAGCATGTGATAAAATATCTATCTTATTAGTTGAATGACAAACATACCATTTCAAAACTTATGCACATAGGCGTATATTAAAACTAACAAAACATATATAAAACCTTAATAACATTACAATGGCTGAACATATTATAGTTACTAGATGACCAATTCCAAATTTCATTTTTAACCAATTCATGCCTCACTCACTTGACTAATATTAAGCATTTCCTAAGTACCATAGCTGAATCAAAACATACAAAGTTTATACGTTTTCTACTTTTGCATAATACACACATTTGATCAAATCACAAGGCTCAATTTTTTTATTAATATATAGGGTAATAACTAGCATTATAATTTTAAAACACAAGTGTCGATTCAATATACACTAATTTAAACTCCTATTTCATGATTAGACAAATTCACAAATTATGCATATTATTCTAGTCTAAAACATCCACACAGCAATATAGACATATTTATATATACACATAAACATGCATTAAACAAGGACAAAATATATACATCTTTTCTCATCACAAGTTATGCACATATAACCATATCAATTTAGACCATTTTCAAGCATCAATACGTAAACATATCATGACTATGATAATCATACCTCAACTTTATTTTTATCTCATCAAATAAGTCATATGAAACCAAATCTAAATACACAATAATTTAAGCATAATGCTTATACATACTTTCCATCACAAACCGAATTTAAATAGCTAATCCACAAATGAACATGTCATAAGCATATACCTTTATTTTTTACTAGGTTTAACCGAATATATTCATGCCTTGAACAAACTACATTTATATCATAAAATAACCAAATCCAAACATATAACCAAAACACAATTCATACATATCATAATATATACCTACCAAAATAAACTCAAACCATAATAAATTATAACCAAACTTAAGCATAAATATTAAGCCATTTTCGCATGGCTAAATATATACAACTCTCAAAAACCAACCAAAACAAATCTAGCCTATACAAGCCATAGGTTCATAGTCCAAGCTTTTTAAAATACCGAAACAATGATCGATAGTGTGATGGATTTCTTTGACGATCCCCGAGCTCGTAACCACTTTTCAAAAATCTATAAAACAATGAACAAACACTCACATAGTAATCTTAAATAGCTTAGTAAGTCATAAGAAAATAATTCATTTTAATGACATACATAATTCAATTAAACTAGACTGAACCAAACAAACCTTAACCAAATGTACATGTATCATGCTTGCAAACTCAAACATATCTCATAAACATTAACATTTTAATATCAATGGCCGAATGTACATATACTCATAAACATATATAATTCTCATTTTTATAATGCATTTTTCATATATATATATATATATATATATATCACAAGTACACAATTACCTTATTTTTCCAATCATTTAACTTAGCACATACCTGACCTCTTAGATCGATTTCACATTTGATCATTACTCGATATTGCCCGTGGAACCATTCAGAATTAATAAGGATACTCAGATAGTCCAAAAGCTCGTACAATGCCAACGTCCTAGACGTGGTCTTACATGTAATCACATATTGTTGCCACTATCCCAGACAGGGTCTTACACGTAAATCACAAATCGATGCCAACGTCCCAAACATGGTCTTACACGAAATCACATATCGGAATCCTATGTCATGACATATGTATCCTAACTATTCCTAAGGTTCGTACAAGGCTTTTGGACATTGTAAACCAAACAATTCCATCTCAAATATATTTTTCCCATGCTTATACAAATTCGGCTTGAATATATATACAAGTAATAATTCAATTCAACACAAATAATATATATACAATTGAATTTAATGACATTTATTTACTTATGAACTTACCTCGTACAAATTCGGACAGAAATAAACGGTTATTCAATGATTTTCGATTTCCCCCGATCTAATCTCGTTTTCTTCGGTTCTTGTTCTAATCACATTTAAATTTGACTTATTCAATCTCATATTCATTCAAATTAATCCATAAACACATATTTAGGGCATTTTACAAATTAGCCCTCATTTTTCACATTTTGACATTTAAGTCCTTAGTTCACAAAATCACAAAATACACATAATTTCACATTTTTCATGCTTAGCCGAATTTTCATGGAGTTCATATAAGCCCAAATCTTTCATTTATTTCACATTTTGACCCCACAATTTACAAAATTCACAATTTAATCCTTAGTACACATTTTTACCAAAAATCACTTAATTAAACATAATAATCTAACAACATATTTTTATTTTCCATCATCAAGCATGTAACACCCCAAACCCAGCCTAGACTTTATGGCCAAATCTGACGACATCACATGAAAGTGTTTTTCGTAAAACGAGATATTATTGAGAAACCCAGTCTCTATTTAAAATCTTTATGCGATCTTAACGACGTTTGATTAGGTTCAAAGTGTGAGTTGTTTGCCAAAAGTTATTTATATTAAAACGTCCTTATTATATATTAAAATGTTATTCATTTCAAAAATATAATTTTATAACGGAAGCTTTTTAAAACAGTTGCGTACTTACCGTTCACTTTGTAAAAACATTGTTTATTTTGAAAACTCGTGTTTTCCTAGCACTAGCAATTATAAACCAAAGCAAATAAAAATTTAAAATCCATAAAGGCTATAATTACAGTAAAATACCCCAAAATTTAAATCACTTATAAATTAAAACCAAATATGAAAGCATGAGCGATCGTGTGGCCACCTCCGAGTCCCTTGCTGCACCGATCCTCCTAAGGATTACCTGTACAGTTAGATAGATGGGTGAGTTTACAAAAACTCGATGTGTAATCCCAATAATAAACAACAATGAGCAACACAGTCTGGCCTATGCCCATATCAGTAACAGTTTAATATCAGTTAGGGCCTTGGCCCATTACAAAAATAGTAGCAGTGGCAGTAATCAATGCAGTAACCATGATCAATGCAGTAACAGTAATCAGTGTAGAATGCAAACAGAAAATCCTACCCATCCATCCTCTACACTCCACTCCGTCCAGCCCTACACTCCATGTGGGGATAAAATCAACCCACCCATCCCTACACTTCAAATAAAGCACCGGTTGCGGCATTAATCAGTAATTGCAGTAGAGCTGCCAGTAATAGGCTTAAAGCCATCAGTAGGTCCACAGTCGTCTTGGGCTACTTGTTCGACCATATCAGTACAGTACACTTCCTACAAAATAACAATCCCAACCCCATGCAACATGTCATGCATTGTATCATAGTATTTTACATGGATGCAACATACATATAACGTGGCACATTCAAATACAGTCATACACATCGTAGGGAAAATCAATCATTTTACCTTCTAGGGGTATTAAAGTCATTTTACCATACAGGGATATTTCGGTCATTCTACCCTACGAGGGTATTTCGATCATCTTACCCTATGAGGGTATTTCGGTCATTTTATCACATAAGGGAAAAATCATCATTTTATCACATAAGGCAAAATCGTCATTTTATCACATTTGGGCAAAATCGTCATTTATCATATTAGGCTAAAATCGTCATTTTATCACAAAAGGGCAATATCGTCATTTTATCACATAAAGGTAAAATTGTCAATTTATCATATGAGGGCAAAATTGTCATTTTATCACATAAAGGTAAAATCATCATTTATCACATAAGGGCAATATCGTCATTTTATCACATAAGGATAAAATTGTCATTTTATCACATAAGGGTTCAGGTACGCTTACCGACCCAATAGAAGGTCACTGTCGTCTCGAGCGACTCGTGCAACCTTAACAGTCAGACAGTGAAAATGGCCCAAAGGCCCATAATGTGAGCCCATGTGAGCCCACACGCCCGTGTGGCTTACGTAGCCCAATTATGGCATTGGCTATATGAACTACACCGCCTGGCCCAATAATCTCCATATATCCATGTGGTTTACCCGTGTGGGGCCCAAAGCCCATATGCCTACACGACCCATTTTGGCCCAACATGGCCCAAATCAGCCTAAGTCCATGGTATCGCCCATGGTGGCCTCTCGTAATTCAGTCCCCACATTTATGCGTTCGGGGTTACCACACGAGCGATCGCACGCCCATGTGCCATCAACGGTCTTATTTTCTAGCTTTTGCCGATTTACGATAATGGCAGTGTTTTACACACCTATAACGAAACTGTAGCCTCAACACTTCTGAGATTTAAAGCTCCTATGATTCACAACAACAACTCCACCATTAGTTCATAATTGCGGTTAATCCAAAAACCATAGTATCGTCAATACTTTAATCGAATCATCGTTACTTACCAATCGAACTATTGCATAACCCCTCTTGCTCCAAACCCAACGTACTCTCCCCAAAGCTTTAACCATTATGAAATAGTTACCCGATTTATCAGAAGTTATAATCCCTTATCAATATAATCACTACTTAAAGTACTTACCACAAGCAAAAAGATCACCTTTCGTGAAGGAACAATCGGCCTAACCCCTTGACTATAGAGATCGCGCCCCAATAAATATCCAAGACGCCACCTGAATAGCCAAAGGGGTATTCAGTTTTAGCAAGAGAAGGTAGTGCGATTGAGAGAGAGAAAAGAATCAGCCACAAATGCCAGAGGTATTCGGCCAAGAACTATTCGGCCAAGAGAAGAAAGAATGTTGAAACAAGGTGTTCGGTTTGCAAAACAGAGTATAAGGGTTCGGCCAACACAAAAGAAGAGCAAAGAAGAATCGATGGTGAGGGAAGTGTTACTCAGGAAATTGGCCAAGTTGAGACAGAGGAGAAGGCAAAATTGACAGAAAAGAAGATAGGGGACAGAAGAAATCAGCCAAGAATAAGGAGAAATCGGCAACACATTTTGAAACTTTTAGGGACTACTCAAAACCAAAAGAAGAGAAAACACAAAATGAATTGTTTGAAAACCTGAAAAGTAAGGAGAGGATTTGGCCCCCAGCTAGACTATGACCGAAATTTGCTAACAAGAACCCCTCTATTTGGTCAACAAACTTCCACTTACTCCTCCACACCCCCTACCTAAACTGAAACTCTATGTGCCAATAGTCCAATTTCGGCACAACACCTTCAAACCACTCAAAATCTCCCCCATTTCCTCTACAATTTCCTCCCCTCCATCTCCTTAGATTCGGCTAACAACCAATCCATTCAAACCTGTTCAAATTCTTGGTGTTTCAGTCAAACACAACTTCCTCCCATGGCCAGCAGCAAAAATAACCTTCATTTCTACAAGCAAGGATTCAAACTTCAGACCACTAGCACACTCTACAAACCATTTTCCACTAGACCAGTAGGCTTTTTATTCATACTTTACCAAAATAAACTAATAACCCTACTGGCCAAAGATAGGGGTTTTATCCTAAAAAGACCAAAATTTTTTGGAAGCCAGGGCTTGAACCCATGACTTTTGAGACACTTCCAGAGCATACAACCACTAAGCCAAACACATAATTGTGTCACTTCCTTGCACAATTAAATATTTATGTAAAGGCTTCTAACTGCACCCCTGCTCAAAACCTAATACTTCTAGGCCCAAATTCGGGGCGTTACAAAACAACAAAATTCACAAGCTAGCATCAATGGCAATTCATGAATACATCATCAAATTCAAAAATTCAAGCATGGGCTAGCTAATATTCAAAGCAACGATCTCAAAAACGTAAAAATCATAAAAAACCGAACAGTTATCATACCTTAACTTAAGAAAATCAAGGCCGAACCCTTTGAAGTCCTTTCTTTCTTTCTTTTTTTTTTAGTATATTCGGTCATGCAAAAGATGGACAAGGCCATTTTTTTTATTTATGCTATGCTTTATTATATTATTATATTTAATTAATTTACAAAACTAACCTTAATGAAATAATATACTAACTTAATAATGATTGTCCATTTTTGTCCATGCATGTTTCCAAAGGTTAAATTACATCTTAAGGACTCCACATTATAAAAACAATAGTAATGTAGCACATTAACAAATAGCTAGCCACTTTGCATTTTACGCGATTAAGTCCTTTTATTAAATCGGACACTCAAACGATAAAATTAAATCATGAAAATTTCACACATATAAATTAACATGTTATAGACACCACAAATAATATTAAAATATTTTGCTAACTCAGATTTGTGGTCCCAAAACCACTATTCCAACTAGGGTCTAAACTGGGCTGTTACAATACGAAATACGCCACAAAGGCTATCAAAGTGCAATAAAGGCGATACAGAATTCCACAGAGGCAAGATCAAAATGTCATAAAGGCCAAATCATATTATGCCACAAAGCTTAACAAATTGCCACTAAGGCAACCCAAGAACTATCGTGTTTGCCATATGGATTTTCCTAAACTCATATTGCATGAGGCCCATCATCATCTTGGGACATGCAAAAAACCCTGGTCGATAAATGCGGCTCACTCGCCCTTTTCAAAATGTGTCATAGCCATGGACTTTCTTTAGAATAGTCATATTGTAATTCGTTCTTCTTGTCCCGATAGGCTTCATCGAAAACCACCACGGTGTAAAAACTCACATCATATAACCTCTCTCCACTCAGTTATACCTTATTTCCCAATCCTTATCAATCACACCTCATATATCTAACATAAGCACAAAATTGAATGGACTATACTTATTTTCTTAACCAAATCATGCTCAATACAAATTTCACACACACATTACATGATCACATATACACCTCAGGCACACCTACATAGCTACTTCACAGAATCACATGCATCCATACACACAATCCATTACATACCAGACTCACGAGGACACTATATCGAGATTACACACTTATTTTCCACAGTCATTCATGAACTTATTCACCAATTCTAGAACATTGATCATAAAAGAAATTTTAGGAAGACTTACAAGAGTTGGCATCAGGGACTCAACTAAAACCCACTTACAGCAGCTATAGTTCAAATTTAGACATCCAGTTCAAACCTACAACAACAACTTCTTAAAGAACATAATTTCACCATTAAAACCTATTTTGAGACAGATTGCTAACATTTAATCTACAGATGATTCACATGAAGGATTTCTTATTCATAACTTACTGCCTATATACTTCATAGCGTCTTTACTCTTTACATGCAGAGCTATCAAACTTACCAGGAGATGGAACATCCTTTTTTTTTATTCCCAAGAATCTCTAGCTTCTAGTTTACATAATAAGAGCAACTAGCAAATAACATTTAATATTTCAGAAAAAGAAAGAATTACAGAATTACAGAGTCATCTTGAAGGAAGAAGGAATTTCCTCACAAACCCTTCTCATACATATATATAATCCACCTTTATTAGGGGATTTTCCCAAGTGTCAAGAAATTTCAAAATGTGCCCTTCCTAATGGCCTATAGAATTTGAAAGAAACATAAATGATAGTCTTTTCAATATGCTATTTGTCTAGTCAATTTAGTTGGTTTATAACCAGATCTAGTTACCAAGTCTTACTCTTCATAGCGTTTGAACAAACTAGGTGTACTGTAGCTTTGGCTGTAACCTACACAAGGCTTACTTTCCTTTTGTCGAATTCTTTCTTTTACTGAAGAAAATCTCGAGAACAATATCCTAATATACTACCATGGGCAGATACTCTATTCAACAAAACATTAGTTCGCCAAAAGCTACAATGTGGTGAAGAAGTTATCAAAGTGCCTCAGAACAGCCAACTTCGCGTTTACGCGTCTTCAATTTCGAGTCAGCCAGATTTAGGGTGTGACAGTTTATTCTAATATTACCTACTTAAATTATAGAAATACCACTGAGGTTTTACTCAGTATACGATTTGTTTCTCCATGCGTAGGTTAGATTTAATTCAAGAATTTTGAGCATCAACCTTAGCATCCAATCCATAATCTCGGGCTCAATAATGTTTGTTTATTTCCAACATTACTTATATTTGGCATGTACCTAATAGGTTATGTTTTGTGGTAGTTGAATGATATTATAATTAAATGCTATATCTTATATTCTAGTAGTAATATATATGGTTGATATGTATATGTATAAATTATATGCAAATTATAATTCTCGTAGTTTGACAAATGTGGGAGATGTGATGGTGCCTTAATTAAAATGTTTATATAACCCTAATGGATGGTGGATTTACTGTATGTTATTAGCTGCAAATATAAAGGAAATATAGATTTACTTTAATATGATTAAGGAATGTATATTTTATTGATAATTATCATATAAATAGTGTTGTTTAATTATGAATAGAATATTGTTGCTTTGGCAATGAATGTGATACACTGTGTAACGCCCTGACTTATTTATTTCTGTTTCTACGAATTCTGACACAACTATGTATCAACTTCAGTGGTTAAGTGTTCTGGGTGTGTGAGAGAGGTCTTGGGTTCAAGTCTCATGTTTGCAAATTTTGTTCTTTTTCCTGATCCAAGCCTTACCCTTGTTGAGTAGGCTTACATAAAATTGTCTGTAAAATCATATTAGAATGAGCCTGCTTGGTCGAGTGGTAAGGGAGTTAGTGTGTCGGAGGTTCTGTGTTTGAACCCCTGCGCAAGCGTGGGTATTATTTTTGCTCGGTTTTGTGGTAGAGTTTTGGTGGTATTACAATTCTGAAGTGGTTGGGATTAAGGTGTTTGTGGGAAGTTGGGGGATATCAAATTGAATTTTTAATTTTGTTATTTTTCCCAAATTCCCTCTGTTTTGACGTTCTTCTTCTTCCAAAAAACAAAATCCCCATTTTTGCTCTTGTCATTTTCTTTTCTTGTTGACGAAAATTAAACGTTGTTCTGCATTCTCGTCTTTCTTGTTAATCCTTGCTATTGGGAACTTAGAATCCTTATTTTTCATGTAATCGGTAGTTTGTATTCTTTTTATCGTTATTTTTTGAAGGTTGAAACGTTGATGTATCTTGTGGTGTAGGAAAAGGCGTTGAACTATGAGTTTCGCTTCGTTTGTTTGATAAGGGTTAGCAGTGTTCTTCTTGTTAGTAAGTTGAGTTTTTGTCAGATTGTTGATGACGAATTTGTAAATTTAGTCACTTAATCGGTTAATTTAGTCACTTAATCGGTGTTTGATATGCTATTTCTATTTTAGGATTTGAAAGGCTCAGGAGTGGTTTCGCATCAAACCAATACCAGGTATGTACCCGAAACACAAAAAGACGAGATTCAGCGAAAGCCAAAAATCCCACTGTCGATACCACACGGGCATGTGGTCACCTGTATGGTTGGCTGTGTGCGAGACACAGCCGTGTGGTCGATGAAGGCATGGCCGTGTGCAAAACACGACTGTGTAATGGCCAACTTGTGGCCGTGTAGGCCAATGTGTGGCCGTGTAGGCCACACGAGCTAGGCCAAGTTGGGCGTGTGGGCCCATACGGGCATGTCACATGGGCGTATGGATTTTAGGCCACACGGACAAGGCCAATCTGGGCGTATAGCCCACACGGACATGTGGGCCCATATTTCTAAAATTTATCCTAGGGTCGCATGGGTTATTCCGGTCGACTGTGGGCTTACCATAGGGTCAGTAAAGGCTAACAAAACCTCAAAACTATGGATCTGATAGACTGATATTCTATACTGAGTATGTTAATGCTATGCATGTCTGATTATTATGCTAGATACATATTTGTAATATGTATATAAGCATGTTGAGCATGTTTAATCTGTTATATCTGTATTTGATTTCTGCATTTATTTATTGGGGTGGGATTTGTATATGAGGAGGGAGTATTTTGTACAACGATTATCGCCTGTATTCTGGCAGCTTGGCTGTACATTATCGGACATGTGTTGTAATGGCAAGATATGATGTGTAAGGATGGGTAGGTGTTTTTAACCCCATATGGTGTGATGGGATGGTCGAAGGTGGTGTGTAGAGGATGGAGGTAGGAATCTGTGTTTCTGATCTGTATATATGATTTTGTGTATTGTATTTGAAAAGGCCATGAGCCTGACTCTATATATGTATGTTTGCATGCTTCTTTCTATTGGGTTACACACTGAGTTTACGAAAACTCACATCCGTTTGTCTGTTTTGTTCAGGTAATCCACAGATTTAGGCGGATCAGTGCAGCGAAAAATTAGCAGTGACCACTCGACCATAAACTGTTTAAAGTTATTAATTTATAGTTTTATTTAGGATTTTAGTTTTGTTCTGAGAGTTTGTAATTTCTGGGACTCTCTGGACTTTATTATTTTTTAATTGTTGATTTTTGGTTTGTTAATAATTTTCATGCCTTGATAAATTATTTTATGAAATCGACGGTTTTTAAGAAAAAAAGTTTTTTTAAATAACAAATTGGGTTTCTAAAATTTATCACATTTATTAAACTTCTGTTGTAGTGAGTGTTTGGTAAACAAATTAATTAAATAACATTTTCTATATAATCATGAATGAACACAATGTATCAAAAATTGAATGATTTATCAAGTCAACACCGTTTTCAGAATTCATTTCTTATGACATCACCAGATTTAGCCATAACGTTTAGGCCGAGTTTGGGGTGTTACATTTAGTAGTATCAGAGTCAGGTTGCAAAACTTGGGCTGTGAAATTTTAGATTTCAAAATTGTGTTTCAAAAAGAGTTGGTTTTTAAATTATTTGAATAATTGAGAAAGTATGTAGTACACCGAGACTCCGGCGTCGATCCTGTAAGTATCTTTGTACTTAGATAGAACTGTTTTGAAAACACTATAGTTAGTATTTTCTAAAACTGTATCGAAATAGTTAGAGACTAAAACTTCTAAAAACATCTCTGAACTTTTGATAATTTATGCATAAAGTATCTATTAATAAATAATAGAACTGATGCATAAAAATTTATAATGTAGATAAATTTGAATTATACAATGATCGCTTGTAGAACTCACGAACGTAGTACTCGTGGTCGTGGCAGAGACCGTAGGGGTGTCACAGGAGTTGTCCCTACAATGGTCGAGTATTGGTTGGAGGCCATTGAGAGAATTATGAACGATTTAGACTGTACTCCCAAGCAGAAACTGAAGGGTGCAGTCTCTTTGCTTCACGATGAGGCATATCAGTAGTGTTTAATGGTTAAGAAGGGTACTCAGCTTGATTGTCTAAACTAGGATATCTTTAAGGCCACCTTCCATAGTAAGTACGTAGGGGCGAGCTATGTAGATGCTCATAGGCATGAGTTCATGAATCACACGCAAGGTGATAGATTTGTAGCCGAGTATGAGGCTGAGTTTCTGAGGCTGAGCCGCTACGCTCTAGGCATGGTGGCATCTGAGTATGAAAAGTGTGTCTGTTTTGAGGACGGCTTGAGAGACAGTCTGAGGGTTCTGATTGCTCCATAGAAGGAGTGTGAGCTTGCAGTTCTGGTTGATAAGGCGAAGATCACTGAGAAGGTTGAGTGCATGGAGCGCCAAAATAGGGACCGCAAGAGAGGTAAGAACAAGAGGGATTCGGAGTCCTCTAGTTCTATTTAGACGCCTAAGAAAAAGGTCAGACCTAATAGGCCAGTTAGAGTGGGGGCTTCTGTTGCTCCTACTGGAATTCAACTGTGTGGAGATTATGATAGGAGCCATTCGGGCAAGTGTTGGAAGAGGATTAGGCTTGTCTGAGGTGTGGGACTTTAGAGAACCGCATCAGAGAGTGTCCACAGCAAGCAGATTAGATGTAAGCTTTGGGACCAGGTTCTGTACAGCCTAAGAGGGTAGTTCAATAACCACCTAGGGGCTGTGGACAGGCTAGGGGTGGTAATGGTATGGGTCGTGGGCAGAAAGCACCAAACAAAGGTACTGGTTAGACTGAGGTGAGACAGCCTGCATTGGTTTATGCTGCTCAATGCCAAGAGGATAGAGATGCTCCAGATGTTATCACTGGTACGTTCTTAAATTTTTATGTACCTTATACTACTCTGACAAACATAGGTTCTACAAACTCCTATGTAGCTAGTTTTGTTTCTGAAAACCTGGGGATTTCTGCTGAGAGTACTTCTAGTGAGATCACTGTACTAAGTCTATTAAGGTAGTTTGTAGGTTAGTAAACTGTATAGGGATGTTCCGCTAAAAGTGCAAGGGCTGTTTTTCTGACAGATCTGATGGAGCTTCCGTTTGGGGAGTTCGATCTAATTCTAGGTATGGATTGGTTTGTTAAGCATCGAGTCAGTTTGGACTGCACGAGTAAGAGGATCGTTTTGAGGATTATGGATGATAAAGAAGTGGTCGTGATCAGCGAGCGACGAGATTATCTGTCCAATATGATCTCCGCTCTTGTGGCTGAAAAACTGGTTTGAAAAGGGTGTGAAGCGTATTTGGCTTACGTCAGTGTTTCTGAATTTGGGGACTCTTCTATCGGAGATATCAAAATTGTGAGGGATTTTTCAGATGTCTTTCCTAAGGAGTTACTGGGATTACCTCTGAATCGAGAAGTTTAGTTTGGGATTGAGCTTCTTCTAGGCACAGCTCTTGTGTCCATCATTCCCTATCGAATGGCACCGAAGAAGCTTACAGAGCTTAAGGCTCAACTTCAAGAGCTTTTGGATCGTGGTTTCATCCGCCCTAGTGTGTCTTCGTGGGGGACACCGATTCTATTTGTGAAGAAAAAGGATGGCACCATGAGAATGTGCATCGATTATTGGTAGTTGAATAAACTTACTGTAAAGAACAAGTATCCACTTTCGAAGATTGAAGATTTGTTTGATCAATTCCGAGGGGATTCAGTGTTTTTGAATATTGATCTTTATTTTGGGTAACACTAGTTGAGAGTAAAGGAAATGGATGTTCATAAGACTGCATTTAGGACTCATTATGGACATTATAAGTTCCTAGTTATGCCACTTGGTCTGACGAATACTCCTGCTGCATTCATGGATCTGATGAACCGAGTCTTTCAGCCGTATCTAGATCAGTTCGTCGTTGTCTTCATCGACGATATTTTGGTTTGCTCTAAGACTGAGGATGAGCATGATGAACATCTTAGAGTAGTGCTTCAGATTCTTCGAGAGAAATAGCTCTACGCTAAGTTGAGCAAGTGTGAGTTCTGGTTGCATGAAGTAACTATTCTGGGGCACGTAGTTTCTACTAAGGGAATCCAAGTTGATTTTAGAAAGATAGAGGTTGTGCTTGATTGAAAACAGCCTAAGAACGTATCTGATATCTATAGTTTTCTAGGTCTGGCGGGTTATTACTGACGTTTTGTTAAGGAATCCTCTTTGATCGCATTACCTTTCACTAAGCTTCTGCACAAGGGTGTTCCTTTTGTTTAGACTGATGTGCAACAATCGAGCTTCGAAAAGCTCAAGTCTGTTCTGACTCAGGCTCCTGTTCTGATACAGTCTAAATCCGGTAAGGAGTTTGTGGTCTATAATGATGCATCGTAATATCGGTTTGGGATGTGTAATGATGCAAGATGGGAAAGTTGTGGCTTATGCGTCCCGCCAGCTTAAGACGTATGAGGGAAACTATCCAACGCATGATCTCGAGTTGGCCGCAGTAGTTTTTGCATTGAAAATCTGGAGGCATTATCTGTATAGTGAGAGGTGTATTATCTACACAGATCACAAGAGCCTCAAGTACCTCCTTACTCAGAAGGAGCTGAATCTTAGGCAATGCCGATTGATTGAATTGCTCAAGGATTATGACTACATGATAGAGAATCATCCTGATAAAGCTAATGTGGTGGCTGATGCTCTAAGTCGTACAGCGATGACTGATCTAAAGGCGATGTTTGCTCGACTTAGTCTGTTTGATGATAGGAGCTTGTTAACCGAGTTACAAGTTAAGTCGACTTGGATTGATCAGATTCGAGATAAGAAGTTAGGGGATGAGTCTCTGGGTCTGCTATTTCATCAAATTGAGAGTGGCAATGCTTTAGATTTTGGGCTGAATAGTGATGGTGTTTTGTGTTTCTGAGGTTGGATCTGTGTACCAAATGACTCTAATTTGAGGCAGTCAATTCTGAGGGAGGCGCATAATAGCCCTTATGTTATGCATCTCGGTAGTAACAAGATGTATCGCGATCTTCGTGAGTTGTACTGGTAGCCAGGTTTGAAGCATGAGGTATGGATTTCGTTGCTCGTTGTCTGACATGTCAGCAGGTTAAGGCTGAGCACCAATTACCTTCGGGTTTGCTAAAACCCGTTAAGATTCCTTTATGGAAATGAGAATGAGTGGCGATGGACTTCGTTAATAGGTTGCCCTTGACACCCACTAAAAGGATTCTGTTTGGGTCATCGTGGATCGATTAACCAAGTCTGCTCATTTTATTCCGGTTCAGACTGACTCTTCTCTGTAGAAGTTGGCAAAGCTCTATATCTCTGACATTGTAAGACTGCATAGGGTTCCTATGTCGATTATTTCTAATAGAGGTCCTTGCTTCACTTGTTGGTTCTGGAAGAAGTTACACAAGGCTCTGGGTCCGAGATTGGACTTCAGTACTGCATTTCATCCTCAGACCGATGGTTAGTTTGAGAGGGTGATTTAGATATTGGCGGATATGCTTCGGAGCTATGTGATAATTTCTAAGGTAGTTGAGAGGATTATCTACCGCTAGCTGAGTTCGCCTACATAATAGTTCTCAGTCTAGCATCCAGATGGCACCTTACGAGGCTGTGTATGGTCGTAAGTGTCGTACTCCACTATGTTGGACTAAGTTGGGTGAATGTCAGGTTTTGGGTCCTGAGTTAGTTTTTGAGACCGGAGATAAGGTTAGATTGATTCGCGATCGTCTGAAGGCAGCTTCTAATAGACAAAAATCTTATGCAGATCTGAAGAGGTGTGATATTGAGTACTTTGTAGGGGACTTCATTTTTTTTAAGGTTTCTCCGTGGAAGAAGGTTTTGAGATTTGGTCGTAAGGGCAAGTTAAGCCCCAGCTTTATTGGGCTATATCAGATTTTGAAGCGTGTAGGACCGGTTTCTTATCAGTTGTAGTTACTTTTAGAGTTAGACAATATCCATGATGTGTTTCACGTCTCAATGTTGAGGCGGTACTGGTCTAACCCATCTCACGTTGTCTCTATTAAGGATATCGAGGTTAGACCGGATCTGACTTTTGATGAAGAGCTAGTTCAGATTCTGGATCGAGATGTTAAGGTTCTGAAGAGGAAGTCCATATCGTTAGTAAAGGTTCTGTGGCTGAATCATGACACTGAGGAAGCCATGTGGGAACATGAGGACTCGATGCGTCAGCAGTATCCTCATCTGTTCTAATCAGGTAAATTTCGAGGTCAAAATTTCTTTTAGGGGGTAGAGTTGTAATGCCCTGACTTATTTATTTTTGTTTCTATGAATTCTAACACAACTCTGTATCTACTTCAGTGGTTAAGTGTTCTGGATGTGTGTGAGGGGTTTTGGGTTCAAGTCTCATGTTTGCAAATTTTGTTCCTTTTCCTGATTGAAGAAAATTTTGTTCTTTTTCCTGATCGAAGCCTTACCCTTGTTGAGTCGACTTACATAAAACTGTCTGTAAAATCATATCAGGTGTTCCAATCCTTGCGCGAGTGTGAGTATTATTTTTGCTTGGTTTTATGGTAGAGTTTTGGTGGTATTAAAATTCTAAAGTGGTTAGGATTAAGGTGTTTGTGGGAAGTTGGGGGATATCAAATTGAATTTTTTATTTTGTTATTTTTCCCAAATTCCCTCTGTTTTGACGTTTTTCTTCTTCCAAAAAACAAAATCCCCATTTTTGCTCTTGTCATTTTCTTTTCTCGCTGACAGAAATTAAACGTTGTTCTCTGTTTTTGTCTTTATCGTTAATCCTTGCTATTGGGCATTTCGAATCCTTGTTTTTCATGTAATCGGTAAGTGGGATTCCGTTTGTTTCTTTTTATCATTATTTTCTAAAGGTTGAAACGTTGCTATAACTTGTAGTGTAGGAGAAGGCGTTGTGAGTTTTGCTTTGTTTGTTTGATCGGGGTTAGCGGTGTTCTCGTTGTTGGTAAGTCAAGTTTTTGTCGGATTGTTGATGACGAATCCGTAAATTTAGTCACTTAATAGGTGTTTGGTACGCTATTTTTCTAGGATTCAAAAAGCTCAGGAGTGGTTTCTCATCAAACCTATATTCTGGCAGCTTGGTTGTACATTATCTAACATGTTTCGTAATGGCACGATATGGTGTGTAGGGATGGGTAGGTGTTTTTAACCCCGCATGGTGTGATGGGATGGTCGGAGTTGGTGTGTAGAGAATGGGGTAAGATTCTATGTTTCGATCAGATATCGATTACGTGTACTATATCCTAAAAGGCCATGAGCGACTCAGTCGATATGTTTGCATGCTTATTTCTGTTGGGTTACACACTGAGTTTACGAAAACTCACATCTGTTTGTCTATTATGTTAAGGTAATCCACAAACTTTAGCGAATCGGTCCGGCGGAGACTCAGCGGTGAACACTCAACCGTAAATTGTTTAAAGTTATTAATTTATGGTTTTATTTACAATTTTGGTTTTATTCTGGGAGTTTGTAATTTTTGGGACTCTCTAAACTTTATGATTTTTAACTGTTGGTTTCTGATTTGTTAATAATTTGCATGCCTTGATAAATTATTTTATGAAATCGACAGTTTTTATGCAAAATAGGTTTTTCTAAAAATAACAAATCGGTTTTCTAAAATTTATCACATTTATTAAAATTTCGTTGTAGTAAGTGTTTGGTAAATAAATTAATTAAATAATGTTTTCTATATAATCATGAATGAACACGAGCTATCAAAAATTGAATGATTTATCAAGTCAACACCATTTTCAAAACCCATTCCTTGTGACATCACCAAATTCGGCCATAACGTTAGACTAGGTTTGGGGTGTTACAAACTGTAGCTTGGACTCGATAATCAGATCAAGTTTAGAGTGTTAAATTTCTTAGGATAATAAGAATTGCGGTATTTTTTGTTGGTTCAACACTGAGTGATTTGACACTTACTTGGACTAATCCAAAATTAATATATTTGTAATTTTGTTCTTTAAGATTATTGATAGCAACCCTATCTAATAATTGAATGGTCCCATATTCTTTTTGAATAAGAAGACTTTTTATTTTGTTTTTATAACATAACTACAAAAGTCACTTAAACTTTCGAATTTTGATATTTTATACATTTGGTTTCTTGAAACTCTTGGAAGAGTCCAATAATCACATATTTAGGGAACATTCTCATAACGCTCTTCTTGTTCATTGACTGTGTTATTGGAGATTTTCTCAAGTTATAGGGAATAGTTGGAGATAATGCTTGCAAAAGAGTTGGTTCTCTTAAAGAAAGAAAAAAATATTTTATTTTCATATTTCCTATAGGGGTTCTTTTATAAAAATTTCACATTTACAAAATTTTCTTACAATGGTATTCTATCCTTAACACACCTAACATTGCTACGTGAATAGTGTATCTATACTAAACAAAATAACAATACATTGATAAAGATAGTTAAACCAAAACTTGGAAATATTGAAAACAAATTTAAAGGTTTCCAAAACTTGGAATTACCTATTCCTTTGTGACTTTGATACCAATGAGTCTCGAAGATCTGAGGATGGATGTAAATGAACACTTAAATTTTTGCAAACTAATTTTTTATGAAGAGAATGTTCGAGAAAAAATTTGCTCAAAAGAATGTAGGGAAAATTGAGACCTTTCTTTCACTGTCAAACTAATAGCCTTTTATAGAGGGCTCTTGCCTATTTTATAACGACATTATTGAGGAATCTATTCCCATACATCATTACAAATTTTTTAATGGATCTGAGGATGGATGTAAATAAAAACTTAAATTTTTTAAAATGAAAAAGTAATTTTTTGCATACTAAATTATTTTGAAGAGAATGTTAGAGATAAAATTTACTCAAGAGAATTTTGGGAAAATTGAAACCTCTCTTATAGAGAGTTTTTTCGTATTTTACATCGATATTATTGGGAACTCTATTCTCATACATCATTATAAATTTTTGAATGGTTACTAGGATTAATAATGATTGTCAAATAGTGATAAGTTTTATAATTTATGAATATCCGTTCTTGAAAACTAACTATTATCACGACAAAGGCAAGCGCACCTTATCGAACAGTAGTATAGCTTATGGCAAGACCGGGATGTTGAACCCAAAGGAACTAAAAGTACTAGTATTAACTTTCTTTTTATTATCTAGCCTAAAAATAAAGGGGTTTGTTTTATCTAAACTAATTACTAAACTAAGAATGCACAGAAAGTAAATTGGGGAAATAACTTTTGCGAAAGCTGAATGATTTGGACAATACCTAAGGGAAAAATCCACCTAGACTTCACTTGTTATTGACTCTGAATCAGACGATTTATTTACTTGACTTGATCCGTAGAAATCCCTAAGTTATACTATTATCTCTCTCGAGACTAACAACATCTAACCCTAGGTTGATTAATTGAAATCTCTTTCTAATTAAAACCCTTAGTGTTGCATTAACTCGATCTATGGATTCCTTTATTAGGTTTCACCCTAATCCGGCAAAATCATGTCACCCTATCTATAGTCATGCAATCAACTCCGCTTAATTGTGTTAGATCTACTCTTAGACAAGGAATTTTGCTCCTCTAAATAAGCACATCAATACTTGAATCAACATCCTGGAATATTAAAGCAAGAATTAAGAACTCATACTTAAGAACAAGTCAAATATTTATCATATAATTCAGATAATAATAACAAGATCCGTCTTAGGTTTCATTCCCCTTAGGTATTTAGGGGGTTTAGTTCATATTTATGAAAGAAAACATCTCAAAAGAATAATGATAACTAAACATAAAGAAAACCCAAGAACTCTTGAAGGGAATTGAAGGGAGGTCTTCAGTCTTGAAAGTGAATCCGGCATCTAAGATGGATCAATCGGCTTTCTTCGAGTAATTTCTTGCCTCCTACTCCGTGTGGGTCTTTTTGGTACCTCCTGGGGTGTTTATATAGGCTTTATAATGCTTCTAAACCCTCAAGAGTGGCCTTTTCTAAATAGGACTAGACTTGGGCTCGACAGGGACACGCTTGTGTGATACACCCATGTGCGATTACTGCAAACCGTGTTCGAGTCTGTTGAATGGACACGAGCATGTGAACTACCCGTATGAGGAAGTCTAGGCCGTGTTGATTTCCCATGTTGACCCATTTTCTCCGTTTTTGGCCCGTTTCTCTCTTTTTACTCTCCTATGCTCTTCTAAGTATAAAACATGAAATTAAAGGATTAGGAGCATCAAATTCACCAATTCTAAGTATAATTCATCCAAAATTATGCTAAGCATGGGATAAAAATATGTTTAAATTACGGTTTATCAAGTACCCCCACACTTAAGCGTTTGCTTGTCCTCAAGCAAAATCCTCAAGTCACAATCAAAATAAATTCTTCTCAACTTATAATTCTCATCAATAGTATCTAAAAATAATCCATAAGTAATCATACATTGAAAATTCAACTCGAAGAACATCAAAGTTTCAAACATTCCAAGTTGAGCATTTTATCACAAAAACCTATGTGTCTCCCCTCATTTAAGTAATCACCTTTAATTCAAAATATCACAGAGTTTCACATCCTCACTTAAAGATTCACTCAAATCACTCGAGGTGTTTAATGATAAGAAATTTAGCACTCAACAGTCAATATAAAAAGTTATTACCATAGGCTTGCGTGAAAATCACATCTCCACCACTATAAATTGAGATGATACATCAATCAAAAGGTCTTTAGAGGGTTGTAACGTGGCTTTGGTTAGGGGCTGTGGTTACAAGCTGAAAAAAAGGTTAGAATCAAGATTGAATTGAAAAATTACCTAACTAGAAAAATACTACAACTTGATAAATTACATTTCTAATTAGAAAATCCTAGAATTGATATTTTATTCATATGATAAGGAATTTAAATACTTAAGCTCAAAAACAAAGAATTACTACTAATATGTATGTTTTTTTTTTAAGAACAAGTCAAAAAACATAAAACTTTGCTAATTATTACAACGAAAAATAAAACATAGCTAAGCAATTAATTCAAATCAAATCTCGACAAAAAGAGGGATCAAACTAGGGGATTTCAACAATAATGGGTTATGGGTTAATATTGAGGGTAAATCAATGAATGGCTTGTTAGGCTTAAAGGGGTTCACTAAGGGTTAATTATGAGGGTAGGCTTTTATGAAGTAAGTGGGTTAAACCTAAGTGGCTTTATCATCTTGACATATCAAATCAATGGTGTGGTCTTGACATGCATAATCAAGCAAGTTCTAAAAAAAAGATTCGATATTGACGCACTCAAAGCAACAATAAAAGTGAGCATGAAAGAAATAATATATGCTCTAAAGGCTCAAGATCTTACAAAAATTATGGCTTTTTGATGTTTAACCTGTGAATTTCAACTCAAGATAATACCTAAACTTGGGGAAACAACCTAAAAAAATTTTAATTCTCAAGAATCAATTTTTTATGCTTGATTCCTTAATTCCTTTAAAGTTTAAACAGTCAATGCATAAATGCCTATGTTTTAATTCAAGACATATCAATAAAAATCATAAATTAATCAAAATTCATTCTAATAGTGATATGAGTGATTCACGAGAGAATAAGACTAAATTCAGGGATTTTTCTGATAATGATATAAATAACCCCCTCCCCCCCACACTTAAGATGTACATTGTCCTCAATGTACAAAGATATAATATTGAAAGAAAGGAAGAGAAGTGAAACTGGCCTGAGATTGTGGATGAAATCCTTGGATTAGCTAAAGCGAGAACTGAAGATAAAACTAAAGGAAAGGCATGATTCTGAGGGATAAATGAGAAGACACTACTGTGAAGGAGAATTAAGGGAATAATTCGATGATTTCTATAAAGATAGGTAGAGTTTAAAAATATAAAACATGAGTCTTCAAAAATAAATAGAAATTAAAGTAAAGAAAATAAAAATAAAACGAGTTTAACAGAGGCACGGTTGTGTCACCCAACACTGGTCTCACACGACCGTGTCACACGCCCGTGTGGCTCACGTTCAGCCCCTGTTTATCGCGAAACAAGAAATCGCCACATGGCATGAGGACACGCCCGTGTGTATAGGTCGTGTGGTCACATGGTCGTATCGCACGGTCGTGCACGATGTGGTTCGCTTTTCCCACGCCCGTGTATAAATGCGCACGCCCGTGTTCTTTTGACAGTATCGACCACGGGTGGTGACACAGACAGGTCACACGCTCGTGTTAATTTGGCAGTTTCGACTACAGTTAATAAACACGGGTGTGTCGCGTGCCCTTGTTGTTTTGGAAAGATTGCCCACGGCCGTGTTGCATGGTCGTGGCAAAGTATCGAATCCCGTGTTGGAAAAACAATTTTGTTCTGTTCTCCCACAGCCGTATCGCACAGCCGTGTCTCGTCCCATGGTAAGCACACGGCCGAAGGCACGCCCGTGTGTCTTACCTTGTGAATTTGGAAAACCTGCGTTTAAGGTCTCAAGTAATGATTTAGTTGTTAAAAACAAAAAATTTAAGAAATCGACACTGTTAGTGCTCGGGTTGCCTCCCGAGAAGTGCTTATTTAGAGTCTAAACTCGACTTTACCTTGTGGGTATATTTAGGGAAGTTCGTGGAGCCGTAGTTCCTCTCTATCATCTTTGAAATTCTCACAGTTGTAGAGTTTGAGGTGAAGTCCATTAACCTTGAAAGTGCCTTGTGATGGGTGGCTTACCTTTACTGTGCCATATGGAAAGACAGTTTGGACTATGAAAGGACCTGACCATCATGATTTAAGCTTCCCAGGGAACAATTTGAGCCTCGAGTTATACAACAGGACAAGATCTCCAACTTCAAATTGCTTGTGTTGTCTTAAACGAGCGTCGTGGCGATGTTTCGTTGCCTCCTTGTATAGGCGTGAATTTTCATATGCATTGGTTCGCCACTCATCTAACTCGTTCAACTGCATCAACCTATTTTCACCTACAAGTTTAGAAATTTTATAGCCTAGAATGCCTTGTGTTCTAACTTAAATAGTAGATGACAACTTTTTCCATACACAAGTCTGTAAGGTGATGTTCCTATAGAGATCTTAAAAGCAGTTCTATAAGCCTATAAAGCATCATCTACTTTCATCAGCCAATCCTTCTTATTTGATTGTACTGTCTTTTCTAGGATACGTTTAAGCTCTCTGTTTGCCACTTCGACTTGGCCACTAGTTTGAGGGTGGTAAGGGGTAGCTGTTCTGTGGTAAATTCTATATTTCTTAAGGATCTTGTCAAATTGGGCGTTACAAAAATGAGTACCCCTATCACTGATGATTGCTCTAAGTGTTTGAAATCGAGAGAAATGTTTTTTAAGGAAACGTACTACTACTCTAGAATCATTAGTAGGCAAAGCTTGGGTTTCAACCCATTTGGACATATAATCGACACCTACTAAGATGTTTTTATTCCCAAATAAACTAGGGAATGGACCCATGAAGTCGATACCCTAAACGTCAAACAATTCACATGAGAGCATACATGTCTGAGGCATTTCATCACGTTTAGAGATATTACCTGTCCTTTGGCATTTGTCACAAGAAGTAACATACCTGCTGGCATCTTTGAATAGAGTGGGCCAATAAAAACAAGATTCAAGTATTTTATGTGTGGTCTTATTCCCACTGTAATGTCCTCTATTCAGTCCTGAGTGGCAATGTTCCAAGACCTTCAATGCTTCTGTCCTTGTAACGCATCTCCTAATGACTTGATCTGCACATATACGGAAAAGGAAAGGGTCTTCCCAAAAGTAATTTTTCACATCAATAAAGAATCGCTTCTTTTACTAATGTGTCAACCTTTTCGGGATAATGTTAGCGACTAAAAAATTTGAAATGTCTGCAAAACAGGGACCTCATAATCAGATATGGCAAAAAATTGTTCTTCAGGGAATGAATCATTTATTTCAACTTCATATAGCTCTTTGGTACTTAAATTTTCAAGCCTGGAAAGATGATCAGCCGTGAGATTTTCAGTTCCTTTCTTATCCTTAATCTCCAAGTCAAATTCTTGCAATAACAAAATCCATCGAATGAGTCAGGGTTTTGCATCAATCTTAGTTAAAAGGTAGCGAAGAGAAGAATGGTCAGTATAAATGACAACTCTAGACAATATTAGATATGGCCTAAATTTATTGAATGCAAAAACCACAGCTAGCAACTCTTTCTCTGTGGTGGTGTAGCTTTCTTGTGTGGCTGTAAAAGTTTTGCTAGCATAGTAGATAGGTTGAAAATGCTTATCTCTTCGTTGTCCCAAAACTGCACCTACTGCAAAATCACTTGCATTGCACATTAGTTCAAAAGGTGAATTCCAATCAGGTGCAATTATAATTTGAGCTTTAGTCAATTTATCCTTTAAGTTATTAAATGCTTCTAAACATTCCTGATCGAAATTAAATGGCACATCTTTTTCTAGTAATTTAGTCAAAGGCTTAGCTATTTTAGAAAAATTTTTAATAAATCTTCTATAAAACCCAGCATGTCCTAAAAAGCTTCTAATAGCCTTAACCGATTTACGGAGAGGTAGTTTTTCAATGGCTTCAATTTTAGATTTATCAACCTCAATCCCTTTACTAGAAATTTTATGTCCTAACATAATACCTTCTTGAACCATAAAGTGGCATTTTTCCCATTTGAGCACAAGATTTGTTTCCTCGCATTTTAAGGTAAAGATGGAAAGAGTTACTGAAAACCGAGAAATCATCCATAAATACCTCCATGATGTCTTCTACAAGTTCATCAAAAATGGCCATCATGCAACGCTAAAAAGTAGCATGAGTATTACATAATCCAAAAGGCATTCTACGATAAGCAAACGTACCGTATGGACATGTAAATGTCGTCTTTTCTTGATCTTCAGGAGCTATTGGGATTTGAAAATAGCCAGAGAGTCCGTCTAAGAAGCAGTAGTACATGTGCCCTGATAATCTTTCCAACATTTGATCAATGAATGGGGAAATGATCTTTTCTCGTGGCAACATTCAGCTTCCTATAGTCAATACAAACTCTCCAACCTGTGACTGTCCTTGTTCGGATTAATTCATTCTTCTCATTGGCTACGATAGTCATGCCTCCTTTCTTAGGAACAACCTACACTGGACTTACCCAAGAACTGTCAGAAATAGGATAAATAATTCCAGCAGCTAGGAGTTTAATTACCTCAGCTTTAACAACTTCCTTCATGTTGGGGTTCAGTCGTATTTGGGCTTGCACACATGGCTTATATTCATCTTCCATTAAAATTTTGTGGGTGCAAAAAGAAGGGCTGATCCCTTTAATGTCAGAAATTTTCCAAGCTATGGCCCTTTTATGCTCTCTTAATACTTGGAGTAATTCCTCTTTCTCTTTGGGTTGCAAGTTGGATGCAATAATCACCGGTAATGTAGAATTATTTCCAATGAATGCATATTCCAAGTGATTCGGTAATTGTTTAAGTTTCAGTTTGGGAGGTTCTTCAATAGAGGGTTTGCATGAGTTCATCGTTTACCTTAACACCCCCATATTCTTCTGGTCTTGGGGAGGGTTCATTGAAATTTAGTTCAGTTCCTATCTCAGAATCATCGTCTGCCCCCTCTCCTTGGGTAAGACACAATTCCATCGTGTCCTTATGTACGATTTCCTAAAAAGAATCTTGAGTAGCATAATCAATAGAGTCAATGAAATAACATGAGACATCATGTTCCCTAGAAAATCTCATGGCATCATAAATTTTAAAAATAATCTCTTCGTCACCTACTCTAAGTACCAATTTACCATCACCCACATCAATAACAGCCCTAGTAGTGGCTAAAAATGGACGACCTAAGATTAAAGGCACTTCAACATCCTCATCCATGTCAAGCACTACGAAATCAACAGAGAATATAAATTTATCTACTTTTACAAGTACGTCCTCTATAATTCCCCTAAGATATTTAACAGATCTATCAGCTAATTGAATACTCATCCTAGTGGGTTTAGGTTCCCCAAGACCAAGTTGTTTAAACATTTTATATGGCATCAAATTAATGCTAGCGCCTAAATCAGCTAGTGCCTTATCAACATTCAAACTACTAATTAAGCAGGGAATAGTAAAACTTCCTAGATCTTTAAGTTTGGTTGGCAGTTTATTTTGGAGTATGGCTGAGCACTCCTCATTAAGTTCCACTGTAGATAGGTCTTTAAACTTCCTTTTGTTTGTTTGAAGCTCCTTTAAAAATTTTGCATATGTGGGCATCTGTGATATAGCTTCAACAAAAGGTAAGTTAATATGCAGTTGTTTAAAAAGTTCAAGAAATTTACTGAATTGTGCATCTATGTGGTCTTTTTTCAACTTTGCTGGATATGGAAGTGGTGGTTTATATTCCTTTAGTATTGGATTGTCATTGTTTTCGGGTTTTACCTACTCTCCTTTGTTTCTGTTAACTTTTTGTGGTGGCTCCTTTTCGGATTTGACTAACACTTTCCCACTCCTTAGTGTAACTGCTTTTACATGCTCTTTTGGATTGGGTTCGGTGTTACTAGGTAGATTTCCTGGTGGTCTTTCTGAAATCATCTTAGCCAGCTGCCCAATTTGATTCTCGAGTCCTTGGATCGATGCTTGATGATTTTTAAGTTCAGTTTCAGTGTTCTGAAAATGGGTTTCCACTATTGAAATAAATTTTGACATCATCTCCTCAAAGTTCAGCTTTTTCTCTTGCTGGAAAGGTTGTTGTTGGAAGCCTGGAGGGGGTGGTGGTCTCTGGTTCCCTTGACCTCCCCATGAGAAATTTGGGTGGCTCTTCCATCTTGCATTGTAAGTGTTACTGTAAGGATTATTTTAAGGTCGAGGATTATTACCCTATAATTTAATTGCTCATTTTCCATGTTGTGGCCATAAGGTGGGTATTCTGAATTTTTCATTCCTCCTCCACTTGCATTGCATTGCATTACTGCGTGAACCTGTGAAGAACCAAGTAAACCATCAATTTTTCTATTCAAAAGTTCTACTTGATTAGAGAGCATGGTGACTGAATCGACATTAAAAGTGCCAGTTATTCAGTGACATCTCTTCAATAAATTCGTAAGCCACCTCAGGTGTCTTATTATTGATAGTCCCACCAGCAGCTGCGTCAATCATCTGTATAGTCGAAGGATTTAGGCCTTGTGAAAAGTTTGAACTTGTAGCCAGAGTGGTAATCCATGGTGAGGGCACCTTCTCAAGAGATCCTTGTATCTCTCTCATACATCATAGAGTGTTTCGAGATCCATTTGCACAAAAGAAGAGATGTCATTCCTCAACTTAGCCATTTCAGCCGGCGAAAAATATTTAAGTAAAAATTTTTCGGTCATTTGTTCCCAAATAGTGATTGACCCTCGTGGTAACGAGTTCAACCATTGTTTAGCTTTGTTCCTCAACGAAAAGGGAAACAACCGAAGGTGAATGGCATCATCAGAAACGCCATTGATCTTGAAAGTGTTGCAAAACTCTAAAAAAATCGCCAAATGAGCGTTTGGGTCCTCATCCTGCAAACCATCAAACTGAACAAACTGTTGGATCATTTGAATTGTGTTAGGTTTCAATTCAAAATTATTTGCAGCAACAGCAGGACTAACTATACTTGACTCAGTTCCTGTTAAAGTAGGTTTAGAATAATCATACATAGTGCGTGGAGCAGGATTCTGATTTACTGGATCAGCAGCTATCGCAGGAGGTAGCGGGCTTTCCTGATTTTTAGCCATTGTAATGCCCCAATTTTTGAGAATTCTGTGAATGTTGGCATAGGTTTAATTATGTTAGTGGGCCTCTAAAAGGCCCAAGCTTAAGATAGAACCCGGCAATTTTAGTTAATTTTTGTTCCATAAGAAAAAGGGGGTGAAATTATGAAATAGGACCTATGTGAAAATGTTTGAAAATGCTATAGGCTAAATTGAAGTGGCCAAATAAATAGGAGTGCAAAATAGGAGGATTTGCATGACAAACCTCCCATTTTACATGAAGTGGCCAGCCATCATGTTATTGTAGACAATATGAGCACTTGATATCCATAATTCATGGTACAAATTGATAATGGGTTAGGTAAATGTTCCATGATAATGGATTAGGTAAATATTCCATGATAATGGGTTAGGTAAATGTTCCATGATAATGGTTTAGGTAAATGTTCCATGATGGGCATTTCATGTCTTTTGTATTAAAGAATTAAATAGATGAAATATGAAATTTTATTAAGAGAAAAAGGGGTGAAAAGAACAAAGTTTTGTCTATCTTTTTTCATCATAGCCGAAAGTTAGAGAAGAGAAAGGAGAGGAGAAAGCTCTTGAATGTTCGGTCACTTGGGGAAGAAAATTGAAGGTAAGTTCATGGTAGTTTGCTTCTATCTTGATGTTCATGAGTTCTTCTTGATTCTACCTTAACTCTTGAAGCATATTTTGGTTTTTAGTTGTGTTGTGAGCATTTAGTCATGAATTAAAATGAAGGAAATGGTTGTTGTTTCATGTTCTTTTGATGAAAAATGGAAGATAGGTGAAGTTGAGCGAAACAATTGAGCATGCATGTGCCTTAGATGCTAAAGAGAAAAATCGGCTAACATGTTGTACTTTAAAATGATGAAATGGAGATTATACTTAAGTAAAATCATAGATATGTGATGATTGATTGGTGATATACATGTTTAAATAACATGCATGCAAGGTATGTGTGAAAGAGTAATTTGGTAATAAATCTGCTTGGGACAGCAGCAGCAATGTGACTTTGTAAAATCACCATAAATTGTGGGAGATGAATTAGAAACTGAATAAATTATGTAATTAAATCTTATTGAGTCTAGTTTCAAATGAAATAAACAAGAACATATTTTGAATTCTGTACAATGAGAAATTTGATTCGTAATGAAGAGTGGTCAAATTAGTCAAATAGTGAAACATGGGAAACTTTGAGAAAACTCTGGTATTGATTGGCTAAACCAAAAATTCTTAAAATTTTATGGATATAAGATATATGAGTCTATTTTCAGGGAAAATTAACGGCACTTGATTTGGAGTTTCGTAGCTCCAGTTATAAATGATTTAGTGACTGTTGCTCACGAAGACAGCTTGCAGTGAAATTATGATTATGTGGTAAACATTGACAAAAATTTGTTAATGAGTTGCTTATTGATTTCTTATAAGCTTACTATGATCTGTAGGTATGGTTGGCCAAATATTGTAAGGGGTTAATACGTAGTTTGTATTTGAATAGTTAGATTAACGTGTTAGTAATCCAATTGTAGGCGGTTCGTGTGTGGATCTCGTCGACAAGATATCGTCATAAAACAGTGTGTAACTAACACCCTCTTTCTTAGTCTGGATCGGAAAAAGTCGAAAAGCGAAATGCCGAAAACCGGTATTTTGTAGATTTGCGAGTGTCGAATGCTCGTGAGGTAAATCGATTAATGTTTTTGGTAAGCTGCAAAATTTGGACTACAAAGTGCATGATTTACGTGCCTCGATATTTTTGGGCTTAATGGGCCAAAATTGGAATGATGGGCCAACTGCCCAATTCGGTAAGAACTCTCGATGCGTGATTCATTAGTACGTGAAAAGTAGAAATATGCATGAAAAACCCTAAAATAGATAAATTACTGAAATACATTTAAAAGTGAAAAATTTACGCTTTACCCTAGTAGATAAATTACCAAATACCCCTAGGTTAAATTGACCTAAATGCATGTTTGATGTTGTTATTTATTGCATGCCATGTTGTTATTATCGATGCATGAGATTGGGATATTGACGGAGGAAGTACTGAAAGTGGCTTGTCCACGATCTTGGAGGCTTTGCCTCAATTCTATGATAAATGAGCAAAGGTCAAGCAATCTGTGGAGTGTTAATGGGTGGCTTGAGCTATTCCCCACATGGAGTGTAGGGCTGGTAATGCGGTGGAGTGTAGTGGTTGGTGGGTTGAGTAGTCTCCCCAAATGGGCTTGCATATGTTATTGATATTGCATGTATTTTGAAATGGGCCTATGGGCCATACTATTATCTGAATAAGGGGCTAAGGCCCAGTTTATTGTAATCTGAAAAGGGCTCTGGTCCAAGACCACTTTATTACCTGAATGGGCTTAGGCCCAATAGGCTTGAGCTGACTTGGGCTTTGAATGGGTTTTCCTTACACACTGAGTTTCCCTAAACTCACCCTTTTTATATTCATGCACGCAGGTAATCCCCAACCATAGTGGGCTTGGAGCTGTGAGGGAATTCGAAGTGGCCACCCCTTCTGAAAGTTTGATTTTCTTCTGGTGAACTGGACATCCTTTTATTTATATTTGAAGTTTTGGGTTTTTAAATGTAATAAGGCCGCTTAATTATTTTTGATGGTTTTAATATGTATTACTAATATAGGTATTACTTATTTTAACTGTTGAAATTGGATAGCTTTAGGGTGCGTTTTCAAAAAAAAAAACAACAATTGATTTCAAAATAACACGACAACAAGCAAAGCTTCCACAATGAAAGTATTTTCCAAAATTAATCACTTTTCCTAAAAATGACTTAATCAAATCAGTTTCCTAGAAATATACATGACGTTAAGGTGTGGCAATGGCGGTGTGCATGTCTAGGATTGGATCCGAAGGGAGCTTGGTACTTAAGTAGTCCGATAGTCTCACCTCCTCTTTTCCGGTTTCCTACCTGGTGCACAGCTTCCATTCACTTTAACCTATAATGAAATTATCTTTTAAAACACTAAGTAGGTTTTTCTGGATCAACAATATAAAATGTTTTGAACGCTTCGATGTGGCATGTCGGATCCGGCCATAACGTCTAGGCCTGGTTTGGGGTGTTACAGCCATCTCCTCGGCTGTGGTGTGAATATCATCCTCTTTCCCTTCCTTTATGAATCTTAAGTTTCGCCTTATTTCTCTTCGATTTCTGCGAGCTGTGTGTTCAATCTCACTATCAAAAAATAATGGTCCTGACGAGTTTCTTCTAGTCATAAACTATAAAAACCTGCCAGAAGGAAAAACAAAATTCAGTAAAAAAAATCAAAATAAAATTTAAATTGCAATAAAATAAATGGCTAAAGGAATAAAAATTAAGTGTTCCTAATATCTTAGTTTCCTAGCAACGGCGCCAAAAACTTGATGATCGTCAAATCGTGATAAGTTTTATAATTTATGAATGTTCCTTCTTGAAAACTAACTATTATCACCACAAAGGCAAGCGCACCTTATCAAACAGTAGTATAGCTTATGGTAAGATTGGGATGTCGAAACCAAAGGAACTAAAAGTACTAGTATTAACTTTCTTTTTATTATCTAGCCTAAAAATAAAAGGGTTTGTTTTATCTAAACTAATTACTAAACTAAGAATGCACAAAAAGTAAATTGGGAAAATAAATTTTGTGAAAACTGAATGATTTGACAATACCTAAGGGAAAAATCCACCTAGACTTCACTTGTTATTGACTCTGAATCAGACGATTTATTCACTTGACTTGATCCGTAGAAATCCCTAAGTTGTACTATTATCTCTCTCGAGACTAACAACATCTAACCCTAGGTTGATTAATTGAAATCTCTTTCTAATTAAAACCCCTAGTGTTGCATTAACTCGATCTATGGATTCCCTTATTAGGTTTCACCCTAATCCGACAAAATTATGTCACCCTATCTCTAAGCATGCAATCAACTCCGCTTAATTATGTTAGATCTACTCTTAGACAGGGACTTTTGCTCCTCTGAATAAGCACATCAATACTTGAATCAATATCTTGGAATATTAAAGCAAGAATTAAGAACTCATAATTAAGAACAAGTTAAATATTTATCATATAATTCAGTTAATAATAACAAGATCCGTCTTAGGTTTCATTCCCCTTAGGTATTTAGGGGGTTTAGTTCATATTTATGAAAGAAAACATTTCAAAAGAATAATGATAACAAAACATAAAGAAAACCCAAGAACTCTTGAAGGGAATTGAAGGGAAATCTTCAGCCTTAAAGGTGAATCTGGCTTCTAAGATGGATCAATAGGCTTTCTTCAAGTAATTCCTTGACTCCTACTCCGTGTGTGTCTTTTTTGGTACCTCCTGGGGTGTTTATATAGGATTTAGAATGCTTCTAAACCCTCAAGAGTGGCCTTTTTCGAATAGGACTAGACTTGGGCTCGATAGGAACACGCCCGTGTACGATTGCTTCGAACCATGTTCGAGTCTGTTAAATGGATACGGGCGTGTGAACTACCCATGTGAGGAAGTCCAGACCGTGTTGATTTCCCATGTTGACCCATTTTCTTCATTTTTGACCCGTTTCTTACTCTTTTTACTCTCCTATGCTCTCCTAAGTATAAAACATGAAATTAAAGGATTAGGAGCATCGAATTCACCAATTCTAAGGATAATTCATCCAAAATTATGCTAAGCATGGGGTAAAAATATGTATAAATTATGGTTTAACAATTAATGTAAATAAAAACTTAAAATTTTAAATAGAAACTTATTTTTTTTGCAAATTAAATTCTTTTAAGAGATTGTTGGAGAAAAAATTTGCTGTTGGAGAAAAAATTTGCTCAAAAGAACGCTGAGAAAATTAAAATTTGTCTTTCATTATCAAAATAAGAATGTCGTAACCATTTTTTTTGAAAAAAACGGGAATCGACTTGGATTTTGAAAATAAAAGAACGGGAGTCGCCACCGATCCTTTTTGACGAGGTGTGATCGGGTCACCTCATAAAAGTGGTTGTTTTTAATAAATAGTTTGGTTTATTTAAACAACAATTTTGGTCTACGAGAATCAAGAAAACAGGTTCGGGAGTCGGTTACGCACGAGGAAGGATTAGTACCCTCGATACGCCCAAATTGGTACCTAGTTGATTAATTAGTGTCTTAGTGTCGAAAATTAAAAAAAACTTGAAAGAATTTTAAAATACGATCCTTCTTTATAAAAAGCTCAAGTGTTAAAGACCCTCTCGTCTCAAAATGTAAAATGTCACACCCAGTAAGTTAGGACACGACATCTTAAATTTTCGAGAGCGAGCTTGCCTTTTATGAAATCTGTGTATTTTATTAAAAGGGTATTCGATTATTTAGAATAAACGAGAGAAGTCGAAACCCAGTAAGTTAGGGCACGTTTTCTCGAATTCTCAAACACCGAATATTGCCTTTATTTCTAAACAAAATTCTTATTTCGAGATGACAAAGTATCATACCCGGTAAGTTAGGGCACAACACTTCACATCTTCGAGAATAAGCATTTTTTCAAAACTCGTATAATGATTTAAAAGAATATATTCCGTTATTTAGGTTAAATGAGAAAAGTCGAAACCCAGTAAGTTAGGGCACGATTATCTCGAATTGCCTAATATAGGATATTACTTTTATGAAAGAATTGTTTGAATATATTGAGTGACAAAATATAACGTGATTTATAAAGGAAAATTTTGGTATTAATAATAATGTATAATAATGAGCGTGACGATAACAAAAATAATAATGTGAGCAATTATATAAAAATGAAATGATAGCAAGCCTAGTAATGTGTAAATATAAACAAATGCATGAAGAAAATAAAACCATCGAATACATGAAATAATAAAGATGCATAAAACATGACAAAAGAAAAATGGCGATGATGACGAAAATAATAATAATAGCAATAGTATAAGACGATAATAATACATATAGTATTAAAATATATATAATAATAGAAACGAAAAAATATATATGATATATTAAAAATATACGGGATATATATGAAATGAGCACATAATAGTTATAAAAATATACATAATAGAATGTACAAACGATATGATATTTACAAGATATACGTACATATGTAATAAAGTATATATTAATAGAATAATAATAACCATGTAAGTGATAAAAATAATAATGGTAATAATATTTAAAATATATGTACATGAATAATAGTAAAAGGTATGTATATATATAATAACCATGTAAGTGATAAAAATAATAATGGTAATAATATTTAAAATATATGTACATGAATAATAATAAAAGGTATGTATATATATAATAGTAATAATGGTAATTAGAATAATAATAGTAATGATAGTATCAAATAATAATAATAATATTATTAATAATAATAATAATAATAATAATGATGAGGATAAAAATAATAACAATAATATATTAAGCAACAAATAATAATGATAATAGTAATAATAAAGAAATGGGATTAAATTATGAAGAAACAAAAGTTCGAGTATAGATTTTAAAATAAAAATAGCGAAATGCAGATTGGAGGGCTAAAATGTATCGCAAGCAGAAATACAGGGGCCACATAGGAAATTAACCCATACTCATAAACGGCACCGTTCGGGTACTTGGCCATTTGAGTGGTCTAGGGACCAAATTGTAACAAAAACAAAAGAAGCGATCAAATTTAGAAATATCAAAGAAACGAGATAGGACCAGATGGAAACCAGCCTCAAAAGCGGAGGGACTGAGAGCACAAATAGAACCTCAGTCCCGAAACACGCGGATCCTTGGCACAAGCGGGTCGGGTCCTCGGGTCAACTTCCAAACGACGCCGTTTTGGGTGCTAAATGTTAGCCCCAAAACGACGTCGTACCAGGGGCTTATAAAGGTCAATTTTTTTTGAAATTTCATTTGGTCTGAGTTTAAGGAAAAAAAAAAAAGAAAACGGAGAGCTTTTTTCTCTGGAAGAATCCAGAATCGGTCAAGAATCCAGCCGTTCCCCCCGCCGTGGCTCCGCCGTGCCGGCCACCGTTCGCCTCGAGGTAGAATTTTCTCCCCTTTTTCGTCTTCTATATATTTATATTTAATATATATGCTGTTTTAAATAAGGTGAAGATTGTGGGTATGAACAGATTCAAAAGAAAAAAAGGAAAATAAGGAGAAATAGAGGTAACCTTCGATTTTTGTTCTCCGTTCTGTTTTTGCTGCGATTTTGGAGTTTTTCTCTTTTCTTTTTTAAAAAAGTCTAATATTGCCTGTTATTTCATAAGAGTACCGAATGAATCTACAGTTTTTGGATTTGGCTTTTAAATAGCCATTACCTTTTTCTTATTACATTATCTTTCTTTGTAGGAAAATGGGTGGTGGAGCAGAGGCCACTTGCAGGCGTCGGTGGTGGAGGGGTGGGGAGCATGTGCTGACGGCTAGGGTTTCTTGGAGGAGTTTAGGATAGTGGGCTAGGGTTAGGTGAGGTTTGGGCTTAGTTGGGCTGAGTTATTTGGGTTGGTTTGTAATTGGGTTTAGTGGGTTTTGGGTATTGGGCCCAAAATTGGGCTTGTACAAAGAACATTTATAAAGGGCTCTTGCCTTTTTTACATTAACATTGAAGAATCTATTCCCATATATTATTAAAAATTTTGCATATATTATTGCGATTTCTTAGAGAATCTCCAAATAACACTATTTACTTATTAGTATACTATTCACCTTTATATTCCCTAAGTTAAAAGGCTTTTGCATACAATTAACGTTCTAAATTGCACTATTCAATGAGAAGTACACTAATCCTTTCAAAAATATTAATATTTTATTTTATTTGTATAACTTTTCCATAAGAATTAAATATAATAATTACGAAATCTCACTCTTTTACCCAAAAAACAAATGAAGAGACTATTAGTTTTTAAAATTAACTTAATTTTTTTATAAAATAAAAGATAGATATTAAAGAACAAAGAGAATGTGAAAGCAAAAAGAAAGTGTATTTTATTGATCAATTGGGAATATTTACAATACTTCTCTAAAGTCTCTATTTATAGGCATAAAAAGTATAAATGAAGTAAAGATCTACTTCTAATGACTATAAGAATTTAAAGTATATAAAAACTTATCTAGATCTTGATAGACATCCACTCAATAAAATATTCATAACACTCTCCCTTGGATGTCCATTTGTAGATAATGTGTCTCATTAAAACCTTACTAAGACAAAAACCCTATGGGAAAAAATTTCCAAGTGAAGGAAAAAAAAGTACATATATTTATAATATGCATAATATGCTGACTCCTTAAAAACTTTACCAGGAAAACCCAATGGGACAAAATCTCGGTTAAAGGAAAAAGAGTACAACGCGTATTTACTCCCCTCATGAAAACATCACATAATATTTCATATTCTACGTATTCAATCTTAAATATTAGTTTTTCAAATGACTATTTGAATGTATTCGCTAAGCATTTATATAACCATTCTTTTGAAACTCATGATTGAGGGAAATTTTTGGGGGAAATAAATTTTTATTTCTTCAGGAGTTTCAACAATAATCATAACAAACTTTAATCATGATCCTTCTATAAAAATATAAATAGGTATTTTGGATCATTTTATAATCCTCCTTCAACTACTATTCACTCAGTCAAATTTACCACATATGTTCAAATTATTTCAATTCATATGAATGAACAATTTCCCAGTAATTTCAATATGCTTCTAGCATTCTAAATCCTTCAAGAATTTTAATATAAACTTTACTATATTATGGTTCATAAAAAGGTTGTAACAACAACTATTAGACGCAAGCTAAATCTTTTATGAATTGTCAATTTAATAATATATTTAAAGGTTATTGTATCCACCACAAAAGAATATTATATCTATCAATAATCAATGTTAAGACTTAGCAAAAAACTTTATATTTCTATTTCGCTTGTACAAAACCACTTCATTTGTACACTCACTAGCTTTATACCTTAGGATATTTGGACTACTAGTTCAAAAACTCCACAAAGATAATTGTACTTGAGTTTCGCCTTTCTATTCTGACCAATTTATTCCATATCTATATTTCTCAATAGATTTATTCAAGATCCTCCTTTTATCTCATTATTTCAACAATAATATTACATGCAAAACCATTGTCGACTAGTTTTATTATCGATTCCACATTTTCTAGAATTGACATAACTTATCGAGATATCTTATTTTCACTTTTTAAATCTTTAGTTTTAGGTATTTAAATCTCTTCTAGAGTTTTAGTTATTAGTAATGTCTTGGGTCTCTTCTGGAGTATTTGCCTCAACTATATGACCATTTAGAAGAATTTTCATTTTTGGAACCAATCAATCTATTATTTATTCTAACTGGTTGTCCTACTAGGACCTTGATTCAAAATATTATATGGTATATAACACTTAGTTATTCTTATTAAGTTTGTGAATACATTTGATAGTTAACTTGTAATAAAGTGAGTTATCCTTTTTGAACTTCTAATTCAAATTACTCTCTATAAAGATCTAGATAATGATAACTCATTACAAGCAATGGTAGGTCATGTGTGACACACAGTCGTGTGAGATATATTTTCTGGGCCAATTGGCTGTGTGAGCCACACGGGTGTGCGTGAGACCATATGCCAGACCGTGTGGGCCAAACGAACTACCAAGTAGGTGTGGGCCCAAAAATCTAAATTTTTCCCTAAGGCTGTAAACATCATTTTGGATCGAACGTAGACCTTCCGTAGGGTCCGTATATTATAAATTAAGCTATAAAACATTATTTCTGATGATTTGTTAGCGTAAAACATGATATAAGTACTACTAAATGAGTGATCTATAATATGATATGTCTGATATGTATCTGTTATATGAGCATGTAGGATATGTATGTTTCAGGCATCTGTAATTTTGTATTTGCATTGGGGTGGGTTTTGTGTTATAGAGGAAGTGTAGGTAGTTTAATTATCTGTCGTATTTGGTAGCACAGTCACACATATTTCTATAAATGGCGATAAATTGCCTATTGATCTGGCAGCTAAGTTGTAAGTATTTTGAAAAATGTCATACCGACACTAAGCAGTGTGTAGGGTTGAATGGGTATTTAATATCCTATATGGTGTGTAGGGATGGTTGGAGATGGTTTGTAGCGGATGGGGGTAGGATTGTAAATTTGCATTTGATTTTGTTTCTGTTTCTATATATGATATATGTTCTATATCTGTTCTGCTATGAGTTACGCCGGAAGTTGAATCTGTGATTTTGTTTTTATAAGTTACACACTGAGCTTGTAAGCTCACTCTTGGTTCGTCTGTTCATTTTCAAGTAATCCACAGAATTAGGATGGGTCGATGCATCGAGAGGTTGGTTAAAAACTTATGATAAATTTTTCTATTTTATACTCTAGTTTATTTTGTTTTGTTTTGTTGGACTGTTTGAACATTTTGGGACTGTTCAGTTTTGAACTTTTATTTACTGTCAACAAAACATTAAATTTTGCAAAATACGACTCGTGTTTTCAAAATGATTCAACTACAAGATCCCGCTGCATTTAAATGCGTTTTGAAAATTCAAGTCTAGTTAATATAATTAATGGTATAATTATGAAGGATATTTTCATTAAAAATAAATAAATTGGAATGGTTTTAAATAAAATCTGGTGTTGTTCAATAAATTTAACAAATTTCTGGGTTTTCAAAAAGCATCATGGTAACTTCTCCAAATCTGGTCATAATATTTAGATTGGGTATGAAATAGAGATATACTTCTAATGACTATTAGAATTTAAAGTATATCAAGATTTTAATGGACATCAACTTAATAAAATATTCATAATAAAATTAAAGTAAAAGTTATTATTTCTTATTTAACATTATTTAGTTAAAATTTTTGTATTAATTAAAATTTAATAAGATTTAAATACATTTAAAAAATAAATATTAAAATTTTTAATTTTGAAATGATGTATCCAACCCATTATTAATCAAAACACCAAATATTACCTATTACACGACACTTGAGAGAAAAGTAAACAAAAATAAAATAGATGAGCATGACTTGCCATTTTAACAATTAAAAGAATTTTTCTGAAATACCAATTAAATTCATCATAAACAAGTTTCACATATTGTAATTATAAAAATATGTATTATATTAAAAGGTTTTAAATTATTTAGAATAAAATATACTCAACTCTATGAACCTTTTAATTTTTAAAAATGAAGAATATTGAGTTTTACATTTTATGTGAATAATCCTATCTATACTATTAACATCAATTTTTGTTCTTTGAAAGATATTATTATTTAAAAACCCCAGTTATGAATTTTATTATATTTAATTTATTTATGATAATCTTTTATTTTAAAAATTAAATGATGATGTGGTATATTTTATCAAGATTTATTATTTGTACGACAGAGTAAACATAACTAAATGTGAATTAAATAAAACTTTTAATAAAACATGGGATCACATATTTTAAGGAAATAGGAATCAATTATATCAATCAAGTTTATATCACACTTATCTCATCATCAAAATATTTGTTTTATATGCTACAGAAATTTGCATACGATAATAAAAATCTGTCTATATAAATTAAGAGGTTACTGATTTGATTTTCCATTCAATCAACTAATTCAAAATTTGGCTTTCAATCAAATAATTAAGAAATATTTCATAAACCCCATGATCCTATTTTGTATATTTTAAATATAGAATGGGACATTGGCTTTATGAACAATTTTTAATTGCTTATAAATTTTCAATTAAATGAATAAACTCAGACACATCTAATTTTAAATTAATTGAACTAAAAACCGATTTTAATTTCCTAAAAACACTTGAAAATATATAAGTTGAATTCATTAATTACAAAAACATTATTTATTATTTTTACTTAATTAAATGGCTTGCTTGGTAAATTATTGATGATATATAAGAGTAATGCATGCAAACCAACCGTATTCGAATAAATATTGATTTTCAATTTTCAATTTCGTCCACATGTTTTTGCTTTCAAAGAGCGAATATTTTACCATGACAATACATGCACCATTCTTTCCCTTAAAAGCTGTTGCTAGTTAGAGAAAGAAAATGCATTTAACATATTGTATATAGCTAACCTTTTGGGGGAATATGGTACGCCTAACAAGTGACTTGTATGGCATAGGTTAGGGGTTGAATCCCATCAAGGTGAAACGCTAACGTCATCACTTGATGGGTGGTCGTATGTCGCGAAATTTAATGAATATGTGCAAGTGTACACAATCATCAACAAGCAATGAAGTAGTAAGTATAAAGTATCGTCTTCGTAGGGATTGATTTAAAAAAATAATTATAAAATTAGCTAATAACTAATTTGGTAAGTAATGAAAATATGAGTAAATTGAGTTAACTAAGTACTTAAATTAAATTTAAATACATATGCCAAACAAATTAAAACAATAATACAAAATGTAATAGCAGTGAAAATAGTTACACAAGTTCTAATAACAATTACATGAAAGGCTAGAATATTTATTTCTCCCTAACATGCAGTCATCGAAAGCAAGGCTGTAAAATTTTGCGGTGATGCCGTGGCAGTATGGTAGTTTACTAATCTAGAATCCACTAGCTGTAGGCTTCTCTCGAAGTCACAATGTTAAATCTTTTAATCACATTAACATATGTCTATGACAAGTTAACTTTAAGATTATATTTTCAGGCATCGTTCCTAGGGATTATACAAGGTAACAATATATGTCTATACTGTTACAAATTTAATTACTAAGCAGATTAAACATGAACCTTTCGAGTTGTATATCTATTAATTATCGTTTTCTCAAATGTAATAATTAACTCAATTGCTTACTGCTTTAGCAAGCGTTAAACGTGAAAACCACTTGAACGTGAAAACCACTTGAATGAATAAACAAAGCAAGTGTTAAATGTAAAAACCACTTGAATGAATAAACAGACATTTGCACAAAACATTATTAGCAAAGCATCAATAATTTCATACTAAGGATCCATAAATATTTTAACATAACAAAATTAAGTCATAATCATTAAAGTGAAAACCAACAAACAAGTTGCAACCATGACTAAAAACAACAGAAGAAAGAAATAGATAAGCAAAAGAAAGGAAGATTACTCAAATGTCGATGGTTCTCCGCAGCTAGCTCATGTTTCTCCCACAAAAACTCTCTACATCATTCTTAGTCTCAATAGCTCACGTTGATTTTTCTACTCTCAAATTCTGTATGTTTTTGTTCTATTATGTTCTCTTGTGTTGTGTCTGTCATCTCCATGCTAAAATTTTACTCCTTATTTATATTGTTGGGCTCCCTTCATCTTTTCTATTTCTAGGCATAATGGTTTCTTGATTCTCTCGGAAGTTCATTGATTCCATCCTGAAGGATTCCTTGATTTTCTCATCTGCTAATCAGCTAAGTCCCCTATTAAAGAGTGAATCAGGCTATCTGTTGCGAGCTCGTAAACCATCCAACAGCTCTCACATATAGCGAAATGGCCAGGTGTAAGCTACACGCTAGACTGAAGGTGAGCTGGTGAAGTTCGAACTGTCTCTAAGCACAGTATGCGAGCTGCAAACAAAGAGTTTACAAACTGATGAATAGGATAACTACGAGCCAGTGAAATGCAAGCTTCATGTAGGCGAGTCACGCATGCAACCTTAGGTTGTGGACTATGTGCTGTGAGCTGCAATGTCTGTGAGTTGTGTCTAGGCAAGCTATGCATGCGACCTTAGGATTATGAACTGTGTGCTGCAAGCTTCAATGAACACGAGTTGTGAATAGAGAGCTTGTGAACTAAGATGCTCGAATTGAGAGCTACGAACTAGTGAAGTGCGAGTTGTCTCCAAGCAATGCATGCAAGTTGGTGAAGTGTGAGCTATGCATATGAATTGAGATGGTTGAACTAAGAGCTGCAAATTGGTGAAGTGTGAGTTGTCTCCAAGCAATGCATATGAGCTAGTAAAGTGCGAGCTGTTGAAGTTACCACTGAAGCATAAAATCAAAAATCAAGAAAACTTTATTTATCAATTGTATTTTTTAATGCATGAACACTGAACATATTTAAAGGAATTGTCTAACCAATCTCTAACTGCTTAACAATTTTCCTTAACAGAAGTAATAGGTTAACTGTAACAACTGTTATTCTAACATTCTCCTGGTTTTGTCAGTGTTTCAACTTTTATAGATGTTGTGGTTGGTGGTAGTACTTGAAGAGCTTGTCAAAATAACTCAAATTGTTTTGGTGAAATGGGTTTTTTAAGTACATTAGCAATCTATTTCAAGGACGAGACATAATTGACATGTAGTATACCATCGGGGACTTTTTCTCGAATGAAGTGACGATCGAAGCATAAATCAAACATCAAGAGAACTTTATTTATCAATTGTATTTTTTAATGCATGAACACTGAACATATTTAAAGGAATTGTCTAACCAATCTCTAACTGCTTAACATTTTTCCTTAATAGAAGTATCAGATTAACCGTAACAACTGTTATTCTAACATTCTTCTAGTTTTGTCAGTGTTTGAACTTTTATAGATTCTGTGGTTGGTGGTAGCACTTGAAGAGCTTGTCGAAATGACTCAAATTGTTTTGGTGAAATGAGTTTGGTAAGTACATCAGCAATCTATTTTGAGGACGGGACATAATTGACATGCAGTATACTATCTAGGACTTTTTCTCGAATAAAGTGATGATCGATCTCGATGTGCTTTACTTTGGCATGATGTGTAGGGTTTGCAGCTATTGACACTATTGAAGTGTTATCACACCAAACCACAGGTGGTTGAGATATTGATATTTCAACCTCATCTAGCAGCTATTTGATCCATAGAAGCTCAGCAACGCAGTTGGCTAGACTACGATATTCTTCTTCAGACGATGACCTGGATACAACAGCCTGCTTCTTGAAGCACCATGCAACAGGATTTAAGCCAAGATATACAACATACCCCGTTGTGGACCAGCGATCTTCAACTGATGAGGCCCAGTAAGCATCCAAGTAACAAACAACATCATACTGGCTTTCGAAAAGTGCAACCCATGATCAAGTGTTCCAATGAGATATTGAAGCACCCGTTTCACTGCTTTCTAGTGTGCTTCACTTGGTAGGATCATATACTGACTTAATTTGTTGACACAAAAAGATAAGTCTGGACGTGTGATACACGTATACTGTAGCATGCCAATGACGCTACGATAAAGCTGAATATCTACAAAGGGTGAGCTTCCATCCAAGGCAGTTTTCTTGACGGTACTCACCATAGGTGTGGGTGTAGCAGTTGCTACTTGCATCCCCATTTTTGAAGTATTTCTGATATGTATTTCCTCTGGCTTAGATCAGTCCTTGCGGTGTGTGTAGGACTTCTATGCCTAAGAAATAACTCAGCCTACCCATGTCTTTAAGGGTGAATTTGCTATTAAGCCGAGTTACAACATCATCAATAGCTTTACTAGAGCTGCCTGTTATGACTATGTCATCGACATAAGCCATAAGTATCAGTATATTGTTGGAAGACCCTCGGATGAAGAGAGGAATTAGCTTTGGAGGCATGGAAACTGAGTTGAGTAACTAAGTATTGTTTGAGAGTGTGGAACCATACTCGAGAGGCTTGGCGTCGGCCATATAGAGCTTTGTTGAATCTGCAGACCAGCTTTTATCCATTGTTGCCTGGAACTTCAGACTCAAGTGGTTGGTTCATGTAGATTTCTTCTGTTAATGACCCATTGAGAAAAGCATTATTAACATCTATTTGTCTAAGTATCCATCCTTTCATGACTGCAAAAGAAAGAACAATGCGAATAGTTGTTGCACAAACAACTGGGTTGTATGTCTCTCGAAAGTCAACCTCTGCATGCTACGAGAACCCTTTGGTTACCAATATAGCTTTGTGTCTATCCACTGTCGCATCAGCCTTCCTTTTACTTTGAATAGCCACTTGCATCGAACAGCCCTTCGACCATCGGGCAGGGAGCATAGACTCCACGTGTTATTATGGAGTAGAGCCTGTAGCTCATTATGCACTGCAGCTTTCCACTCTTCACTATACATTGCTTCATGTAGATCAATAGGAGCTTCATTTGAACAACAGGTGGCTTTACTTAGGTAAGCTTTGGGTTTAAATATGCCAACTTTACTACGTGTAGTCATAGCGTGAGTGTTGTATGGCACTGAAGGTTCAAGTGGTAATGGTTCTAGTAGGGAGGAATAGATGATGGTCTGGTAAGAGGTGGACTTGCACTGAGAGAGTTGTCAGCTATAGGTGCAGTGGACACGGTGTTGGAGGAGTTATTGTTTGTGTGCATGTTAGATGAGTGATATGGAAGTAAAACGAGCAACTTGGAGCTAGTTTGATGGGTGGAAGTTAGTTGACTGGGCTTGGAGTGTTTGTTTTGAAAGGGAAATACTGACTCGTGAAATGTAGCATGGGGTGTTATGTAAACACGAACACTAGTATCTTGGCATTTATATCATTTGTGTTGGGAAGAATATCCTAGAAAAGTACATAGAGAAGACCTAAACTGAAGTTTGTGCTTGTTATATGGTCTAAGGTTTGGGAAGCATAGGCAGCCAAAGACTCGGAGAAGACTGTAATCAGGTGGTTTCTGAAATAATTTTTCATGTGGAGATATGTTACCTAATGGGAATGAAGGAAGCCTATTGATCAAATAAACTGCACTGCTGAAGGCATCATTCCAGTAAGCTAAAGGCATTGATGCATGTGCTAGCATGGAGAGACCAACTTCAACAATCTGCCTATGTTTGCGTTCAACCAGACCATTCTGCGCAGAGTTGTAAGGACATGTGACATGATGCATGATGCCTTGTTGAGCCAAGTACCATCTTAACACCTGAAATTCCCCACCCCCGTCTGTTTGTAATGCAAGAAGCTTACAACCAAGTAGTCGTTCAACTAGTCTATGAAACACGGGAAAAATACTGAAAACTTCAGATTTCTTTTTCAAAAAATATAGCTAGGTATATCTAGTACATGCATCAGTAAAAGCTACATAATAGCAAAACCATTTTTCGGAATCAGGGCTGGTCCTTAGACATCAGCAACAACCAGCTGAAGAGGCTTGTCATATTCAGTCGAAGATCTAGAAACCGGCAGCTTGTGTTCTTTTCCTAGATGACAAGCAGTGCAACAAAGAGGAGCTTTATCTTTGTCAAACTTTATATTACAATGACGTAAAGCTGTTGTAAGTGTGGCTTTACATGGATGGCCCAATCTAGAGTGCCATGTACTTAAGGGTACTGTAGTAGAAGTAGCAAAGCACTGCGCTGAAGCAGTAGTCGAGTTTCGTTGAGTTGAGCTAGGTAAGACGAGTTTGTACAGTCCATCATGTATCGAACCACGCAAAAGAACCTCCCTGGTTTGTAGATCACGTACCTGACAGTGTTTAGAGAAGAATTCAAACATCAACCGGTTGTCCTGTGTAAATTTGGACACAAACAGAATAATTTTGGTTATACCAGGTACTAATAAAAGTGATTTTATGAACAACGGCCTTGATCGAGTAAGAAGTGATGACTGACCAGTAAAGATGACAGGTACGACAAAACCATTACCCATGCATACTTTACCTGGCCCTTTGTAGGATGTGCTATCACTTATAGATGTGGCTGAGTTTGTGAGATGATGAGTGGCACCCGAATCAGGGCACCATGCATTATCACTGACTGTGTCAAGGGTTGCTATGTAGGCCTGAGAAGATGGAGCTGCTGAGACAGGTGTAGGCACATGTTGTGAAGGTGGAGCAGCAAAGGGATTGTTCCAAGTAGGAACTTGTGTAGAAGGAAAGAACCAACCGGTTTGTGTACTTGTAGGTGGAGCAAGCATCGATATTGTCGGCCAAGATGAAGTGGAAGCTGTACTGCCAAACATGCAGACATTTGCCTGTGGCGCAGGTGGAGGCCTGTAACCTTTGCTTTTATAGGTCACATCAAACCGATAATACCAGCGATCAACCAGATGACCTGATTTCCCACATAACTGGCACTGAATGCGAGAACCAAAGAAACAGCCACACCCACAGCTTCAACCAGCTGAAGGGGGACGATATGACAGAGTGGTAGTATCATTGTTGTCGAACGCTATTGGTTGGTTGGAGACCATGTTGGCTGAGCTAGGGATTTCTAATACAGCTAGCTATTGGCGTGCCTCTGCATCAAGCAATATTGTCGTGACCCATTGGACGTTGTAGGGAACCTGACTCGCAGTGATGATTGTAATAACTTACTCATAATCCTGTGAAAGACCGTTGAGAATAGCAGTGACATGCTCGCGCTAGCTGATAACCTCTCCAAAGCTAGCAAGACTATCACAAAACCCTTTGATTTTCATCAAAAACTCCATAGACAGGTCAGCTTTGTGTTGGGAATGCAAGGCTCTTCTGTAAAACATTAATCTAGTTGAAGTTTTGTTTCCATATAAATTGACAAGAGCAGTATAAATCTGTGCACTCATGTCTAAGCTAATAAGATGAGGGAGAATAGAAGGACTCGCCGAGGAAAGCAACTAAGAAGCAAGAGCACTATCTTGTTGCTCAAACCTAGAGAACACAGAATTTTCTTGTAACTCGCCAGCGTCATCAAGTAATTGTTGTGGTGGGGAAACCGTTCGAGGATCAAGAAAATGTTGAAGTTTGTATATTTTGACAGCCAAGAGAACTTGTTGACACCATGGAAAATAGTTATCATCATCAAGAAGCACACTGATTTTCTTAGTAGCAAGAAAACGACTGTCAACCATTCCATCAACGAGATTTAACGCCATTACTGGTGAAGTGGACTGGACAACAGATGGGCTAGCTGAAAGATCTATCCATGAATAGGTAGTGGATCAAGTAGAGAACTCCAGGACTACGGAAACCTTTAATACCATGTTGAAGTTACTACTGAAGCATAAAATAAAACATCAAGAGAACTTCATTTATCAATTGTATTTTTTAATGCATGAACGCTGAACATATTTAAAGGAATTGTCTAACCAATCTCTAACTGCTTAACAGTTTTCCTTAATAGAAGTAACAGATTAACCATAACAACTGTTATTCTAACACGAGCTATGTATACAAACTGAGATGCTTGAACTAAGAGCTGCGAACTGGTGAAGTGCGAGCTGTCTCCAAGCAATGCATGCGAACTGGTGAAGTACGAGCTATGCATGTGAATTGAGAATAGAAAGCTTGTGAACTAAGATGCTCAAACTGAGAGTTGCAAACTAGTGAAGTGCGAGCTATCTCCAAGTAATGCATGCAAACTGGTGAAGTGTGAGGCATGGTTGCAAGTTGGAGAAGTGCGAGCTATCTCCAAGCACTACAAGTTGTATACTACGATCCCCGGCAACAAGTGTTGCTTGCGAGCTGAGAACACAAACAATGCATGCAAGCTTGTTCCGGTTAGTCTTGAGGCTTGTGGCGTTGTTACGGCATCATTTTGGCATTGAGTGGACTTCAATAGCTACCTTCAAGGATAAATTTACATATTTTAGCACAAAAATTTACCAAAAATTTATTATTCAAGTAAAACCTTTCAATATCAGATATTCAACAAAAATATAACAAAAATAGCTACTAAACAATTATCAATCCCTCTTAACTTGCCTAAAATATAAGCTCAAAAATACTAAAATAACACTATATATTAGTGCTACCATCGTATGTCCATGTACGGTCAAGATACCCCTTCCACGAATCGTATAAGACTCTCCAGAGAGGGGGCACAAGCCTTCTATTGTTCATAGGTTGGGTCGGTTTTCTCAAGGACAACACTTTGAAACTTCTCTCGGAGGAGTCGGTCCCCTCTCAACAAGTTTCATTCTGAAATTTATGAACTATTATATGGAAAAATATTTGGTACACTGTCAGTAGAGTTTTTAGACCCCCAAACAAAGTCAAAAGGTTAACAAGTGTTCTATAGAGGTATAGTACTATATTTTAAAAAAAAAAAGACGTGACAATTTTTTAAAACTACTTGTAGAATAAAAAGAAGTACATTACCAATATACTAAATACTAACTCATAATATATTATCCTATATAAGAAAAATAATAAAAAAAAGAAAAATAACTGTGATCCGATTCTTAAACAAAATTTAAACTCTAACCGGAAAAGTTGTTTTAATAAAAAAATATTGATTAAACTATTTTATATTAATATTTATAATTAAATCTAAATTAAAGTTTATTGCTATTATTTCATTTATATAGAATATTATAAGGTAGGGTAAGAAATATGGTAATAATCCTGATGGACAATTTCTTTAAGTGATTTCATTTCCTATTTTTGTAATACGTGTCACATTTAATTATATTAAATATATTTTAATATGCTTAATTTTGAAATTTATCTTTTATTTAAGGTATTATTTTTGGGATAAATCTCAAAATTATATATGAATTATGGTTTAATGTGTAATTGTATACATGAATTTTGATTTTATATAATTTTAGACATAAAATTTTGATTCGATCCAATTCTTGTAAATTATTAATATAATTATTGATATAACATCATTTTATATTTATATATTGCATACATAAATAATTATATTTATCAAATATAAAAATAAATTGATTTCTTTCTTTCTTTAAATGTGCATGATTAAATCAAAATTTAAAGTTTGAAGTATTCATTTGAACCACAATTAGAGTTTCACATGTATAATTACACCAAATTAAAGTTTATATATACAATTACGTATTAAATCAAAGTTTATGTATAATTTTAAGATTTATCCTATATTTTTTACCGGCGTAGTTATGGTAATTATTTAGAAATGAGTTTAACATGTTTAGTTATTGATTAAAAGAAATGGTAGAATGTATTTGAAAGTTGTAGCGAAAAATAAATACAAGATTATTTAGAATGTATTTGCTTATTTCGAGGCTTTTTCAACCACATATTGTTTATACGTTTTCTCAGATGTAATAATTAACTCAATTGCTTACATAGTTGTTATACTTTAGCAAGTGTGAAACGTGAAAATCACTTGAACGAATAAATAGTCATTTGCACAAAACATTATTAGAAAAGCACCAATAATTTAATGCCAAGGATCCATAAATATTTTAGCATAACAAAATTAAGTCATAATCATTCAAGTGAAAACCAAAAAACAAGTTGCAGTCATGACTAAAAACAACAAAAGAAAGAAATAGATAAGAGAAAGAAAGGAAAATTAGTCAAATGTCAGTGGTTCTCCGTAGCTAGCTCACGTTGATTCCTCAAAAACTCTCTATATCTTTCTTAACCTCAATGCTTTCACTCTTGTGTTTTGATTTTTCTGCTCACAAATTATATATGTTTTTGTTCTATTATGTTGTGTCTGTCGTCTCCATGCTGAAATTTTACTTCCTATTTATATTATTGAGCTCCCTTCATCTTTCCTATTTTTAAGTGTAGTGGTTCCTTGATTTATTCTTTTGTTCCTTGATTCTCTCGGTAGTTCCTTAATTCCCTCCTGGTGGTTTCCTGCATTTTCTCCTCTGCTAATCGACTAAGTCCCCTATTGAAGAGTGAATCATGCTATCTGTTGTAAGCTGGTAAACCATGCAACAACTCTCACATATGGTGAAATGGACAGGTGCGAGCTACACGCTAAACTGAAGGCAAGCTAGTGAAGTGCGAACTGTTTCCAAGCACAGCATGCGAGCTACAAACAGAGAGCTTGCAAACTGATGAATAGGAGAGTTGCGAGCTGGTGAAATGCGAGTTCCATGTAGGCAAGCAATGCCTGTAACCTTAGGTTGTGGATTGTGTGTTGCGAGCTGTGTGTAGGCGAGCCATTCATGCGACCTTAGGGTTATGAATTGCATGCTGCAAGCTGCAATGAACACGAGCTGTGAACAGAGAGCTTGTGAACTAAGAGCTACAAACTGGTGAAGTGCGAGCTGTCTCCAAGCAATGTATGCGAGCTAGTGAAATGTGAGCCATCCATGCGAGCTGGTGAAGTGCGAGCTATCTCCAAGCACTACGAGCTATATATTGCGAGCTCCCCGCCAACAAGTGTTGCTTGCAAGCTGAGAACGCGAACAATGAATGCGAGCTTGTTCCCGTTGGTCTTGAAGCTTGTGGCACTATTGCGGCATTGATAAATGTACATATTTTAGCACAAAAATTGACCAAAAATTTATTATTCAAGTAAAACCTTTCAATATCATATATTCAACAAAAATAGTTACTAAACAGTTATCAATCTCTCTTAACTTGCTCGAAATATAAGCTCAAAAGTACTTAAATAATGCTTGTACAGGCCCAAATTTGCCCGGCCCACAAAACCAATAAAACCAAATAAAAAACCCAAAATTAAACAATCCATTTACAAAAAAAACCTAAACCAAATACAAGCCCAAAATTACAAGGCCTGACTGGCCCAAAAACTTAAACACTATCAGCTAAACAAAAAACCTAGCTTTTCCATGTGCATCGCACTCGTTTCGCACGCCTCCTTTGGTCGCCCCGCCTGCGCCTTGTCCCTAGGCCTGGCACCAAAATGGCGAAGGCCAGAGCCTTCGCCCCTCCATTGACTCCATCACCTGCAAGAAAAGAGAAAGAAAAAAGGACAACAATAGCAGAGAAATGGCACAATAGAAACAGAAGCGATGACAGTAACAAAATCAAAAAATATGTATTATAAGCAGTGCAAAATGGCTATAAAAGCCAAAGGATAAGTTTATATTCAAGGGTACATGGAGAGAAATAAAAAAGCAATCAAAAAACTTCTTCAAAGGTGATCATTTTATTTGTTGTTTTTTTTTATATCTAAAAAATATATAAAGATATAAAGATAAATAAAAAAGAAAAAGAAAAAGAGAAGATTTACTTGGTGTTCGCTCTTCCATCACCGTGAGGGTGTTGAGGTTGTCACCGCCGATGAATGGTGGCCCCTTTTCACGTCGAAAAGGTTTTTTTTAGAACCCTAAAATCGAAGGTTTCTTATCTTTTTGGCAACTTTTGGCCATTTTTTAGAAAAATAACCCTAAATCCATATTCGGGGAGTCAAAAAAACCCAAAAAATGGCTTTTTTTCTCTCCGGCCACCGTGGGCGGCAGTGCCGTCACCGGTGACCGACGGCTGCCATGGTGGCCGATGGTCGAAGCCTAGGCCGGAGTTTTGGAGAGAGGAGAGAGTTGAGAGAGTTTTTTTTTTTTGAAGAAGAAGAAGAGTAAGAATGAAATTTTTTTAAAAAAATTAGTTATATAACATAAGTGAAACGGTGTCGTTTCATTTAGGCCCTTTAACGCCAAAACGGCATCGTTTAGAGGAGGACGACCCGAGACCTGACCCTGTAACACCCCAAAACTGGCCCAGACATTACGACCGAATCTGGCGTGTCACATTGAAGCGTTACTAGAAAAGTCATGTTTTATCTAAAGTCTTTCTTAGTGTTTAAAGAATATCTTCGTTAAAGATTAAAGTGAATGGAAGCTGTGTACCAGGTAGGATGCCAGAAAAGAGGAGGTGAGTCAATTAGACTGCTTAAGTACCCAGCTCTTCATGGATCCAATCCTAGACATGCACACAACCATTTCCACACTTTAACTGAGTGATTGTTCAAGGAAAACCAATTCGTTTAAAACTATTTGAAAAGGTTATTCATTTTGAAAACATTTTCGTTGCGGAAGCCTTGCTTTGTTATCGCGATATTTTGAAATCAAGTAACCTTTTTAAAACGCGCCCTAGAGCTATTCAATTTCAATCAATTAAAACAATATCAAAACTAAGCTAACAAAACATACTAAAAACAATTAAAAATAATTAAAGCAGCCTTATTACAAATTAAAAACCCGAAAACATAAAGGAAATAATCTAAAATAAAAGTGAAGGTATAAACACTTATTTTAAACAGTCCACATGGCCACTCTGAATCCCTCCAGCTCCAAGTCCACCGATCTAAGGCTCACCTGCAAAGATGGGAAAAAGGGGGTGAGTTTGGAAAACTCAGTGTGTAAAATAAACCCAACTAGAGCCTAAATCAGTTCAAGCTTCCTTGCCTAAGCCCTATTCAGAAATCAAATTTAACTGGGCCTTAGGCCATATCAATAACAATCTGGGCCATACCCTATTACAAGTCGAGATATATTGGGCCTTGCTCATATTAACACAGTTGGGCCTATTTCAATACAGTTGGCCCATAACAAAACAGTCTCATATGATTAATGCATGATAACCCCATCCAACTCTGCACTTACCTCCGTCCATCCCTACGCTTCCTGTGGGGAATAAATCACCCACGCCATCCCTACACTTATAGTGTTAGCACCGGTTGCGTCACTAACTATAATCCGCAGCAAAGCTGCTTATATCAGAATATGTGGCACAGCCACCAGAACAAGTTCTTCCTCCATAACAAAACCCAACCCCATACAGTATGACATGTATGTAGAGAATATATAATTAACAAGGCATGCTTCAGAAAGACAATCAGATTATAGCGTAAGAACAGTTATTTACCCTTGAGGGGCATAATCGTAAACTTACCTCTTTAGGGGTATTACGGTAATTTTACCTTACAGAGGTATTTCAGTAATTTTATCAGTCTTTTTAGGGTTTCATGCTCATTACAGTTATTAACGTATTAACAGAAACACTTACCGAATGTTTTTACCGAATTGGGCCCGTTGGCCCATTTAACCCAATTTCGGCCCATTAAGCCCAAATATACGGAAGTGCACGAAATTGCGCACTCTGCAATCTTACCATTGAAGTTACCAAAATTATCAATACAAACAATCCCACGAGCACTCGCACGCTCGCAAGTTCTCAAAATGCCGGCTTTTCAGCATTTCGGCTTTTCGGCTTTTGCTATCTAGTCTACTAGTGGGTGTCATTTACACACCTGATTTATGAAAACTGCTACCGAAATCTCCCACGATATCCTACAATCGGTCACTAGACATATCAGATCCAAAGTATAATGGTAAACATCATAAACTTACTTACCATAATCGGCCATCAATACATATGGCCCTTGAGATCCTACCTTTGCCAAAACTAGAGACTAGATCTAGATCTAGTCGTTTCACTTGTCCAAGCCTTCGATCAGCAGCCTCTGGATCATACTAACACCAAAACAAATCAATTGTTACAACCCTTAGAGCCTTAAGCTCCAATCGACAGCCTCCCTATGCCTTTAGGGATTTCGGCTTTTCTAAAACTCGAAATAAAGAATAGATTTGAGTACCTACCTCAGGTTCTTTCAACCAAAATGATTCCATTTCAGTATCTACTCAGATCTGATGCAGATCCAGTCCTTAAACACTAGCAGAAATCAAATCTTAGAGATATAAAGATTCAGCTATATGTCCCTAAAAACTATGATGTTTTCGACTTTTAGAACTGTGAAGAGGAAGATGATTTGGTATGGTGGTTTTGCAGTGGTATTGCCGACAGGGGTTGAGGTTTAGAGGATGTGAAAATTGACCAAAAGAGATGAAGAAAATAGGAGGATTTTGGTTAGAAGAAATTGGCACAAGAAATAACTTTTGGGATTTCGGCTTTTATGGCAATCGGCTATAGAGGTTTAGAAAAAAATGAGAATGAAAGAGGAGATGAGTAGAATGGTAGGAATGTTTCAGGTAGAGAAGAAAAGAAGGAGAAAAGAAAATAGAAGAAGAGAGAAGAAGAGAAGGAAGAATTTGGCACTCAGGAGACCTAACTTTGCGTTTTTCGGCTTTTTGCGATACTGAGAAGAGAATAGAATGAAAGTGAAGGCTCTAGGTGGCTAACCCTAATTCGGCAAAACGAAAAGAAAATAAAGCTTGCCCTAATGGCCATTCAGACCCACGGCCCAACCTTCCTAAAGCCATAGCCAAATTTCCACTTAAGCTCTATCACATGCCTGGCACATGCACACAAAAATAAAAGTAACAAAACACTTACCTTGTGACTTGAACTCTGGCTCCCCCTAATCATCCACACGTCACTTCCCAAACACCTAAGTGGCGCCACATGACACTTTACCACAGATCTTTTTGTGTCCTATTTTACCACCTCAACTTTAAAAGCCCATATCGCCAGAACCCTCTCTCCCAAAATTAAAATTCAGGAATTGCCTCGAATTAAATTTACTCTTTGGCCTTTTTTCCCACACCATAAACCCTTCGTAATTTATTTAATTACTAAACTAAACATACGAAATAATAATAATAACATCCAAATTATTCGGACCGTTTTCCACCCAAACCCAGACTCAAGGCCCAATACTTTCAGGCCCAAAAATCCGGGCGTTACAAACCCGGATGAAGGGGGATCCGCGTGTTTTTTTTTTTAGAAAATTGGGCTATTTGCTGCTTTAATCTCTCCGCTTTTTTTATACTTTTCAATATAGCCCTACCTACGTTTTATGTATTTATAATTTTTCCATATAAATTTATTCTCGTTTCATTTCGGTCCTTAATGAAACGGTGCATTTTAAGGACTGGGAATAATTCCCATTTAGTCCTTTCCTCTTTACGCGCGTTACATTTAGACCCCAATTCTTTTTTTTTTTAAAATTGACTGTTTAATATTATTTCATTTTTAATTCAGTCCCTTGATTGGCTATAAAGAGCAAGGCGTTTAGTAGGGTTTGGGATATTTTCCCAATTTGTCCCTATATCTTTTCGCGCTCTTCATTTTAGTCCGTTGTTTTATTTCATTCTTAATTTATCTTTTAATTTAATTTGGATTAAAATTAAGTCCCCATTTTCAATTTATTTTGATAAATTAAATAACTTTATTACTCTAAAAATAAAATTAAGTTTTCATGTAAGTTAATCGACAATATTTTTACAAATATTGTAATCTTCATAATCCGACCTTATTATCTAAGTCAAGTTTAAGGTAATACATGTTTTAATAAAAATATTAATTAAAATATTTTATTTTAATATTTATAATTAAATCAAAATTAAAATTTATTGTTATTATTTCATTTATAAGGTAGGGTAGGAAATATGGAAATAATCCTAGATGGACAATTTCATTAAGTGATATTTGACTTCCTATTTATTTAACATATGTCAGATTAATATGCTTAGTTTTGACAATTATATTTTATTTAAGGCATTATAATTTTTACCTTATGATGGCAATTATTTAGAAATCAATTTAACATGTCTAGTTATTGATTAAAAGAAATGGTAGAATGTATTTGAAAGTGGTAAATACAGAATTATTTTGAGGCTTTTTGAATATAGCTGTTTTGAACAAAAAGAAAAACCACACATAATATATACTATTTATCCATAAGTTAGTTTCAGTATTAAAATAAATTATATTATTTAAAGGTAATTTAATTTTTATTTAAAAATTAATTAAAATATACATATGATTAGATTTGAATTCATGTCAATTAGGTTAAATTTATCACTCGACTAAAATTATACTCTAATATTTTGTACATGTTAATTTTATTATGTACACTTTATTACCTCCATTAATTGTATATATTAATAATATTGTTGATTGAGATGGTGTCACAAGTTAACTCAACACTTACTTAGGATTGATGACAGCACCAAGATAAATAATCGTATTTATTTAGTAGTCTTAATCGATGTATTCATTTGTTTGGATTTCGTTTTACTTATAATTTAATCATTTTTTATTTTAATATCATACATATTTCACATGTTATTATTATTAATTAGTTTCAAATCATACATTTTATTATTTATTTTACGCTATGTTTAAACACAAATTTGTATTTTAAATACATGAGTTCCACATGCATACATGTGTGATAAACTTTCTAGCATTAATAATGTTGTTGATTGAGTTGATATCACAAATTAACTCGACACGAACTCGGATTGATGATAACACCATCATAAACAATTATATTCATTTAGTATTCTTAGCGTGATGTATTTTTGTGTTTAAATTTCATTTTACTCACAATTAAATCTAATTTTCTTATTTTAATATCGTATATATTTCACATGTTATTATTAGTTAGTTTCAAATCATACGTTTCATTATTTATCTTATGTTATTTTTAAGCACACATCTATATTTTAAATACGTAATTTCCACACACATACGTGTGGTAAAACTTATAGTATATATAATATTATAAGGTACACTATAATATTGACAAGTGGTGAAACTATATTTTTATGCAATTTATATATTTTTAAAAGATAATTTCTATAATTTTTCGTTATCCATTAAATTATAAAGGTTTATGTTTAAAATAAACAGTTAATTAGGTAAAAAGAATTTGAAAAAAATATATGAATTATTCATTTAATTCAACTTAAATAAAATTTTTAATTTAACTATATTTTATCTATAATAAATTTTTAAGTTAATTTTATTTTTAAATAATTATTTAATTGGATAAACATAAATTTTAAAAATTAGATAAATTTTAATTAGATAAATAAAATTTTGAAAAAAATTCCATTTAATTTAAATTAAATAATTATTTATTTATTAAATTATATACTATTTATATTATATATATATATATATATATATATTAGTATTTATTTTAAATATTAGCATTTACTAAACTTTATACCCTATAACTATTTTTTAAGTTAATATTTTTAAATTTTATATTCAAAATAAATAGATAAATAAAATTTAAAAAACTAATTTCCCCATATATAAATAAAAATAAATTTTAATTATGCTAAAATAATATTATTAAATTAACTTAAAATTTTATATTATTTTAGCATTATTAACTTTTTATTTTGTTATTATGCACTAATTGCCATGATTGATGATAAGGTAAATAGTAAATGAAAATTAATTTTAAATTTATATTATTTTTATGGTACAAATAAATAGATTATTTAATTGCATATTACTATTTAAAGGAAATTTAATTGTTTACTTAATTTTTTCCACAAATTTAAATTGATTAAAACAAAAGTGACTAAAAAATTAAAATTAAAACAATTCCAATAAAAGAAAGAAAAAATTAATTGCACATCAACTTCTTAAGTTTTTTTCAAGGAAAAAATCTCAATACTATACATGAATTTTGGTTTAATATGTAATTTTATACACAAAATTTAATTTTGTACAAATTTATACATGAAATTTTGATTTGGTCAATTTTCAAAATTATTAACACAATTAATGATATAACATCATCTTATGTTTATATATTACATACACAAATAATTATACTTATCTAATATAAAAATAAATTGATGTATTTATTTCTTTAAATGTCCATGATTAAATCAAAATTAAAGTTCCATTTATACATTTGAAACACAATCAAAGTTTATGTGTAATTTTTATATTTATCTCTTTTTTCACCCTATAATGTTAAAGATGCCGGTAGTTGGTTGAATAACAAAAAGTCATTAGTAGTAGTTAGATTAGCTATTAGTTAGCAGTTAGTTGAACTAGGCTATAAAATCATCTTGCTATTGCAATTTAATGATACTAGAATATGTTTTTTCATTCTGATTCAATACTAGAATAACTTTGTAGTTCATCAATTGTTGGTCATATCAAGCACTTCTAACATGGTATCAGAGCCAGCACCTATCGTCTAATTTCAATGACGACAAGTTGAGTAACTTCCTTTGATTCTTTGAGTTCTTGGCATCCGTTTCTCATATTTTTTCTATCATTTGTCACTTTTTTTTTTGAGCTTTTGTTGTAATCTCAATTCATTTTGAATGACCTTATACAGTTAATATCTACTCACTTATAATTTGGATTCTAATTGTTTCAAGTATTATTGGTTCTCTTCAAAGTTTCATTTTCGTTCAAGATTTGTTTTAAGTATGCTTTAATGTAGTCTTGGTTTAATCTCTTATTCCATTTGTTTGTTTTACAATTAACTCAATTTAATCACTTATTCTTTTTTTTGTAAAATGATTACTTATTTCTAGTCAGATCATTTTGACAACATTAAGAAAAATGCTCAACAATAAAAGATTCCAGAGAGCTGGTATACAAAAAAAAAAGTTTTTTAATCATCCAAGTATTATGTACTAGTACAAAGAAGAATTGTTTGTAATGACTACCAAGTGAGAGAATGAATCAATAAATAATATAATAATCATAAAAGAATTGTATGAGAAAAGATAAGATTATGTTTTATTGAAGCCAAAATACCAAAATTTTATTCAAGATACAATAGTTTTTAAAAGATTTGTATAATTTCTATCGTATCTTGAATATTGTTTTTGGTTTTGTTACTATGTTTTATAGTATTTCACTTATAATTATTGTATGTTCTTTATATATATAATTAATATATTCACGAATTAAGTATTATTATAAAATATTTTATAATCCTTAAATCAACAACATTAATTGGTATATGTTCATGTTTATTTAAAATTTTAAATCTCAATATTTATTAATTTTATATAATATTTTTAAGAAGTTAATATAATATATATTTTTCAATTTATACATACAACTAACTTATTCATCCGATAGGATAAGAAACTAATACATAATAAAACAAGGTACATAAGCATTTATATTATGACAAGTGCGAATCTTCATTTTTATCTATTTTTTATTTTTGTAGAGATAATTATATAAAAGAATATTTATATATAAGTTAAAGATGAATTAAAATTTTCTAACTTTTAGTTTATTAATTAATTATTCATCTTAAAATTTATAAAAAGTATAAAAGGATAATAAACCTAGAAAGCTTTTAAAAAATAATTTTTGTTTTATAATTTTATTTTTAAATATTATATATTTTTCAATATTCCTTTTAGAAATTTTTTAAGTTTATATATATTATTGTAGCATGCAAATTTTAACCCGAGCCCATAAGGAAATAAAAACCAAATAAAATATTAACAGTCCAATTTTTTTACAAGCAAAAAAAACAATAAAAAATAGGCCCAAATACAAAAAAATCCCTAAAGGCCCATTTGGCCCAAAATCTAAACAAAAAATAAGAAACCCTAGCCCTCTAGTTTGTCTGCTGCCACCCCTAGGCCTGCTGTACCACCTCTGCCCACTGGCTACTGCCACCTGCAAAATCAACAGTAGAAAAGACAATGTACAGTAGCAAAAATAGAAAATATTGTATTGAAATCGGGCTATAAAAGTCTCAAAAAAATGTAAACTTTTTTGGGGACAGAGAATCAAAAAAGAAACAAAAATTTTCACAAGAAAAAAAAAAGCAAAACCGAGAAAAAGATCGAATCCGACCAAGGAGGTTATATATATATATATTTTTTCTTTTCTTTCTTCTTCTCGAACTTGTTTTCACACATATATAATAATAATAATAATAATAATAATAATAATAATAATAATAATAATAATAATAGAGGGAAAAGGAGGTTTACCTTTTTTTTATCACCGGAAAAAGAAAAATTTTGCAATTTTTCGGCCACCGTATACAGCGGTGCCGTTGTTGGGATCGGTGGTCGGTATGGTGGTGGTCTGGGTGATGGCCGGAGTTTGGCCGGAGCAGAGATGTATTTGATAGAGAGGAGAGAGCTTTTTTCAGATTTTTTTTAAAACAAGGGCTAAATGATTTTTTTTGTCAAAAACCTAACTTATATAGGCTCCCAAAATGACGTCGTTTTTAGACTGGCCTCAAACGCCCTTTGAACTACTCGATCCGACCGACCTGACCCACTAGCAGTATCCACGTGTTTTTTAGAGGAATGGCTAATTGCACTTTCAGCCCTTCCGCTTTTTAATTAGGTTGCAATTCAGTTTTTTTATTTCTTTAAATTTACCTCATGATTTTATTTTTTGTTCATTTTAATCCTATAAAGAACGGTACCGTTCTAGTGACCTGGGAATATTTCCATTTCAGTCCGTGCACTTTTGCGCATGTTTTATTTTAATCCCTCGATCGGCCCTATCCTTTTTATTTTAAAAAAATCCGCCCCAAAATATTGCCCAATTTGCAATTTAATCTTGGGCAACTCAATTTCAACTCTCTCACATTTTTTTATTATTTTATTTATTTACTTTTATTTGTTATTTATTTATTATTATTTATTCATCCTTACACTAAAAATAGATTTTAAATAGATTATTCATATTTTTTAATTGTTTATTTTATTATTGTTTCTGTTTGTAATTTTAATTTTTTTTATTTTGTTGTTTTAATATTTCTTTTAATTATTATATCTTCATGTTATATTTACTTTTTCTTATTATTATGCATTTCCTATTTTCATTTTATTTTATTTTATTTTATGTTACTTTAGTTATTTTGTTGTTGCAATTTATCAATATTGTCATCATTATTATTATAGTTTTCTATTTTTATTATTATTTATCATCTTAATACTTTACCTGTATTATTATTTTACATTATTTCATTACTTTTTTAATTCGTATCACAATTTTTATATGATACAAAAAAAGATTTTTTAAATACGTAATATTTTGTATTTTGGAGATTCGAAGAGTCGTTCCTCAATTTACGGGATTTCGATTTTCTCAATAAATCTGAATAACCGAATATTTTTTAAGCATGAGATTTTCATTAAAATATTCTTGGGAATTAAGTGTAACACCCCTATAACCCGTGTCCGTCGCCGGAGTGGGTTATGACGAGTTACTAATCCCAAAATTTAATATTTTAAAAACATACGCAATAATATATATATATATATATATATATATATATATATGCATCGCCAAACTTAGTTAAAGATCGAGATTCAAACTTGTATCGACATTCAAAAGTAGTCATATTCACATGGCTTATATACAAATACATCTCGAAATATCATTCACTTAAGTCTATTCCATACATGCCATACTAACTCCAAAACATAATAGTACCCCAAAATGATAGATAGTGTGACGAGTAGTGATTTATCCCTTTCCGAAAGGTGTAATCGGAATCAACAATCTATAAAACAGAGAACGTAACAAACGGAGTAAGCTTTCATAAGCTTAGTAAGTTTTAAGCATCACAAATAATTAAAACTTATCGAAATTCAAAACATTCATTTAAACAGACTTATTCTCAATTCAAATTGCTTCATGGCCGAATACACATAAACATAAACATAGACTCTCGGCACATATTTTTCTTTTACTAAAAGTTCATGCGATGCATTTAAATCAAATAATCTCATATAATAACAACATTTGACGGAATAGGTCATTGTTTTACTCGTAGATATAACAATCATTCACACTTAAGTATCATTCTTTGATACTAATAATTCACAAAATCATTGACTGAATGTACATGAGTACATAAAGAAATTTTAACATATAATTCATATACAAATATACCATGACTGATTAAATCATTCTCATATTCGCAAAGATAACCATCCATCATATTTATATATATTCTTCTTTGATGCTAATGATTCACTTCGAAATCAATTTACCGATGAGTAAGTAATACGTACCTGAACATATTAAATGTATAGTACTTACTCGACGATGGTTTACTGCGAACATTCAATATCGTAATCTTACTTAACTTACTGGCATTAAGCCTGTCAGGTCTTAGGACTTGAAACCAATTACCAGCACAAGCCTGCGGGAATTTAAACCCGGTATAATACCAACTCGAAGCCTGCGAGACTTTAGCCCGGACATATTTTCAGCACGTAGCCTGCGGACCTTAAGCCCGGACATATTTCCAGCACGTAGCTTGCGGACCTTAAGTCCGGATATAATTCCAGCACATAGCCTGCGGACCCTAAGTCCGGATATACATCAATATCATGCATATTTAATCATATATTAACATAACTTATTCAACTTATCACATTAGTAGTCATTTGCTACGTTCGGATATAAGCTCCATATGAATACCATCATTTACATTTCGATTCGAAAGTCATACATAAATATCACATATCCATTTCACCATTCAAGCTTAACACATAGTGACCATTCGACTATAAGTCATATACATAAATTATTTATCACACAACTTAATTCAAGTAGAACCAAAAGGTCACAATTCATCTAATATACAGATATCAAGGCATCATCAATTATATACTAAAAGTGACTACTCAAAACTTACCTCGAATATTTTCGAACAGTCTCGGATCGGCTATTCAACTACTTTCTCTTTTCCCTTGTCCAACCTTGGTTCTCTATGCTCTTGAGCTTAAATTCAACAATTTTAAACTAGTCATTATTCGACTATTCAAGCATTACTTTCAGAATATAATATATATATATACGACTTTCACACATATAGATCATAGTAAGTTTATAAGAAAACATTAAGCAACTCGTTAACAAATTTTTATCAATATTTACCACATAATCACAAATTCACAATAAGCTGTCTTCCTGAGCAACAGTCACTAAATTATTTATAATTGGAGCTACGAAACTCCAAATCAATTGCCGTAAAATTTCCCTGAAAATAGACTCATATATATTTTATCCATAAAATTTTAAGAATTTTTAGCTTGGTCAATCAATACCATATTTTTCTTAAAGTTTCCCCTGTTTCACTGTTTGACTAATCTGACCACTCTTCACTACGAATCAAATTTCTCATTGTACAGAATTCAAAATATGTCCTCATTTATTTCATTTGAAACTAGACTCATTAAGGAGTCTAATTATATAAACTCCATCATATAACCATTTTTGTACAATTTATCATGATTTTATAAATACAGAACAGGGGATCTAGAAGTCATTTTGACCTTGTCCTACATCACTTAAAATATCTCATTATAGGAAATTCTTTTGCTTGTACAGTTTCTTTTATAAGAAAATAGACTCATTAAGATTTAATTACATAATTTATTCAGCTTCTAACTCAACTCCCACAATTTATGGTGATTTTCTAAAATCACGTTACTGTTGCTATCCCAAGCAGATTTATTACCAATTCATTCTTTCACACATTCTTTGCATGCATGTTATTTAAACATGCATATCACCAATCAATCATCACATATCTATAATTTCACTTAAGCATAATCTCTATTTCATCATTCTAAAATATTCAACATTCAAAAATTTAAACACAAAAATTCATAGCCGAATGTTATTTAACTTAAGCTACCATTATATTTTTACTTATCACTTCATATCATATTATCAAAATGAACTAATTATACTTATATAAATACTATCAAAGCCGATACTTATGCATAACATTATTCAAGATTTATGCCCTTAAAAATTCATTTACAAGCCGAACCTCTTGATATGAAAACCTCTAATTATTTCATTCAATCACCCAACGGCATTTGCTCACATTTAACACTTGAAAACAAATTATTTGTTCAAGTAATTCAACAAGTCCAAGTTCATCCATTTCACATGTAAATACTAACAATTAAGTATTATCTAGCTCAAACTTCATTAAACTATGAGAACAACAATCTATCCCCTTCAATTTCTCCCATGGCCGAATGCTCAATACACTACACAACTCAAAATTTTGTCATGGGCTAAGTAAGAAACTTAATACCTAACTTAAAATATGCTAAAAATCCAAGAACTAACATGAATTACTTACCTTATTTAAGACTATAAAGGAGTAGCCGAATGCTTGTTTCCCCTCCCTTCACTTCTTAGAATTTTCGGCCAAAGAAATCAAAAAGATGAACACTTTTCTTTCTTTTCTTTATTTTATTCACTTCATTAATTTAACACAATTTTTTTATTACATGTTTCTTACCACTATTTAATATAATAATATTAACCCATGCATATAATGCCCATAAGTATGAGCTTGGCCGGCCACTATTGTCAAAAAGAGATATTTGACATGCAAGTCCCACTTTTTATAACATGCATTAATAGACCACTTTTAAATTTAGCTATCACATTTCACAATTATCTCACATAAGTCCTATTTAATAATTTCACATACAAATGACAAAATTAGAGCATGAAACTTTCACATATGCATGTACACATATAATAAGCATAGAATATAACAATTAATTATTTTTATGACTCGGTTTTGTGGTCCCGAAACCACTTCCCAACTAGGATCAAATTAGGGCTGTCACATTAAGAAAAATCGTGTTCTAACTTACGGAATATGATTTCTTTCTAAAACCGAGATAATCAAACATCTTCCAAAATAAATAATTTTCGGTGTTTATTCTTGTTTCGGGGATTTAAGATATTGTGTCCTAACTTAAGGGACATAATTCTTTTCCTCGATTAACGTAAAATACGCCCTTTGCTCAAAAAAATTTCAATTGAGCAATATTTAGCAAATGATCGTATTTTAAAATTTCTTCAAATTTTTAATTTTAGACACCAAGACATTAATTAATCAACTAGGTACCAATTTTGGGCATTACAAGGGCGCTAATCCTTCCTCGTGCGTAACCGACTCCCAAACCCATCTTTCTGAATTTTGTAGACTAAAAGCGTTGTTTTAAGAAATCAAACCGTTTATTAAAAACAACCACTTTTCGAGGTGACCCGATCCCACCTCATCAAAAAGGATTAGTGGCGGCTCTCATTTTTCATTTTCGTTTTCAAAATAAAAAGTCAACCCCTTTTACAAAAAAAAAATGGTCTTGACAATTATCTCATGAATAATTTAAATTATAATTATAAATTTTATATATTAAAATTAATATATTATCTCTTATAAAAATCTATTAAAAATATAAAAAGCTAATTTGTAAATTAAAAATATCTTTTAAATATATAAACCATGGAATTTCTTATGGAAATTATAATTTTAAATTAACTCTTGAATAATTTGTAAATTAAAAAATTTATTAGACATCAGCCGCTACTCTTGAGATGGAGAAATTTGGATGCGAAGTTGAAAGAGCCATCTTCCGTATCCCACGTACAACACATAATGAGCCATCCCTCTCCCAAGGAGGCAACGCTTTCTTAGTGAGCCAGGGGGTTATGATCTCCCACAGATAAAAAGGAAACATAGCCGCCCACTCATCATCCAAACCTGTCACCTTCCAACCACGACAAGTTGAAATAGACGGTAATAAGTCCCAACTCTATGAGACTCCGGGAAGCCGTAAAAGCCACTTACCACAATCACCGCTCGTAGTAGATAAACTTGAAACAGAAGTAAGACCACTCAATAATCCTTATTTTTAATTAAGCATTTAACTAATACTATTTAAATAAGAATATATAATTTTTTTAATAAATATGGATGATGGCTGTTTTTTTTTAAAAAAAAAAAAAAAGAGAAAAGTAAAAGGGTGAAAGAGATGAAGTAGAAAAATGAAATCCATGTACAGAGTCCCTAGACCATTTGTTTGACATAAAAAGAAATGCTTTGTAAAGAGAGACACCCATTAGTCAGCACCATGTGAGAGACTTTTAATTATTTCTTTGATTTTAAGCTATGAAAGAAGGAATCAATGCTTATAAAATGTAAATTGTTTTATTTTAATTGTAATTCTAACCCTTGATTCATGCATGGCACAACCCTCGAAGCACTTTCAATCCAAAAATATGTCTTGGGGGGACCTGCCTTCAATTTAAATATTATGTGAAGATTAATTTAAGTTAGTTTCTGTTGTTAGTTAAGAGAAGTGTGTACTTTTTGCACTCGTTAGATTTGCTTTTATTTTATTAACTTAAGCAAAGCACGGAGATTGGAGAAGAAATGTAACCCTAAAATCCATAAATTTTAATTTTATTTATTTCATATAAAATTATATTTCCATGCTTTTAAGATATTTGTTTGGAAATGGATTACTTTCATCTTTAACCCTTAAGAAGTAAATAAATAATGTAAAGCCCCAAAAAGCAAGCAAAAAAATTCCACGGTTTTCATATTTTTTTATTTTTTATTTGAATTCCACCCAAGTTCTTATTTTATATTTGTGTTGGTCAAAATTGAGATATATTTTAGTTATTAGAATGTATTATTTGCAATTATAACTTCTTCTTTTTTAATCTCTCAATAATTTATATTTAATTATGAGATTTGAAAATTTACTGGGGATGATAATATTTAAAAAATCAAAAGCAAAAGCGTTATTATTATTTTGAATAACCACATTAATTTTTATATTATATAAATGTGAAGATATATCACTCCAGAGGGAAAGCATTACGATACAAACCTCAAATCTTTGTTACTAAAATATCCTATATATACCGTTACAACAAACGGAGTCCAACTCATCATTTCCTTTTCTATATATATGATAACTATAAATGAATATTTCCTATATATTTATTTTACTCGTAATTTAAATTTTTATTTTTATTTTAATGTAGTATATATTTCATTTGTTATTGTCAAACTATAGGTTTCATTATTTATTATATATTTCTCTATGTTTTAAATAGAGTTTCCACACACGTACACGTGTATTAGAATTTTTACTACTTATTTTTAAGCACATTATTGTGTTTGTTTCACCTCAACTCGGTAATGAAATTATAGAAATATCCTTCTTTTAAATTATAATTAATAGCATTAGGGTAAACTACATGCCAATCACTCTAAATAAGGGTTATTCTTATTTTGGTCACCCTAAAATAGAAATTGATCAAATTAGTCACTCCACTGTTAAATGGTAATGAAAGACTAACGATGTATTTGTTTGAAAATTTTTGGAGTGACCAGAATAGGAATGACTCCTATTTAGAGTGACTGATAGGTAATTTACCCTAATTTTAGAGTGACTAACGTGGAAATGCACCGTTAGTCTTCCGTTATCATTTAACGGTGGGGCGATCAAAATAGGAACGACCCATAATTAGAGTAACTAACAAGGTAGTTTACCCTTAATACTATTATGGTGACAATTTTTTCTTTTCATACTTTTATATCATCTTCAAATAAAAATTTTCAAATTTTCAAATTTTCAAATTCAATGATCGAACATGTGTTTAATAGAGCTGGCAAATAGGCTTGAGCTTGAAAGCCCCATAGTGCCGATTGGAGCCCGTAATAATTCGAATCCAAAAAAATTCGAGCTTGAGATAGATCTGAGCTCAAGCTCAAATAGGTCTTATCTAAAACCGAGAATGTTCAAATTTATAAAAATATATTTTAAACATTATATGATTATATTAAAAATTTATCAATAACAATATATCTTTATATTAAATTATAAATTAAAATAAAATTTGAAAACATTAAATATTAATCTAAAATTATTTTTAAGGTAATTATTATATATGTATAATAAATGTTAAAAGTTAATAAATTATTAAAATTAATAGTTATATAAAAATATATAATATATGAATGTAATGATATGAAAATCAAAATTATATATTATTCATAATTCGATGAAAATTTGTTAAAATAATTTTGTTTGATACAATACTAACTGGAATTACGAAAGTGAGATAATTTAATGAAAGTTGAGAGGAATGGTTAAGGAGGAACGTGGGGCATAATCATGTGTATCAAATGATCCAAAACATGCCAATAATGCATGCAATCTTCACACTTTAATATTAATTAACTACTGCTTAATTTCGTGGTACAAACAAAGTACAGCGATGAATTAATTTAATTTGTGATCCCATTAGTTATGAATATATATTTTTTTTCATCCAAACATTATACCTAAAACATGGTTCCTTTTCTCATATCATTTTTTTTTAAATTCAAATATTCCTAATTTTTTTCATTTGAAGAAGATTCAACAGTCCGATTCTACAAATTGAATACCTGAATTTTTTTGGTATAATCATTTTCATATTTACTTTACAGTTCATGAAAATTAAATTTTTTAAAGTTTTTCTTAAAAATGTCATTTTGAATCTTAAATTTACAATCTCTCTTTAGAAATACAATATGTCTTATCATTCTATGCATTGTTGATATCCAAATTAAAATTTTAATAACAAAACTATTAATTTTATTTAAAATTAATTGTAAAAATACTTCATATCTTTTAATAGTAAAATGAACTTGGGTCAAGAAAAGATTGTTATATTTCAATGTCATCTTAATTTTAGTCCTAACAACGATTACTTAAGTTTTTTTGTGTCTTTTTTATTTTTTGCCAATAAAATTTTAGTTGTATTCACAAAGTTAAGATCTTAAAATTTTAAATATTCAAGTTTGAGCGGCAAGTATATAATGATAAGGATAATTTCTAATCATTCTAAAATTTATTCAAAAATTTAATTGCTGACTAAATTAAATAAAAATGATATTAAGATAATTAGATAGTGTCAAACTAAGGTGAAAGAAAAAAAAAAGAAAATTATGAAATATATATCTCTTTAAATTTAATAAAGTTAAAAAAATTTTAAGATCCAAAATTTAAACTTTAATGTTGAATTTTTAAGTTTTTTAAATAAAATTATATAAATTATTAAAAACACAGAAACTCTTGCAATAATATTCATTATTTTACTAGAAAAGGTATTTAAAACTTTTTCCAACTAAATTCGTGTTTGGTTAATTATACACCAATTTAATTAAAAGTATTATATTAGCACTAGAACTGGGAAATTCTTGATATTGGTGAAAATTTTATGTAAAAGGTATATATTAATAAAAAATTTAACAATAATCAAATAAAAGTTTGGTTGAAATGGTAAAATTGAAACTTTTGATGTCATGTTGTTTTAGGTTCAAATCTCACTATGAATGAGCATATTTATAGACATATTCTAACTTAATTTGATTTTCATATAAAATATAAAAAGATGAAAACAATCTAATATCGATATTTATTCTTTTGTATAAAGAATGATTCTTGATCATTTTTCGATTAAGTTAATTTTTTATACCAACTCAATTAAAAGTTTAAATAGTAGAATAAATAATCAAATGAAACAAAATATAGATTGGTCAAATAAATTTTATTGACTGTTCTTTAATATTTGAGGGTTATGATTCAAAGAAAATATTCAGATATATCTGTCAATGAAGTTTTAGATTTCACAAGTAGAATCAATGGGTTGAATATTTCAATGAGATATAATAAAATATTAAAAATATACATGATAAATTTTAAATTTGCTTATGAAATGAAAAAATAACCCTATGAATTATTGTACTTTAATTATGATATACTAATAAAAGATTGATTGACTGATTAATAAAAGGATTAATGATGTATTCAACTGCTTTGATTCATCTAATCTGAACTTATTAAAATATTTGAAATTATTGTCAATATGTTAGTGTTACAAATGTAATATTTTTTAAAAAATAAATGAATAATTGTAGTAATTACAAAATATTTCATATCTCTTAAATACCTAGAATAGTAATCTCAAGCTGGTATACATGCTTAATTTAGCAGGGTGCTCAAGTTATTATTATTATTATTAACTTGATTGAATATTAGGTTATGGAAAGATATCTTTGTAATTTTTAATCGAGTTGATATCTAGTTAATTTATAAAGAAAAGAGTGCATAATAATAATATTAAAATATATTATAATATTATAATATTAAAATAAAGTTTTAATTAAGTGGTGAATTAAATATTTGACTAATGTAATTAATTTGAATTCAAATCTTAATATTTTTATTAATAAAATATTCTTGAATAATATAATTTATTTTAATTAGAAAAAATATTTTTATAACTTCTCTAATCGAATTGGTGCTCTAATTGAAAATAACACCAATACAAAAACTTAAATAATAATATATAAGTTTAATATAAAAATTGTTTAATTCTACTATTAGATAAATAGCATCAACAAACTTATTAGTATGTGAAATAATTAAGACATGACATCAAAGTCCATGTCAACAAATATATGTGTGATTCTATTGTTATGATTTAACAAAATTATAATGATGGAGACCAAAATAACCTGGCTCTTCAAAGCTGTACCCTAACATTAGGACATTATTATTGAATGGATATCAGCAATGTCCAACTATAAATCTAAGAGCTACTTCAATTATAGATCAGTCCTCCCCCTGCATACGGTCATTTTCTCTTTTACTTATAAAAGGTGTATATTAGTTATGGTATGTTAAATTTATTAAAATTTTATCTATTTTTATTATTAAAAATTAAAGTGATTTATGGAATAACTAAACAATTACACTTTTTGTGCCATGTATACTTCATGTTGACGTACAATGATCAATTTTAATAATAAAATAAACAAAATTTATAATAGAATAATTAATTTTTCTTTGATCTAACGTATAAGAATTAATTTATTCATTTTTTGGTAAAAGCAAAAAATAATTACTTCCTAATACAAAAGCCTTCACAATACTTCTACCATTATCATATATATTACAAGGTTCTATCTAAAACTAGAAATGAATAAACATTTTTATATTATAGTTTTTTTAACTATGGCACACCTCATTTGATACACTTATTTTCAATTTGATTAAATTACTTTTTACTCCTTGTCTTTTAAATTATATTAAATAATTCACTTTAAACATTACTTAATTACTATAGGTATATTACCATTTTAAAACTCCTTTTAAATTAACCTTATTTTTATTTTTTGTTATTGTTAACTATAATATTTTTTTCAATTTAATTTGTTTGTTAGTATAAATTTTATAATAAAACATTGAGCGTATCTATTTATTATAATCATTTTAATATAATATTTTCAAACTTCATAAAATATATATATATATATATATTTGATACAATGCCTAAAACTACTCATAATCTCTCTCAACCCTTAAACACGAGGATAAACGTGATTCAACGCAATCAAACCCACGTCTTTCTACACTGATAATAATGCCAATGCCAACCAAACTAAGTTAGTCGGCAAAAAAAAAAAAAACACATAGTCAGCAAAAATACATATATTTTATATGCTACTAATATATATTATCAATTTTTAATGTTGAGATAAAATTTACATTAACTTTTATTTCTTTTTAAAAATAGTTACATGGACAAACACTATTAGCCTATGCATCATACAAGTATGCAAACTAGTTATTGTTATACCCCCCACCAATGGGGGACACGTGGCAGCACAAAAGGTTACCTGAGGAACATACTCCACCCATTACAGACTAGGAGACCACTAGAATCTTCACTTCCTTACTCAACCTCCCAAGTAGATGAGAGGTAGCAATTCAAGCAAGCTAGCCACTTGCTTCCTAGAATGTGCCACCACTCGTTCCTCCAAACACCCGACTTCTGCTCAGAACATGATCCGTTTGGTTACCAAACCCCACATGGGTTCAACTACTCCATACCTCCAATCAGAAGGAATGACAGAATATGTCTCATCACAAACATCCTTACCCCATTTAATATATCCACCCTAGTACCCCAGAATGATGGCTTGATTGTGAGTCCACCATGTTAATACTACCTAATAGGGGACCTCGCCTATAAATAGTCCCCAAAACGATGGAGAAAGGATCAACTTTCAACTCATTTACTTACACTCTGTTAGTTTACTCCTAGATTCCACCTCCACCATCTTCATTCTCTCCACTCCCCGGCTCTCTGCCCAGAAAGGGTGAATCGGCCTTAGTCAGCACTACCATATCCTCTTATGTGTCTCCTATTTGTTGATCCGTCACATCAAAAATTATATACATTGATTTTTTATAAGATATATATGGAAAGTTATTCTATATATTTATTACATAGTTTTTAGATTTTGCCAATGGGATTTAAATAATGACATGAGTAATAGATTTGGATAATTATTGTAATTAGTGAATTTCACTGAAGTGATTATAATTGGAGCACCCCAATTACTTGCTCTAATTCTTAGCAAAATGGTTTTAAATTGAGATAATTACACGAGTAATTAGCATTGATGACATTCAAATTTCTTTTTTTTTTTTATTCTTCTTTTAAGTAAATAGTTGTACATCTACAAATTGCACTACCAAACATCAAATAAGAAATTAAGATATGATTATATCGTGTCAACAAAACACGTCTAAGGAATTAGAATTCATTATAATTGGTGTAATTACTATCCTAGCAATTACATTTTCTTGTACTTACTCTAAACTACCCATACATACTATAGTAAAAACTATATATATAAGGAAACATCTAACAATTTTTAACGCTATTTGTAGAATTAAAAGCTCTACTTTTAAGTTATGAAAGATAAACCTAATATGTATGAGTTTGTATTTAATACACAAATAGAGGAAATATTTGACACTGCAAATATAGTTTGTATTTAATACCTAAAGGCTCACATGTCTGCATAATCTTTCAAGTTTAGGGCTCACCTCATCAAACTCACTTGTCTACTCACTCTCTAACTACTAAAGCTTGCCACTTCAAACCCAAACACATGATTTTACTTCCCATGAACCACCACTCTCATACCAACAGTAATAACCTATCTCACTCGCTTAGCAAGAGGAATGCAAACATCTTGACAAAGGTTAATTTATAATTATTCTCCCCATGAAAAGGACACTTGTTATACCAACACCCCACTAGACATGCACCACCTAGAACATCCACCCAATCTAGGGGATTGCCGACATAAAAGGGACTTACTAACATAAATGTGTTGGAAAAAATCTAGTTTAAAAACGATTTTCTGTTATAGAGGAAAATTAAAAATTTAAAAATTGAGATAGTTTGTGATATAGTTTGTGATATTTATAGCAATAAACTTTTCTCAAAAAGCACATGTGCTTTGTGTGAGACAGATCCTAGACGTTCTTGGCTTTCAACCTAATGGCCTTCTCCGCTATTCTCATACCACGAATAGTTTCGAGTGTGGGCTTGAACAATCACAGATCAAACACAGAACCATAAATAATTTCTTACTTCCAGTAGGAAAATAATTTTCTCCCAATAGAAACAAGTAGATTTGTTATTCTCAAAAAATAAAATTTATACTTAGAAAATAAAATCTCAATATTTTCGGGCAGAATAAAAATATATCAAAGTTGTGTATTTTTAGCCTCCCAGTACCATCTATTTATAGGGAGAGATAGGAGAATCATTGTTGAATTAGTTGAAAACAAATAATACTTATTTGATAGAAAAACTAGCCTCCTAGTTGAAATAGTAAAAGGGGAGGCCCACCGTAGTTATATATACTAGGGTTGTCATCCTTCATATGTATTATGAGGGATTTTGGACGTCCTGTATTAGGTCCAATTATATGTGCTTCCTAAACTTTTAACAAACACTTTAAAATTTGGTCCAACCCAATACATGTTTTTCCATTTCCCAAAATAAATATTATTTATTAATTTAATTTAATTTAATTAGATAAATTAATTTTTCAATTAAAAATAATTTTCTCAACCCAATTATAATTCTGCTAAAGTCATGAGAACTTTACCATAAAAAATTTATGAGAAAATATATTTAATTTCCATATTCAACGGATTCACAATGATCAATTAATTTAATTTCATTTTCGAACTTCAATTGTTTGATTAAATAATAATTCAAAAAACTTAAATTAATTCTGAAGTCATTTCTATATTTAGTGAGAAAACACATTCATTTCTTAATGTGACTCATTTCTCTAGCTTTGTCATTTCCATTCATTTTTGTTCATTTGATATTTTATGCAATTCATTTTTTGTTTCAACGAGCTAGGAGAGGGACAGATTGAACATATATAATTAATGCTCAAATGATTTATAATTAAGTTTCAGCTTTTTGTCTATTAATTATAAACTCATTTAGTAAGGAAGTCATTTCATTATAGTATCATGACTGAGCTCTCCCTAATTACATACCATTACGAAAGTTACTCAATCAGTGTTTTTCCAATGACCTTGCCACAAATGTGTTACCCTCATATGAATTTCACTACTGCGAATGATACTAGATACTGTAGAAGGCATATACTCAATGCACCAGCTTTCAGTTCCTTATCTATTTGAACTCAGGCTTTTACTTACAACAAAATATATGAGTCACGTATACATAGTCCATCATCCACTTAATATTGATGTAAGTCACACTATGAACATCACAAGCGAATAAATCCATACACAGATTTAGGATCCATTCTACTTGGGTCAATATGATGTATTGTTAGTCCTGTCAATCACATATATGTCTTTGTCTTCTAGGAGTAATCTGCTTTGATGATTAAGACAAAACATTTTCCCAATTGGACTTGATAGGCGACATATTAGTCTTTCAATTGATTTGCTTATTCTGATTAAACTAAGGACAAATGGTAGTTCATCTACTAATATAAGTTGTCTTTCTGTATTATGATCCAACAATGTAATATCACTTAGTATTAGTTAAACATTAGATAACCATTGCACCAATATTTGCTTCCATTTTTCTTTGCATGCAAAAAAAATAAAGGGCAATATGTAAAGGGTATTTGTAACACCCTTAACCCATATCAGTCGCTGAAATAGGTTTGGAGCATTACCGAACTTATTTCACAAATGAACATACATTTCTTATACAATTATCAATCCAAATATAAATCATTCACAATCATTCATATCGTCCCTAATACGACCCTACGAGGCCCAAAACATGCTTTAGAAGTGGTTCAAGACTAAATCAATATTTAAGGAAATTTTTGGAACACTTAGAAAATTTTACAAAATACAAGGGACACGCGCCCATGTGGCCCTGTCGTGTGTCTCATACGGCCAAAGAAACGCCCGTGTCATAGGTCGTGTGGACATTCGAAATGGGATCACATGGCCGTATCCCAGCCTATGTCCGACCCTGTGTAACCCCCTGACTTGGGCCACACAGCCACCACATGCCCGTGTATCTAACCCGTGTGCCATTCGAAATTGCCTCACACGTCCGTGTGTTGGGCCGTGTGCTGGGTCGTGTGGAGCATACTGGCTTGATTTCTAATTAAACACCAGAGGACACACGCCGTGTCACCTGACTTTGTGTCACACACGGCTGAGACACTCGCCTGTGTCTCTGCCCGTGTGGACAAAAATAGGCTATTTACGAAGCCATCTTTCTTACCCAAATTGCATTCACCTACACCAAACTAAAAAAAAAAAAAAGCATATAACATGGCATAAATAGGCATTTCAACCAATCTCAATTAAGTATAATTCATTCTAAATCCATACCATTAATCACAAGATACACAAGTATCACAATAAGCCATTTAATTTCATACCAAAATTCACATTCTCAAATCATCAATATGGTCACTTTCAACTATGCCTCACTTTACCTAAAACCACAAGCATACCAATCTCAAATTCAACCATTTGATGCTCCAAATACCAATTCACAACAAGCATATAAATGTCAATTAAACACAATATATCAAAAGGCCTTGTTGCACATATATATACATCAACAAGCATACCAAAATAAACTACTTTATATAGCTATACACATAACAAACATTTATCATTTACAAGCCAACTCAAATGGCTAAGTCAATTACCAAACTATATACCAAAATGAACATAACTCCTATACATGCCATATAACCAAATACATAAGTTCAAAAGTACCAAAGTGATAGCTTGATAGTGTGACGCAATCTCTGACGACTCCCAATCCGAGCTAGCTTCAATAATCACTATAAAACACGGAAAAGTAAATAGAGTAAGCTATAAAGATTAGTAAGCTCGTATAGTTAATAAGTAAAACTCACTATTCATTCACCAAATCAAGTAGTATGAACATAATATACTACAAAATCATTAAATCATAAAGTTAACATATATTCAATCACATAAGTAATCATGACTTCACAACTTTCATAGATTCAATGCTTATATAGTTTTCGTACATACCTGTACTGATACGTATCTATTTCTCACTATTTCATATCTTCGATATACCCATTGAATCATTTGGAATAATATTGGATACTCAAGAATCTCACACTCTAAGTGTCAATACATAGCCGAAACTATCTCAATCTCATATCTAATATAATGTTCACTCTCGAGCTATGAATAGGTCTACTCACACAAGCTGATGGTTATGATGTAGCTACACGGTGCTACTCACACATGCTGAAGAGAATCCGCAACACATGCTGGATAACTCAGACACCGGTAGGATGTATGGACCAACACCCAAATCACATAACCCCTAATGACATGTCATTTGTATCCTAATCTATTCCTAAGGTTCAGCAAGGATTTCACCCTGCCGAATCTTTGTTGAACATATCTGTAAGGTCGTATTCACAATTAATTCAATATTAAAGCTGTCGTAACCATTTTTTGAAAAAAACGGGAATCGACTTGGATTTTGAAAATGAAAAAAACGGGAGTCGCCACCGATCCTTTTTGACAAGGTGTGATCGGGTCACCTCGTAAAAGTGGTTGTTTTTTAATAAATAGTTTGATTTATTTAAACAACAATTTTGGTCTACGCAAATCAAGAAAACAGGTTCGGGAGTCGGTTACGCACGAGGAAGGGTTAGCACCCTCGATACGCTCAAAATTGGTACTTAGTTGATTAATTAGTGTCTTAGTGTCGAAAATTTAAAAACTTGAAAGAATTTTGAAATACGATCCCTTTTTGTAAAGTGAACATTGAAAGGTCAAAGACATTCTCGTCTCAAGGCAACGACATGTTATATCCAGTGAGTTAGGATACGGCATCTCGAACGTTTGAGAATGAGCTTGCCTTGTATTTAAAATAAATATATTTTGACCTCTTTTAAAAGGATATTCGGTTAGTTAGGGTGAACGAGGAAGATCGAGACCCGTAAGTTAGGCACGTTTCCTCAATTCCGAACACCGAACATTGCCTTTACTTGTAAAAGATCTTGTTTCAAGTTTCAAAGTGTCATACCCGTAAATTAGGGCACCACGCTCGTATCTCCGAAAATAAGCATTTTTAAGACTTGTATCGTGATTTAAAAGAACATTCATTATTTAGGTTAAATGAGAAAATTCAAACCCAAGAAGTTAGGGCACGATTATCTCGAATTACCTAATAATGATTTTGCTTTATGAAAGAATTGTTTTAATATATTGAGCAAAAAGTAACGCGATTTATAGTAAAATGTAAAAGCAAAATATAGCATTGACATGTATAAGAATATAATAATAGTGCGACGGTGTCAAAACAATAACATGAGCAACCGTAAAAGGTGAAGTAATATCAAGGCTAATAGTATGCAAATATAAACAAATGTTAAACATGGCAAAAATAAAAATGACGATGATAACGAAAACGAAACATGGCAAAAATAAAAATGACGATGATAACGAAAACGAAAACGAAAACGAAAATAATAATAATGTCAATAACAATAGTGCGAAACCATAATAATGCATGGTATTTAAACATGATAGTAATAATGTGAATATGAAGTAGTAGGGAGCATATGTTTGTAAAACATATAATACCGATTACAAATATATACATAATATTTATTAAAATAGTAATAATAATAAAAGGACTAATAATAACGATATATAAATATATAAATATATGTATTAAAACTTATACGTAATAATAGAAATAAAATGTGCACGTAGTATTAAAATATATAGAAATGCGATATTAATGATATATATATACATAAAAATATGTGTAATATATTAAAAGTATAGACGGGTATACATAAAATATATATATGTATGTAAAATGTACGTAATATAATATTAAGATATGCGTAATAGGGAATATAATGTATATATATTTAATGAAAACATATGTGACATACAAATACCTAAAAACAATAATATTAAGCTATTAATAATGCTATATAACATATATATATACATATACATATATAATGAAAATACATGCTACTATGTAATAATAATAGAAATACAAAAGAAAAAGCAATAAAAGTATTAAATTAAAGTAATAATATATATATATAAAACTACATATATAAATGTGTATATGTACATATAAAATGTACTAATATATAATGATAATAGTGATAATAATAATAATGTTAAAATGCAAAAAGTAAATATAATATGATAGTAATGTTAAAATAAAGGAATTAAAATAATACTATACATATAGAAAATGTATATACGCACATATGCATAAAATATATATTAATAGTAATAATAATAACCATATAGGTGATAATAATAATGATAATAATATTTAAAATATACATAAAAACAATAAAAGGTATGTATATATATAATAATAACAATAGTATAGCAAAAATAATATGTTAATGAATATGATAATAATAATAATAATAATGGTTAAAATAATGCTAAAAATAAAAAATGGAGTAAAAATAATATAAAAATCAGATTAAATCTCAAAGAAGGGACCAAATACGAAACTAAAATAGAATTTTGGGGCCAATTCAAAAGGAAATATAAAAAGGGGCACCTATTTGAATACGCGAATAACATACGGGGGCCAAAAGGGCAATTTACCTGAACCCTTAAAACGACGTCGCTGAGGGAGGATTAAATCACAAAACGTGATGAAATTTGAGGCCAATTTGAAAGAAATAAAAAGCTAATTGCAAAACGTGTGAAAAGCGGAAGGACCGCGCGCGTAATTAAACCATCATACGAAAACGCGCGGATCCTGAGGCAGGTCGGAGCCGGTTCTCGGGTCAGGGTAGCTAAACGGCATCGTTTTGGGCTTATGGGTGCCAACCAAAACGGCACCATTTTGTATCATCTATATAAGTCAAAATTTTGTCTTTGAAATCATTTTTGCTGTTTGTTCCAAAAAAAAAAAAACTAAGCCTTTTTCTTTGTTTTCTCTGCAGGTTCGAGCTCGATCGTCGCTCCGGCGGTCTTCCACTGTCCTCCTCCGCGTCTCCGGCGCCGGCGACCGCCGTGTACGGCAGTCGAAGGTAAAAAAATTTCCTTTTCTTGTTTTTAAGTGTGTTTCTTTTGTTTATGTTGTATATTTATACTTATATAAGGGCATTTAGTAGGTAGATTTGGCTATGAAAAAACAATAAAAAAGGGAAAGCGAACGAATCACCTTGTGCCTATGGCTTCTGTTTCTGAGGACTTTTAGTTTTTTTGATGCTGTTTCTCTTTTCTTTTGATGGATGATATTGCTGTTTTTTTTGCTAGAAAAATTGAATGCTTTATTTGTATCTAAAAAAAATGCCCAGAGACAATGGTTTTCTGCTCGGTCTTTTATATCTATTATATTTTCTTTTCTTGCTTTCTGTCCACTCCTATTAATGCTTGCAGGTGCAACTTGGGCGGTGAGGCGGTAGACGTGACAGACGGTGGCAGACCTGGCACGGGGAGGCAGCAGCTAGGTTTTTTTGTCCTTTTGTTTCTGATTTGTTGATTTAGGCTAGGGTTAAGGTTATTTGGGCCCGGGAGTTATTTGGGCTTTTGTTTGGGTATTGGGCTTGAGGGTTAGGAAATAGGTTTTTGGGCTAGGGGGGTCAAACGGGCTTGTACAAAAGCATTTAAAACACAATTATAATAATGCTTATTAGCATACGAACTTACCTCGATCGCAAAAACGACAAAATGGATCGACTAGTCCAAAAATTTTATTTTTCCCCTGATCTAAATCCGAACTTCACTTTTCTTTATCTATATGTGCTTATTTAATTATCATTCTATTCAATTTAGCCCAAAAATCATATTATAGAAAAATTACATTTTTGCCCCTAATAGTTCAATACCTTTACAATTTAGTCCTTATCTCATAAAAATACAAATTCAAGTAATTAGGTCTCTACCCATGATAGCTGAATTTTCATTATTACCATAGTAGCCCATATTTTTCATTTATTTCACATTTTTACCACAAAAGTTACAAATTTCACAAATAAATTCCTAATTGACAATTTTATCAAAAATCACTTTACAAATGTTGTTTATCGAAAAAAAACCATAAATTTTCTATCATCTAACATCAAAACACATGTACATTCATCAATAGAAAAACCCTAAACCTTTAACAGTTTTGCAAATTAGTCCCTGGGCTAGCTAAATTAAGTTGCAACGATCTCAAAAATATAGAAATCATTAAAAACGGGAGAAAAATGAACTTACATGCAAGGATGAACCCTAGCCAAAATTTCAAGCTTCAAACATGGTGTTTCTTTGGTAAATATTCGGTGAAGGAAGATGGAGAAAGATGATATCCATGTTATTTTTATTTTACTTAATTTATTTTATTAATTTACACTTTTAACCTTGGTTATAAAACATGAAAATCACTTAATACATGTCCAAGAATGTCCACTAACTTTATAAATGGGCTAATTACCATACAAGGACCTCCAGTTTAAATTTTCATAGCTATTAGACCCCTTTAGCTAATAGAACATAAGTTTTACACTTTACGCGATTCAGTCCTTTTTATCAAATTGAGCACTCAAACGATAAAATTTCTTAACGAAATTTTCACACAATCAGACTATCATGTTGTAGAAATTAAAATACTAATAAAATAAATATTTTGACCTTAAAATTTGTGTTCCCGAAACCACTGTTCTAATTTGACTAAAAATAAGTTGTTACAGTATTAATGTAATTAATGGATATTTTTATTAAACCAAATTCTTCAAAAAATACAAGTATAAAAAATGAATATACCATACTTAGGGCACCAGATCCAACAAAATGTTCGTCCACCTAAGGAACCATCGACATCCTACTTAAAAATCCATTAGAAGCCCCTTTTTTCCACACCCATCATGTCCCAGACATCATGCTTGCTTGCCACCAACCACTTACCGTGTGACTTCTCTCATTTGGTCACATCTTCCATAACACTACTCACTAGTCTTTAAAGTAGGACTACTATTTTCTAGGGTCCACTTACAGTGCTCCTAAGGCCCTTCATCTATAGAAAGGCCCCTCTTGGCCTCTTTCCCCAAGAACACTAGGCCACCAATTATTTTTCCAAAACCTCTTTATTACACTTAGCACCATAACCATAGTGTGAATCGTCTTTAGCCACCAATCCCTAAACTTCATATCAACAAAAAAATGATTCATTTCTTAAACATTAAAAAATATTATGCTTAAAGTAATATGAAAATTAAATAAATAAAATTCAACATTTTAAAATATATATATGACATAAATTAATGTCTTCAATTTTTTACATTGCATTAAATTACAAAAGTCGTTATTTTTTAAATATTAATGCTATGTTTGGCTACTAGCTTAATAACATAAGGAAAAAACTTAATTATGTTATGTACTAAACTTAGAAAAGAAGTAAAAAGAAGAAGAAAAAGAGATCGAGAGAGAAGAAATAATGAAGTTTTGAAAATTTCTGGATAGTGGTCAATAACGACCCATTTCCTTTTTATCAACGACTAAAGAGTTTGTTATAACCAATGACAATTAATATAACAAACAACGTTTCAAGAAACCCATTACAACAGCGTTTTAATAACCCCTATTTAAGTTCTAAATGATAACATTTCTTGCCCACACAAAACAATACTCTCCTGCTGTAGAAATCCTTATTCTCAAGGATTCAAATAAGGAAACTTCTACTTTAACTCATGAAGAACTTCTAGGTGAAATCTTTTGGAAATGAGTTGGTCTATTGAACTAGCACCTATTTGATTGCTCGATTACTTTCTTTATTATTCGCTTTTCAAAAATAGCTCTTGGCTCTTTTTTTCATGGCACCATCTAAACCAACAATTGGAAGCTCCTAAGTAGAGACACATGAAAAGTGGAATATATCTGCAAACCTTTTGGTAGTTGAAGTATATGTAAGTTGTCTTTCCCATCTTTGCCAAAATAAGTAAGGGACTAAAAAACTTACTAACTTTTGGTTACTTCTCTTAACCACAAATTGTTGCTTATAAACCTAAAGCTTCAAATATACAAAATCACCCATCATTAATTTCATTTCACTTATTTTCTTGTTTGCTCGATCCTTAGCCTGTTGAAGGTGAAATTTTAAGATTTTCAAAGTTGTTTCTCAATATTGCAAGATTCTATCCATCAAGTGAACCAAAGATGCCTCAACCAAATATGGAATATGTAGAGGTGTGTCCTAACCATACAAGGCCTGATAGGGAGTTGTGTGAATGGTGGAATGGTAGGAAGTGTTATACCACCATTGTTGCAAAGCCAACCAATTCATCCAGTCATTAAGTCTCACCCTTATTATGCATCGCAAATAGCTTTTTAGATATATGTTGATCATTTATATTTGATCATCTATTTTCAAGCGGTAAACAATTGCCAACATTAATTTGGTACCCAGCCTTTTGAAAAGTTCTTACCAAAATGTGTTGACAAGAACCTTACCTCTATCAGATACAATAAAGTTGGGCAGGCTATACAGCTTACAAACATTTAAAAGAAACTCTTGTGCCACTGTAATTGCATTATAAAGGAGAGTCAACATAATGAAATGATCATATTTCATCAGTATATCAACCACCACAAAAATGGAGTTTTTTTTTCTTTTGGTATTGGTAGTCCATCAATAAAGTCCATGTTAATATCTACCAAGCTCTACTAGTAATTAGTAGAGGTTGTAGTAAACCAGGCTTCACAGAGTTATCAGTTTTGCATCTTTAACAAACCACACAAGTATTAATCCAAAACTTAACATCTTCGCTTAACCCTTCTGGTATAATAAACTTGCCATTCTCTTTCTTGTAACATTAATAACAGAGTGACCCTCACTACACTACTATGGAAATAATCAAATAACTCATTCCTCAAGTCACCCATAACACCCACCATTAGCTTGTTTTTTCTTCTCAAAAAATAACCATCCTAACTATATTTTAGATGTGAAGTCAATCCTAACTCCAACTCAAAAATCAAATTTTTAACTGAGAATCTGTCAAACAAGATTCTTTAATTTGAGCAAACAAATTAGTGGTCATAATGACACGGGTGAGTTGTTACAACTAAGAATAACCAAACTTCAAATTCTAAGATAGCACATCTTTCACCACATTGCTAGTACCCTTCATGTAGAAAACTTCATTGTCATAACCAAGCATCTTGGCAACCCATTTTTGTTGAAGTGGAGTAACGACCTAATTATCATATAAGAATTTTAAAATCTGATGATCATTTTGAATATTAAAATGTCTGCTAACTAAATATGCACTCCAATTTTTAACAGCCAGTAACACTACAAGCATCTCTCTGTGATAGATAGAGAGGGCTTGATGCTTAGGTTCAAATTCCTTGTTAAAATAAGCTAATGGTCTCCTCTACTACTGAAAGACAACTCCAATGCCATAATCATATACATCTCTATCAATTACAAATTCAGAAGAGAAATTGGGCAAGGTCAAGACTGGGGCATAACACGCAGCATGCTTCAACTTGTCAAAAATAGCACCAACTTCCTAAGGCCAAAACCATTCACATTTCTTCAACAAGTTAGTTAGTGATTTAGCAATAATTTCATACAACTTAATAAAATATATGTAATAACTTAAGAGCCTCAAAAACCTCTTAACTCCTTTATAGAACTAGGAATAGGCCAATTAAGCAGTCAATCAACTTTTAACATATCTATAGATACCTTCCCTTGTGAAATAGTGTGACCAATATATTCAATTATAATAGCCCTAAAGTTTTTTAAACACCGAATTCATAAATGCTTAGAAGCTAGGGGGAGCATTTGTCAAACCAAAAGGTATGAAAAGAAACTCATAGTGCCCCTCATGGGTCCTAAATGTTGTTTTATGGATATCGGGCTCCCACATCCTAATTTGATGATAGCTAGACCTAAGGTCCAATTTAAAGAAATAAACAACTAATTCATCCAATAATTCTTTAATAATAGGGATGGGAAATTTATCTGTCACGGTAATTTAGTTTACTTGCTCATAATGCCCACAAAGTAGCCATCCTTCTTTTTTACCATGACTATTGGGGAAGCAAATGAACTATTACTTTCCCAAATTATGCCCACAGTTAACATGTCTTTGACTGTTTTATCAATTTCAGCCTTCTGAATGGATGGATACTTGTAAGGTCTGATGTTGAAAACTTGTGCTTTATTCACCAATGGTATTTTATGATCATAAAGTCTTGAGGGAGGCAGACCAGTATGTCCCCAAAACACATCAACAAATTCATCCAATAATGTTTACAAATTGTAATAGAGGTACAAATCTAGTTCTTCTATTAATATAGGTTGTGCATCACTAGTCATGGAATAAACACAAGGTTGCTACCACTCAGCCCCAATTGTATATAAAGCTTAGAGCTAAGCTTGATATCCATCAACTGTAAGGAACTAGGAATTATCCTTGCAATACACAAGCTTGATTACCCCTATTGAAATTTCATGGTAAGGACGTGAAAGTCCCACACAATTAGCCCCAATTGTCCCAACCATTAAACACTTAACACCACATCACACCCTTTTAAGGGCAAAACTATGAAATTAGTGGAAAAACAAAAACCTTTGGACTCTTACTCTAATTTTTTACATAACCTTCTAGTACATAAAGCTTCCATCAGCTATGACCACTTTCAACTGATATCGCTTCCAAACCACAGCCCCCGTGTTCTTAACAATGGAACTATCCATAAAATTATTAGAACTACCCAAATAAATGAAAGCTACGACCATAATGGACTAAGCTTAACCCTTATTATCATAGTTTCACCACTCGTGCCTTGTCGTATGGCATGAAGAAAAAGCATCGATGTTTTCTCTCTAGGTGTCTCATACTCTTGGTGATCCTCACAGTCATGAAATTCATCCACATCACCTTATCTTAAGCAGATTTCACCAAATTTGGCACTACACCAATAACATAAGTATTTGGCACCACACCAATAACATAAGCATTTGGCACCACACCAATAACATAAGCATTTTCTTTTCCTAACTTCAATTTTAGTAGGAGAAGAAAATTTGTGAGTTGATTTATTTGAACTTGAAATAGGCCAAGCACTACCAACAATCTTATTGGTACGTATAACATTGGTAAAGAGGTCTTAAGAGCAAGCATTAAGGTGTTAATTTTAGTATAGGAAGACATAAAGGGTTTCCTAAGACCAGAAGTCATAATATTCTTAACATGTGTGGCCATATGAAACCCTTTTATGAGATTAGTTAGCCTAAAAAATTTAACATACTGAGCTATTTCACATTTCAATTTGCTAACAAAAATGCTAAGAGCATACAATTTAGGTAGTTGCAATTGGTTGAGAATACTTACAAACTCCTCATGATACTGCTCAATTGAACTGTACTATCTTATAACAACCAACTCGACCATGAGGTTTCCTAAAAACGAATATGAGTGAACCTCTCTTGCATGCTCTACCAATAAGTATCCCATTCCAACAAATGTAGACCTCTCTTCTACTAAACATAAAAATGATGTCAATCCAAGGTTTTTCCCTCCAACTAAAGCATGACTATGTGCACATTGACATTATCAAGCATGAACTTGCCCTTAAAAAATTATTTCATCTTAGCTTGCCAACCACGAAAATCCTAACCATCAAACTTAGGACACTTTAATTTGTGCACATGGTTACCGCCATAAATGGAACCACCTTTGCTCCCTCTCAAACCAACATCATCCATCAGAGCCAAAGGAGCATCAACGATAGTCTCCTTAGGAGGGAACCCCGGAAGAGCGCCCAATATGCTCTTAACCTTATCCTTGGAGACTGGTGGAACCTTGGTAGCAACATCGAATTTGCCCAAGAAGCGCTCAAAAAGATATGTCATCTTAGCTTTAAGCTTAGCACGAAACTCTTCATGAAATCTTTAAAGTTTTGCATCCAACTTCTTGTCCTATTAGGAAACCTCAACCTACAACTTGGCCACATCTTAGTGCAGCTGTCTGGCATCCTTTTGGTTGCAAGTAGTAACGTCATCACCAACCATAAGAGAATAATTGAAGACTCTGATACCCAATTGTTACAAGCTAAAGCTGGAAAAGAAGTAAGAAGGACAGATTGAGAGAAGAATGAATGAAATTCTTAAAAATTTTGGATAATAATCATTAACAAACCATTTCCTCTTTTATTAACTGACTAGAAATTTGTTATAACCAAATAGCGACCAATATAAAAAAAATGGCAATGTTTTCATAAACCCATTATGATAGCATTTCAGTAACCCCATTTAAGTTCTAAATGACAGTGTTTCATGCCACACATAACAATTTAACATATATGTTCTAATATAGTTAGATATAAAATAAAGAATAATTAGTACAAATTGAAACATACAATTAGAACTATGAGTAAAAACTCTTGTAAAAAAAAAAGACCTCTTCAAAATAAGCAAAAGTTTTCATTCTCTTCGTCACAAATAAGTCATATAAATGGTTAAAAACTACCAATTATAATTAGTTTATAACTATCTAATAAAAGTAAAAAGTAATATTTCAATTAAAGGAAACATATATCTTATCATGTATTTACTTCAAGATTAAAAATATAAGAGAAGTACTAATTGAATTCAAAGTCTATAATACATAATGGCGTCAAGTAATTTAACAACACCAGCAACAAAACTTTTCTCAATTAACAATAACAACTATAAGAAAAATACAGGAAAAGAAAAAGGGAAACTAGTTAGAATATAATAAGATAAAAAGAAGTTGACAAATGCAATAATAAAATGATGATTAATATAATACAAGTGTTTATTGGGTTTGTTTTGCTTAACCCTTAAACTATGGGTACTACAACATGTACATTTATAAGAGTGCATTTGGTTGAAGAGCAGCAATTGACGTGTGGGAGATGATGAGACGGTGATGGATTGGGGGGCTACACCCTTCAACATCTATGCCTAATGTTGGGGGGTCGGCAATGATTTAAATTACAAGTAACATCCTTCCAAAATAAAATTTACAAGCAAGCAACAAATACAAAATCATCTCTAAATATAAATTTAGATTATTTTAAGACTAAACTCGAGATTGATATTAATTAAAATTTAAACATAATTTTTTATCATTTTATCTATGATTTAGTCGACAAGTTTAGTTTAATTGATTTATAAGGATATTTTGCAAAAAGAAAAATATAATATTAATCGGATCCTAATAATTATAACATTTTTTATATTATAATCTCTAAATATATGATGCATATTTTTATTCAAACAGGAGTGTAACTTGAATTTTTCTTAAAATTTATAAATATTTTTTTTAAAAATTGAAATTGCACGAATAAACCAATATGACTAATCTCAAAACTAATAAAATTGTATATGCCAATTGAATCACTTATGGAGTAGCAAAAAATATATATTTTTAAACAATCCTATACCTTATTCGTTATAAATAAAAAATAAAAAATAAAAAGTGCACATGAATGATGAATGAAACTTGGCATGGATTATTTGGGTGCCAGATTCCAATTATGTGGCAGATGAATGAACCAAGTAATAGCCCATAGGTTCTAATTTATGGAAATCGGAGGCTTATTTGGTAAAAATAACACTTTGGGGTTTAATTAATTGAACATGATTTGGGGACTAATAATTGAATATTTGAAAGAGATGAGAGCTCTCATCTCATTTGTCTCGAAATCTGAAGGATGATTAGTACGTGGCAGCCATACCAATTAGAGTTTAATTGATAAGTAAAAGAGAGATAACTTTGTTTAATGGAGATCACTAAAGAAAAATGGTTTATAAGTTATGAAATTTGAACAAAACTCATGCTCCCAATCATCCATTTCTTTTTATTATCCAAATGTAATAATAAAATTATTAGAAATTTCTTTTACCGTCAACAAGTAATACAAATTGAAGTAATCTGAGCATGCTTTTACTAAATTAATTTAAGGGCACTAATTTATTAGTACATTTACATTTTGGACATTTAACTCAATTAAACAATATATTTTAAATCTAAGTCGAGCTGATGACCAATGCTGGAGATCGGAGAAAATATTTTTTTGGATTTTAGCTCGTAGATTCGTGACGTCCAAAGTTATTGTTTCATGAAAAAAATTGAATTGTAGAGCTTTCGATTAGTGTAGGCGTTGTTAATAGAAAAGTCCATATAATAGTAATTTTAACAATTCAATGATTTAAATGAAATCTTTTAAATAGTTTAGTGATATTTTATAACTTTTTAAAATTGAGTGACCAAAACATAAACTTATTAATAGTTTAATAACTTGGGTTTAGTTTACCCGTAAATTAATTATCCATAGTTTCACCGTCCCATGGCTCACTCCTACGGCTACTTCGAGAAGCAGGAAAAAGAAAAACAATAAAAAATAAAAAGGTCGACAAATCCAAAATGGCGGGAAAGCATGGTTGTGATTTGCTATAAATAGGGCCAATCCTCTTCCCTTTCTCAACCACAATTAACTGCAAACTTTGCTAGCCATTCCCCTACTACTACTCATTAGCTTTCCTTCTTCTTCTTCTTTTTTTTTTTTCTTTTGGTATTTGTTTTAGTCTTCAATGGCAATTCCAGTGATTGATTTCTCTAAGCTCAATGGTGAGGATAGGGCCAAAACAATGGCTCAGATTGCAAATGCATGCCAAGAATGGGGTTTTTTTCAGGTACCCTTATATCTCTAACTGTATTATAGGAAATAAGATTTAAAATGATGCAATTATATATATATATATATTTGGTGGTGCAGCTGGTGAACCATGGCATCCCAGTGGAGTTGCTGGAGAGGGTGAAGAAGGTCTCATCAGAGTTTTATAAGGGAGAGAGGGAGGAGAATTTCAACAAGTCAAAGGAGGTGGATTTGTTGGATGAGAGTAGTGAAAAGTTGGAGAATGTGGATTGGGAAGATGTTATCACTATCTTGGATGATAATGAATGGCCATCCAAAACACCTAGCTTCCAGTAAGCTAATTCATATTCATTAATTTGATTGAATATATATATGTATGTATATGGTCTAACTAGATGTTTATGACAGGGAAACCATGAAGGAATACAGGTTTGAGTTGAAGAAATTCGCAGAAAAGGTGATGCAAGTTATGGATGAAAACTTGGGATTACCGAAGGGATACATAAGGAAGGCACTCAATGATGGAGATGGTGATAATGCCTTCTTTGGCACCAAGGTTAGCCACTACCCACCATGTCCTCACCCTGAGAGGGTGAAGGGTCTTCGAGCCCACACAGACGCTGGTGGCGTCATTTTACTCTTCCAAGACGACAAGGTGGGGGGACTTCAAGTCCTGAAAGATGGAGAATGGATTGATGTCCAGCCCTTGCCTAACACCATTGTCATCAACACAGGTGATCAGATTGAGGTCCTCAGCAATGGCCGCTACAAGAGTGCTTGGCACCGAGTCCTGAGCCCCGTCCATGGGATCAGGAGATCCATTGCTTCATTTTACAATCCAAGTCTGAAAGCGACCATTGCTCCTGCACCACAGCTGGTGGAAAAAACAAACCAACAAGTGGAACAAACTTATCCCAAGTTTGTTTTTGGGGATTATATGTCTGTTTATGTTCAGCAGAAGTTCCTTCCCAAGGAACCAAGGTTCCAAGCTGTAAAGGCAGTGTAATACCAAGAAGAAGCTCAAAACCATGAATGATGTTTTTGATTGAAAGAGTAGAGCCCTTTCTTTCCTGGAAAATAAAATTGCAGGGAAGGATATGAAGAGCTCAAGTCAGTATACAATGTTACTAGGGTGTTTGTTTGTTTGTTTGTTTGTTGTGTTTTTTTTTTGTTTTTGTTCTTTTCCTTTTTTGGTTGGGAGTTTGTGTTGATGAACATGATGAGATGCTCGATCAAATTGCTAAAGTTGGGTGTGTAAATTTGAATCACATATATATTTTATTATGAATTTTCTATTTTATTTTAAGAAACAGCTATGAGCTTTTGACTTCTTAAAATTATATTTTTATATTATATATCAGCAGTGCTTGTCGTCCATTTTTATTCCGATTTTCTTATGTTTCCCTTTATTTTAATATTTAACATTACTTCAGTGAGAACAGATGCCTCCCTAGAACATGCTCCACATGCATCTCCATACACAATATAGAAAAAAAAGAAAAATCTTTCTGATTTTTTTTATATAGAACTGGAATGCATGTTCTGTAAAAGGAACAAAAACTTTTATCAATCTAATCTCAGATTTTCTGGTTACATTATAAAAATGGAAGACAAAAACACCGAAACATTATTAAATATATGGGGGATGCTTTTCACTGTTTTTTTCAGTCCATTGGCCAGAATATTGATCAGGCAGCAAGATGACATGAAATCCAAGTATATGCCTATAGTCCTTGTAAACTTAGGTGCCTTTATTTGTTTTTATCATTCATAAGTAGTAGAGATAGAAAGCCCTATCAAACATGCAACAATTTCAGTCACTAACAAAGTCGTCATATCATATGTCATAGAGTGGAGCTCTGCGTGGACCTTGGGATTATTTTCAACATCAAGGGAACTTGCTCTATAACTTTATACATACTACTACCAGAAAGTAACAGAGAAATACAGGACAGGGGCCAAACTGTGCCCCTAAAATGAAAATTTTCTCATTTAAGTCCTTTAGATTTTTCAAAATTTTAAATTAGTAAAGATAAAATTACACTTTGACCCCTTTAAAAATATAAAATTTTGATTTAATCTTTTAAAAATTATAAAGATATAGACTATCAAAATGATGAAATTACATTTTTACTATTATAAAAATTACAATTTAATTTCGGCCCCATAAAAAAAATTTCTGGTTTCACCCCTGAGGATAACTTACAGCCTTGATACAGAACACTAACTGATTAGATTCTTTCACAAAATAAAATACTATGAGATCTTTCTTTATTATTATTTCAAAGCTGTTGTGAGTACCCTATCTGACATTATTTGTACAATCTAAGGGTAAAAATTGACCAACACTACTTTTGTGGGGAAGCATATGTTGGTAATGAATAGCATTCACTCTTTGTATATTAAACTCTTTTTTTCTTTTTCTTTTTTTCTCTTTCCAAGTTATAATTTTATATCTATACATCAATTTACATGAAGGTTCAACCTACCTTGAGAATGAAGCTGTGGGGGCCTTAGAGGGCTTTTTGATCCAATCTCTCATTCCAGTTAAGGCAGCGAATCAAGCTGTGGAACCAATCACCTGTTTGGTCAGATTTATTGACAGTTGGAAGGGGGTGCTGGCTCATAGATATTCTGACAGAGTGCCCTCGAGAGAGTTGTTGCCTTCTCTTCCCATCGAAAGAAACCCATGCGTTACTTCGAGCGTCATCAGGGATCTGTGAAACCAACAACAGCAATGTTCCAATGCTTTATGTAATGTACATAAAAAAAGGTCACGTAGATAAGAAGATTCCTTCAGATTCCAATACAGTGATGTCATGTCGAAAAAACGTATTCGTTACAATTTTTTTATGCTTGGTTTAGTAACAAGTGACCTCAGCTTGTGCAAAAGAAACCCACAACTCTCCACCAAGCTACAAATTTTATGCCAAGATGGGAAGCAATTTCAGAAATACAACCGCAAACCTAAACCCTAAACTTTAAACCTGAAAAACTAAGATTAGCATATCAAAGAACATAAATTTATTCCTTCCCCGTCGACATCTTTAGATGAGCAATGAACCATATTGCACAACAAAATTGGTAATGATTTTTTTCTAATATATAACATGAGAAATAACATGTCCATCGAAGAAGTAGACTGTTAACCTCGTTTGACCAATTAAAGAAAAAAAACGGTATCCTAGTTTAAAGAAGAATTCCACCAGATTCTTATTAGATGGAGAAAAGTTCTGCTACAATGAACTATGAATGGTCATATATGAATAATTTTACCTTCAACTCAAGCTTTGCAGAATCTGGAAGTATGACTGGTCTAAATGAGAGGGAATGAGGGCAGATAGGCGTAAAAAGCATGCAAGGAACATTCGGATGAACCTGCATTAGCAATGGTATGTTGTTACTTGCAAAATAACCATGATTCAAAATGGTCTATATAGAATAAATCTCATATGTATCTCTGAAAACTTGAAAGGACAACCCACCATGGAACCTCCAGCAGCTGTAGAGTAAGCAGTACTTCCAGTAGGTGTAGCTACTATGACTCCATCGCCTTGTACCTAAAGGCATATTTTAAGTTAAATAAAAGCATGGGAAAGCAACAAAAGATTTGAACACCTCTAGAGCTATATGAGAGAAGATATTTTAACAGTCACAACCTAGAATAAACTAAGACTTTGTCGGTAACAAGTGTGACAGCTAGAACTCGCTTGTATCTGACAATGGAGGCTAAAATTTTTTTTTCCTTTCTTTTCATAGAAAATAATTAACTAACCTTTGTTATAAGTCGGTCATGCTCATAACATTCAACCTTAGAAAGGTATGGATTAGAACCACGGTCAACAACAACCTCATTTAGGACATCAAATACTTTTCCTGGAACTGCTTTACCATTTCGAAAAATCTCACACCGTAGGCGCATTCTAAGAGTTATATAAACACCATCTGCTGTATTGTTACCATGGATGACCTGTTTCAAGTCTTCCCTGTAGTCTTCAAACTATATCAATCAAAAAAGGTGGAAAAAAATTAAACAAATTGGAAATTGTAAGGACATCCAATATCCAAAACAAAGATCACATACTGAGTTACTTACCGTGTGGGAAGTGAGAAATCCAAGAGATCCAAGATTAAATGATACAACAGGTGGCACAGCACCTCTAAATAAATTTGATGCATGCAATATAACCCCATCTCCACCCAAGCACGCCACGAAATCAACCCTCTCATGCAGATCACTTCATAAGAGCATAAAACAAGTAGGATTCGAATCAGGTTTATTATCAACTCCGTGGGAAAAAAAAAATCATAAAGTACCTCGTATCTTGACTATAAAAGGTTTGAACAAATCCAAACCCAGGGATTCTAGCAAATATGTCATGGACATCAGGTTCAACAAGGACATTCATGTTCTCTTGATAATGCAAGAAAGAAGAAACCTGCACATCACACAAAATATATATATTTACAACTGCTAAGATCAAACAAGCGACTTTATATGCTATCAAATGCAGATAAAAAAGAGATGCATTTCCAGCTGGCAGTTCAAGAAACTATCATTGCAAGTTAAACTTGGAGGATGTTTCTTCATTGTGCTTTAGACTGGCTTCCTACCAGATGTTATCCCCACTTTACCTTCAACAAGTCACAAGTTCAAATCACCAGCTCTGTCCCTCCCCCACCCATACCACCTCTCCTTACTAATTCAAGCACTAAATACTGAAATCGTTTAAGAAGTTCCTGATAATTGAGTAATCAATGCAGCAACAACAACAGCAGGACTTAAAATTGAACCAAATCAAATAAGACCCTAATAAGTGAAACATTTCAAGCATGTACACTTGAGGGCTATATATGTCTATACTCTGCATCATCAAAATGCACATAAACCATAACTGATGATCTCAGTGTGATTCAATTTCAGATTATACAACCATATACACAGACTGAAATGAAAACTTATTGGAATAGGAACATTCTGGTAAGTTATCAAAGTGCAGGGAAGCAATTATTGGCATTAACAAACAATTTAACAAATAATATCTTCAAATACTACCTCTTTGGCTTCTTCCATTAGTTCAGGCCCCAGCTTCTTTAACAGTAACACAGTCTTTGGTGTAGACTTCCACATAAGCATCTGTTGCTGGGTGCTAGGATGAGTGAATGCCAATGAGGATTCAGTCACCTTCTCCCTGGTACAAGAGAACCCATCCGTCCGCACTAAAAACATCTCTGCTTTCTTCCTTGACTGCACTCTTACGACACCAGTAGCAGAAGCACACATATTTCCCTCCATTGACCCCAATTCGTCATCACTTGAATATGAGGAGGCCTTACAATTGCTATTCTCACTCTTGCTAGACAAGGTAGAAGTGCGTTTACTGAAATTTCCATCTAAAGTAGCAACTTTGGTTTCAGTCATGGAATGTCCTTGAAGAGATCCATTCATATTTGGGCTACTGGAAGCATAACTAGAACCATTCATGTACTTCCCACTGCCAGCAGCAGTGATCTTATGCTCTTTAGATGGACTTTTATTACTGAATATTCCATCAGAATTTCTTGTCCCTCCAAACGATGATTCAGTGTTAGCACGAACAACCTCATTTCCCCGTGTTTCTGTAATAGAAGTCTCTCTTGGAACAGGTTCCAATCTTTTGAGCTGATGATTTAAATATGATGCAGGAGAGATCTTTTTACTCCTCAGAAACCAAGACATCTCTTTTCTGGAGAAAACATTGCAAGGAGGAATCTGAGCGTTTAGAGGATCTGCAGTCTCGTAGATGTTAATTACTGCTCCTTCTGCATCGACTGCTTCCCCAGGAGTCACAACTTGGCTGGAAACAAGGTCAATGCCAGTTCCACAAATTTTGTGATCTTCTTTATCATCTGAGGAGGCTTCTTTCTGATGTGCGCCATTCGAACTATGTATCACATTCGAAGTCTCTTGCAATAACTCATTTGTCTCTTGTAACTTGAGCTTTTCTTCAGTACTAGAAGTTGCCTGATGATCTCCTGATCCATTTGCATCTTGAGATAATCTATCACTTGCTAACTGAGATGCAAAGCGAGTCATGTACTGCCGCCATCTAGAGACCATTGCAGAAGTTCTCCATACTCCTTCCTTACTATGGAGATAGATGGGCCTTTTGTTACAATCTGAAACTAAAGATGCAAACTTTTCAACCTGTTGCATTGAAGGTGCAGTTCCAACCTCCACTGGAAATCTTATAAATTCAACTTTCCCAGATGAAATAGCATCATTCATGGCAGCTTGATAAAAGTTATCCTTAATAGTCTCAGCTCTTAGATCAACAATGGTTTTAAATCCTCTGTCAACCAACCATGTCAGACCTTCCTCTGTCACTTGACCACCCATCCAAAAGGCTATCTGACAATCTTTAGACTCTATCTCTTCTTTGGAGGTGGACAAACAAACAGACTGCCAATTCGCAAACAATGTATGGCATGGATGGTCATCCTTGCGAGGAAAACCTAAATCATAACAAGCATTTTTCAACCTTTGCAACCTCCTCCAGACATGCAGGCTTCGAGAATCGTCAGGTGTCAAATAATTCTCAAGAGCAACATGTAAGCTCTCACAACACCTCTTCATCTCACTCCTGAAAAGAGCAAGTGGTGGAAGCTTATCCTCCTCCATCACACTTGCATCTGCTGCACGAAAAGTGTTCATAATTGAGACTCTTCCAGAAAGAACATCTTCTCTTCCTTTATTCAAAAGAGATAGCAAGCACCCTAGCACAGACACAATCTTATCCTCTACTAATGGTTTTTCCTCTGGTGTGAAATCATATGAAACACTACATTCTCCAGTCAATGGATTGCATAAAGTGTCCATCAAAGCAGCATGTAGCCTTTCGGCCGCTCTAAAAATTCTACAATAAGCCTCAACTTCTGCAATATCCCCAGGAACTGGACCAATCCAGCGTAACTGTGACACATCGTGTGACTGCGCGATCTTCTAATCCAAATAAAGCAGTGTCAGATAATGCAAGAAATTTAATCTCTCTCTTTAAGAAGTAAACATTAAAGGAGCAAGGCCAAAAAAGCATCATGAAAAATGTAGCAACTTGACTTATGTACGTTCAAAACATATTTAAAAAAAATACAAAATAGGCAGAAAGGTACTGAAGTTTGAGATGAGTATAGTCCCTAAGGATGCCTAAAACATTATCAACGTATAATTCCAATGTGTTGATCAAAACACCCCAGAATCATATCAGCAGAAACAATAGTATTACAAAGAAATTCGACAACATCAAACCAACACCCTATGCTGGTCATTTCGTCGAACAGTAATTGTTTAAATAACACAGTGAACTTGAAACTGAAATAATTTGAAAAGAAAAAAGAAAAAAAAGATATAAAGGCCAAGTGAAAGAGAACAAAGTGAATGAAAATAAACCTGAGAATCTAAACCCAGATTGAGAGAGAAAGACTTGGATAGCTCCGCCTTCACTACAAGCTTCACCCTTTTCCTTACCACCACTTTACGCTTCAACCCAAACCCAAAAGCCTTGCTGCTTTTGCCATCGATTTTGAAGGGCGAGAAATATCCGGCCACCGGAGACAACCTACTCATGCCGACGATCGCCACGTGGCACGCAGAGAGACATTCCACCATAGGGAAGTTTAGTTTCACTATTTGTTTCTGTTTTCTTTTATATTTAAAGTTGAAAAGTATTTTATTGGTAAAAAAAATAATGTGGATAATGAGAAATAATTTAATTGTTGTGTGGATAATAAAGGAAGAGAAGCCCAAAATGTTGAGATTTTGGAGTGATTTTATTGGCTCCTCTTCTGCTTCTGCTGCTTTCTTTTCTTTTCTTTTTTATTTTTTTTTTTGGGGTCTTGAATTTCTTGATGTGATGTCTCTACATTTATTTTATTTTATAACATTTAATTATGATTATTCCTAAACAAAATAAAATAAAAGAATTTTAAAGTTATGTGTTTAAAATAATAAATCTTTTGAAACTAATAATAATATACAAAATTAAAATAAATAAATAAAGTTTAGATAAAGATATCATTATAATAAATGTACAACGTGGATAAAAATATAAAATAAAATTTTGGTTGTTGGTAACATTTACAATTTATGAATTGATTTTTTAAATAAGAAAAATATAATAATGTCATTGTAATAATTAACTTATATCTGAGGTTATTTTAGTAATTTTATTATTAAGTTAATTTATGATGCTAACCTAATCAGAAAAATAATCTAGTAATTTAATTTAAATAGTATTATATGTGTCAAAACTGTCATTTACCTCATAAGATTTTGTTTCATCTTTCGATTGAGTATTTAGATTATTTTTCCCATTGAATGTATTGATAAAAAAAAAAAAAAAACCAACTTAAACTTGTGGAGTCTGTTGGAATGAAAGATTTTATTTTTATCAAAATTTTAAAATTCTAAAAATATAAAGAATTTCAAAATATTTTTTAATAACTCAAATTCCACCAAAATTTTCAAAATGCTTTCCTTTTAATTAATATAGTTCCACCATAAAACAAAACAAAATAAAAATTCTGAACTTTAAAAGGCAATGTTTATTTCATTCTTATATATATTTACTATTTTATATTATTAAAATAATTATATATTTTAATCAATATAATGATTGCATACTTTTTATATATTAAATTATCTTTATCCTTTTGTAATATATTTTTTTAATTTAGGAATCCAGTAGCCTAAATCTTCTTCAAATATTATTTATCAAAACAAAATAATCATAAATACTAACATTTTACACTAATGTATTTTAACATGCTAACATTTTGAAAATGCCCAAAATCTTAAAATTACCCGTTTTGAAAGCATCATTTTGAAACAGCTTTGCATTTTACACTAATTATAAATTTGATTTATATAAATATAAAATATCTTAAATACAATTCTGACATGAAAAAAATACACAAGCACATGGATACACGAATCAACAGGTCTTAATACTCGGTCATGTTGAAGTTTCCATCAGAGCATCAAATCATAAAGTTAACATAGTTGAAAAAAATTCAAAAAAAAAAAAACAATATAGAATACACAAAATTAGCACAATGTTTATCCACAGCGAAAATTGATTTACAGGCTCAAATTACAAGCATGTATAAGTGTTACAATTTCCATAACATTATCTCCCCCTTCAGAACATACATACATAACACACACACGCATATATATGCATGTATTTATGTATATAAGCTGATGGCTTCATAACTTGATTGATGCATAGTATGGCCTGAAAGCAGTATACCTGAGTGGCTGAGTTTAAACCATCAAGTTGCATCTGGTAGGCAAGGGCGGGCCTGAGTGCTTTCAAGTCATGCTACTTCGGGTCCGAACTCGGTCTATAAGCATTTGCCTGCCTGACAAATCTTCTTCGTAACCCACAACCTGCATTTTCCAAATAATTGATAGATGAAGAGGCTTCAGCCTGAAAGTTGGGATTACTAATCATAGGTGATTCACAGATTTAAAATTCATTAAACTGTTCAAGCATATGTTGCTCCCACTTTTCATTTTTCTCTATCGAGTCTGATAACATAGGATGGAAATGGAACTTCTTAGACAAGTAAGATCTGAAACCTGAGACTCTGTTTGCGTTTCACTGAAACCACCATATAGGCTTCCCACATTCACATCTCGGGAATGACTGCTGATTTCATCTTTTCTCACATTCCTGTAAAGAAAAAAAAATTATGTCAATTGGAGATGAGAATGAAATGATTTTTGCTTGCTATAATGAAATATAATTCCCCACTGGCCTTGCAATTGTCCCAAAATTCAGTAGGTTCTTTCTTAATTAAGCTTTCTGGCAAATGCAAGGCAGTCAACTAAAGTTCAGACATTAATAATTTTCTTTTTTTGGTTCAACTAAGAGGCAATATTAAAATGTTAAAAGGGAGAGCAATTATTTGGTAACCATATAACAAGGTACCGGTTTAACCAGTGTCGAGATAACCCAATAACGGAATGAGAATCCGTATGATCTTGACGAAGGCCCGTACAATCAGATAAAAATATCTGTTCCACATCAAGGATTGATAACATAAAGAAACTTATATAAGAGATAGAGAGTAAACATCTAGACATCGAAAACTCAACAAATACAAGGATACACTTCTGTCACACCCATTCCTCTCTGGTGACTTCTGATCATGAATCTTGAAAAGAAGCATAGATAATTGAGTCAGCCAACCAGCAATCTTGAACAATAAAACAATTAGGTGATACAGTTAGAGGAACAACAATATTCACCTTACTAGTTTGCTCCAGTAAGTCTATAACAGTATCTACGTCAGGCAAAACTTGAGCAGCTTCACCTGCATTTTTTAATTTGTTGTTTCCAGTAGAATTTTCATGCAGAAAAGGCTCGCATAAATGCACTCGAGAAGCAAGCAGATTATTCTGGTCATCATCTTCTAAGTGCCTTGCCCTTTTAAAATGATCATTTGATTGTTCGGCCTCATCTCTAGAGCCATTATTTCTATCACCAGGAATGCTTCCCATTTTAACACCAAGATCTTGTGTTCTCAGACCCTGAGGTTGACTTGTAAACTGAGAGGGAACATCTACAGACATCATTTGAGCAGCTTGAGTCGGAAACTGGCTCACAGTGCATAATCCTGCTTCTTGGTCTTGAGCAGTAACTTCTTTAGGGCAAAATGGATCCAGAGATATTACTTTATTCTACGAGATTTAAATTGAACACATGAATTTTGTTGATCTTATCATTTCTAAGGAAAAACAACAAAATTTCAGGGCAGACATGATTGGAAATGCATAACTGCACAGATGAGCGCAGAGAGAGAGAGAGAGAGAGAGAATCAGAACCATACCTGCCTTACACATTCATATATCCACTCTGATGTAACTGACCGTATTCCCCATTTACAAGCAGCCTCATATTTCGGTCCACTAGTAAACTTGCACAACAAATGCGTCACCTTTTTTGTAAGTTTTTCCACAAACTTAGCTCCAAGAATAAAACATAGATTTCTTAATAGCAATCTATCCTTCTCTTCATATTGTGAAACACAAAAGCGGAAGTTTTTGAACCCAGGAAATGGAATTTGACAGGGAAGTGGCGAATAGAGAATATGACTTCCAACATCCAGCAAGCATCCATCCTAGAATACCAGTTCTCCATCAGCATTGACAAGATTATGAAAACACATATAATCCAACCAGATATTATTCAGACCCAATTACTACTTTCAGTTAAAAGAAATATCAATGCATGATGGTATAGAGTAAAGAAGAAACCAAAGGAAGCAGCAGTGGTAGCTGTAGCAACAGTATTAGACAAGTACACATAATGTACGATGCACTATATGTAACCAGAAAAAGGTACATCATGACCAAAGAGGAAGTTTTATGTATACCTCTAAACAAGACCTGACCCAGTGAGTAGAAACATAAGTAATCTGGGAATCAGTAATACAACTGGGTATCACACCATGACACTCAATAATAAAATTCACATTCCTTTTCACTTGATCCTCAACAACCTGTCCACCACCTTGATCCACCCATTCGACAATTTCAGCTCTCTGGCAGAAGAAATTAAAAGAATATTAAGGAGGAAATAGCACTAGAAACAGTCACCATCGGAACTAAGATAGATAGCAATACATAGAGCCAATGTAAGAAATATATCTGATACAAATAAATACGACATGCTAAAACAGTTCAAAAGCAGTTAAATATCTGAGATGTTAGACAGCAACAACACGGGTTTTAAATAGTTATCAAATCATTGATATGGGCAGGTGCCTCTTACTTTGAGGCAGGGGCTTTAGTTACAAGATTAGGGCATCCCAAATTGACCAATGGCAAATAAATTGCTCTTTGTTCCTCCAGAGCCCTTCTTCAGTCTAAAATTTTAGTTACAGGGAAAACAAGGCAATTCCCTTCTTCAGTTGGGTGAGTCAGTTGCTGGGCCAAAAAAAATCTCAACAAGGAGGATGCATTCAGGTGGTTATTTTAGCAAGCATAAATTCTTTTGGCAACTTTCAAGCATACTGTTGCATACTTATGTGAGTGTAGTACTAGTAAAATTTTTGCCAAGTTTACTTGAGTATATTTCTTCTTGAAAGTCACATGTCCATATCAACGTTTTCAAGTTGAATCATCTCAAAAATTCATAACCAAATACTCATGCTGGGTCAAAATATTCATAGAGGAAGATTCTTACCCTATCTTCAGGAAAGGAAACTGAAAAACAAAATGTTTTCCCCTTAAATACAGTTGATGAAATCCCATTCTTAGGATTTTGGACTACAGAGTCACATTGCTGCTTCTGCCAAAAATTACTTGTACTATTTATTGTAGGAAGTAGACCTTGCTTGGATGATCCTACAGTATCTTTCAAACAGCTTCCCTCATTCATGTTGATTTTAGGTTTATCATCTAGACTTTTCCCAAATGATGAAGGCATTCCAGTTCCAGAGTTTGTAGGAACTGAGGATTTACTTTGATTTGAATTGATAATTCCCGTCACTGCTCCTGTGACAGAGTGTGCAGAATCTGTCCAAGCATGATGATCAGTTAAACGCATGAAAAATAATTCATAACAGAAGCTATAAAGAACTTACTGACGATATCTGTTAATTCCAGAACAAGATCTCTATCTTATTATTGTAAGAGAATGTCAAAAACAAAATACATCCAGCATGAACATGAATTCAAGATGAAGACTGATTGATTTCAGAGAATAATTGGCAACCTTTAGGAAGAAGTAAGTCATATGCAACATGCCTCTGATGAACAGGGATTTCTTTCTTTTGACGATCACAGTCCTCAAGCCAGCTGGTCTTTACCACATGGATAACACCTGAAGCAGCAATGCTTCTTACCTCTTTCTTTTCCCTAGACAAAAGGACAAACATACGAAAGAGAAAGCTTTATGAAAACAGGGGGAAACAGTCAATGTAACAAATGTATCAGTACATTGAGGCCAGAAGATGAAAACGCATGGCTTGCAAAGCACAATTTGGAAAGAACTAAAAGGAAGAAATTCATGGGGAAAAAAAAAAAAACTCACAACATTGTTTGCACAAAAAGAAGAAATACTTACAATTCAGATGGAGCCCCAACAACTATGTGCGTCAATTTTTCATTACATGACATATACCGGGATGCACCACCTCTACGCACCATGGTAACCAGCTTACGCATTTCAGAAGCTTCAAAGCCTACAAGTGAAATTTTACAATCTGACAAGTATAGATCATTATCTTCAGATTGAGAATCATTGGCAACACAACCATCAAGCTTTGTTTCAGTAGAGGGCCGCAATTTTGGAGCTTCACCACCATCCTCTTCAAAAATGGCCTGAGCATCTGATACCACAGAAGGTGTATTCTGAGAATGAGCAGCTTCAAGATCTGGATCTCCCAATCCGGTAGAAGGCACTGTGGACGTATTAAATTCAGGAACCACCAAGGAGGTTGCAGACACTGAACTTGCCCTAAACTTGTCTTGACTATGCTGTGCTGACAAGGAACCACTCACACTTTTCTTTGAAGATGCACTGCCACCCTGGACAGGATAGGACTCCTCGTTAAGGCATGCTATTCCACCAGGGACAAAGGATTATTCATGGTCAGATACAATTTGAAGTCATTGATAATACATGGTAGTACAAATACTCCAGATATCATAACTCAGGAATACTAGACATTACTAACAACAAAGCATTACCTCTTCTGGCAATACATTGATCAAACCATTTCCGAACAATGATATGAACGTGACCCCATCTTCGGGCAACTTTATACTTGTCACCTTCAGGAACTTATGGAAAGTCAAGATCACAAATGAATACTCAGAATAGGCCATGGATGGTTATTCTGAGGAGGGGAAAGGATGGAAGTAAAACATTTATTGAGGTGCAATGCATAAACATCAAAAAGATGTAAGAAAATTTGCAAATGGCTCAAGAACTGAATAACATTCCTTGAACAGAAATGAATAGACAACTGAAGTTTAAATAAGTAGATGTAACAGTGATCATAAATTAGAGGTATGTTGCTTGTGGAGTGAAAGTGTAGAACCTAAGAATACGCAACTAATAACAACAATTCTTAGATCTTAAGGAACAATGTAACGGATATATCACAAATCAAATGTGTGCACTTCTTGGTGAGTTCAGCAGAATATTTTCCACCATTTTGTATGATAAGCTTTTCAATCTCCTTTCGCTCATCTGAGAGGAAGAGAAAATTAGAATTCAATGATTAAGTAGTCTGTCACAAGCAGGCCCAATATGGTTGACATAATAAACCTGCACGAATTCCGGTAACAGATATTGTCAATCCAGTAAAAGGAAGAACCCTGTATGACTCCTGAGGAACAACACGGTGCTCGCTCCAACACTGATACAACCATTGAATAGTAACGATAGGTTTCTTCAGAACATTTAAAGCCCACTGCACAGACAGAAAATAATTATAAGAATCAGTGATAGTATATAATAAAGTGATGTGCAACCATTAGCTTCTTTCTGATAATACCTTCTCCAAGAAACTCCAAAGACAATTATTCTCAATTTCACAGTCCAATAAAAAGGGTTAATAGAAATTCCAACTCAAAGCCAGATGTGCACAAAATTCAAAAATTTATTACTAAATATTCCACAATGGGAACATTCATTTCCTGCAAGGACTATCAGGATTGTTTTCAAGTTTTTCCTCCCACATGCATGACGATCTCCAAATATGCGAGAACAGGGATCAAATAGCAGTTTCTTACACCTTCTCACCTAACTCAAGTGGGAAAAGACCTTTAATAATATTATTTTTTTCTGAATTCACTATGATGTATTCTAAGTTCATAAAACCAGCTATCTTTTAAGAATATAGAAGTCCTAACAATGATGAGTTCATAAAAACACCAATTAAACAATATTTGCGCACTTAAACACAACAAATTCAGGCAGGTGAGAGAGAGAGAATCATTTTACAAGAATCATACGTACCTTATACTTTGCAGCCAAGACGTTCTTTACAATGACGAAGCTAACATCTAGAGATGCTTTAGTATGCAAAACTCCCCCCATGGCTATAACTAATTTTTCAATCTTAACCTACGAGCAAAAATCATCAGAAGAAACAATAGAAACTCGGGGTTCATATAAGTTACCCGAGTAGATAAAAATGAACGCATTTGCATGAACCTTAATCGCAATACCTTCTCATCCATGTCGAAACCGGATGCCAGCACTTTGAGACCGTCCATTGCAAGACAGCAACTAAATCCTTGTTTAGGTAGAGCTCTATTTTCATTTGCACAAGAAATCACACATTGAGGACCTATGACCCAAAAAAAAAAATAATAAATAAAAAATCCCATAAATTACCAGCATTGTAAATTTAAGAAGAATTCTACAACTGGAGAACACTACCTATCAATTTACAGCCTTTAGCTCTAAGATCCTCAAATTTCTCCTGAAAAAAAAAAGTAAAATAACTAAATAAAAAGAAGACATTTAAGAAAGATGCCAAACATATCGTAAAATGCAACAAAAATGGAGGGAAAAAGGGGGGAGTACGTGATCGAAGGAAGAGATAACGTGGAAATCATCGGGGCCATTGCGAGAAGGGTCGCAACAGAGCAAGACTTGGGCACCGTTATCCTTGAGAACGCCGTGAAGCTTGTCGAATACTTCAGGAGGGACGAGGTTTCGCGACATGAAGACGTTCGATCCCATGAACGCCTTCGCCTTCGTCATCATCATCATCTCCACTTGATTCCTCAACCTTTATCCCTGAAATTTTGTCAATGATAACTGGCGAGGGTTGAACTTGAAGAGAGATGGAATTAGGGACAGTGGGAATGGTGGAACAGTTAGTATGTTTGCAACTTTTGAAATTGGGGAAAAATATTTGGTAGGGCTGAAAAAAAAACCGCCAAGAAAATTGGGAAAAAAAAGCTCTAAACCATTTTTTAGTTTATATTTTATATATTCAAGGGGAAAAAAACATTTTATTGCTTTTTCTTTTTAGTTACAAATCAACAAATATCATGGTGGTACACTAGGGTTTTTTTTAACAGGTTAACCGACTTGAATTAGTATTAATTAAATTAATTAATTTTTTTAAATTTTTAATCGTTAATTAAATTAAATTTTTTTAAAAGAAATTAATTGAACTAAATTTTTTTAGTTAATTCAGTCGATTAATCGAATTAATCGAAATTTATATTTTTTTTGTTAAAATAAATATCAAAAATTAACCGAATTAACCGAGAGACCAACTTTAACTAGTAAAAAACTTCAATGACTAAAATGCACAAAATTCTTATTAAATTCAAATGCAGCAACCAGAATCCCTCACAAATCCACAATTTCAATAAATCTCAATTCAAACCAAAAAATAACCAGTGAAAAAAATAGTTCAACCCATAAATATAGGCCAAAAGAAATTTGAAAAACTTACCACCATTCCCCCATCAGCAAATCTTACCCACAATCAACAATTAGAAATCAGAACTCACCAGAAAGTTTACTACTTTCAATTTGAACCAACTCTACAATCACCTATTGCCCATGATCATCCTCCTATAAACCCAGGAGCATTATTAACTTCAAAATCCAAAACACTTATATCAGCATCCAACCCTACAATGCTAGTCTTATCGACTCAATTAAACAAGTTTCCTTTGTCAATCTATATCGAGAAACTAAGCTCGGTGTAAACAGAAGCAGGATGTTTACTTCTAAGTTTTAGGCATTGTTTTTGTGATTGTTGATCATTACTGTTACAATGAGAAGATGAATAATTAATCCTTTGCCGCATAAGAAATACATTCCCACTTGATTATTATCACAATGAAAGAATAATATAATAACAGTAATGCCATTTATGGTCGTCATTGAACTACTACCTCGCCACATACGAAACAAACAACTTCACACTTCATTATCATTACTTCATATATACATCACACAATATCTTAGTATTGAAACATATATTACCCACTTCTTAGTTAAAGATGTGGGTGGCTGGTATTGAACAACCATGGAGTGTTTGTATAGGCCAATTTTGGGCCATTTATAAGACTCAGACCCAAATGCATTACAAATAAACTAAGCCTAAACAACTAAACCCAAGCCCAACTACCCCATTTCAATAACCTAAACTCAAGATTCGAAAACCCTAATCCCACCACGCCCATACCCCCGCCATCCGACTTGCACCACGCCCACGCTTCGACACCAAGATCGGCCGTCTGCTCCACCATGCCTCTGCCACCGCTGTTCGCCCATGCCCGCAAGCAAGGAAGAAGACAAGACAGATATAATAAAAATATGTGTAAAAGGTTATAAAACCCAAATCAAAAAGCGTAAAAGCTCTCTTTTTTAAGAAGTTCTAATACATACACTATATTTTTCAAATACAAGATCGATGAATCAACAAGTCAAAATCGTAAATCAAAACCCTAAGGTGATTTTTTTCTTTTTTCTTTCTATTTTCGATTTAAATCTGCTTTTACACCCATAAATACATATAAATAAATAAATAACGCAAAAAAAAAAAATTACCTTAGGGTTTGATTGATTTTGATTTGTTGATTCACCGATCTTGTATTTGAAAAATATAGTGTATGTATTAGAACTTGTCAAAAAGAGAGCTTTTACGCTTTTGATTTGGGTTTTATAACCTTTTACACATATTTTCAAATACAAGATCGTTGAATCAACAAGTCAAAATCGTAAATCAAAACCCTAAGGTGATTTTTTTCTTTTTTCTTTCTATTTTCGATTTAAATCTGTTTTTACACCCATAAATACATATAAATAAATAAATAACGCAAAAAAAAAAAAATTACCTTCCCACCATCACATGGTGGCCGCCGACGTCGACGGGCTCCGGTGGCCGTCCGGCGACCGTGATGACCGCCCGTGACCTGAGCCCTCTCCTCCCTCTCCTTTCTCCCTCTCCTTCTCTCTTTTTTTTTTTCTTTCCCACCTCACAAATGTTTTTTTCGATTTTTAGGCTATTTATAGCCCGGTGAAACTGCATCTGCTTTTGGTACCAGATTTAAATAAAAACGACGCCGCATTTTGAGGCGGGCCGACCCGATCCGATCCGCTCCGGACAAGGATCCGCGTGTTTTTTTATAGAGGGGTTATTTGCGCAATCAGTCCTTCCGCATTTTTTATGTTCTAAATCAGACTTATAATTTTTTGCAAATTGACCCTATTAACTGTTGCGCTTCGCAATTTGGTTCCCCTTGATGCGCACCGTTTTAAAGGCGTTGGAAAATTTCTCTATTGGTCCCCACTACATGCACGCGTGTTCGAATGAGTCCCTCTCTTCTGTTTTTATTCTAAATTTGCCCCAAAAGTTTCGATTATAGTTCATTTAGTCATTTTCTTACTTTTCTCATTTTTAATGTATTGTATTTATTATTATTATAGATCTTATCATTTATATATATATATATATATCTTAATATATATATGTACGTATGTATGTATATATTATTATTGATTTTACTTTAATGATATTATTACTTTCCTATCATGTTATGATGTAAATATTTCAATATTATATTATATACGTATTTTTGTACGTACTATTTATATATGCTTCTAATATTTTACAGGTATTTTTACGTAAATGTTTAATATTATATATTTTTCATATATGTTATATATAAGTCTTTTAATATATATTTTATATATATTTTTAATGTTACTAGTTATATTTTTATGTATACCTCTAATATTATATTATATATTCCTAATACTTGTATTTATATATATATGCATGTATGTATTTATGTAATATACTAATGGTCTTCTTTTCATATTATTATTTCTAATGTATGTATATATTTCTATATTTATAAATTATACATATACATTTTAATGTTCTTTATTGTATACTTCTTTACTATTCATACACTTTTATGTATGTGTATATATCTTTTATATTATTAGTTATGTATTCCTTTTACTATTTCATGTATATTATTATATATGTATATCTGTATATGTTCATATTAAATATATTATGTATATATATTTCTCACGTCGTTACATACATACTCTTAATACCATTTTTATATATACATATATTTATTGTTTTCTCGTATCTTATGTTATTATTACATTTAATCTTGCATGTATTATTGTTATTTTCTTATATTACTTGTCACACTCGTTATTCGCCTCAATATATTTCTAGATCCTTTAATTATCTTTATTTCGCATCAATTTGCTTAGCATTATTTCAAAATCTTATTCTTGTTTTTAAATAAGCGAGGCAATATATCGATGTGACATTAGGCATGAAGTTTCATCGCTATGTTGGATGGAATTTTTAGGCCTGTTAACACGGTATATCCTTCTCAAAATAAAAATTGAAAGTTTTCGTCTTTTGAATTGGATCACAATTGAATATTACTTTGAACTCATATTTATGAAAATCAAGACAACACTTGTTTATGAGATACCATTTTTGGGCGTCGCGAGGTGCTAATACCTTCCTTGCGCGTAATCGACTCCGAACCCTAATTTTTCTCGGCTTTTAACGTAGACCTTAACTCGGCCTTTTTCTCGTTTTTAAAAAATTTAATAGGTGTCCGATCACACCTAGTAAAAAGATTGGTGGCGACTCGGTTTAATCTAAAATCAAATTTCAAATTCCAAGTTTTTAATCGCCACAATTAGCGACCGAAACCAAAATTTTTACGTCACTACACCGGCGACTCCACGGGGACATAGCCTTGCGAGTCGAGTCGAATCAAACACGTTTTGTCAAAATTTTCAAATTTCTTTGTTCAAAGTAAATATTTGGTCGTGATCCAAAATCTCGTTTTCAAAATTCATGCATTTGTATCATGTCGTAAATGTTTCTTCTAACTTGCTTATTTGGTTGTTTTTAGTTTTCGATTTTTATGGTTTTAATTTTGGTATGGTTTAAGTAAAACGTAAAGGTTCATGAGTTTTCCCCACACACCATGCACTTGCATTTTCGCATAACATGAGCTCTTTACCCGGCCCCGTCCGTTTAAGTGAAAGTAAACACTACGCCGTGAGTTAACTCGTCCCTCCGCACAAAGCTAGTGAATACTTTCGGTTACATATGACTTATGCTTTCGTGAGTTAACTTGTCCCTCCGCATAGGCATAAGTAAATGTAATCCCTCGAATTGAACTCGTGAGCCTGTGATGGGTTATGACCGAGGCTTCGTACCAATCTTAGCAGATGATAGTACGAGCAATTCGAGTACCTGTCTAGAACCGAGGCTGCATATAATGAACCATACGAGCTATCCAATTAGAGCCATGCCAAACCTCTGTCCGCTTATAGTCACCAAAATAAGTACACGGGGAAAATGCCTTTTACCTTTCATTTACACTGTTCATGCAAAATAATTGGATTGGGTAGTTTAGTTTGTTTTTTAAATTATATTTGTTGTGTCTACTAACCAAGTTTGTTTGTTTTTATTTTCATCATGCATCATAGGCATCATATTAGGAAGGTGTTGATTAAAGGTTGGTTGCCAAAAAACGGGTTTCTGATGGAGGAGTCAATTACACAAATCACCGAGAAGAATGCCGTGGTGCGGGACTGGTCTCTAAAAACTCAGAAAGAAAAGGGGGATAGTCTAGTGAAAGGGTGTGTCGCCAATTTGTCCGAACATATAACTGTAAATGTTCACCAAAATAACTTTGAGGACTTGGTTGAATTTGGAATCGATGGGATTCAGACACTAGAGACGTTTTCACCGAGAGGTATGGAGATATAGCTCACCTGATCACCATCCGTGTAGACGAACAGTTGATTCAAGCCATGGTTCGGTTCGGGGCCCAACTTATCGGTGTTTCACCTTCAATCAAGAAGACATGACTCCAACCATAGAAGAGTATCTTGCTTTACTCCGCATCGACAATGTACAATTCGACAAAATATATGTGAAGGAGCCTAAGCCGATGACCTTCAAGAAAAAGTTAGTAAGACCGATGACATGACCGATGCATGGGCTGAAAAATGATGAAGAAGAAGAACGAAACCATTTGCATTCCATGGTCCTCCCTACGAGATTTGACTCAACCATCCCGACATCTTTGAAAAGGGTAAATCTATTCGCTTTGGCCATTTATGGTCCGGTTATTTTCCCAAAGATTCTCGGACATCTCGAAGTGGCGAGAGTCGATTTCTTCAAAGGTTAAAACAAGGAATCAACCTGTCCCAACCATCCTAGCCGAGACCTTCGTGTCCCCGAGTAGTTGTCGAAGAAAGAGGAGGGACGATTTATCGGATGCGCCGCAGCTGCTCAATATTTGGATTTTAAGTCACTTCGGAAGGTAGAGCACACTCCATTCCATATGTTTTCTAAAACATTCTCCCGCTAGAAGCTTTCCTCAAGAAAGAATGGTCAAGGAAGTTCTTGAGCAACATTGGGTATCGATCTTCGTAACCTTCAGCAGAGGATATAACATGGAGAGCACCTGGATCCGTCCTTCAAGTCTTGCTATACAAATGTGGAAGCCAAGATTGGGTACCTTTACTTGGGTTATGGGGAGGAGTTGGATATGCTCCGCTATTGGTCCAAAGGCAATTCTCTTGCGACAATTCCTCCCATAACCGGAGGATTAGCACGATTCGAGTTCGCTTTCACGGGTGAAGGATATATGAAGAGAGTCCGAGACATCAGAAAATCTTGGAAGGAAATTCATTTCATGGAATTAGCCTTGTATGCTGATACCCTTACCCAAGATTACAACGTATGGAGGAAGCAACGGTGAATAGTCAAGAAATCTCGACAACAAACCACCCCATCCGAATCCTTTCTCAAGGAAATGCCGTCTGAGCTAGAAATGGCAAGACAAGAATTGAGCGAGAAAAGGCCAAGATGTCTCGAGACCTTAGTGCCCTTCAAGAAGAAAACTATCAACTCAAGATTGAAATTCAAAGTTGAAAGATCCGAATCGAAAAGGTACAAAGAGAAGCCGAGATTGTGAGAAACGACTTAAGGGACCTTCATTTGGAAAATAAGAAATTAAGAAACACTATAAAGAATAGCGGGTTGGGCAAGTCGACAGCAGAATGGAAGGAAGAAATTAGCAATATCAAGGAGGAATGGAGTTTTGGAAGGAAAAGCAAAGAAAGAGGAGGAAAAGGTCATGCGCTTTGATAGAGTTAAGAAGGAAGAACGCCGAGTATGAAATAGCATCGCAGAATTGGCGAAAAGTCACCTAAACATCAAGAATTAAAAAGGAAAACACGAGATCTAGAAAATATGCTGCAATCTCATCAACAACAATTAGATAACCTTCTGAAGGCTCTAGAAGAAAAGAGTGAGCGATACGATAGGGACATTCACGCGTATGAAGGAACTCTCAAGGAAAAGGAAATGCAACTCGGCTTCTTGATTAATAAAATTCGCAAAGCGGCTATGCAAGTTGTTCAATTATCAGATGAAGCCGAAGTTCTCAGTTACCAATTCCCTCCGAGCCAAAGATCGAACATATCGAGTTTTAGAGCAAGTAAAGAAACAAGGCAATGTGGCTAGGAAATTTGTGTAACCATTGAAAATGGAAACTTTGTGTAATAGGCTATGTTGATCAATGAAATGCCTAAATATGGGGCTACCTTGAAATTAACACCAATTTTTTGCATTCCTTGCATAATTAACATGTTAACATTTTGACATTCATACATTCATTCATGCATTCATCCATACATTGCATATCCCATACTCGGTCATTGAAGACAAAATATATAATTCGCAGCTTGTAATACCACAAGATCGGAACCACGTCATCAAGATAAAACGCTACCGACAAGCTAGAGTGATGGAAGTGAATTCAATGAGAGAATTGAAAGGATGGAAAGGACTCAAAAAGAATTACAAGAGCAATCGGCCAAATCACAACAAGAGACGAGAGACCTAATGATGAGATCTCGAGAGGAATCACTCGAGCAAAGAGATCAAATGGCCAAAATGATGGAGATGATGTCACTCTAGTTAAAGGAAAGGACCCATGCGAGCCCGACATTGAAGAATCTCGATCAAGAATTCACCACGATCAGATCCACTCTATCCCCGTGATTCACTCCACCATTCGCATATACAACACAAAGAGGGTGCACCAGGGGAACCCACCGGCTTGGAACATCGACCCATGCCACCGCTCCACCCACTAATTTGGGGCAAGGAATATTCGCGTCAAGCCAGGGGATAGTCCTGCCGATCCACTAGTTCCGCACTGGATGACCCAAAGAGAGGTAGCCAAGTTGAAATCGGATAACCATGACGCAAAATATAGGAGTCTAGAGGAAAGACTCAAAGCGATAGAAGGCATCAAGTCTTCTCCGCACTAGGTGCCAAAGAACTCGATCTGTACCGATCCGATTTTGCCCCAAAGTTTAAAGTACCGATTTTGAGAAGTATGATGGGACAAGATGTCCAAAGGCGCATTTGGTCATGTTTTGTCGAAAAATGACCGGTTATGTGAACGAGGATAAACTACTCATACATTGCTTCCAAGATAGTCTAACAGGTCACTCTCGGTGGTACAATCAACTTAGTAGAGAAAAGATTCGATCTCGGAAAGACTTGGCGTCGACATTTTGCGATCAAGACAAGCATGTATCGGAGATGGTGCCGGACCGTATGACCTTGCAAATGATGGAGAAGAAACCAGCAGAATCCTTTAGATAATATGCAAAGATGGAGAGATATCTCGCCCAAGTGGAGCCTCCATCGACTAAGATCGAGATAACAATCCTTTTCATCAATACTCGAAAGCACCGTTCTATGACAAGTTGGTGGGAAGTGCTACAAAGGATTTTTCGGATATCGTAATATCTGGTGAACTCATAGAGAATGCCGTCAAGAGCGGCAGAATGGAAGGATCAAGGCTCAAGAAAAGCAAAGACCAGTAAGGAAGAAAGAGCGAAGCCCACATGGTGGGAACCGGAGTCATTACGTCCCCAATTTGTATTCTAACCAACCCCGACCTCGAAATTATCCACCCAAATTTCCATTACCCTCCTCAAACACCTTACTACCAAGCATCACATCCGTCCCTACCTCAGATACGCCATGAATAACCAAAGGCCCGTCACCACATTTCCACAAAACACTCGCCCACTCAAAGCCAACCCGAAATGAACCAAGACCAACAAGGCCTAATCTCGAGAGATGACAATTCACCCCTATTCTGTGTCATATGGGGAACTGTACCCAAAACTTCGGAGAAACAATTGATATCTCCCCATTACATGGCCTCCTTAAACCTCCATACCCAAAATGGTACGATCCAAATGCTAGTTGCGCCTACCATGCGGGGAACCAGGGCATTCTCATCGAGAATTATCTTGCTTTCAAAAGGAGAGTTCAAGGGCTCATCGATGCGGGCATTTTGCGATTCGATGGTACTGGCAAGAAGACCGGAATCCATTCCCAAACCACACCAAGGGAATGTGGCCTTGATGAGGAGAGGAGGATGAACAACAAAATAGAAGATGGGTTTCAAGCACGAACACCTCTGCAGAGAATCAGGGAGATACTAAGTGAGAAAGGGTTGCTCTGCGTTTTAACGGAGTATCCAAAGGAGAAGATGCAAAGGTCACGCTTTTGCAAGCTCCATGGTATTGGGGAGCATAACATTCAATCTCGTAAGGAATTGAAGTTTATGCAAAGTATGATGGACAATAAGGAGATTGGGATTTTTGTAAAGCCAAAGAGGCCGATGGATAAATATGTGCCTCGACAATCAATCATCGTTTTCTCATATAAGCGCAAACCGACCGTTAATAATCTATTATGACGCGAAGAAGGAGCCGGTGAAACCAAAAATGATAATTGAAGTACCATCTCCTTTCCCCTATAAGGACAATAAAACAGTACCGTGGAAGTACGATGTCAACATCGTTACACCTGAAGGTGAAAAGCTTGAAGTCACAACTGAAGACATTGGGGAAGTAGGTCATTTTACCCGCAGTGGACGGTGCTATTCTAAAGAAGTTGAACCGATAAAGAAAAGTAGCGACTTGAAACAAAAAGGGAAAGTAGTGATGCACGAAGTCGAGGTCGAGCAAGAAATTCCACCGTACAAGAAACTAAAAGCACGTGAATGAGGAAGAAGCTCAAGAATTCTTGAAATTTATTAAGCACAATGAGTATAGTGTGGTGGAACAATTGAGCAAACAACCAAAGACGAATCTCGGTTCTATCTCTCTCGTTAAATTGAGCCACATCGGAATGCTTTATTGAAGGTGTTAAATCAAGCTTATGTGGCCAACAACATATCTGTCGAAAAGCTTGGTAGATGGGTAAACAATCAATGCGGACAATTTCATCTCTTTTAGTGATGATGAGATACCGCCAAATGGTAGAGGCTCGGTGAAAGCGCTGCATATCATGACTCGCTGCAAGGGCTATATAATACCGAACGTACTCATCGATAATGGGCCAAGATTAAACGTCATGCCATTGGCCACGCTTTCCGAATCACCGATGGATTTGTCCTACTTAAGGCCTGTCATTCCATGGTAAGGGCATTCGACGGACGAGGCACGAAGTCATGGGAAAGATCGAAATCCCTTTGGAAGTGGGCCCTTACATCTATGAGGTCGAGTTCCAAGTCATGGACATTACACCCTCTTATAAGCGCCTTTTGGGAAGACCTTGATCCATTCTGCTGAGCGGTTCCATCATCCCTCCATCAAAAGTTGAAATTTATCATGGATGGTCTGTTTGGTCACGATGAGGGTGAAGAAGATATTGTCGCATCTATCTCTGCTGATCGCCATACCGGAAGTAAGTAAGGACGCATGGAATGTTCCTTTCGATCCTCGAATTCGCCAATGCCACTTTCATCGCTGAAGGAAACAAAATTCGATGCCAAACCGCGGAAAATACCGAATGGGTGTCAAGTTGATCAGTAGGAAGAGGAGCTCGTGCGAGAAGAGGTTTAGGGAGACATCTACAAGGAATAGTTAGGGCTTTAAGGCGATGCACCACAAGGCCCGATACGGTTTGGGGTTCCAACGACATCGCCAAAGAAGAAGACAGTGGAAGAAGGATCAAGAGAGAAGAATTGCAAGAACTTTAGGCCGAGAACCGAATGGGAACCGATAGAGTACCCTCATTTGTCAAAAACATTTACATCTGCGGGAATGTTGTACCTGGACAAGATGATCTACTGAAACATGTCAAGTTAATTGAAAGGGTTTTGAATGTCGATATAAGTGTCATCGACAAAGAAGTTGGTGCAAGTAAAGATGTCTCGAGGATACACCTTTGCCCTCCTGGTTTTATGTTGAACAATTGGACTACTGAGGAGCTTCTTGTAGTTTATAAGTCTTCAGAGTAATGCTAAACATTAACCTTCTATTGTGTCCTTAGATATAATAGAATTCTTTTGTAAGAGCTTTCATTCGCTCTTTATCATTTAAATGAATATCGATGAAGATGCATTTTGTCACGATTTTTCGCGTTATCACTAATTTCATGATCATTCTCTCATTTCATAGCCTATCTTTACATTTGCCTCATTACCATGACATAACATTTTGTTTGTTGTTTCCAATACTTGGATGTCCCCTATAGCTTCCTTTTCCATTTCAACTTTCGGTGCTCGATATTGACGACATGAATAAGCCCGCTTCTGAATCTTGAAATCGATTTTGAGAAGGTCGTTTGCTTAGGAGAATTTGAAGTCAAGAAAATGTCAAGATTATGTCTCGCCTCTGAATTGTTAAGAATGGTGGAGCAAGAGGATATCTGATTCTGCCTCATGAAGAACCTGTGGAAACAATAAATTTGGGCACTGAAGAGAGGAAACAAGAAGTGAAGATTGGGACTTCTATTTCAGAGAGTACCAGGCATAGTTGGATCACTTTACTCCGCGAATACAAAGATGTTTTCGCATGGTCATACCAGGACATGCCAGGGCTAGATGAAGATTTAGTGGTCCACAAGCTCCCATTAAAGCCAGAATGCAAGCCCATCCAGCAAAAATTAAGACGGATGAGACCCAAATGCTGTTGAAGATAAAAGAGGAAGTCAAAAAGCAGTTTGACGCTGGCTTCCTACAATCCTCCAAATATCCGAATGGGTGGCTAACATAGTCCGGTACCAAAGAAAGATGGAAAAGTACGAATGTGCGTGGATTATCATGACCAATCGAGCAAGCCCAAAGATAATTTTCCTTGCCACATATTGACACGTTGGTGGACAACACAAAAAACATTCATTGTTTTCTTTCATGGACGGATTCTCGGGTATAATCGATCAAGATGGCCCCGAGGATATGGAGAAAACTACCTTCATAACAATGTGGGAACGTTTTGCTACAAGGTGATGCCATTCGGGTTAAAGAATGTTTGGGCAACATATCGAGGGCTATGGTAACGTTATTCCATGACATGATGCACAAAGAAATAGAGGTCTACGTCGACGACATGATTGCTAAATCCAGGGAAGAAGAGCATGTGGTGAACCTCAAGAAGTTGTTCGAGAGGTCGAGAAAGTTTCACTAAAGCTTAATCCACCAAATGTACATTCGGGGCTACCTCGGAAAGTTGCTAGGCTTCATTGTCGATAAAAGAGGTATTGAGGTTGATCCGGATAAAATAAAAGCCATCCAAGAATTACCACCTCCGCAAGCACGCAAAAAGAAGTTAGAGGATTTTAGGAGATTAAACTACATTGCCCGATTTATCGCTCAACTTACCAACCAATGCGACCCAATCTTTCGCTTCTTCAAAACATAACCCGGAGAATGGAACGAAGAATGCCAGTGGCCTTTGATAAGATAAAACAATATTTGTCTAGTCCTCCAAAGTTAGTACCGCCAACCCTAGAAGACCTTTGATATTGTATTTGATCGTGTTCGAAAGTTCAATGGGTTGTATATCGGGCAACACGACGAGTCGGAAAAAAAAAAAGCGATCTACTACCTCAAAAAAAGTTCATCAATATGAGGCAAAATATTCGTCCATTGAGAAATATTGTTGCGCTCTGGTTTGGGTAGCTCGGAGACTCGCACAATATATGTTGTATCACACGACATGGCTAATTTCAAAGCTGGACCCAATAAAATACATGATGGAATCGCCGCACTATCGGGAAGAATGGCGCGATGGCGATCCTCCTTCGAATATGACATTGCCTATGTAAATCGAAGTCGATAAAAGGAGCGCAATAGTGACTTCTTAGCAACTCGAACGACAGAGGAATATGAGTCTTTAAGATTCGATTTCCCAGACGAAGACTTAATGTGTATCACGAAAATAGAATCCGAGTCATCAAAAGAGAAGTCATGGAAGATGTGCTTTGATGGTGCGTCAAATGCTCTAGGGCATGGAATTGGAGTAATCTGGTATCACCGAAGGGAATCATTATCCGCTCACCGCAAGGTGAACTTCTTCCGCACTAATAATATCGCAGAATATGAGGCTCAGTATCATGGGGCTTCGTGCAGACTATCGAACGAAACATCGAGATCTTGGAGGTGTCGGGGACTCACCCTAGTGATTTACCGATTCGTGGAGAGTGGGAAGTGAGGATTCAAAATTGATTAAGTACAGACAATTTAGTGGTCGGATTAATCAAGGAATTCAAAGAAATAACTTTTCATTACTTCCCACGAGAAGAGAACCAATGGCGGATGCCTTGGCCACTTTGGCTTCAATGTTCAAAGCAAGTAAAGAAGCGAAATAATGCCCTCAAAATGAGCATAAATGAGGTCCCGCACACAATTGTTGTAGCATTGAGAAAGAGGCGACGGAAGACCATGGTTCTACGATATCTTAGAATATATCAAGAATCAAAGCTATCCCGAACAAGCAAATGAGAACGACAAAAGAACAATCGGAAGAATGGCGGTGGATTCGTTCTTGATGGGGATATCCTATATAAAGGGAAAGGATCAAATACTTTTGAGATGCGTGGATGATGTCGAAGCGAAAGATACTTGAAGATGTCCATGAAGGAATCATGGGACACATGCCAACGGCCAAGATGGCCGTAAAGATTATGAGACTCGGTTACTCTTGGTTGACGATGGAAAGCGATCGTATTAGTTTTGCGGAAAATGTCACAAATGTCAAATCTATGGCGACAAAATTCATGTAGCCCTTCGCCCTTCACGTCATGACTTCTCCTTGGCCTTTTTCTATGTGGGGCATGGATGTTATAGGGCCAATTTCTCCAAAAGCATCCAATGGACATCGATTCATTTTGTGGTTATCGATTACTTCACAAAATGGATAGAAGCCGCTTCATTTGCCAATGTGACGAGGACTGCAGCTTGCAAGTTTTGAAAAAGAAAATCATTTGCGGTATGGTTTGCTCGAAAGAATCATTTCGAGATAATGCCATGAATCTGAACAATAAAATGATGAAAGAAGTGTGCGGCGCCCAAATAAAGCATCATAATTCCTCGCCCTATCGCCTAAAGATGAACAGAATCATTGAAGCGCCTAACAAGAACATTAAGAGGATCATTGGGAAAATGATCGAGACATATAAAGATTGGCACGAGAAACTTCCATTTGCTTTGTTTGCATATCGCACATCTGTCACGAACATCTACGGAGCAACTCCTTTCTCTCTAGTCTATGGAATGGAAGTCGTATACCCATCGAGGTTGAGATCCCTCTCTACAGTATTGATGGAATCGAGTTAGAAGAAGCAGAATGGATTCGAGCTAGATATGATCAGTTGAACCTCATTGAAGAAAAACGTCTAAAGGCAATTTGTCACGGGCAAATGTACCAAAAGAGAATGATCGCAGCCCATGACAAGAAGGTACGACCAAGAGAATTCCACGAAGGAGAACTCGTGCTGAGAAAAATTCTCCCAATACAAAAAGATCTGCGAGGGAAATGGGCACCAAACTGGGAAGGACCGTACGTCGTAAAAAAGGCATTCTCAGGAGGAGCTTTGATCCTTACCGAGATGGATGGGAAAGAGTTGTCGAATCCAAAGGAACTCGGATGCGATGAAGAAATATTATGCTTGAGATGAAAACTCGAAAAGGGCATCTAAAAAAAAAAAAAAAAAAAAAGAGGAGGAAGGGATCAGAGCGAAAACCCGAAAAGGGCGCTTTGGTTAAACATAAAAGATTAGAATGAAAACCCAAGAGGGCGTTCTAATGAAGCAAATATTCGGCTTACAAGGCAAGGCGTTCTAAACTGTACGACAAACAGTGAGACTACAGTATTTGAAGCATCTCTGAAAGCTCGAAATCTTCTACGCAATGAGCCATACTCTAAAAGATTCTTGATTGAGGAACGTGAAGTGTTCATGTGTCGAATATCTAAAGCATTTGTATTCATTGAATACGATCTTTTCTTTGCACATTTGTACTATCATTAGTTAACTTTCTTTGTTTGCCACATTTGAAATAAAGGAATATGAGATATCCTTTTTGTCCCTGCCTGACCATTTTCATGCATATCAATATGTGTTTATTTACATGATAAATGGTGAAATGACATGCTCTAAACAAAAGAAATGTTAAGCATTACCCGGATGAAAATTTAATAAGCGCAAGAGCCTCAAAGTAGGAACAAAGTTCAATTGGGGACAAAAGAGTGACACCTGAGAAACGTCGATTACCCGTGAAGCTTGAAGACATGTACATGGCAAAGAGCCGAAGTAATGAATGCAGACCATCACAAGAATCGAGATGAAAAAGACATACGACAAACATACTTAAAGAGCACTGCATAATCATGTAGGCATAAAGGTATTTAAGACAAACATGTGCATCATGCATGGCATATACAGTACTCCAAAGAGCAAGAAATGCGGAATGAGAGTCACATTGAATCAAAGGAAAAGACACTTGAATTCTACCAAATGATGTGTTTTTTGATGTTCAATTTCATCCTCCAATTTTGTTTTTTCCAAAAATCAACTCATATCGCGAGAAGTGAGTTGAGCCTCAGGGCACGCTGAGGTATTTTCAATTTCTACTTTTTAATTCATGTTTTCCAAGAAAATCAGCTCATATTAAGAGAGGTGAGTTGAGCCTCAAGACACGTTGAGGTAATTTCAATTTATGTTTCAAAAATCAACTCATATTAAGAGAAGTGAGTTGAGCCTCGAGGCACGCCGAGGTATTTTCAATTTTGCTTTTTAATTCATGTTTTCCAAGAAAAACAGCTCATATTATGAGAGGTGAGTTGAGCCTCAAGACACGTTGAGGTAATTTCAATTTATGTTTCAAAATCAACTCATATTATGAGAAGTAAGTTGAGCTTGAGGCACGCCGAGGTATTTTCAATTTTGCTTTTTAATTCATGTTTTCCAAGAAAATCAGCTCATATTGCGAGAGGTGAGTTGAGCCTCAAGACACGTTGAGGTAATTTCAATTTATGTTTCAAAAATCAACTCATATTAAGAGAAGTAAGTTGAGCCTCGTGGCACGCCGAGGTATTTTCAATTTTTGCTTTTTAATTCATGTTTTCCAAGAAAATCAGCTCATATTGCGAGAGGTGAGTTGAGCCTCAAGACACGTTGAGGTAATTTCAATTTATGTTTCAAAAATCAACTCATATTGCGAGAAGTGAGTTGAGCCTCAGGGCACGCTGAGGTATTTTCAATTTTTGCTTTTTAATTCATGTTTTCCAAGAAAATCAGCTCATATTGCGAGAGGTGAGTTGAGCCTCAAGACACGTTGAGGTAATTTCAATTTATGTTTCAAAAATCAACTCATATTGCGAGAAGTGAGTTGAGCCTCAGGGCACGCTGAGGTATTTTCAATTTCTGCCTTTTTAATTCATGTTTTCCAAGAAAAACAGCTCATATTGCGAGAGGTGAGTTGAGCCTCAAGACACGTTGAGGTAATTTCAATTTATGTTTCAAAAATCAACTCATATTGCGAGAAGTAAGTTGAGCCTCAGGGCACGCTGAGGTATTTTCAATTTTTGCTTTTTAATTCATGTTTTCCAAGAAAAAAATTTCATATTATGAGAGGTGAGTTGAGCCTCAAGACACGTTGAGGTAATTTCAATTTATGTTTCAAAATCAACTCATATTAGAGAAGTAAGTTGAGCCTCGTGGCACTGAGGTATTTTCAATTTTTGCTTTTTAATTCATGTTTTCCAAGAAAATCAGCTCATATTGCGAGAGGTGAGTTTAGCCTCAAGACACGTTAAGGTAATTTCAATTTATGTTTCAAAAATCAACTCATATTGTGAGAAGTGAGTTGAACCTTGCGGCACGCTAAGGTATTTTCAAATTCTATTTTCAAAAGTTAATTCATATTATGAGAGGTGAGTTGAGCCTTTAATTTTCGTTTTCAAAATCTACTTTTCAAAGATCAACTCACATTGCGAGAGGTGAGTTGAGCCTTTAATTTTCGTTTTTCAAATCTACTTTTCAAATTATTAACTCATATTGCGAGAGGTGAGTTGAACCTTTTAATTTCTACGTCTCAAAAATCAACCCATATTATGAGAAACGAGTTGAGCCTCGATTCACTTGATGAGGTATTTTCAACTTTTGTTTTTGATGTCCATTTTAAAGAGTCAATTAATATTGCGGAAATGAGTTGAACACAAGATCACACACCAAGCAAAGACTAAAGATTGAAGTCGATGGGAAACACAGATTTGGATACCTTGAAGTTGCAATGGAACCGATCGAGGATATCGATCTTGCCTCTCTAAAGTTACTGAAGAGAAGACCACAAATCGCATCTCAACCAAAACAAGAGAAGAGCGGATCGAAGTCAGAGATCTCATCCTTCCGAGCTACAAGTGAAGCGGATCGAAGCCCCAAAATCTCATACAAGTGAAGTTACATTAGAGAAGATCAAGTCGCAAGGCATATGTCGGAAGATACATGGATTGAACCAAAGCTACAAGATACAATTAATTGGAAGGAGATTATCAATGAAGTCAAGACCAAAGAAGACCGAGCAAAATTGGCCTTTCATTATGTCTTTGCTCCATTCCGTTACGACAATGAGCAAAGAGGGCAACAGATAGGCCAATTTTGGGCCATTTATAAGACTCGCACCCAAATGCATTACAAATAAACTAAGCCTAAACAACTAAACCCGAAGCCCAACTACCCCAAACCAATAACCTAAACTCAAAGATTCGAAAACCCTAATCCCACCACGCCCATACCCCGCCATCTCGACTTGCACCACGCCCACGCTTCGACACCAAGATCGGCCGTCTGCTCCACCATGCCTCTGCCACCGCCGTTCGCCCATGCCCTGCAAGCAAGGAAGAAGACAAGACAGATATAATAAAAAATATGTGTAAAAGGGTTATAAAAACCCAAATCAAAAACTGTAAAAGCTCTCTTTTTTCGGCAAGTTCTAATACATACACTATATTTTTCAAATACAAGATCAGTGAATCAACAAGTCAAAAATCAGAAATCAAAACCCTAAGGTGATTTTTTTTCTTTTTTTCTTTCTATTTTCGATTTAAATCTGCTTTTACACCCATAAATACATATAAATAAATAAATAACAAAAAAAAAAAAAATATTTTCCGTACATCATCAGGCAAGGTCGACGCCAACGCCGACGGGTTCCGGTGGCCGTCCGGCGACCGGCCGATGACCGCCCGTGACCGAGCCCTCTCTCTCCTCTCCTTTCTCCCTCTCCTTTTCTCTTTTTTTTTTTCTTTCCCACCTCACAAATGTTTTTTTCGATTTTTAGGCTATTTATAGCCCAAAGTGAAACAATACCGCTTTGGTACCAGATTTAAATAAAAAACGCCGCTTTTGAGGCGGGCCGACCCGATCCGATCCGCTCCGGACAAGGATCCGCGTGTTTTTTATAGAGGGTTATTTGCTAATCAGTCCTTCCGCATTTTTTATGTTCTAAATCGACTTATAATTTTTGCAAATTGACCTATTAACTGCTGCGCTTCGCAATTTGGTTCCCCTTGATGCGCACTGCTTTAAAGGCGTTGGAAAATTTCTCTATTGGTCCCCACTACATGCACGCGTGTTCGAATGAGTCCCTCTCTTCTGCTTTTTATTCTAAATTTGCCCCAAAAGTTTGATTATAGTTCTGTTTAGTCATTTTTCTTACTTTTCTCATTTTTAATGTATTGTATTTATTATTATTATAGATCTTATCATTTATATATATATATATATCTTAATATATATATGTACGTATGTATGTATATATTATTATTGATTTTTACTTTAATGATATTATTACTTTCCTATCATGTTATGATGTAAATATTTCAATATTATATTATATACGTATTTTTATAATGCATTATTTATATATGCTTCTAATATTTTACAGTATTTTTACGTAAATGTTTAATATTATATATTTTTCATATATGTTATATATAAGTCTTTTAATATATATTTTATATATATTTTTAATGTTACTAGTTATATTTTTATGTATACCTCTAATATTATATTATATATTCCTAATACTTGTATTTATATATATATGCATGTATGTATTTATGTAATATACTAATGGTCTTCTTTTTCATATTATTATTTCTAATGTATGTATATATTTCTATATTTATAAATTATACATATACATTTTAATGTTCTTTATTGTATACTTCTTTACTATTCATACACTTTTATGTATGTGTATATATCTTTTATATTATTAGTTATGTATTCTTTTTACTATTTCATGTATATTATTATATATGTATACTGTATATGTTCATATTAAATATATTATGTATATATATTTCTCACGTACGTTACATACATACTCTTAATACCATTTTTTATATATACATATATTTATTGTTTTCTCATATCTTATGTTATTATTACATTTAATCTTGCATGTATTATTGTTATTTTCTTATATTCTTGTCACACTCGTTATTCGCCTCAATATATTTCTAGATCCTTTAATTATCTTTATTTCGCATCAATTTGCTTAGCATTATTTCGAAAATCTTATTCTTGTTTTTAAATAAGCGAGGCAATATATCGATGTGACATTAGGCCGCGAGTTTCATCGCTATGTTGGATGGAATTTTTAGGCCCGTGTTAACACGTATATCCTTCTCAAAATAAAAATTGAAAGTTTTCGTCTTTTGAATTGGATCACAATTGAATATTACTTTGAACTCATATTTATGAAAATCAAGACAACACTTGTTTATGAGATACCATTTTTGGGCGTCGCGAGGGTGCTAATACCTTCCTTGCGCAGAATCGACTCCGAACCCTAATTTTTCTCGGCTTTTAACGTGAGACCTTAACTCGGCCTTTTTCTCGTTTTTTAAAAAATTTAATAGGTGTCCGATCACACCTAGTAAAAAGATCGGTGGCGACTCCCGGTTTAATCTAAAATCAAATTTCAAATTCCAAGTTTTTAATCGCCACAATTAGCGACCCGAAACCAAAATTTTTACGTCGCTACAGTGTTCACCACCCGAGTCCTAGTAACAAAGTAATAAAACACACTTGAAAAATCTAAAGTGAGTGCCGACGGTGGTGAGTGAAGTCCAAACCAAAGGTGAGTCACTACGATGACGGATGGCGGACAAACGTCGGACGATTCACGAAGGTCACTGGCACCGGTAGTAGAGATTTTGAAAGATTTCAAATTAGGGATTTTGAATTTTGAGGGTTAGGAATTTCTCATTTTTGTGATTGTGCATGATTTTTAGTTTTAGGATTTTCATTTTTATTTATTAAATTATTAAATTATTTAAATTATTTGTACTTTTTAGGATTGGGTCGAGTTGGGTTTATATATATTGGATTGGGTTTATATTGCGTAGGACTTAGAAGTGTTGGGTGGGTTGGTGGTTGGGGCCTGGGTCTAGGTGGGTACTGAGTAGTGAGCTAATACTTATATATTATAATATTATTTATTAAGTTCGGTTAATTCGATTAACCGATTGATTTCGAATCGAATTAACTGTTAATTGAACTTCCAAACAATTATTAACCGACCCCAATTGAATTAATTCGATTAATTGACTGATTAATCAAATTAGATCAGTTAACGGAATTAATTCGGTTTTACTCGAAATTTGCACACCCCTGTGGTACAATCCCTATCTCTAAGAAAAAAAAACTTAAAAATAAAAAAAAATAAACTATATCATTAGTCACCAAAATATGGTACGTTTTCATTTTAGTTATTTAACTAAAGATCATTAATATTTCCAACATTGTTTTTTGGGTAAACTACAAAAATGGTTACCGAACTAAGTCTTTAGTTCTATTTTTGTAGTTTACCCAAAAATAATTTCGAAAATGTTAGTATCCAAATTGTAACTTCTTTTAATTAAATGATTTAATCGAAAATTTACCATAGTTTAATGACTAATGGTGTATTTTATTTTTTAAGGTGTGGTTTTCTAGCTTTTACTACTTTGCAAGTTTTTAAGTTTTTTATTTATTTGATAACAAATTTATCCCTCCAATATTTACATATTCTATCACTTTGATCCTAAATATAAAAATATCCAACAAACTTAGTCTCAATATTTATAAAATCTATCATTTTAGTTCTAATTCTAAAAATTCAATAAATTTATGTATATGCGATGCTATAGGAGATAAGGATCAAGTATTAATATATACTCTTCAACTTTGCAAAGGTGATGGAAAGTCCCAAATGATTGTGGATTCTCATAATTCGAAAACGAATCTACGAGCAAGAAACATTAGGGCGTTAAGCATAAATGCTTAGTAAGTAATCAAGAAATGTACTCAACTTACCTTAAGGGTTTATATAGGGTTATTTCACACTATAATGATATTAAAATGAGTACAATTCTAGTTCTCAATTCATACCTTTCATGAATTTGAATTCCTTTTTAAGTAGATTGATGGTCTATAACTCATTCTTCACTTTCTCAATGTCATTTAACCTTATACTTCAATATTAACTTATACTTGTAGGAGTATTCATTTAAGTCATTTTCTACCTTTAGAACTCATTTCATAATTCATGTTTGATTTAATATTATTATACATTATGCTTTGTTTTTTTTCTTATAACACGAAGCCCTTAGTAAACACTAATATAATAGTATTTCGGTACATGAGAATCCTCCACCACATCAAAAAGCATAAGATTGCTAGCCCAATGTATCATGTAACATCCTTCCTAACACACAAAAAGGCTCAAGAGCGCATAACTACATCACACTAAGATGCACCTAAGTGCAAGGTCCAAAGGCGATATAAAGTGCACATAAGTGCGAAACCTCTACCACACCAAAGGCACCAAATTGCGAAGCCCAAAGGCAATGAGACTCTTGGCTAAAATAGAACTTCATATATATATATATATATATATATATATTGGCATACCAATCGTATTCTAACTGCTTCTCTAAGTTTACAAGGGCAAAGTTTACTTAGTATTTTCAATTTCACTATAACACATCCATAATCACATATATATCAGTTTATACTTGTATATATGTGTTGGAAAAATCGGTTTAGAAAACAATGTCTTTAGGCACAACGAAAGTTTAAAATTTTTCTTTAAAACCTAGCCTTTGTGATATTTATAACAATAAACCCTTAATTAAAATTATATATGTGCTTTGTATGAGGTGGTTAAGTTAATCTCGACTTCAATTGAACGACTTCTCTACAATTCTCGAACAACGAATTGCTTTGAGAGTGAGCTCAAACAACATGAACCAATCACATAGAATGAAAAATTTTATTAACTTTCGGTAGGAAAGTTAATTCTCTCTTTAACTAGAAACTGTGCGTTTTCCCCATAAAATAGGATTTATTCTATACAATAAATTTCCATTATTTTCTAACGAAATAATAACGCAAATAATGTGAGTGCATAGTTCAACACATCGTTCCTTTTTATAGAGAACTGGTACAAGAGTTCTATTCCAATAAGGTCTAATTAAATAATAATATTTTAATAGAAAATATAACTTCCACTTTAAGTAGAAGAGCTACGGGTGACAACATGCCCTAAAATACACTAAGGTTTGCCGCCCCATGTATTTCACAAGGCTTAATTAGACCTTTTATGTATTAGGTCCAATTATATGTATTATCTAGACTTTTATCTAACACTTATACTTTATCTAACCCAGTCAATATTTTATATTTCCCAAACATTATTTATTTAACCAATTAATTTAGTTGATAAAGGAACCCATTGGATGGGCATTTACCTCAAGTGTGATGTGTTTAGCTTTCTTTTTGTCTCACGCTACAGTATCGCTACAGTATCTAATCTCACCGCCACCGTTGCTTTTACACTAACCGCAAGTAAAAGCACTGCCTATCCAAGGGGCCCTAACAAAGCTGATTTCTCACTCCAATTCTAATTGCATTAAAGTCATGACAATTTTACCATACTAGAATTTATGAGGAAATATATTTAATTGCATTATTCGAGAAATCCATTACGACTAATAAATTTAATTCTTACTTTGAACTTTAATTATTTAATTACAATTAATCAAATAATAATTTGAATAAATTAAATTAATTTCTAAGTCATTTTTTTTACTTAGCGAGAAAATGGATTCATTGCGAATAGTGATACTATTGGAAAATTAGGTTTGGAAAACGCAACGAAAAATAGATTTGAGGAAAAATCAGAGTTTTAATTTTTTTGTCCAAAACTAAAACTTGGTTGTGTTATCTAAAGTAATAAACACTTAATCAAAATCATACATTTTTTATTTATCTAGGATGAATGCTTTGACCGAGTAGTTGATATGTCATAATTTGATATGGCAAATTAGGTTTTCTCGGTATACTTAAGGAACTTTTTCTTTAGCAAAGTAGCTTCTTTTTCATAATTTTTCGTAATTTTTAAATTTTAATTTAATAAGTGTAAATATCTCTTTTTTTACACATTTTGTAGCCCAATTTGGCTAATAGTGCCATTAGGGGGCCTAACGTGTGGTTGAGTGGTGTAAGGACATGTTGAAGGTTGAAAACGAGTGAAAACGACACCAAAGGAAAGGGTATCACAATATACATACATTGGAATCACGACACCTCTAATAGTATGAAAGATTGAGACCACCCTTCAGTGGTATCACGATATCCACCCTTCAAAGAATACCCCAAGGCTCGAAACTGCCTGAGGTATCGCGATATCCACTTTTGGGTATTGAGCCACAAACATTGTGAGGGGGACAAAATTGGACAAAAATAGTAGTCTTTGTCCACCCGATCCACCAATCATCCAAGGCCCGTTTGACACCCCAAACCCAATTCGATGAATCAAATCCGAATCTTGGATGTTACTACACTAAAACAGATGAAACTTAACTCTACTTACACAAATTACAATTGATTTGAACTACTTATGTAACAGCTCGATTTTAAGCCTAGTCGGCACAGTGGTTTTGGGACCATGAATCCGGCGTAGAAAAACTTATTTTTATTTCATTTTTATGGTCTACAATTTTATGGAATGATTTCTTGAAAATTTTGACGTTTGAGCACTCAATTTAGCAAAAAAGGACTAAATTGTAAAAAAGTGCAAAAGTTGAATTCTATATGCTAGAGGTTTCCAATTGTTATGAGATTTAAATTAAAGGTCCTTAGATGGTAATTAGACCATCTTAATTTAATTTGGACAAAAATGGAAATAAGGTAAGAGAAATTTTATGTTTTAAGTTAGGGGCATTTTGGTCATTTGGCTAATAAATGAATTAAAAATCAAATTAAAAGTCAAATTTTGTCCATCTTCTTCCCATGGCCGAAATTCTCAAGTGGGAACCATAGATTGGGTTTTTTCATCTTCCAAGCTCGATTGTAAGTCCGTTCTAGCCCCATTTTTAATGATTTTTATATTTTTGAAATCCTTGTAACCTAATCTAGCTATTTCAAGGACTAATTTGAAAGAAAATCAAATTATAAAATTTTAACCTTGAAGAATATTTGTGCATTTTGATGTCTAATGGTAGAAAATGTATGTTAGATGTAAGATAAACAACTTTTACTAGGTGATTTTTGATGAAAATGTCAAAAGGACCTATTCGTAAAAAGGTTATAAAATGTGTGTAAAAGTGTGAGTAATTGAAAAATGTGGGCTTTTATAAGCATAAAAGAGGTTCGACTAGTCTTGGGAATCAAATAAATTGAATTTATTTCATTTTATGAGCCTAGGGACCCAATTGTAAAATTGTCAAAGTTTAGGGGTAAAAATATAATTTTTCCATAATATAATTTTTGGGCTGAATTGAATAATATGAATAATAAATGAGTTAAATTTGCTATTATATATTAAGAGAAACGAGTTCGGACCTAGATCAGGGGAAAAACAAGGTGTTTGACGATTAGGTCCTATTTCTACTATTGTTGTACCGAGGTAAGTTCTTATGTAAATAATGAATTGATTTAATTATGTTTTAAATGCTTTATTATTGTATGAATTATGACTGACCATTGAGCATGTTCGACAAAGTTACGACAAGAGTGAAATCCTAGTTGAACATTAGGAATAGATAGGATACAAATGTCATGACATTAGGGTTACTGAGACTATGTATAAAACCATATCTGGGATATGACATCTATATGAGACTTTGTGTAAGACCATATCTGGGATATGGTATCGATATGAGACTTCATGTAAGACCATGGTTAGGCTTTTGGCATTGATACGAGATCCCATATAAGACCATATCTGGGATATGGCATTGGTATGGTACCGTGTATGTTGGACTCCTGAGTATCATTTAGTATTCCAAATGGTTCAATGGGTAATTTAATAAGTATGTCAAAGATGAATTGTGTGTAAATCCAATTCGAGATGACTCAGGTATGTATGAAAAACTCATACGTGATGAGCTCGTTATGTGATGAACTTTCGGTAAGGTTATGATTGAGTAAGTTAATGATTATAAGATCTTAATAATATTGTTAATTGTATGTTAAATGTTGGATGATGATGCCTATTATTTGCATGGGAACTTACTAAGTTGTATAGCTTACTCCCCTTTCTTTCCCTTGTCTTATAGTGTCACCAAGTTAGCTTGGGGATCGGAGACTGTTGAAGATCCATTCACACTATCAACTAATATCTTAGGTACCAATAAATTTGACATTTTGAGTTATGGCATGTATAGGGACTTGATTATTTTGTTATGTGTCATAATTGATTTGGCCAAATGTATTGGCTTTTGTTGGTTGATAATTCAGTTTGTAAACGACCATTGAAATTGGCTAATATTGGTTTAAGTATATAAGCATATGATGATGTTTTCATGAATGTGGAAATTTGCATGGTTTAAGTTGATAAGTATGTGATGATTGTATGTGGTAAATGGTAGCATGTGAATGATGTGTGGATGTCTTGATTGTGGCTGAATTGGTTGAATGTAATTGCTTGGACTGGTGTTATGTTTTGTTGTGTAGGTGTGTGCATAAAAGGGTGACAAAATGGTTTGGTAAATAGCCTTGTTTTTATCCACACGAGTAGACACATAGGCGTGTGTCTAAGCTGTGTGTAACACACGGCTTGCCCCATGGGGTGTGTTTCGGTCTTGTGTCCCCTGCACCTTAATTGTTGCAAAATAGAACGCTCAGAATTGAGCACACGGGCAGAGACACGGGCATATGTCTCAGCCATGTGGATAACACGGCCTCAGGCACAGGCGTGTGCCCTGGGAGTATGAAGTCTGCACCTATTTTATGAAAAATTATGAAAATTAAATCGACCACAAGTCCTAGCACATGGGCGTGTGACTTGGCCATGTGTCTTCAATTTGTTATTGGGTGGTAAACAAAGAGTTTCACGGGTCAGGGACACGGGCGTGTGTGACCACACTGCCTGCCCACACGGGCATGTCCCAAGCCACACGGGCGTGTGGCTCTTAAAAACATGAAAAATTTTCTATGTGTTGTGAAGTTTTCTAAAGTTCTCAGTTTAGTCTTGAACTGCTTCCAATGTATGTTTTGAGCCTTGTAGGCTCGTTTTAGGGATGTTATGAATGTTTGTAAAAAGTTTTAAATATGGATGGAAATTTATGTCTCGGTTTGGGTGATTGCTTGTGTAAAGTCCGGTAATACCTTGTACCTGTTCCGGCGTCGAATACGGGTAAGGGGTGTTACAACTTAATTACAAGACTTCTTAAAATAATACATAAGTATAAACATTGATGAATTCCAATTATAATCCTTAAGAAATTTGATTACAAGTATTACTGAAATGATATCCTAATCTATCGTAATTATCCCAATTCAAGGGTTTCTAAGTGTCAAACAGACTCGATCATGCCATCAAAGCTTGCTTTATATGCATAGTAATCTAATACGCCACTCCTTGGGTGTAGTACTAGCACCATTTCCCCCAAGTGTAGCCTCACATTCAACATAAAATGGAAAGCACAATCCATGTAAGTTCATGAGAACTTAGTGAGATAAACACCCATTTACCTGAATCGTTATGTATTTCGCATATGGTAATTTAATTTGCCACCTCATTACCTTTTTTTCTTGAACTTGTCTCTAGCGAATACCTTCCTAGAATGCCATTCTTCGTACCATAGATGTTACCCCCGACTCTAAAATCATGATTTACCTTCCATAGCTTAGATACAATACTCACGTTCTTTGCACTGCACTTTCATGATTCCCTAACCATACCCATTCTAAAGGCCCATATAGACATGATACAATGATTCTTACGTAGCCTTCATTTCTTCAAAATCTATGAAATGATTTCGTACTTAGATAGAAGATACATTCTTTAATTATATGATTTGATCCTTTCTAAAAACTACCATTTTTCTTCTAATACTTACAGACAGATAACCTTCTTCAATTTACCAAACATAGCCTTTACTCAGGTTTGTTCTTCAAGTCTAATTAACCCATACTTTGAACTCGTCACATTCTCTGGTGCATTCCAGTTTCTTTGTTCTTGTCTTAAGACTATGCAGGATACGTCATAACATTTCATACAAAACTTACCATAAATGAAGCTATTTAGAATATCTCATTGAATATGTAACATGATACGCCACAGGGGCTTTTCCTTCCGAGTTCATTACAACCATTGTTCCTTCAGAGTTTGTCGTGAATACCATTTCTTTCTCTCAGGGTTCGCCACAGAAGTGTTACCTTTAGATGATTGTCACAAGGGTCATTCTTTTAGAGTGCACCACAAAGGCTTCATTTTCATAGATTGCCATAAAGGCTTCATTTTCATAGATTACTATCAAGGCTCCCTTTTCATAGATTGCTATCAAGGCTCCATTTTTCTAGCATGTTCACGATTGGTATTCACCTATACTCACATTTCGTGAGGTTTGCCCCTCATCGACCTAGGTCACACAGAAAACCCCCTTTAGGTAGTCACCTTTCTTTAGTTCTTTTCCATATGATGCCATAACCTAGCTATGGTCTTACACAATATGATGTCATGGCCATGAAATTTTCCTTTCTAGAGATTCATATCAGAGATTGTGTTTTTAGTCCCAACGGACCCCTTTAGACTTCACCGCGGTTAATAGACAAAAACTCACATAACAGACGTTTCATGCATTAGCACCAAACTTAACATACAACTCAAGCATGCTCTTGCAGTCATATTTTCAACTATAGATTTCTTATCACATACTCTATAGTTGACAGATTCATACAAACTATACATGCTAATCCTATCCACATTCATATATCAGCATACTCATTATACCATCTTCTTCTAATCTCAGTTCATAGTTCATATGATTCTACATAAAAATATCTAGAATAAACCAGTATACATATATAAGAGCTAGCTTAGGGACTTACTTGACAACCATAGACAATAGCTTGAACTTCAGATCCAGCATCCAATCAGGGATTGCAGCAACAACTACCTTAAAAGACAGAAAATCACCATTAAAACTCATTCAATTAACCTTGTCATCATCTCTAACCCAGATAACCCATATATAAAACCTTACTTCTTCATCTTATAGTTCATGCATTCATACAAGCCTAATCCTTAATAACACACAAAGTCATAAAACTTACCTTGACAAGGAGAATCATTGATAAAATCTAGGGTTTCATTTTCAACTCAAATAAATACCTTTTTACTTCTCAATTTCTATATAATAATATTCTACAAGAAAGAAAAATAGAACTCCCTTATCCAAATCTTGAATACCCATTAATATAATCTAAGTCTCTATTGGAACATGACAAGTGTCACATTTTACTATATTACTTTATCAAAAAGTTCACAACTTTCGAGAAACCTACTTGAGTGCCCCTTTATCTTTTAATTATTTTAGTTCACATTCAGTGGGTTCCTAACCAATTTATCTTACAACATAACTTGCACAGTACAATGATTAAAGGCGCACTATTCTTCTCACGTGAACTCACACTCAATACTCTTTCACTTGGTCATTATCTTATTCCAATTGACATGGCATTTTCATTAACTAGAACACATAATACCTGGGCAAATACCACTCTGTCGGTCATAATACCTTAGGACTATTCATCAAACCTTATATCCTCTAAAACTGTGGCGTTACAGCCCATGTAGGGGCAATTTTGGCAATGAAAATTCATCAACATTCAGCCTAAAACAACCAATTTTGGCTGAGGAGGAGAAAGAGATGCATTAGTTTAGTTTTAGCCTTAGTTTAATTTAGATTTTCTCTTAGTTTTTTCTACAACTTTTCTAGGGTTTTCATTTTCTCTTTTTCCTTCTTAGTTTTAGAGTTTATTTTTCTGCATTTACTTCTTGTTCTTAATGTTCTCAATGTTAGTTAAGTTAATTATCACTGTAAGTTAGCTTTATTTACATTTTTAGTTCTCGCTTTAGTTTAATTTATTTCAGTTTCTTTTACTTTAAGTCAGCTAAAGTTTGTTCATTTCATGTTTATTGCTTTAGATTTTCTTGTTGAATGGCTTTAGTTTGATGTTCTTTAAGTTTTATTACAGAAAAATCCAAACTTTTATATTTTTCTTATGCTTTACTTTAATGGATCATTTGCTTTTCATTACCATGTCCATTCTCTTTATTTTTAGCATGAGTAGCTAAACCTAAAAAGGGGGTTGGTTGATGGAGATGTGTGTAAGTTGATTTTTTGGACAATGGACTAAATCGTAATGAATTGAACTAAATTGAATAGACCTAAAAACTTAGGAAGTGACGCCCCTAAGGGAATATCTAAGCAAGTGAGACCGAGAGGTGATCTTGTTGTGCTCCCATTCATTAGTCTCGAGAGGTAACCAATAAGATTGAGAGATAAATCAAATTCATTCATCTAAGTCGGTAAATTTGAGATCAAAAGATAAAATAAAGCCACTTAAAAATTTAAGTGATTTAAGTTCCCTCATCCGAAGATCGGTGAACCACTTCAAAATCAATCAACCACCATTAGTCGTTTATTAGTTAATTTTTTAGTTTTGTACGCTTTGCACTTTATTCCTTAGATTAGCATATTTAATTTTCTTGAGAAACTTTCTTGTTATGATTTGCTGTACATCAATAGCCGCTTAGACTCTATACTGCACACTATTTATTACTCAATCGCCATCTCCTTTGGGTTCGATCATTGGACTACTCTAGTGTTCCATTGTAACACTACAAATATTACAACTGATCTCTATGCTTGCAATAAAACCACGCTTTAAAATTGTTTTAGAACATTGTTTGTTTTATGGGCACATGCGAACATGGTCAGTAGTCTTCTCCGCTATCCTTAAGCTCACGTCTACTGAATGTGGGCTCGCTTCAAATTAGAAAATTTTCTACAAAATTTCCAGTGAAGCAATTTCATAATTTCTCTAAACTTCTGGGTCAAGTTGTAAATAAGAAAAATATCTCTAAAATTTTTCTGAAATAATTTTTTTAGAGAATTTACTCTCAGCAAATTTCTCTTAAATTCAAGTGAGTGAAAAATAATGATCAAATGTTCTTTTTATATAGGGAGAGTTTAGAGAGTTCAAATAGTATTAAACTTAATATTAAGTTAATATAATACTTATCAAGATAAATATTAGATTAAATTTACTATTAAACCTATTAAATTAATAGAAATTTATCTATAAGATAAATATTAAATTTAATTTAATATTAAGATAAAAATTTAATATTAAATTAATAAAATACTATCTAAATAAGTATTAAATTAAATCTAATATTAAATCTTATTAAAAATATTATTATTTTTGGAATAATTAATCTGAAATCAAATTATTTGGTAGAGTCTCAATAAGAGTGTAGTTCTTCCACTGCTGAACCATCGAAGAACCACCGTCGCCGACCATCTGTTAGCCACCGGAATGCCACCACCAGCATGGTACGACACCTTCACGACACCCTAAGTTGGTTCGGCTGTTACCAGTTCAGTTCGGGCTATTGGCGACCCGACTGGTCCGGTCTAATTGGCATTCTGGTTTCACATACCAGACCCAGTTCGACTAGTTTTTTTTTGTCTCGGCCTCGATTTTGTGTTATTGAGCCCAATTTTCGATCTCAGGTTCAATTTTCAAGTTCAATTACCCATTAGGCCAATTGTCTGACTTGAAAATTAATTTCTAAAAATATCATATTTATTTTAATTTATTTGAATAATTTAATTTTGCTTTATCAAAATTAATTTTCTCAAAAATCACTTAGATTTTTCAAAATTATTTTTTTAAGAAAATTCTTTAATCAAATTCTATAGTTGAACAACTCTCACGACCGCCCAATTTAATTCCACATCAAATAAATCGAGTCAATTAAATTATTTCCAAAGTCATAGAATTTTGTTCTGATTCAAATGCAGTTTGATTGAGCTTTAGTTAAACTAACAGATGGACTAATTAGACATATACAATTAGGCTCGAGTAACTGAAATTATGCCTAGAAGCATCATTCAGATAATTCACAATTACTTAATCATGGAGTCAATCAAGAAATATTATGACTCAAAACTCCTTATTGTATCCTATTTACGAAGAAATTCATTCAATTGCTTTGTCCAATGACCTCGTCATGTGTGTGTTACCCTCATATGATATCCTTAATTCTTTTGAGTTAAATTCGTTCACTCAATACAATCCTATTGTATCTCACTGTCACCATTGTGTCTTTTTAATGATTAATATGATCGTTGTTAACAAATGACTGTGATAAATTACTTGTTCGAGAACAAGTAATCTGTGGCCACATTCCATATTTATCAATTCACACAATGCCAATGAGAGAATATTGTTAACTCTTTAATCGAGCTATGAATTCCATTATTGCTAGTAAAGTCATGCCATACACAAGTCATGTACGCAACATACCAACTATGGGCTCGATTATCTTTAGAACATAAACCTCCACTTATGTCATAACGTTGAGTACATAAGAGTACGGGGGCCTAGTAAGCAAAGCTAGACACGAAGGGCCTAAATTAACGTAGAGTCGTCATTAATCAATTAGGGCTAGGTTGGTTAGCCATCTATCGTCTAAAAGTCTAGAATTAATACTATGAAAAATCCTAAAAGTCTAGACTCGATCTCATCACTAAAGTTCGGGTTTGGGAGTACGGCTACGTGTGGCGAAGGTTATAGCACCCCCACAACGCCTATCCGGAGATAGTCCTCCTATGGGGTCTTGGGAGCCATTTTTTTTTTAATTTAAGCATATTAATGTCTTAATTTAAGCTAAAATCTTATGGAGATCTTAAATAAAGACTCTAAAAAAAATTCCTCCGATTTACTTGTAATTCGATTAAAATGTATTCACCAAACTTATCTAATTTGAAACTTAAATTAGAGATTTTACTTTTAACGAGAACCTTAAAGGATACCTAAATAATTCTAGTAAAATACCTTCAATTCCTAAAATAAATTCTATTTTAAAATTTTAAAAATAAAAACTAGAAATTACCAATGAATTAAGAGAAATATTAAAATCCATCTACAACTTATTCGATCTTTTATTATTATTATTATTATTATTATTATTATTATATTTTAAAAGATTTAATTAATAACGTTGAACCTATCAAGATCTTACAAAAGTATCTTATACCGGGTTTATGAATTATCTTACTTTAAAATTCTTGATCTAAGGTTTAAATTCGTCAAAATCCTAAAATAAGATATCTTAAATAACATTTATTAGCTTTCTTAAAAGCTTCTAAAATATAATACTTAGAAATACCTACTTATGATTTACAATTCACCTACAAAAATTATTTAGTTTTAATCTTGAATAAAGTCCTAAAGAATATTTACATATTAATTTAAGATTTTAAAGAGAATCCTATATGATATTTATTTTCTAGGGTAAATGGTAGATAAGATCATAAAGACTAACCTAAATTCAAATGTAAAAACCTTATGGTTTCATTAAAATGTAACACCTACTTAACTAACTTCATGTCAACATTTATAGGATGGAAAAATGACCTAAAGTTCCCTATTTTAAAACGAATAGTAATAAAATAGAAAAATTATTTATATTAGCTAAAGTAAATGAAAAGTTAAAACTATTTCAAAAATAGCAATAATAAAAAGAAGATTTAAATAAATGAAATAAATAAGATATTGACATGATGATGATAATAATAACAATAATACACCTTGTTCATAATATAATAAAAGAATCAAAGTAACATAAACAAATAATATTAAAATGTATGTAAGGGAATGTCTAAAAAACCATAAATATAAATAGACATGAAAATAAATAAAGACGAAATAAGAATAAATAAAAATTATTCAAGTGTGAATAAATATAAAATATTTAAATAAAGTGTATAATTGACATTAAATATATAATGTATAAATGCAAATGGAATGGAAGATATAAATGTAAATCATTTATTAAAGATGGAAACAAAATGACGTAGCTTGATTTGGGGAGTAAAAGATAAAAGATGTGGAAGACATAAGATTGATGAGCAATTAATTTGATTTTAATTTTTAAATTTTGAATTAAATCGAAGGTTTGAATAAATAAAAGGGTTACAGGTGTAAATAGGCCAAAGAAGGAGGGCGGTACTGTAAAAAATGGGGTATTTTTTGTAAATTTAAAAAGTAAGGGGGTGAAAATAAATTAGTCATTTTTGGCACTTATAAATGGGAAAAACTATTCATTCTTTCATTTTTAACCTCATTTAAAAAAAAAAAACCTCTTTCTCCTTCTATGTTGGCGATGGCTCTACCACCGGAGAGCCCAAACGACTCTCCGACCTCCGGTGGTGGAGGCGCCGCATATGGTTGCCGAAATTTTTTTTTGTTGCAAAATCAAATCTTTATTTTTAAAAAAATCACTACTTTTCTTAAAGATCAAAACTTTATTTTGAAATAATTGAAAAATATCAAAACTTTGTTTTAAAATTTTAAACTTCTCCTTTAAAATGACTAAAAACAGATTTTATTCTTAAAATCTAAACTTTCTTTTTTAATTAAAAATCACTACTTTTCTAAAAGAACAAAACTTTGATTTGAAATAGTTGAAAAAAATCAAACCTTTGTTTTAAAATTTTAAACTTTCCTTTAAAATGACTAAAAAACATATTTTATTTTTAAAATATAAACTTTCTCTTTTAAAAAAAAATCAAAACTTTCCTAAGATCAAACATTATTTCTAAAGAAACCTTTATTTTAGAAAAGGGAAGGGAAAAAACAAGATTTTTGGGGCTCTTAGGGGTAAAAGATCGATGGTCCAGTGACGTCCCCTTCATCGGATTCCAAAACCCGATCCCTCATGACATGTCAATAGCAAAAAAAAAAAAAAAGATAGAAGAAAAGGAAAAAAATAGAATGCTTGTTGTTGTTGTTTTACCTTTTTTTTTAAGAACAAAATATGAAAAGCCTCCTCCTTTTCTTTCTTTCATTTCATTTCAAGTATATATATTGTTTTTAATATTGTTTATTTGTAAAAAAGATAATAATATTTAATAATAGTAGTAGTAATGATAATAATAATAATAATAATAATAATAATAATAATAATTTGGGCACTTGACATACACAAAAGGAAAGAAAAAAAATAAAACAAACTTCATTTGACTAAAATTGAGTGGGCTTCGAATGGGCCGAAGAGAGAACAAATATACAAATGGGCCTCCAATTGGGCTCGAAAAAAATGGGTGTCTACAACTTATATCAAAGCACATGAGTTATATACTCATGGTTAGTGGCTAACTTAGGATTTAGGTAAATCACACCATGAATGTCATAAATGAATTAATTCAAAAACATATTCAAAATTAATTTATCTTGGGTCTAGTCTAATGTATCATTCTTCCAATAAGTATATCTATGTCTCTACCCGTGGAGTCAACTACTCCGATAGCCAAGACTAGCCATCCCCCAATTAAAATTGTAGACGACGTAATAATCTTTCTAAGTATTTGAATCAAATGCTCACTTTGATTCTTTTACGGGATTACAGACTCGTTTAGATTACCCATTGAAGTAAGATGTCTTTCTCACAATGTAAATGTTCTTACAGTGTCGCTTATCATAAGTTTGAACTTAGATAATCAATGAGCTAATATTTGCTTGTCATAATTTCGCTATGCATTCAAAACATGAAATATAGAAACACAAAAGACATAATTGTGAAATGTGAAATGTGAAATGTGAAATTAAATTTAATTATTTATTCATCGTTCAAATGCATAGAAAACAATTACATGTGTACTACAATATAGACACATTTCTTAATAGGTACATGCGGTCTATTTCTCCTACTTTATCATTTTCATTCATTCCATCTTTATTGGTTCTACATGTAATTCATTTCTGGTTATCTCAAGCTAGCGAAGGGATCAATTGGACATATATAATTAGGGCTCGAATAATTTGTAATTATGTTTTGGCTTTTTGCTTATTAATTATAACATTATTTAGTCATGGCGCCATTCCACTAAAGTATCATGACTGAGTTCTACCTTATTATATACCATTACAAAAGCTACTTATTAAGTGCTCATCCAATGATCTTGTTAGAAGTGTGTGATCCTTATAAGATAATCTTAATCTTTTTTGGGATAAATTCATTCTCCTAATATGATCCTATTTCGTCTTATGGTAACCATTACATCTTCTTTCATGAAAAGTCAAAATTACTAACAAATAATAATAATTAAATCATTTATCTCTAAGACAAATGACCTCTAGGCACATTACTTTTCATCTATCATGTAATTTCGATGAGAGAATATCTTTACCCTTTATTAAGCTATGAATTCCACTATTGTGGAAAGATTCTACGTCATGCAAAAATTGTATACCCAACGTACTAGCTTTCGATTCCTTATCTATTTGAACTCAAACTTTTATTAAATCAAAGTATACGAGTACACATACATAGTTCATCATCCACTCAGGATTAATGTACAACACACTATGAATATCACAAGCGACTAAACCCAAAAACAAATCTAAAATCTATTCTATATAGGTTATGTCTGATATACAGTTAGTCCAATCAGTCACATCTATGTCTCTATCTTCTAGGAGTCATTCGCTTCTATACCCAAGACAATGTATCTTCGCAATTGGAATTGATAAATCTAACAATCGATTTGCTAAATTATGATTAGAATAGAGACGTGGTTCGATTATCTACTAATATAAGTTGTTTTTCTGTATTACAACCCGACTATGTAATACAACTTCATCTTAGTTTAAACTTTAGATAATCAATGAGCCAATGTTTGCTTTCATTTTTCTTTGTATGGAAAAAATCGTTGAGGACTATAGGGGATAAACTCGATTAAGCAATGAAAAAAGTGAAGAAAATAAGAATCGAAAATATCGAACACGCAAATTTTATGTGGAAAAACTCCTTAAAAGAGGATAAAAAACCACGGGTAAAAGGAGATTTCACTATAATAAAGCAGAGTACAAAAGATGAAGAGAATTAAAAGAAATCCCAAAGTCCCAAAAAAAACCCTTCGAAACAAAAAACAAAACTCTCTTACTCAAAACATTTTTGTTGTGCAAAGCCTACAGTAACTAAGGCCTATTTATTGGTTGAAATTCATAGCATATATGACTACAACTGTAACACCCCGCACCCGAGACAGTTACCGGAGTCGAACACGAGGTGCTAACCGACTAATTCATTTACTCTCACAGTCCAATTAAAAATTTTCCAGACGACTGGCTAGCTGCATCACTGTCACCTTAAAAATCATAACTTGAGTTCCACAACTCGAAAATCAGATTCGTAATTTTTCCCCGAAACTAGACTCATATGTCCATCTACATATTTTTTTCTTAGAATTTTTGGTCGGGCCAATTAGTACAGTTTATTAGTTAAAGTCTCCCCTATTCCAGGGTTTGACTACACTGACCTTCATGCATTACGAATCGGATATCTCCCTGCACAGGGATTCAATACTGATGCCGTTTGTTTCTATAGAAACTAGACTCAAAAAGGAATCTATACATATATGGCATGACTTCTAAATGTCTCTGGTTAATTTATAATGAATTTCCAAAGTCAGATCAGGGGATCCAGAAACCGTTTTGGCCCTGTCTCACGAAAACTTCAACATCTCATAATATAATGTTCATATGAACGTTTCGTTACTTTCCTATGAAAATAGATTCATCAAGGTTCGATTACATAATTTATTCGCTATTTAATTCCATTCCTACTATTTTTAGAGATTTTTCACATCCACATCACTGCTGCTGCCAGCATTTATTTTTAAGGTAAACTTTACCTATTTCATGATCCTCCATGGATCAACTAGAGTTTGTCATACATATACCAAAAGTGATCATGAATAACCATTCCCATGAGTAACCGTTACCAACATTTCCATACCTCTCGATGGACGACATACAAAATGATTACAATGCTATGATCAAAGTATACTTAAAGCCATTTTCGCATGGCTTATATACATTAACCAAAATATCCTCCGCTACTAGTCTATTCTATACATGCCATAAGATATTCCAAAACATAGCAGTACCAAACAAGGGTAGTGATAGTGTGACTAGTTGCTGACAATCCCCGAGCCTGTAGCTTCCAATGAGATCTATAAAACAGAGGAAACAAAGTAAGCGGAGTAAGCATTACAATGCTTAGTAAGTTTTAAGCAGTGTCAACAGATAACAACCAAATTATAACATAGTTGTTCGTATTTTTATTTCACTCTTCTTTCGGGCATACTATCCCTTTTCCGAATATGCACATCTCATCATATACAATAGGCGATAAACTCTCACATAAAAGTGAGCTCATGTGACATAGATATATCATATGATTTCACATAACCTCTCACACTAAACCGATGTCACATAATCATAGGAATAGTCCCATAGATTGCTCTCGTATGCATCATATATAAACTTGGAGTACATACCTGTTTAACCTTTCGCATTGCGTATATTTATAAGCAATTCTTATTACGAAGTCTTACCCGGACATAATCTCCACACGTAGTCATCGGGTCTTACCGGACATAATCTCCACACGTAGTCATCGGGTCTCACCGAAACATATTTCAAGTTTCATGTACATTTAATCACATGTTACAACATTCACATTAGCCATTCGGCTTTACCACATATACATATCACACATATATTTCACATTCATCACATCGGCCATTAGGCCTTATCACATATATACACTTTCACATTCATCACATTGGCCATTAGGCCTTATCACATATATATACACTTTCACATTCATCACATCGCCATTAGGCCTTATCACATATATACACACTTTCTCATTCATCACATCGGCCATTAGGCCTTATCACATATATACACACTTTCACATTCATCACATTGGCCATTAGGCCTTATCACATATATATATCTCATACATATTTCATATTTTTCTTGTACATCAATTTCAGCAATAGCTTATAAGCAACTCAAATAGTTTCATCAAAGTTTACAACAAAATCACATATTCACTACATGCAGTTTTCCTGAGAAACAGTCACTAAATTGTTTATAACTGGAGCTACAAAACTCAAAATCAATTGCCGTTAATTTTCCCCGAATGTAGACTCACGTATCTTTCATCCATAAAATTTTCAGAATTTTAGGTATGGCCAATCAATACCAGATTTTTCTTAAAATTTCCCCTGTTTCACTGTTTGACTAATCTGACCACTCTTCACTACAAATCAAATTTCTCATTATACAGAATTCAAAATGTGTTCTATTTGATTTCATTTAAAACTAGACTCATTAAGGAGTCTAAGCATATAAATCTTATCTTATAAACATTTTTGTACAAATTATAATGATTTTCCAAAAACAGAACAGGGGATTTCGGAGTCATTCTGACACCGTCCCACACAACTTTAAATATCTCTTTATAGGAAATTTCTTTGCTTCCACGGTCTCTTTTATAAGAAACTAGACCAAGTAAGCTTTGATTACATATTTTATTCAGCCTATAATTCCACACCAACAATTTATAGTGATTTTCTAAAATTACATTACTGCTGCTGTCCAAGCAAATTATCACAATTTGCTCTTAAATTTCCAAGTCCAAACACTTATGAACTTACCATTTGGGTTTAAGACATATCATGGCCACATCATATCTTATTAAATCAACTCATTATGTCCTATTATGATTGAATTTACTCAACGATTAATCGCTTAAAACTTACCTCGGAAGTGGTTGACGACTAGATACCCACGGCTATTCATTTACTTTCTCTTTCCCTTATCCGACTTTGATCCTCTAGGCTCTTGAGCTAAATCAAACAATTTACTTCCCAATCAAACACAATCACACGGCATCCATATACATTTTAGAACCATTCTTAACATATTTACTACTCAAGCATGTAACTTAACAACTTAACCATTAGTTGCCGAACCACAAACAAAACATATTCATACGTCAATATCTCAAACCTTACCATAACAACCAATATGCAAGATATCACATATACATAACTTAGCTTACGAGAACATATGTATTACATCATAAACACATCTTTTACCAATTACCTCACTTAAGCCAAATTTTTATAATCAATCACAAAGAAAAATATACCACAATCACACTTCCAAAATGAGCTACCTCCATGGCCGATTATACTTCATCATTAACATATCTCATTTTCGAATCATATAATCAACATTTGTTCAAGACATCAAACCTCTTTAATTTTGGCTATTACTAATATAAACATTCACAAATCATTTTCTTAGGAAGACCAATTTCTTTCCATAACACATTCATCTTAATAGCTAGCTTAGCAAACCTCGATTTAACACATAGTTGTTCATAACACAACTTAAGCATACTCTCCATTCCATCAATTCCAAAACTTAATGTCTTACTCAAAAATGCTAAAAAGAAAATCCAAGAGTCATCAATCCACCATCACATGTATCATTAACAAGCTTCATATTTAGCATGCAATGACATTAACACAAAATCTACCTTGGCCGAATATCATCCCCATGATATAGCAAAGTTTTGAACCATGGACTAATTAGAACTCAAGCTAGCAACTAAGAACATGCATAAATCTCATGGCACAACCTCAAACATACCTTAATCTAGACACAAGTATGGCCAAACCTCCTCCTAATCCTCTTCCAAACCAAGCATGAAGCAAGAACCCCTTCCTTCTTCCTTAGAATTTCAGCTCAAAGAAATGAAAAAAAAGATGAACAACAAATTTTTTCTTCTCTTTTCTTCAACTCACGGCAAAGGGGGGGAACACTCACCATTCACTTTTTTTTTGTTCCCTTTCATTATTAAATTCCCATGCTCATTTTTTTATTTTTTTCTTACATACACCATTGTCCCAACATGTTTTATGACATGTTTTTACCCATAATCCTTTGTCATGGCCGGCCACTAGCTATTAGGGGGGAAATTTGACATGCAAGTCCCCCCCTTTTGATTACATGCACTATTAGGTCCTTATAGATTAGCCTATCACATTTCAAAAGTGTCACACAAGTCCTAATAACTGAATTCACATGCAATCGACTAAATCGAAGCTTGAAATTTTCACACATTCATATTCACATATTTTAGACCATAAATATCACATCCAAATAATTTGGTGACTCAGTTTAGCGGTCCCGAAACCGCTTTCCGACTAGGGTCACTTTAGGGCTGTCACAACAACAACTCTAGGTTAATTACAGTTTAAGTGGGATAATAAAAATAGAGTTTAACTAGGAGAAGAAAAGTCAAAATAAATTTGGTCAAAATAAGAGGCATTCTCCCACAAATCTCCACCTTGAATCGTATTTGGACCAACTCCATTGTCAAGCCCTGTTGCTAGCTTAATTGATTCTTTGTCAGATACTTACCAAGTCCAAACAATGCTCAAACTTTGAAACTAGAAGACTCTTTGTCAACATGCCGGTCGAATTGTGTTTTGTGCCAATTTTAAGAATCCGAATATCCCCTTGAATGATCACCTTTTAAACAAAATGATAATAAATGTCTATAAGCCTCGTTCTTTCGTAATGCATTTGATCTTTGGTGAGACTAAATGTAGCACCCCAAACCCGGCCTAGAAGTTATAGCCGGATCCGGCATGCCACATCAAAAACGTTAAAAAAAAATTTCATTCTAAGTCCAGAAAATCGTACTTGATGTTCAAAAGATTAATTCATTAAGGGTTAAAGTGAATGGAAGCTGTGCACCAGGTAGGAAACCGGAAAATAGGTGGTGAGTCCATCGGACTGCTTAAGTACCGAGCTCCCTTCGGATCCAATCCTAGACATGCATACCGCCATTGCCACACCTTAACGTCATGGATATTTCTAGGAAACCAATTTGATTAAGTCATTTTTAGGAAAAGTGATTAATTTTGGAAAATACTTTCATTGCGGAAGCTTTGCTTGTTGTCGTGATATTTTGAAATCAATTGTTGTTTTTTTGAAAACGCGCCCTAAAGCTATCCAATTTCAACAGTTAAAATAAGTAATACCTATCTTAGTAATACATATTAAAACCATCAAAAATAATTAAGCGGCCTTATTACATTTAAAACCCAAAACTTCAAACGTAAATAAAAGGATGTCCAGTTCACGGAAGAAAATCAAACTTTCGAGCGGGTGGCCTCTCAAATTCCCTCACGACTTCAAGCCCACTATGGTTGGGGATTTCTGCGTGGATGAAAATAAAAGGGGTGAGTTTGGGGAAACTCGAGTGTAAATTAACCCAACCATAGCCTATATCAGCTCAAACCACGAAATAGAATAAGTTGGCCTTAGCCCGCAATGCATTCTGAATAAAGCCCATAGGCCCATAATGAACGAATGAGATATTACATGTTTATGCAAAAACCCAACCCAGATTCATCCATAACACCCGTGCATCAGCGTTACACCATGTGGGAGACTACTCGACCCACCCAACCGCTACACACCACGAATTTGCAGCATGGCTGCTAGAATGAATAATGTGACAGAGTCACCAGATCTGAATAATCGTGGCGGGGCCACCGAAGCAGATATATGTGGCGAGCCACCGGATCGATATTTGTGGCGAGCCACGGATCGAATATTTGTGGCATAGCCACCGAACGCTTCCTCCATAATATAACCCATGTCCCCATGCAATGATATATAATCATGGCATACATCATACGAAATCGATCGTCATGCTTTTCACCAAAATTAACCCTAGGGGTATAACGGTAATTTTACGCTAGGGTATAACAATAATTTTCCATACATAGGGATATTATAGTAATTTAGCTACTTTTAGCGTTTTCATGCATATCCTAACTATTTACGTACTATCAGAACACTTACCGCGATATACTTAATTGGGCCCATTGGCCCATGAACCCGATCTTTGGCCCATTAAGCCCAAATTATCAAAATGTACGAAATCGCGTCTGCATCGCAGTTTATTACTTTAGATTACCAAATATACAAACCCAACTATCTTACGAGCATTCGCACACTCGCAAATTCCCAAAATACTGACTTTTCGGCATTTCGGCTTTTCGGCTTTTGCCAATCTAGTCTATGAGAGGGTGTCAGTTACACACTTGTTTGCGACGATATGCTGACGAGATCCACGCACGAACCACCTACAATTGGATTACTAACACGTTAATCTAACTATTCAAATACAAACTACGTATTAACCCCTTACAATATTCGGCCAACCACACATATAGATCATAGTAAGCTTATAAGAAATCAATAAGCAACTCATTAACAAATTTTTGTCAATGTTTACTACATAATCATAATTGCACTGCAAGCTTTCTTCCTGAGCAACAGTCACTAAATTATTTATAACTGGAGCTACGAAACTCCAAATCAAGTGCCGTTAATTTTTCCTGAAAATAGACTCATATATCTTTTATCCATAAAATTTTCAGAATTTTTGGTTTAGCCAATCAATACCAGATTTTTCTCAAAGTTTCCCATGTTTCACTGTTTGACTAATCTGACCACCCTTCATTACGAATCAAATTTCTCATTGTACAGAATTCAAAATATGTTCTTGTTTATTTCATTAGAAATTAGACTCAATAAGCTTTAATTACATAATTTATTCAGCTTCTAATTCTTCTCCCACAATTTATGGTGATTTTCCAAAGTCACGTTACTGCTGCTGTCCCAAGCAGATTTATTACCAAATCACTCTTTCACACATACCTTGCATGCTTGTTATTTAAACATGTATATCACCAATCAATCATCACATATCTATGATTTTACTTAAGTATAATCTCCAAGCACAACATGTTAGCTGATTTTTCCCTTTAGCATCTAAGGCACATGCATGCTCATTTGTTTGGCTCAACTTCACCTATCTTCCATTTTTCATCAAAAGAACATGAAACAACAACCATTTCCTTCATTTTAATTCATGACTAAATGCTCACAACACAACTAAAAACCAAAATATGCTTCAAGAGTTAAGGTAGAATCAAGAAGAACTCATGAACCTCAAAATAGAAGCAAGGTACCAAGAACTTACCTTCAATTTTCCTCCTCCTAATGACCGAATACTCAAGAGCTTTCTCTTCTCCTTTCTCTTCTCTAACTTTCAGCTATGATGAACAAAGATGGACAAAACTTTGTTCTTTTCACCCCTTTTTCTTTTAATAAAACTTCATATTTCATCCATTTAATTCTTTAATACAAAGGACATGAAATTCTTATCATGAAACATTTACCTAACCCATTATCATGAAACATTTACCTAACCCATTATCATGGAACATTTACCTAACCTATTATCATGGAACATTTACCTAACCTATTATCATGGAACATTTACCTAACCTATTATCAATTTGTATCAATTTGTACCATAAATTATGGATATCAAGTGTACATTTTGTCTACAACAACATGATGGCTGGCCACTTCATGTAAAATGAGAGGTTTGTCATGCAAATCCTCCTATTTTGTACTCCTATTTATTTGACCACTTCAATTTAGCCTATAGCATTTTCAAACATTTTCACATAGGTTCTATTTCATAATTTCACCCCCTTTTTGTTATGGAACAAAAATTAACTAAAATTGCCGGGTTCTATCTTAAGCTTGCGCTTTCTAGAGGCCCACTAACATAATTAAACCTATGTCAACATTCACAGGATTCCCGAAAATTGGGGCGTTACACGTATGACACTTTGACTATCACAATATAGGATAGTTGCTCTTTTCTCATTTACTGGTTCACTAAACAGGCCCTTAACCAAATTGCTTATTTTATTGCTTCTATAATTGCCATGTATTCTGTTTCAGTAGTCGATAAAGCCATTGTAGCTTGAAGTATTGCTTTCCAACTAATGGCACAATTCCCAAAATCAAATAGGTAACTTGTGAGAGATCTTATTCGATCTAAGTCTCCTACATAATCAGAATCAACATATCTGACTAACCCTTTTGAGTTCTTCCAAACTCTAAGCACATGTTAGAAGTACCCCGTAAATATTTGAAAATCCACTTAACTGCATTCCAGTGTAACTTACCAAGATTGGTTATGTATCGGCTAACAGTACTAACAACATATGAAATATCGGGATGAGTGCATACCATTGCATACATCAAACTTCCAATTGCGCTTGAATAAGGAACATCTTCTTCATTCTGTGGGGGAAATTGTATGCAACTAAATGAGTACTTACCGTTTTGCATTTTACATCTCAAATCGCTCAAGGATCTTCTTGATGTACTTTGTTGCGATAAAAGTAATTTCCCAGAATGTATATCTCTCAAAATTTCTATCCCAAAATTTTCTTTTTGCACCTAAATCTGTCATCTCAAACTTAGTGTTAAGCATGGTTTTAAGACAGTTAATATCAGATGGATTCTTAGCCACAATTAACATATCATCAACATAGAGTAGCAAATATATAAAAGAATCATTATTAAGACATTGTAGATAAACACAATTGTCATATTGAATTTGAGAAAAATCAATACTCAACATGAAGGAGTCAAACTTTTTATACCACTGTCGAGGAGACTGCTTCAAACCGTACAAAGACTTTTGTAAGAAACAAACATAATCTTTTTTACCTTCAAATTTGAACCCGTCCAGTTGTCGCATGTAGATGTCCTCCTCAAGATAACCATGAAAGAAAACAATCTTTACATTTAACTATTCCAACTCAAGATTATTTCATACAACAACGGCCAAAAGCATCTAAATGGACGTATGTTTCACAACGGGAGAGAAAACATCATAAAAATCAACTCCCTCCACTTGATTGTAGCCCTTTGCAACCAGTCTTGCCTTGTACCTAGTGTGGTTAGGACCGAAAACACTCATTTGAAACCAACGATTCTTTTACCGATGGGTGGTTTAACTAGCCTCCAAGTCTTGTTCTTTTAAAGCTATTCCATCTCTTCTTCCATTGCAACGACTAGTTGCTAGAATCAGAGGCTTGGACTGTCTCATAATAACATGAAGGCTCGGTTAAATCAATGTTCTTAACAACACTTAGAGCATAAGCCACTAAGTTTCCTTCACAATATTTTTGTGGTGGTTGTATTTCATGCCTGTTCCTATCACGAGCCAACTTATAATTGGTTAACTAAGATGGCGAGGGTACCTGAAGGTCGAATCGAACTACAAACAGACCCAAAACAACTTCAAACTTGCAAGAATTAGAATTTTTTCATGTCATCGCAACATCATGATACTCTTCATCGGGGCGAGACCTCTGATTGACATGTTATTACGATTTTGGGAATTTTCTCATCGTGACGTCACCCCCTGTTTCGAATTTTGACTCCATCTTGCTTGAGACACTTTGATTTGTTATCAAAACATGGCAAATGCATCAAACGTAACATCTCTACTAATAATTATTTTGTCAGATTTTGAACACCACAACTTAAAACCTTTTGTACCGACAGAGTATCCCAAAAAGATTCATTTAATGTCCTTTGGTTCGAGCTTCCCTGGCTAACTTTAGCATAAGTAGGACAACCGAAAATTCTAATATTAGAATAATTAGGAGGATTGCTTTACCATATCTCCTCTGGAACTTTACCGTTCAATAATCGATGAGGAGATCGATTTACCAAATAATTTGTTAGGTTTATAGCTTCAACCCAAAATTCCTTCCCTAAGCTGCATTAGAAAGCATACATCAAGCTTTTTCTAGTAAGGTTATGTTGATTCTTTCTACAACTCCATTCTGCTGTAGAGTTCCAACAACAGTTTGATGTCTTTCAATTCTTTCTCGTTTGTAGAAATCATTAAACCCTGACAAATAGAACTCAAGACCATTATCCATTCTCAACCGCTTCATGGATTTTCCTATTTGTTTTTCTAACAATGTCTTCTACTGTTTGAAGATTTCAAAGACTTCACTTTTCTGTTTCAAGAAATAAACTCAAACATTTCTATAGTGATCATCAATAAAAGTTAGGAAATATTTATTACTTAATTTTGAGATGTCAAAATATGGACCCCATAAATTAGAATGAATGTAAATTAGAGTCCCTTTTGTTCTGTACACTATTGAATCAGAACCGACTCAAGTTTGTTTCTCAAAAACATAATGCTCGTAAAAACCTAACTTACCAACTCCAATATCTTTGAGAAAACCTCCATTGCACAAGACTGCCATACCTTTCTCAATCATATGACCCAATCGCATTGCACATATGGTAGGAGCACCCTGAATCTAATATCCATTTGGAAGTAACATGAGAGTTTTCGCTCATTGACACCGATAAGAAATCATCACTTCTGTCCTCGCATTAACAACTTCGAATTTTTGCTTATCTTTCTCGTCATTTTTGGCATCCCTTTTTATTTTATTTTGACGTTTCCAACATTCTGCCTTAACATGACTTACCTTTTACGATAGCCATAATATTTGTCACGATTTCTAAATTTGGACCTTACTTTAGACATGTTTCAATCTATCTTTTTGGTTTGTTGTCTGCCTTTTACAACTAGAACTGAGGCTTGCTCATCTGATTTTTTGTTTGGGCCTAACTCATTGTCAAGTTTATCCTTACTCAGAAGATTCCCCTTCACATCCTCAAACAAAAGATGATCTCTCCCATAAATTATCCCTGAAAGTTTTATAAAAAGAGGGCAAAGAGCATAACAAAAACATAGCTTGATCCTCGTCACTAATCTCAACTTCACGATTCTTTAAGTCATTAAGAAGGGTAACAAGCTCGCTAATATGAGTTCTGATGGACTCACATTTAGCCATTTTGAACGTGTAGAAACGCTGTTTTAATACTAACCTATTGGCAAGAGATTTCTTCATATACAAGGCTTCTAGTTTATTCTGTAACGCAGATGTTGGTTTCTCCTTCAAAAAATCCCGTAACACATTATTTGTGAGGCATAATTAAATAGTGGATAAAGCCTTTTCATCGAGCTCTTCCCATTCTGACTAATCTATATCTATGGGTTTATTCCTTGTAATGACCTTTTTCAGACCGTTCTGAACCAGTATTGCTGTCATTTGAACTTGTCATAAATTGAAATTTGCAATTCCATCAAACTTCTCAATATTGAACTTTGACATTGCCATCTTTGAACGGGTTGACTGCGAAAATCGAACTAGCTCTGATACCAATTTGTAAGGGATAAACTCGATTAAACAACGAACAAAGTGAAAAATATAAAAATTGAAAAGATTGAACATACAAATTTTATGTGGAAAAACTCCTCAAAAGAGGATAAAGAACCACGGGCAGAAGGAGATTTCACTATAATAAATGAGAGTACAAAAGGTGGAGAAAATTAAAAGAAAACCCGAAGCCCCACAAGAAAAAACCCTTTGAAACAAAGAACAAAATTCTCTCAATTTAAATATTTCTTTTTGTATAAAAGCTAGAATAACTAAAGCCTATTTATAGGCTGAAATTCGTAGCATATATGACTACAACAACTCTAGGTTAATTAGAGTTTAAGTGGGAAACTAAAAACAAATTTTAACTAGGAGAAGAAAAGCCAAAATTAATTTTGGTTAAAATAAGAGGCATTCTCCCACAAGGACAATATACAAAAGATATTAATAATTCTAATTGATTTTTTTTTGTGTAAAAAAACTTGAAAAATTAAAAAAAAAATCCTAAAAGAAACTATTACTACAAATTTGTCCTAATACTTTTCCTACTGATTACTCGGACTCCAAATTCAGTTCTGTAACATCCCAAAATAGGGCCTAAACGGAACAGTGGTTGGAAAACCACGAATTCGAGATAGAAAATTTTATTTCAATTAATTTTTATAATTTATCAAGTGATTAGATGCATGTGTTAGAGTATCGATGGAAAATTTTATAGATAGCATGCTTAATTTACCTACTAGGGCTTAATTGCAAAAGTTGATAAATATGAGTTTTAGATGCTAAAGGATTAAATTGAAGAGTATAATTGGAGTAGAGGTCCTTTTAGACCATTAGGTTTTCATAGACAAAAATGGACATACATAGATAAACATAACTAAAGTTTTAATGAAGGGTATTTTAGTCATTTGGTAATTAAAAGACTAAAAAAGGGAAAAAGATGGCAAAATGTGCTCATCTTCTTCATTAGGCTGAAATTTCAAGGGTTCTTCATAGCTAGGGTTTTGTCAAGCTTCCAAGCTTCATAGTAAGTGATTCCAAGCCCCGTTTTTAATGTTCTTTACGTTTTTGAAGTCTCAGTACTTGATTTAGCTTATTCTAGCAATAATTTAACCTAGGGTTCATATTTGGAAAAATACCCATAGGTGAAATGTGTTTATTTTGATGTTTTATGGTAGATATAAAGCTTGAAATTATGTTAAACGACTTGAGCTAAGCGATTTTAAGCGAAAACGAGTAAAACAACATAATCGGTAAAAATACCTAATGGTCATAAGTACATGTTAGAGTGGGAATTTGATGTTTCCATAGGTAAATGAATGATTAAAATGTCACAAAACATAAGAATTAAGGATAAAGTTTCATTTCCGAGCCTTAGGGAAAAAGTGTAAATATGCAAAAGTTTAGAGGTAAAATTGTAATTTTTCCAAAGTTAGAGTTAAGGACCGCTTTGATAAATGTGAATATTAAATAAGTTAAATTTTCTATTATAGATCAAGAAGAACGAAATTTGGGGTTAGACCGAGGAAAGAAAAAGGTTGAGGACTCAATCAAAATATTTGATCGTATTTTGTATCGAGGTAAGTTTGCGGTAAATAAATGCAATGTTTTATTATTTATAGTTAATAATGTTATTTTTCAGCATCTATATATTTATTTTGTAAATTTATTCCTTGATGATTCAAGCAAGAATTGACGGAGAAATGATACTTAAAAGTCCCGGTTGAACTTTAGGAATGTGTAGGATACAAATATCATGACATTAGGGTTTAAGGATACCAAGTAAGATCATGCCAAGGCATGGCATTGGTAAGTTTTTCAAGGCAAGGAAATCATGTAAGACCATGTCGAGACATGGCATTGATAAATTACGATAAGGCAAAGATCCTATGTAAGACCATGCCAAGGTATGGCAATAGTGAGTTCATAAAGCAAGGATACCACGTAAGACCATGTCAAGACATGGCAATGGTAAGTTTAAATAGGAAAGGTACCCGTGTATCCTTAGTATTTCAAGTGGTTCAACTGAAAATTTAAAGAGTGTACCAAAGGGAAGGTAAGATAAGTCCATGTTCGAAAGGTTCAGGTTATCTTGATAATTCATTTAGAATGTTGTTATTTATTTATATGCAAACTTACTAAGCTTTATGCTTACTCCCTTTCTTTTCTCTCTTTTTTTTATAGTATCACAAAGCCAACTCGAAAAATCGTAAGGACCTCGGAGATCGCCTCAGACTATCAACGAGCTATCTCGAGATTTTGTGACTAGAAATACTTTAAGTTATGGCATGTATAGGGACTTGGCTATTTTGTGTGTATGTCCTTATGATATGATTAAAGAATGGCATGTGAATACTTGGTAATGATTAGCTTATGATACAGCTAAATAAGAACATGTTTTGGTATTATGTATGCCTAAATGAGGTTTGATGCAAAAAACTTATGAAGGAGTAAGAGTTGGCCATGGAACAGTTACGAAATAGCAGCAGTGATGTGGATTTGAAAATTTACTAATAATTGTATAAATGGAATTAAATGGTGAAAAAGATATAGAATTAAAGCTTATTGAGTTTATTTTCATAGGAAAGAAACAGAGCAAGCAAAGGAGTCTATATTCTAAGATATTTAAATTTCTGTAAGATTGGTTCAGAGTGACTTTGTGATCCCCTGTTCCAACTTTGGAAAATCACTAGGAATTTTAAAAAAAATAATTATACGTCATAGCTTATATTTATAGATTCCTTAGTGAGTCTATTTTCATTAGAAATAAACGAAAATATTGTCCGAATTCTGTATAATGAGATAATTGATTTTTAGTGAAGAGAGGTCAGGTCCGCTGAACTGCAAAACAGGGGAACCTTTAATGAATAAACTGTACTAATTGCCAAAGCCAAAAATTCTGGAAAAATTATGGCAAGAATATATATGAGTCTAGTTTCAGGAAAATTTACGCATTTAAATTTCAAGTTTCGTAACTCGAGTTATAATTAATTTAGTGACTATTACGCAGATGGACAATTTTATTATGAATAGTGAAATAAATTGTTTTGATTTGTGTAAGTAATCGAAAAAATTTTAATGTTCCCAGTTTGGTCCCGAACCATTCCAATTGCACGTTTTAGGGCCTCGAGGGCCCTTTTAGGGATTTATTGGAGCAAATTAATATTTTTTTCTAAAAAACGAAATTTTTTTATGCCCCGAATAGGTAAGATAAGTCTGGTAATGTCTCGTGCTCGACTCCGGCAATGGTCTCGAGTAAGGGGTGTTACAAGTTCTTTGGATGGGTCCCACATATGACTAATGTTATACTGCTTTGCCCAGCAAATTGATATCTTAATGGTTTCAGTAAAGCTCCATGAAAGGCCTTGGAAGACAAATAAATTCCTATTCTTCCATAGGCGCCACGCTATCAAACCAAAAAGAGTGGCTGAGAGAACCCTAACCCTTGGCAACCCCTCATACTTTCCTCGATTTGACCCAATCCAATCTAAGATACTCTTTTAAAAGAGTTGAGGTTGGTGACTAGTAGGTACAAGGTTTAGCCAAACATCATTGACGGTCCGACAATCCCTAAGGACATGTAGAATATCTTCTATATTATGATAACAGACTAGACAAGATGTGTTTTGCCCTAAACCTCTTCGCACACGCTCAAGGTTAGTGAGTAGTTGTTGCTTGCATACCAGCCATAAGAAAAAAACTAATTTTTTTAAAAAATTACAAATACACAGACAAAATCACTACATTAAGGGCACTAAGATCTCAACAATACGTTCTTTAATGTACATATGCCATTTAGCATATCTCAACATATTGTCTACACATCATATTCATAAATATATATTCATTTGGCATCCAATCACTTTTTTTTTTTTTGTAATGTTTAACTATTTTACTCTTATGTTCAATATGGAAGTCACAATATGAACATTTATGGCTTATTCCACTAATTTCATATATGTTCTACACTTTAGCATACGAATCGTAAAAGTTCCATGAGTTTCCATTCATTCCATTTTAGCAATTTGTCATTCTATTATATGTAGGAGTGAGCGTTCGGTCGAATCAAATCGAATCGAATGAAAAAATTTCGAGTTAATTGAGTTGACGAATCATATTTTATCATCCTAATTTGATTTGAAATTTTCTCCAATCGAGTCGAGTGAGATGGAATTCGAATCGAATCGAATATATTTGTTCAAGTTAAATTTTAAAAAATAATTTTGGGTCCTTGTAACCACTGCCACCTATCATAATAAAATTTGTCCACCTTAATCAAATTTTTTAACTTCTATCACCTCATAATTTATTTATTAATCTTTTATATACGGGTTGCTTAATTGTTTCAATTATCTTGATTCTTATCACTATGTATTTAAGAATTAAAAAATATATTAAATGTAAAATGTGATTTTTTAATAAAAGTTATTTTAAATATAAAATGTGAAATTGATACCAATATAAAATTTTAGCACGAATGTTTTATGGCATAATTAATAATCCAATTTTAATATAAATATTCAATATGACTAAAAATTCAATAATATAAATAATATAAAATGTGAAATTTAATTGAATACTATAAATAGTATATATAAATAGTAATTATTACTATTTATTTTAGTGATATTTTTGGATAATTTTGATTTTTATTTGAGAGTAAAGGGTAAGAAGTAAAAGTTTAGGAGGAAAATAAAAAGTTTTGAGGAATAAAAGTTTGAGGAAAAGTAAATGGGGGCTAAAATTTTGGAGGGAAAATATTAAAAAAAATTTGGAGGGGTGATGGGTTTGGGGTAGATGGGAGGTGGGATGGGAAGGGAGCAAAAGTTTTAGGGGGAAAGTGAGAGGGAGTAAAAATTTTAGGCAAAAATAAAAAGTTTTGAGGGTTTTTTGGAGTAAAATTTTGAGAAAAAGTAAATGAGAGAGTAAAATTTTGGTAAGAAATGGATTTTGGGTAGATTGGGGGGTTGGGATGGGAGGGGAGTAAAAGTTTTGGGGGGAAAGTGGGAATGAGTAAAAGTTTTGAGAGAAAAGTCAAAAAGTTTGAGAGTTTGGGGTAAAAATGTAAAATTTTATAGTTTGATATTCGAATTATTCGAATTGTTCGAGTTATTCGAATTCGAAAACTCAACTCGATTCAAACTCGAAATTTGAAAAAAATTCGAGTTGACTCGAATAACTCGATTCGTTTAACTCGAAATGAGTTTTTTTCGATTTTTTTGAGTCGAATCGAATTTTGCTCACCCCTAATTATATGTTTCACACAATATTTCATTTCCAACTTTTTATTATTGTATTTCTCAACACATTGTTATCCATTCTTCACATTTGTACACCAATTCATTTAATGATTCATTTGATGCCATAATTAACTCTTTTATTCACAAATTAATCAACATCCTTTAAAGTTTCTATTTTCCACCATTTAAGTCAATTTTTCATTTCAATGTTCATCAAAGTACCATAAAACACAATCTTTCACATTTTAGTGTAAGGCCATGTCACATTCTTGTTTATCTATACTTTCATTTTCATTAAACTAATTTCCCTTACTTATGAACATTAACATTTAATAACATATTACCATTTAGTCATTTAAACTTTAAGATTTATCAATTTAAATCTAACAAAGGATGGTTCCTTGAGAACTTACATTCCTTTTAATGAATAATCCACTAAGCTCTCTACTTTCACTAATCTAAGTATTCTATTTGCTCAAAGCTCCATCACTTACTTGTCAACTCTTCATCAATAACAACACTTATAACACATAATACTAAAATCATATTCATGAAAAACTAATGTAAAATAACCTTGAATAGTTACATTAGAGATGATAAAAAATTTACTACCATGCATTGTTCTTTACTTTCTTACTCTAACCCAAGTTTTCTCTCTCTAGCTCATGAAAACCCATGCTTTCCATAAAGAAGAAAATGATGGAACTAAGCGTAAAAATATGTTTTCTTCAAGGGACTAGCAAGAAAATAGCTTTGATAATGAAGAACTCTTGATGAAAAGTGAGGAAAGATAAGAAAATGAGTAGAGAAAGGTTTTCTTTCCTTCAATGGGAGGGACGACACAACAGGGAAAGATGAAAGCTTTTTAATATTCTCTTTCTTTTATTCCAAAAAAAAATTCAAGTCAAAGTCAAATAAAATTCAAATGTGTGGCCTATCTTTTTCTATGCTTTAAAAATTCTAATTCTGTGGCCATCAATAAGTCTCATCTCTACACAAACAAAATAAATTCTAAAGTTTTGAATATAATATTCAAGAAAGGTCCACAATATCTTTTAATAGAGAATTTACACTTTTAACCCTTTTTTTCTTATCACTTCACTATATTATACCAAATATGCAGCTTAACGCTTTTTTTTTGTTGAAAAAATAAAGAGACAAAGCAAAAAACTTAGACCCTCAAATGAGGATCTTCAAACAATCTTAAACCAAGGCTCTTAGTATGAACTGACTTAGCCAGACTATCAGCAATTAAGTTTTCCTCCCGAGGAATATACTGAATTTTCCACTGCTCCATCTTTCTCAAGATAAGATGAATTTTTCTAACCAAGGTAGAGCTAGAGTTATCCGAAAAGCCCTCCAAGATGACATTAATAGTTTCAATACTATCAGTTTGGATTAGGATTTTCCCAAAGCGTCTATCTAAAATAAGGTTCAACCTATCTAGTATTCCCTAAAGCTCTACCTCCAAAACGGTGCAATTGCCCAAATATTTGGCGAATCCAATGATCCATTCACCATTATGATCTCTCACACAGCCACCATCAGTAGCCAAATCTTCATCAAACTTCACTGGACCATCTGTGCTCAAACTCACCCAGCTATTAGGTAAAGGCCAATTATGAAGATGACTTCGTGCTTTATGAGATGAAATCACTGAAATAGAGGAATATTGTCTCACCCAGCTATAAGAGATTTTAATAATTTCATCAGCACTCCATGTAAGACCTTGGAAAATGAACAGGTTTCGATTTTCCCAAATATGCCACACGATAATCCCAAAGAGACATGGGCAATCGATTCCACCCTAAGAAGAATAATGGCTCTGAAGATTGTTCTTCATCCAGTCGAGAAGAGATCCAGAATAGAAAACAAAAAGATCTTGCTCTGGAATAAGCTTGTCCTAAATACCTCTGGTAATATTGCAATATCTGAGTATATGCAAAACATCTTCATAATCATGTCCACAAAGGCCACATGCACTGCTACTCTCAAAGCCTCGTCTTACCCTCTCAGCATTTGCTAAGAGACGTTGTTTAAGAGCCAACCAGATGAAAAAAAATAAATCCGATGAGGGTCATGAAACGTCCATGGTATTTCCCAAAACCGCTCTTTCAAGTTGAAAGTGCCTTCACGAATATTCTCATAAGCACTTTTAAGAGAGAAAGAGCCAGTCAAGGTAGCTCCCCAAATAATCCGATTAAGACCTGATGAAGGATGAGGCGGTGAAACCCTTATTATTTTGTTGATAATCTCTTCAAGAACCGAAGGTCTAAAAAGATCCATCTTCCAATAGCCATCACCTGCAACCATACTATTAAGAGAACAATCTAGAAAAGGTTTAGCAGAATAAGTGATATACTTAAATAAGGGACCACAATTGGAAATCCAAAGGTCATGCCAGCACATGATGTTATTACCATCTCCGATAGACCAGATTAAATTCTCATGAATGAAGGGCCACACCTTAGAGATGGATCTCCATAAAAAGGAACACTGACTCATTAATAAGTCATCTAGTAAACCGCTAGGGATCTTGTATTTTGACCGAAGTAACTGAACCCAGAGGGCATTAATATTAGAAATGATGTTGAAACTGACCTTCATCATGAAAGAGGTATTGTGGTCCTTCAGCTGTCTGAGACCAAGACCTCTGTGAGATTTAGGTTAGCAACCGAATCCCAACTAACCAAGGTCGTCTTTGTGCTACCATTATGAACTCCCCAGATAAATTTTCGAACTATGCACTCGATCTCATCACAGGCACCTTTAGGAACCATCATTATTTGCATGGAGTAACTTGGAATCGAGAGGAGAATAGATTGCGCCAAAGTAACCCTTACAGCTAAAGAAAGCTGACTGGTATTCCAACTAGACAGTTTATTATGCACCTTTTCCACCACAAAATTCAAAGTACTGGTGGTGACTTTGTCATGAAATAGTGGAATTCCAAGGTAATGACCCAAATTAGTAACTTTTTGAAAACCAAAGAAATTACTAATAAGCTCCCCTAAATTATCATCTACACCTTTTGAGAAAAAAAATATTAGTCTTCCGTGAATTAATCTGATGAACCGAATAATCACAAAACTTATCTAAAATACTTTTAATGACTCGGGCTTGATTTTCATCAGCATGACCAAAAATAATCAAGTCATGGGCAAAAAAAAAGATGAGATAACGGTGGGCTATCACGGGATAGCCTAATAGGAGACTAATTACCCACATCAGTAGCTTTACAGATACTATGACCTAACCACTCCATACAAAGAATAAACAGATAGGGAGATAAATGACATATCTGACAAATATCCCTAGCTGGTCAAAATTTCTAGGTAGGGATACCATTCCAAAGGACCTGCATGGTGGAACTAGAAAAGCAGGAATACTTGCAGTTTGGAGTGACGCCTCAATGAAATCCCGTCGAACTCGACCAAAGGCCTTCTCCAGGTTGATTTTAATGGCCATCCATTTCCTGTTTTTCTGCGTACCTCTCATAGAGTAAATAACCTCTTGAGCAATGATAATGTTATCAGTGATATTTCGTCCTGCAATAAAACCAACTTGCTCGGGAGTTAAGAGCCTCAGAAAAACCATTTTAAAATGGTTGGAAATGATCTTCATGACCAGCTTATAAAGAACAGAGCATAAGTTAATTGGCCAAAACTGAGAGAAATCTTCAGGATTTTGAGTTTTAAGGATGAGCACAATAAGAGAATTATTTAATTCTGAATCAATGCTTTTCTCTTCAAAGATCTATTTAACCCAATTACAGACTGAGGTACCAACATGATCTCATTGGCTTTGATAAAACAAGGCATGGAAACTATCACTCCCTAGAGCCTTTAGGGGTGCCATATCAAAAAGAGCGGCTTTTATTTCCTCGTCTGACACTTGTATGTTAAGAATATTAAAATCCTCATCTTTAAGACATCGAAAATCAATAGAAGGGAAAACTCTTCTTGGCCCAAGATGCTCGCCATACAGATTAGAGAAAAAATTAACCGCCTCAAGCTTAGTTGATCATCGTCCATAATCCACTCCCCTAAACCATTTTTCAAAGCAGTAATTCTATTCTGTTTATGTCTTCTCAGCGTGCGTGAGTGAAAGAATTTTGTGTTACGATCCCCTAAAACCAACCAATAACAACGAGCTTTTTGACACCAAAGGATCTCTTCGTGGTGAAGCACATTCTCCAATTCCGCTTTCACATCCATCTCGACCTGCTTAAGAAATTTCAAGTTATTTCTATCTCGTTCCATCTCAATATGTTCCAGCTTATGAGACAAAAATTTTTTATGAGTGAAAATATGACCATAAACCTCTCTATTCCAAATCTTAACTTAATCAGTGAACTTAGAGTGAATGGACAAAATGCTAGTAGACATCCTCCAATTTTCTTTAACAAAGTCTGAAAAGGATGGATGTTCGATCCAACTGGCTAAAAATCTGAACGGGCGCCCTTGTAAAGAATAAGCCTCAGGAAAAATAGATAATTTAAGAGACATGTGGTCAGATTTGAGCCGTGGTAAATAGGTTACCATTGAATTCAGAAAATAAGTGATCCAAGCTGTATTGCAAATAGCCCTATCCAACAGCTGAACAATCCCCCCTTTTTGCCAAGTGAACTGCGATCCCCGAAAACCTAAATCATGAAGTTGGGCAGAATCCATAAAATTACCAAAGAAAGGACACATTTTCCCTAGAACTGACCCTCCTTTTTTCTCACTAGATGACAGTATGGCATTAAAGTCACCAATCGCTACCCACGGGGACCCATCAAATGGAATAGAACTTCACAAATTCTCCCAAAGGTGTTTCCTTTTCTGACTATTAGGACTACCATACACAAAGGAGACTATAAAAGGCTGCCGAAAATAACTTTGGCTAAGACAAATTGGGGATGACTTTGAAGTACCTCCATACTAACTGAATCCTTCCACCCGATCCAAATACCTCCTAAAAAGCCAACTGTTTCCACATGATGAGAATTATGAAAACTGAGCTTGGCAATAACCAAGTCTGCCTTCTCCCTAATGATCCTAGTTTCTAAGAGACTGATCAAATATGGTCTGTGTTCTCGGTTATATTCTCGGAAGACTCTAACAAATTTAGAACTTGCACATCCTTGGCAATTCCAAGAAAAGATAGTAAAATTCATAAATAAAATAAATATGAGAAAAAGACTAACCTCGTAAAGGATATCAAAAGCTCAGGCACTGCTAGATTTAGCGTCTGATTTTTCTGTAGAAATACCGGCTTACGTACTAATGAGCTCTGCCATGGAATTCATAGCTTTAAGGAGGGAGACTCATGAGCTACTGGTCGGTTTGAATTTTCCCCCACGCCCACGAATAGATTTAAATAAAGATTTCCCACTAAGTCCTTTTACTTTTCTACTCTCAGCACCTTGCCCTTTAGGAATATTTGAAGAGTTCCCACACGCCTTTGTTTTGGATTTATTGTCCAAATTCTCTTGAAAAGTAACAATAGTATGCTTTTGGGAGGTCAAGAGCATTAGAAATAAGACCTAGTTTAGCCTCAGGATGCTTTTCAAAAGTGGGATTCGAATATAAAGAGGTAGCCTTATTGTTTGAAAAGGAAATAGGAATTATTGAGCCCTTTTTGCTAATATCTGCTGCACCCTTTAGGCCCAAATTAATTGGATTAAAAATCTATCCCGCAACTTTCTTTGATCCAGGATGATCTATCGAGGCCCCAATATTCGTTTGAGGAAGGCCTGAAGTCGAATGTGGCCCAAATTTTCGGTGGTCGCTTTATTAACCTGCGGCGACAAATGGGCTGATGAACCCAACTCATGCCCTGCATTACTATCCCCTAAAGATCCAGGGTTAAAGTTTGGCACACAGTCATCAGTACCGCTCGATAACTCCAGATGACGCCTCTAATTCTTGAGTTAAAGATTCATGAGCCAGTGTAGATAACTTCTCAAATCTGGAACCTGCCGAATTACCATCCGAAATTTTTGCTTTTTGTCCTCTAATCCCTTCTTGTTTGCGTCGAGATTTACGCTCAACCACCATCCACGGGCCAAAGGCTTCTCCCACCATCGGCAAAGCATCCATCTTCATCACCGGAGCTGTTTTACTATTCAAAGGGCTCTTAGGGATTTCAATGCCGCCGTGACCGCTCCAATCTGTCAAAGAAGATGGACATAAATCTTTGAGGTGTCCATATTTTCCACATGAGAAACATACCTCGGGTAGAACCTCGAATTCCACACGTTGGAGACGGCTATTAATGAGTACTTGAAAGGTAAGTGGTTTTTCTAAGTCGATAAAAATGGCCATTCAGGCGAATTGACCCCTTTCCCGGTTATCTATTTTAATATCCAATTTAATCACTTCTCCAATCAAACTTCCAATTTCCTATAGAATATTTTTCTAATATAGGAATCTTGGTAGACCCAGAAAGCAGATCCAAGCTAACACACCACAGGGAAATGGTCTTGACGGGTCAAAATCCATTGTCCACGGTTGGACTGTGAGGTAGTGTCCAAACACTATCCAGGGACCTTGTGTCAATGCCGCATCATAGGCAACCTTACACTGGAAACGAACAAGGTAATATCCATTACCAACATCCATTAGACGAAAGGATTGTGTAGGCTTTCAGAGACTATTGATACGGTTAAACAGAGCCCCATAGCCTATATTATGTCCAAGCAACTTGACCACCACGGTGAGTTCCATTCCTTTGACTAAGATTTTGGTAATGCGATTCGAGAAGTCAATGGTAGGAATACCATTAAGGCTAGATCTACGAATGTCCTCTTCTTCAAACTCTAAATCAAGATTAGCAGCACCATCCAGAGAGTTAGAAGCCAATCCACTTAAGAGTTTATCTTTCCATGAAACTCCGCTTGCCGGAGACGAGTCCACCACCATATTTGCTTGAGATTCATCACTTCCATCTTTAAAGCAAACTTTTTTGGTATTGCGATCAGCGGTGGAGTCTTCTCCCTCACCAATCCGATCATCAGACAAAATTTCAGTGTCGTTCATCGGAAAAAATTCTAAGTAATTTTTTAATACACTTTTTGTTTATCATATAAGTAAACTACTTGTGAGAAAGCAACCAAAGACAGTTTTGTTGCTAAGTACATAGCTATTTGACCCGACTATAGCTGCATTAAAAGGGAATAATATTGAAATACAGCTTCTTGAAAAAGTATTGTTGATCTTGATATTATTTGCAATAACTAATAATAGCTTTTATGCAAAATCTCAATCATAATCTAATTGGTATTATTTGATATTGTATTTAATACATCTTAACACTTTAATTCTTCTCATAACACATAAAATCCATAATGCTACCCAACTAAGTAAAATTGGATTTTAATTCTTTCTTAACCAAAATGGAAAATTTATAATTTGGCCCTTGTAAATTTCATTTTATTTAATTTAGTCCAAACTTGCCCTTCTTAATACAATAACATATCCTATGTCAACTTAATATTAAAAATAATTATCAATCCATAATTTATCAAATTGGTCACTTTACACTTTAGTCCTCATACTTTTCCAATTTTTGATTTAATTTTTTCCACATTTTAACATCCATAATTTTTCTTCATTAAATTCTGACTTCAAATTAATTTAATTTCTTAAAATTCCTTTTATTAGTCTCATCTTTGAATTTCTTTATAATTTTAATGTAGTAGTTCTTGAAAAAATGCCACTAATTGTACTAAATTTTTTTTGGAGTGTTACATTAGTAAACTCTAATAATATAAGACTCAAACACTCGGAACACCCACTCAAACTCCTCACATATTGCACTAGACGTGCATTCACCCTAACACCATTCATATTTATGTAATGGGCCCAAATAGTGCAACTAAGTGTTGTGCCAAATAGGCACCATATCATATCATTGTTCTGTATCATATCGTTGTTTCAAAGCATGTAATCTTATCCTTATTAGCATGACAACCATATCCTAAATATTTTACTAAGTTTACAAGGGCAAGACTTTTATCAAATATTTATTTTATGTTAAAAATAAGTTTAGAAAACATGTTTGTTAGCACAACAGAAATTTAATATTTTCTAAAATTCGAACCATTTGTGTTATTTTTACCAATAAAATTTATCAAATTAGTACTGATGCTTTTCACTTAGTGGGACTTATTGATTCTTGGCTTTCAATTAAAACGATTGTCTCCGCTATTCTTGAACCCTTAGTTTGCTTAAAGCGCGAGCTCTAATTCACGATACTATCACAAAAGGAAAACTATAACTTTCCAGTGAGAAAGTTAGATTCTCTATGTGTAAGAAATCAAAATCAAGTTCTCACGAAAAATAGAAATTATTTGGGAAAAATAAATGTTACTAATTTTCAGCAAAGTAACTATGGTTAGAGTTTTGTGTATTTTGACTTAATCCATAGTTTCTATTTATAGGAAAAAAATCATAAGAGTTCTACTTGAATAAGAAGAGAGAAAATAATAATATTTAATAAAAAAATATTGAGTCTCTTTGAGACATCACATGGTGGGAGACACATACTAGGAATATCCTATTGTGCCACCCACCCTAATACAAGTGGGTTTTTATTGGATCTTTAATGTATTAGATATCATTATATGGGTAATCCGGTCTTTAAACCAATTTATATAATTTATTCAACCAAATAATTATTTTTCTATTCCAAAATTTATTTATTTAATTAATTAAAATGAATTTAATCGATTATTTTCTCAACCCAATTCTAATCTCGTTAAAATTATGACGACTTTATCATACTAGGATCCATGAGTAAATAAATTTAATTGTCTCGTTCTGTAAAAATATGGTGATTACTTAATTTAATTTTCACTTTGAATTTTAATTATTTAATTATAATCAATTAAATATTTGTACGCCATCTCTTATCACTTGCGAGAAATTGCATTACTATATATAGTAATACATGCAATGTATTTCTCTTTTTCGCTGTTTTCATTCATTCAACGTATCGATTCTAGATACAATCTATAAAGGGTTGCATTGAGCTAGCAGAGGGACTTATATACCATTACGAAAGTGACTTATAAATTTGCTCGTCCAATGATCTTGTCATTAATATACTACCCTCATAGGATATGCTTTATCCCTTTAGGTTAAATTTGTTCATCCAATATGATTATATTTTATTTTATGGTAACCACTGCATCTTCTATCATGGAAAAATATATTACTAACATATGATAATAAAACCATTCATTCTAAACAAATGACTCGTACACATATGCCTTTTTTCACGAGCCATGCAATGTGATGAGAGGATATTTATTCATCTTGATTATACTATGAGTTTCACTATTGTAGGCAAAGTTATGCCATCCAAAAACTGAAGTACCGAGGTAGTAAAATTACAAAGCTTAGCAGTGACTTGATACCTTGATATCTTGATAAGGTTAGTAATCACTTATGAAGCTTAGTAGTAAGTTGTTACCCGTATAAAAAGTAACTTAGGTGTCAAGGTTTTTATTGTACTATAGCTGAGTATTGGCACCTAAGATAGGGGTATCAATATTTCAAATTTAGTATCTGAATGAATACTTGAGAGCAGTACGGTATCGATCATAGGATTTTGATATTGGCACCTTGACTTTAAGTATTGATATCTTGATAAGGGGATAGCAGTACCCCAAAATTAATAGCTAATTAAAGTTCTTAAAAGATTTAATATTGATATTTGATATTTTCAATATTAAAATAAACAAAATAATAAATATTTATATTGAAACAACATCTTTTATACTTTTAAATTTGTAAGAGTATTTTCCAATATTAAAATTTTGATGGAATGTGATTCAAACGTGATTGCTAAAAGTTTGATTATCACAAAATAATAATTACAACATTTATTATACTTGAAAAAGTACTTTTGATATATTTACTTCACCAAACACTTTATTAATTTTAGCATTTATTATAAACAAACATGCAATTTAATATGCTTGTTTTAGATAATATTAATATATTTATTTGAAATAAAATAAACTTTATCTCAAAATTAATATATGATTAGATTTAAAATTGAATAAATTTTATGACTTTGAAGTTAGAAAAATATTATATACCAAATGCAAATGTAAACTTTTCAATTTCATAAATTATTTAAGGAATAAAGGTTATTTTCCACTCTCCAATGTTTAGAATGCTAAATGTAATCATGATTTTTTTCTTAGAATAGAGTTATGTGATTGGTAGAAAATACAAAGAAAACCCTTTTGATTTGATGCACTTCAATTGATTCTATTGTTTATTGCAATATCATCTCTTCATAGTAGTTTCTTTTTATTTTTGGTAAAAATCAATACTTACTCTTAACCTCTATGTTTTGGTTTCATGTTGCTACTTATAATTATATTCTATTCCACATTTCGGTTTTTAGTTACTAGTGTTTTAAAAAATTATGAAATTTAAATTTTATTAATTAATAATTATTTTTAAAATATTGTCAATAATAGGATTCAGAGGTTTGTAATGAATCCTAAATAGTCTATCATTTAAAAACAAAATAAATTTTAACTAAATTAGATATTAAATTAATATAATTATTCTGTCCACATTAATAATAAAAATTCCACAAATTGACTTAAGATAATGTAGAGTATTATTTAATTATTTTATTGTTTTTTGCTATATAGGATAACAACGAAAAATTGTTTTATACACCCTTTTATCACATCACTTATAGGTCCAGTAGCAATGGTAGGAGAGTTTCTCCTTTTAATTTAAAATAATTATTTTAACTACTTTTTCCTTAATTGATAAATTGTGAATTCTAAATCTATTTTTGAGTTAGAAAAATAAAATAAAAAACAATTAAGTAGTAAATATTTGAACTTAAGTTTTTTAATTTCTTAAGTGAAATTTTAGTTTAGATGAATTGAGGTGACCAAAAAATAAGTTGAAAAATATAAGTTATTGACAACGAAAATAATTTGAACAAATAAATTTTTGCATATAGAATAAAAAATTTAAAAAGAAAAGAAAAGATAATATTTATATTTATATTTATAAATAGTTTAAGAAACACAATGTTAAATATGATTCTCTTTCCCTTCCCTACCTTGTATTTTTTCTTTTGCCCTTCACCGAAATCACCCAAAATGTGAAAAACTTGGCATTCAATAATAAAACATTTGATGTGTAATGAGATCCAGGTGGACAAATAATGTTCAACCATAGCTATACGGATGCAATAAAAGGATGGAAGCTTAATTTAATCTTTTATACCATTTAACCAATAATAAATGAAAAACAATAAAACTAACTAAGTGGGGAAAGAAATGAGAAGCACTACTGGTTTGGGAAAGATCTAAAGGCAAAAAGTGTTGCTACAAATACATTAGCACCACTACCTTCTTCTTTTTTGCCGTCTCCTACTTACAGCTCTTCACTCTGCAACTGCAACACAAAGAGCTTTTTAACTACAAAAATGGTACTCAGCAGGTCAGATCGGACAAAAGATGAAAATATCACTCCCATTTTTCTACACTAAATGGATGACATGATGTTAGCTTTCACTGCTTCAAACTTCAGACCCTGAAATGGACATGATAATTTTGTAGCCCAAAATAGACATGATGTCAGCTTGACTGTTCGAAACTTGTAGTAGTCGGCAGAAGGCTTGATTTCGGGGTAGCATTCACAGGCTGCTTCGTGGACTTGTGCCTGTCGTCACCTGGCTGCAAAGATGACTTCTCTGGACGGAAATGAGCAGCATCCAACTCCGTTTCAGGCTTCCTTTTTACCTTTTTCTTTGGAAGCAAGCTATCTGCTACTTTTATTTCCTCCATGGCATTGCTTGAAATGCCCTTTAATTTCTCCTGTTTTACCCTGTCCAAACTGGAACCATTTGTAGAGGGACCGGGGATTTGGACGGCAGCGGCTGTTGTGCTTGATGTTAATTTATTAGTTGAAGGTAAAACCTGACTAGCAGAATCAGTAGCCAACCTCTCTCGAGTATGCTGTGGCTGAGCACTCAATGCAGACTCCACTCGAACACTCTCCTCCAATCCCGGTGCCATTATTTTTTTCCTCTTGACTTTCTCTTGTTCCTTGATAGAAAGACAAAAATGAACACAATAAGCAAACAGCAACGGACAAATCATAGAAAATAAGCATCTTTGTCTACAGAGAAATGGCAAGTCCATCATCTCATCTCATTACCAACAAGCAATAAATTTGAATACATTGTAAAGAATAGAGAACATGGGCCATAAAAACACCCAGCATCCACCAAATACTGGTCTGAGACCCTAAAGATAAAAAAAAGACAGGCTAGGTTGCCTAACGTGTTTAGAAAATAAAGATTTTTGGTTTCCAAGCCCAACGAAACCTCAAATACTGTGGATTAGATCCAGTCTGTATAAGCCATACGGATTAATTTGAAAACATAGACATGCCAATAAATAAAATAAATACACCTGACACAAGAACCAAAAATGGGAAAGCGATTTTACATACCTTACATCTATTGTACCTTGCTTTTCGTCTTTCCTTTTCCCTACAAATTGCACGTTTGATCTCATGGTTGTCCATCATACCATTTGGCCACAGCTGTGCAAGCTGCTCACATATTAGCTCCAAATGTAAGATAACGATGTAACATAGAAAATAGAACCATGCTTAAGCATTAACAACAATGAATCAATAGTTTCATCACCAATGAATTAATACAGAAGGAATATGTCCAAGACAAAGAAAAAGAGATCTGATAAAGGTAACATCAGAAAATGAGCTCAAGAAGAAACATGAAAAGATGATTCAAATTATTTGAAAAGGAACAACAATGAAATGCAGGACAAACTCTATGGATTTTTGCTGAGAAACAAGAAGTGTTAAGGTTTTTTTCAGTCATAAGAAGAGAAGATGCACTTAAAGAGGAAGAGAATGCAAAGAGAGTACATAAAAGTGAGACACAACAATCTTATGCACACTTCTCCTCTAAAACCAAAAGGCGAGAGAGTGATACTATCAAAAGATAAGTGAAAACAGTAACTGCAGAAACATATTTGCCACCCTCATAGATGCCTAATGCCAGCTATATAAAGAAATTCATTATGACTATGATAACTTCAGGAGTAGAGAGAGAAGCAATAAGTCAACCTCCACATAAAGCTTTCGAATTTGAGGACCTGCATCTTCATCCAATCCCTGCAATAAATAAACAATAAAACTTAAGATTCATTAAGTAGAGAAATTTCCCAAAACAGAGCTGAAAATTTTCAAAGGTTAGGACATATGGTTACATCAACATAGAGGTCATAAAGGTCACAAATCTTGTTCTCCAACGATGCATCCATGCCAAATTTCCTTCTATTAACTCTTTCTTCAGAACCAGTTCCTTGAAAATCATCAGAAGCTCCAGGTGGAGGCTCTAATATCTGAAAAACAGTTATGAACTTTTTTATCAAGAGCAGCAAAATTCTAACTTTAGTTGATAATAAAAGGGTAACTATGAACAAGATCAAAGATCATTGATCTTATATAGCAGGATCAAAAAAAAAAAAAGAAAAAAAAAAGGGAGAAAACAGTCATGGCATCTGCAATGACAGTATTTAAACTAAACAATCCACATGAAAATAAAAAGGGATACAAGATGAAGTACAATAGCATGGGACGAGAAGGTGAGAAAAGGCATAAGAATGGAGGGGGATGGAAGAGTAAATAAACCTTTGTCTCAAAAGAAGGAATTCTTGTCTTTATCATCTCAATGACTTCCTTCTTTATCTGTTGAAATCTAGCATCTTTTTCTTGCTTTGCCGAGACACCCATATTAATCATGACTTTGAGGTTCCTCTGCACCCAAAATATTGTCTCAATATTCATAGATATGTAATCTACACAGATGATACAAATTGATACTCAGTATTGAAAAGGATCATTTAAGAGCAAACAAGAAGGTTTAGTCTTTCATAAAAGCAAAAAATAGTAATGCACAAATTTTACATAGTTTTGTCATGCTCCATTAATTCTCTTGCCAGATCTGCAATTTAATAAGATGATAACTGATATAAAAGACAGGAGTTTCATCTAAAAGTCAAAAGACTTGGTCACATATTTGGCAGTAAACAAACAATCCTCAAAATCTGAAAAGCTTGATTGTATGATTCAAAACGCAATATATATGCACTAAATTACAGTAAAATGTGACCATAGTAGCAGTTACAACAGTTGCAAGTAATCAAACATAAGATGGAAACTTTCTTCATTGAAACAAAAGCTACATCACATGAACTACAAGCCCAAGGTCCATAAGTAGAAAAGGGAGAGTAGGCAGAAACTATATTTAGGCTTGGGAGTAATTAGCATGTTGACACGCAATCATAACAAGATATTATTCCAAGCCCTTTTCAAGCTTTGATTTAGTAAGTGTAAAGAGTTGGTAGGTATCCTACTCATTGATAAAAAAAGAAAGATACCTTAAGTGTTCTTAGTTGTATTAAATGACCAAGGATGCTCATGAGGCGATTTAGTAACTCCTTAGAAACTTTCCCCTGGCTGGCCTGCTACAAATATCAAATAGAAATGAAAAACTTCATTTTTTTTCAGCCGCAATCAAGCTATTTGGAAAAGACAGTTGGAAAATGAGTTATTTTACAGGACAAAAACTGCTCAAAACAGTCCCATACCGCCGCTAATCTAGCAACTTTAGCAAGCTTGACCTTTATTTCTCTAGGCAATCTCCTCTTAATACCCTGAGATGAAGCATCAGCTTCTTGATTTTCAACAGCAGGTGGCCTTGCTGTAATATATGGACAGGAGGAATAAGAACATTACTTTCAAAGGAATCATTTACAATTACAGAATTACATAATTACATTGCACAAGACACATATAAACTTACATTCTGCAACCAACTTCTCTAGCTCCCTAATGGCCTTTTCAAGAATGGAACTTTTGGGCCTAAGTGTAGAACCATCCTTTTTTGACATGTGAGAAGATTTCTGCATGATATATTACACATAAAATCAAAACCGGTATGATAACATTAATATCTAATGCAAAAATAATTTCTCACGTCTCTCTGATGAGCAATAGTTTGGAATATAGCAGAAACCTCTACTCTAATATCTTGCACTACAAGCGGATGCACACGCACTGACAAAGAAAGGTCTATGAGATCCTTGAACTTCGCAGTGTGTTTCCAGCAATCCGCATTTTGTTCAAATGAAATTTGAGGGACTATGATTTCCAAAACAGAGAGTGAAAAAAAGAGAGACTATAAAGATTAAAGCAGATCTGTTTCAATTCTATCTTTAATACTTAGCACCCTCTTTCAGTTAATAAGATGTCGTGTAAATGTATGTTCGAGCTTTTCTTATTGTATTAAACACACAAAGGTATTGAACTCCTACTGTTTCCAGATGTTGTAGGTTGTCACTAACAGAAGCCTGTGTTCGTGTCAAAACTCAAACTAGGGCATGTAGCTACTAGCTATTACTAATAAGAACAAACCAGCCAAAGTAAAACTGCGAAAAGGAGCAACTTGTCAAAAAATAAGTTGGGACAAAATGGTAACATACTGCAGTCTGCATAGCATGTTTGCCATCTGAAATATTAGCTTCTGGCAGTTCACGGATGCCATTTTTCTCTCTTGGTCGAAATGATTGTTCAAGCTCATCAGCATTGCTAATTCGTTTTCCATGTTGGGATTTGGATTGTGCATAAGCATTCTTATCATGGTATTTCTGCTGCAAAACATCAGAGGAACCAGTTGCATCTTTCAATTTATTACTGACAACATTTTTTGACTGCACAAATCCCATCTTTGACTTTTCAGTATCCTTCACATCTGCCAAGGGTACAGAAGTATCCCCATTCGGAACTTTCAAATATGCAGAAGAATCCAATGCTACTCTTGTCTCAGAAGATTTCTTCTTGGAAGGAACACCAGAAACTGATAATTGGTTCTGAGCTTTTACATCTCCATGTTGTTCACTTAATGTAGTCAAATTCTGAGCAGAATCAGAATTATTCTTCCCAAGAGATGGTTCAACCCTCCCAGCAGTCACCTTTACTGTCTTTACATGTTTATTTGGCACATGGCCATCATCACTCTCACTAGGAGGTTTTGAAGTATCTTTTCTTCGCCTTTTTTTTGGCTGCTGGTTAGGTATCGCAGGAGGTTCATTTCTTGAAAAAAAGAACAAAAAATAAAGAAGAAATTAGTTAAGCATAAATGGATGTAATCAACTAATGGTACTGCAACATGAAAAAGAAATATAAAATTAATATGATAAATCAAGAATACTAGCTTCATCTGCATTGCAATGAGACAAGAAACAAAAAATTTAAAATGATATAAGGTTACTTCTACAAGACAAGCAAGGGGTCGTTGACACCCATTACAGGACAAAGAATAAGTGTAGCAATGTTCATAATATTATCAGGAGTCAAAGTTGCATTGCATGCCTAACTATGGATCCCCTTTTGTTTTAGTCTTCAAGCTGAATTTGTCTCCATTTAAGAGAGAAAATAAATTCATTAATAACCTAGCTTTAACTGATAAGAAATGTATGGTTGCTTCTGGTATGTTATAGGATACATATGAATAGCCATAAGAAAAGAATTATTACTAAATCGTTCTCACCAACCAATGCAGAAGAAGAAGAAAGAATGGAGCAGAAGTCCAAAGAAACTCACACTCTTTCCAACTTTCCCCTATTAACAAAGAATCCATCATGTTTTATGGCTGAATTATCAACTTCAAAATACTCATCCTGCACAACAAGCAATGAAGCAACATAACAAAGCAGTAAAACTACAATGCACAGTCCTTGTTACAAGAAGAATAATCCTACTACCGCTGAGTAAAAACCAACATAGACTAAAAATAGAAGAAATAGATTTTAGAACTAACCAGCTCTGCATCATCAATAAAAGAATCTTCTGTATCATACTGATCATCATCCGGAGTTTCATCCAATTCTTCCTCATCACTGCTATCTCTACCCTGATAAAGAATTCCACTTCTCATTCATAAATGATGCAAAGGGCATCTCTTAATGCTAGTAAACACAATAATAAAACGTAGAAATACCATGTAAAGACGTTCAATCTTCTCAATAACAGCACTGAAACGATTTGGACCTGGTGCTTCATCTTTGGCTTCTTTTTCAGCAGCTTGTCCCTAAATATTGTCAAGCATGATTATGGCGGAGAAGTAATTAAAAAAACACGATTAGCAGAATTTCTTTCACTTTCCCACATTTGCTTGGCAGCCAAATAATAATAACACATTCAAATATACCAAAATATTCAAGCACGCTTTCTTAAACTAAACGCCGCCAAAACAACTAAGTTAAACATCATATGCGCATGCATGTATAAGAAAATTAAAGAAGTTACTAATGATTATTTAAAAAAAAAAAGAATGCAATTACAACTGAATAGGGATTGAAGAAGCGGGTCTTACTGGGGCGATGCGAGACTGGAGATTAGGGTGGGCATTAGGAGGCGGCTCAGGAGCCGGGACAGTCAAGACAGATGCAGCGGCAGAAGACCCATTGGCCCGGTTGGCGTCTTTAACAAGCTTCCTCCACGAAACATACGTGGTCTCACCAGGCCGGAGCTCAACGGTGAAAACTTGACGGTCACCGGACTTCATGACCTTGGGCGCAGCCAGTCTCGAGGACTCAGCAGTACCACCGGCAGCGCCACCAGTTTTATCGTCCATGAAGGAAGCAGGTTCAGGTCAGCCGATTGGGATTGCTAGGGTTAATTAAAAGGAAAGAACATAGAATAATCAGTGAAAGAAGGGAGTAATTAGGGGAATTTGATTGGGAAAGAAGAGTGAAAAGAAATTGCGCGGGATAAAAGCAAAAAAAGGGAAAAGGGTATTTTCTTTTCTTTTTTAATTTTTATTTTATTTTTCTTGCGGTTTCTTTATCTTTCTGGAGGAGGAAGGGGAGACGGTTAAAAGGGTGAGTGGAGTCACATGCCATGAGATAAGATAATCCCAGGTCAGATCGGTTTAAGCCTTCGTGGTTTGCTTTTGTTTTGCGACCACACTAGGGCTTTTAAGGGGTTAAAAAAATGGTACTTTTTGCTCTAAAAATATTTTTAGAAGAAAATTGTGTGAAACAAGTTTTTTTCTGAAATTTTAGTTTTTAGAATTGTTTTTTAATTAGGCTAAAATTTTTAATTTTTCTAACCCAAAATCACTTTTAGTATTTAGTTACTTTTCACCCCTCTAATAATATAATATTTTCATTTTTTCTTGGTACTTAATTACAAATTTATTAAAATTATTAATTAAAAATAAAAATATTTTTAAAATATTAATTAAAATATTTAATAGTTATATCTAAATATTTAAAATAAAATAATATATTCTAATTAAATTTTATAAATAATTAATATTTAATACTTAAAATATTTAGAATTTATATTTCATTTATTAAAATATCAACAAGTTGTAATAATTTTTTATATTCTTACTAAAATATAATAATATTAACTAATTTAATTAGAATATTTGAAAGTAGGCGCAAAAGCGCAAAAGAAGTTACCGTTTACCCTCTATACTTATCAAACGTCGGTTAAGACCTTCATCGGGGCAATGTTTTTCTCATTAGTTTGTGGAATGGAAGTGTTTTATCCATTATTTCTTTTCTCTGAGTCTTGCTCGAACTAAAGTTGGATGAGGTAGAATGGATCCAATCCTGATATGATCAGTCAATTTTGAAGGATATTCAGCACGGACAGATGATGTGGGCTTACGACAAAGGGGGTTCATACTAAAGAATTGGGGACCTGACATCGAAGAAGATCCTTTCTATACAAAAGGACTTTAGAGGAAAGTGGATACCAAACTAGGAAGGACATTATGTAGTATAGAAGGCCTGTTCTAGAGGAGCATTGATATTGTTCGAGATGGATGGCAAGGACCTGCCCAATTCGGTGAACTCAGATTCAGTCACAGATAATAGTTTCAAAAAAAACACACAAAAAAAAAGAAAAAGAAACAGGAGAGGTCAAGGCGGAAACCCGCAAAGGGCGCCTTGAGACCAAAGGGGATTTGAGTTGAAAGCCCGAAAAAGGCGGCTCAAATTTGGATCAAAATGGGGTATACAATAATCTTACTATGTCTGAATTAACAATGAAGAAGTATGCCACGTCTTGGGGCATCGACAAAGTACTCTGGATTCCTTAAACATAAATTGAGCTTAAAATGTTCCTCAAGAATTTAGTACAAAGAAGCTCAAGCTGCAATATCTGGGGCATCTAGTTTTCCATTTTTACCTATTTTAAATTTGCTATCTTTGATTACCTTATTCTTTTCAAGATATTACGTTTGCTATCTTTTGATTAACATATTTGTTTCGAGCTATGCTCCCAGTTATTTTCTCTCTTATCCGTTGTTATGATCTTTTTCAAGCATTTTGCATTGAAATAATAATTAATGGACTAATAATACCTTCACAAAATAGGTTCTGCATATTACTCTGGAAGCTTCTAAATAATACAAGAATCTGAAAGAGGACTATTGTTTAGAACTTACCAAACTTAGGGGTTGGAAAGAGGAGTCTAAATTGTGACTATCTCTTTATATTTTTATCAAAAGTATTAGATACAAGATATTCTATCGGTGATACAACCTCGACGAATGACGAGCAATGTTCACTCAAGCATTAAATGGGATCAGCTCGAAAAAAAATTAATATTCTGCATACGTATCTGGTCATGTTACTCAGAGAGGGGTGTAGCAGATCATTTGATTGAAGAAGATGGTACGAATCCTATACCTTTTAGCTGCAGCAAGATGGATAGAATAAACCAAATGTTATTCCCCTGAAGTTGCAGTGAGAAGTACAAACTTTATGTCCCAGAAGGTACAGTGGAGGGAACTTTAAAACTACATTGGGGCAAGCTTGCTAAGCAGAATGGGATTGTTTCTTTGGGTTTTTTTGTCAAGAATACTAGCCAAATAAGATGGCAGTGTAATACGTCAATTATAAGGCCCTGATGAACAACTAGCAATGATACCTTAACCTTTTAAAAAGGATCATTTATATTTTTGCATTCATATATCATTCATAACACATCTAGAAGGTACAGTGGAGGGAACTTTAAAACTACAGTGGGGCAAGCTTGCTAAGCAGAATGGGATTGTTTCTTTGGGTTTTTTGTTAAGAATACTAGCCAAATAAGATGGCAGTGTAATACGTCAATTATAAGGCACTGATGAACAACTAGCAATGATACATTAACCTTTTAAAGAGAATCATTTATATTTTTGCATTCATATATCATTCATAACACATCTAGTTAGGAGCACTGGTTTCATTTTGATCATAGCATCCTAACTATTTGACATAAGCATCACATCTAGTTAGGAGCATTTGATTCATTTCGATCATAGTATCCTAATTATTTGGTATAAGCATAGATACATGAAACCGATTCTACAGGTCATGTCCCTAGAAGACAATGTAGCAACATCGGTGAATTCACGAGCCTTAACCCTCTAAGAAGTAGGGAAACAGGCTGAAAATTACAGATTTTATTTCCCTAAGCAGTAGTGGAGCAGATCGAAGACGGTGAGCCTTAACCCCTTAAGCAGTAGGAAAATAGGCTGGAATTACATATATTATCTCCCTAAGCAGTAGTGGGGCAGATCGAAGATGGTGAGCTTTAACCCCCTAAGCGGGAGGAAAACAGGCTAGAAATTACAGATCTTATCCCCCTAAGCAGTGTGGAACAGATCGAAGATGGTGAGCCTTAATCCCCTAAGCAGTAGGGAAAGAGGTTGGAAATTACAGATCTTATCTCCCTAAGCAGTGGTGGAGCAGATTGAAGACGGTGAGCCTTAACCCCCTAAGCAGTAGGAAAACAAGCTGAAAATTACAGATCTTATCTCCCTAAGCAGTAGTGGAGCGGATCGAGGACAGTGAGCCTTAACCCCCTAAGCAGTAGGGAAACAAGCTGGAAATTACAAATCTTATCTCCCTAAGCAGTACTGGAGCAGATCAAATACGGTGAGCCTTAACCCCTTAAGCAGTAGAGAAACAGGCCGAAAATTTCAGATCTTATCTCCCTAAGCAATGTGGAATTGATCGAAGATGGTGAGCCTTAACCTCCTAAGCATAGGGAAACTGGTTAGAAATTACAGATCTTATATCCCTAAGCAGTAGTGGAGCAAATCGAATACAGTGAGCCTTAACCCCCTAAGCAGTAAGGAAACAGGCTGGAAATTACAGATCTCAACTCCTTAAGCAGTAGTGGAGCAGATCGAAGACGGTGAGCCTTAACCCCCTAAGCAGTAGGGAAACAGGCTGAAGATTATAGATCTCATCTCCCTAAGCAGTAGTGGAGCGGATCGAAGATGGTGAGCCTTATCCCCCTAAGCAGTAGGGAAACAGGCTGAAGATTACAAGTCTTATCTCCCTCAAGTTGCAGCGGAGTAGACTAAAAATTACTGATATTATCTCCTTAAGCAGTAGTGGAGTAGATCAAAGATGGCAAATCTTATCTCCATGTATCGGCAATGGAGCAGACTTTAGCCACCAGCCTTATCTCTCTGAGGTAGTAAGAGAGTAGGTTGAAATTACAAGTTTTATCTCCCTGAAGTTGCAGTGGAGCAGCCTGAAGATAACAAATCTTATATCTCTGAATATGCGGGGGAAGCAGATTGAAGCTATAAATAAACAGATCTTATCTCTCTGAAGTTACAGTGGAACAGATCATAGCTAACTTTATCTCCCTGAAATTACATCAGCGCAAGTCAAAGTACCAATTCCTACACATCTGAAGATGCAGTGGACTAGGAACGAGGTTACTTAAAGGAAGAAAAGCACCAAAAGAAAGTTGAAAACCGGCGAGACGGGCAAAATTGGCCCTTTTTAAGGTTTTTGCTCCATTCTCGTTACACGACAATAAGCAAAGAGGGGTCGCTGTAGGGCTCAAATTTTGCTCGGCCCAAAATACAAACCACAAACCCAAATTAAACAAGCTTAAATTTAAAAAAAAAACCTAGCCCACAAAACTTTTCAGCAAATAGAGAAACCCTAGATTTATTGCCTCCCTTCAGCCACCATGTGCCCACATTCAACCGCCACTACCCATATTCTCCACCACCACACACCAAATACCCCACGTCTGTGTACCCTCCTCCACGTTCACCATACACAGCAACGAGTAGAGGCAAAAGAAGTTGTAAATATGGCTATAAAAATCCATGAATATTTATTTTGTTGGGAGGTTTTTTTTTCCCCTCTTTCTCTAGAGAAATAGAGCACGGCTTATATACAAAATACATACAAAAATCAATAGAAAGCAATCAAGAATATACTTCAAAGGTGATTTATTGCTATTTTATTACTTTTTTTTTATTTTCATTCGGGTTTACAATACAAATACCAAATATAAGGGAGAGAAGGAGGAGCTCACCGGGGTCGCATCGTGCTCACATCGTCGGAGGGCCTTCGCTAGTCGCAAACGGAGAGCCTAGGCACTAGCCTTTTGGCTGGGAAATAAGGGGAAAGTAGAGGAGTTGAGAAAATGTTATAAAGTTTTTAGGGTTTTTTTTTAAAAAAAAAACAAAAGGTTAAAATGTTTCTTTAAACAAAAAAATGGTTTAAATGATAAAAATGAAAGCAGTCTGCGTGTTTTGACTTGGGCCACGCGCATTTTCCCCTTTAATGGGTAATTTGCGCGGGTAGTCCCTCCCATTTGCACCGCCTATTATTTTAACCTTATTCTGTTTCTTTCATTTTTTCCTTGAAGTTTGCGCGCCATTTCGATTCAGTCCTCGCCTGGGTGTTTTTTTTGGGGTCGAGAACATTTGCGTTTCTAGTCCTCACACATTCACACGCATTGCACTTTGGTCCCTATTTCTATTTTACTGGTTTATTTTATTTATTAATTATCCCTTTAAGTTTGATTTTATTTCAACTGAGTTTTTCTTTCATTTTCAATATGTAATTCTTTTCTTCTTCTTTTTTTTAAAAATTTAGTTAGTATTCATTTCTTTATATATATATTTAAATATATTTTGAATTACTTTAATCATTTTTACCTCATTTCAATTTGGTATTTTACCTACATTTGTTTTTTTCTCTTATTTGTTTAATTATATAGTTATTTTAAGACATTCTTTTATATCATATTGTTCTAAAGTTATGTATAATATTTAATTTAATTATCCTTATATATTATTATTTACATATAGTTATATTAAAATTAGTTCAACCTATGTACATTCTCAATTTTATGATTGTTTCAGTATTTATATTTTCTTTTAAACTTAGTTATATATAATTTATTTCTCTTAAAGATCATCGATTTTCGTAGACCTAAAATTATTATTTTAATAAATTAAAATATTTTATTAAAATGATTAAGATGATCCGATCACATCTCAAAAAAATCGGTGACGACTCCCTATCTTATTTTAAAGTCGATTCCCGTTTTTGAAACTTAAAAATGGTTTTCACATTTACAATGCAGCAAATCATTTTTTTTATGTAAATTCTAGAAAAAAAAGTATATAGGAATCATAGGATTTAAGTGTTTTTTTTTTAATAGAAATACCAAGCATGCTTTATTGAAAAACCAAAAGTAATAATAAAAAATATATATTTCGGGCAGATCACCCATAAATGCAACTCAAACAGAAAAATAAAATCGCAAACTAAACCACACAAAAGCAAACAAAAAGACGTAGCTTAGAAAAGACGTCTTAGCTACAAGAACTCCACACGCATGTCCGGCAAAGGTCAGTACCAGCAAAACTCCTCCGATCATCATCTAAGGTACGACCCAAAACAATCACTACTAAAAACGACCAGATCGGCATCGCAACTACTATAATCCATCTTGAGTCAGCAGTTTACAGCTCCACGTTTTCTTTCCTGATCAACCTCCACCCGAATCGACAGCGACCCTTCCTCTACCCAACATTCATCCCGATTTCGGAGGAACCCTTCTCGAGCCAACAGGTGCGCAACTCTATTTCCCCCTCTCTTGATGTGCTGAAATTTGAAATGCTTAAAGCCTAATAACAACTGTCGAGCATCCCAGATATACCCACTAATGTTTGATCTATCAATCACGCCAGATTTGAGCTTGGAAATGACCACTGCTGAGTCCCCTTCAAACTCCACTCGCCGAAGCCCCAGATCCCTGGCAAACCGAATAGCATGCACACAAGCCAAAGCCTCCGCAACCACCACATCCAGTACATACTCACTCCAGAAACAGACTGATCCAAGCAACAACCCCTCTAAATATATAACAACAACTCCTGCGCTTGCAGCATGTAGATGACCATAGAACCCAACATCAAAGTTAACCTGAACCCACGGTTCAAATGGAGGCTTCCAGATCCCCAAGGCAACAGTCTCCGAAAGACAACACTCCCGCGGCAAAGAATCCAGCTCTCTGACATAACCCAACACAAACATAAGTAAATTCTAACTAGATTGGTAGATTCCTTCATAAATAATTTTATTTCGAGAGTTCCAAATGGCCCAAAGTGTGATAATAGAGAACTGAGTTTGCTTCGCATCATTACTAAACAGCTGTCCTATCCAAACAATAGGAACATCAACCATCTCGTCAAGAAGAGTCCAAGTAATCCGTAGCTGTTGCCAGACGTCCAATACCCCAGGACAGTCTCTGCACGCATGAAGATTTGTTTTAGGGCCAATACCACAGCGCGAACACATCCTATCCGGCCCAATCTGCCGTTGGAATAGATTAGATTTTGTGGGCATGTAATTCTTAATAAATCTCCAGCAATTAATTTTCATCTTGTCAGGGACATTAGCCTCCCATAACTTTCTGTAAATGAGTCGTGTATCTTGGCCTATATTGTTGTACCTATCCCCATCTGTCATTGGGAACCCCCGTAGCAGTAGTCTATACCCACTACGAACAGTATACTCCGAACAGTATACTCCCCAGACTCCTCCAGATACACAAGGTCGATTCCTAGGAAGCCACGCATCCTCCAACACTAATATTGAGCGTCCGTTTCCCACATGCCAACCACAACCCATCTGCAAAAGGCCTTTTGTAGCCCAAATGCTTCACCAAATTAAAGAAGGTTGACTCCCTAACTCTGACTCCATAAAACTTCCAGTAGGGTGGTATTTAGCCTTAATCTTACGCGCAACTAAAGAATTAGGATTATTTATTAAGCGGCATCCCTGTTTGGCTAACAATGTAATATTAACTTTTGATAAACTACGAAACCTCTCACCTCTTTTAAATCACACAACCTATCCCAAGAACACCAATGAATCCCTTTCCTCGAACTAGATTTTCCCCACCTATAACGATACATTAGGGCTTCTAAATCTTTACAAAAAGTACTAGGAAGTAAAAAAACATGACATAATATAATTCGAAATGGCTTGAAAATTCAACTTAATAAAAATGGCCTTACCACCTTGCAAAAGACACCGATTGTACAAACGCGAAATTCACTCTAGAAAATGATCCTTAAGACCGCGAAATGCCTGCTTTCTATTACCTCCCACCACCAATGATAAGCCCAAGTAACTTTAGCTATAAATATTTGTTTTTAGATGGTTGTAAGGGTTAGACATTTTTAGACTTTGCTACTTATATGAACTTAAATTGTTCTAGTGAGAATTCAATTCTCTTTATTCACTTTAGGACTGATTTGACTTATCGGGATTTCGTCTCGTGGCGTCTATCTTTCTTTTGTTTTATTCAGAACTTATCACCTCCGGTGTGGCGTTCAAAATATATCTTTGGTTCCTAACTCTCTACAGTTAGCGGGTCAAGATTCTTTTGTCGACCTAAATGCCTATTTTAAGATTCAGGTCAACTTTTCCTATAACGTTGGTTCAATCTTGGCCTTAGCCGATTTTCATCCACCTATCACCAAGTTTCCTTTAACCTTTTTTTTTTTGATCCCTTTGATAGCCATTTATCCATTTCTCTTTCAGCCTTCTTGAAATTAAACCATCCACTCACTTCCACATCCATTACGAAACTAACCATTCGAACCTATCTTCCTTGTTTCATCCCCAATTTTGCAAACCGTTCAAACTTACCTAATTTATCGATCGGGCAACTATTACGACTCAAATCATCCCGAGGCGAGCTTGTATCATTTGGTATCAGAGCTAGTTAAATTGAGGTAAGTATCAACGTTTTTGGAAGTTTCGGTATCGTATCTTTAGAAAAAAATTCGTGAAGAAAAAAATATATATTTAGTTGAAGAGTAAAAAAAAATCAGAAATAGTGAAAAAAAATCTCAAAAAAAAAGGAGAGAAAAAAAAATTGAAATAAAAAAAATGTTCAGTTCCTTTGTCATTTGATTTTCAAAAAAAAAAAAAGTTCTGTTGATAGTGCTAAAAGTTGTATTCATCTTTTGTAAATTCCTATCATCGATTTCTTGCTATTATCACCATCTACCCAAACGGCCACACCTTCACCTTTTATTTTTATTTATTTATTTTTTTCTTCTAGCCCTCCCTTGTCCCAACATCATTTCCAACCCAAACCGATTATCATTTTTGTAAGTCGACTCCACACCGACGAGACCGCTAAGCCTAAGTAGTCCATCGTGGATCGAGAGAAGAGAATAGAGTGGAAAAAGGCACGAGTGTGTGGTGAGACTAATCGAGTGCGAAAAAGCCAAACGTGTGCTTTTTTTTTTAGAGAGAATTTGTGAGGTTTTTATTGACAAAATTTTTCGTTTCTGTTTTTAATCACTTTCCTTTTCCCTCACTAAAATCATGAACCAAGAAGTGTTTTCAAAATTCGATTATCAATATTTGATGAAAGAGATGCTTACCCTTTATTCAATTTAGTCTCTTTTTACTAATTACTCTAAATTAAGCTAGTTTCACCTAATTAAAACCTAATTAGACACACCATTAAACTCATAAATATTTCTAATAATTATTTTCGAACTTATTTCACTAAGACGAAGGCCCTATAACTCACTTTTTCGGTACCCGTGAATTTTTGGTTATTATACAAAGACCATATCAAAGTCGCACCAAAGTGCTAGTACCAAATGTACCAAAGTACTAATAATAGAAGTACTATAGTACTAATAACAGAAGTCCCCTATTGGCATGCCAATCGTATGTTAACTCTTTAACTAAGCTACTAGTACCAATAATAGAAGTACTATAGTGCTAGTAACAGAAGTTCCCTATTGACATTCCAATCGTATGCTAACTATTTAACTAAGCTACTAGATCCTTTTTACAGTAATATCATAATCTCATTGTCTCATTAACCAGATCAAGTCACAATTGAAAAACAAAATATGTGGCACTAGCCACTAGACCATAAAAACAATTATTTCAGTAGTAGCAGTAAATCCACTACATTATAATCTTGAAAACTTTCCTTTACTTCTCCATAAGGAAACTTCATCCGAAAATCAAATTACCACGTAGTCCTCATATCATTAACAAATTTAGCATTTTTCGATATAAAATACTTTTACAAATAGGTCTGAAAACACGTTTTAACAACATATAAATATTCATATTCAACAATATATTTATTATAAGGCCATTAAATCAATTTTTGTTGAATTCCAATATAGTCAAACTTTTTCATACAAGTCCAAAACCATATTGATACATATTCAACCTTAATATACTATAACTTGTTCAATTTAATAACAATAAATCAATTAAAAACATCAATTTAAGATAAATATTTTTAGGATTTTTCAAATATCTTACCATACAAAATCACCAAAAATGATAAAGAGGAACTTCCTTTCTAACTCCATCCATTAACTTTCTCTTCTCATTGCTTGATTTCTTTGCTTCTTCTTTTTTATCTTTTGTGAATAATTTTTTTTTTTATTAAGAACATAAACATTAGATAGCCATTACTTTGGCTCACCAACCTCATAAGTTGATAAAAAGGTAAAATTATATATATGTGTTGGGGTAAGCGAAACTCAATTTGACTAAAAAAATCGAATTTTTTTTTTAAATTTCGAGTTAAACGAATCGAGTTATTTGAGTCAAATCGAATTTTTTTTTGAATTTCGAGTTCAAATCGAGTTTGGTTTTCGAATTTGAATAACTCGAATAATTCAAATAAATCAAATATCAAACTATAATAATTTACATTATTATCCCAAACTCCAAAACCTCTTCACTTTCCTCCCAAAACTTTTACTCTCTCTTACTTTTCCCCCATAGCTTTTGCTCCCTCCCATCCCGCCCCTTCTACCCCAAACTCATCCCCCCTCCCCCCCCTTTCTTTTGAATATTTCCCTCCCAAAATTTTATTCTCTTAACTTTCAAAACTTTTTAGTTTCCCCCTAAACTTTTACTTCTCACCATTTACCCTCAAATAAAAATTTAAAATCAACCAAAAAATCCTTAAACCTAAATAATAATAAATTTATTTATATCTACTATTTATATTATTAAATTAAATTTCACATTTTGTACTAATAATAAATTTATGTTGGTAACAATTTTACATTTTATCTTTAAAATAATTTTATTAAAAATTATATTTTTACATTTAATATATATTTTAATTTCAAAATATATAGTGACAAGAGTAAGAAGATAATTAAAGCAACTAAGCAAGCAAAGAAGTTAACCAGTGTATAAAAGATTAATAAATAAATTATAAGGGGATTAAAGTTAATAACAAATTTGATTATGGTGGGTGACAATAATTATAAGGACCTAAAATAAATTTTTTAAATTAACTCAAACAAATATATTCGATTCGATTCGATTTCCATCTTACTCGCTTCGATTCGAGAAAATTTTAAATCGAGTTAGGATGATAAAATATGATTCGTAAACTCGATTAACTCGAAATTTTTTCACTCAATTCGACCAAACTCTTACCCCTATATATGTATGTGTGATGAGAACCCATAATTTCTTACCTTGTTCATGTTTTTCCTCACTCCTACAATTTTTATCACTAGATTTTAAACCCTAACTTCATAGATGATGGAGATGATAGATGGAATAACTCAACAAAGGTTTTGGTGTAGATTTTGCAAGGAAACAATGAAAATTGGTGAAAAGTTTGAAAAAAAGTGTGTAGAGATTGAAAGAAAATGAAGAAAATGGAGAGAAATGGAGAAATTTCTCCACACTTCTATGGCCGACTGGTATTGGGAGAAAAAAATGAATGGCTGATGGGTGTTCAACCATTTAAAATATCCACAAATGAGCCTAAGGCCTATGCTCACTTTTTAAGTCCAATTTATATCAACTTTAAGCTCATTTCCTTAATAAAAGATTGCAATGATTTCTTTATAACAATTCCAGATATCAAAAATCATATTTAAATATTTTTTCTATCACAAAAGTTTCAAGAATTGACCAAATTATCCTTTGCGGTAAAACTATAAATTTGCCCCCATTTTTCCCTTTTTAGCGATTTCTTCTTAAAATTTGATATTTAGACCAAATCAAGTTCATAATCATCCCCTATATTTATTATAACTCTTTGAGTAATGAAAATTACACTTTAGCTCTTTTCCTAATAAAAAATGAGAAAAATTAAAGTTTAGTCCTTATACTATTTAATTTTTCCAATTTAGTCCCAAAAGTGATTTTCATCACAAAAAAATCACCTTCCAATATATTTCATGTCAAACAATCCATAATAATTAATATTTTCCATTTTTGGATAATTTTGCACATTAGTCTTCATACTTTTCAAATTTTATAATTTAGTCCTTTTCGTCACATTTTCACTTTTCCAATTCTTTTCACATGTTTTCATCTCCAATATCAAATTCCTTTCACAACACTTTCTTATTTGAGTCATTCCATAAAATTTTCATAAATTTCTTAGTACGTGAGCTTGGAATTATATCACATGTCATATCAGAATTTTTTAGGCGTTACACACATCATAAGGGAGACAACAATAAACAGAATAATGGATGTATACAACTTCGTATCAGAGCACAACCTTGTGGATCCATTTACCAAGACTCTATTAACAAGGAGTTCTGAGAAACATGTAGAAAGCATGTGAGTGCAAAATATGATTTATCTACTTCACTAGGGCAAATGAGAGATTGTTGGGATCTACTGCCCTTAGTGTAGTATTTCTGTCAATGTATACTTTTATTTTTCAAAAAAAAAAAGTTTAATAAAATATCCATTAATTACATAAATGTTATTTGTATATTGTCCTCAATGAGTTTTGCATGGAATGCAAAATGGAAGCAAATATTGACTTACTGGTTCTCTAACATTTAACTAATACTAAGTGATATTACGTGGTTGAATTGTAATACAAAAAGATAACATATAATAATAAATAATCTAAACATGTCCCTAGTCTAATCAGAAACAAGTAAATCAATTGAAAGACTAATATTTCGTCTATTAATTAAGGAGATGTTTTGTTTTAAGTAACAGAGTTGATGACTTTCAGAAGATAGAGACATAAATGTGACTAATTGGACTAACAATACATCGGACAAAACACAAGTAGAATAGGTCCTAGATCCATTTATGGATTTATTCACTTGTGACATTCATAATGTGACATACCTTAATCTTGAGTGGATGCTAGACTATGTATGTGTGACTCGTATACTTTAATGTAAGTGAAAACCTAAGTTAAAATAGATAAGGAACCGAAAGCTAGTACGTTGGGTATATGACTTCTTCAGCATGTAGCATCATTTCACAATAGTGAAATTCATAGCCCAACTAAAGGGTAAATGATATCCTCTCATCTATATTACATGATAGATGAAGTCATTTGTCATTGTAATAAGTGACTCGATTACTATTTGATAGTGATTGACTATTCATGAATGAAGATGTAATGGTTAGCTTGAGATAAAATAAGATTATATTGGGAGAACAAATTTATCCCAATAAGATTAATGATATCCTATGAGGGTAACACACTTATGATAAGATCATTGGACGAGCACTTATTAAGTAGCTTTCGCAATGGTATATCATAAGAGAGAGCTTAGTTACCATACTGTTGTGGAATGACTTTGTAAGTAAGTAAGTTTATAATTAATAGGTGAAAAGCCAAAACTTAATTGTAAATTATTTAAGCCCTAATTATATATGTCCAATCGATCCTCCGCTAACTCTTTTAAATCAAAAATGAATTGCATGTAGAACTAAATGAATATAAATAATAGAATAGATGAAATAAGATAAATGTATTGCATTTGCAATGAATAAATTTTCTTGCTAAGTACAAAAATAAATTGAGAATTAATTTAAGTTTTTCTAATTAATATTTAATTAATTATAATTAAATAATTGAAGTTGGAAAATAAATTAAAATAAATTAGTCATTATGAATCTATTGAATAAGAAAATTAAATATAATTCCTCATAGGTTCTTTTACGGTAAAGTTGTTATGACTCTAACGTAATTAGAATTGGGTTGAAAAATTATTTAATAGAGAAGTTAATTTAATTAATTGGATAAATACTATTTATTTTAGGAAGTGGAAAGTAAATATTATGTTGGATTAAATTATAAAGTGTTGGGTTAAAAGTAAAAGAAGCACATATAATTGGACCCAATACATACGAGACTCAATTTGCCCTCATATATAGTATTAGGGGCGATAACCCTAATAGAAATAAAAAGGATGTGCCTCCCCCTCCTACTCTAGTTAGAATTGAAGTGTGTTTTGTATTTAAATAATAATCTTTATTAAGGACTTCTTCAACCGTGATTCTTTGCCTATATAAATAAAGAGTATCGGTTGACCTAAAAACACACTTCATATATTATTGAGTTATCTTTATTCTGCCAGAAAGTATTGAAAATTTATTTACTTAAAATAAATTATATTTTCTAGAAATTATGATCATTACTGATTTTTATAGAAAGAAATTACTTTCCTACTGAAAGTAGTTAAATCGTTTTCGTTTATATGATTGATTTGTGTTGCTCGAGTCCACACTCAATGCAATTCGTGAAATGAGGATACCCAAGCCTGGGTATCGCAATATCGTTGTTTGACATGGAGAAAAATATCTACAGGGGGTAGTTTTTATCTAACACCAACACCAATCAAAATACAATGTCTAAGGGCATTTTGGTCACTAAGAATTAGGTTGTAATAAGCTATTTAAAGCCATTTTTGGCTGTAAGGAGGCAATAGTTTTAGGTTAGAAAGCTCTCTAGTTTTAGGGTTGTCTTTCATCTTTTAGCTTGGGAGTAGTGTAGTTTTCTTCTTAGTAGTTTTAGGGTTTTAGTTTATATTTTTTTTTCTGATTTTATTTAGTTTCATAATTGTTAGTTAAGTTAAATTTTTTTGTAGCTTAGTTTAATTTACATGTTAAAAACTTTAAACTTAATTGTAATAACGCTTTAATCTTTAAGTTAATATTATTTGAGTTTTCTTTCTTTTCATCTATTAAAGCTATCATCTTTAGTGTTCTTGTTTCTTTATCTTTGTGTTAGTTGCTTTTCATTTAAGTTTATCAAGTTAAAAATAAAAGATTTCATCTTTTTTTGTTTAAGTTTATGTTAATGGCTTCCATAGTTGTTTTTTTCATGTTTTTTAGCTTTAATATGGTAATAGGTAACTAAACCCAAGGAGGTTGGTTGATGGAGATATAGGTAAGCTGATTTTTGGACAAAGAATTAAATTGTAATAAATTGGACTAAATCGAATAGAACTAAGAACTTAGGCAGTGACACCCCTAAGGGAATATCAAGATAAAGTAAGACCGAGAGGTAATCTTGTCGCACACCCATTCATTAGTCCTGGATTAACCAGTGAGATTAAGAGATAAATTGAACCTAATTCGTTTAAGTCGATAAAATTGAGATCAAGAGATAAAATGAAGCCACTTAATAATTTAAGTGATTTAAGTTCCTTGTTTGAGGATCAGTGGACCACGCCAAAATCAACCAACCACCATTAGTTATTTATTGGATAATTTCTTAGTTTTGTGTTCTTTACAATTTAGTCTTTAGGATAGTTAATTTAGAAATTAGTATTAAAAATCTTTGTTTATGCTTTGTTGTACTATAGTAATTAGTGAGTAGCTAGTTAGACTCCTTTCTTGTATGTATTTTTTAATAGAAATCATTAAATCACCGAATCCTTTGGGTTTGATCCTTGGAATACTTTGGTGTTTCATTGTAACACTATAAATATTACAACTGACATTGTACACTTGCAGTAAAACCAGACTTTAAAAATAGTTTCATAAATTCAGTGTTTTAATATGCACACGTGCAGCCGTCTAAAGGGTTACGCGGCTGTGTGGCCAAACCGTGTGACAGAGACCAACCCATGTCGCTACTCCACATAGTCGTGTTCTCAGACTGTGTACAATTCGAATATAGGGTCGCCAGCCCGTGTAACCAATTGTGATTGTGTGAAAAATCTTGCACCTAAAATCAAGCAACCACATAGCTGTGTCATATAATCGTGTGGGACACAAGGCCATGTGGTAGACCGTGTCAAAGGCCGTGTATGCCCAAAACTACCTTCAAAATCAAGCCATTTCACATTCAAATGCTTGGGCTCCAAGCTATGCAATAACCAACATTCGAACCTATTCAAAATGTGTCTAAACATGTTAAAATATACCAATTCACAATTAACCTATGTGCTTAACCAATATGCTCTCATTGACACCACAATTCCAAATATATACAACAACCATCCAATTAAAAGATGTATCACAAGTAAAATTCATTCAAACATCCTTCAAATTTAAGATAACAAATACCAACATTCAATCATAAACCAAACCATCAAATACTCATTTAACTCATCCTAAAATCACATCTTATTATAACCAATTTAGTCATTCTTCAAGCATAAAGCATTTCAAGGTTGCCTATTAACCTAACATACCAAAACAACCATTTAAATGTATCTAGATATCAACATATGCGTCTACCATCACAAACCACAACCAATCAAGTTACCAAATAGGATTTACATCAATACATATACCATGATTTCAAGCGCACATCATATGACCAAAATGCTTATAATTTATGTAACACCCCCAAATTTTTTGGATTTTAATTGCGTAAGTTTGACAAATAATTTTGATTTGGTGTGTTGGTTAAGTGCCTTGAATGTCTACTTAAGGTCCCAAGTTCAATTCCCATGTTTGAGATTTTGCTGATTTATTTTTGTGTTATGCGTAATTTGAGCCTTTGGGTTTATCTTTTAATTTTGTTAATTAATTGACAAGAATGAGCTTGTTGGTTCAATGGTAAGGTGTTTACTAGTTCACTTTTTAGTTCTATGTTTATTGTTGCCATTGTTTTCCCCAACTTCTTTCACATTATTTTCTTCTATTCTCCTTCTTTTGTCGTTTTTTATTTTTCTTTCATTTTTTTTATTTTTCTTCTCTTGTTCTTGCGATTTTATTTTTACATTTTATCATTGCCTGTTGTTCTGTGTTTTGTCGTGCCATTAGTCTATCGAATAAATTTGTGTAAGTGCTCTTTATTGAATTATTATAAAAGACTTTGGGGTTTTGATTTTGGGTTTTTCTCTATTAATGATGAAATATTTCGTTCTAGGAGAGGAATGTGAGGCATTAGACGAACCTTCGACGAATTAAGTTTTCTAATCAGTTGGGCTGCTGTTATTTTCGTGGTAAGCATTCGTATATGAAATTTGGGACTATTTTCCTTTAAGTGTGATTTAATTGGATTTTGTGTAATTAAATCGAAGTGTAATCATTGTGTTTTGGTGTCGTTTGTAGGATTTGAAGTGCTTGATTGAGTGGTGAATCAGAATTAGCATCAAGTGTGCGAAAATGACCCAAAAAATCAAACGAAACTTGATAAAATCGTAAAACATAGGCTGTTTTCGAAACTGCCCAATGACATACGACCATGTGGTAAATCATGTACACCACATGGTTGTGTAGGCCCTTTTGGCCAATTTTTGGGCTTAATTTGGGACCGTATGAGGGACTCAAAATTTGGGTCCGTAGGCATCGTAGGGGGCCGAAAAAGCGTAAGTTTTAGTATGTTATAATATATGGATAAACTTAGGAGGTATGTTAAGTAGGATATGTTAAACTATACCATGAGCTATGTTATGATCTATATGAGAATATACGAGTATGCATGCCATGTGATATATGATATGAATGTGTTTTAGGGTGTGTTTAGATGATGGGTTTAGAGGAGTTTCATTTGTATCAAAGTTTTCAAAATTCTAAAAATGAATTTACTTGTTTGAATAAAATCATTTGTGTGGAATTTCAAGAGGGGATTTCGATAGTTTAATTCTTATTTCCAAATTGCACCTGTTTTTCAAATTTCTTGGTAATTTTGTTTTATTTAAACACATGGTCCTACTATAACCTAAAAATTTAAACTTCAAAAATTATTTTATTTAATTCTAATATATGATATTAATATTTTATTTTATTAAAAATATTTTTGAATTTTTACAAATATAATGATAGCAATTATTTAAACCAATCAAAGCAATTACAATTGCTAGCTTTTTGAATGAATGAATTCTAATTTTTTTTAAAACATATTCTTAAAAGGATTTTTTTATTGTAAAAATTTATTATTCCATATGTCTTTTAAATAAGGCCATGTTTAATTAAATAAATAGAGAATCTAGTCTAAGGAGCTTTAATTAGAAAATGGAAATTAATTTGCGTTTCCCCAAAAAAAGCATTCTTAACATAACATGCATAGTGTTACATGCTAGCTTTGATGATCAATATGATAACTTTTCTTAATTCTTCCATTGTATAAACAATCATATCTTGAATATATAAAAAATAAGTCATTTTGAGATAATTACTGGGATATACATCTAATTAAAGCCAAAATAGAAAATTTTAAAGCATGATTCTATCCGAATATTATGTTTTGTTTGGAGAATAAATGAGTAGGTTCCATGGTTACTTTCTTAAGGTTGTATATGAATGAAACTTGAAAAATAATAAGAGTTGTCTGAAGATATGACAAGACTACAGCTTGCAACATATGTGAGGTAGAGGACATTGCTGTTTGATTATTTCTATTTCCTTTCCTGAAAACTATGCTTTTGGGAGTCTGCTTTTCTGTAAAAGAACCAGACATTCCTCTTATGATTTGGGTAACTTCTTAAGATAGCAGAAAGGGACAAGCCTGAATGCATGAGAAACAACCATATCAACCTTGGAATCAATCATAATACATTAAATCCTTCAACTCCACATTTATATCAACATCTCTTATTTTACCAAATTTACCAATTGAAAAAAAAAAAAAGAAAAAGAAAAGACCCTGGTGAAAAGCATAACAAGAAGCAAAAGTTACATACAGTTGTAATTTGCTTTTCCAACTCATTTTATGTATTATCAATTTACAGTACACCTGTAACCCACAAATCCTTAATATCTCTTCAGCAAATTTCTGATATGAAGTGAGCACCAAGTTTTTATTAATGTTTTCTTCTTCCTCCAGCCATTAAAATATTTTCCTATAACTTTTTTATAGGCAGGCCTTTGTTGCACCAAACCCCAGTAGTCTGCTATATTTGGCCTGCAACTTATATACTCATCTTCCAAACCCAGAAGCACCAATCGAGCCAGCACGGGTACAAATGTCGCATCCGCCATCGTGAACTCATCCCCCACAATATATGTTGTGTCATTCAGCTTTGTTTCAACTTCATCAAGCAATTGGACCAAGCTTTCTGTGCTCCTTTTAACAAGATCAGCATTCTTCAGCTTCTCCTCGGTCTCGTATGCTTCTCTGAGCTTGCTGTGGTAAGCACTAGCAAGGTCTGGTGATTCGGCCATCCGAGCGATCACCACTTTCCTTATGAATTTAGAAACGTAGAGGCGGTGCTTGTCAGGAATGTGCAATAGGGTGAAGTACTTGGGGTTCCATTGTTGTATCTTTTGCATCCATTCAATTACTTCTTGGTTGCTAAAGGAATCGTTACCAACTGAGACCACAGCAATTCTTTCAATGTACCTGCAATTATCTTTGCTAACTTTAGAATCTTCCCTTTAAGTAACAATGGTGGACTGACTGATTTCTGAAACATATTCGATCAGAATACTTCTTTTACATATGAAAAATGGGACACCTTTCCATCATAGAAATCTTAAAGGAGCAGATATGCTGTACTTTCCAATTACTTTTAAGGTTTAAAAGCAATTAGTAAGAGACATGACCTACATTACCTTGATTCGGGGTGAGTGTCATATTGAGATATATGTCCAATAAGGACACAAGTTCTGGACACAAATATTTTACAAAAAAATGAAGAATATCCTCTTCAGGAACCCATTACCAAGTACCATAAAGACAATTCTGGTGGTTTTTGCAATGCAAATTTCGATTGTGAATGAAAGATAGAGAACATACAAGATAGTTTCAATTGTGTCGAAAATGATATGAGAACCGTTCTTGAATACTGGGAGTTTGGCACTTGTATTCATCCTGAAGAAGGAAGAGTCCATGTTCTTGCCAAGAATAGGATTGACATGAAATGAGGTGTAATCAACGCCTTTCTCTTCCAAAGCAAGCCTCACCTTTTGGCTGTTCAATGAGCATGGATGATGATATAATTGCATGATTCAATTAAGAATGTTTTGAAACATTAAAACACTGTTTTCACCAACTTTGAAACTCTTTATCACACCACAATCAAGAACAAGAATTGATGAGGTCTGCAAATCAAACAGTAACAAGAATGTCTGATCAGCAATTTCATCAAACTTAATAGAAAAGAACCTTAGAAAATCACAACAATTTAAAGCATTAATGATTCGATAATACCAACAGTGGAATCCATGAACAGAAAAGAAATGCAGCAATCGAAGGGCCACTCTGCATAAATGTGTTAATTAGACTGAAAAAGAACAACAACAACAACAACAGTATGATCCTCAATTAGAACATTAAGGTTAAGTCATGTTGGTTAACCTTAAAAAATGCTAAGTTTATTCCCTGAATTCTTTAACAGAACAGTGAGCCACTGTCATGACTCCTATGAAGTACAGGGCAATTTATAACTAGATTTCAGATTCAAAATCATGTATGTAAATGAATTTTCTTTTGGAACTAAAGCAAGCTTATATAAAACTTAAGACCTAAAGAGACAACCTTAACACTTATGTAATGATTTTCCAAAACCTTATAACATCAATTCACCTCAAAATTGCAGAATCCTCAATCCAAAAAGAGAAATCATATGCTTTGGAGGGCAAACTTTAAAAAAAAAAAAATCAACTCCAAAAACCCATTAAAGAAATAAACCAACAAGAAGATCATAATGTTTCATAAAAGCCAACAAAAAAAAAAAAAATTCAATTCATGCAGACAATTAAATAAACTCCACAAATAGTTCAAAGCCAAGTGCGGGAAAGCAAAACTGTCGTTGACGAAAATTACAGTTCAGGAAGGGAAAATACATCATCATGGAAGTTACAAATTAAATTAAAGTATAAGTCTGGAAGCTTTTAAAACAACCAAAAAATCAAACAGAGCATAACCAAGGAAACCCAACTGCTAAGATGTTGATACCTGTAGAAGTAAATCAGAATTTAAAAAAAAAAAAACCATGAAATTTAATGGGTTCAACTTAACAAACCAGAACAGTTTTCCCAGAAAAAAGAACTTACCGAGATGAGAGTGGAAGCTTCAACAAGGGTCCTACAGAGTTTTTTTTTTTTGGGTTGATGTGGGTTTATTATTATATACTGTATATTTATAGAAATTGAAAAGGATCGAAAGATGAATAATTCATAGAAAGTGCGTTTTTACTTAAAAAGTTGTTTTTTTTTCTCTGTTCTTGTGCATTATATAAGAATAACGAGTTTCCAATTGGAAGGTGCAAAGCAAAAGATAGGAACCCTGTTACACTGCCCCTCGAATTATGGGTGTTGAAACTATGGTTTTAGTTAATATGAATCGAATTAGAAGTATTATTAATCGAATCATTTGAATTAAATTTTTTAAATATATAAATTGAATTAAAATATTTCGATTAATTTAATTGATTATTTAAATTAATTAAAATTTATATATTTTTATCTTTTGATTTAAATAAGTATAGAACAAATAAAAATACATTGATAATGTTCAATTTCTTTTATTTAATAGTTTAAATAACTTTAAATGGGGTAAAAATAATAAATAAGACATTAAAAACAACAAATATTTCGACTAAAAACCAAACACTACATAAATCTTGAAAACAATAAATATTTCGGTTGATTTTGTTAATAGCCTAATTTCAAACCGAATTAACTGATAACTAATTGACCGAATTAAATCGATTCGATTAATTAATTCAATTTTATACAAACCGTGATGTAACACCCCAAACTCGACCCAGACGTTATGGTCAAATTTGGCCCGTCACATTGAAGTGTTTTAGCGAAAACCGTGTTTTCATTGAAAACTCTTCTTAAAATAAAAGAAACCCTAATTAACTAGAAAAAAACCTTTCAGTTACGATAGCCTTGTTTAAAACATTTGATTTAAAAAAAAAAAACTTAGTTGCGGAAACGTAGAAAACATACTATAATTTAAGAAATCCATGTTCAACTTCTCGTAATTACAATGAAAATAATAATAATAATTCAAGTAACAATAACATAATGAAAACCTTATTACAATATGGTCTGAACACACTTAAAAAGAAATAAAACTTAAATGTTTAAAAAAAAAACCAAGTCCAAATTATCTTGCTAGCCGGCCACCCAGAGCCCCTCCAAATATCGAACCTTCTACTGAGCATCACCTGAAAAAAAAAAAAGAGGGGGTGAGTTTTCGCAAACTCAGTGTGTACAACCCTCGATGAAAAACAAGCATTCAAAAAGAAATCATCAAACATGCAATGCAATCCTATCCAAATTATCCATCCGCTACACACCAGCTCCGTCCCCCGTCACACCATGTGGGGATATAAATATCGACCCACCCAGCCCACACACCAATGGTAGCCCGATTGCGGAATTACCTTCATTTACATATTGGGCTTTAAAAGCTGTCGGTGGATCCACGATTGTTAGGCAACCATACGATCTTCATATACTTCCTCCGTTCCAAAGTTCCCACCCCATATGCAACCTAAGCAGAACATCATATGTATGCATGGCACATCCACAAAACTTACATTCACACCTAGGGGTATTTTGGTCATTTTCGCCCTTAGGGGCGTTTCAATAATTTTCCCTTAATTATGGTTTCCACTTACCTTGACCCGTTAACAACTCCCGCGAGCTAAGATGAACGAATACTATGCACCAGGTAGGATTTTAGAGAAGAAGAGGTGGGTCATTAAGACCGCTTAAGTACCAAGCTCTCCCTAGATCCAATCCTAGACATGCATATACCCGTTGTCACACCTTAACCCTTTGACTTGTCCACGATCTCAATATATTAATTAAGTCTTATGTAGTTATCATATTCTAGGCCCAAAACCCCTTACAATGCCCAAACAAATTCACATACCTGTATCTGGCCCACTAAGCCCAATCATATTCATATGACCCATTAGGCCCAAATCACCTAAATATGGCCCATTAGGCCCAAATCACATTTATATAGCCCGTTAGGCCCAGTCATATTCATATTCATGCTCACATACAAATTCTTATCACATAGCATCAATATTCAGTTTTTGCCTATTATGGGCCCAACAGCCCATCGGACCCATTTAGCCCATTCTGGCCCGTATGGCCAAATCATAACCTAAGTCCACGGAATCGCCCGTGGGTCTCAAGCAACCTATTGGTCTCCCCCTTACGAGTGTTCGCGCACTTACAAGACTACCGTAGCCAAACTTTCAGCATTTCGGCATTTCGGTATTTCGGCTTTTGCCGATTCATAGTGTGTGTGTGCAGTGTATGTACACACTTGGTAAGCAAGCGTGCCGCGATTCCCTTAGTCACCAACCTATAATGATATCACCCTTCCATTAATCGCATGTTTAATCCATATTTTACCCAAAAACCGAAACCTCACCTTAACCTTACCTTGAACACCAATCCTTAATAGCTTTCCTTGATCACGTAATCCTTAGATCTATATTAATCTTACTCATTAAAACCAGAATAATAGATGACTCGTATCCAACACAAGTCCCTTTACCTTAACTATGAACATTTGGCCACTTTAGTCAATAGGAGAGGAATACTTACCAATACCGCAACACCTAAAAAGCAATTCAGCAATGAGCTAAGATCCGAGATCCGATACTAATTCCCTACCACAGTTGATTAGAAAGAGTGAAGGACAATATTCGATACTTAGCAAAGAAAACCGATTGGAAGAGTAAAACTTACACTAGATTCGGTCAAAGAGTATTCGGCTCTAGAGATTTGAATGGCAATAATTGCTTATTCAGCACCAAGGGAGAGAGGAAGAAGAATCGGCTAAACTCAAAAGTGAAACAAAGAAATCGACACAAGGAAAATAAAAAGGAGAACAAGGGTTTTTGGCTTTTCGAGAAATCGACAGAAAGAAAAGGAAGAAAACAAAAGGGTTTTCGACTTTTAGGGAAGAGGGCTTCTGGCAACAATGTGAGAAAAAGATTTTGGCATTAGCCTCATACCTTTGCATTCGGCACATATTTATAACCCTTATGGCCGAACTCCTCAAGCCCAAGTTCCCATTTCGGCTCTACTTGCTCATCACTTCTTATCTCCTCGTTTTTCTCCCTGATAACCCCTTGATCCTTTCCTCAGATTTCTCTCCTGAAAACTTCCCTTGGAGTCCATTTCCACGCCACTTCCAACCTTCTAGAAGGCCAAGATTAAACTTCTAAAAACACTAAGCTAGGATTCGAACATTGGACCTCATTGCTAGCTATTAATGCCACCTCCCTACACTCTAAGTGGCGTCACTTAGCCACTCCTCCACAAGGCTTTTTGATGCTATTTTCCCCTATCTTTATTTAAAAGCCCAACTACTTACCAACCCTGATTCTTTTAATAATTAAATTATAATTCCTCTGCCACAAAACTCGAACCCAGAACTTCTCCAACAAACCTAGACACTTGAAATTCCTTAAACCCTTAAAGCCAACATGTCTTTTGTCATTTTCTTGCTTACTTAAAAATTTTATAAAACCCAAAACCCAAAACCCAATTTAACTAGGCCCAAAATTCGGGGCGTTACACGTGAACACTCTTAGATCCAATAAATGTAATTTCTTTTGTAAGTGCAAAATAGGAATTGTCCAAAAATCTAATTGGATTGGAGTATAAATTCTTTGCTATTTCATTTGTAATTAATGCACAAAATAGTTAATTTGATATGTCAAATCCATTTGAATTTTATTAGATTTTCCTTTCGAAATATTCTCAGTATTAAATATAATATAAATAATTAAACACGAATTGGTTTCACGAGCTCTATTAAGTAATGATGACATGACAAGATAAAATTTGTATTATTTAAATTTTTATCATTTTTATTTTTATATTAAAATAGAAAACTATTATTGGATAATAGGATTTGAACATAATTCTTTATATAGTTTTTAATATTTATATTTTATTATTCAATCAAATCTTTATTTGTTATTTATATTAATTTTTATAAATATTTTGTTATATAATTATAGTTTCCACTGCATTGTGAATATACCATAATATAATATATTTATTAAAATTTATATAAAAATAAAATAAAATTTGATTGAAATGGTAAAATTACATGTTTAAATACTATGATGGTATGATGGTATGATGTCAAGTTCAAATCTCTTTATATCTAAATTTTTATTAATTTTATATAAAAATATAAAAGATAAAAACACCATCACGATAATATAAAGAATTTTAGTAAATTTTCAACTTAATTAGAACCTAATTGATGGATGATATCAAATCAATCAAACACTTAAAATAATATAAATATTTTAATTTTATAAGTTATTAATATACTTTTATAATGAAATGACAAAATACCATTTAAAAGTATAGAAAGCAAAAAAAGAGTAATTTGCTAAAAGGGAGCAAGTGAGTTCATTTTCCCAAGGCAGCGCGTAGGCTAAGGATGATAAAAAAGTGAACACTGATCTGTTAGAGGCTGTCCTTAGAATTTGACAGTTAAGAAAATACAAAGCCACGCTGTTTAACGCTTACTAGAAATTGTACTTCAAAGAAAAAATGTAACAAACTAGTCCAGTAATTATTCTAAAATTATTTTATTTCTATTTCATCACTTAAATTTTTTATTAAATATATAGTATTGTGGTTAGTAAGTATTCTAATTTTGGTCATTATTTTGTTAAAGCCCAAATAAAAATTGACTTTATAACATGCCATGTATTAAAAATAAAAGATGAAAAAATAAGTTTGTTATAAAATAAAATACAAAGAATAAAGAATAAAGAGAATGTGAGAGCAAAGATAGCGTATTTTATTGATCAATCGAAATATTTACAAAACTTCTAAAGTCTCTATTTATATGTATTAAAAGTATAAATGAAGTAGAGATCTACTTCTAATCACTATTAGAATTTAAAGTTCTTAATCTTTATGGACATCCATTTAATAAGATATTCATTACACTTCCGTTGAAAAATATGGACATCACATATATAATAAGCGTAATTACATGTTATTATTTACTATCATGATAGGTTAGACCAAATTAAAAGTGATCTAATTTGATTAAAATTTTATTGGACTTTAATTATTAAATAAAGTTTGGGTCAAATATGTATAGATACTCAAGTAATTAAGTTCTAATCAAATTCTAATTAATGATGGGCTAATTAGAATTTGATTAGAACTAATATGCCAATGTTATAAATATTATGATTATGGTCCCTAAATTACACACAATATATCTTTTCTAATATCCCATTTTTACGAAAGAGAGAGTAGTTATTCTCTAAATTTTTTGTGTGCTAATTTGGAAGATCAAATCCCTAAGATCCGGTAAAATTTCAAGAAATTCATGGATTCAGGTATGCTTCCCTTCTAGTTTTGTTCTTGATTTATTCTTGATGATTTAACATGATAGATCCTGGCTTATTAAGTTTTATTTCAGATTTATTTTACAAATCTAACAAGTAGTATCAGAGCTTTGTCATGTTAAATCATTGAGAATGAATTGATTATTTATTAATTTTGGATTGATTCGTTTTTCTTTTTTAATTTATGAATTTGATATTTTAATTATATATTATGTTGAATCTTTGAGATTCTTGATAAATTTTTAGTTTTGATTCTTTAAATAAAGTTTTAAGGTTTTATAAATATAATCTAGTTTAATATTTGCATATGCTATTTGAAAGATGAATGTTTATTTATTTATTTATAATCAATTGATAAAAATTGATTTGTGAGATTTCTTTCTCTTCTTTTCACACAATTCTTTTATAAATTTTGGTTAAAGTCATTATTAAATTAAAATTACAGACTTACAACTTTTTACAATTGAAGAATTCCAATCGGGTTGTATAATTGGTTTTGAAAGTTAGTTCACTTGATAATAGAGTGATCATGGGTGGGGTCCGACCCGACCAAGGCCCTTGAAAAATGGGAGGTTTGGGTAAAATATAGGCCGAAAAAATGGGCTTGGGCAAAAACGAGGCCTGTTTAAAAACGGGCAGGCCTCGAGTAAGAGTTTTTTGCCCAGCCCGCCTTACTGAATTATATATTAATATATTTTTGTTTTTTATTTTTAATTATTTTAAATTTTTAATATAACTATTTTTATTATATTGTTAATTTGTGTATTGTTTTAAGAATTGTTTTAGTATTATTTTTATTTGTTTTAATATTTATTTTTATGTTTTTAAATATATTTGATTTATTATATTTTTAAATTTTTTATTAATAAAATAAGAAAAAAATTAATATGGGTCGGGCCGGGCAGGCTCGAACTTAGTAATTTTATTTGGGCGGGCTTGGGTAAAATTTTAGGCCCATATTTGGGCGGGCAGGCCCGGCCTAGTAGACGGCCTAAAATTTTACTTTAGGCCCGCCCGCCCGCCCATGATCACCTCTACTTGATAATCTAATAAATGAATTTTGGTAAGATATATTTTTTCGCACTATTTGTTTTAAATTTTCTGTTTGTAGTTGAATATATATGGAATCATCATCTTTTATCTTTATTTATGATGAATTATATTCACCATTGAATTCAATTCATATATCTGAATGATTACTTTTGGTTTCTTTTATAATTATTTTATGTAAATTTTAGTCTTTATGGAATCGACTAAAATTAAAATATTTGGGATTATTTTTATTAAATATAGTGGCTATGAATTTTCATTGGTAGTTGTGCATATAAAACTTTTATATAATTTGAGATTCTTTTTATATTTTGTGGTTATGGATTTTTTAAAGTATTTATGCGTATAAAGAAATTTTATGATAATGTCTTTAGTTATTAATATAAATTTGAGTTTACATAAAATATGTAAGGCAAGCCAGTAATATTTTTACATTTGTGTGTGTATATATATTATATGCTATCAATGATTTTGAGGATTAATGCATGATTATAGTTTGTGTGAGCAGTGTTTATAACTTATTCAATAAGATATCTTTTATAATTTAATTGGTGAAATTAAGTTTTAATGGATATCATTGAAGTTAATTTTTTTGTTATGGTTATATATTCAATTTTATAGGTGCTTTGGTGCAAATTCATGTCAACTATATACATATTTAAATATTTTGGTTTTAAATTTGGTTATATAATCTTAGGTTTTGGCATCTTATGGTTCCAAATATTTGGTTAAATTATTATGATATGGTTTATTGTATGAATTGTGGGATATGCCAACTATTATGATTTTGTTTTTTGAGATTTATTGGCTTGAAAATATTTTTCAAGTATTTATGTGAATATCTGTTTAATCATAAATACAACTTTGGATTTATATGGTAAATTCAGGGTAAGTTTTTCTATTTGATTATGAATACATGTATATGCGTGAATTGCTTTGGTGTTTTTATCTATGCCAAAATTATAAATACATGTGCTTGTTAATTATTTGGCTTTGAACCACTACATTATTTCTGTTTGGTTTTGATATATATGATTTTGGAAAAAAAAGAAAAGAAAAAGAAATAGTCAAAAAATTAAGGTTTTTGGTTTTTTATTGCATTATTAAGACAACCTTATTTTGGGTTATTTCAAAGTCTATAAAGCAATAAAAAAAATAGTTTTGACATTTGACTATTGGGGAAATTTAAATTTGAATATTGGTATGTTTATATATGTTTTAAAATAACTTAATTGAAGCAAAAAGTCACCAAATGATTTCTTTGTATAAATTATTTTGTTTTAAAATATAAAAGTTTGTGTGCATGTAACTTAAGTCATGTTGATATTGATCGGCCCAAATGAAGGTTAATAATATTACATGTACAACTATGGTGATAAACATGTGACGATTATTCGGTTTTACATGTGAGTAATAAATTGGCCCAAAGGAAAATTTATTGTTCGACATGTTCTTATTGTCAATGTTTGATTACTACACCAAGATATCACTTACAAGTTAATATTTTTTTCCAAAGATGAAATATTAATGGAGTGTCTGATATCTTAAGATGAGGTTTACCTTTATTCAAATTATTTTGGTTTAAATTTGAAGTCTTATATGAGGTTGTTTATGGTTTAAGATTTATTCAACTATTATTATATTCGCCAACATCATTGTATGTTGTTTTGGGATAAATATATATACATATATATACTATTATCTTTTAATTTGATTGAAAGATGAAATTAAAAGAAATAATTTTGAAACAAATAAATTCTGTTTTTGGCTTTAGATTTTAATTAAGGATTTCTAATATTTTTAAATAAATTAGTTGAAACAAAATGCTGCCAAAGTGACCTCTTTTGTGTAGATTAGTTTATTTAAAATACCAAGATGATTATATGTTTTTGTGATTCATGCGTTTATTAATTGACCCAAAGGTAAGTTAATATTTGGAAAAATTACAACGACATCTGTGGTGATAAATGTGTGACAATTATAAGGTATTTTATGTGAGCAATAAGTTAGTCCAAAGATTAATTCATTGTTTGACATAGTTTATTGTCAACGTTTGATTGCTACAACAAGAGTACCGCTTACTGTTAATATTACTGTCCAAAGACTTGATATTAATGTAGTGTTTGGTATATTCAGATGGGATTAGCCATTATCTTGAATTTATTGTTTACTTATGAATATTGATGTGAGCTTATGTTTTGTTCTATATTCAGCTAATTCATCTTCTACTGCCACAATATATGCTAATATAAATTCTATATACATGCTTAATAGGACAAATTTCAATGAATAGAAAAGGCACTTACTTATAGTGTTTGACTGTATGAACATAGACCTTGCACTAAGGGAAGAACTACTCATACCTCTCATTGTGGAAAGTACCCACTATGTTAAAAGGGATTTTCAGAGGTGGGATCGTTCAAATTGTATGAGTCTAATGATCATGAAGTACAACATTTCGAAGCCTTTAGGGGCAAAGAATCTAAAAAGATTACTCAGGCCAAAGTTTCCTTAACGAAATTGAGAAACGTTTTGCTAAAAACGATAATGTTGAAATGACATCACTTCTGATTTCTTTGATGTCTATAAAGTATAAGGATCAAGGAAATTCTGAGCGATCTAAGGGCTATAAGTTTTATGATCCCACAATTAGGAATATTTTTTAGACAAGAATTGCAACATTCTTTGAGGATGTTGAGTTTGGGGGGAGAAATAAGGTTAGAGACATTGCTTTTGAGGATAAATTGGATTCTAACTCAGTTCCTACTATCACTTTTGATGATATTTAGGTTCTCATACCTATTATTGATTAAGAAGTGAATCTAGAATATTAATAAGACAATGTTGAACAACTTCTTATTCAAGATGAGGTAATTGTTCCAGAAGAACAAACTCAACAACCTCAAGAATGAATGTTATTAAAAAGATCCACTAGAGAAATGGTTATAATGGCTTTAGTGGAATATTTTGACATTAAGTTACATCAGATGAATATTAAGTTAATGGTTTCTCAATGGTAACATTGGTCATACATTTATATGGTGCAATTAGAAAGCTTTGTGTCTAATGATGCAAAGTTAATGATTTGCAAAGAACTTCATCTATGGGCTTAAGCAAACTTCTCGTCAATAATATTACAAATTTTACCAAATGATTATCTTATTCGGTTCAGAGATGAATTTTATTGATAATCGTATTGCCATAAGTTTAGTAGGAGTAAGGTTCCATATTTGGTTTTATATTTTAATGACATACTGCTTGTCAATAATAAGTATAGCTTCAATCAATGCCCTAAGAATGATTTTGAGATTACAAAAAATTGCATTAGATTTTTTACATTTTAGCAGTAGAAAGTCTAATGTATGTTCAGGTTTGTATACATTGGAATATTGTGTACACTATTGGGATGTTAGACAGATATTTTAAGCAACCCTGGTTTGGACCATTGGATAACATCCAAAAGGGTTATAAGGTATTTTCAGAGAACAAAAGATTACATGCTCACATATCGGAGGTCTTGTAATACCCCAAAAATTTTTACAATAAGATATTATCTTTGATATAGTAAAATAAGAAAATAAAGTGACAAAAAGGAAAATTTTGAGTTGTGTCAACCTTGGGAAGTATATTATGATATATTAATTCAAAAAAGGACTAAATTGTAAAGATGAGAAAAGTCTTGTTGCACAAGAGTAAATAATCAAAATTTGAGGGGTTAAAGTGTAAATATGAAAAATTTGAAGGACCAATAGTGAAAATATTTTAAGGGTGGAATGATCTAGAAACTAAGGAAAATGGATGAATTAGGACCAAATTGAATAGGTGAAAAATTATGAGGGACTAAATGATAATTTTACCAAATTAAGTGATGACTCAAGGATGGAATTCTAAAAGATCATGAAGGGAAAATGGTCAATTAGTAAGAGAGAAAATTCTAGAATGTAATGATTATGTTGATGATATTTTAAATTAATTAATTAGATAAATATTATTTTATTAATATTTTAATAAGATATTTATTATTATTTTATTATTATTTATTTAGTATATAAAGAAGGAAAGATGAAGAATTCTCATCATCTTTCCATGCATGCAAATGTTAGAAAAGAAGAAAAGAAAGAAAGTTTTCTTTTCTTTACAATTTAGTCCTTCCACCAAAAATTTACTATTTTCACCTAGAAATCAAAAGAATTTCCAAAGCTACCAAGAGAGAAAAATGTTAAGGAGACTATGGGGAGTTAGAATATCAAATTAGATTCAAGGAATAGAAGTTGGAGGAGAGAGAAAATCAAGATGAAGATTAGAACAAGGTAAGAACATCATGATATCAATATATTTTTAAGTTTGATATTATTGAAAAAGCATGGGATTGATGTTAATGTAGAGTTTCCTTACATATGGTCTTATGTTCTTGATATGTTAGTGAAGAGAAAACAAGAGAAAGTGATGAGAAATAGTGTAGAGAAAGAAAATAAGGGTGTTATAAACATGGTAATTAATATCTTGCACTAAAATAGTTTTGTACAGCAGCAGTGGTCTAACTTTGAAAAATCACCAAAAATTGTGGAAATTGAATTAGAAGTTGAAAAAAATATGAAATTAAATTTTACTGAATCTAGTTTTTCATAGAAGAAATGGTGTAAGCAATGAAATAGTAAATTGTGAGATATAACAAATTTAGTTAGACAAGGTCAGATTGATTTCGGGTTCCCCTATTCTGACTTTGTAAAATAATAAAAAATTGGAGAAAAATAATTAGGGAATTAAATTGATATTTTTAGAATTATGAAAGAGTAGACTTTCAAGATAAACAAACAAGAACATCATTCGAATCCTGTACGAGGAGATAATTAATTGTTAGTGAAGAAAGGTCAGAATTGTCAGACAGCAGAACAAAGGTGACTTTAAAGAATAAACTGTACTTATTGGCTAAACCAAAAATTCTAAAAATTTTATGGTAAGAAGATATGTAAGTATAGTTTTAGGAAAGATTAGCGGATCTTAATTTCGAGTTCTACAGCTCAAGATATAAATAATTTAGTGACTATGACTCAAGTAGACAGCTTGATGTGAACACATAAGTAAATAGTGGAATTATGTATAAATTAAGGATGTGGAATGGAGAGGAGGAGGAGAAAAATATATGAATATTTAGTCAGTATGAGTTTACTTTAAAAATGGCTAATTTGCATGTTTTAGGTTCATGGACTAAATTGAATAAGAGTAAAACTTTAGGGGTAATTTTGTAAAAATATCAAAAAAGAACCAAATTGAAGAAAATGAATTGTTTTAGCGTTTAAATTAATAAATTGAATGAAATTATTAATTTAGATCAAGATTGAGTGAAAAATTGGGAAAAATAGAAAATTATCAAAATGCCCCTAAATCTTGATTTTTCTGTAATTTAGCCAGGTAAGCTCATATAACTTAATTAAATATGAAAATGTATTGATTTTATTATTGACTTGTGAGAATTATGATATGTAAATGACATGAATATGTAGCATGAAAATGTTAATAGATGATATATGTGATTCATAAAAAGGGTACAAGAATCCGTTCGAATATTGAATTCCGATTGGACAAGTGATTACCCTTATAAATGAGGTCTTGCATGTGTTGCAGTAAAGGTTATTCCAAAAGGAGTAATCTTATGATCTCATTATGAAAAGGAATTTCACCTGAAAGGGTGACACTTGAAAAGGATACATGTACCTAAAAGGTACAACTGGAAAAGGAAATGTACACTGTGTGTGTACAACTTAAATAGGAAACGTACACTTTGTGTGTACACTTGAAAAGAAAATGTATGCCTTGTGTGTACAATATGAAAAGTGGTAGCTTCGGCTACCTGATCAGTGAAAAGTGGTAGCTTCAGCTATCTGATCAGTGAAAAGTTTTAGCTTTGGCTACCTGATTAGTGAAAAGTAGTAGCTTCAGCTACCTGATTAGTGAAAAGTGGTAGCTCCAGCTACCTGATTAGTGAATAGTGGTAGCTTCGGCTACAAGTGACAAATGATAAGTGGTAGCTTTAGCTACACTTATCTGATCAGTGACAAGTGAAAAGCGTGGAAGTGCAAGTCCATAGTTGAACTATGGCAAAGTGATAAAGTGTGTCAATCATGGCAAAGTGATATAGTGTGCCAAACATAGCAAAGGTTCAGTGATCAGTAATGAATTGAAGGATAAGACCATGGTTGATCCATGAAAAAGTGTGAAACGTAGGTATGGTATTTCCATACCGAGCTGTGAAACGTAGGTATGGTGTTTCCATACTGAGTTGTGAATCGTGGCACTGGGCAAACGACGGACTCAAATCCGCAAGACGTTCTCTAATTTGACAAAGATTGGTAAGTGACATATGAAAGTAGTATTGGAAGACTTATGGTTATTATTGATATTGATCTAAAATAAGTGTACCATTGATATTTAAATGATTCAATGGGTAAAGTTCTGATATGAGATAACATGAGTTTGAAATGAATTATCAAAGGTATATACTTGAAATATATGGAAATGATGGTGCGTGAAATATTGATATAATGAAATGAATGATATATATTTATAAAGAAACAAAAAAAGAATGATAGGTATCATGACATGTAAAAATGTGATTATCTTTGATATGTTGCTAAAAGGAAATTATGTATGTTAAGATGAGCAATAAACTCAAGTGTAATATGATGAGAAAATAAGTTTATCTATGTTGAATTTATATGAATATGTTTAAGTATGCTAACAACTGTCACTGTTGATGCTTAGACAGTGCCAAGCTATTGGTTAAATGGTAATATGTTTATTTATATGATGTGTTGAAAGGGCAAGTGCTCAAATGAAAATATACTTGTGATCGTGAGAGAGTGGCAAGTTTTAAGTTACACAATATCTTATGAAATGGCTTATCATATGATTAATTGAAAAGAGTTATGTTCAACTGCACTAGCTTGTGGTTATAATGGTATAGTATGCTTATGACCTGTATGTTATACATAAGGAATGAGTGTGGAAAGTAAAGAGATACATATGGAAATAAAGAAACTAGGAAGAGTTAAAATTATTTAAAATCTTACTAAGCTAGAGATGATATGTATAAGTGATGCTGTGGATTTATTCACCTTGTAAATTGATGAATATAGCTTCATGAGTATTGTCTGAACCACACGGCTTGGCCACACAGCCGTGTGACCCCTGCAGTGTTGAAAAATTTTAAATATTTTCGAAAATTTTTTCGAGTTTTCGGTTAAGTCTCGATATATATTTTGAGCCTCGATGGCTGACATAAGGGACACTATGATTAAAGTTGATTAATTACAAGTATGAATGTTATGTGAAGCAAAATTTCTTTTAAATGATTTGTAAATTTTGGTTATGCTCTGAAACCCTGTTTCGACGATGGATACAGGTTCAGGGTGTTACAGGTCTAATCAGTTAGAGATCATCAGGTATACAGACTCCGATTTTGATGGAATATGGATACAAGATTTTGTCACTAAGGTGCAAATTGTGGAAACAAATTGCAATCTTTTATTCCAATAGCAACAGGAGCACATCAAAGTCAAAACACATAGACTTTAAGTTCCTTGTTGTTAAAGTAAAAGTTCAGAGTGGTTAGGTGCCTATAAAGCATATGAGGACAAGCTCTATGATTGCAGATCCGCTTACTAAGAAACTACACCTAAGGTTTTATAAGAGCACATTGCTCAAATGGGTGTAACGTCATTTAAAGGATATTTGGTTTTAGTGGGAGTTTGTATTTTTTAAATGCTTTTATGTTATAGACACATTTTCAGTTTAAAGATATTAAGTTTATTTTCTGCAGAAATAAAGTTTATTTGGTTTATTCACACTCTGATTTTGGTAAGATTTGATCTAACTAAGGAGGACCAGTTGGAAATAGACATGTTTAGATCATATTGCATGTAATTTCCATGCTACACAACCATACTTGATCTATGTCATTTGGTTGTGTTAATATACGTGATTATGGATGGATTTAGTTACGATATATGTAACGAAAGTCGCCTTAGTTCTATGTTAACATAATTAATGGACGAGATTGTTTGGAATACCTTTTGGATATGATAGTAAAATTTTAAGCTCATAAGGTTATATAATGACATGTAATTTTAGAGTAATTAGTATATATATGTGGTCCAAGTGGAAGATTGTTGGAAAATATGGACATCACATATATAATAAGGGTAATTACATGTTATTATTTACTATCATGATAGGTGAGCCCAAATTAAAAATGATCTAATTTGGTTAAAATTTTATTAGGCTTTAATTATTAAATAAAGTATGGGTCAAATATGTGTAGATACTCTAGTAATTAAGTTCTAATCAAATTCTAATCAATGATGGGCTACTTGGAATTTGATTAGAACTAATATGCCAATGTTATAAATATTAGGGTTATGGTCCTCAAATTACACAGAAGATATCTTTTTTAATATCCCATCACTAGGAAAGAGAGAGGATATATTCTCTGAATTTCTTGTGTGCTAATTTGGAAGATCAAATCCCCAAGATCTGGTAAAACTTCAAGAAATTCATGGATTCAGGTATGCTTTCGCATCTAGTTTTGTTCTTGATTTATTCTTGATGATTTAACATTATAGATCCTAGTTTATTAAGTTTTATTTCAGATTTATTTTACAAATCTAACACTTCCCTTTAGATATCCATTGGTGAATAATGTATCTTGTTAAAACCCTTACTAAGATAAAAACCATGTGGGGAAAAAATTCTTAATGCAGGAAAAAAATACACATTTATATAATACGCATAATATGCTGCCTCATTAAAAACCTTATCAGTAAAACCCAATGGGAAAAAACTTCAGTTAAGAGAAAGAGAGTACAACGCGTATTTACTCCCCCTCATGAAAACATCACATACTTTCTCATATTCTAAATGTTATAAAATAACAAATAGAGAATAAAGAACAAACATAATGAGAGAGCAAAGAAAGAGCGTATTTTATTGATCAATCGGAATATTTACAAAACTTCTCTAAAACCTCTATTTATAGGCATAAAAAACATAAAATCTCTATTTAGAATTTAAAGTACATCAAAACTGAACTTGATTTTGATGGATATCTACTTAATAAGATATTCATAACAATTTACATTTAATAAAAATAAAAGCTGAAAAAAAATAAAACAAAGGTGAAATTTAGGATAACTTTTGGGAAATTTGGAGAAAAATTAAGAGTGTTTTAGAATCCTAAATGAAACCTAAAATTAGACCTTAAACCCGAATTTAAACCCTAAACTTTTAAAATACTCTCAAAATTTTTCCAAAAGTTATCCCGATGTTTTACCAATTTCTTTATGTTTTTTTTTTTACTTGAAACGTTGTCATTCTGCCCTTTTTTTTATTTTTAATACATGTAAACTTATTTTTTTTCGAATTTTATTTTTAATATGTGGTATCCCAATCAGCTTTTTATTTGGGTTTTACCGAAACAATGCCAAAACAAGAATGCTTATTAATGACAGTGTTAAATTTGATAAAAAAAATTACATTAATCAAAATGTGAATGAAATAATTTTAAAGTAATTATCTGAGTAGTTTACTCAAAATTATTATTGTATATAAAAAAATTAAAGTGGAGGCTAAGATATGTTCTAATTTTTGTACTTTTCACACTTCTTGAATTTAGTTAATGTTCTTTTATGATGTGATCTTGACAAGAAGAAACAAGTTGATGTTGGGTTGAATTCCCATGAACCCCATTTTCTTGAGACGACCGAAGCAAAGACTGATCCTTTGTGTTTATCAATTCGGTCAACTATGGAGGGTCGAACTAAGTGGGTCAAAGAAGAGTTTAAAGGGCCTATGTGTGGACATCGGGAACAAGTCCAAATTAATCATGTTCTGATTGGGCCAAGCCCAAGTCAAATGCTTATCCAAGAGTTGGATAAAACCTCCAATGAATTTGATTAATCATGGGACATTTTAAAAGGACTTTTATTAAGTTTTAGTTCAGTTTCATAAGTTTACATCTTTAATTAAGTTTGGCATTATATGTCTTGCATTATGTGTTTGCATAGTCATGCATTTTATTAATGTCATAAGAGTTTAGTGTGTTATTAATTAAGTCAAATGGCAGTTTTAATAAGTCTACACTTAATTAAGTCATGCATTATATTTAAGTGTTTTATATGTTAATTATATTTAAGCATAGGTTGGAGTTACATGTTCATAAATAAATGCATGTATGTGTTTATATTTTGCTGATTTCTGTCATAAATATATGTTTTAAATTAAAATATTTCAGCTGAATAAGAATATGAAAAGTTGTCAATGTTTAATGTCTAATTATTTATCTTGTAGATGACTATTCATAGGACCAAGAATAACTTTTCAAGTCTGATCGGTTTTATTTACTTAAAGCTTATTATGGTGGCTGTTAAAATGGATCAAGAGTGGCTCTTCGGAACCTGATTGGTTTCATGCACTCAAAGATCATTATGGAGCCATTAAAAGAGATGGATGCCAAGCAACATAACATTCTGTCATAAGGGAGATAAAGGGACACCAAACATCACATTTACAGAACATTAAGCATTCAACAAGTGAAGAGACACGACTTTTCAGCTAAGCTTGAATCAAGTGAAGAGTCATGGCTTATTGGCTGCCCATCATAAAGTTATAACCAAATTTTAACTTGTGTTATAAGCTAGTGTAGTTGCCGAATTTGAATAGTCATATTAGGGCCTATATATATCTTGTAAAAGGACTATGTTGAGGTTGGACAATTATTCTGAATATAAACTTTGTTGGTGAGATTATTCTCTTTCGATTCTTCAATTAACTAAACTAAACTTATCAAACTTTTACGAGTTTGTGGTGTTCACCCAATTGTCACTTCATTTCCCATCACGGAGTGTGGCAATTTCATTTACCAAGGTTCGAGTATTCTGTCAAGTTTAAGTGGGTTGTAATTTTAATATAGCTATGGGTCAAGGTTTCTATCAATTGAACCTATTCAAGACGATCCTTCCATTCGAGCTATTTTCCTAACTATCCAAGCTCGAGAAATTGCATCATTTTATTTCTAGGATTTAATGTGTGTTTTATAAATTGAGAATTAAGTATTAAAATTTTAGTTCTAAATTTTTAAACTCTAAATTTATATTAAAAAATTGTTTAAAATATAATTATTTTATTTGATAATAGAAAATCTTAATTTTTAAAATTTATTATTTCATAATTTTAATATTTTCGTTGAAAATTATTTAAATAATTTAAATATCTATTTACTACTTAAACTTCGTACATGCATTTAATTTCATACGTATGGTTTTTAAATTTTTATGTCTAATTGGAATCTTTTCAACTTTTTTAAAATTAATGCATTCTCAAGACTTTGCAGATGATTACTTTCGGTGCTCCAATGTCTACTATTTTAGCCTTTTCTTTTGGCAAATGTGTTAATTTTCGATGATCTGACTTCTTTAATTGGGACATGTGGTATCTTCACTTGAAAACAAAACAAAATTTAAAATTTTAAAAAATAAAAATTTTAAAACACATACAAAATTAATATATATATATTTTTAGAATATTTAATTTATTCTTTTATTAATGTTCCTTCTCTTATTTTTAAAAATAAAATTTTAGGATTTTTTGAATTTATATATTATAATATATTTTAAAATTTAATTTCTTCTTTTATAATACTATGTCAACAAATGACATACACAAAGAAACATCACACGAGGCATTTTTATTGACCACTTATTTTCTTGATAAATATTTTTGTACTAAAACATATATTAACCAATATGCCTTAATGACCAAATTAACTCAAGTCAAAACATGCCATATATCTAATCTTCTAACCAACATGTTTTAATGACACCATTTCACAACAAGATATACAACATTTACAAACATCCCAATTCATTTGATACCAAAATAGCACATCCCTAAAGATCTATAGTTCAAACCTTTATAATGCCAATACAGAACTTGCCAAATTCCTATCTTGGAACATGTCAAAGCTTACCATATCACAAAACAAACTTGACCAAAAGATCCAAACACTACAACCATCATTTTAGCACATAAGCCTCAACATCTCATCCAAGCATTACCGCATTCAATCCTCTTTCATGATTCAATATTATGCATATATAAACTAAGCATACATACACCTTCTAAATTGACCAAGCATACCATATGAATTTCTAAGATCAACCTTACATTGAAACCATTATAGTCACAACACAACATTGACCTTTAAAACTCCAACATATGATCCAAAAACAACTTATATACAAGACACAAAATAGAAGTAAAATGATTTTAAGATCTATCGAGATTGAAGCATAATAGTATGAGTTTCGAAGTTGATCTGACAACCTTGTTCCGCAAAATGTCAACTATAAGGAACATGAAACAAAATCGAGTAAGCTTTACGAAAGCTTAGTAAGTTCATATAATAACATGTACATTAACTTACCTTATCAACCAAAAATAAAGTTATATAACTATGTATATATGTCATTTTCAATCTTGTTATTTCATTTTACAAGAAACAGTGAGTTTTCTATATACTCATGTAATAGAACAATCAATAATACATTTCAATAAAATCAATCTAAGTATTCAATACATATTCAAGTCATCAAGTTATTCACTTCTTTTATTCATCAAGATAGCTAGATGAACAATAGTAAAAGAGTTCGAATACATGAGTTATCGTATCAAGATATACCGGAACAATAAACATGTCACGAAAGTGCATACAGGAGCATTGAAGTGCAAATAGGGCACCAGAGTGCATAATTAGGCATAAATGGGCAGTTAGGGCATTATAATGCAAACAGGAGCATAAATATGCTATCAAGAGCACCTAGTGCTAACAAGAGCAAAAATGTGCTATCAGGAGCACTGTAGTGCTAACAGGAGCATGAATGTGCTATGCTATCATGAGCACCATAGTGCTAACGGGAGCACAAATGTACTATCAGGAGCACTTATTTTAGATTTAGGACATTTATGTTATCACAACACTTCCAATACTAAAGCATTATTAAATTAATCTCAACATCATGTAATCCTCTACACAAAGTTTATTGATCCCATACATATCTAAATACCTTTCGTTTAAGTAAAAATTCAACTTTCATATAAAAGTCATTTCATTCAAGATTCATTAAGTGTATATGTATAAGTATTTATAACACAATTAATTAACATATATAATGATTAAAACCTATATGAACTTACCAAAGACAATCAACTAACGCACAAAAATGTGAGACTATTCTACAGTTTTCTCTTTTCCCTGGTTATCAACAACTTGATCTATATAATAGTTAAATTCAAAATATAAATTCAAAATACATTATAAAACTCCAATACATGCATATGACCTTTTAATTTGATGTTACACAATTTCTCTAAACTTTTACATTTTATTCAATTTAGTCCCTAAAACTAAGACTATCATATCTTTCACAATTAAATTTTGATTTTCAATTCGATTTCAATTTTGTCCTTATACACCCTTATACAATTAATATTTATAGAATTATCATGCCAAATTTAAAATATTTTCATTTTAATATTTAAAATTAAAACTAGCAAAATTCCTTTTACAAATTAGTCCTATTTCATTTCTAAGTTTTTAAATCTACCATTAACATTCAAAAACTTTAATTAATGTAACAACCCATTTTTGGTAAAATCGAAATAGTGGTTTTGGCACCACAAATCCTATTCTGGAAAGGAAATTTATTTTAATATTATTTTATGATCTACAGATGATAATAATGTCATATAAAAATTTCATAAAGAAATTTTACTGATAACATGTTTAATTTGATAAAGGACTAAATTGCACAAAGTGCAAAGTTGAGTTCTAATAGCTAAATGGATTAAATAGCTATGAAATTCAAAATTTGAGGTCCTTATATGGAAATAGACCGTTAAAAATACTTAGTTGTTAAGGATGATGAATCATCCATGGAAAATAAAATAAAGAAAATGACAGGATGATAAATAATAAAATAAAGAAAATATCATCATTTTTATCTTCATCTTTCCCAAATAAATATGGAAACCCTAGCCATGGAGAATGGAAGAAAGAGAAAAATTATTTGGCCAAATTAGGTAAGTATTCAAGTCCTGTTTTTAGTAATTTTTATATTTTTGAGATTGGGATAACCTAATCTAGCTATTTTGGGAATTAATTTGAAAATTTATCAAAGTATAGAAAATTTTCCATGGATGAATATGTTGAAATTTTGAAATTTATGGTAGAAAATGAAAGGTTGTTGATAGATAAACAACTTTTGTAAAGTGAATTTTGATGAAAATGTGAATTAGGGACTAAATTGTAAAGTTGTAAAATTTATGGAAAAATTCTAAATTTTGTGAAATACATGGGCTGTAAATGTTACTTGTAAAATTTGGCTAGGCTTGGAATAAGGATTAAATTTCATGAATTTCATTTTCTGAGCCTTGGGACGAAATCATCATTAATTAAAAGTTTAGGGGTAAAATAGTAATTTTGCGTAAAATGTGAATAGGACTGAATTGAGTATGAATTGTATTAAATTGATGTTAAATTTACTCGTATACATCTGGATAGACCAAATTCAGAGTTAGAACGAGGAAAAGAGAAAAACGTTGGATTAGTAGATTTTACATACACGAACATTTGTCGAGGTAAGTTCGTGTAACCTATTTATGTATGTTAATATGTTTGAATTCAATGTTGTATTTGGATGAATTATATAAATGTTTAAAGTAGGAAATAAATCACATGCTCGATATTACTTGATAAATGACAAGTTCAGTTTGAATAATAAAATTCAATCGATATATGTGATTTCCCGTATTGAAAATGGTCCTGCATATGTTGCGGACATAATATAGCTCAGATGAGCAATCCTATTATAGCCCTCTTGAGCATCCTGCTATATAGTTCTTACTAGCATCTTAATCAGTAGTGATTTTGCATGTGTTGCACATTACCGTAGCTCTTTTTGAGTGTCCTGTTACATGATTCGATCGATTGTGATCCATCATATGTTGCAGACACAAACGCAGCTCTACGTGAGCATCCTGATATAAGCTCTTATGGGCTTCCTGACATGGCTCGCTTGAACTCCCTGATACCTTATCCGGTGCTCTCTGATAATAACTCTTCAGAGTTTCCTGTTAAGCTCTATGAGCTTCCTAATTAAAACTCATATGAGTTTCCTGTTTAGCCCGGATAAGCGTCTTGTTACATGGCTCATCTGAGCATCCTGATATGTGGCTCAAGAGTGTGCTCCCTCATTACATACCCTAATAAGTACCTCTGAAAATGAATTGATGGCTTCTGATTTGTACACTTCGAGTGTACTACATGTGTATCCATCGATATTTCAAATAAATTCAAATAGGCAAAATCCTGAAATGAGAAAATATGAACACGAAATGAATTATTACATGTATTTGCCTGAAATACATGAAAATGATGATACATGATATATGGAAGTATGAGATGGTGATATATGAACATGGAACTTGTTTGATGAATATGTTTATCTATGATTATAGATTTGTACACTTCGAGTGTATTTTCTTGGGTTTTCATTGATATTTCAATTGATTTAATGAGCAAAATTTTGATATGAAATAATCTGAACTTGAGACAAATATTATGAAAACGTACTTGAAAATACATTGGTATGATTTGTCTATATTATATGAATTCATGATGTGGAAAATATATGTATATGGGAATTTGGTTATTTTTGAGCCCATACATGTTTCTTGATGTTTATATGAGATAGTATGACTTAGAAACGAACTATTACCCATGTGTACATGAAGTACATGAAAATGATATTACCAGATAAAATGATGTATGAATTGATTGTTACTGGAATGTGGAACTTGCTTGATGACTATGTTCATCCATGATTAAGGACTATTATATGTGATTAATTGGCTAACATGAGGTTATGTGTTTAGGGTTTGTGACCATATTGGTTGATAGTGCCTTGCATGTTTATTTTGAACATAAATACATGGTAAGTTATTTACCATATTGTACGAACTTACTAAGCATTTCATGCTTACTCTGTTTTATTTTTCCTGTGTCTTATAGTAATTTGGAAGCTATTTAGATTGGAAGCATCGGCGGAGATTACTCACACTATGTAACAGCCCATTTTTAGTCAAATCGAAACAATGATTTCGGGACCACAAATCTGAGGTCAAAACATTTATTTTATTATTATTTTAATGTTTACAACATGATTCTATGATTCTGTAAAAATTTTGTTAAGAAATTTTATCGTTTGAGTGCTTAATTTGATAAAAAGGACTAAATCGCGTAAAATGTAAAACTTGTGTTCTATTAGCTAAATGTGTCTAATAGCTATAGAAATTTAAAGTAAAGGTCCTTATGTGGTAATTAGACCATTTTTAATATGAGTGGACTTTTATGGACATATTATTAAGTGATTTAAAGGTTAACTAGTAAGGTTAAATTAGTAATTCAATAATTAAGTTAAGTAAAATATGTAAAAATAATGTATCATCTTCTAAAATTGTTTCTTTCATTTGAAGAGGAAAATAGCCATTAAAATAGCTTCAAAGTTTGGCTAGCTATCATCTATGCATGTAAGTGATTTTTGACTCAGTTTTTAATGATTTCTATGTTTTTGAGATCGTTGCAGCTTAATCTAGCTAGCCCAGGGACTAATTTGCAAATTTTTTAAATTTTTAGGATTTTTCCATTGATGGATGTTGGTGTATTTTGATGTTTGAAGATATAAAATGCATGCTTGTTGATAGATAAACAATATTTGTTAAGTGATTTTTAGTAAAATGTCCAAATAGGGATTAAATTGTAGAATGTGTAAAATTCATGGTTAATTTGTGAAATAAATGAAAAATGTGGGCTTCTAGGGACCTAATTGAAATTCGGCTAGCATGTGTTTAGGTTGAATTGCTTGAATTTGTACTTTTATAAGATAAGGACTAAATTGTAAAAATGTTGAAATATTAGAGGAAAAAGTGTAAAGTTCCCTTACTATGTATTTTGGACTAAATTGAATAGAGTGATAATTAAATAAGTTAATTTTGATTACATTTAGATCAAGAAAAGCAAAATATAGATTTAGATCGGGGAAAGGACAAGGTTTTCGACTAACCAAATCGTTTTGTCATTTTTGGCATTCAAGGTAAGTTCGTATGTAATAAGCATTGTTAGAATTATGTTTTAAATGCTTTAATATTGCATAAATTATGAATACGACACTACGGACATGTTCGATGATGATTCGGCAAGTGTGAAATCTCGGTTGAACCTTTGGAATAGATTAGGATACGAATGACATGTCATTAGGGGTTATATGATTTGGGTACTGGTCTTTACGTCTTACTGGTGGCTGAGTTATCCGACATGTGTTGCGGATACTCGTCAGCTTGTGTGAGCAATACCGTGTAGCTTTGTCATGTCTGTCAGCTTGTGTGAGCAGACCTGTTGATAGCTCGAGAGTAAGCATTATGTATGATACGAGATTGATATAGCTTCGGCTATATATATTGCACTTAGGGTGTGAGATTCCTGAGTATCCGATAGTTTTCTAAATGGTTCAATGGGTTATCAGAGATGTGGTTGAGTACGAATTTGCTACGAGATAGTACAGGTATGTACACGAACCGTGAGCTTTGAAATGATAAAATTTATGAAATTCATAACTAACTTGGAGAGTGAAAATGTGGAAGGTTTTTGAATCATTGAGATATGTTATGTTATGTTTAAATTATTTATATTGTGCATATATGGTAAGTTGATTTTAATGCTTTACGAACTTACTAAGCTTTATAGCTCACATTGTTTATTTTTTCGTGTTTTATAGTGAAATCAAAGCTAGCTCGAATTCAGGAATTGTTGGAGACTTCATCACGCTATCCAACTATCACTTTGGTACTTTTGAATCTAAGTTTTTGGATATATGGCATGTATAAGATTATGGTCATTTTATTATATAGTTTGGAAATGAATTTGGTCATTTGAAATGACTTGTAAATGTTAAATATTTGGTCATGTGTATAGCCGTGAGAGTTGGCTTATTTTGGTTGATTTGGTTGTGTAAATATATATGCAAATGGCCTTTGTCTTGTGTTGATAATTGCTATATTAATGCTTGTGGTGAATGGTTGATATTTGAGAAGTTATCTGCTTGTGAGTTTGGGAAAAATGATGCATGTTTGAAAGTGTCCATTTAGTTGAATTGTGAATGTGAATTTGGTGTAAATAGAATGGCTTATTTTGTTACTTGTGTGTATTGTGGATGATGGTATATGTAACATCCCAAATTATAGTCTAGTCAAAACAGTGGTTTTGAAACCATAAATTCAAAATATAAATAATTATTTTACGAGCATTATGAGGTTTATGATATGATTGCATGTTTGTGTGCAATTTTCATGATGAAATTCTATGCCTAAGGTTTCCAATTTGACTTTAGGGACTAAATTGAATAAGTTACAAAACTTGTGTTCTAGAAGCTTCAAGCATGAAATTGTATTAGATTATCAATTAGAGGTCCTTAAATAGCAATTTGACCAAGTTCTAAAATTTTGGACAAAAATGGACATGAATAGGAAATATTTGAAAGAAAGGCCTTAAGTGCATTTTTGTCATTTGGTAAATAAAAGAATACAAAGGGAAAATGAAGTGAAAATCTTGTCCATCTTCTCCAAGTTCTAGCCAAAAATTTCATGCTCTCTATAGCTAGGGTTTTCAACATTTCAAGCTTGATTGTAAGTGCTTCCAAGTCCCGTTTTTAGTGTTCTTTACATTTTTGAGATCCTTGAAGCGTGATCTATCCATTTCTAGCCATATTTTGAAGTAGGGTTCATGTATGAAATTTGACCCATGTGTGACATGGTTGTTTCTTGATGTTTAATGGAAGAATATGAAAGTTTGATGTGTGTTTAACATCTTTTACTAAGTGATTTTTAGTGAAAACACCTAAAAATGACTTACTTGTAAAAGGTGTAAAAATGAGTAGTAAAAATGTGAAATAAAGGAAAATATGGGCAGATATGAGCTTGGTATAGGTTCGGCTGGGCTTGGGTAACCAAGAAAATGCATGCATTTCATTTTACTAGCCTAGGGACTAAAATGTAAATAAGTGAAAAGTTAGGGGCAAAAAGATAATTTTACCAAAGTATGTGTTATGGGTCGATTTGGACAATGTGTGTATTGAACAAGTTAAATTTGACATTTTAGATCAAGAAAAATGTGATTCGGGTCTTGATCAGGGGAAAAACAAGGTTTACGAAGATTAGGCTCGTTTCTATCATTTTGTACCGAGATAAGTTCATATGTAAATTATACAACATGCACCGTACTTTAAATGCTTTAATATTGCATGCATGGTAAGTACATAAATATTTAATGTGATGTTGTATCATGCATTTAATGCTTAAATTTTATTATGAATTATGCTTTGATTATTCCATGAGCATGTGATTGGTGCTCTGGATACTGAAACCAACATTACGAGCGAGTTCGACAGAAATGTGATATTGAAGAAAATCCCATTTGTACCTTAGGAATAAATTAGGATACGAGTGACATGTCACTAGGAACTATGTGATCTGAGCTCATTAGTTATGGTATGAGTTCGTGATATATGTGACACATGTTATGGTGGTTTGGGTGCTGGTCTTGTATGTTCTACCTGTGCTAGGTAGTTCAGCATGTGTTGCGGATACCTAACAGCTTGTGTTAGTAGCCTGTATAGCTACATCCTGACCGACAGCTTGTGTGAGTAAACCCGTGTGTAGCTGGAAAGCGAGCAACATGTGATATGTCATATGAGGAAGCATTGGCTACATATGGGGCACTTAGGTGCAAGATTCTGATGTATCTGATGGTATTCTGAGTGTTCACGGGTAATCTAAATTTGCCCAAATTCTAAATTTTTGGACAAAAATGGGCTTGCATGGATGAAATTTTAAAGAAAGGGCATAAGGGCATTTTGGTCATTTGTCATTTTAATGAAATAAAAAGGAAAAAATGGATAAAAAATATGCTCATCTTCTTCCCATAGCTGCCGAAATTTGGAGGACACCATAGCTAGGGTTTCTTCAATTTTCAAGCTCAATAGTAAGTGCTCCCAAGCCCCGTTTTTCATGTTATTTGTATTTTTGAAATTCCGGTAGCTTGCTTTCTCCATTGCTACCCATATTTTCATGTTCAAAAATTTACCCATGCATGAGTTATTGGTATTTTGATGGATTATGGAGGAATATGAAAGATAAATGTGCGTTAACAAGTTGGTTTTCATGAGAAACCCTTATAGGGACTATTTTTCAAAAGATGTAAATATGTGGTAGAAATGAGGAAAATAATGAAAAATGTGGGTTTCCATAAGAGAGAAAAATGTTTGGTTAGGCTTGGGTAAGATAGAGATTGCATGTGTTTCATTATACGAGCCTAGGGACTAAATCGTAAAAATGTCAAAGGTTAGGGGCAAAACGGTCATTTGGACTGGGGTAGATATTAAACTTGAAATGTATAATGTGGGGTATTAATGAGCTAATTTTGTTGTTATAGACCCTGAGGAACAAATTTCGGAGACCGGTCGAGGTAAATGTAAGGTTTCGAAATAACCGAAACATAACTCTGAAACTGTTACTAGGTAAGTTCGGATAACTTAAAGTAAACCCCTAATATGCATGATTGTATGATTTATGAATGCATGATGATTGCATTATTAATGGCATGAAAATGCATGAAATGCGTATTTGATAATGACTTGTTGATAACCGTCTCGGTTGAGGTTAAAAAGGGAATTCAATGGACAAACGATGTTTTACATTTGAAAGGAGATCCTGCATGTGTTGCAGCAAGGATTTAGCCCAGACGGGTAATCCGTGATCTCGAGTATGGAAAGGAATCTAACCCGGACGGGTGTTCCTTGAATGATCAAGCCTTCCGAAGAATATGAGTGCATTGTGGATTTAGCCCGGACGGGTAATCCAATTAGGATCTAAATTTAGCTTGGACTGGTAACTCAGATCCGAGAGCATTAAGGGTGTTTGTCATTATAAGGGATTTAGCCTGGACTGGCAATCCCACCATATGATGTGAGGTTCGGGGAGCGCTTATATGGAAAGATAATTTGAATGAATTGATGGATAATAGGTATTCCATCGAGATTTCCTAGAAACTCAACGAGATTAACGTAGGATACATGTATGAATGAAATGTTGAATGATGAGCTTATCTAGTTAAATTACATGATACATGATTATGTGACTAACTCATTGATTGAGCGTATGTGATAGAAAATCATTTCATATTAGATGATTTCATGATTTAAGTATGGATTTATGCTAATTACTCGGTAAGTTTACTCTTCGGTTATTCGAGCTTACTAAGCATGAAAATGCTTACCCCTCTCTTTTCCCTGTTTTATAGAGCTCGAGGACTCATAAGGATTGGAAGACGGGTGGGAGAAGCAACACACTGTTAACTAAACAAGCTTTGGTATAAAGACTCTGTTTATTTTGTTCAATGGCATGTATAGTATTTTTGAGTATTTTGTTATATGTGTCATTTGATTTGCCCAGTAAAGGCATGTAAAAATATGTTTATCTCTTTGTATATGGCCATGAAAATTGGCTTAATTTAAGTAGGCTATGACCTATGATTTTATGCATGGTTTTAACTACAAATGATGGGTTACTATCAATTGGCAATGAATCACATGAATGAGCCAATTTTAGATGGATTAATGAATATGGGAACCCATGACTCTAAATAGGAAATAACCATTTATGTATGAAACCAATAATATTAAGTTTCCATACAACTATTTTCATTTAGATTATTTCCAAGTGTATAATCATGCTTTCTCTGAAACTTTGTAACCATTAGGCACAAGTAGTAGAAAGGGGTGACTAAAGGCTTGGAAAATAGCCTATTAAGGTCCACATGGTTAGACATACGGGCGTGTGTCTAGGCCGTGTGGGACACATGGTTCTCTCCCATAGGCGTGTGTTATGGCCATGTGTCCCCTGCACTTAAAATTTTAGCTCAAAGTTGTACACGGGTAGGCCACACGGGCGTGCACCATTGCTGTGTTAAAATGACAGTTTCGTCCATGGGCAGGTAGCACGGGTGTGTTCCATGGCCGTGTTGATAAGTCAGTGTTGCCCACGATTGAAGAGCATGGGCGTACCCCAAGATACACGGGCGTGTGAGTCCACTCGGCCCACCTACACAGGCTTGTGTCCCTTTATGTTAAGGAAAATTTTCTGAGGAGCCCAAGGTTAATTGAACGTGCTCGTATTTGTCCCGCATTGCCTTCCGATATATTATAGGTCTCGAAGGCCTATACAAGGGATGAATGTTCATGATTGAAAGGTTTTAAATTCAAATGAAATTTTGTGATCTGAGTTAGTATACTGAAAGTGTAAAGTTCTGGTAATGCCTCGAGCCCAGTCCTGGTGTTGGATACGAGTTAGGGGTGTTACATTTATTGGTATCAGAGCTACGATTTAATCGGTTCTAGGACTACCGTAGAAGACGTTAAAGGTTCGCTATACATGCCATTACTCGAATATTGATAGTGTGACGTCTTCTAATTGTTTAAATTTTTTTGAATATAGCAAATGCCTTCCAATCAAGCACAAGATGAGTCCGAGGAAGCAGATAGCCATGCTCCAGCTTCTATACAACGACCTGTATTTAGTAGTAGTAGAAGGCTGATGTGAGAAGGCCGAGAAGAGGCCCGAGCTGCCTTCTTTGATATGATGGATGAATGGTTTGGGGATTATCTAAGAAATCACCCTAATATACCAAGACCACCCCCACCCCCTAACCAACCTGATGAGGATGTGCCACGAGGTATGGCACCGGTGAGAATCGGTAAATCCCCTGTAGATAAGCTTAGAAAGTATGAGGCTGAAGAATTCAGAGCTAAAGTTGATGATGACATTGAAAGAGCAGAGTTTTCGCTCGAAAATACTACACGGGTGTTAGATGATTTGTCATGCACACCCGAGGAGTGTTTGAAGTGTGCTGTATCCCTTTTTAAGGACACTGTATACAATTGGTGGAAAATCGTATCCTCGGTAGTGTCGAAGGAAAATTTTACTTGGGATTTCTTCCAAGCAGAGTTTGGGAAGAAATATATTAGCCAACGGTTTTTAGACTCAAAGCGAAAGGAGTTCTTGGAACTTAAACAAGGTAACAAGACTATAGCGGAATACGAGAGAGAGTTCGTACGACTAAATCAGTACGCAACTGAATGGGTCCAAATGGAATTAGAAATGTGTAAACGCTTGGAGGAAGGTCTAAATGAGGACATCAAGTTGTTGATTGAGGTCTTGGAAATACTGGATTTGCTGCATTGGCTGATCGAGCCAAGTAGGCTGAGGAACTTAATAATGAAAGAAAACAAGCTAAGAGAGAGGCTCGAGTTGTGAGCAAGAGGTCTAGCGGTAAAACACTCTCGTTCTTCACAAAGAAAGCCAGGAGCCTGCATGAACGCTCCACTTCGTCAGTGGGATATTCGGGTAGTTTGAAAAGCTCTAAACGATGAGGTCAAAAGTTTTCCTCCCTGATGGAGACTAGTGTGGGGAGTGTAGATGATCAAAAATTGAAGTGTAAGAGCTGCGGCAAATTTCACTTCAGAGAGTGCCGAATGAAAAGTGGCGCATGTTTCAGATGTGCTTCTCTTGATCATTTTCTCAAAAACTGCCCAGAACGAGCTGAAAAAGATGAGAAATTAGCTCTGAAGTCGAATGCTCCCATTCCACGAGGTAGACCTCCGAAATAACCTGGGAGTGCTGGTGGCAGTCGAGTTGTGCAAAAGACGCTGCAAAACTAGAGGTCTGAGCCCCGGTAAGAATGTATGCGATACGTGCTCGAGAGGAAACCGCTACTCCTGATGTTATTATAGGTACCTTCTTTCTTTGTAATATAAGTGTTATTGCTTTAATTGACCCGGGTCGACACTTTCATATATCTGCATGAGATTGGCGTCTAGTACATATTTGTTGAACATACAGAAGATATTATTAGAGTGTCGAATCCACTAGGCAGATCAGCCCTAGTTGATAAAGTCTGTAAGAATTGTCCTTTGACTATTCAAGGTTGTTGTTTCCCGGCTAACCTTATGTTGTTACCATTTGATGAATTTGATGTAATACTTGGTATGGATTGGTTAGCCCTTCATGATGTAACTGTGAATTGTAGTAGTAAGTATATTAAGTTAAGATGCTCGGATGGTAAGGTTCTACGGGTCGAATCAAGAGAATTGGGTTCGTTGCCGGTTGTAATCATGGCAATGGTTGCCCAAATATATATGAGGAAAGAATACAAAACCTACCTTGCGTTTGTGATGAACACTAAGGAAATTGCATTAAAGATTGAGTCTGTGCCGATAGTATGTGAGTATCCAGATGTGTTTCCAAGAGAATTACCTGGGCTACCTCCTGAAAGGGAGATAGAGTTTGGTATTGAGTTGATGCCAGGGACGACTCCCATTTCTATTGCTCTGTACAGAATGGCACCAACTGAGTTGAAAGAGTTAAAGGCATAGTTGCAAGAGCTGACGGATAAAGGATTCGCAAGGTCAAGTTTTTCACCTTGGGGTACCCCCGTGTTGTTTGTGAAGAAGAAATATGGGTCGATGAGGTTATGTATTGATTATTGGCAACTAAATAAGGTGACTATCAAGAATAAGTATCCTTTGCCAAGGATCGATGATTTGTTTCACCAATTGAGAGGAGCCATCATATTCTCCAAGATAGACTTGAGGTCTGGCTATTATCAGTTGCGAGTTAAGACTCGGATGTACCCAAGATAGCTTTCAGAACGAGGTATGACCATTATGAATTTCTTGTCATGCCGTTTGGCCTAAAGAATGCACCGGCCGTGTGTATGGATCTAATGAATAGGATCTTTCCGCCATATTTGGATAAGTTTGTAGTTGTGTTTATTGACAACATTTTGATCTACTCTAGAGATGAGACAGAGCATGTGAAGCATCTGAAAATTGTGTTACAGACCTTGCTGGAAAAGCAAATATATGCTAAGTTTAGCAAAAGTGAATTTTGGCTCCAGGAAGTTGGATTTTGGGTTATATAGTTTCGGGTGAAGGCATCCGAGTTGATCCAAGTAAAGTTTCTGCAATTGTTGAATGGAAATCGCCTAAGAATGTAATCGAGGTAGAAGCTTTTTGGGCTTAGCTGGTTATTATCGAAGGTTTGTAAAAGGATTTTCCATGATAGTGACTCCGATGATGAAGCTGTTACAGAAAGATGTTAAGTTTGAATAGACGGATAAGTGTCAACAAAGTTTTGAAAAGTTAAAGACATTGCTGACTGAAGCTCCTATTTTAGTGCTACCTGAACCGGAAAAGAATTTGTGATCTACAGTGATACATCCTTAAATGGATTGGGTTGTGTGCTTATGCAAGATGGCAAGGTGATAGCCTATGCTTCACGGCAATTGAAGCCTCATGAGAAGAATTATCCAACCCACGACCAAGAGCTTGCTGCTATTGTTTTTGCCTTAAAAATTTAGAGACATTATTTGTATGGTGATACTTGCCGTATATTCACGGACCACAATAGTTTGAAATACTTGATGACTCAGAAAGAATTAAATTTGAGACAGAAGAGATGGTTAGAATTAATTAAAGATTATAATTTGTTTATCGACTATCAACCGGGAAAGGCGAATGTGGTCGCCGATGCATTGAGTAGAAAATCCCTGTATGCCTTGAGAGCCATGGATACTCGTTTGACATTGCTTGATGATGGTTCAGTTCTGACCGAGCTGGAGGCTAAGCTGACATTTCTACAGGAAATTCATGATGCTCAGTTTAATGATGATGACTTGCAAGAAAAAGGGGCTCAATGTGAGTCTAGTGTTGAGACCGATTTCTGAATTAGTCCTGATAGATGTTTGATGTTCAAATATAGGGTTTGTGTACCCAAAGACAATGAACTTATTCGGAAGATTTTTCAAGAAGCACATAACTATCGTTTGTCAGTTCACCCGGGAAGTACCAAGGTGTACAACAATTTAAAAAAGATGTACTGGTGGAACGGCATGAAAAGAGACGTTTCTGAATTTGTATCGAAATGCCTGGTATGTCAGCAAATTAAAGCTGGACTTCAAGTGCCTTCAGGTCTGTTACAGCCTGTAATGGTCCCTTAATGGAAGTGAGACAAAGTTACCATGGATTTCGTGACGGGATTACCCTTGACTCCGAAAAAGAAAGATGCCATATGGGTTATAGTGGACAAATTGACAAAGTCGGCTCATTTTATCTCGGTAAGGATGGATTATTCCCTTGATAGATTGGCCGATTTGTACATTTCTAAGATATTAAGATTGCACGGAGTACCACTGTCGATTATTTTGGACAGAGACCCGAGGTTCACTTCGAGATTCTGGAAGAGGTTACAAGAAGCCTTGGGTACAAAGTTGAGCTTTAGCACAGCTTTACACCTTCAGACCAATGGTCAGTCTAAGTGGATGATTCAGATTCTCGAGGACATGTTACGTTGTTGCATCCTTGAGTTTCAGGGTAGTTGGGAAAAATATCTGCCATTGGTAGAATTTGCCTACAACAATAGTTACCAAACAAGTTTGAAGATGGCGCCTTATGAGGCCTTGTATAGTAGGAAATGTCGAACTTCATTGTATTGGACAGAACTCAAGGAAAATCAGATTTATGGAGTTGATCTGATTAAAGAAACTGAAGAAAAAGTTAAAGTGATACGAGATTGTTTAAAAGCGGCATCAGATAGGTAAAAGTCTTATGCTGATCTGAAAAGAAAGAAAATTGAGTTTCAAGTTGGAGATAGAGTATTCTTGAAAGTATCTCAATGGAAAAAGGTATTGAGATTTGGTCAGAAAGGTAAACTGAGTCCACGATTTATCAGACCGTACGAGATCACCGAAAGAGTTGGACTATTAGCCTATCGTTTGGCGTTGCCACCCGAACTGGAAAAGATTCATAATGTGTTCCATGTATCCATGTTAAGGAGATACCGATTAGACCCCTCTCATGTAATTTCGCCAACTGAGATTGAAATTCGACCAGATATGACCTATGGAGAAGAACCGGTTAAGATATTGGCTCGTGAAGTTAAACTGTTGAGAAATAAAGATGTGGCTCTTGTAAAAGTTTTATGGCATCGACATGGTTTAGAAGAAGCCACATGGGAGTCAGAAGAAACCATGAAATGCCAATATCCAAATCTGTTTTCTGGTAAGACTTTCGAGGACGAAAGTCCCTAGGGACGAGAAATGTAACAACCCGAAATAGGGCCTAGTCAGAATAATGGTTTTGGGACCACAAATTCGACATAAAAAATATTTATTTTATGATTATTATGAGGCCTAGAATATTAGAATATGTATGTGTTAAAGTTTTATGAAGAAATTCTAAGTATAAGGTGTCCAATTGGAAATTAGGGACTAAATTGAATAAAATGAAAAACTTGGATTCTAGAAGAAAATTGTATGAAATTGCTATAGATTATGAATTAGAAGGTCTTGGAGATAAATTTTCCCAAATTCTAAATTTTTGGACAAAAATGGGCTTGCATGGATGAAATTTTAAAGAAAGGGCAAAGGGCATTTTGGTCATTTGTCATTTTAATGAAATAAAAAGGGAAAAATGGATAAAAAATATGCTCATCTTCTTCCCATAGCTGCCGAAATTTGGAGGACACCATAGCTAGGGTTTCTGCAATTTTCAAGCTCAATAGTAAGTGCTCCCAGGCCTCGTTTTTCATGTTCTTTGTATTTTTGAAATCCCGGTAGCTTGCTCTCTCCATTTCTACCCATATTTCATGCTAGGGTTCATGTTCAAAAATTTACCCATGCATGAGTTATTGGTATTTTGATGGATTATGGAGGAATATGAAAGATAAATGTGTGTTAAACATCTTCAAGTTAGTTTTCATGAGAAACCCTTATAGGGACTATTTTTCAAAAGATGTAAATGTGTGGTAGAAATGAGGAAAATAATGAAAAATGTAGGTTTCCATAAGAGAGAAAAATTTTTGGTTAGGCTTGGGTAAGATATAGATTGCATGTGTTTCATTATACGAGCTTAGGGACTAAATCGTAAAAATGTCAAAGTTTAGGGGCAAAACGGTCATTTGGACCGGGGTAGATATTAAACTTGAAATGTATAATTTAGGGTATTAATGAGCTAATTTTGTTGTTATAGACCCCGAAGAACAAATTTCAGAGACCGATCGAGGTAAATGTAAGGTTTCGGAATAACCGAAACATAACTCTGAAACTGTTACCAGGTAAGTTCGGATAACTTAAAGTAAACCCCTAATATGCATGATTGTATGATTTATGAATGCATGATGATTGCATTATTAATGGCATGAAAATGCATGAAATGCATATTTGATAATGACTTGTTGATAACTGTCTCGGTTGAGGTTAAAAAGGGAATTCGATGCATAAACCATGTTTTACATGTGAAAGGAGATCCTGCATGTGTTGTAGCAAGGATTTAGCCCGGACGGATAATCCGTGATCTCAAGTATGGAAAGGAATCTAACTCGGACGGGTGTTCCTTGAATGATCAAGCCTCCCAAAGAATATGAGTGCATTGTGGATTTAGCCTGGATGGGTAATCCAATTAGGATCTGAATCTAGCTTATTAAGGGTGTTCATCGTTATAAGGGATTTAGCCTAGACTGGCAATCCCAACATCACCTTATGAGTTCATATAATAGGGGATTTAGCTTGGACTGGTAATGCTGCCATATGATGTGAGGTTCGCGGGAGCGCATATATGGAAAGATCATTTGAATGAATTGACAGATAATGGGTTTCCATCGAGATTTCCTAGAAAATCAACGAGATTAATGTAGGATACATGTATGAATGAAATGTTGAATGATGAGCTCATCTAGTTAAATTACATGATTCATGATTATGTGACTAACTCATTGATTGAGTGCATGTGATAGGAAATCATTTCATATTAGATGATTTCATGATTTAAGTATGGATGTATACTAATCACTCGATAAGTTTACTCTTCGGTTATTCGAGCTTACTAAACATGAAAGTGCTTACCCCTCTCTTTTGCCTGTTTTACAGAGCTTGAGGACTCATAAGGATTGAAAGACGGGTGGGAAAAGCAACACACTATTAACTAAAAAAGCTTTGGTATAAAGACTCTATTTATTTTGTTCAATGGCATGTATAGTATTTTTGAGTATTTTGTTATATGTGTCATTTGATTTGCCCAGTAAAGGCATGTAAAAATATGTTTATCTCTTTGTATATGGCCATGAAAATTGGCTTAATTTAAGTAGGCTATGACCTACGATTTTATACATGGTTTTAATTACAAATGATGGGTTGCTATCACTTGGCAATGAATCACATGAATGAGCCAATTTCAGATGGATTAATGAATATGGGAACCCATGTCACTAAATAGGAAATAACCATTTATGTATGAAGCCAATGATATAAGGTTTCCATACAACTATTTTCATTTAGATTATTTACAAGTGTATAATCATGCTTTCTCTCAAACTTGGTAACCATTAGGCAGAAGTAGTAGAAAGGGGTAACCAAAGGCTTAGAAAATAGCCTATTAAGGTCCACATGGTTAGACACAGGGGCGTGTGTCTAGGCCGTGTGGGACACACGGTTTTCTCCCATGGGCGTGTGTTATGGCCGTGTGTCCCCTGCACTTAAAATTTTAGCTCAAAGTTGTACACAGGTAGGTCACACGGGCGTGCGCCATGGCCGTGTTAAAATGACAGTTTCGTCCACGGGCATGCAGGACGGGCGTGTTCCATGGCCGTGTTGATAAGTCAGTGTTGCCCACGGTTGAAGAGCATGGGCGTGCCCCAAGATACACGGGCGTGTGAGTCCACATAGCCCACCTACACAGGCGTGTGTCCCTTTATGTTAAGGAAAATTTTCTGAGGAGCCCAAAGTTAATCGAATGTGCCCGTATTTGTCCCGCATTGCCTTCTGATATGTTATAGGTCTCAAAGGCCTATACAAGGGACGAGATGTTCATGATTGAAAGGTTTTAAATTCAAATGGAATTTTGTAACCCGAGTTAGTATACTGAAAGTGTAAAGTTTCGGTAATGCCTTAAGCCCTGTCCCGGTGTTAGATACAGGTTAGGGGTGTTACAGATTATGTCATGTTGATTAGCCAAATGTGTTGGCCCATGATGGTATTGTGATTCATTTTGTATATTGCCATGAGAGATGGTCCATATTGATTATTGGGATGTAACCCTAATTGATTATGCATGCATGAAAATGTGTTTATGTTTGGATGTAGACTGTGATTGCTTATGGATGATGAGTGTGATAAATGGCATATGTGCTTAATGAATCATTTGGGATTAATAGGCATGGCCATAACTATGTATAATTGAGTAGAATGAAAGTGGTTAATAATGATAAATAAGTATGAAATTGGTGTGGAATGCAATATGAAGGTATAATGGTTTAAGTATGTGATATGTTGACACTACAAAGTCATAATTTAACCATGTATGTGAATGCTTGAGTAACCAAATGTGCAATTAAGTTGGTTTAAGTATGTGAGTTTTTAAGGGTGGCAAATGGCTTGGAAAATACCCTATAATTTGTCCACACGGTTAGACACACGGGCATGTGTCTAGGCTGTGTGTGACACACGGTCTGCCCCATGGGCGTGTGATCTGGCCGTGTGTCCCCTGCACCCTAATTATGCAAATAGAATGCTCAGTAGTAAACACACGGGTAGAGACACGGCTGTGTGTCTCAGCCGTGTGAAGGACACAACCTTAGGACATGGGCGTGTGCCCAGGCCGTGTGAAGTCTGCACTTAATTTTTGGAATTTAATTCGACAAACGACCTAAGCACATACGACTCAGCCGTGTGCCCCTAAATGGTTGATGACGTTATAAACAGAGAGTTACACAGGCTAAGGACATAAACGTGTCCCTAGCCACATGGGTGTGTGTGACCACACGGCCTAGCCACACTGGCGTGTGACTCTCCAAATCAAGAAAATTTTCTAAGTGTCGCAAAGTTTTTTGAAGTTCTTGGTTTAGTCCTGAACAACTTTCAATGTATGTTTTGGGTTTCGTAGGCCTATACAAGGGATGGTTTGCATATGAATGAATGAATTTGATTGGAACAAAATTTATGGCCTGGTTTTACATGTTTGCTTGTGTTTAAGTCCGGTAATGCCTCGTATCTTGTCTTGGCGTCGGACACGGGTAAGGGGTGTTACAGTATAGAACTAGCATGAATTAGGCTTGATTTAGTTGATTTGAATGCCTTTTTATGTCTTGTTTTGGTGCCATTTGGTTTGGTGCATGTGTATGCAAATTGTGTGACAAAATGACTTGGTAAATAGCCTATTTTTGTCCACATGGGCAGAGACACGGGCTTGTATCTCAGCCGTGTATGATACACGGTCAGGTTACATAGTCGTGTGTCCCCTGGTGTTAAATTAGAATTCAAGCCAGTATGCTCCACACGGCCTAGCACACGGTCGTGTGACTTGGCCGTATGGCATAAGTTAGTATACCCTATAGGATTGGCACGACCTAACACACAGCCTGGCAGATGGGTTTGTGTGGCCATTTCTTAGGGCACACGGACTAACCATACGGGCGTGTGTGTTGGCAGTGTGACCCAAGTCAGTAAGTTACACGGGGTAAGACAAGGGCTGGGACACTACCATATGATCTCATTTCGAATGTCCACATGGCTTGTGACACGGGCGTGCCTTTGGCTGTGTGAGACATACGGCCTGGCCACATGAGTGTGTGTCCCTTGCAGTTTGAAAAATTTTCTAAGTTTTGTAAAAAATTCTTGAGTTATCAATTTAGTCTTAAACCACTCTTAAAGCATATTTTAGGCCTTGTAGGCTCATATTAGGGACATTATGAATGCGTATGAATATTTTATATTTGAATTGGAAAAATGCATGTGAAATGTATGGTTATTTGCAAAATAAGTTTGGTAATGCTTCGTAAACCTATTTCGACATTGAATACAGGTGAGGGGTGTTACCTACTATCCATTGGCCCATCTTGATATATATATATATATATATATATATATATATATATGGTAAATTAATTATGGTTATAATGGCATGCATAGATTAATTAGCCAATGTTGGCATGTAAAAGTTAGGGTTATAACTAGCCATTGGAATGGCTTGTGATAAATATGTTTTGATGTCTATAAATAAGGCTATAACTTGTTTATTGTGTGCTTAAATGATTGATTGGTAGAAATCATGTTGGCATATTGAAAATTAATTTTAGCATATTTGGTAAAATATGCATATAGGTGAATTTGATAAGTTAAATAAGTTTGTATATTTAATTACATGATGGTAAAATCTCATTTGAGATGTTTAAGAACACATTAGTTGTGTGTGATGATATGTCATGCACAAGACTCGATTTTGACTTGAATTAAATGTTTTAAAATGACTTGTTAAAATATTTATGTATTGGTGTATGAGGAAGACAAATTGGGTGAGAAATGTGGCTTGGAAAATAACCTATATTTGTCCACATAAGGGCGTATGTCTCAGCCGTGTGTCGTGTGTGATCTGGCCATGTATCCCCTGCATCCTTAAAATGTCAAAACAAAATGCTAAAAATTGATCAAATGGCCTGGCACAAGGGTGTGTCGCTTGGCCGTGTGACCCCTGCACCTACACACGGTCTAGAGCACAAGTGTGTGACCTGACTGTGTGACCCAAGTCAGAGAGTTACACAGCCTGAGACACGGGTGTGTCCCTGGCCATGTGAACCACACGGCCTGACCACACAGGCGTGTGACTTTTGTACCTAGGAAAAATTTTGAGATTTTGCAAAAAATTCTCTAAGCACCCAGTTTAATGTCAACATGATTCTTGTAACGCCTCGAAATTGGGCTTGAAAGTATTGGGCCTTGAGCATGGGAGTAGTTAGGAGACTGCTCATTAATATTTTAGTTAAGCAAGAAAGTGACACAAATTGCATGTTTTCTTTAATGGCTAGAGTGATTTGGGTGTGTTTGAGAAGCCTGGGTTCAAGTCTTGGCCTTTGCAGAATTTTTTTAAATTAGCTCTTAAATGAATATGGACTTTAGTACATAGGCTTTATAAATAATTGCGCTTGTTTTAAGTTACAAAAAGCCTTGTGGTCTAGTGGCAAGGTGGTGTGTAAAGAAACCTTGAGGTTTGAGGTTCGAGCGTTAGCATAACGCAAGTGAGGTATTTATTTTGCAGCTTGGTTCAGCCAGTGGTTGTGTTACAGTAAAATTTTGATGGATGAGTGGTGGAGTGATAGGTGGAGGATATCAAGGAGGAAATCATGGAGAGGATTTGGGGGAGATTTGTGGAGAGGAATTAGGAGTTTGATGAGTGTGGGGATTTTGGTGCCATTTGGTATCTTTAATTTAGCATTGGGAAAAAATGATCATTTTCGGTATTTGTGAGTGTTTTGGAAGAGGGTTTTTTTCTCCTTTTGCAAGTGGTAGCCGAATTCCTTTAGTCAATTTTGGCATTTGGTTGTTTCGGGTTTGTGCCTCTTGTGACATTGTTCTTCTTTTAGTCATTTCTCATTCTCTACTGAACACTGTTCTTCTTCTTTCGCTACTCTCTTGACATTGCCGAACACATCTTCCTCCTCTTCCCCATTATTCTTTCAATTTTCTTTCATAGCCAACTTTCCTTTTTCTTCCCTCTTCATTTATTTTTCTCCCTTTTTCTTCTATTCTGCTTCTAAATTGAAAGTTATTCTCTTTGATCTTTCTCAAGCAATTTGGGTAGTGGTTGGCTGAATATTATTCTTCTCTAGTATTGGTAAATTGTTTCGGTCTGCAAGTGTTCTGACGAATCGGTAAGTGTTCTGTTAAGTGATCTGACAAATCCGTTTCTTCTGTCTTCTTCTAAAAACTGAATACTCATTCTCTTAGTATTCTGTGATTGCCGAATGGTGACTCCTTCCTCTTAATGTGTGTTCGTTGTTTTTAGGTGTTTCCGATGAGTGAAAGTGCAGAAATTCTCAAGCTACCTAAACCCTGTCACCCACTAATCGACTAAGGTAATTTCGGTACCCTGCCTTATGGGCATAGGTCGGATGGCCCTATTTTTCTGTAAGGTTATTATTCATGAGTTTAAGCCTCAGCTATAATCAATTCCACCTAGTAAGATCTTTTGTTATCGTAGTTTCTCAGCAAAGAAAGGTGTGATCGATTTAAATTACGATCTAAAGGAACATGTTGTAGTTCGTACAATCGAGGTTTGTAGTATTGTCTATTTGGGTTAAGTGTTTTAAACACTGATAAATAATGGACTGAATGTATGTTGGGACTGTTGTAGGTTGGGCGCTTAAGGAGTTTGAAGTGGTTGCGTAAAAAGGTGTGCAATCATACACCAATCTGTTACTAACAAAAGCCAAAAAGGTGTGTATTCACACCCCTCTTTACTGTGAATCGGCAAAAGCTGAAAAGCCAAAACTTCGGCATTTGAGGCCTCACGAGCGTGTGATCGCTCGTGTGGTGAGCCGAGCCCACAAAGCATGGGTGATAGACTGTAGAGGCCACAACGAGTGTTCTCGTAGGCTTAGGCTGTTATGGGCCACCTTGGGTAGAAATGGCCGTGTGAGCCCAATGGACACGTGGGCCCCACACAGATTAAATCCATGGTAAGTGATAAATTTTGGACTGGGCGATGTAGGTCACATAGCCGTAACTGAATTTGGGCTAAATGGGCCACACGAGCGTGTGGGCACACTTAGGCTGAGTAATGGGCCTTAGGCCCATTTACACCGTTATGATTATTTAGTTATCTGTATCACTCGAGGCGACCGTAGACCTTCGGAGAGGTCATGGTCTGAGCTGAAACCTCAAATTAGGCAAAATAACCGTAATACCCTGTATGGTAGAATGACGGTTATGCCCTTATGTTCCATGACTAATGTGCTTATGATTTACATATATGATTGTATTGAGTATGATTTTGGGTACACGTGATATTTATGACGTGACATACTGCATGGGGTTGGGATTTTGATATGGAGGCTGCATGGGGTTGGAATTTTGATATGGAGGAAGTATTGTACTGGTGGCTATGCCACAATTACTGATACTGGTGGCTTTGCCACATTTACTGTTTTTGGCAGCTATGCTGCATTATTATTAGTGGCAGCTTTGCTACGATATTGGTGTGCTAGCTGAGTGGGTCGATTTATATCCCTACATAGTGTGTTGGTTGGTACGAGCGGTGTGCTGGATGGATTTGGGTGGGATGCATAATTGTATTACACTGTACTGATACTATATTGAGCTTAGGCCCACACTGTTACTGTATAGGGCTAAGGCCCAAACTGTACTGATACTGTATAGGCCCAAACACTATTTTGCATATTCTGATTTCTGTTGTCTGTTAAGGGATTACACACTGAGTTTTCATAAACTCACCCTTTTTTTTAACTGTACAGGTAATCCTCAGCCTTAGACGGTTTGGAGCTGCGACGGACTCGGAGGTGGCCACACGATTGCTGATGTTCTACTTTTGACTTTATTTGTTTAAATTTCATATTGGGTTTTTGGTTATGTAGTAAGGCCATTTGTGGTTTTAACTTTTATTTGGGCTTTGATTTCTTTCCTTAAATTGCTAAACTAGGAAAAGACGAGTTTTCAAACCAATTACTGTTTTCAAAAACATATGTTTTAAACTTCTTTAATTTAAATTAGCTTCCACAATTGAAAGAGATTTTCAACGAAATTAATAACGTTTTTAAAAGTGATTAACTTTTCAATGAACCACGTTTTGAAATTAAACGAACACAAACTAAGACTTTACACAAGTTTTAAATAGTAAGAAGGTTTTTCACTGAAAACACGATTTGGAAAAACACTTCAATATGACACTGCCAGATTCGGCCATAACGTCTAGGCCGGGTTTGGGGTGTTACAATTCTAATGCATGAATTGGGCCTCGAGGGCTTTTGTAAGGGACTATATGATGAAATTTGATTGAAATTAGATATGAATACCAAGAATTATGAAATGATTGTTATTTGTTCTGTAAACTCTGGTAATGCTCTGTAACCCTATTCCAGTGACAGATTCGGGTTAGGGGTGTTACAATTAGCATTAATGAAAACTTTTTAAAATCTATAACAGTTTTGAAAACAGAGATACGGGTTAGCTAAATCGAGTTAAAAAGATCTCGAAAACATAAAAATTACTAAAAGTGAACCTCAATAAGATCTCCATACAAGAAGAACAACTTAACCGAACCTTGAAGCTTCAGCCCTAGTGTTTCTTAGGTGTTTTCTTCAAGAATTCAGTGGTAATTGTGAAGCAAGGATGATGACTCTTTTATTCTGTGTTTTTAACTTATAATATTATTAATTTATTAACTATTTTAACTTATAAAACACCCACTATCCATCCACCATCAATTAAAATTGCCATTTAAAATCTCATGTAACATCATTTTAATCTTTAGGTAATTAAAATTTATTACAATTAACTTTTACGATTTTTACAATTCAGTCATTGTACTTTAATTAGCTATCAATTCAATAAAATTCTCGGACCAAAATTCAATTCACTTATATAACAACTTTGTAAATATTTAATGAAAATATTTACGAGCTCGATTTACGAAATCGAGGTCTCAATACCTAATTTTGAAAAACTACTGAATTTCGGTACGCACACTTATACTATAATTAATCATTCTGTTATCAAAACTTACAGGATCAGGATTTACTATAATACTATATTTAACTTGTAAATATTAAATAATAATATTTACGAACTCACACGTTGGAATTTTAATCATGGAACCATTATTTTCGACACAACTAGAAAATGGGCTGTTGCAACCCTCCATGTAACATCCCGAATTAGGGCCTAGTCGAAACAGTGGTTTCGGGACCACAAATCTGAAGTAAGAAAATTTAATTTTATTATATTTTTATGGTCTACAATTTCACAGAATGATTTCATGAAAATTTCGTAAAAAAATTTTAACATTTGGGTACTCAATTTGGTCAAAAGGACTAAATTGTAAAAAGTGCAAAAGTTGAGTTCTACATGTTAGAGGTATCAAATTGTTATGAAATTTTAAATGGGAGGTCCTTAAATGGTAATATACCATTGTATAACTTGTTGGACAAAAATGGCCTTGGATGGATAAAATTTCAAAGAAAGGAAAAAAGGGCATTTTGGTCATTGAGGGGTAAAAATGCATTAAAAGACAAATTTTAAAACCCAAATGTGTTCCTTTCTTGTTGCTTTAGCCTAATTTACCTAGGGAAGCCATGGTTAGGGTTTGGCCAACCTTCCAAGCTCAATAGTAAGTGATTCCGAGCCCCGTTTTTAATGTTTTTTACATTTTTAAAATCCCGGTAACATGCTCTAGCTATTTCTACCATTATTTTGAGCTAGGGTTTGTGTTTAAAATTTTTCCCATGAATGAAATGGTTGTGTTTTGATGTATAATGGTAGAAAATTAGTGTTGGGTGTTTAATAAACGACTTTTACTAAGCGATTTTCGGTGAAAACATCCGAAAGGACCATTTCGTAAAAGTTGTAAAATTGGCCATAAATGGGTGATTTAGTGGAAATTGGGGGCTGTCATAGTTTTTATGAAAAATGATCAGCATGTCATAAAACATAAGGAAATAGGATGAAGTTTAATTTCCGAGCATAGGGTCAAAAGTGTAAATATGCAAAAGTTTAGGGGTCAAAATATAAATTTGTAAAAATATGATTTTTGGACCCCTATGAATAATGTGACTAATTAGTAAGCTAAATGTGACATTATAGATCAAGGAAAGATTCGGGCTTAGAACGAGGTTGAACAAGGTTAAGCACAAACTCGAAATAAATAGTCGTACTCGAAACCGAGGTAAGTTCATATGTCAATGATAATGCAATGATATTATTATTGTTCATACTTGAACCTAAATTGATGTGTTAACATTGTGTGAAGGATATTTATTTAGTTGATATGAAGATTATATACTGTAACAAATGCCAAATTATAATTATATGCAATACCATGTTTATCTTATGGACTAATGTCTAAATAAACATGGAAATGTGTTAAATTGGATGTACATTGCATGAGCGGCTATGCCTAATGAGAAACTTGATGGAAAGAGGAAAAAATCTCGGTTGAATAAAAAGGGAAATTCAATAGATAAACCATGGTTTACATGACTTGAGATCCTGCATGTGTTGCAGAAAAGGATTTAGCCCGGACGGGTAATCCGTTGATCTCAAATATAGAAAGGATCTAGCCCGGACGGGTGTTCCTTGAGTGATCGAGCCTCCCGAAGAATATGTGTGCATTAAGGATTTAGCCCAGATGGGTAATCTGATTTAGGGTCTGAATTTAGCCTGGACTGGTAATCCCGACATCACCTTATAAGTTCATGATATGGGGGATTTAGCCTGGACTTGTAATCCCGCCGTAAGATGTGAGGTTAGCGGGAGTGCGCATATGAAATGATCACTTGTATGAATTGAAGGTGAATGGGATATCCATCGAGATTCCGAGAAATTCAACGAGATTAATATAAGAAATGAAATAAAAGGTTCTTTCCATGATACATAATGTATGTTATATGATAACATTATGATGCATGTGAGTTGTCATGTTTACACGAGTACATTGCTAAATGATAGCACAGGTAAGTACTCGAAACCCATAAGCATGTGTTTGACATGTGAAATGAAATGAACTTATGACGATGGTGCAAATGAATGAATGATATTTATGAGAATAATTTCTATGACAAATTTGTGATGGTTATTATCTTGTTGCACTAAGATAGATTTGGTACAGCAGCATTGGTTTGACTTTGAAAATCCACAAAAAATTGTGGAAATTGAATTAAAGACTGAATAAAATATTTAATTAAAGCTTAATGAGTCTAGTTTCACATAAAGGAAACGGTGTAAGTAAAAAAATTCTGTATCATGAGATATTTGAATTCTTGTGAGATAGAGTCGGAGTGATTCCAGACTCCCTTGTCTCAAATTTGGAAAATCACTAGAAATTTTAAAAAATAATTATGAGTTAAAATTCATATTAATGAAATAATTAATGAGTCTACTTTTAGGAAAAAGAGATGGGAACATTATCCAAGTCTCGTACTAGGAGATAAATAAATTTTAGTGAAGAAAGGTCGAAGCTATCAAATAGCGAAATAAGGGAGACTTTGAATAATAAACTGTACTTATTAGCTAAACCAAAAATTCTGAAAGTTTTATGATAAGAATAGATATGAGTCTAGTTTCTTGTAAAATTAACGGATATTAATTTAGAGTTCCTTAGCTTGAGTTATAAATAATTTATCCACTATGACTCAAGTAGACAGCTTGGCCAGAATATGAATAAAAGCATAATTATAGTTATTTTACCTAAGGAAACATGTTATTATAATGCTTATTATTTTCATATGGACTTACTAAGCATAAAGCTTACTCCCCCTTTCCATTTTTTCTAGTTTTGATAGGTTCAGCTCAGGGTTGGAGATCATCGGAGGGAGCATCACACTATCGAGCCCTTACCCTTGGAGTATTGACATGTATATGTTAAACGTGTTCAAGTGAGTGGCATGTATAGGGACTTAGTTTTTCTATGATCGATGTTGTTGTGATTAACCAAATGTATTGGCTTATAATGATTTGTTGTATGTAGCCATGAGATGTGGTTATAATGATTTTGGCTTGTAAGCCTATTCATCCATGATATGTGTAAATGTCTTGTGATGTGGGTATGTGATTATTCTTGTTCACTATGTATAAGAAGTATATGGCATATGTACATGGTCAATGACTTAGGACCATTCGAGGTGGACATAGCCATGGAATAAATGTGTGATATGGTAATAAGTTTTTAGTGCCCTAAACATGGATGTTTAATTTATAAGTTAGTATAGGACACGGGTAGGCCACACGGGCGTGTCCCATAGCCATGTCCCAAAGTCAGTATTGAACACGGGCAGTCCACATGGGTGTGTGCCATGGCCATGTTTAAAAGTCAGTGTTGCCCACGGACTAAGGGTATAGGTGTGCCCCAAGCCACACGGGCGTGTGAGTCCAGACGGCCCATCTACACGGGCATGTGACACTCCTAAGCTAGAAATTTTTAAGTTGCCCAAAGTTATCGAATGTTTTCAGTTTTGTCCCGAACTGCCCGAATGTATATTATAGGCCTCAATGGCCTGTATAAGAGATGATATGCATATGTTCTAGAAGTTTTAATTTTTGGGCGAAATTTGGTGACCCAGTTTTGTATGTTTATGAATGTTTAAGTCTGGTAATGCCTCGAGCCCTGTCCCGATGTTGGATATGGGTGAAGGTTGTTACACTCCCCCAGTAGGAAATTTTGTCCTCGAATTCTTACCTAAGAATAAGTTCAGATAGTGAGATTTCATAAGTTCTTTTGTTTCATGGATCAAATCAATCTCAACAAGTTTTCTTTCACTCAGTTTAGATCAGTATAACGATGTTTTACATTCCCAACCATACATAACTTCAAACGATGCCATTTTTATACTTAATTGATAGCCATTATTGTAAGAAAATTCTATCAACGGTAATTATTTTTCCAACTACTTTCCAATTCTAATATTCAACATTGTAACTCGCTTCCATACCCATTCTAGAATCATTACCGGCTTGTAACAGCCTGTTTTCAGTGAAATCAGAATAGTAGTTTTGAGACCAAAAATATGACATAAAAATATTTATTTTATTATTATTTTATTATCTACAACATGATAGTAGTACCGTGTAAAAATTTCGTCAAGAAATTTTACCGTTTACATGCTCAATTTGATAAAAAGGACTAAATCGCGTAATGTGCAAAAATTGAGTTCTAGTAGTTAAAAGTATTAAATAGCTATAGAAATATAATAGTGATGTTTTTGAAAGTTATTTAAGTAAATTATAAAACAAGGAGAAACATAAAAGAAATAAAACAAGCTATCATATTTTATTCATCATCATCAACCGAAAAGAAAAGAGAAAGAAACCATTGTTGAAGCTAGGGTTTGGAAACCTTATCCTTGCTTGTTTGGTAAGCATTTTTGTCCCGTTTTTATTGATTTCTATGTTTTCGGGATTGTTGTAGCTTAATCTAGCTAACCCTGCACTAATCTGCAAAACTGTTAAAAGATTAGAGTTTTACCATGAATGAATATAGGTTTTTTTTTTATGTTTGATGATAGAAAATTTATAGTTTTTGTTAGATAAACAACTTTTGTTAAGTGATTTTTAGTGAAATTGTCAAATAAGGTTAAAGTGAAAAATAGAAATTTTTACATGGTGAAATTGTGAAATAAATGAAATATAGGGCTTGCTAGGAACCTAATTGATATTCGAATATATTGGGTTGTGGTGAAATTTCATAAATTTCCACTTTTATGAGATAGGGACTAAATTGCAAAGAAATTAAAAGTATAGGGGTAAAATGATAATTTTTCCAAAATATGATTTTTGGTTAAATTGAATAAAATACATATTGAATTGAGCTAAAATTTTCCATATAGATCAAGACAAACCTCGTACGGCTTTAGATCAGGGCAAAGAGAAAGTCTTGGATTAATCGCTTCTGTATCTATGTGTACTCGTCGAGGTAAGTTTATGGAATTAAATTGTTTATACATATGCTTTTGATTGAAATATACTTGTGTTATGAATTGTTATACGTATATATCGATTGCATATCCAACGATGTACAACAATTATTGAGCCTCGTTTGGACCTTACAAATTTGTAGGATACAAATGAGATGTCATTAAGGTTTACATGATTCGTGTGCTGGTCCTGAATGTCCTACCAATGGCTGGGGTCTAGCATGTGTTGCAGATACTCCATAACTCGTGTGAGCAGCATCGTGTAGCTATGTTCTGACCCACAGCTTGTGTGAGCAGGCCTATTTTCACAGCTCGTGTGAGCAGTTTGATTTTTAGCTTATGTGAGCATACATGTATAGGATTTGACGAATTACAGTTATACGATTTAGCACACTATGGGTGAGCTATTCCGGGTATCCCACGGTATTCTAAACGGTTTAACGGGCACTACTTTGATACATCATGGTGAGAGTTTGATACGAACTATTAAAAGGACACATGAATAATGATACAAGGTATATTGAGAAATGAAATGGATGATACATGTATAGGAAACTTAATCAATGGTTGTGCTCATCCATGTATATTGGTTTTTATATGTATTTACATGACTAACATGTTTGATATATATGCTTAGGCATTTGGAAAAATTCTATTGGATTATGCCATGTTTATCTTACCTATTATGTGATTAAATGGTAAGTTATGTTTAAGTTATACGAACTTACTAAGCTTAAATGCTTACTCAGTGTTATTTTCTGTGTCTATAATGCGTCAGAAGCTCGTTCAGGTTGGAAGCTTGTCGGAGCTATATCACACTATCCATCAACTATATCGGTACTTTCGGGGGTTTAATTTTGGTTATAATGGCATGTATAGGTGTTTTGGCTAATGTTGACTCATGTGTTTTGATTGTTGAAATGACCATTTGGTTTGGTTTGTGTTATGATATTTTGGTTATAAAATGAATTGAGTTTTTGTATGTAAATATTAGCCTTGATATGGTTGATGTTTGGCTTGGTATGTTTGAATTAGGGAAGATGAAATGATAGTTTGAATATGCATATTATATATGGCTTGTAACTTGTTGGAGATGTTGTGAATTGGAACTTTGGTTTGAATGGCTTGTATGACTATTGACGCTAGTGATTGAATGGTATAATTGGTATCATTTGGTATGTTTTGGTAAGTAAATTCAATAGTATGTATTGATCCAATATGCCTAGAAGTTAGTTGATTAATTTGGCCAAATTGAGTACATGTTTATACATGTTTACATGTTATCATCTGAGGTGCCTATGGGCATATTCGTTGTATGTTATTATACCTTATGTATATAACCTGTCGATGCATTATTTTGGTGCCTTGGTATGGCTTGTATATATGTGCAACTTTGGCTGTAGGTGCATGCCAAGATGGGTGAGAAAAATAGCTTGTAAAATGACCTATTTTCTTTCATACGAGTAGAGACACGGGCGTTTGTCTCAGCCGTGTGTGACACAAGACCAGGCGAGACGGTCGTGTGTCCCTTGTAGCTTTCAAAGTGTTGCAAGTCAGGCTATTACACGACCTAGCACATAGACGTGTGGGGTTACTTCGAAAGGTACATAGCCTGGCACACGGGCGTGTGGCTTGTGGTTTAGTCAATTCTCAGACTAAACGTAGCATATTCGAGTCTAGCTATACATGTCGTTATATAACTTGTGATAGTATGATATCTCCTGATCGTTTTAAAACATATTTTCATATAGTAGTGACATCCAACCGAGCTGAATCTAATTAAGTAAAAAGTAACATTCAAGCCTCCGTTCACGGAGTAGCATCAAGTGGTACAAGGCTTGTATCTGAGGGCTGGGAAGGAGAGGCTATAGAAGCCTTCTTCTAGATGTTGAGCGAATGATTCATCGAGTTCGTACGGACGAACCCGGCTTCTTAACAACCTCCACCCCCTCTTACTCTCCAATCAGTTCCCGTTATTCCTCAAGTATGAAACCATTACGAGTTAGTAAGCCACCTGTTAATAAGATTCATAAGTATGGGGCTGAAGAATTCTGAGTTACTGTTGAAGATGATCTCGAGAGAGCAGAATTCTGGTTAGGGAACAAAATCAGGGTTTTTGACGAACTATCTTGTTCGCTGGCTGAGTGTGTTAAATGTGTAGTATCTTTGTTGAAAGATTCAGCTTACCAGTGGTGGAATATGTTGATTTCTGTAGTGCCAAGAAAATAGATCACCTGGGAATTCTTTCAAACCAAGGTCTGAAAGAAATACATTAGTCAGAGATTTTTGGATTAGAAATGTAAATAATTTCTTAAGCTCAAACATGGTCGCATGACTGTGTTAGAGTATGAGCGAGAATTTTTCAAACTGAGTAAATATGCCCTTGAATGTATTTCAACCAAGACTGCTATGTGTAAGAGATTCGAGGAAGGATTGAATAAAGATATAAAGCTTCTAGTCAAAATTATTGGTTGACCGAGCACATAAGGCTGAAGAGCTAAGTAAAGAGAAAAGACATGTTGATTTTGAAGCTAGAGACTTGAGAAAGAGATCGACTGGGAAGTCATATCAGTCAGCATCAAGGAGATCAAACGACCATCACAACTGTTCAAGAACTTCAGTGGGGTACTCCATGTAACATCCTTTACCCGTGTCCGACGCCGGAATAGGGTACGAGGCATTACCAGACTTAATCATTCACAAACATGCAAAAACCAGCTACAAAATTTCTTTTGTATCAAAACTTTTCATGCACATGCATATTGTCCCATACACGAGCCTAAAAAGCCCTAAACATACATTGAAAGTAGTTAGGGACTAAACTGAGAACCTTAGAAAGTTTTTCCGTGACACAAGGTCACACGCCTGTATGGACACAGGGACACGTCTGTGTGCCTTTGACACGCCCGTGTCTTCAGGCCGTGTAACTCTCTGACTATGAAATCATCGAATAATTTGAACCACTCGACTGTGTTTCAGCCCGTGTGGCCAACACTTAGGCTATTTTCCAAGCCTTTATGTTACCCTTAATCTTTCACATCTTTATATACACTGAGGGCACATATCATGACACCATTTTAATGGTTTAGCATCTCATATTAGACACATTCATAACATGAACACCAACCATATAAGGCCAACAAGCATAATCACATCATCTCATCACAAGCATTAGAACATAGCATAAATAGATAGGTTCACAAACCATAACCAATATGAGACACACCTCTTGGCCATATACCAATAACTCAATATATATCAATACATTAGACTAATCATAATAACACATATCATAAAAATCTAGTCCCTATACATGCCACTCACTTAAACATGCTTAACAAATATCAGTATTCCAAAGGTGATGACTTAATAGTGTGATGCTGCCTCCGAAGATCTACAGTCCCGAGCTAACCTAAAAACACTAAAGAAAAGGAAAGGAAGGGAGTAAGTTTTATAGCTTAGTAAGACCGTATGAAAATAATAATCAATTTATCAACTTGCTTCTCAAGGTAATACAACCATATTTGTACTTTTATTTATGCTCAGGTCAAACTATTTTCTCGAGTCATAGTCATTAAATTATTTATATTTAGAGCTACGGAACTCCAAATTAAGTTCTTCTAATTTTTCCTAAAACTAGAGTCACATATCTTTTTACCATAAAATTTTCAGAATATTTGATCTAGCAAATAAGTAAGTTTATTCTTTAAAAATCACCCCTGTTTTGCTGTCTGATAGTTCCGACCCCTCTTCACTAAAAATTATTTATCTTCCCATACGGGATTCAGATGATGTTTTTGTTTATTTATTTTGAAAATAGACTCATTAAGGATTTTAATTATATAAATTATAATCCATAAATATTTTTTTAATTTTTAATGATTTTTCCAAATCGAAACAGGGGATTTCGAAATCATTCTGACTCTGTCTCACAAAATTTCAAATATCTCGTAATATGAATTTCTCTTACATGCACTGCTTCCTCTATGTGAAACTAGACTTATTAAGCTTTAATTTCATATCTTATTCAGCCTCTAACTAAATTTCTACAATTTATGGGGGATTTTCATATTTGAACTGTTGCTGTTGTCCAAAATTGTTTTAGCATAAATTAATGATACTAAGTTTATCACACCTTATTAATTCATTTTCACCACATTGGTAAAAATATATATTTATAGATCATAAGTATAGACCTATAATCACAAGGTCATCACAAAATCATTCTCATAAGCATGGATTACCCATGTACATCTTCATCAAATGTGCATCATAAATCGAAATCATTTCTCATGAGCTTGGCATACATACCTGTGTTACTCAACATGCTCATATTCATTCCTTACTAATAATACAACATGAATTGAGTTCACATCTCATCAATTTCATTAAGTACTTGTACCACTCACAACATAGCCATAAGCTCTATCATTTCGACCTAAACCGCAAATTTCCCGTTAAACCATTTGGAATACTACAGGATAATCACTAAGCCTCAAACATAGGGCATGATGCTGATGCCATGTTTCAAACATGGCCTTACACTGGCTTACACATTTAAGTCGATGCCATGTACCAGACAGGTCTTACACTGACTTTCATATATCGAGACCGATGCCATGTCCCAGGCAGGTTTTACACTGGCTCTCATCTATCGATGTCAATGCCATGTCCCAGATAGGTCTTACACTAGCTTGCATATCTCGAGGCTGATGCATGTCTTAGACATGTCTTACACTAGCTCTCGTCTTAATACCGATGCCATGTCCCAGACATGGTCTTACACTAGCTCTCATAATGTGGCCGATGCATGTCCTAGACATGTCTTACACTAGCACACATCCATAACACCCGAATGCCATGGCAAGGATATCCGATTTATTCCTAGGGTTTAACCGGGAGTTTTTACCACACTAAATCTCACTGTATATTACTCATAGGTACATTCAAGCATTATATACATAATCAAATGTTCAATGCAATCATAGTAAAATAAATTTCAAGTATATTAACAATAACATGGATATCATGTTTATTTAGTCACACAGACTTACCTCAAATGCAATTTCGGCTAATTACTCCATTTTAGTCCATAACCTTGTATTTTCCAATTTAAGCCCGAATCTTCATTTTATTGATCTATAATGATAAAATTCACTACTTTAATCATCATATTAACCAATACATTCCATAATTTATACTTTGGCAAAATAACTATTTTGTCCCTAGACTTTCACAAAAATTACAATTTTACGCCTAGGCTCGTAAATCGATTTTTATCGAATTTCCTCCCTTACCAAGCCTATCCAAATTCTTTTTATAACTATAGAAACTCACAATTTCAATTATTTCACACATTTTCAACCTATTTTAGAGACTTTACAAAATAGCCCCTTTAGGTGTTTTTCATGAACACCACTTCACAAAAGTTTTTTATTACACCACCATGACTTATTTTCTTCCATAAAAATTCAGAAAAAAACATAAATATTCACATGGAAAAACCCTAGACTTTCAACCATTTTGCAAAATAATCCCCCCATTAGCTAGATTAAGCTACAAGGGTTCCAAAAATACAAAAATCATCAAAAATGATCATCAAAATCACTTACTTTCAAGGGAACTAAGTGGCTGAAAATTTAAGCTCTCAAAACCCCCATGTTTGCTGCCACTTTCGATGGAAAAAGAAGAATAAAATGAAAAAGATAACAACTTTTTCTTTATTTTATTTTATTACCAAAAAAAGTCACCTAATGTCCACCAAATTTGACTTTTCAACTTTTTTGTCCCATATGGCCGGACATCACTCCCCAAATGGCCTATTTGCACTTTAAAGACCTCTAATTTTGTTTCTCTAGCTATTTAACATATTTGGGTAGTAAAACAAAACTTTTGCCCTTTATGCGATTTAGTCCTTTTTCGCAATTAAGCTCATAAACGCTAAAATTAATTCACCAAAATTTTCATACACTCATATAATCATGCTATAACATAGAAATAATATTAAAATAATTTCTCAACCTTGAATTTGTGGTTCCAAAATTACAGTTTCGACTAAGCCCTATTTCGAGATGTTACACTCTAGTAGAGACAAAGGCAATCGACGTCCGAATCCAAAACCTCAGGCTACATCTGTAGCAAGTATGGGTAGTGTTATAGATGTTAGGCCTGAGTGCAAGCACTGTAAAATACCACATTATGGTAAGTGTCGACTAAAGAATGAAGCATGCTTCAAATGTGGTTCCTTTGACATTTATCTTAGAGATTTCCCACAGAAATTTGAGAAAGAGAAAGTTCAGACTACGAGGCCGACCAACACTGCTGCCAGAGGTAGACCACCTCGTAATCCTAAAAATGTGAGTGGTGGTCGTGGAGTAACAAAAGACTCTGCTGTGAGGTCTGAAGCATGAGCACCAGCTAGGGCTTATGGTATTCGCGCAGAAAGGATGTTTCTGCGTCAGATGTTATTATCGGTACTTTCTCTATTTTTGATACTGATATTACTGCTTTAATTGATCCGAAATCAACCCATTTGTATGTATGCATGAATTTAATGTCTAGTAAGAATTTACCTATTGAGTCCACTGAATTCGTGGTTAAAGTATTGAACCTCCGAGATCAGTATGTCTTAGTTGATAAAGTTTGCAAGAACTATCCTTTGATGACTCGGAGTTACAGTTTTTCAGTTGATTTGATGCTATTACCGTTTGATGAATTTGATGTGATTTTGGGCATGGATTGGCTAACTCTACACAACGTTGTTGTAAAATGTAGATGAAAGTTTGTTTTATTGAAATGTCAGAATAGTGAGATACTTCGTATTGATTCCAATAGTTTGAGTGGGTTGCCTGTTTTTATTTTGGCTATGTCAGCGCAAAATATGTGAAAAAAGGTTATGATGCTTACCTTGCTTATATATTGGATTCTAAAGTGTCTGAATCGAAGCTTGAGTCAGTGCCAATGGTTTGTGAGTATTCTGATGTATTTTTGGAGGAGTTGCCTGGATTACTGTCGATCAGAGAGGTTAAGTTTGCTGTTGAACTAGTATCGGGAACATCACCGATATTGATAGCACCTTATAGAATGGCTCCTATCAAATTGAAAGAGTTGAAAGCATAGCTACAAGAATTGACAGATAGAGGTTTTGCTCGACCCAGTTTCTCACCTTGGGGTGCCCCAATTTTGCTCGTTAAGAAAAAAGACGGATCGATGAGATTGTGTATTGATTACCATCAGCTTAACAAGGTTACAATCAAGAATAAATATCCATTGCCTCGAATTGACGATCAGTTTGATCCGTTGAAAGGTGCCACTATATTTTCAAATATTGATCTTCGTTCTAGCTATTTCAGCTACAAGTTAAAGATTCGAATGTATCAAAAATTGCATTCAGAACTAGGTACGGACACTACGAATTTCTTGTAATGTCATTTGGTTTAACTAATGCACCTGCAGTATTTATGGATTTGATGAACAGAATTTTTAGACCGTATTTAGATAGGTTTGTTATGGTATTTATTGACGATATTTTATTTATTCACGAGACGAGTCTAAACATGCTGAGCACTTGAGAATTGTGTTACAAACCCTGTGAGAGAAACAAATTTATGCCAAATTTTAGAAATATGAGTTTTTGTAACATCCTGAATTAGGGCCTAATCAGAATAGTGGTTTTGCGACCACAAATCTGAGATAGAAATAATTATTTTATGATTATTTTGAGGTATATGATATGATTGCATGATTGTGTGAAAATTTCATGAAGAAATTCTATGCATAAAGTGCTTAATTTGAAGTTAGGGACTAAATTGAATAAGTTGCAAAACTTGCATTCTAGAAGTTTATAGTATGAAATTGCTTTGAAATATTAATTAGGAGGTCTTAAATAGAATTTTACCAATTTCTAAGTTTATGGGAAAAAATTGGACATGGATGGAATTTTTGGAAAGTTTAGTAAAAAGGGCATTTTGGTCATTTAGGGGTAAAATGAATTAAAATACAAAATTAAAAGCCAATTTTGTTCATCTTCTTCACAATGGACGTGTATACCAAGGGAGACTCCATGGCTAGGGTTTCCAAGCTTCCAAGCTCGATTGTAGGTCCGTTCTAGCCTCGTTTTTAATGATTTTTACGTTTTTAGAGTCCCGGTAACTTGATTTATCTTATACTAGCAATAATTCAACCTAGGGTTCATAATTGGAAAAATACCCATAGGTGAAATTTGTGTATTTTGGTGTTTTATGATAGAATATTAGGTTTTAAATTATGTTAGACAACTTGTGCTACTCGGTTTTAAGTGAAAACGAGTAAAAGGGCTTAATCGGTAAAAATACCTAATAGTCATAAGTACATGTTAGAGTGAGAGTTTGATGTTGCGATAGAAGGGAAAAATTATCAGCATGTCATAAAACATAAGAAAATAGGATGAAGTTTAATTTCTGAACCTTGGGGCAAAAGTGCAAATATGCAAAAGTTTAAGGGTCAAAATGGAAATTTGTAAAAATATGATTTTTGGACCCGTATGAATAGTGTGACTAATTATTAGGCTAAATATGATATTATAGATGAAGGAAATTGAGATTTGGGCTTAAATCGGGAAAATACAAGGTTATGGACTAAAATGGTAAATTACCATTTCTGGATCGAGGTAAGTTCGTATGATAATAATAATGCAATGTTATGTTTGAATTATATTTCTTACTATTATTGCATATATTGTATGATTTAATATATTGAAAAAGTTGATGGAATGGTGTTTATGATGTGGAAATATGACATGAAAGAATGTTACATGAAATGCAAGAAAATAATGATACATGACAAGTGATATGTGAAATATGTGATATATGTTATGTAAATTCTTAAAAGCTGATTTGATATTTGAGTTGTGTCTTATTATATTATGAATGGACAATTGTCACTATGGATAGTGAGATCGACACTTCAAGTAAGTTCGTACATAAATAATCTATCAATTCTTTTTATGTTATTATATTTTGATATCATATGAAATGTGGCTGCCTATCAAATGGTTATTTGATGTAAGTTATGAATTTAAATTGATTAAGGACAATTTAGTAAAATGTTGAAAAGTGAGGAATTTCCCGGTTGAACCTTCGGAATAGAAACGATACAAATGAACTATTGTGAGGTCATGTGTGTAGTACTAAGTGCAGGCTACTAAGTGTACCGGATAATTGGTCGCATGTGTAGTACTAAGTGCAGGCTACAATGCGTACCTGAAAACTGTGATCACGTGTGTAGTACTAAGTGCAGGCTACTATGTGTACCAGATTATTGGTCGCATGTGTAGTACTACGTGCAGGCTACTATGCGTACCCGAAAACTATGATCACGTGTGTAGTACTAAGTGCAAGCTACTACGTGTACCAGATTATTGGTTGCATGTGTAGTACTAAGTGCAGGCTACTATGCGTACCAGATAGCTTCAGCTACAAGTGTGGAAATGGGAAAACGTGTAGGCAATTGTGTATCTGTTATTATTCCGATGAGTTTAACAGGAAATCGATTAAATGAAAATACATGTGAAAGTGATTATGTGATGAACAAGTGCAAGTATATGTTTATTTGAATTTATGAGCAATATGCTCGATATTTGAGTGAAATGGAATGGATTAAGTGAATTGTGTAAAAGTGAACTTTAGTAGTAAAATAGTGTTGAACAGCAGCAGTGCATGACTTTGAAAATTTACCAAAAATTGTGTAAGTTGGATTAAATTTCAAAAAATATTATGGAATTAAATATTAATGAGTCTATTTTCATATAAAAGAAACAGGGGGAGCAAAAGAGTTATATATTATGTGATATTATAATTTTTGTGAGACAAAGGTCGAATGAATTCGAGATCCCTGTTCTAACTTTAGAAATTCACCATAAATTGTACAAAATTATTAAGAGTCATATCTTACATGCATGGATTTATTATTGAGTCTATTTTTAACGAAAACAAACGGAATGGTCGTTGAAATTATGTACAGTGAGAAATCTGGTTCATAGTGCACAGGGGTCAGAGTAGTCGTACCCTGAAACAGGGGAAACTTTAATGAATAAAATATATTAATTGGATAAACTAAAAATTCTGAAAATTTTATGGGAAAAAGATATATGAATCTAGTTTCAAGAAAAATTAATGAAACTAAATTTGGAGTTTTTTAGCTTCAGATATGAATGATTTAGTAACTATTACTCGATAACACAGCTTAACCTAAACATGTGTAATTGTACAATTATAGTGTTTTATCTTGAAAAGCGTGGTAGTAATTGCTTTTTATTTTCATATAAACTTACTAAGCATAAAGCTTACCCATCCTCTCCATTTCTTTAGTATTGGCAGGTCGGGTCGGGGTTGGAGATTGTCGGAGGAAAAATCACACTATCAAACTATCATTTTGGGAGAATTAATTCAAATATTAGAAATATCAAGTGAGTGGCATGTATAGGAAGTTGGTTTGTGATATGTATTTTTATTATGATTTTGACCATATGTATCAGTGTACATTGAGTTATCGTATATGATCATGAGATGTAGTCCTTATCCATTATGGTTTATAAGTTTAATTAATCGTGCCATGTCCTATGTTTTGATGTGATGATATAGTTAGTTTTGTTTGTTATGCATGTGTTCGAAAAGTTTTGAATTAAATGAAATTTTATGGTCTAGTTTTCGTCTATGTGTATTGTTAAGTCTGGTAATGCCTCGTACTCTGTTTCAGCCTTGGATACGGGTAAGGGGTGTTATATTTAGTGGTATCAGAGCTATGGTTTAGTCGGTTCTCGGACTAATCTAGCATGTGTAAAAGTCCAGCTATACATGCCACTGATCTGTGATAGTGTGATGTCTCCCGACGCATATGAGCACCGTCTTGTTTAGACAGAGGTACTCTCCAACCGAGCTGTACTGACCATGTTCAATGTGATGCGAAGGTGTTTGAATAAAATTATGATTATGATGAGTCTCGATTTAGAAAGGTATGAATAAAAATTTATGATATATATATAAGTGATAACACGTGAGATGAAAGGTCATGTCGTGATAAATATCCATACTTGCTTGATGCTCATATGATGTAGTGTATTTGACTTACTTGATAAGATGAATGAGATAAATAGAAATTCGTAGAGGTATGAGTAAAAGTTCCTAATACCATGATATGAATGAAAATGTCATTGCCTTGATTGAACATTGAATGTTGATGAATGTCAGTGATATTTTTTTTATGAGATAAATGATTATAATGAAATGAATTTATCTATGTTAAATTGTTTGGACTGAATTATGTGATTGTAATGATATGTATATGATGATGCACGAAATGAAAGTTGCGATTGTGATGCAAATATCTGTGTTTGTTTAACCCTTATATGATGTCATGATTATGATTTGTTCGAGTAGATGAATGGATAAGTCAAGCTATCCAGAAAACATAGGATACATGCATAATTATACTTGACTAAATGAGATAACTGGAAAGTGGGCGTTAAACCAATATGAATGTTAGTTACTCGAAATGAATGACATGATTGAGATATGATTGCTATGATGAAAACTGTGTTACATGTATATGTATATGAGAGTTGAGTTAAAGGCCCTACGACCCCTTCCCCCTTACCAAAGTGGTGTTTTATAATGGAATTTCATGAGATTTGTACTGAATAAGTCTTCGGTTGAGAAACCAAAGAGTTCAGTGCTAGAATAGTTATAAATATGATTAGAGATTGAAGAATGAGTTGATAAGTAAAGTCAAAGCTAGAAAAGTATCAGATTGGCATAAGGATTATTGGAGTTATGCCCTGTTCCAATTAGAGAAGAAATTTATTTTGATAAATCGAATTATTAAGGTACAAGGTCGAGAAAAGTGCAAATCAAAATTTATTCAGAACTAGTCTTCTTTAGTGAAAAGAAATATGAAATTTGTGATGGCGAAATAGTTGGGGAAATGATATCCAAATGTGTAATATCCGAGTGACAACATTCTTGCTAGACAGATTTTAGTAGTTTCTTCTAAGATGTTCTATGTGTTTATCCTTTCCCAGAAATATTTCTATGGTTATTGATGTTTTGAAGAAATTTTTGTTATATGGGGATGTTTTCTAATCCTGATGTTAGACGAAAACATTGGTAGCCTGACTGGTTTATAATTTGTATTACTCTATTCCTTCGAGCATTCCATTATATTCTGCCTGATAAAAAAATTAGTGAGAGAATATGGATGATACTATGATTCTGTTTCTTCTACTTGATGCTCCATTTGATATGTATATATATGGGAAGATACATTGTTCTTGTTGCATTTGATTCCAGTGAGATTAAATGATGTTTTCTACTGGATTTCTTTTCTCTAAGGAATTATCGGGATCTTCTATATTTTCCTATGAGTTTGGTTTTCAATTTTTCGACATAGTATCGTATCTTGGGTTTCTTTATTCTTGATTTCATTATTCTGGGTTTTTCTATCTTGGATTTCTTTATTTGGTTTTCTTGTTATCTTTATTCCGTAATTTGTCAATTATGACTCATGTTCGGAGTGCATTCTTCACCTCGTGATAATCATGTCAAGTATGACTATACTTCTGATTTGATTTGGGTGATGTGGTGATTTCAGTATTGGGATTTTTCTAATTTTCGTGTAAGGTTTGACAACAGTAAAGGTATAAGTGATAAAAGTGCGAGTTTCAATCGGTATGGTGGATTACTTCCCTCAAGTAAGTCAATTATAGTTAATGTCTTCAATTGAGATATTTTGGTACTTGAACTAATGCAATTGAGACGGTTTTGATTAACATAATGAATGAATAGTAAAGGATGGCATGATGAATTGTTTTGTAACTAGAAGAAAGGATTATTTCGAGGTTATATCAGAATTATTTCCATAGCGGAAAGAGGGAAATGTGATAGTGAGTAGTAAACTAAAAGAGTACAGTGAGGATCGACTTCTAATGTTGAATTTCAGATTGGATCTGATTCATGGTATTATTATTATTATTCTGAGCCTTATACAGAAAGAATTGTATGAAGCTCACAGTGAAAATTTGCCTATTCATTCAGAAAGTAATGACGTGTATTGTAATTTGATTCAGATGTTATTGGATTGTGATTTATTAATGATAAAAATCTGTATGATTATTTTGGAAGAGTGCAGGTCCCTTTGATTGTTGGATTTCTTGGAATTTTAGTCTCCATTAACCAAATTGAGATCTTGTTGTATGATTATTGTGAGGTCACGTGTGTAGTACTAAGTGCAGGCTACTACGTGTATCGGATAATTGGTCGCATGTGTAGTACTAAGTGTAGGCTACTACGCGTACCCGAAAACTGTGATCACGTGTGTAGTACTAAGTGCAGGCTACTACGTGTACCGGATTATTGGTCGCATGTGCAATACTAAGTGTAGGCTACTATGCATACCCAAAAACTGTGATCACATGTGTAGTACTAAGTGCATGCTACTACGTGTACCGTCGCATGTGTAGTAATAAGTGCAGGCTACTATGCATACCCGAAAACTGTGATCACGTGTGTAGTACTAAGTGCAGGCTACTATGTGTACCAGATTATTGGTCGCATGTGTAGTACTAAGTGCAGGCTACTATGCGTACCCGGAAACTATGATCACGTGTGTAGTACTAAGTGCAGGCTACTACGTGTACCAGATTATTGGTTGCATGTGTAGTACTAAGTGCAGGCTACTATGCGTACCAGATAGCTTCAGCTACAAGTGTGGAAATGGGAAAACGTGCAAGCAATTGTGTATCTGTTATTATTCCGATGAGTTTAACAGGAAATCGATTAAATGAAAATACATGTGAAAGTGATTATGTGATGAACAAGTGCAAGTATATGTTTATTTGAATTTATGAGCAATATGCTCGATATTTGAGTGAAATGGAATGGATTAAGTGAATTGTGTAAAAGTGAACTTTAGTAGTAAAACAAGTGTTGAACAATGAAGAAGGCATGACTTTGAAAATTTACCAAAATTGTGTAAGTTGGATTAAATTTCAAAAAATTATGGAATTAAATATTAATGAGTCTATTTTCATATAAAAGAAACAGGGGGAGCAAAAGAGTTATATATTATGTGATATTATAATTTTTGTGAGATCCCCTGTTCTAACTTTATAAATTCACCATAAAATGTAAAAAAATTATTAAGAGTCATATCTTACATGCATGGATTTATTATTGAGTCTATTTTTAAGGGAAACAAACGGAATGGTCGTTGAAATTCTGTACAGGGAGAAATATGGTTCGTAGTGCACAGGGGTCAGAGTAGTCATACCCTGAAATAGGGGAAACTTTAATGAATAAAATATACTAATTGGATAAACCAAAAATTCTGAAAATTTTATGGGAGAAATATATATGAATATAGTTTCAAGGAAAATTAACAAAACTAAATTTGGAGTTTTTTAGCTTCAGATATGAATGATTTAGTAACTATAACTTGATAACACAGCTTAACCTGAACATGTGTAATTGTACAATTATAGTGTTTTATCTTGAAAAGCGTGGTAGTAATTGCTTATTATTTTCATATGAACTTACTAAGCGTAAAACTTACCCATCCTCTCCATTTCTTTAGTATTGGCAAGTCGGCTCGGGTTGGAGATCGTCGGAGGCAAAATCACACTATCAAACTATCATTTTGGGAGAATTAATTCAAATTTTAGAAATATCAAGTAAGTGGCATGTATAGGAAGTTGGTTTGTGATATGTATTTTTATTATGATTTTGACCATACGTATCAGTCTGCATTGAGTTATCATATATGATCATGAGTTGTAGTCCTTATCCATTATGGTTTATAAGTTTAATTAATCGTGCCATGTCCTATGTTTTGATGTGATGATATAGTTAGCTTTGTTTGTTATGCATGTGTTCGAAAAGTTTTGAATTAAATGAAATTTTATGGCCCGATTTTCATCTATGTGTATTGTTAAGTCTGGTAATGCCTCGTACTCTGTTCCAGCCTTGGATACGGGTAAGGAGTGTTATAGTTTTGGCTTCGAGAAGTTAGTTTTTTGGGACATATAGCATCGACTGAAGGTGTCAGAGTTGATCCGAATAAAATTTCAGTAGGTGTTGACTAAAAACCACTGAGAAACTTATTCGAGGTCAGAAGTTTTTTGATATTTGCTGGTTATTACCGAAGATTCGTCAAAGGATTCTCGATGATAGCTACACCAATGACGCGACTATTATAGAAAGATGTGAAATTTGAATATCTGAGAAGTGTCAGCAAAGTTTTAATCAGTTGAAAGCACTATTGACTGAAGCACCAATTCTAGTCCAGCCTGAATTGGGTAAAGAAATTGTGATTTTTAGTGATACATCTTTGAATGGTTTAGGTTGTGTTTTGATGCAGGAAAGCAAAGTGATAGCCTATGCTTCCAGATAGTTAAAGTCACATGAAAAGAATTATCCAACACATGATTTAGAGTTGGCAGCTATTGTTTTTGCATTGAAAATTTGGCAACACCAGTTATTCGTCGAAAAATGACATATATTTACTGATCAAAAGGGTTTGAAGTATCTAATGTTGAAGAAAGATTTGAATCTGAGACAGCACAGATGGATGGAACTGTTAAAAGATTATGAGTTGATCATTGATTATCATCCGGGAAAAGTGAAAGTAGTTGCTGATGCTTTGAGTAGAAAGTCTTTATTTGCCTGCGAGCGATGAATATGTGATTGACATTATCAGATGATAGTTCAATCTTAGCTAAGTTAAAATCTATTTATTGCCCTTTTCAAATGATCTTCAACCATGTAAAATCCACCCATCGTCAATAATTGTGACTCTCACTAAGGGATCAAGTGGTTTTAATCGAACCAAACGTACTTGGTTCTCAACCCTGTCAAATTTCAGTTGCCATATTTTGCTGATCTTTTAGTAGAGACCGCCAACTTATGATCTTTTCCAATTTAACCACTAAAGGTTCCAAATTTTTGGGTTTCAAGGGAAGCCAGGTGTGATAACTCATGTCACTCATAATGTAACACCCTCACCGGACCTAATCATTGGATTTGAGTGCGGCTTCACAACATACTAGGTTATTGTTCGTACTAATATCCTATTATTTTAGAATCAAACTGTATTACCTATTTAATATAAAATTACAACAGAGTCTAAAATTAATACAATGTTTACTATCCTAACTCCGGACTCTAAGGAAATTTAAACAAATAGTACAGGGTCGTCCTTAAGTGAGTATCCTCAATCTATTTAGTTCGTTGCAAACTTTTTCTTTATATTAATTCCGAGGGACTTGCTCACCTCCCATCCTTTGGTATTGCTAACAAGTTCCTACGCCCTTAAGCGTGGTCAGATTACTTCTTTGTAATCTGCTTAATAGAATTACTATACCATTGAGTGTAGCACGCCCTTCTGTCACGACCCACTATGGTCTTTTGTACTCAGCCATAAGCCACTGTATGGCCATTTGAGTTTGAAATTTCTCTTTCATATTGCATTCCCTCATAACTTGCCATTCGGCAGATACTCCTTAAATAATTTCCTCTTATAGAGGAATAGTTTTGACAGACATATTCATCATCTCATGTACTATTTTTTGTTAATAGATTTTATCTAACCCTTCTTTTCATTAGGACTAACATGCATTCTCATGACAACCATCTAACATATAGGGTTTCTTTGAGCATCCTATGGTGGCATTTATTGGGGGATTCGTATCTACGATCCTCAGTTATATCAACTTTAGTTCACCTTTGCACCAAGCACCACTAGTGCGTGAACTTCCGTGACTATCTCTACTGGATTACCACCCAAATGCTTTACTGGCTTTTACAACCTCTTCATATTTCCCCTTTTATTGGATGATTACTTCAACCCAATGGCCATCTAATGCATGCTCATACTTCCAATTTCCTTAAAGCGGGTTGTCCCATGATTTTTGTTTTGATTTTTCACCCATTTATCGTCCCAACAGACTCTTTATGCTGCCATAGTCGATCTATGGTCTTACACAGTATTTCCCTCCCATGTTTAATGTCTTGGTGTACTCCATTAGTTGATATATTCTAACTATGGTCCTTCATTTTAGGATCCTCGTGTTTGTCATCCCGTCTAACTACCTACGATGTTATAACGTCTTTCAACTATAGTCTTACAAGATATAACCATATGTTTATCTTCTCAGTGGACCATCCTATGTTTAGTGTCCCGTCAGACTATCCCGTGTTTATTATCCTGTCAAACTATCTATGATGCCATAACATCTTTTAGCTATGATCTTACATAGTTTAACCTGTGTTTACCGTCCCAACGGACTACTAGGATGCTATAGCATCTTTCAGCTATCGTCTTAGTCCTATTTACCAGATGTCATAATGTCTTTCAACCATGGTCGTACTCATTTATATCATGATGCCATGACATCTTTCAGCTATGACCTTACTCATCTTGGCGTATAGCCTTCAATCAGTCCCATGGCCTAGCCATGACATTTTATTCACTTTTCCTATTGTATCCCTTTCATTCCTACATTCTCCATCCTATACCTTGATGCTTGAGCACATTAACACCGTATGGCAGTATCTAACAGAATCATCCTATTTTTCATTTCTAACTTTTCCTGAACCTGACAATGTTTCCCTTACATGCATTACATGAATTTCATGGATTCAATACCATATGTAACAGCCCGATTTTGGGCTTAGTCGGAACAATGGTTTTGGGACCACAAATCCGACGTACAAAAATTTATTTTTCTTATATTTTTATGGTCTACAATTTTATGAAATGATTCTGTGAAAATTTCGTTCGAAAATTTTGACGTATGAGCACCCAATTTAGTTAAGAGGACTAAATTGCAAAAAGTGCAAAACTTGAGTTCTATATGCTAGAGGTGTCTAATTGCTGTGAAACTTTAAATTGAAGGTCCTTATATGGTAATTAGACAATTTTTTAAGTTAGTGGACAAAAATAGACATGAGGTTAGAGAAAATTTTATGTTTTAAGTTAGGGGCATTTTGCTCATTTGGTAAATAAATGAATTAAAAAGCAAAAGTTAAGCCAAAAACCTTGTCCATCTTCTCCTCCTTGTGCCAAAAATTATAAGGAAGACATAGCTAGGGTTTGACCAACTTTCAAGCTCGATTGTAAGTCTGGTCTTGTCCCGTTTTTAATGCTTTTTACATTGAAGTCATTGACACTCAATCTATCTATTTCTACCACTAATTTCAGAGATGATTAAGGTCAAGGGTTTGACCCATGTTATACATGTGTGTATTTTGATGTTTAATGGTGGATTATGCAAGTTTGGTGTTAAATAAACAAGTTTTGCTAAGTGATTTTTGATGAAACACCTAAAAGGGACCTATTTGTAAAAAAGTTATAAAATGAGTAGTAAAAGTGTGAAAGAATGGAAAATTTGGGACGTTATAAGCATGAAAGAGGTTTGGATAGGCTTGGGAATCAAAGAAATTGAATCCATTTCATTTTACGAGCCTAGGGACCAAAATGTAAAAATGTTAATGTTTAAGGGGCAAAAATGTAATTTTTTCAAAATGTAAATTTTGGGCTGAATTGAATAATGTGAATATTAAATGAGTTTAATTTTCTATTATAGATCAAGAGCAATGAGGTTCGGACTTAGATCGGGGGAAAAACAAAGTGTTTGGCGAATAGACCCCATTTCTACTATTTTTGTACCGAAGTAAGTTCGTATGCAAATAATGCATTTTTTAAATTATGTTTTGAATGTTTTATTATTGTATGAATTGTGATTAACCCTTGGACTTAATCAAAAAAGTTTCGACAAGCGTGAAATCCCGATTGAATATTAGGAATATATAGGATACAAATGTCATGACATTAGGGTTACTGAGATTTACGTGTAAGACCATATTTGGGATGTGGCATCGATATGAGACCTTGTGTAAGACCATAGCTAGGCTATTGGCATCGATATGAGATCACATGTAAGACCATATCTGGGATATGGCATTGGTATGGTACTCTGTGTGTATGAGATTCTCGAGTATCCTTTAGTATTCCAAGTGATTCAACGGGTAATTTAACGAGTATGTCCAAGGTGAATTGCGTGCAAATCCAATTCTAGATGACTCAGGTATGAATGTAAACCTCATATGTAATGAGCTCGATATGTGATGAACCTTCGGTAAGGTTATGATTGAGTAAGTTATGATTACAAGATTTTAATAATATTTATACCAATTATTATCATGTTAATTGTAGGTTAAATGTTTAATATTTGTATAGGAACTTACTAAGTTATATAGCTTTCTCCCCTTTCCTTTCCCTTGCCTTATAGTGTCACCAAGCTAGCTCAGGAATTGGAGATTGTCGGAGATCCACTCACACTATCAACAATTATTTTGGTACCAATGATTTCAAGATTTTGAGTTATGGCATGTATAGGGGACTTGGTTATTTTCTTATGTGTCATAATTGAATTGGCCAAATGCGTTGCCTCATATTGGTTGATAGTTCATTTTGTATAAGGCCATTTGAAATTTGCTACAATTGGTATAAGTAATTTATTTGATGATGCTTTTCATGGATGTGGAAGTTTACAAGATTTGAGTTGATAAGTATGTGATGTTTTTGTATGGTAAATGGTAGCATGTGAACATTGTGTTAATGTCTTGGTTGTGGCTGAATTAGTGGTATGTAAATGCTTAAGTTGGTGCTATGTTGTTTTATGTAGGTGTGTGCATCAAAGGGTGGAAAAATGGCTTGGTGAATAGACTTATTTTTGTCCACATGGGTAGACACACAGGCGTGTGTTTAGGCCATGTGTGACACATGGCTTATCCCACGGGCATGTGTTTAGGCCATGTGTCCTTTGCACCCTAATTTTTACAAAACATAATGTTCAAAATTAAGCACACGGGTAGAGACACAGCATGTGTCTTAGCCGTCTGGATGACACGGCCTTAGGCACGAGCGCGTGAAGTTTGCACCTATTTTATGAAAAAAATTAAAATTTTTAAATCGACCACACGGCCTAGCACACGGGTGTGTGAATTGGTCGTGTGTCTTCAATTTGTTCTTGGGTGTCAAGCAGGGAGTTACACGGGTTAGGGACACGAGTGTGTGTGACCACGCGGCCTGCCCATATGGGCGTGTGACCCCTAATTGGTGGAAAAAATTTATAAGTGTTGAAAAAATTTCTAAAGTTCTTGGTTTAGTCCTGAATCGTCTCCAAAGCATGTTTTGGGCCTCATAGGCTCGTATTAGGGACTTTATGATTGAATGCAAAAAGTTTAAAAATTTGATGAAAATTTATGACTCAAAAATGTGTGGTTGCTTGTGTTTAAGTCCGGTAATGCCTCGTACCCTTTTCCGGCGTTGAATACGGAAAAGGGGTGTTACACATGGAATCATTGTAATACCCCTATAACCCGTATCCGTTACTGGAGTAGGTTATGAAGTGCTACCAATTCAAAACACTACATTTGTACAATCACATTTACATAAGTTCATTAGCAATTATATACATAGCCAAACAAAAATCAAAGATCGAAATTCAGACTTATACATACATTCAAAAGTTACCATATTCGCATGGCTTATATACAACAACATCTCAAAACATCATTCATCTATAGTCTATTCTATACATGCTATACTAGATCCAAAACATAATAGTACTAAAACGATAGATAATGTGACGAGTTGCTGACGATTCCCGAGCAAGTGGCTAGAGTCAACGATCTATAAAACAAAGAAACATAACAAACAGAGTAAGCTTTCATAAGTTTAGTAAGTTTTAAGCAATGCAAACAAATAAACTCAATTATACTTCGATCATTCAATTTCTCAAGAGGCCATTTTCTAGATATATTGCCATTTGGCCGAATATACACAAGCACATAATGCACATTTAGCATTTTTATTTCACTTAATATGAATTCATATAACATAAATAAATCAAATACTTTCACATACTTTGACCGAATGTATCATGATTATAGATATAGTTATGACATTTATTCACATATGTATCACATTATGCACTTATGATTCAAATCAATTCAAACCCACATATAAGTACATAATACGTACCTGGCCAACTTAACTTATTGAATGTATTCATTTGCCGTTCTAACACGAGATATCTTATTTTTTGACTTTTATCAAATCACCGGCATTTAGCCTGCTAGGCTCGAAGCCCGATATCATTTCACCAGCATTATAGTCTGCTAGGCTCGAAGGCCCGAATAGTATCTCACCGGCATCATAGCCTGCTAGGCTCAAAGGCCAGAATAGTATTTCACCGGCATCATAGCCTGCTAGGCTCAAAGGCCCGAATAGTACTTTACGATATTCAAATCAACAATTTTCATGTAACACAATCACACCAAATTAGGTACTAGCATCATTCGAATATATCATCCTACATTTTATTCGCTTTTATTACATTTCATCATTCGCACTTATCATTTGATAGTTTACACATAACATCTCACTCATATTCATCTAACACTTATCATTTAATCAAAAAAGCATATCACATTTTTACTTCCATAATATATTTTCCATTCGGCCATATACTTACATTACAAGTAATACTTAATTCTCATAATATGCCATGTCATTATCGAATATTATTTATGTTTAACTACTTAAAACTTACCTCGAATATTTTCAAACAGTCTCGGATCGGCTATTCAACTACTTTCTCTTTTCCCTTGTCCAACCTTGGTTCTCTATGCTCTTGAGCTAATTCAAACAAATTTAACTTATTAAAGTCTCATCATGCTAGCTTATGGCCGAATATGACAGGAAATTTAATAGGTCATATAGCTACTTTTAGCTCAAATACAAAATGGTCATTCACATTTTTAATCACATTAAGCAATTTAATACCATTAATTTAACATTTCCTCATGTACACCTTTATGACCGAATACACATATCAAATAAGTAAATTACCTTAACACGTAACCCACATAGCCAAGTTACATTTAACCCTAATGACCGAATATGAATATCACCAAAATTTCTATGACTTAACCTTTAGCCTTCATAGTCGAATATTCATTGTATACCTAATTCACATACACAAACACAAACACAAAACTCATATGGCTTATCATATTTTCATATACATATCTTAACCTTATAGCTGAATATATAGCTTATCAAATAGATATTTATTCACATTTCCTTAACACATATTGATCAACTAGTTCATGCATTATCCTTTGGCAAATTCGGTCATTAAAGCAATAACCTATTTAACATTCAAGCATTTTGTACTAAAATTTCTCCCAAGGCCGAATTCATATACAATCTTTAATACTCATACAAAGTTTTTATTTTAAATAATTTATACACACACCATTAACCTAATCTCAATTAACTAAACACTTTAACAAATTTTTATTTGACTATACACACATTCGGCAATCACAAAGACAATTTAACAAACCTTAAATTCAACTTATAACAATATATACTCAATATTCAAAGCATCCACACCAATTCATTATCCAATCATCCATAGCCGAATACACATATTTCTTTCATTCATTCTTAACAAAAATTTTATCAAGCTTAAATCCCCATTCCATCATTTTAAAATGCAAATATTACACAAATGTTATCTAAATTCACATTCGGCAACTACACATACACACAAGCCGATTTTTCCTATCATCCAAACCACCTATATGAACATTTAACTAGCTCAAACTTCACCCATCCACAATTACTCATTAAAACATAAAGACAACAACCATTTTCCTCAAATTCTTCCATGGCCGATTACTCATATCACCACACAATTCAAAATTTTGACATGGGCTAAGTAAGAGACTTAGTAACTAGCTTAAAATATGCTAAAATTTCAAGAACTAACATGAATTACTTACCTTAATTCAAGCTTAAAGGTGACCGAATGGCTTATCTCCTTTTTCTTTCTTTAAGATTCGGCTAAGCTAAGGAAGAAGATGAACAAAACATTTTTGTTTTTTCCTTTTTACCATCTTTTCTTATTTTAGTTAATTTTCTTTTATTTCATAATTTAAGCCATTAACTATTATAATATTAATATATAATGTATATATGGCTATTCAACCATCATCATGGCCGGCCACTTACTTAAAAATGGGAAATTTGACATGCAAATCCCCATATTTTAAGCCATGCAATATTCGGCTACTACACTTTAACCTATCACATTTTCAAAATTTCTCACATAAGTCCTTTTTAATTAATTCCACATTCAAATGACAAAATTAAGACACGATACTTTCACACATGCACTTTCACATATAATAAGCATAGAATATAACATTTAATCATTTTTTTGTGACTCAGTTTTGTGGTCCCGAAACCACTTCCCGACTAGGGTCAAATTAGGGCTGTCACAACTCTCCCCCCTTAAGAATTTTCGTCCCCGAAAATCTTACCAGCGAAAAGGTTAGGATAACGTTCTTTCATTGAGTCATCTGACTCCCAAGTCACTTCTTCAACCCCGTGTTTAAGCCACAGTACTTTCACTAATGAAATTTTCTTATTTCGTAGTTCTTTTACTTCATGAGCCAAAATACGAACCGGTTCCTCTTCATAACTCAAATCAGACTGAATTTCAATCTCTGATGGATTAATCACATGAGAAGATTGGATCTGTATCGACGGAGCATCGAAACATGAAAAACGTCGTGAATCTTGTCAAGTTCAGGTGGCAAAAGTAGTCTATAAGCAACTGTCCCAATTCGTTCTATAATTTCATACGGTCCAATAAATCTTGGGCTCAATTTGCCTTTACGGCCAAATCTAAGTACCTTTTTCCACGGTGAAACTTTAAGAAACACTTTGTCTCCGACTTGATACTCTATATCTTTTCGTTTCAAGTCAGCATACAATTTTTGACGATCTGATGCTGCTTTCAGACTTTTACGGATCACTTTTACTTTCTGTTCGGCCTCTTTAATCAAATCAACTCTGTAAATCTTATTCTCACTGAGTTCGGTCCAAAACAAAGGTGTATGACATTTACGACCGTACAAAGCCTCGTAAGGTGCCATCTTGATGCTCGATTGAAAACTATTGTTGTATGCGAATTCAATTAAAGGTAAGAACTTTTCCCACGAAGCACTAAACTCAAGGATGCAACATCTCAACATATCCTCGAGTATTTGAATAATTTGCTAGGATTGACCATCGGTCTGGGGATGAAAAGCGGTGCTAAATTGTAACTTAGTACCCAATGCTTCTTGAAATTTCTTCCAAAACCGCGATGTGAATCTCAGATCTCTATCCTACACAATAGAAGTAGGTACCCCGTGTAACCTTACAATCTGAGAAACATACAGTTCGACTAACTTATCAAGTGAATAATCCGTACGTACGGGAATAAAATGAGCCGACTTTGTCAATCTATCAACAACAACCTAGATCGGATCTTTCTTACTTAGAGACAATGGCAACCCAGATACAAAATCCATTGTGACTCGATCCCACTTCCACTCGGGTATCATGATCGGCTGAAGTAATCCCGAAGGCACTTGATGTTCCGCTTTCACTTGTTGACATATCAAACACTTCGAAACAAAGTCAGAAATGTCTCGTTTCATACGGTGCCACCAGTGTTGTTGTTTCAGATCGTTGTACATTTTCGTACTACCCGGGTGAACTGACATTCGACTGCTATGAGCCTCGCTCAAAATCATCGAAATAAGCTCTGAATTTCTTGGAACACATAATTGATTTCTGAACCTCAAACAATTATTGCTATCAATCAAAAATTCTGAATCCTCTTTCGAAACACATAGTGCTTGTTTTGCAACTAATTCATCATCAACTTTTTGAGCTTCACGGATTTGTTGCATCAATAACGATTTTGCTTTTAACTCCACTACTAACACATCATCAGCGGACACAGACAGGTGCACATTCATTGCTCGCAAAAAAAACAGTGATTTACGGCTTAAAGCATCAGCAACCATGTTAGCCTTTCCCGGATGGTAATCAATGATAAGCTCGTAATCTTTTAAAAATTCTAGCCAACGTCTTTGTCTCAAATTCAAATCTCTCTGAGTCATCAAGTACTTGAGACTTTTGTGATCGGAATAAATGTGACATTTTTCCCCGAATAAGTAATGGTGCCAAATTTTCAAAGCGAAAACGATAGCAGCTAACTTGAGATCATTAGTCGGATAGTTTTTCTCGTGTGGCTTCAACTGTCTTGAAGTGTACGCTACAAATCTACCCTCTTGCATCAACATACAACCCAAACCATTCAGAGACGCATCACTGTAGATCACAAATTCTTTACCGGATGAACTAACACTGGAGCTCCAGTCAAAAGAGTTTTTAATTGATCAAAACTTTTCTGGCACTTTTCTGACCACTCAAATTTGATATCTTTTTGAAGCAACTTTGTCATCGGTGTTGCTATCATCGAGAAACCTTTCACAAACTGTCTGTAGTACCCAGGAAGTCCCAAAAAGCTTCGAACTTCTAAAACATTTCTCGGAGGCTTCCAATCGAGTATAGCTGAAATTTTACTCGGATCAAATCGGATGCCTGATGCGGATACAATATGCCTAAAAAGCTTACTTCTCTCAACCAGAATTCACATTTACTGAACTTCGCATATAATTGTTTGTCTCGCAAAATCTGCAATACTAACTTCAAGTGCTCGGCATGATCAGTTTCATCGCGTGAATAGATTAAAATGTCATCTATAAACACGACTACAAACCGATCCAAATACTGTCTGAAAATTCGATTCATTAAATCCATGAAAACAGCAGGGGCATTAGTGAGCCCAAACGACATCACTAGGAACTCATAATGTCTGTACCTCATTCTGAAAGCAGTTTTAGGCACGTCAGATTCTCTAACTCGCAACTGATAATAACCCGATCTCAAGTCTATCTTCGAAAATACTGAGGCTACTTTTAGTTGATCAAACAAATCATCGATTCGCGGCAACGGATATTTATTCTTTATCGTTACCTTATTAAGCTGACGATAATCAAAGCACATTCTCATGGTTCCGTCTTTCTTTTTCACAAACAGTACTGGTGCACCCTAGGGAGAAAAACTCGGTCGAGCAAAACCTTTATCTGTCAACTCTTGCAACTGAGATTTCAATTCTTTTAGTTCAGTTGGTTCTATACGATACGGAGCTATCAAAATAGGTGTAGTCCTTGGTACTAGTTCAATACCAAACTCTACCTCTTGAACAGGTGGTAATCCAGGTAATTCATCGGGGAGTACATTCGGAAACTCACAAACCACTGGCACTGTCTCAAGTTTCTTTTCTGATTCTTTACTATCCAGTACATACGCAAGATAAGCTTCACACCCCTTTTTCACATATTTCTGATCTAACATCGAAGATATTACTGTCGATAATCCATTTAAATAAGTAGACTCAACTCAGATTATCTTATCATTTGAACATCTCAAGTCAATTGTCTTTCGCTTGCAATTCACTACTGCATCATGCATGGTTAACCAATCTATACCGAGAATGATACCAAACCCGTCAAACGGTAATAGCATTAGATCAGCCAAAAAGCAAGAATCTTGGATCATCAGGGGACATTTCTTTCACACTGTATCAACTAGCACATAACGGCCCAAAGGATTCGACACTCGAATCACAAACTCAGTGGACTCAACAGGTAGAGTCTTACTGGATGACACAGTTTCACACATATACGAATGAGTAGAACCGGGGTCAATCAAAGCAATAACATCAATATCAAAAAGAGTGAAAGTACCGGTAATAACATCTGACGAAGACGCATCCTCGCGCGTGCGTATAGCATAGGCTCTGGCAGGAGCACGAGCCTCAGAACGTACAGCAGTATCTTTGGTCCCTCTTTGATTTCCACTAGCATTACCCGCATGTCTAGGTGGTCTACCTCGTGTTGCAGTGTTACTAGGTCTCCCACTTGGATCAGTATTCTGTTCAGCTAATTTTGGACAGTCTCGGATAAAATGATCAGCTGATCCACACTTGAAACAGGAGCGATCACTAAATCTACAGCTTCTTGAATGGCATTTGCCACAATGCCTACACTCAGATCTGTCCTGACGATCATTGCCGACACTGGCAACTGAGGTGGTTCGTGTACTCACAGGGGGTCGATCACGGTCCCCTCTGGAAAAACCTGAAGTATTCTTAGATTGGACTGAGTCATCTCTAAATTTCTTCGATGACTGATGAAAGGATATTCTCGAAGATCTTTTACGGAACTCTCTAGCTCCATCATCAACTTTTCTTTTCTCTCTACTGAGCTCTTCGACTTTACAAGCTCGCTCGAGAAGCACTACAAACTCTTTGATTTCCAGAATACCCACCAACAGTTTGATGTCTTCATTCAACCCGCCCTCGAAGCGCTTACACATGATAGCCTCAGACGAAACACATTCCTGAGCATATCTACGAAGTCTGACAAACTTTCGCTCGTAATCGGTAACTGTCATAGAGCCTTATTTGAGCTCAAAAAATTCCTTCCGTTTCTGATCGATGAATCTTTGACTGATATATTTCTTGCGGAACTCGATTTGAAAGAATTCCCATGTAACCCGTTCTTTTGGCACAACTGAGACCAAGGGCCACCAATAGTAGGCAGAATCACGTAACAGTGATATAGCACATTTTAGGCACTCATCGGGTGTGTACAATAATTCATCAAACACGCGAATGGTATTATCGAGCCAAAACTCAGCCTGCTTGGCATCATCGCTGTCTGTAGCCTTGAACTCAGTAGCCTTGTGCTTTCGAATTCTATCAACCGGGGGCTTGCTCAATCTCAACGGGTCGATTACCGGAGGTACCACAGGTGCAGGGTTTGTATTAGTCGGGGGTGGGGGTTGTGTAACAACTGGATTAGTTCGAACATATTGGGTAAACCAATCGTTCATCATAGCATAGAAGGCTTGTTTAGCCTCATCATTTTGATTACTATCATTTGGTTGAGAGTCCAACGGCGCTGTCCCGTGCGCTGGAGCAGGCGCTACGCTCTCTACATCATCAGCTACCACTCGATCGAGATCAGAATTCATTACTATATGAAAAACACATTTCAACTGTCAGAAATCATCACACTATCATATTAACACTTTATGGCATGTATAGCTAGACTAACACACGCTACGTTAGTCCTACCAATAAAATGTAACACCCCTATAACCCGTATCTGTTGTCGGAGTGGGTTATGAAGTGCTACCAATTCAAAACACTACATTTGTACAATCACATTTACATAAGTTCATTAGCAATTATATACATAGCCAAACAAAAATCAAAGATCGAAGTTCAGACTTATACCGAAATTCAAAAGTTACCATATTCGTATGGCTTATATACAACAACATCTCAAAACATCATTCATCTATAGTCTATTCTATACATGCCATACTAGATCCAAAACATAATAGTACCAAAATGATAGATAGTGTGACGAGTTGTTGACGATTCCCGAGCAAGTGGCTAGAGTCAACGATCTATAAAACAAAGAAACATAACAAACAGAGTAAGCTTTCATAAGCTTAGTAAGTTTTAAGCAATGCAAACAAACTCAATTATACTTCGATCATTCAATTTCTCAAGAGGCCATTTTCTAGATATATTGCCGTTTGGCCGAATATACACAAGCACATAATGCACATTTAGCATTTTTATTTCACTTAATATGAATTCATATAACATAAATAAATCATATACTTTCACATACTTTGACCGCATGTATCATGATCATAATTATAGTTATGACATTTATTCACATATGTATCACATTATGCACTTATGATTCAAATCAATTCAAACCCACATATAAGTACATAATACGTACCTGGCCAACTTAACTTATTGAATGTATTCATTTGCCATTCTAACATGAGATATCTTATTTTTTGACTTTTATCAAATCACCGGCATTTAACCTGCTAGGCTCGAAGCCCGATATCATTTCACCAGCATGATAGCCTGCTAGACTCGAAGGCCCGAATAGTATCTCATCAGCATCATAGCCTGCTAGGCTCAAAGGCCCGAATAGTATTTCACTGGCATCATAGCCTGCTAGGCTCAAAGGCCCAAATAGTACTTTACGATATTCAAATCAACAATTTTCATGTAACACAATCACACCAAATTAGGTACTAGCATCATTCGAATATATCATCCTACATTTTATTCGCTTTTATTACATTTCATCATTCGCACTTATCATTTGATAGTTTACACATAACATCTCACTCATATTCATCTAACACTTATCATTTAATCATAAAAGCATATCACATTTTTACTTCCATAAAATATTTTCCATTCGGCCATATACTTACATTACAAGTAATACTTAATTCTCATAATATGTCATGTCATTATCGAATATTATTTATGTTTAACTACTTAAAACTTACCTCGAATATTTTCGAACAGTCTCGGATCGGCTATTCAACTACTTTCTCTTTTCCCTTGTCCAACCTTGGTTCTCTATGCTCTTGAGCTGATTCAAACAAATTTAACTTATTAAAGTCCCATCATGCTAGGTTATGGCCGAATATGACAAGAAATTTAATAGGTCATATAGCTACTTTTAGCTCAAATACAAAATGGTCATACGCATTTTTAATCACATTAAGCAATTTAATACCATTAATTTAACATTTCCTCATGTACACCTTTATGACCGAATACACATATCAAATAAGTAAATTACCTTAACATGTAACCCACATAGCCAAGTTACATATAACTCTAATGACCGAATATGAATATCACCAAAATTTCTATGACTTAACCTTTAGCCTTCATAGTCGAATATTCATTGTATACCTAATTCACATACACAAACACAAAACTCATATGGCTTATCATATTTTCATATACATATCTTAACCTTATAGCCGAATATATAGCTTATCAAATAGATATTTATTCACATTTCCTTAACACATATTGATCAACTAGTTCATGCATTATCCTTTGGCACATTCGGTCATTAAAGCAATAACCTATTTAACATTCAGGCATTTTTTACTAAAATTTCTCCCAAGGCCGAATTCATATACAATCTTTAATACTCATACAAAGTTTTCATTTTAAATAATTTATACACACACCATTAACCTAATATCAATTAACTAAACACTTTAACAAATTTTTATTTGATTATACACACATTCGGCAATCACAAAGACAATTTAACAAACCTTAAATTCAACTTATAACAATATATACTCAATATTCAAAGCATCCACACCAATTTATTATCCAATCATCCATAGCCGAATACACATATTTCTTTCATTCATTCTTAACAAAAATTTTATCAAGCTTAAATCCCCATTCCATCATTTTAAAATGCAAATATTACACAAATGTTATCTAAATTCACATTCGGCAACTACACATACACACAAGCCGATTTTTCCTATCATCCAAACCACCTATATGAACATTTAACTAGCTCAAACTTCACCCATCCATAATTACTCATTAAATCATAAAGACAACAACCATTTTCCTCAAATTCTTCCATGGTCGATTGCTCATATCACCACACAATTCAAAATTTTGACATGGGCTAAGTAAGAGACTTAGTAACTAGCTTAAAATATGCTAAAATTTCAAGAACTAACATGAATTACTTACCTTAATTCAAGCTTAAAGGTGACCGAATGGCTCATCTCCCTTTTCTTTCTTTAAGTTTCGGCTAAGCTAAGGAAGAAGATGAACAAAACATTTTTGTTTTTTCCTTTTTACCATCTTTTCTTATTTTAGTTAATTTTCTTTTATTTCATAATTTAAGCCATTAACTATTATAATATTAATATATAATGTATATATGGCTATTCAACCATCATCATGGCTGGCCACTTACTTAAAAATGGGAAATTTGACATGCAAATCCCCATATTTTAAGCCATGCAATATTTGGCTACTACACTTCAACCTATCACATTTTCAAAATTTCTCACATAAGTCCTTTTTAATTAATTCCATTCAAATGACAAAATTAAGACATGATACTTTCACACATGCACTTTCACATATAATAAGCATAGAATATAACATTTAATTATTTTTTTGTGACTCGATTTTGTGGTCCCGAAACCATTTCCCGACTAGGGTCAAATTAGGGCTGTCACAATCATAGCTAATTCATGCATATTGAACTAGAATGGAAGATTCATAAACTTATGCAAACTATCAACATACTTATTATTTTTGGGTGGAGTGCAGAAACTCACCTATGCTTCTTTTCCTTATCCGCTTAGGTTTTCCAAGTGTCAGAGCTTCCATTCTTCTTGTAGCTAAGCATGACAACCCAAAATCATGATTTAAACTCAACAGTCCCGGTTTAAACTTAGTTTTCCAGAAACATGTAGAATCCTTAAAATGATTCTCTTAACTTTATTTCCTAAACTTACAAACAACAAAGGTCTTAATACCTTACCAGCTCATTGGATTCTCTATGTTTCCATCTCAACCCTTTGATCATCACTCCATGTAGAGCTTCCACAACTATCTTTCCTTCGGGTTAACAAAGAAGATGAAATAAGAGAAGAAAATAAAGCAAATTTGAGATGACTCCTCTCCAGAAGTCACCTCTCTACTATTTAAAGCCCTCATCTCATGATTATCAATCGTTTAGGAGCCATCCATTTAAAATCATTATGCCACCCACTAAAAGACCAACTGGTTCTAACCTAACCAAACCAGACTTTGTTCTCAACCCTGTCCAATTCCAGTTACTACCTTTTCAAATTTTCTAACAGAGGCCGCCAAATTCTAGTCTCTTTTAATTTAACCCCTCAAGGTTCTGAATTTTAGGGTTTCAAAGGAAATCAAATGTGACACAATCTCGACTCCAATTGAATAATCCTTGATTGAATATCGAATGGAGAAAGAAATAACAAATCGCCTTATTGGATTAAAGAAATAAATCGAATGCAAGAACAAGTAAATTGAGATACTTCAATTAAATAAATAAAATCTTGGATCAAAAATGATTCCAAGAGGAAAATAAAAGAGTTATGAAATGCTAAAAGAAAAATAATCTAATCCTACTCCTAAACTACTAGGGTTTTTGCATGATTTAGGACGACTTAGTTACATCAAACCCCTAATATCTTATTTATAAAAGTGTCGGCAGCCCGAATTAGGTCTTTGGCACATCCAAGGTCTTTGTATAAAGTTGATTGCATGGACGAAAATAGCCTTAATATTCTTGGGCTGCACGCCGACCTGTGTGTGCCACACCAAGTCTATGGTGTGACACGACTTGTAAAATCTACCTTATTTCTTTTGTTTTGTGCTTTGAAGTCTTGGGAAGCTTGGGCATCACTCATCCCTTGCTTCCAATCAATTGGGCCTTTATACCTTTATCCTACATACTCAATTAAACATACTAGTACTACCTAAGGGCCCTGTCAACCTATTGGGCCACAACACTTATATATGTTAAAAAAACACTTATTTTATTAATATTTAATCATAAGACAGAAATACTTAAAACATAATATAAAATCCTAAATTGCCTAGAAAAAAAGGTCTTTAAGTTCGGAATTGACCCGAACTAGTCTTTAAGTTCGAAATTGACCCGAACTAACTACTACATTTGATGGTAGGTCACCTGTACTTTTCCAACCTATTCCCGTTTAGCATTCATCTCGACATCATTTTTCTATGCTTCAAGAATTTGTTGACAAAACATCGGTTTAGCTTTTGATTTGACCAAAATCGAGCCATCACTCTCAAACTTCAAATGAGTAGTAATGGCTTTTAAAGAAAATAAGGATTTTCAACTCAAGGCACCCACAACTATATTGGCTTTTCCCGGGTGATAGTTAATGATCAAATTATAATCTTTGAGCAATTCAAGCCATCTACACTGTCTCAAATTTGTCTATTTATGGGACATAAAATAATTTAGAATTTTGTGATTTGTGAAGATATGACACTTTTCCCCGTACAGATAATGTCGCCAAAATTTTAGAGCGAACAAAATAGCTACTAATTCCAAGTCATGTGTCAAATAGTTTTTCTCGTTTGGTTTTAACTATTGAGAAGCGTAAGCCACAACTTTGCCTTCCTGCATCAAGACACAACCTATATCGCAGAGTAAAGCATCACTATAAATTACATATTCTTTTTTGGATTCTGGTTAAGTTAATATGAGAGCTTTTGTTAACATCACTTTCAACTGCTCGAAGCTTTGTTGACGCTTCTTGGTCCAAAAAAAACTTGACATCTTTTTGTAGTAGTTTCGTCATCGATAATGCAATCATTGGAAAGCCTTTAAGAAAATGTCTATAATAACCAGCCAGTCCTAAGAAACTTCTTACCTCAGTAATATTTTTTAGATGTTTCCAACTCAAAATTGTGGAAATCTTGCTAGGATCAACTTGTATACCATCTGCCGATACTACATGTCCCAAAAACCCAACTTCTCAAAGCCAAAACTTAAATTTACTGAATTTTGCATACAACTGTTTCTCGCGTAATATTTGCATCACAATGTTCAAATGCTGGGCATGCTCAATCTCATTCCTCGAATCAATCAATATATCGTCAATAAAAACTATAACGAATTTGTCTAAATACGATTGAAATATTCTATTCGTCAAATCTATAAAAGCAGTTAGAGCATTGGTTAACCCAAATGACATAACCAAAAATTCATAGTGTCTGTACCTGGTTCAGAAAGCAGTTTTCGGTATGTCAGCCTTTTTAACTCTGAGCTGATAATGTCCCGAATGAAGGTTAATTTTCAAAAACACTATCACCCTTTTCAAATGATTGAACAAATCATCAATACAGGGTAACGAATATTCATTCTTTATCGTGACTTTATTCAATTGCCAGTAGAAAAAACACAATGTCAGAGTTCCATCTTTCTTTTTCACAAATAAAACTAAGGCACCTTAAGGTGATATGCTGGGTTAAAATATATCCCCGTTCTACCAATTCCAGTAATAGTGCTTTTAATTCTGCTGGTGCCATTCTATAGGGAGTAATCGATATCAGAGAAGTTCTCGGTGCCAATTCAATGGCAAATTCAACCTCCCTGATTGGTGGTAACCATGGAAATTCTTCTAGGAAAACATCAAAAAATTCACGAACAGTTGAAACTGACTCAATTTTTTATTCTCAAACTCTGGTACCAAGGATATAAGCCAAAAATGCTTCACATACTTTTTTGACAAATTTCTGAGCGGCCAAAGTGGAAATAATTGGCAACACAATCAATTCTATCGGTTTAAACATTAACCAAATCACCGTTTTGACAATTTAGTACAATTTGTTTTCTATAGTTAATGACAGCATCGTGCCGATAATAACATCGAAATCATTAAATGGAAATAGCATCAAATCAACCAAAAATTCACAATCTTGAATTCTCAGTGGAAAATTCTTACAAATCTTATCAACTAAAAAAAATTGACCCAGTGGATTAGTTACTTTGACCACATAATCAGTTGACTCTATTGGTATTTTCTTATCTATTACTAATGCAGTGTATATGTACGAATGAGTTGACCTTGGGTCAATCAATGTATAAAAAGTAACATTAAAGAGAGAAAATATACCAGTAATAACATCGGGAGCTGAAGCTTCCTCACATGAATGAATAGACTAAGCTCTAGTAGGGGCTCGAGCCTTAGATTGTAATGTTGTGTCTGTTGTCCCACCTTTATTGGCTCCGACATTACTACAGTTTCTTGGGCATCTTCTTCTTGAAGGAGTAACCTCCTGTCTCACATTTTGAGCTCTATGTTGATCAGGTCTTTCCGGGAAATCTCTAAGGAAATGATCAAAGAACCACACCTGAAACATTGCAATGTTTACGTTTAGGCTTGTTAGCATTTCATACACTATCGAAAATGGCTACAAAATTTGCTTGAGGTATCTAATTACTGTTATTCATTTGATCTCTTCCTGAAAACCCAGACGGGATTGTAAAACAATTGCGAGTATCTTTCATTTTTTTTGATGGAGGAGAGGTAAAAGATTTAGTCAATTTTCATTTATCGGTATCCTAAAATTTTGAATCAACCTTTTTCTTTTCTTTGCAGATATCTTCTATTTTTTTAGCTCTTTCGAATAACACGACAAATTCTTTCAAACCGCTTACACATGTCAACTTTTGTTGGAACTATTTCACGAGTGTATTTACCAAGCTGGATGAATTCCCTATCATATTCGACCACTATCTTATGATCCTGGTTTAACTCAAGATGTAACACCCCGTACCGAGACCGTTTCCGGAGTCGGACACGAGGGGTTAACAGACTTAATTCCCTTATTTTTACAGTCCATTTTAAAAATTTCCAGACTAGCTGGCTAACTGCGTCACTGTCACCTTAAAAATCATATCTTGAGTTCAAAAACTCAAAAATCAGTTTCGTAAATTTTCCCTGAAACTAGACTCATATATCCATCTACAAATTTTTTTTCTAGAATTTTTGGTCGGGCCAATTAGTACAGTTTATTAGTTAAAGTCTCCCCTGTTTCAAGGTTCGACTGCTCTGACCTTCATACATTACGACTTATATATCTCTCTGTACAGGGCTTCAATACTTATGCCGTTTGTTTCTAAAGAAACTAGACTCGAAAAGGAATCTATACATATATGGCATGACTTCTAAATATCTCTGGTTAATTTATAATGAATTTCCTAAGTCCAAACAGGGAATCCAGAAACTGCTCTGGCCTTGTTTCACGAAAACTTTAAAATCTCATAAAATACTGTTCATATGATCGTTTCATTACTTCCTTATGAAAATAGATTCATCAAGGTTCAATTACATAATTTATTCACTATTTAATTCCATTCCTATTATTTTTAGTGATTTTTCAAATCCACACCACTGCTGCTGTCAGCATCTGTTTTTAAGGTAAACCTTACCTATTTCATGGTTTTCCATGAATCAACTAGAGTTTGTCATACATAGCATCAAAATAATCATAATTAACCATTCCCAATGGCTAATCGTTACCAAACATTTCCATACCTCTCAATGAACAACATACAAGATGTAATAGCCCTAAATTGACCCTAGTCGGAAAGTGGGTTCAGGACCACTAAACCGAGTCATAAAAATAATTAACTGTCATAGTTGATGCTCATTATATGTACATATGCATGTGTGAAAATTTCATGTTTGAATTTTGTTAATTATAAGTGAATTTTGTCAAATAGGACTTATGTGAGAAAATTTAGAAATGTGCTAGGCAAATGTAGGGTGGCCTATAAGTGCATGTTGTGAAAAAAGGTGGGTTTGCATGTCAATTTACCCAAATTTAAGCATGATGGCCGGCCATGCTATGGGTGGAAACATGTTGCAAACATGTTTAGTTAGTGGGTATGTAGAAAAAAATAAAATAAGAAACATGGGTAATAAAAAAAAAAAGAGAATGGTGTGGGTGTACCCCCCATTGCCGTGAGTTGAGGGAGGGAAGAAAGAAAAAAATGTTCATCATTTTCTTTCACTTCTTGTGGCATGAAAATGAGAGAGTTTGAATGCTTAATAAGGAGGGAAGAAGGAGTGCTCATGTTTTCTTTCTTTTGCAATTGTCGTAACTAGAGGAAGAAGAGGAAGCAAGATTCGGCCAAGGTGGTCCTTTAGATCAAGGTATGTTCAATGATATTTTTTTTGGAAGTTTACACAACCTTTGGGTGATGGGTCTAAATACTATCTATCCCAAGGTTGGATTTGGGGTTGTTGGAGAGTTGGAAGTTGACAAGAAGCTTAAAAATTTTAGTTGATACCTTGATGCTATTAACATGTTAGTTGTATGGATGAACTAAGTTGCTTGTTATGTTAGCATGAAAGGGAAGATGTTAAGTCCTTTTTGTTGGAGGTGCCAAGTTGGGACTAAGAAGGGAGGAGTATTCGCTAACATAGTTGAAAGGGATGTTGCCGATTTTAGAATTTGATTATGGGAGTGGCTATAATGGGCATAGAGATGTTGAACTTAAGAAATGTAGCAACATGCAAATTTATATGATATCACAAATGGAGGTGAAGCTATGCTAGATTGGGAAAAAGGTTGATCAAGTGTGCATGAGAAAAATTTAGGTGTTTAGATGATGTTGTAGATAACACTATACATGTATATATATATTCGGCCATCAAAGTGAGTATGTAGGTGATGTTGAGTCAAATTTTTGGTGCACAATCGGGTATGTATATATATATATAAGTATGCCCATTCATGATGTTACCTTTAATCATGTATATAATCGACTAAATGGGTAATTAGTAAGAGGGGTTGCCGAATATGCAAATATACATATGCATGTGTAATTGAATTATAAATGTACAGCAAGATGATTAAACTAGTTTATTTATCTATTAAGCCCGAGAAGTTAAAGAAGGAGAAACAAGCAAGGGCAAAGCCAATGACATCGAGTAGCCGGGTCGGAACCGTTATACTCAACGCAAGGTAAGTCCTTAAGCACTTGTTGTGAGAACTCCTTGGATAGATATTTTTCGGAGTGATTCTCCTACTTGTTAATATGACCATATGTACAATTTGAATTTAGCAAATTGCTTTACCATGATGAATTGACATAGGGCACAATGTGTGCAAAAATTAAGTGGCACTATGTGTGCCGATTGGGAGGTTGAAGCATGAGGGAATCTCAAATGCACTATGTGTGCGATTTACTATAGCACTATGTGTGCGATTTACCATAGCACTATGTGTGCGATTTACTATGGCACTATGTGTGCGAACATAATAAGCACTATGTGTGCAATGTTTGGTTGTTGGTATAAATTGTGATGAATGAGGTAAGTGATTGAGCTATTAACTAAATATCGAATTTGAGGTTGTGCGGTGTATGCATAGATTTATCTAGTGCATCGTTGTTCCAAACTTGAGGAAATGGGTCTACATTGATTGGGCTGACTTGGCATTGAATTAATTGAAGGACTTGGCATGAGATCGAACCAAGAATTTAAGAAACTGTAGCATAGTTGTTATGATTTGAAAGAAACAAAAAAATGATTATTAATGTTGGATGGTAGAGTAGTGCTTAGGACTTACTGAGTTATGTACTCATTTGGTGTGCTTGTTTGTTGCTTACCTAGGTTCTTGATCCATTTTGGTGTGCTCGAGACCATCGTCAAAGTCATCACACCGGCTAGCAACTTTTGGTACTTTCTTCTTAGTGGGTCTAGGAGAGCATTTTGGCATGTATAGGCTAATATGTTTTGTTGAAAATTTGGTATGTAAACTTTTAGCCATGCGAAAATGGCTTGTATGCACCTTGGCATGGTATCATGATCATTTTGTATGTTGTTCATTAAGAGATGTGGTAATGTTTGGAATCGATTAGCCCTTGGAATGGTTAATCGTGATTATCTTTTGTGCCATGTATGTTAAAAGGGCTAGTTGAATCAAGGAAATTATGAAGTAGGTAAAATCTACCTTAATGACAGAGGTTGACAGCTGCAGTGAGGTGGATGTGAAAAATCACTAAAAATAGTAGGAATGGAATTAAATAGTGAATAAATTATGTAAATGAACCTTAATGAATCTACTTTTATATGGAAGAAACGAAACGGTCATGTGAGTTGTATGTTACGAGATAATTAGGTTTTCGTGAAACAGGGCCAGAACGGTTTCTGGATTCCCTGTTCTGACTTTGGAAATTCATTGTGAATTAACCAGAGATAATTAGGAGTCATTCTATATATGTATAGATTCCTCTTTGGGTCTAGTTTCTATAGAAACAAACGGCATCAGTATTGAATCCCTGTACAGGGAGATATTCAGGTTGTAATGTATGAAGGTCAGTGTAGTCGCACCCTGTAACAGTGGAGACTTTAACTAATAAACTGTACTAATTGGCCCAACAAAAAATTCTAGAAAAAAAGTTTTAGATGCATATATGAGTCTAGTTTTAGGGAAAAATTACGAAACTGGTTTTCGAGTTTTGGAACTCAAGATATGATTTTTAAAGTGACAGTGACGCAGTTAGCCGACTGCCTGGAAAAATTTTAAAATGGACTGTAAAAGTGAATGGTTTAAGCCGTTAGCCCCTCATGTCCGATTCCGGCAGCGGACTCTGGTACGGGGCGTTACACAAGACGATTATAATGCTATGCTCAAAGTGTATATAAGCCATTTTCGCATGGCTATCCAAATTTATACAAAACCAAAGGGTACATGACCAACAACAAAAAGGGTAGTCCTATACATGCCATTTTCAGAGTTCAACCAAAAGTGTACCAAAAGGGCTTTGATAGTGTGGACGACTTCGACTTCGACAATCCCGAGCCCGATAGCTGATGAACCAAAATCTATAAAACAGAGAATCAAAGAAACGGAGTAAGCATTTAATTCTTAGTAAGTTTTGAATAATGAAATTAGTTTCGGCTAAGGTATAACATTCATATGGCTAAATGGATAACTTCATATATGCACATTCTCATAAACATACTTACTTCACGCTTCAATCAATATATTCATTCACAAGGTATCAAACCTAACTAAAGGCCGAAAATTCGTTAATCAATTGAACGAATACTATTTAAAACGAATCGACTTTTCCGATGCATATACGAAACATACCTCATCGTTTGGATTTTATGAGCGTATTAATTTGAAATTTACAGCAAGCTTGCTCACTTCCAAACCCAAGCATCTTGAGATTTAGCCGAATATAACTACTTGCTCAAATGCCTTCGGGACTTAGCCTGGTTATAGTAACTCGCACAAATGCCTTGGGACTTAGCCCGATATAGTAACTTCAGAAATGCCTTCGGGACTTAGCCCGGATATAGTAACTAGCACAAATGCCTTCGGGACTTAGCCCGGAATTAGACACTAGCACAAATGCCTTCGGGACTTAGCCCGGTTATCATCCGAATATCCATGCACATATCAGTAAATCATGACACATCTATATTTCATTTTCATAACTAGAATTCAAACACAAGTCACTTATCAAGCATTATCATTTTCGGCTCAATAGCTACATACAAGAGCATGATATTGATTTGCTTAAAACATGATCTAATCGAATCGTAATCTAAGTTCCATTACTTGAAAACTTACCTCGGATGTTGTCGAACGATTTCAACTGCTATTCAATCACTTTTTCCTTTCCCTTATCCAACTTTGGTCCTCTAAGCTCTTGAGCTAATTCAAACAAATTTAACTTATTAAAGTCTCATTATGCTAGCTTATGGCCGAATATGACAATGAATTTGGTAGGTCATATGGCCACCTTTAGCTCAAATACAAAATGGTTTTAATCACATTAAGCAATTTAATACCATTAATCTAACATTTCCTCATGTGCAACTTTATGACCGAATACACATATCATTAACTCAATATCAATTAACTAAGCACTTAAACAAATTCTCTTTAACTATACACACATTCGGCAATGACAAAGGCAATTTAGCAAACCTTAAATTCAACTTATAACAATATATATATATATATATATATATATATACTCAATATTCAAAGCATTTAACATCACTTCACCATAATTTTTACATCATGGCCGAATGTTCCTTTGAACCATTTACCCTTACAAGGCATAAATTTCACCATCAAAACTAACAAGCTTATAATCCCATGACCGAAACCTCTAACAACACCAATTAAAAATACTTCATGGGTTTGAGGTAAAACCAAGAAAGAAACTCATAAATATCGAGATATAAGCACTAACATTGTTTATCTAGATTTAGCATGAAACAACATCCATCACCCTTATAATTACCATAGCCGAAAACCTTACTCATTCCAAAATCCAAATCTCAACTTGGGTCACAAAAATAACTTGATATCTCATCAACACAACATCAACACCAAGCAAGAATGATACATCCATGGCCGAGTGTCATCTCCATCACATAGCAAGATTTAGACCATGGGCTAGGTAGAACTCAAGCTAACAACTAAAACATGCATGCATCTCATGGAACATCATCAAACATACCTCCTCCTAAACACCAACCAATCGAACATGTAACACTCCAAACCCGTGACCGTCACCAGATTTGACCACGTGGTGTTACCGGGCTTACTTCCCTTATTTCTCTCTTTGAAATAATTGATTTCTGTTCCAGGCAGGCTAGCTAACTGCGTCACTGTCACCTTAGAAATCATATCTCGAGTTCCAGAACTCGAAAATCAGTTCCGTAAATTTTCCCTGAAACTAGACTCATATATCCATCCCTGGATTTATTTCTAGAATTTTTGGTCTGGCCAATTGGTACAGTTTATTAGTTAAAGTCGCCCATGTTACAGGGGTCGACTGCACTGACCTTCGTGCATTACGACCTGGATATCTTCTCGTACAGGGCTTCAATGCTCATGTAGTTTGTTTCTAATGAAACTAGACTCAAAGGGGAATCTGCACATATAAGGAATGACTTCTAATTCCTTCTGGATAATTTATGGAAAATTTTCAAAGTCGAGACAGGGGATCCAGAAACTGTTCTGGCCCTATTTCACGAGAACTTTAATATCTCTCAGTATACTGCTCATATGGTCGTTTCGTTTCGTCCATATGAAAATAGATTCATCAAGGTTCAATTTCATAATTTATTCACTATTTAATTCTACTTCTACTATTTAGTGATTTTTCAATCTCATATCATTGCTGCTGTCCGCAATGCGATTCTGCAGAGACTATGCCAATTTCATGAATCTTTCCTTGGCCTTACTAATCATCCATCATACATGACACAAATTATGGCCACCTTATCAAAATTAAAGTTTCTAAGACTCGTGGCTATAGGTTCTAGCATCCCACTCAACGACCACATAGGCCATTTTCACATGGCTTAAAGTTTACAACCCACAATTCAACAAAACATAATAGCCTATACATGCCAAATGTTCTCCTAGTTCAACTACGAAGACAATACCAAAAGATTTCCAGCGGTGTGATGACTTCAACGACGGTTCCGAGCACGCAACAATACGAGTCCAAGAGACCTAAAATGGGTGACAAGAAAACACCGAGTGAGTTTATAACTCAGTAAGTCATAAGCATTCATCAACCATCCATTAATAAAATTTTCACAACATCAAACAATAAACGAGGCTAGGTACTTCATCCATATCGAAACTATACCATAATTCCTCGGACCTTTCGGTTCAATCTCATACCAAGTCATACATCCACATTTCATATTCTATACAATAAGATATTTGAGGCATTTTACACACCAACTCATTCACACCACAATCATACAATTGCAATCATCACATAGATTTAAAGCTTACCAAGCTCAACCCCGAGCATGAACGTATTGCCTATTCGTCATGAGCTCAAGGTACTTACCCGATCCGCTGTCCGGGATTAACTCGATAATGTCGCACACTCGGTGCCAATTGTAATGCAAGAGCATATAGTGAATCCGCACACTTAGTGCTATATATTTTCAGCTCTCACACTTAGTGCTATATAATTTTCAGCTCGCACACTTAGTGCTATATAATCAAACTCGCACACTTAGTGCTGTACAATTTTAAACCCGCACACTTAGTGCCAATCTTGTCACCGTGTCCATTTATACCCGCACACTTAGTGCCGAGACCAATACCTTATGCATTTTGCTGCCTTTATACATTCAACAATGGCATCATTCCATACACATACATTTTCATTTACACATCAACTCATTTAAACACAATTGCGTATATATTATGGTCATTTACATCAACACCAAATATATGCTTAATGACTTACATTATGTAGGGTAGAACGGTTCCAATTCGCTACTCGTTTGCTTTCTCCTTTCCTTTGTCCGATTTAGTCCCCTTTGCTCGGAGCTAAATCAAACAATTCACCTCTCCATCAAACACAAACATACAGCATTCATATACATTATTATGATTATTGCCGAATACTTAACACAACTAAGCTAAAATTTACTCAATCTCATCTTAATTTATTGCTACTTATTCATCAAATTCCCAATACAGGTATTTAACACCTATGCAACAAAACCGGATTAGAAAACACCCATAGCCCATGGCCGATTACAACTTAAACACAAGTCAACAAGATCTCATGATTTCAAATCAAACTCTTCTCAAGAATGCACCATGCGAACCCTTAGATGATTAAACATCTAATTTAGACAATCTTAGAACATCTAAACGACACTTGTTCAAGGCATTAAACCACTACATGTTCGGCTATTACCTTAGGTGCATTAGAAATTTATACTATCAATAAGCTCAACTTCTTGCAACAACAATTTCTTCCTCAAGGTTTAAAGGCTAAAATCAAATTATCCTCCCATTAACCATAAACGAATGTACCATACCTCCATCAAGATTTCAAGATTCTTTTGGCTTGGGTTAAGTAAGAAGCAAGATGATTAACCTAAAACAAGCTTGAATTTCAAAACAAATCTAACACTTTTTACTAACCTTTCTTCTCCTTCCATGACCGAAAGTCTTTCTCCCCTCTTCCTCTTTACATTCGGCCAAGAAGAGCTTAAGTTCCAAGCTTTGTTTTCATCACCCTCTTGCTAGCTAAAGAAGAATGCCGATTTGCTTTAGGGAGATTTCCCCTATTCCTTCATCTTTTCAAGTCATGGCAATTGTAACAAAAATGAGGAAGGATGAACAACCAATTTTCTTCCCCTTTTTTTCTTTGTTTTGTCACGGCACAAGAGTATCCATACACACATTTTTCTTCATCATTTTCCCTTCTTTTTTTTTCATTTCTTTATTTCCCTTCCATAATGCACTAGGCCAACATGTCTAGGACATGTTTTCTTTGCCCATCATCATGTCATGGCCGGCCACTAACCTTAAGAAATGGGTTATTTGACATGCAACTCCACCTTTGTGTTAACATGCACTAATAAGCCATTTAAAATTAGCCTATCATATTTCACCATGTTTCACATTGATCCCTATTTAATAATTTCTCACAAAATTGGTAAAATTAGAGAATGAAACTTCCACATATGCATGCACACACATAGTAAGCATAGAATATAACAATTAATTATTTTTATGACTCGGTTTAGTGGTCCCGAAACCACTTTCCGACTAGGGTCAATTTAGGGCTGTCACAGAACATGAAGCAAGAAAACTCCTTTCTTCTTCCTTTGATTTTTCGGTCAAGAAGAACAAAGAGGATGAAGCCTTTTTTTTTTTCTTTTTTTTTTTCTAGGTACGGCACAATGGAGGAACAACCACACACATTTTTTTTTGTTTCTCCTCCTACTAACACTAATATTTTATTGCCCATGTTCTTTATTTTATTATTCCTAACATAAAGCATTAACCCAACATGTTCATGACATGTTTTTTAGCCATAACATTTTGTCCACCCTCATGCTCATGGCTGGCCACTACTAATTAGGGGGGAAAATTGACATGCAAGTCCACCCTTTTGATTACATGCACTAACAGATCCTTATAGATTAACCTATCACATTTCAAAAGTGTCACACATAAGTCCTATTGACTAAATTCACATGCAATTTACTAAATCGAAGCTTAAAACTTTCACACATTCATATTAACATATTTTAGACAATAAATATCATATTCAAATAATTTGGTGACTCGGTTTAGCGGTCCCGAAACTGCTTTCCGACTAGGGTCACTTTAGGGCTGTCACACAAGAAATACTTCCTTTTACTTGTCTAAATATCGCTGACTGATGTATTTTTTTTTAGAACTCAACTTGGAAGAATTCCTAGTTCAATCGGCCTCTCGGTACTACTACCGTCAATGTTAACCACCACTGATATGCCTCTTGTTGTAGTAACAAAATGATGCACCTTAAACAGTTTTCAGAAGAGCACAACAATTCATCCAATACCCTTTGTGTGTTTTCTAACCAACATTCAACTTTGGCAGGGTCATCGTCTTTTGTACTGTGGAATTCCTTTGCTTCACATTTACGAATTTTATCAATAGGATGCCTATGAACTTTTACTTGATCCGAACCTTAAGAGGTAAGGGGGTATCAGGTGATGTACATGTCAGGGTGGAGGTTTTTGAGCAGCAGGATTGGCTCGGATAAAGTCATTAAACCATTCAATCATCATATGGAAGAAGGCACCACGGGGCTTAGTCGAATAGTGGTTTCGGGACCACAAATCCAATGAGGAAAATTTCATTTTTATTATATTTTTATAGTCTATGATTTCACGAACTGATTTCCTGAAAATTTCGACGTTTGGGCACTCAATTTAGTAAAAAGGACTAAATTGTAAAAAGTGCAAAATTTGAGTTTTATATGTTAGAGGTGTCTAATTGTCATGAAATTTTAAATAGGAGGTCCTTAAATGATAATTAAACCATTGTATAAATTGTTGGACAAAAATGGCCTTGTTTGGGTAAAAATTGAAAGAATAGTAAAAATAACATTTTGGTTATTTAGGGGTAAAATGAATTAAAAGACAAATTTTAAACCCCAAATGTTTCCCTTTCTTCTTGATACAGTAGAATGTACCAAGATCAGCCATGGTTAGGGTTTGGTCAAGCTTCCAAGCTTAATAATCAAGGAAATCGAGATTTGGGCTTAAATCGGGAAAATACAAGGTTATGGACTAGAATGGTAAATTGCCATTTCTGAATCCGAGGTAAGTTTGTACGTAAATAATTTATCGATTCTTTTTATTTTATTATATTTTGTTATCATATGAAATGTGGCTGCCTATAGAATGATTATTTGTTGTAAATTGCAAATTGAAAAAAGACTATGAATAAATTGTAACATGTTGGAAAGTGAGGAATTTCCAGGTTGAGCCTTCGAAATAGAAATGATACGAATGATCTATTGTGAGGTCATGTGTGTAGTACTAAGTGCAGGCTACTACGTGTACCAGATAATTGGTCCCATGTGTAGTACTAAGTGCAGGCTACTATGCGTACCTGATAACTTCGATCACATGTGTAGTACTAAGTGCAGGCTACTATGCGTACCAGATAGCTTTGGCTACAAGTGTGAAAATATGTGCAGGCAAATGAGTATCAGTTATTATTCCGAAGAGTTCAACGGAAAAATCGATTAAGTAAAAATACATGTGAACATGATTATATGATGAATAAGTGCAGGCATATGTTTAAGAAAATATTGAGCAATATGCTCGATACTTGAGTGAACTTCGATAAGACAAAATGGATTAAGTGAAATTATGTAAGAGTGAATTTTAGTAGTAAAACAGTGTTGGACAGCAGCAGTTGTGTAACTTTGAAAATTCACCAAACATTGTGTAAGTTGAATTAAATTTCAAATAAATTATGGAATTAAATCTTAATGAGTCTATTTTTATATAAAAAAACAGAGTTAGCAAAAGAGTTATATATTATGTGATATTCTAATTTTTGTGAGTCAGTGTCAGAATGAATTCAAGATCCCCTATTCTGACTTGGAAAAATTTTTAAAATTGTAAAAAAATAATTATGGATTATAATTTATATTATTAGAATCCTTAATGAGTCTACTTTCAGGAGAAAGAGACGGGAACATTATCCAAGTCTCGTACTGTGAGATAAATAAATTTTAGTGAAGAAAGGTTGAAGCTGTCTAACAGCGAAACAGTGGAGAATTTGAATAATAAAATATACTTATTCGATGGACCAAAAATTCTGAAATTTTTATGGTGGAAATATATATGAGTCTATTTTCTGGGAAAATTTATGTATCTTAATTTGGAGTTTTTTAACTCTAGATATAAATGATTTAGTGACTGTAACTCAAGAAAGTAGCTTAACCAGAACATGTGTAAATGTACAACTGGGTTAGTTTTACTATGGAAAGCATGTAAGTAAATTGCTTATTATTTTCATGTGAGCTTATTAAGCGTAAAGCTTACCCTCTCTTTTCCATTTCTTTTAGTGTTGTCAGGTTAGCTTAGGGTTGGAGATCGTCGGAGGCAGCATCACACTATCAAGCCAACACCTTGAGAGTATAAACACATATGCTAGAATTATCAAGTGAGTGGCATGTATAGGGACCTAGTTTTATGACATGTGTGTTATAGGCTTCAAAGGCCTATATAAGGGACGATATGCATGTGTTTAAGATGTTTTAATTTTGGACAAAAATTTTGTGGCCTTATTTTGCATGTTGTAAATGTTTAAGTCCGGTAACACCTCGAACCCTATCCCGGCGTTGGATACGAGTGAGGGGTGTTACAGGGTATGTGCATATCCATGTAACATTTATATTAATCTCATCTTCTATAGTCCTATTGCATAGTGAAAATTCACATATTAATAATTAACATGAAGTAATATAACTTATGCACAACACTCATGTAATAAAGTATAATTTCACATACTTTATAAATTCATGTCCAATATTAATACTTAAGTAAAATTCAATTAATTCAATAACAATTTGTATCATCCTGAATTAGGGCCTAGTTGGAATAGTGGTTTTAAGACCACAAATCTGAGATAGAAATAATCATTTTATGGATGTTACGAGGTCCATGATATATATGCATGCCTGTGTGAAAATATCGATGAGAAATTTTACCGATAAGGTGTCCAATTGAGTTATTAGGACTAAATTGCAATAAGTGAAAAACATGTGTTCTAGTTGATTTAAGGTCTTAATTGTGATGAGACTTGAAATTTGAAGTCCTTATTTGGCAATTAGACCATTATATGTCATTATGGACAAAAATGGACATATGAGGGATAAAATATCAAAGTTATAATGGAAGGGCATTTTGGTCCATTAGTTAATAAAAGAATTGAAAGGGGAAAATAGTCAAAATTTGTGTCCATCTTCATCCTCCTTGGCTGAATTTCACAAGAAGCCATAGCTAGGGTTTCTTTCATCTTTGAAGCTCAAAGTAAGTTTATTCTAGCTAGCCCCGTTTATAATGTTCTTTATATTTTTGAAATCCTCGTAGCTCGATTTAGCTAGTTCTACCTTTAGTTTGAGCTAGGGTTCATGTTCAAAAACATACCCATGAATGACATGCTTGTGTTTTGATGTCTAATGAAAGAATATGGAGGTTTGAGGTGTGAGAAACAACTTTTACTAGGTTGGTTTTGGTGAAATTGATAAAGAGGACCTAATTGTAAAAGTTGTAGAAACTATGTGTAAATGTGTGAATAAATGAAAAATGTGGGTTGGTATAAGAGGGAAAATGATTCGGCTAGGCTTGAATAATGAGAAAAAGGAGTACTTTTTATTTTACGAGCCTAGGGGCAATTTTATAATTTTGTAAACTTTTACAATTTTGCCATATTGTGATTTTTGGATTGAAATGAATAATACATTTATTAAATAAGCTAAATGTAATATTATAAACTAGGAGGGATGAAGGATAGACCTTGATCGAGGAAAAGGCAAGGCTGTGGACTAAATCGCAAATTTGCCATATTTTGCACCGAGGTAAGTTGTGTGTAAGTAATTCAATGACTTTAATATTGCGTATTTAATATTTAAAATTATATGATACATGTGTGTATGATTTAATAAAATTGACTTGTGATGATCCAATAGAAGTTTAGTGATAGCCTCGTGTCTTAAAAGCCCGGGTGACCCAAAGGAATACTTAGGACTTGGATATCGTGACATCGTGCTAAATGTGCCAGCGTAAGACCAAATGTAACGCCCCCACGCCCGAGACCATCACCGGAGTCGAGCTTGAGGGTTACCAAACATAATTTATCAATTTAAGAACTTCAAATCATTTGTTTCTACATTCACGACTTTCTAGCTACTCGCGTCACGATTACAAGAAAAATCATATCTCGAGTTATGAAACTCAAATCAAGATCCATAAATTTCCTAAATCTAGACTCATATATCAATTTAATATTTTTTCTATAATTTTGGTTGGGCCAATTAGTACAGTTTATTAGTTAAAGTCTCCCTGCTTTGTGGTTTGATCGCTCGACATCTGTGTCTTCTGAATCAGATAACTCTCTATACAGAATTTCAATGACTACGAGGTTTGTTTTTCTTAAAATATACTCAATAAGAAATCTGTACGTATAAATAAAACTTATAATTATTTTTTAAAATTTATTATGAATTTTAAAGTCGAACAGGGATCCAAAATCACTCGGTCCTGTTTCACAAAAGTTTAAATATCTCATAAAATATAATTTATATGCCTGTTTTGTTCAATCCACATGAAAATAGACTCATTAAGCTTAAATTTAATAACTTACTCATTATTTAGTTCCATTTATACTATTTTTAGTGATTTTTCAAATTCATGTCATTGCTTTGCAGACAATATTCATTTTTAAGGCAAGTTTCTTCTTTCCATGAATTTTTATGAACTAGATAACCTATTAAACTTCCATAATATCAAACATGATCTAAATTATCCATCACCATGACTTATCAATATCAAACATTTTCTCAACCAAACATGGCCATATCATAAATTATTTACACAAAATAGGTATATTGCTATATATGCCATACTTAAGTAGTTGTACAAGCCATTTACCAAGATAAAAGTCCTTTGGATAGTGTGATCGAACCTTCGACCCGTCCGATTCCCGAAATGGCTTGTTCAAAACTACAGTAAATAAAGAGGAGGGAGTAAGCATAAATGCTTAGTAAGTTCATATGTAAATAACAAGTAACATAACAATACAAATATACCAAACAACTTTAGCATGGTATCACCAAAACATATGTCATATTTCTAAACATCATTCATCATCTTACCACCTTATCGTTGTTGTATCTATTTTCAACCCGAGGGTTAAGAACATACCTGTCCAAAGTGTCCATTTCACAACACTTACCAAAACGTCACTTGCATATTAAGTGTTCTTCCATTTCACTAGAAATTTCACCCGTTGAACACATCGGAATACAACTCGGATACACGGATAATTTGCACATAAGTGCCTCATATGTAATCAAGAAATCATGTAACCCGCCCCTAAGTGAACTCGGACTCAACTCAACGAGCTCGGGCGTTCGCATCCATAAGTGAACTCGGACTCAACTCAACGAGCTCGGGCGTTCGCATCCATAAGTGAACTCGGACTCAACTCAACGAGTTCGGATGCCTAGTTACATCTCACGAACTCGGACTCAACTCAACGAGTTCGGACATTCGCATCCATAGGTGAACTCCGACTCAACTCAACGAGTTTGGATGCTCAACCATCCTAGTGACATGTCACTTGTATCCTAATCTATTCCTAAGGTTCAAATGGGCTTTTTTCCTTGATCTCACGTTGCCGTCTTCCATGGAATATCGGAACCGATACTCGGTAGCAATTCATATTTATCAAGTAGTAAACATAATTTGCATATTACTCAACATTAACCACAAAGCATAATATTTCACGAAAAAAAAATCAGCATATCATATAATTAACATCAATAACTTAAAAATAACAATTATGCTACATTATTTACACATGAACTTACCTTGGTACCAAAATATAAAGATTTTGCAATTTAGTCCACAATCTTTTCTTTTCCTCGATCGCGACTTGAATCTCGTTTCTCTTGATCTATGATGCCAAATTAATCTTATTTAATACATACATTCATCAAAACATCATTTAATACGAACTTTGGAAAAATTACACTTTTGCCCCTAAAACTTTTGCATAATTACACTTTTGCCCCTAGGCTCGGGAATTAAACTTTATTCCTTATTCTTATGTTTTATAACATGCTGATCACTTTTCCCTTCTATGGCAACATCAAATTCTCTCTCTAACATATACTTGTGACTATTAGGTATTTTTGCCGATTAAGCCCTTTTACTCGTTTTCACTCAAAACCGAGTAGCACAAGTTGTCTAACATAATTTAAAACCTCATATTCTATCATAAAACATCAAAATACACAAATTTCACCTATGGGTATTTTTCCAAATATAAACCCTAGGTTGAATTATTGCTAACATAAGCTTAATCGAGCTAACGGGATTCCAAAAACGTAAAGAACATTAAAAACGGGGCTTGGAATCACTTACTATGGAGCTTGGAAGCTTGAAACAAAACCCAGCTATGGAGAACCCTTGAAATTTCAGCCTAATGAAGAAGATGGACAAAAATTGGCTTTTAATTTTGTTTTGAATTCATTTTAATAACTAAATGACCAAAATACCCTTACTACTAAACTTTCCAAAAATTCCTTCCATGTCTTAATTTTGTCCATGAACTTAAAATTGGCCAAATTGCTATTTAAGACCTCCTCATTAATATTCCAAAACAATTTCATACTAAAAACTTCTAGAATGCAAGTTTTGCAACTTATTTGATTTAGTCCCTACTTTCAATTTAAGCACTTTAGGCATAGAATTTCATCACGAAATTTTCACACAATCATGCAATCATATCATAATCATCAAAATAATTATAAAATAATTATTTCTATCTCGGATTTGTCGTCACGAAACCACTATTCCGATTAAGCCCTAATTCAGGATATTACAAAGACCATGTTTGGTACATGGCATCAACGATGGTATATGTGCCAGTGTAAGACCATGTCTGGGATATGGCATCAGCGATGATATATGTGCCAGTGTAAGACCATGTCTAGGACATGGCATTAGCGATGATATGTGTGCCTGTGTAAGACCATGTTTGGGACATAGCACATAGCATCGGTGATGATATGTGTGCCTGTGTAAGACCATGTCTGGGACATGGCATTGGCGATGATATGTGTGCCAGCGTAAGACTATGTTTGGGACATGGCATCGGTGATGACATGTGGATTCATGTAAGACCATGTTGGAGACATTGCATTGGTACTTTATTTTGTGTATGACAATCCCGAGTGTCTTTTAGTATTCCGGTGGTTCAACGGGCCATTCAAGATGTTGGGTTAAGAAGTAGAGTGATATGAGTAAGAATGTACGGTACAGGTATGTACATAAACCTCATGATTATTGAACTCGACTCATGATAGAAAGTTTCGCATGACTAGAAAGGGGTAAGATAAGCTCGATGTTTAATGATATTTAATGTCAATTTTGAGTACGTTCATGTGTGTAGTATAATATTGTGGTGATAATTGATAATATGTTTAATCCATGAATATCTTGACTTATGTTGTTTATTATTTACATGCAACTTACTAAGCCCTGTGCTTACCCTTCTCTCCTTTCCCTTTTCTTTTAGCATCGTCAAGCTAGCTCGGGGATCGTAGACGTCGGAGCTTGAGTCACACTATCAAAATTCTTTTAGGGTATAATTAGTTTACTACATTTAAGTATGGCATGTATAGGGGACTTAATATTTTGTTATATGTGTCATAGTTGTTAGCCAAAGTGATGGCTCCTTTTGGTATATTACTCCATTTTGTATACAGCCATGAAATATGACTCATATTGATTATTGGGTTGAAATCCCTAAATATTGTTACATGCATGAGATGTGTTATTGCTTTTATGGTGTATGCCAAATGGTTGATAAAATGTGGAATTTATGTTTGATGGGTAAATGATGCCAATTGGTATGGTCACTATATTAATAAAGGTAAAGAAATGTATTGAATGAACTTAACAAGTCAAGGAGTCCCAATTAGAGTCCCAATTAGGTAAACATGATATGAATTTAGCATGCATGAGTTAAAGCTACGGATGTCTAAGTTACCCTTTTATGCCATGTCAACCACCATTGGCATATGTGTGTGTGTTGGGGTTGTTAAGGGTGACAAGAGGGCTTGGAAAATAGCCTCAAAGTTGTCCACACGGATAGATACACGGGCATGCATCTAGGCCGTGTGTGACACACGGTCAGCCCCATAGGCTTGTAGTCCAGCTGTGTGTCCCCTGTACCCTAGTTTTACAAGTCAGTATGCATGGTAGTAAACACATGGGAAGAGACACGGTTGTGTGTCTCATCCGTGTGGAGGACACAGCCTTAGGACATGGGCGTGTGCCCAGGCCATGTGTAGTTTGCACTTTAAATATGAAAATTAAATTCGCCACACGGCCTAACACACGGGCGTGTGACTTGGCCATGTGATATTAAATTTATGCTAACGTCATAAACAAAGAATTACATGACCTGGGGACACGAGTGTGTCAAGGGCACACGGGCATGTCCTTGTGTCCATACGTGTGTGTGACCCTGTTTTAAGAATTTTTTTTTGAAGTTCACGGTAAAGTCCAGAACTGCCCCCGATGTATGTTTCGGGCCTCGTAGACCCATATAAGGGACGATATGCATGTTCTTGAATAAGTTTTAAATTTAAAAGAAATTTTATGGCCCAATTTTACATAGTAGTGTATGTTCAAGTTCAGTAATTCCTTGTATCTTGTCCCGGCGTTGGCCACGGGTAAGGGGTGTTACATTTATTGGTATCAAGCTACGGTTTAGTCGGTTCTAGGACTACGTAGCGAGTGTGGAAGTCTAGCTATACATACCATATGTGTATTATGATAGTGTGACAACCCCTAACAATTGAAATTGTGTTTTATATAGTAAATGGATCCTGAACGAGCAGTTGCTGACGATGTAAAAAGTACTACGCCTGCTCTCGTCGAAGAAGTAGTGCCAGCTGATAGTAGACCCGAGATGATTAGTAGAGGAGAAGGAGGCAGAGAAGCCTTTCTCCACATGATGAATAATTGGTACACCGAGTTTGTTCGGGCAAACCCGGGTGTTCAACCTCCCCCACCCCCTCCTATTTCTCAGCCTACCCGTGTAACTCCTTAAGTTGTTGAGATTGTGAGAAGGGAAAGGCCTCCGGTTGATCGAATTAGAAAGTAAGGAGTTGAAGAGTTCCGAGCTAACATTGATGATAATCCAAAAAGAGAAGGGTTTTGGCTCGAGAACACCATCCGAGTCTTTGATGAGTTGTCATGCACACCGAAGGAGTGCATGAAGTGCGTGGTATCGTGTCATTTGTGCCGAGGGAGAAAGTGACTTGGATGTTTTTCCAAGAGGAATTTCACAAGAAGTATATTAGTCAAAGGTTTATGGATCAAAAGAGGAAGAAGTTCTTCGAGTTGAAACAAGTTAAAATGGCAGTTACCGAGTATGAACGTGAGTTTGTGAGGCTTAAAAAATATGCTTGGGAATGTGTATCTACTGAAGCCATCATGTGTAAAAGATTTGAGGACAGGTTGAACGAAGACATCCGATTGTTGGTTGGCATCCTCGAGTTGAAAGAGTTTGTAGTCTTAGTTGAAAGAGCATGCAAGGCCGAAGAATTGGGCAAGGAAAAGCGGAAAGCTGATTTAGTGTCTCGAGACTTGAAGAAGAGGCAACTGAGCAAATCTTTTTAATCTTCATCTAAGAAGTCAAGAAAGTTTACTACTCGATCTAATGCCTCTACTGGGTATTCAAGTAAGAATAGGAGTAAACAGTACACGGTTTCGAAAGCTCGGACTACCTCAATTGCCATTGTCGGGAACACTCGACCCGATAGATCAAGATGCCCCTAATGTGGGAGACGCCATTTTGGAAAGTGTCAAGGGAATGATAGAAATTTTTTTTTGTGCATTTCCCCTTATCAATTTGTTAGGGACCGCCCCGAGAGGACTAAAAGAAGAAATCTCCAAGGAACATGGTCAGACAGTACCGCGAATAAGGGAAAACCTCAGAGGAACCCGGGTAGTGGAACAAGTAGTAAAGGTGCACCTAGAGAGTCTGTTGTGAGACCCGAGGGCAGGGCACTTGCGAGGACCTATGCCATTCGCGCTCGCGAAGAGGCCTCGTCTCCTGATGTAATTACAGGTACAATTTCTATCTATGAAACTCTTGTTGTTACTTTGATTGATCTAGGTACTACCCATTCGTATATTTGCATGAAGTTGGTGTCTGGTATGAACTTGTTTGTTGAACCTGTTGAATTTGTAGTAAAGGTGTCAAACCCGTTAGGCAAGTATATGTTAGTTGATAAAATGTGTAAAAATTGCCCTTTAATGATTAGAGGTCATTGTTTCCCGGCTAATCTTATGCTATTACCGTTTGATGAATTTGATGTAATTCTTGGTATGGATTGGTTAACCACTCATGATGAGGCAGTGAATTGTGGAAGAAAGTTTATCAAGCTAAAATGTGAGAACGGTAATGTTCTTCGGGTTTAACTAGATAAATTAAATGGCACGCCTACAGTGATTTCTTCCATGTCTGCTCAGAGATGCATAAGAAAGGGGTACAAAGCTTATCTTGCCTTTGTGCTGAACACTAAAGAGTCTGAGTTAAAGATTGAGTCGGTACCGGTAGTATGTGAATATTCAGATGTGTTTCTGGAAGATTTTCCGGGGTTACCTCCTACTAGGAAAGTAGAGTTTGGCATTAATTTGACTCCTAGTACTGTGCCTATTTCGATTGCCCCATATAGGATGGCCCAACAGAATTAAAAGAGTTGAAGGTTCAGTTACAAGAGTTAATTGATAAGGGTTTCGCTAGACTGAGCTTTTCACCTTGGGGTGCTCCTGTGTTATTTGTGAAAAAGAAAGATGGTTTGATGAGACTATGTATAGATTATCGACAGCTCAACAAGGTGGGAATAAAGAACAAGTATCCTTTGCCAAAGATTGATGATCTATTTGGTCAATTGGAGGGAGCCACAGTATTTTCAAAGATAGACTTGAGGTCCAGCTACTATCAATTGTGGGTTAAAGAATCAGATGTGCCTAAGGCTGCTTATAGAACAAGGTATGGCCATTATGAATTCCTCGTTATGCCATTTGGGTTAACAAATGCTCCTGCCGTGTTTATAGATTTAATGAATAGAATATTTCAGCCTTATTTGGATAAATTTGTTGTGGTGTTCATCGATGATATTTTGATTTATTTCAAGAGATGAGGCAGAACATGATGGGCACTTGAGAACTATTTTGTAGACTTTGAGGCACAAATAGTTGTATGCCAAGTTTAGTAAAAGCAAATTTTAGTTTTGTAAAGTCGGGTTTTTAGGACATATTGTTTCTTGTGACAGTATTAGAGTTGACCCGAGTAAGATTTCAGCCATTGTTGACTGGAAACAATCGAAGAATGTGACAGAGGTCAGAAAATTTTTAGGCTTGGACGGTTATTACAGACCGTTTGTTAAAGGATTTTTGATGATTGCCACTCCAATGAAGAAGTTGTTACAAAAGGATGTTAAGTTCAAATGGACAGAGAAGTGCCAACAGAGTTTTGAGAAACTAAAAGTGTTGTTGACTGAAGCTCCAGTGTTAGTTCAACCTGAGACGGGAGTTCGTGATCTTCAGTGATGCATCCTTGAATGGTTTAGGATGTGTGCTTATGCAGAAAGGCAGAGTGATAGCCTATGCATCTAGACAACTGAAATCGCATGAGAAAAATTACCCGACACATGATTTAGAGCTAGCCGCTATTGTGTTTGCATTAAATATTTGGAGACACCATTTGTATGGTGAGACTTGCTGAATATTCACTGATCACAAGAGTTTGAAATACCTGATGACCCAAAAGGATTTAAATCTTAGGCAACGGAGATGGTTAGAATTGATAAAAGATTATGAGTTAAGAATTGACTATCATCAGGGAAAGCCGAATGTGGTCGCTGATGCCCTAAGTAGAAAATCCTCATTTGCTTTGAGAGTCATGGATGCTCGGTTAGCCTTATCAGATGATGGTGCTGTTGTAGCAGGCTTGAGAACTAGGTTGATGTTCCTTCAAGAAATTTGTGAAGCTCAGAGTAACGACAATGAATTGTAAGCCAAGGGAACTCAGTGTGAATTGGGTTTTAAATCCGATTTTTGGGTTGATTCCGATGGTTGCTTGATGTTCTGAGATAGAATTTGTGTTCCTAAAGACACTGAGTTGATTCATAAGATTTTGAATTAGGCACATAATGGTCTTCTGTTAGTACATCCCGGTAGTACTAAAATGTACAACGACTTGAAGAAAATATATTGGTGGGATGGTATGAAGAAAGATATTTCTAAGTTTGTTGCGAGATGATTAATTTATCAACAAGTAAAAGCTGAACACCAAGTGCCTTTAGGATTACTACAGCCTATCATGGTTCCCAAGTGGAAATGGGACCTAATTACGATGGATTTTGTATCGAGCTTACCTTTGACATCGAGTAAGAAAGATGCGGTGTGGGTCATTGTAACAGTCCGATTTTGACCCTAGTTGGAATAGTGGTTTCGGGACCACAAATCTGAGTCTAAAAAATATTTTAATATTATTTTCTGTGTTTGTGATATGTGAATTTATGTCTGTGAAATTTCTGCGATTTAAATTGTCTGTTTCTGTGCTTAATTATAAAAAAAAGAGGATTAAATCGCGTAAATTGTAAAAGTTGAGTGCTAGATACTAAAGCACCTATTTGGCTTGGCTTTTAAAATAAAAGCCCTTGCATGTCAAATTTACCATTTGTTTTAATGGTGGACAAATATGGGCATTGGTAGGTGGATTTTAAATGATATATGCCAATGGAAAAATGGGAAAATGATTATTAAAGTTATTATAATAAAATTAAAAGCATGAAATTAGCCATTTCATGCATGTTTTTGCTGAAAATCAAAAGAAAGGAAAAGATGAAAGCTTATTGAATATTCGGCCATGGTTAGCTTGATTTGGTAAGTGAATTTTGTTCGATTTTTGATAATTTCTACGTTTCTGTGATCGTTGCTTCGTGTTCTTCAAAACTCATGTCTGAATTTTTGTTTCTATTAAAGATTTGATGAAATGCCATTTTTGATATCATGAGTTTTGTGATATTTTTGAATGAATTATGAAGGCTTTGTAGATGGTTCATAAGTTTTATCTTTGAGTTTTCGATAAAATTAAGCTATTTGGGTTAAATTTTGAAAATGAGGTTTTGAAAGACTAAATTGTGAATTAAACATGTTGTATGGGCTTATATAGAATCCATAAAAATTCGGCTAGCCCTTGTTGCAAAGAAATTTTGCATATTTGTGATTTTATGAAAAATGGACTAAATTGTCAAAGTGTGAAAATGCAAGGGCCAAAATGCAAAGTGCCCTAAATATGTGTATATGGATTATATTGAATGAAATGAATGATTGAATGCTTGAATTTGTATTGTATTAGATCAAGAATAAAGAAAATCGAACTTAGATCTGGGGAAGTCCAAAATAGTTGAATAGTTAACTTGTTTTATCCAAAATCCGTCCGAGGTAAGTCAAATTACAATTACGTATTAATTGAAATTAATTTTGCACATATAAACTGTAATCTGTATTGGATGGCCTGGAGTGCCTGATGAATATCTTTGGAGTAAAGTATGATAATATATTAATATCTGAAAAGCTCTATATGTTTCTAAGAGAAGTTGACATCTGTCTGAGACATCGTGTAAGACCGTGTATGGGATACAAGCCTCGATTGAGATTTATGTATAAGACCATGTCTGGGACATCGACATCGTATCTGATTTCGTGTAAGACTCTTTCTGGGATAGAGGCATCGATATTGAATTACATGTAAGACTACGTCCGGGACATTGGCATTGTACTTGTTTATGAGCATTCTGTATCATTTCTGATTCGTCTGATGATAGCGTACGGAATTTGAGATTGAGTATATGAAATGTATAACCTATGCAGGTACGTTTGCATCGTACTAAATTTCTGAATATGAAAAACTCTGTCTCTGTAAAATATGTATGGAAATGAAGCATGGCATATGTGCGAACAAAGGAGCATGGTTAAGTTTATGAATTATTCTATGAAATGGTTATGAATATTTATGGTTGAATTGTACTTATATGCTTTAGTAGTTAGACCAATTGTATTTGGCTTACTAAGCTCTTTGTAGCTTACTCTGTGTGATTTCTGCCTATTTTACAGTTATCGTAGCTACTGAAGGCTCAAAGATAGTTAAGGATCGTCACCATACTATCGAACTTATTTTGGTACTCTTCAAAGTGTAAATATTTTAAAGTATGGCATGTATAGGCTAGAAGGTTTATGTATTAAGTCTTGAATTGCAAATATAGGTTATGCAATGAAAGTTGGCTATCAAATGGTATGTTGGTGTTAAGTTTTGCTATGGTTTGAATGAGTTGTTGAATGAAGATGAAATAGTTGTAATGAAGCATGTTTTGAGCATGAAATTGGCTAAATATTTTGTATGAATGTGTTTCAATTTGGCTTGTAGGAATGACCCATAAAGGGGTGACAAATTGGCTTAAACCAAGCCTGTATTGTGCCACACAGCCATAGCACATGGGCGTGTTTGTTGCCCATGGGCTTAAGTCAGTAGCTAGCTAAGAATCACATGGCCGTGGCACATGGGCATGTCTGTTGGCCGTGGGAATAAGTCAGTATATAAGCTCTATTTTGCAACGGTTGGTTCATATGGGTGTGTCTGATGCTCGTGTGGGGCACACGGCCTGGTCACACAAGCGTGTGACCTATATGGAATTGAATTTTTTTAAAAGTTCTGAACTTTATGAATGTGTTTGATTTAGTCCCGAATGTCTCTTAAAAGTACATTTTAGGTCTCGTAGACCATCTTAGGAGATGATTTCTTATGAAATGATGTTATATGATATCTGTTGTTCTGAATTAGTTTGAAATGTTCTGTTTGTCTGGTAATGCCCCTTACCTATTCCGATGACAGATACAGGATATGTTGATTCATATAAGACCATGTTTGGGACATGGCATCGGCGATGATATGTTGATTCATATAAGACCATGTTGGATACATGGAATTGGCATTTTATTTGGTGTATGACAATCCTGAGTGTCCTTTAGTATTCCAGTGGTTCAATGGGCCATTCAAGATGTTAGGTTAAGAAGTGGAGTGATATGAGTAAGAATGTTTGGTACAGGTATATACATAAACCTCATGAGTATTGAACCCGATTCATGATGGGAAGTTTAGCATGAGTAGAAAGGAGTAAGATAAGCTCAATGTTTAATGATATTTAATGTCCATTTTGAGTACGTTCATGTGTATAGTATGATATTGTGGTGATAATTGATAATATGTTTAATCCATGAATATCTTGACTTATGTTGTTTATTATTTACATGCAACTTACTAAGCCCTGTGCTTACCCTTCTCTTATTTCCCTTTTCTTTTAGCATAGTGAAGCTAGCTTGGGGATCGTGGACGTCGGAGCTTGAGTCACACTATCAACAATTCTTTTGGGGTATAATTAGTTTACTAGATTTAAGTATGGCATGTATAGGGGACTTAGTGTTTTGTTATTTGTGTCATAGTTGTTAGCCAAAGTGATGGCTCCTTTTGGTATATTATTCCATTTGTATATAGCCATGAAATATGGCTCATATTGATTATTGGGTTGAAATCCCTAAATATTGTTACATGCATGAGATGTGTTATTGCTTTTGTGGTGTATGCCAAATGGTTGATAAAATGTGGAATTCATGTTTGATGGATAAATGATGCCAATTGGTATGGCCAGTATATTAATAAACGTAAAGAATTGTAGGAGTCTATATTAGGTAAACTTGATATGAATTTAGCATGTATGAGTTAAAGCTACGGATGTCTAAGTAACCCTTTTATGGCATGTGAACCACCATTGGCATATGTGTGCGGGGGTTGTTAAGGGTGACAAGAGGGCTTGGAAAATAGCCTCAAAGTTGTCCACACGGAAGGACACATGGGCATGCGTCTAGGCCATGTGTGACACTTTGATATCCCGAATTACGGTCCAATCAGAATAGTAGTTTCGAGACCACAAATCCGAGATAGAAATAATTATTTTATAATTATTTCGAGGTCTATGATATGATTGCATGATTGTGTGAAAGTTTCGTGAAGAAATTCTATGCATAAAGTGCTTAATTTGAAATTCGGGACTAAATTGAATAAGTTGCTAAACTTGCATTCTAGAAGTTTCTAGCATGAAATTGCTTTGAAATATTAATTAGGAGCTCTTAAATAGCAATTTGACCAATTTGTAAGTTTATGGACAAAAATTGGACATGGATGGAATTTTTGAAAGTTTAGTAAGGAAGGGCATTTTGGTCATTTGGATATTAAATGAAATAAAATGGGAAAAATAACACAAAAATGATCATCTTCTCCATAAGTTGCGGCTGAATTTTGCTCTCCACCATAGCTAGGGTTTCAACACTTTTAAGCCTTGATTGTAAGTGATTTCTATGCCCGTTTTTAATGTTCTTTACATTTTTGCAATCCTCGTAGCTCGGTTTACCTATTTCTACCAATATTTTGAGCTTGGGTTATATTTAAAACTTTACCCATGAATGATATGCATGAATTTTGATGTTTTATGGTAGAATATGAAGCTTGAGATTGTGTTAAACAACTTTTGCTAAGTGATTTTACGTAAAAACGACTAAAATGACATAATCGGTAAAAATACCTAATGTTCATAAATACATGTTAGAGTGAGAATTGAATATTGCTATAGAAGGGAAAAATGATCAGCGTGTTACAAAACATAAGAAAATAGGGTGAAGTTTAATTTACGAGATTTGGGCTAAAAGTGTAAATATGTGAAAGTTTAGGGAAAAAATTATAATTTTACAAAAATATGATTTTGGGTTGATTTGAATAATATGAGTCCTAATTAGGCTATATTTGAAATGATAGAGCAAGGAAAATCAAAATTCGGGCTAAAATCGGTAAAATACCAAGTTGTGGACAAAATGGTAAAAATGACCATTTTCGCATACGAGGTAAGTTCAGGTGTAAATGTAGTAACATAATTTTCATTTTAAGTAATCTAGTGTTATTTATATGATATGATATTTAATATCATTAAATATTATGCTTTGTGGTTATTATTGAGTAATATGCAAATTATGTGTGCTACTTGTTAAATATGAATTGCTACCGAGTATCGGTTTCGACATTCCATGGAAGAAGGAAAAGATGTGTAATTGAGGAAAAAGCCCGTTTGAACCTTGGGAATAGATTAGGATACAAGTGACATGTCACTAGGATATTTGAGTTCCGAACTCGTTGAGTTGAGTCCGAGTTCGTGAGATGTAACTAGGCATCCGAGCTCGTTGAGTTGAGTCCGAGTTCACTTATGGATGCGAACGCCTGAGCTCGTTGAGTTGAGTCCAAGTTCACTTATGGGCGGGTTACATGATAGCTTGGCTACATAATTTTTGCAGGCTATTGAGTTTGTCTAGCTGCGGGTATGGCACTTACGTGCATGAAATCCGTGTATCCGAATTATATTCCGATTGTGTTCAACGGGTAAAGTTCTAGTGAAATGGAAGAATTTTCGAGATGAAAGTGACTAGTTGGTAAGTGTTGTGGAACGGATAATTTGTACAGGTATGTACTTAACCCTCGAGTTGAGACTTTAATATAACAATAATAAGCTAAGATCATGAATGAGAAATATGATATGAATGCTTTGGTGATATTATGCAAATGTGGACTTCATATTATTGCATGGTTATGTTACTTGCTATTTACATGTGAACTTACTAAGAATTTATGCTTACTCCCTCCCTTCCATTCCTTGTAGTTGTGACAAGCCGACTTGGAGATCAAGATGGTCGGAGGTATGCTCACACTATCAACAGACCATATCGGTATAGTGGCTTGCATATTTTGGGAATATGGCATGTATAGCATTATAATCCTTTTGTGTATATAATCTTATGATATGGTGAATGAGTGATGTGGAAATGCTTGTTGATGATTAGCTATTGGAATGGCTAGTCAAAATTTATATTTAGTGTTATGTATGCTTAATGTATTACCTACTCCATGGAGAACCATAAAATGGTGAAATTGGCTATAAAACAGTGTCATACAGCAGCAGTGACGTGAATTTGAAAAATCACTAAAAATAGTAGAAATAGAATTAGATGATGAATAAAATATTTAATTGAAGCTTAATAAATATATTTTCATGTGGAAGAAACAAAATAGGTAAAAATAGTTATATTTTATGAGATATTTACGTTTTGGTGAAACAGGGTCAGAGCGATTTTTGGATCCCCTGTTCTGACTTTATAAGTTCACCATAAATTGTGTAAAAATAATTAGGACTCAAATTTTATATATATGGATTCCTTATTGAGTATATTTTTAATAGAAACAAACTTCATAGTCATTGGATCTCTTTACAGGAAGAAATTTTATTCGTAGTGCACACGGGTCAGAGTAGCTGAACCCTGAAACAGGGGAGACTTTAACTAATAAACTGTACTAATTGGCCCGAACAAAAATTCTAGAAAAAATTAGTAAGTAGATATCTGAGTCTAGTTTCAGGAAAAATTTACGGAATTGGATTTTGAGTTTTGTAACTCAAGATATTATTTTTTTAGCAACTGTGACGCAGTTAGCCAGCTTGTCTGTAAATTCTAAAATAAATTGTTTGAGCTGTTTAATTAATGAATTAAGTCTGTTAACACCTCGTGCTTGACTCTGGCTACGATCTCGGGTAAGGGGGCGTTACAAACACACGGTCAGCCCCATAGGTGTGTAGTCCGGCTGTGAGTCCCCTGCACCCTAGTTTTACATGTCAGTATGCATGGTAGTAAACACACGGGCAGAGACACGGTCATACAAAATCGAGCCATAAAAATTCATTCAATTTAAAACCATTCATACATATGCATAACGTCCCTATTATAGGCCTACGAGGCCCAAAACATACATTGGAACGGTTCAGGACTAAGCCGAGAACTTAGGAAAAATTTACAAAACTTAGAAAATTTTCATCATGAAACAAGACCACACGCCCGTGTGGGTTCAGGGATACGCCCGTGTGGAATATCACACACCCGTGCTTCAAGCCGTGTCTATCTTAGGGTGCATCCCGTTTATGACATCATCAACACATTAGGGTTACATAGCCAAGTCATACGCCCATGTGCTTAGGCCGTGTGGCGAATTAAATTCCAAATATTAAGTGCAGACTTCATAAGGCCTGAGCACACGCCCATGCCCTAAGGCCGTGTCCTTCATATGGATGAGACACACGACCGTGTCTTTGTCCGTGTGTTTACTACTGGGCATTCTATTTTGCTTAATTAGGGTACAGGGGACACATGACCTGATCACATGCCCATGAGGCAGACCGTGTGTCACACACGGCCTAGACACATGTCCCTGTGTTTACTCGTGTGGAAAACTATGAGGCTATTTTCCAAGCCAAATGGCACCCTCAAATGCTTACTCACTTATACTTTTTTTTGATAGCATGCAACAAAGTATATTTAGTCAATTAAAACAATCACAATCATGATTAATCCATGACTTTGTAATGTCAACATATCACATACTCAAACCATCATGTTTTCATATGGCATTCCACACCAATTTCATATTTATTCATCACTATAAACCTTCTTTCAATCTACTCAATTATACCATAGTTATGATCATATCTATTAGCCCCAATTCATTCATTAAGCATATGTGCCATTTATCACATCCATTACCAACAAGCAACCACCAACCACATCACAAAGCATAAAAGAATTTCATGCATGCATAATTATTTGAGGTTACAACCCAATAATCAATATGAACCATATCACATGGCCATATACAAAATGAATCAAATATTATCATAAGCCAACACATTTGGCTAACCCAGTATGACATATAACATAAATAGACCAAGTCTCTATACATGCCATACTCAAATGATGAGACTAACTATGCCCAAATATCCAATTGATAGTGTGATCGAGTCTTTGACGTCCTTCGATTCCCGAGCTAGCTTGGCGAAACTATAAGAAATGGAAAGGAAGGGGGTAAGAATTAAAGCTTACTAAGTCCATATGCAAATAATATGCAATCTAAATAAGTATTTAACATACATTTAACATAATGAACATAAATTTGTATTTCTTCAAATCACTTAAACTTGCTCATCACATAAACAACCTTGTCATAAGCTCATCATATACCAAGGCATTAATCATGAGTTCGGTATACATACCTGTACCAACTCATAACATAATCTCTTACTTCCATGTCTTTGTCATATACATCAGTTTACACTTTGAATTACTCGTTGAATGCATGGAATACTATCGAATACACGAAAAGCTTACACATAATGCCTCATACATAGCCAAAGCTACCTTATATATCATAACACATAAAGGCTCATTCTAGAGCTACTCACTGGTCTGCTCACACAATCTGTCGGTTAGGACGTAGCTACACGGGCTGCTCACACAAGCTGTCAAGTATTTGCTACACATGCTGGACTACCCAGCCACCGGTAGGACGTATAAGATCAGCACCCGAAACCACATAAACATATATCACAAATCTTATGAGCTCATAAATCACAGGGTTTCTAGTGACATGTCACTTGTATCCTAAACTATTCCTAAGGTTCAAACAGAATTTTCTTCGATATCACATCTCTGTCAAACTTGTTCGTAATGTCGATCTCAATGTCCATAATACCAATTACTTACTCATAGAGCAATCAAGGCAAAACTCATAATAGCATTAAAGAATTTGAATTCACATAATACTCAAGCCTAAAAAATATGACATAACATTACATTATTTGTATATGAACTTACCTCGGTACAAAATGATGAAAATGAGCCTATTCTTCATAAACCTTGTTTTCCCCCCGATCAAGACCCGAATAACATTTTTCTTGATCTATAATGCCATATTTAACTTGTTTAATACATACATTGTCTGAACCAACCCATAAAACATACTTTGGTAAAATTCCTTTTTACCCTTAACTTTTTACTTATTTACAAATTGGTCCTTAGGCTTGTAAAATAAAACGCATGCATTTTCTTTGTTACCCAAGCCCAGCCGATTCATATTCCTACTCTTAACAGCCCACATTTTTCTTTATTTCACATATTTACTACTCATTTTACAACTTTTACAAATAGGTCATTTTTAGGTGTTTTCATGCAAAATCACTTTGTAAAAGATGTTTATTACACATCAAACTTTCATATTCTTCCATTAAACATCAAAATACATGCATGTCATACAGGGGTAAATTTTTAAACATAAACCCTACTTCAAAATAAGGGTAGAAATGGATAGATAATGCTTTAAGGATATAAAAAATGTAAAAAACATGAAAAACGCGGCTAGGATGCACTTGCTATTGAGCTTGAAAGTTGAAGAAAAACCCTAGCTATGACCCTTCTAAATTTCGGCACACATAAGAAAAAGATGAGCCAATTTTTGCTTTATTTTTGCCTTTTTATTCTTTTATTAACCAAATGACAAAAATGCCCTTGGGGCCTTTCTGTCAAACTTTTCCTATCCATGTCCATTTTTGTCCATAAAATTAGAAATTGGTCAAATTACTATTTAAGACCCTCTAATTAAAAATCCATGACAATTTCATGCTTAAAGCTTTTGGAACATGTATTTTGCAACTTATTCAATTTAGTCCTAATTATCAAATTGGACACTTTATGCATAAAATTTATTCATGAAATTTTTACACAAGCATGCAATCATATCATAGACCTCATAATAATCATAAAATAAATATTTCTACTTCAGATTTATGGTCTCAAAACCACTGTTCTGAATAAACCCTAAGTCGGGATGTTATAATTTTCCCCCCTTTAGGGATTTTCGTCCTAAAAAATCTTACCGGTAAAAAGGTTTAGTATTGGTTTCTCATGGCTTCCTCAGGCTCCCATGTAGCCTCTTCAACCCCATGTCTTTTCCATAACACTTTCAGAAGGGCAATACTTTTGTTTCTCAATTGTTTGACTTTCCGAGCCAAAATCTTAGCAGGCTCTTCGCCATAAGTCATATCCGGTCGAATCTCAACTTTTGCCAGTGAAATCACATGCGAAGGGTCTGATCGGTATCGATGCAACAAGACACATGGAACACATCGTGAATCTTTTCCAATTCAGATGTAAGGCTAACCGATAGACAACTGGCCCTATCCTTCCAGTAATCTCATACAGCCCAATAAAACGCGAACTCAACTTGCCTTTTTGGCGAAATCTAAGAAATTTCTTCCACTGAGACAATTTCAGGAACACCTTATCACCGACCTGAAACTCAATTTCTTTTCGTTTCAAATCCAAGTAGGATTTTTGTCTATCTAAAGCGGCTTTCAAACAATCATGAATTACCTTTACCTTTTCTTTGGTTTCTTTAACTAAATCAACTCCGTGAATCTAATTTTCTTTGAGTTTGATCCAATACAAGGGCATTCGACACTTACGCCCATACAATGCCTCATAAGGCGCCATTTTCAAACTCGACTGATAACTGTTGTTATAGGCAAACTCTACCAACGGTAAGTACTTTTCCTACTACCTTGGAATTCCAATACACAACGTCGGAACATGTATTCAAGTATTTGAATTATTCTCTCCGAATGACCGTCGGTTTGCGGATGGAAATTGATACTAAATTTTAACTTCGTACCCAAAGCTTCTTGTAACTTTTTCCAAAATCACGAAGTGAACCTTGGATCTCTATCTAAAATAATCGATATAGGTACTCCATGAATTCTGACAATTTCACCAATGTACAAATGAGCTAACTTATCAAGTGAGTAATCAGTACGTACCGGGATAAAGTGAGTCAACTTCGTAAGCCTATCAACCAGAACCCAAACAACGTCTTTCTTTTTCGGAGTCAAAGGCAACCCTATCACAAAATCCATAGTAATACGGTCCCATTTCTGTTCGGGAACTATCACAGGCTGAAGTAAACCGAAAGGTACTTTGTGTTCGGCCTTTACCTGTTGACAAATTAAACATTTCGATACAAACTCTGAGATATCTCTTTTAATACCATTCCACCAATACATTTTCTTCAAGTCATTTAACATTTTTGTACTGCCCGGGTGAACGTCTAACAACCACAGTGTGCCTCATATAAAATGTTCCGAATCAACTCAGTGTCCTTCGAAACAAAAATCTTACCACGAAATCTTAAACAACCATCAGAGTCATTCAGAAAATCCTGTTCACTACTGGACTCACACTGAACTCTCTTAGCTTGCAACTCTTTATCAACTTTTTGAGCATCATAAATTTGTTGAAGGAAAGTTGGTCTAGCTCTCAACTCGGCTAGAATCGAACCATCATAGGACAAAGTCAGCTGTGTATTCATAGCCGTCAAGGCAAGCAATGACTTCCTACTCAAAGCGTCGGTGACCACATTCGCCTTACCAGGATGGTAATCAATCACAAGCTTATAATTTTTTAACAGTTCTATCCATCTTCGTTGTCGTAAGTTCAAGTCCTTTAGAGTCATTAAGTACTTAAGACTATTGTGATCAGTATAGACATGGCATTTCTCACCAAACAAATAATGTCGCCAAATCTTTAAAGCAAACAATATGGCGACCAACTCTAAGTATGTGTGGGATAGTTCTTCTCGTGAGGCTTCAACTGCTTCAAGGCGTAAGCTAAGACTTTACCCTCTTGTAGAAGAACACATCTCAAACCATTTAAGGAAGCATCACTATAAATCACAAATTCTTTACCTGACTCGGTTTGTACCAAAACCAGTTCTTCAATCAATAACATTTTCAATTTCTCGAAGCTTTGCTGACACTTTTCTGACCACTCAAACTTAACATCCTTTTAATGCAATCTTGTCATGGGAGTGTCAATCATAGAAAATCCTTTCACAAACTGTTTGTAATAACCGGCTAAGCCCAAAAAGCTTCTAACCTCGGATACATTCCTTGGCGGTTTCCATTCGACGATAGCAAAAATCTTGCTAGGATCAACTCGGATACCATCACCTGAAATAATGTGGCCCAAGAATCCAACTTCTCGAAGCCAAAACTCGCTTTTACTGAACTTAGCATACAAATGTTTGTCTTTTAAAGTCTGGAAAATAGTTCTCAGGTGCTCGGCATACTCTACCTCATCTCTCGAATAAATCAAAATATTATCAATAAACACAACAATGAACTTGTCCAAATATGGCTGAAATATTCGGTTAATTAAATCCATTAAACACAACAGGAGCATTCGTTAACCCAAATGGCATAACAAGAAATTCATAGTGGCTATACCTCGTTCTAAAAGTAGTTTTAGGCACATCTGGCTCTTTAACTCGCAACTGATAGTAGCCGGACCTCAAGTCTATTTTAGAAAACCATGACGCTCCCTTCAATTGATCAAACAAGTCATCTATCCTTGGCAAATGATACTTGTTCTTGATTGTTATCTTATTGAGCTGTCGGTAGTCTATACATAATCTTATAGAAACATTTTTCTTTTTCACGAATAATACATTTTTCTAGCTTTGGATCTCACCATTATATCGCTCGCTACATTTTTACTATTAGCCCCATTACCGGTATTTCTCAAGGGTCTCCCTTTTGTAGCCGTACTACTTAGCCTTGTACTCTGAAATTTTTCTTTTTCGATCATCTTGAGCCAGTTCCTTATATAATGGTCTTGAGAACCACATCTGAAACAAGATTCGTCGTTCATCCGACACATACCAAGATGACATCTACCGCAATGTTGGCTCTCGGGTTTAAAAGGTTTAGCTTTACCCATACTAGCTATAGATGTAGCCTGAGATTTAAAACCCGAATTTTGCTTTCTACGATTTTCGTACGAATGCCCGACCAAAACATGAGAACGAGAATACATATCTCTGGATTTCTTAGACTGATAGGGGAATGACTTGCTCATCGACCTCTTTCTTATATCTTTACCCTCAGCCTTGGCTTTTCTCTTTTCCTTAGTCAGTTCCTCAGCCTTACAAGCCCGATCAACGAGCACAACAAATTCCTTCAGTTCAAGAATACCACTAACACTGTAATATCCTCATTAAGCCCATCTTCAAACCTTCTACATATTTTAGCCTCGAAGGATACACACTCCCGAGAATACTTGCTGAGCTGGACAAACTCTCTTTCGTACTCGGTCACTAGCATGTGGCCTTGTTTCAATTCTAAATATTCCTTGCACTTCTGGTCAATGAATCGTTCACTGATGTACTTCTTTCAAAATTCTTCTTGGAAGAATTCCCATGTGATCCTCCCTTGAGGTACCACAGATGCTAGTGTCTTCCACCAGTGATATGCTGTGTCTTTCAACAAGGAAATAACACACTTAAAACATTCTTCGAGAGTGCATGATAGTTCATCATATACCCTTATCAAATTCTCAAGCCAAAATTCTGCTTTCTCAGCATCATCCTTGACATTTGCTCTGAACTCTTCCACCCCTTGTTTCTGAATCTTATCAACAGGGGTTTTATGAACTCTCATAAAGTGCATACCTTGTGGCACTAGGGGTACAGGTTGAGGATTTTGAGGGGGTAGAGGTCGTTGCTAAACAATTGGGTTTGTACGAACGAGCTCAGCAAACCATTCGTTCATAACATGGAAGAAGGCCTCTCGAGCCTCTCTCCCTTGACTCACAGTTACGGGTCTACTCTCCTCTGACACCGTCCCTTGGGCGGGGGCTGGTGTGTTACTCTCCACATCATTTGCCATAGCTCGTTTAGGATCCATTACTATATGAAAAACACAGTTTAAAATTGTCAGGAGTCGTCACACTATCACAATTTATGTATGGCATGTATAGCTAGACTCGAACATATGCTACGTAGTCCAATAACAAACTAAACTGTAGCTCTGATGCCACAAAATGTAACACCCTTACCCATATCTGACGCCGGGACAGGCTTTGAGGCGTTACCGGACTTACTGATACATATACATACAAAATCAAACCATAAAAATTTGTTCAATTGAAAACCATTCATACATATGCACGATGTCCCTATTATGGGCCTACGAGGCCCAAAACATACATTGGGAATGGTTCGGGACTAAATCGAGAACTCAGGAAAAATTTACAAAACTTAGAAAATTTTCATCATGAAACAGGACCACACGCTCGTGTGGGTTAAGGGACGTGCCCGTGTGGAATATCACACACCCGTGCTTCAGGCTGTGTCCATCTTAGGGTGCATTCTGTTTATGACATCATCAACATATTAGGGTTACACGGCCAAGTCACATGCCCATGTGCTTAGGCCGTGTGGCAAATTAAATTCCAAAAATTAAGTGCAGGCTTCACACGGCCTGGGCACACGCCTAAGTCCTGAGGTTGTATCCTTCACACAGCTAAGACACATGATCGTGTCTCTGCCCGTGTGTTTACTACTGGCCATTCTGTTTTGCTTAATTAGGGTGCAAAGGACACATGGCCAGAGCACAGGCCCATGGGAAAGACCGTGTGTCACACACGGCCTAGACACATGCCCGTGTGTCTACCTATGTGGAGAATTTTGAGGCTATTTTCCAAGCCAATTGCCACCATCAAATGCTTATTCACTCATACATTTTTTTATAGCATGCAACATAGCATATTTAGTCACTCAAACACTCACAATCATGATTAATCTATGACTTTGTAATGTCAACATATCACATACTCAAACCATCGTGTTTTCGTATGGATTCCACACCAATTTCATATTTATTCATCATTATAAACCTTCTTTCAATCTACTCAATTATACCATAGTTATGGTCATACCTATTAGTCCCAATTCATTCATTAAGCATATGTGCCATTTATCACATCCATTACCAACAAACAACCACCAACCACATTACAAAGCATAAACAAATTGCATGCATGCATAATTAATTAGGGTTACAACACAATAATCAATATGAACCATATCATATGGCCATATACAAAATGAATCAAATATTATCATAAGCCAACACATTTGGCTAACCTAATATGACATATAACACAAAAAGACCAAATCCCTATACATGCCATACTCAAATAATGAGACTAACTATGCCCAAATATCCAATTGATAGTGTGATAGAGTCTTCGACGTCCTTTGATCCCCGAGATAGTTTGGCGACCCTATAAGAAATGGAAAGAAAGGGGGTAAGCATTAAAGCTTAGTAAGTCCATATGCAAATAATATGCAATCTAAACAAGTATTTAACATGCATTTAACATAATGAACATAAATTTGTATTTCTTCAAATCACTTAAACTTGCTCATCACATAAACAACCTTGTTATAAGTTCATTATATACCAAGGAATCAATCATGAGTTCAGTATACATATGTGACAGCCCTAAAGTGACCCTAGTCGAAAAGTGGTTTCGGGACCGCTAAACCGAATCACCGAAGTTTTTGAATATGATATTTATTGTCTAAAATGTGTGAATATGAATGTGTGGAAGTTTTAAGCTTCGATATAGTTGATTGCTTGTGAATTCAGCTAATAGGACTTATGTATGACACTTTTAAAATGTGATAGTTTAATCTATAAGGATCAATTAATACATGCTATAAGAATAAAGGGTTTGCATGTCAAATATCCATTTATTATGAGTAGTGGCCGGCCATGGATGGGTCATAGATGATAATATGAATATTCTATTAGCATTATGGGTTTAGAAAATAAAATAGTGAATTAAGAATGATAAAACATGAGGTGAGTGGGAGGAGAAACCAAAGTTGTCTCCCCCTTACTCCCCATTGCCGTGACTAGAGAAAGAGGAGGAAAAACAAAGTTCTTTCTTTGTTGTTCAACTTGGCCGAATAGAAGAAACAAAGGAGGGGAAGAGTTTCGGTCACTTGAATCCTTAGGAAGGTTAGTATATTGTGTTGAAATTGTGAAATAATAACTTGTTTTAGGTAAATTATCATGGTTCTTGCTTAGCCCATGCAAAAATTTCCACTTTTGATGGGTGAATAGAGCCTTCGGCTATGGTTATAAGGGAAGGAATTTTGATTGTTTTACTTGAATCTTGATGATGAATGTATTGAGGAAAGAACTTGGTCTTTCTAAAAATATGTATGGTTAAAGCTCATACTAGTAATAGCCGAATTAAAGAATGCTTGATGTCAAGAGTAAATGTTGTTCATGTTATTCGGATGAGAAAGGGTAGTTAGGTGAAGTAGAGTCTAGCAAATGAGCACATATGTGCCCTAGTTGCTAAATGAAGAAAAATCGGCTAACAAGGGTGTACTAAGGCCGAATATGATTTTGAACATTATTGAGTAATGTATGTGTTTTGAATCGATGGAATGGAGAGGATGCTTTAATTGTGTTATGAACAATTATATGTTAAATTAAGGTTTACTAAGCTAGCTATTAAGGTGAAGTGCAAATGTTAGTATGTGATTACTAGTGTATATATGGTATTAGCTTGAGTTTTGAACTTGAAACAAAATGGTATTTAGTCAATACAAGTAACCATATTTGTAGAATGTATTAAGTATATAATTGGCCTCAACATAGACATGCATATTCGGCCACATGAGATAGATTGGTGTTGCATGTATTCGGTTAGAGGCAAGCATATTGATGCTTTTATCTTGGCTTAGATAATCGGCTAAAAGAGAGTGTGGGCTAATATATTGAGTTTGATTCATGATTTCATATATATGTGACTCTAATGTCTAATGTATATATGGGCTAAGTACCTTGAGTTTCTCTTTTTGATGTTCAAATAATTAAATCAATTTATTTGTTAAATTAAGCTCAAGAGCAAAGGGGAACTAAATCCGATAAAGGGAAGGAAAAAGTGATCGAATAGCCGTCAAAATCGTTCGACAACATCCGAGGTAAGTTTTTGAGTAATGGAACTTAGATTATGGTTCGATTAGATCATGTTATAAGCAAATCACAATCATGCTCTTGTATGTGGCTATTGAGCCGAAAATGGTAATGCTTGATAAGTGACTTGTGTTTGAATTCTAATTATGAAAATGAAATATAGATGTGTCATGATTTATGGTTATGTGCATGAATATTCGGATGATAACCGGGCTAAGTCCCGAAGGCATTTGTGCTAGTGACTAATTACGGGCTAAGTCCCGAAGGCATTTGTGCGAGTTACTATATCCGGGCTAAGTCCCGAAGGCATTTGTGCGAGTTACTATGTCCGGGCTAAGTCCCAAAGGCATTTGAGCGAGTAGCTATGTCCGGCTAAATCCCGAAGGTACTTGGTTGGGGAATGAGCGATCTTGCTGTAATAATTTCAATTAATACGCTCGTAAAATCCCAATGATGAGGTATGTTTTGTATATGCATTGGAATAGTTGATTCCTTTTAAATATTATTCGCTCAGTCGATTAATAAGCTTCCGGCCTTTGGTTAAGTTGATCCCTTATGCATGAATATAAGGGTTGGAAATGTGAAGTAGGAATGATTTTGAGAATATGTGTATATGAATTATCCGTTTAGTCATATGAATGCTATACTTCAATTGTGCCTAATTTCATTGCTCAAAACTTACTAAGCATTAAATGCTTACTCCGTTCTTTGAATCTCTGTTTTATAGATTTTGGTTCGTCACCATCGGACTCGGGATTGTCGAAGTCAAGTCGTCCACACTATCAAAGCCCTTTTGGTACACTTTTGGTTGAACTCTGAAAATGACATGTATAGGACTACCCTTGTTGTTGTTGGTCATGTACCCTTTGGTTTTGTATAAATTTGGATAGCCATGCAAAAATGGCTTATATATACTTTGAGCATAGCATTATAATCATTTTGTATGTTGTTCATTGAGAGATATGGAAATGTTTGGTAACGATTAGCCATTGGAATGGTCAATCATGATCATTTTGGTGCTTTGTATGACAAATTCTAGTTGATTCATGGAAAACCATGAAATAGGTAAAGTTTACCTTAAAAGCGAGATCTTGACAAAGAAGAAGTGGTGTGGATTTGAAAAATCACTAAAAATAGTAGGAATGGAATTAAGTAGTGAATAATTTATGTAACCGAACCTTGATGAATCTATTTTCATATGAAAGTAACGAAATGATCATATGAGCCATATTTTATGAGATGCTTAAGTTTTCGTGAAACAGGGCCAGAGCGATTTCTGGATCCCCTGTTCCGAATTTGGAAATTCACTATAAATTAACCAGAGATAATTAGAAGTCATTCCCTATATGTACAGATTCCTTTTCGAGTCTAGTTTCTTTAGAAACAAACAACATAAGTATTGAAGCCTTGTACAAGGAGATATCTAAGTCATAATGCATGAAGGTCAGAGTAGTCGAACCCTGAAACAGGGGAGACTTTAACTAATAAACTGTACTAATTGGCTCGACCAAAAATTCTAGAAAAATTTTTTTAGATGGATATATGAGTCTAGTTACAGGAAAACTGGTTTTCGAGTTTTGGAACTCAAGATATGATTTTTAAGGTGACAGTGACGCAGTTAGCCAGCTTGTCTGGAAATTTTTAAAATGGTCTGTGAAAATAAATGAATTAAGCCTGTTAGCACCTCGTGTTCGACTCCGGAAACGGTCTCGAGTATAGGGTGTTACAATTTTATTGGTATCAGAGCCACAGTTTAGTCGATTCTAGGAATACCGTAATACGTTTGGGTCTAGCTATACATGCCATTATGTGATTATTTGATAATGTGGTGATTTCTGACAATTGAAAAATGTGTTTATTTATAGTAATGGATCCCAATCCCAACCGAGCGGTAGCTGATGATCTTGAGAGTGTAGCGCTGCTCCCTTTGAAGGGACAAATACGGACTCTCAACCTATTGCTAGTAATCCGAATGATGAAGCTAGACAAGCTTTTTATAGCGTGATGAATGATTGGTTCAACTAATACATTCGAACTAATACGGCTATTCCACAACCTCCATTCCCGACTAATACCACACCGCACCTACAATACCTCCGAACAATCGACCAAATAAGGTCAAATAAACCCCAGTGGATGAAATCCAAAACACGGGCTCTTGAATTTAAAGCTACGGACAGCGATGATGCCGAGCAAGCTGAATTTTGGTTGGACAACACTATTCGGTACTTCGATGAGCTATCTTGCACACCGATGAGTGCCTAAAGTGTACTATCTCCTTGCTACGTGATTACGCCTACTATTGGTGGAATACGTTAACTTCATTGTGCCCAGAGAGCAAGTAACTTGGGAGTTTTTCCAAACCGAGTTTGGAAAAAGTATATCGATCGAGATTCGTGGATCAAAATGGAAGGAATTTCTTGAACTTAAACAAGGTTCCATGTCGGTTACTGATTATGAGCGAAAGTTTGTAAGGCTTAGCCGGTACGCTCGAGAATGCATTTCTTTAGAAGCCGTGATGTGTAAACGTTTCGAGGATGGACTGAATGATGATATAAAGCTGTATGTTGGCATTTTGGAAATCCGAGAATTTGTGGTACTTGTCGAGAGAGCTTGCAAAGCCGAGGAGCTCAGCATGGAGAAAAGAAAAGCTGATATGGGAGCAAAGGAGTTTCGTAAGAGGTCTTCGGGGAGGCCCTTTCAACAGTCATCGAAGAAATTTAGAGATGATTTAGGTCGACCTAGAGACACTTCGGGTTTTTCTAGACGAGATCGTGATCGACCCCCTGTGAGTGCACGAGTCACTTTGGTCGCCAGTGTTGGAAATGATCGTCGAGACAGAACGGAGTGTCAGTATTGTGGTAAATGGCATTCGGGGAGTTGTAGATTCCATGACCGCTCCTATTACAAGTGCGGATCACCGACCACTTTATTAAAGATTGCCCGAGATTGTCTAAGCAGAATGTAAATCGAGTGGGAAACACGGTGCTACTCTTTTGCTCGGGGTAGACCATCTAGAAATACTGAGCAATGCTAGTGGCGGTCGAGAGGATCTAGAGATGCTACAACCAGATCCGAGGCTCGTGCTCTACTAGAGCTTACGTTATCGCCAGCATGCGAGGATGCTTCCTCGCCGGATGTTATTACCGGTACTTTTACTCTCTTTGATACTAATGTGATTGCTTTGATTGACCTGGTTCTACTCATTCTTATATATGTGAAACCTTAGCATCCAAGAAGACTCTACCGTTGAGTCTCTTGAGTTTGTAATTCGAGTGTCAAATCCTTTGGGTCGTTCGTGCTTGTCGACAAAGTGTGCAAGAAATGTCCCCTAGTAATCCGAGGTTCCTGTTTTTCGGCCGATTTGATGCTTTTACCGCTTGACGAATTTGATGTTATCCTCGGTATGGATTGGTTGACCGTACATGATGCAATTGTAAATTGCAAAAGAAAACCATCGATTTAAGGTGTGTAAATAACGAGATAATCCGAGTTGAGTCTCTTGACTTGAATAGGTTGCCAGCTGTAATATCATCGATGTTGGCTCGAAATATGTAAGAAAGGGTGTGAAGCATACCTTGCATATGTCCTTGATGACAAAGAGTTAGAAAAGAAGCCTGAATCTGTGCCAGTGGTTTGTGAATACCCGGATGTTTTTCCCGAAGAATTACCGGGTTTACCACCTGTTCGGGAGGTAGAGTTTGGTATTGAGCTTGTACCTGGGACTACACCGATTTCGATAGCTTCATATCGTATGGCACCAACCGAGTTAAAAGAGTTGAAGGCTCAGTTGCAAGAGTTGACGGATAGGGGTTTCGCTCGACCAAGTTTCTCACCTTGGGGTGCACCAGTATTATTTGTGAAAAAGAAGGACGGAACCATGAGGTTGTGCATCGACTATCGTCAACTGAATAAAGTGACAATAAAGAATAAATATCCGTTACCGCGTATTGATGATTTGTTTGATCAACTAAAGGGAGCCTCGGTGTTTTCAAAGATAGATTTGAGATCGGGATATTATCGATTCTTGAATTCGAGATTCGGATATACCCAAACTCGCTTCGAGCGAGATACGGTCACTCTGAATTCTTAGTGATGCCGTTTGGGCTCATTAATGCCCCCGCAGATTTATGGATTTGATGAATCGGATCTTGAATCGTATTTGGATCGGTTTGTAGTTGTGTTTATCGATGATATTTTGGTCTATTCGAGAAATGAAACCGATCATCTTTGAACACACGGATTAGTGTTGTAAATTTTACGGATAAGCGGTTATATGCTAAGTTCGATGAAGTGTGAGTTACGGTTAAGAGAGGTTAGCTTCTTGGGTCATGTGGTGTGCAGATCGGTATTCGAGTTGATCCGAACAAAATTTCGCCATACTTAACTGGAAGCCTCAGAAATATTCTTGAAGTTCGAGCTTTTGGGACTTGCCAATTACTACGACGCTTTGTAAAGGGTTTCTCGATGATAGCCACACCAATGACGAAACTACTTGAAAAGATGTTAAGTTTGAATGGATGAAAAAGTGTCGAAAAAGTTTCAATCAACGAAAACTTGTTTGATGAAGCTCGATACTAGTGCAGCCGAATCGTGCAAAGAGTTTGTCATTTATAGTGATGCATCCCTACTTGGGTTGGGTTGCGTATTGATGCAAGAGGGTCGAGTTGTAGCTTATGCGTCGAGACAACTGAAGCCATATGAGAAAAATTATCCGACCCATGATCTTGAACTAGCTGCCATCGTGTTTGCTTTGAAAATATGGTGACATTACTTATTTGGTGAGAAGTGCCATGTATATTCGGATCACAAAAGTCTCAAATATTTGATGACTCAAAGAGACTTGAATCTGCGACAAAGACATTGGCTCGAGTTGTTGAAAGATTATGAGCTTGTCATTGACTATCACCCGGGAAAGGCTAATGTGGTTGCGAATGCCTTAAGTCGTAAATCACTGTTTGCTTTACGAGCGATGAATGTACACTTGTCTGTTCTATCCGACAATGTGTTAGTGGCAGAATTAAAGGCCAAACCATTGTTGATTCATCAAATTCGTGAAGCTTAGAAAGTCGATGATGAACTGGTTGCAAAACGGGCTGAATGTGTTTCGAATATGGAATCAGAGTTTCAAATTGATGATGACGATTGTTTGAGGTTGAAATTCGTTTATGCGTTCCAAGAAATTCGAACTTATTTCGATGATTCGAGCGAAGCTCATTGTAGCCGAATGTCAATTCACCCGGGGAGTACAAAAATGTACAATGATCTGAGACATCAGTTTTGGTGGCATGGTATGAAACGAGACATTTCCGATTTTGTTTCGAAGTGCTTAGTATGCCAGCAAGTGAAGGCGGAACATCAAGTGCCTACGGGTTTACTTCAGCCGATCATGATACCTGAATGGAAATGGGATCGAGTCATGATGGATTTTGTATCTGGGTTGCCAGTGTCGGCAAGTAAGAAAGATGCGATTTGGGTTGTTGTTGATAGACTGACTAAGTCGGCTCACTTTATCCCCGTACGCACGGATTTTTCATTGGATAAACTAGCTGAATTGTATGTTTCTCAGATTGTGAGATTACACGGGGTACCTATTTCTATTGTGTCGGATAGAGATCCGAGATTCACCTTACGATTTTGGAAGAAATTGCAAGAAGCTTTGGGTACCAAGTTGCATTTTAGCATCGCTTTTCACCCCCAAATCGATGGTCAATCCGAGCGGATAATTCAGATACTTGAGGATATGTTGAGATGTTGCATCCTTGAGTTTAGTGGTTCATGGGAGCAGTATTTACCTTTGATTGAATTCGCTTACAACAATAGTTTTCAATCAAGCATTAAGATGGCACCTTACGAGGCTTTGTACGGTCGTAAATGCCGTACACCATTGTTTTGGACCGAGCTCGGTGAAAGTAAAATTTTCGGAGTTGATTTGATTAAAGATGCTGAACAGAAAGTAAAAGTAATCCGTGAAAGTCTGAAGGAAGCCTCAGATCGTCAGAAGTCGTACGCAGATTTGAAACGAAAAGACATTAAGTATCAGGTGGGAGACAAAGTGTTTCTTAAAGTTTCACCTTGGAAAAAGATACTCATATTTGACCGTAAGGGCAAATTGAGTCCGAGATTCATTGGGCCGTATGAAATCTCCGAATGAGTTGGTCCAGTTGCATATAGGTTGCTTTTACCCCCTGAACTTGAAAGGATCCACAACGTTTTTCATGTTTCGATGCTTGACGTTCTACAGATCGATCCTTCGCACATAATAAGTCCTCCGAGGTTGAAATTCAAGCCGATATGAGTTATGAAGAAGAACCAATTCGTATCCTAGCTCGTGAAGTGAAAGAGTTGCGAAACAAAAAGGTTCCTTTAGTAAAAGTGTTATGGCTCAAACACGGGATGGAAGAAGCTACTTGGGAACCCGAGAACTTTATGAAAGAACAATACCCAAACCTATTTACCGGTAAGATTTTCGGGGACAAAAATTTCTTAAGTAGGGGAGAGTTGTGACAGCCCTAAAGTGACCCTAGTCGGAAAGCGGTTTTGGGAGCGCTAAACCGAATCACCGAAGTATTTGAATATGATATTTATTGTCTAAAATGTGTGAATATGAATGTGTGGAAGTTTTAAGCTTCGATATAGTCGATTGCATGTGAATTTAGCTAATAGGACTTATGTATGACACTTTTAAAATGTGATAGTTTAATCTATAAGGATCAATTAATACATGCTATAAGAATGAAGGTTTTGCATGTCAAATATCCATTTATTATGAGTAGTGGCCGGCCATGGATGGGTCATAGATGATAATATGAATTTTCTATTAGCATTATGGGTTTAGAAAATAAAATAGTGAATTAAGAATGATAAAACATGAGGTGAGTGGGAGGAGAAACCAAAGTTGTCTCCCCCTTACTCCCCATTGCCGTGACTAGAGAAAGAGGAGGAAAAACAAAGTTCTTTCTTTGTTGTTCAACTTGGCTGAATAGAAGAAACAAAGGAGGGGAAGAATTTCGGTCACTTGAATCCTTAGGAAGGTTAGTATATTGTGTTGAAATTGTGAAATAATTACTTGTTTTAGGTAAATTATCATGGTTCTTGCTTAGCCCATGCAAAAATTTCCACTTTTGATGGGTGAATAGAGCCTTCGGCTATGGTTATAAGGGAAGGAATTTTGATTGTTTTACTTGAATCTTGATGATGAATGTATTGAGGAAAGAACTTGGTCTTTCTAAAAATATGTATGGTTAAAGCTCATACTAGTAATAGCCAAATTAAAGAATGCTTGATGTCAAGAGTAAATGTTGTTCATGTTATTCGGATGAGAAAGGGTAGTTAGGTGAAGTAGAGTCTAGCAAATGAGCACATATGTGCACTAGTTGCTAAATGAAGAAAAATCGGCTAACAAGGGTGTACTAAGGCCGAATATGATTTTGAACATTATTGAGTAATGTATGTGTTTTGAATCGATGGAATGGAGAGGATGCTTTAATTGTGTTATGAACAATTATATGTTAAATTAAGGTTTGCTAAGCTAGCTATTAAGGTGAAGTGCAAATGTTAGTATGTGATTACTAGTGTATATATGGTATTAGCCGAGTTTTGAACTTGAAACAAAATGGTATTTAGTCAATACAAGTAACCATATTTGTAGAATGTATTAAGTATATAATTGGCCTCAACATAGACATGCATATTCGGCCACATGAGATAGATGGTGTTGCATGTATTCGGTTAGAGGCAAGCATATTGATGCTTTTATCTTGGCTTAGATAATCGGCTAAAAGAGAGTGTGGGCTAATATATTGAGTTTGATTCATGATTTCATATATATGTGACTCTAATATCTAATGTATATATGGGCTAAGTACCTTGAGTTTCTTTTTTTGATGTTCAAATAATTAAATCAATTTATTTGTTAAATTAAGCTCAAGAGCAAAGGGGAACTAAATCCGATAAAGGGAAGGAAAAAGTGATCGAATAGCCGTCGAAATCGTTCGACAACATCCGAGGTAAGTTTTCGAGTAATGGAACTTAGATTATGGTTCGATTAGATCATGTTATAAGCAAATCACAATCATGCTCTTGTATGTGGCTATTGAGCCGGAAATGGTAATGCTTGATAAGTGACTTGTGTTTGAATTCTAATTATGAAAATGAAATATAGATGTGTCTTGATTTATGGTTATGTGCATGAATATTCGGATGATAACCGGGCTAAGTCTCGAAGGCATTTGTGCTAGTGACTAATTCCGGGCTAAGTCCCGAAGGCATTTGTGCTAGTGACTAATTCTGGGCTAGGTCCCGAAGGCATTTGTGCGAGTTACTATATCCGGGCTAAGTCTCGGAGGCATTTGTGCGAGTTACTATGTCCGGGCTAAGTCCCGAAGGCATTTGAGCGAGTAGCTATGTCCGGCTAAATCCCGAAGGTACTTGGTTGGGGAATGAGCGATCTTGCTGTAATAATTTCAATTAATACGCTCGTAAAATCCCAATGGTGAGGTATGTTTTGTATATGCATTGGAATAGTTGATTCCTTTTAAATATTATTCGCAAAGTCGATTAATAAGCTTCCGGCCTTTGGTTATGTTGATCCCTTATGCATGAATATAAGGGTTGGAAATGTGAAGTAGGAATGATTTTGAGAATATGTGTATATGAATTATCCGTTTAGTCATATGAATGCTATACTTCAATTGTGCCTAATTTCATTGCTCAAAGCTTACTAAGCATTAAATGCTTACTCCGTTCTTTGAATCTCTGTTTTATAGATTTTGGTTCGTCAGCTATCGGACTCGGGATTGTCGAAGTCGAAGTCGTCCACACTATCAAAGTGCTTTTGGTACACTTTTGGTTGAACTCTGAAAATGGCATGTATAGGACTACCCTTGTTGTTGTTGGTCATGTACCCTTTGGTTTTGTATAAATTTGGATAGCCATGCGAAAATGGCTTATATATACTTTGAGCATAGCATTATAATCATTTTGTATGTTGTTCATTGAGAGGTATGGAAAATGTTTGGTAACGATTAGCCATTGGAATGGTTAATCATGATCATTTTGGTGCTTTGTATGACAAATTCTAGTTGATTCATGGAAAACCATGAAATAGGTAAAGTTTACCTTAAAAATAGATGCTGACAGCAGCAGTGGTGTGGATTTGAAAAATCACTAAAAATAGTAGGAATGGAATTAAATAGTGAATAAATTATGTAATTTAACCTTGATGAATCTATTTTCATATGAAAGTAACGAAACGATCATATGAGCCGTATTTTATGAGATGCTTAAGTTTTCGTGAAACAGGGCTAGAGCAATTTCTGGATCCCCTATTCCGACTTTGGAAATTCACTATAAATTAACCAGAGATAATTAGAAGCCATACCCTATATTTACAGATTCATTTTCGAGTCTAGTTTCTTTAGAAACAAACGGCATAAGTATTTAAGCCCCGTACAAGGAGATATCTAAGTCGTAATGCATGAAGGTCAGAGTAGTCAAACCCTGAAATAGGGGAGACTTTAACTAATAAACTTTACTAATTGGCTGGACCAAAAATTCTAGAAAAAATATTTGTAGATGGATATATGAGTCTAGTTTCAGGTGAAATTTATGAAACTGGTTTTCGAGTTTTGGAACTCAAGATATGATTTTTAAGGTGACAGTGACGCAGTTAGCCAGCTTGTCTGGAAATTTTTAAAATGGTCTGTGAAAATAAATGAATTAAGTTTGTTAGCACCTCGTGTTCGACTCCGGCAACGGTCTCGGGTACGGGGTGTTACAACATACCTGTACCAACTCATAAGATAATCTCTTACTTTCTCGTCTTTGTCATATACATCAGTTTACACTCTGAATTACTCGTTGAACACATGAAATACTATCAGATACACGGAAAGCTTACACATAATACCTCATACGTAGCCAGAGCTACCTCATATCTCATAACACGTAAAGGCTCATTATCCAGCTACTCACGGGTCTGCTCACATAATCTGCCGGTCAGGATGTAGCTACACGGGCTGCTCACACAAGCTGTCAGGTATCCGCAACACATGCTGGACTACCCAGCCACCGGTAGGACGTACAAGACCAGCACCCAGAACCACATAAACATATATCACATATCTCATGAGCTCATAAATCACAGGGTTCCTAGTGACATGTCACTTGTATCCTAAATTATTCCTAAGGTTTAAACGAAATTTTCTTCAATATCACATCTCTGTCAAACTTGTTTGTAAGTCGATCTCAATGTCCATAATATTAATTACTTACTCATAGAGCAATCAAGGCATAACTCATAATAGCATTAAATAATTTGAATTCACATAATACTCAAGCCTGAAAAATATGACATAACATCACATTATTTGTATATGAACTTACCTCGGTACAAAATGATGAAAATGAGCCTATTCTTCATAGACCTTGTTTTTCCCCCGATCAAGACCCAAATCACGTGTTTCTTGATCTATAATGCCATATTTAACTTGTTTAATACATACATTGTCTGAATTGAACCATAACTTTTTTACCTTTAACTTTTCACTTATTTACAAATTGGTCCTTAGGCTTGTAAAATGAAATGCATGCATTTTCTTTGTTACCCAAGCCCAGTCGGTTCATATTCCTATTCCTAGCAGCCCACATTTTTCTTTATTTCACATATTTACTACCCATTTTACAACTTTTACAAATAGGTCCTTTTTAGGTGTTTTCATGCAAAATCACTTTGTAAAAGATGTTTATCACACATCAAACTTTCATATTCTTCCATTAAACATCAAAATACATGCATGTCATACACGGGTAAATTTTTGAACATAAACCCTACTTCAAAATAAGGGTAGAAATGGATAGATCATGCTTCAAGGATCTCAAAAATATAAAGAACATTAAAAACAGGGCTAGGACGCACTTACTATTGAGTTTGAAATTTGAAGAAAAAACCCTAGCTATGGGCCTTCTAAATTTCGGCACACACAAAAAGAAGATGAGCCAATTTTTGCTTGATTTTTCCCTTTTTTTATTCTTTCATTAACCAAATGACAAAAATGCTCTTAAGGCCTTTCTTTCAAATTTTTCTTATCCATGTCCATTTTTGTCCATAAAATTGGAAATTGGTCAAATTACTATTTAAGACCCTCTAGTTAAAAATCTATGACAATTTCATGCTCAAAAGCTTCTAGAACATGTATTTTGCAACTTATTCAATTTAGTCCTAATTATTAAGTTGGACACTTTATGCATAAAATTTCTTCATGAAATTTTCACACAAGCATGCAATCATCATAGACATCATAATAATCGTAAAATAAAAATTTCTACTTCAGATTTGTTGTCTCAAAACCACTGTTCTGACTAAACCCTAATTCAGGATGTTACATTTCAAGTCCTTCTAAACAATCCAATCTTAGAAATGTTTATTACCATTACCACATCACTTTGCTTTTCTTAACGAAGTGGCATAGAGCTTATTTTATTCATGCTTGACATTTGTTATGCAAAAATAAACTTTTAACTAGGAAATAAAAATAAATACTTAAGACAAGAAATTCCCCCTTTTATTTATTTGATTTATCCTCTTCATCTCCCTCCTTTGATGCTTCATACTCACTTTGATCCTCATCCTCATCCTTCTATGACTCAAAGATATAATCTGGGAACTCAGGAACAAAACTGTTAGAGATATTTTTGAAAGTATTTCTTATAGAATCATCTCTAATCTTTGCATATTTCCAAGAAGCCTTTTGTTGGTTATGCATAAATTTAATAATATCCATCAAAATTGAGAATTTTGATTTCTTCATAGTATTTGAAGAAGTGGCATAGGAATGGTCAACACAGGATCAACACTTTGGTTCAACTAGCTCATCAGCATTCGACTCCTTTATTGGTTTAGAGACTTTCGGTTCCTTTATAGGTTCTGGATTGTTCAGTTCTTCCTCATATTTTGCTTATTCTATCTCAGTAACTGAGTTAGCTTTAGTTTTAGATTTGTTTGATGACTCATGAATTTCTGGTTCGGTTGGTTCACTTGGTTTAGTTGGGTTCAGCTCATGGACATTCTCCACTAACCTTTCAATATCATGGGATATGATGCAACCTTGAACATACGTGCCCTTCAGGTTTGCTTTTGTTTTAACTTGGGCCCTTAAGCAAAGTGAAATTATCGATGATGGAAAGTAGGCACTTCTTGTCTTCTTTCTAGCATAATTGTAGATCTCCTTAAGAATAATCTTCCTAACATTGATAGACCTTTCTATCATAATTGCATATAAAAAAGTATTCGCTCCATCGAGATGGTGGAACTCTTTGAGATAAGCATGAAACTATATAGAAAAAAGTAGAACCATACCTTAGCCACTGGTTTTAGATATTCTCTTCGGCAAGAATAACTACCATACTTTCTTATAATCCATTGGGATCCCGAATTTGTCACAACATTAAGCACTTTTCAAAGAAAATCCCAATTTATATTTGTCATCATGGGAAAATACTCATCTTTTTCAACATCAGGTAGGTTAAACAAATCATTACTGGACATAGAAGTTAGGGGTACCTTCTTCTTGCAAACAAGAAATTTAGTAGCATTTGGCATAGTTAAATTGGTATAGAACTCTTGAACTAAATCCTCTTCGGGTAATGATTGTGCATCACAAAGATAGTTCCAATTGAGGGCATCAATTATCTTTCGTATTGTCCAAGGCACAACAATCTTATCATTGTTCTCCAAGTTGAAACCTCTTTTTCGGTATCATGGGTTGATTTTTGAAGATGGAATCAAACCTTTATTTTGCTTTCTCATCTTGGATCACAATTGGATTTTCGACAGAGGTCTTGGAAGATCTAGTTATTTTGCGAGACATGGTGATTTTTCCCCAAAAAAAGGCAAAAGCTTAGAAATGGATGAAGTAAGGGATTTTATGGCGGTAATAGGCTCACGACAGCAACGGGTATACGGGTGGTGCACGGTTTGTAATAGTGATAGGGTGCAACGATAATATAAATATAGTGGTGATATGGTTGCTCTGGAAAAAGGCTCACGGCGATAATTGGCTAGGGTTTTTGCAAAAAGGGAAGGATAATTTGGAGATTCTTCGGGATTTAGGCCAATGGCTAAGAGGGAAAAAGAATAAGTGGCTAGAGTTTAGGCTAATTGCTTGAAGGGTTGTGAAAAGTTTGGCGGTAGAGAGGGGTTTATATAGTGATGAATTAAGGTAAACTTGTAGCAAAAATTTAGCTTCAAAAGGTGACTTGGGTGGCAAGTATAGAGGAAAAAAGTGTGGTTGCACGATTAGGGTTTTGGAGAACCCTATGGATGGCAATCTGGGGTAAATTTCTCCTCTTTGCTATTCTAGGCCTTGAGCCCAAACTGTATCTACAAACTAGATTGCTTAAAATAAAATAAACTGATTAGTACTTGGGCTAATTTGACCCCCTTATTAAAAAAATAAAATAAAATTAACATTAAAAGAAAAGATTAAAATGAAAATAAAAATTTCAAAGTTAATTAGAAAATTTATTCTCAAAAGATTGCATTAAATTAATTCCCAAGAAAGGTTGGAGGGTCATAGCAGTCCATTTTAAGTTCCAATCTCTTTAGACAAGATTAATTAAATGTACTAATTCAAGAAAAATAATTTCTAATTATTTATTAAAAAGTAAGATCATAAAAATTAAGGGTCTATTATTTTGAACGAGGTTTTAATTCGCTCAACTTCACCATCCTAATAGTGTTAAAGATGTTGACCATTAAATTTAAATGTACTTCCATGGTTGTCGTATAATTCTACAGCTCGACATGGATAAACTTTGAAGATGGTATAAGGTCCTTTCCACCGAGATTTGAGCTGTAACATCCTGATTTTGGGCTTAGTCGGAACAATGGTTTCAGGACCACAAATTCGACGAGGAAAATTTTATTTTTATTATATTTTTATGGCCTACAATTTCACGGAATGATTTTGTGAAAATTTCGTTCAAAAATTTCGACGTTTGGGCACTTAATTTGGTCAAAAGGACTAAATTATAAAAAGTGCAAAAGTTGAGTTTTACATGTTAGAAGTGTTTAATTATTATGAGTTTTTAAATCAAAGGTCCTTAAATGGTAATTAGACCATTTTGAAGTTTGTGGACAAAAATTGGACATGGATGGAATTTTTTTGAAAGTTTAGTAGTAAGGGCATTTTGGTCATTTTGGTCATTTGTATATAAAATGAAATAAAATGGGAAAAATAACACAAAATGGTCATCTTCTCCATATGGAGGCTGAAATTAGCATGGGGGAAGCCATGGCTAGGGTTTTCAAGCTTTCCAAGCTCAATAGTAAGTCCGTTCTAGCCCCGTTTTTCAAGTTCTTTACGTTTTTGGAATCCCCGTAACTTGATTAAGCTTATCTAGCAATAATTCAACCTAGGGTTCGTATTTGGAAAAATACCCATAGGTGAAATTTGTGTATTTCGGTGTTTTATGATAGAATATGAGGTTTTAAATTATGTTAGACAACTTGTGCTACTCGGTTTTAAGTGAAAACGAGTAAAAGGGCTTAATCGGTAAAAATACCTAATAGTCATAAGTGCATGTTAGAGTGAGAATTTGATGTTGTCATAGAAGGGAAAAATGATCAGCATGTCATAAAACATAAGAATAAGGGATGAAGTTTAATTCCTGAGCCTAGGGGAAAAAGTGTGACACCCCGAATGTGACCCTAGTCGGAGAGTGGTTTCGGGACCACGAAACCGAGTCACAAGAATAATTAAGTGTTATATTCCGTACTTATTGAATGTGGAATTGGTATGCGTAAATATTTCGTGTCTCGATTTTTATTAATTAGGTGCTAATTTATAAGAAAGGACTTAGTAGTAAACTTTGAAAGTACGATAGGAAATATGTGATGACTAATTAAAGCATGCATGCAAAATAATGGACTTGCATGTCAAATTCCCCTTTTACAAGTAATGGCCGCCATGACAAAGAAATATGGGTTAAACATGTCATGAAACATGTTTTGTTGGGCATTAGGGAGAAAATCATAAACAAATAAGCATGGGTGAGAAAAGAATGAAAAAAAATGTGTGAGAGAGTAGCATTCCCCCATTGCTTGTGCAACCAAGAGGAGAAAACAAAAACTTGTTCATCCTTTCTCATCTTTTTAGCGAAAATACTAAGAGGAAGAAGGATTTTGCTTCATTTCCTTTGTTTAGAAGAGATCTAGAAGGTGATTTGGCTAAATTTGCATCAAGATTAAGGTATGTATGGGGTTGTGTTGGGAGTTTCATGCATGTTTTGGTTGCTAACTTGATGTGCATGTTAGCCATGGCTCAAATCTTTGGTATGCCATGGAAATGGTATTTGGCCAAAGTTGTTATAGTGATAAAGCCATTGCATGCTAAGTGTGAAGCTTGATGATGATGCATGCAATGATGGATTTTCTACTCATGAGTAAGATTTTGAGTTTTCTCTTTGTTTTATCATGATTAAAGTTGAAAAGGAGCATGATTGTCATACTTGGCCATGATGCATTCTTGAGCATGATTCATGCTTCTTGCATGTTAGTTAAAAGTTTGTGTTTTGGATGGCTATGGACACTTTGAAAATTCGGCCATGCTCATATATGCATATATATGATTGCACATTTTGTTTGGTTATGAACTAAGTGATGAATATATTGATTTAAAGAAGAAAATGTGGAAGAATGCTTGTGAAATTGCAAGCACAATTGACCTAGCACACATATAAGTGCTTGATGCTATATTATAAGTTTTGGGCCACAATGTGCAAGCATTAATTAGTAGATTGCATGCTGTTTTTGTGAGGTATTAAGTGCAAATTTTGACCTCAACATGTACATGAATATTCGGCCTTGGGTAGCCCATTGAAGGCCTTAGCATTTCCTTGATGTTCAAACAAATTGTATTGAATTGCTTGATGTAGTATAAAATGTGCATGACCATTGTGTATTCAAGCTAAAGAGTGGCCATATGACCATCTAAAATCCTTGTCATATTCGGCCATAAGCAAGCACAATGAGGTTTTAATAAATTGAATTTGTTTGAATTAGCTCAAGAGCCAAGAGGGCCACAATTGGACAAGGGGAAGGAAAAGGTGATCGAATAGCCGAAAAAGCCGTTTGACAACATCCGAGGTAAGTCCTCAAGAAGTGACCTTACTTGAATTATGTGAGATGAAATATGGATGTGTATGATTATTGATTAGGTGTGTATGAGTATTTGAATTCCACGGGCTAAGTCCGGCGAATATGCTAATGATATTAATTGTGTTTGAGCCTTAGTAACGAAAATGAAATATGTATGTCCAATGATTATTGATGTATGTGTGCATGAGAAATTGAATGATATCCGGGCTAAGCCGAAGACAATTATGCTGGAAATTATATCCGGGTTAAGACCGAAGGCAATTGTGCTAGTGGCTACATCCGGCTAAGACCGAAGGCATTCGTGCGAGTTATTCTATCCGGGCTAAGACCGAAGGCATTTGTGCACTTGATTATATCCGGTTATATTCGAAGAATCTTGGGCTGGAGGTGAGTGTTGGTTGCTGAAATGAATTTAATTAGTACACTCGGACAGCCCAAAGGATAAGGTACGTTATATGTGCATTGGAAAGTCGGCGTGTTTGAGCAACATTCGCTCAATCGACTAACAATTTCAGTTATTGAATTGATTGATGCTTTGCGAACTTATATAATGATGAAGTATGAAGTAAGAATGTGTATTAATGAAATGATGCATTTGGCTATGTGAATGTATTGCTGTAAATTATAGTTCATTATATTCCTTGAGACTTACTAAGCATAAAAATGCTTACCCGTTGCTTTGGCTCTTAGTTTTCTAGATTTAGCTCGAGGCAATCGGATTTGGGATCGTTGAAGTCGAAGTCATCCACACTATCAAGCCTCCATTTTGGTATAAATTTTGTTTGAACTTGAGATGGCATGTATAGGACTACCCTTGTTTGTTAAATATGTTGTAATGTACGTATGTATGCGGCCGTGCGAAAATGGCTCGAAAAGGAAGTATGAACTTAGACTAATTGTGGGTTGTATGTATATATTTTGTGTCATGATGTGGCTATGGCTTGGAAATGAGAATGTTGGTCATATGATCAGCCATTGGCACAGTTAAAATGATCATATATGAACCTATGTATGGTAAGGCTAGTTGAATCATGGAGACCACCAAATAGGTGAGTCCTATCTTAAAACAGATGCTGCCAGCTGCAGTGGCGTGAATGTGAAAAATCACCAAAATTCATAGGAATGGAATTAGATAGTGAATAAGCTATGTAAATGAACCTTGATGAGTCTATTTTCATATGGAAGAAATGAAACGGTCATAGGAGTTACAGGTTAAGAGATATTAAAGCTATTGTGAGACAGGGCCAGAATGGTTTCTGGGTTCCCTGTCGCAACTTTAAAAATTCACTATAAATTATCCAAAAAGAATTAGGAGATATATCTTATATGTACAGATTCCATTTTGAGTCTAGTTTCATTAGAAACAAACGACACCAGAATTAAAGCCCTGTACAGAGAGATATTCAAGTTATACCGCGCGAAGGTCGGAGCAGTCGATCCCTGTAACAGGGTAACTTTAACTAATAAACTGTACCAATTGGCCCGACCAAAATCCTAGAAATAAATCCATGGATGGATATATGAGTCTAAATTCAGGAAAATTTACGAAACCAGTTTCCGAGTTTTGAAACTCGAGATATGATTTTAAAGGCGACAGTGACGCAGTTTTCCAGCCTGACTGGAAATGTCAAATTGGTGGGCAAAAACATGTGAACTTGGTTTGTTAACCCTCGGGTCCGACACCGCGATGGTCTCGGGTTTTGGGGTGTTACAATTTTATTGGTATCGAGCCACGGTTTAGTCGATTCTAGGACTACCGTGATGTGTTTGGGGTCTAGCTATACATGCCATTAAATGATGAATCGATAGTGTGATGAATTCGACAATTTGACTTCATGTTTGTTTATAGCAATGGATCCGATCCTAACCGAAGCGATAGCTGATGATGTGGAGAGTGTGGCGCTGCTCCGCGCAAGGGACAGCGCCGGCGGACTCTCAACCTATGGCCATAATCCTAATGATGAGGCTAGGCAAGCCTTTTATAGTGTGATGAGCGAATGGTTTAATCAATACATTCGAACCAACACGGTGTTCCACCACCTCCATTCCCGACGAATGCAACCCCGCACCTCGATACCTCCGTTGGTGACCCAATAAGGTCGGGTAAGCCCCAGATCGATAGGATTGAAAACATGGGGCCACTGAATTTAAGGCTACGGATGATGATGATGCCGAAGCGAGCTGAATTATGGTTAGATAACACTATCCGGGTGCTTGATGAGCTATCCTGTACACCCGATGAGTGCTTAAAGTGTACCATCTCCTTGCTCTGCGAGTCCGCCTACTATTGGTGGAGTACTCGACTTACGTGGTGCCTAGAGAGCAAGTGACTTGGGAATTCTTTCTAACCGAGTTCGAAAAAAGTATATCGATCGAGATTCATCGACCAAAAGCGGAGGGAGTTCCTTGATCTTAAGCAAGGTTCTATGTCCGTTACCGACTCTGACGAAAGTTTGTGAGGCTTAGCCGATCTGTGAGAATGCATTTCGTCCGAAGCTATTATGTATGGCAACTTGAGGATGGGCTGAATGATGATATAAGGATGTTTGTTGGCATTCTCGAGATCGAGAGTTCGTAGTACTTGTTGAGCGAGCTTGTAAAGTAGAAGAGCTTAGAAAGGAGAAACAAAAAGCTGATGTGGGGATTGGAGAATTCGAAAGAGGTCCTCGGAAAGTCTCTTCAACAAGCATCGAAGAGATTTCGAGATGATCTGAGCCGGTCTAGAGCGTTTGGGCTTTTCTAGGCGAGGACGCGATCGACCCCTGTGACCACACGAGTCACCTCGATCATGGTGGCGGAAATGATCGTAGAGAGAGGCGGAGTGTCCACATTGTGGCAAATGGCATTCGGGAGCTGTTGGTTTCGTGATCGCTCCGCTATAAGTGTGGATCGGCCGACCACTTTATGAAGGATTGCAGGATGCATGAGCAGAATGCAAGTCGAGTGCAAACCGGGTGCTACCATTGCTCGAGGTAGACCACCTAGAAATATGGGCAATGTCGATGGCGGTCGAGAGGATCTAGAGATGCTACCATCGGATCGAGGCTCGTGCTCTGCTAGGACTTATGCCATCTGCGCACGCGAGGATCTTGCCTCTCCGGATGTTATTACCGGTACTTTCACTCTTTTCAATACAAATGTAATTGCTTTGATTGACCTGGTTCTACTCATTCATATATATGTGAAACCTTAGCATCCATAAGACTTTGCCCATTGAGTCTCTTGAGTTTGTAATTCGGTGTCAAACCCTTGGGTCATTACGTGCTTGTTAACAAAGTGTGCAAGAAAAGTCCCCTAGTGTTCCGAGGTTCTTGTTTTCCGGCGGACTTGATGCTTTTGCCGTTCGATGAGTTCGATGTTATTCTTGGTTTGGATTGGTTGACCATGCGATCACGGTTGTAAATTGCAAGAGCAAGACTATCGATTTGAGGTCTTGCGAATAATGAAATAATTCGGGTTGAGTCCACGGACTTAAAGGGTTGCCGGTTGTAATATCGGCGATGTTGGCCCGAAATATGTAAGAAAAGGGTGAAGCGTACCTTGCGTCGTGCTTTCGATGACAAGGAATCGGAAAGAAACCCGAATCTGTGCCGTGGTTTGTGAATACCGGATGTTTTCCAGAAGAATTACGGGTTTACCACTGTTCGGAAATAGAATTTGGCATCGAATTGGTACTGGTACCACTCAATTCGATAGCTCCGTGTCGTATGGCCCCAACGGAATTAAAGGAGTTGAAAGTTCGGTTGCAAGAATTGGTGGATAGAGGTTTTGCTCGCTTGAGTTTTTCGCCTTGGGGTGCTTGCGGTCTTTGTTCGTGAAGAAGAAGGATGGAACCATGCATTGTGCATCGACTATCGTCGACAACAAAGCGACGATAAAGAACAAATATCCGTTGCCACGTATTGATGACTTGTTCGATCAAGCGAAGGAGCCTCGGTGTTCTCAAAAATAGATTTGAGATCGGGCTACTATCAATTGCGAATCCGAGATTGAGGCGTGCCCAAGGCGCCTTGAGCGAGATATGGTCACTATGAGTTCCTAGTGATGCCGTTTGGGCTCACTAATGCCCTACGGTATTTATGGACTTAATGAATCGGATCTTTAGACCATATTTGGATCGATTAAGTAGTCGTGTTCATTGATGACATCTTGGTCTATTCAAGAAATGAGACCGAACATCTTGAACACTGCGGTTAGTCTTGCAAATTTTATGGGACAAGCAATTATATGCTAAGTTCAGCAAGTGTGAGTTACGGTTAAGAGAGGTTAGCTTCTTGGGTCATGTGGTATCTGCGCCGGGTATTGAGTCGACCGAATAAAATTTCAGCCATACTTAATTGGAAACCTCAGAAATATTCTTGAGGTTCGAGCTTTTTGGGGCTTCTTAGGTTATTACCGACGATTTGTAAAGGGTTCTCAACGATAGCCACGCCGATGAATGGCTACTCCAAAAGGATGTTAAGTTGAATGGACGGAGAAATGCCAAAAAGCTTGATCAATGAAAACTTATTTGGTGAAGCCCCAATTCTAGTGCAACCCGAGTCCGCAAGGAGTTTGTTATCTATAGCGATGCCTCTCTACTTGGGTTAGGTTGCGTATTAATGCAAGAAGGTCGAGTTGTGGCCTGTCGTCGAGGCAATTAAAGCCACATGAGAAAAATTATCCGACTCATGATCTCGAATTGGCGCTATCGTATTCGCCTTAAAGATTTGGCGACATTACTTATTTGGTGAAAGGTGCCATGTATACTCGGATCACAAAAGTCTCAAATATTTGATGACCCAAAGAGACTTAAATCTGCGACAAAGGCGTTGGCTTGAGTGTTAAAGGATTATGAATCGATCATTGATTATCACGGGAAAGGCGAATGTGGTTGCGGATGCCTTGAGTCGTAAATCGTTATTCACTTCTGACGATGAATGTGCACTTATCATCCGTCGGACGGTGTGTTAGTGGCTGAATTGAAAGCCAAACCACTATTGACACACCAAATTCGAGAAGCTCGAGAAAGTCGACGACGAGTTGGTTGCAAAGCGGGCTGCGTGTGTTCGAACAAGGACTCGGAGTTTCAAATCGACGATGACGATTGTTTGAAGTTCAAAAGTCGTCTGTGTCCCAAGGAATTGAACTCATTTCGATAATTCAGAATGAAGCCCATTGTAGCCAAATGGCAATCCACGGGAGTACAAAGATGTACAATGATTTGAAGCGTCGATTTTGGTGGCATGGTATGAAGCGAGACATCTCGACTTTGTTTCAAGATGTTTAATATGTCAACAAGTGAAAGCGGAACATCGGTGCCTTGAGTTACTTGACCAATCACGATACAGAGTGGAAATGGGATCGAGTCACAATGGACTTTGTATCCGGACCGCCATTGTCGACAAGTAAGAAGGATGCGGTTTGGGTCGTGGTAGATCGATTGACTAAGTCGGCCCACTTTGTCCCGTCGTCGGATTTTCAATGGACAAATTAAGCGGAATTGTACGTTTCTCAGTTGTGAAATTACACGGGTGCCTATTTCTATCGTGTCGGATAGAGATCAGAGATTTACCTCGCGGTTTTGGAAAAAGTTGCAAGAAGCTTTGGGTACCAAGTTGCATTTCAGACCGCCTTTCACCCCCAAACCGATGGTCAATCCGGCGGGTAATTCGGATACTTGAGGATATGTTAAGATGTTGCGTCCTCGAGTTTAGTGGTTCATGGGAGCGGTATTTGCCGTTGATTGAATTAAACACAACAACGACTTTCGATCGAGCATTAAGATGGCACCTTATGAGGCTTTATGCGGCGTAAATGCCGTACACCATTGTTTTGGTGAGCTTGGTGAAAGCAAGATTTTGAAATGGATTTGATTAGGGATCTGAGCGAAAAGTGAAAGTAATCCGTGAAAGTTTGAAGATAGCCTTGATCGTCGAAGTCGTGCGCGGATATGAAGCGTAAGGATATCGAGTATCGGTGGGTGATAAGGTGTTTCTCAAGGTATCGCCTTGGAAAAAGATACTCGAGTTCGGTAGTAAGGGCAAGTTGAGCCGAGGTTCATTGGGCCATATGAGATATCGAGGCGAGTCGGTCCGGTGGCATATCGTTTGATTTTGCCCCCGAACTCAAAAAGGTTCACGATGTCTTCCACATGTCGATGCTTGACGTTATAGATCCGATCCATCGCACGTGATTAGTCCATCGAAATTGAAATTCAAGCTAATATGAGTTATGAGGAAGAACCAATTCGTATCCTATCACGAGAAGTGAAAGAGTTGCGAAACAAGCGGGTTCCGCTAGTGAAAGTGTTATGGCTCAAGCACGGGATAGAAGAAGCTACTTGGGAGACCGAGAACTCTATGAGAGAGCGATATCTGAACCTATTTACGGTAAGCTTTTGGGGACGAAAATCTCTTGAGTGGGGAGAGTTGTGACACCGAATGTGACCCTAGTCGGAGAGTGGTTTGGGACCACGAAACCGAGTCACAAGAATAATTAAGTGTTATATTCCGTACTTATTGAATGTGGAATTGGTATGCGTAAATATTTCGTGTCTCGATTTTTATTAATTAGGTGCTAATTTATAAGAAAGGACTTAGTAGTAAACTTTGAAAGTACGATAGGGAAATATGTGATGACTAATTAAAGCATGCATGCAAAATAATGGACTTGCATGTCAAATTCCCCCTTTTTACAAGTAATGGCCGGCCATGACAAAGAAATATGGGTTAAACATGTCATGAAACATGTTTTGTTGGGCATTAGGGAGAAAATCATAAACAAATAAGCATGGGTGAGAAAAGAATGAAAAAAAATGTGTGTGAGAGAGTAGCATTCCCCCATTGCCGTGCAACCAAGAGGAGAAAACAAAAACTTGTTCATCCTTTCTCATCTTTTTAGCGAAAATACTAAGAGGAAGAAGGATTTTGCTTCATTTCCTTTGTTTAGAAGAGATCTAGAAGGTGATTTGGCTAAATTTGCATCAAGATTAAGGTATGTATGGGGTTGTGTTGGGAGTTTCATGCATGTTTTGGTTGCTAACTTGATGTGCATGTTAGCCATGGCTCAAATCTTTGGTATGCCATGGAAATGGTATTTGGCCAAAGTTGTTATAGTGATAAAGCCATTGCATGCTAAGTGTGAAGCTTGATGATGATGCATGCAATGATGGATTTTCTACTCATGAGTAAGATTTTGAGTTTTCTCTTTGTTTTATCATGATTAAAGTTGAAAAGGAGCATGATTGTCATACTTGGCCATGATGCATTCTTGAGCATGATTCATGCTTCTTGCATGTTAGTTAAAAGTTTGTGTTTTGGATGGCTATGGACACTTTGAAAATTCGGCCATGCTCATATATGCATATATATGATTGCACATTTTGTTTGGTTATGAACTAAGTGATGAATATATTGATTTAAAGAAGAAAATGTGGAAGAATGCTTGTGAAATTGCAAGCACAATTGACCTAGCACACATATAAGTGCTTGATGCTATATTATAAGTTTTGGGCCACAATGTGCAAGCATTAATTAGTAGATTGCATGCTGTTTTTGTGAGGTATTAAGTGCAAATTTTGACCTCAACATGTACATGAATATTCGGCCTTGGGTAGCCCATTGAAGGCCTTAGCATTTCCTTGATGTTCAAACAAATTGTATTGAATTGCTTGATGTAGTATAAAATGTGCATGACCATTGTGTATTCAAGCTAAAGAGTGGCCATATGACCATCTAAAATCCTTGTCATATTCGGCCATAAGCAAGCACAATGAGGTTTTAATAAATTGAATTTGTTTGAATTAGCTCAAGAGCCAAGAGGGCCACAATTGGACAAGGGGAAGGAAAAGGTGATCGAATAGCGAAAAAGCCGTTCGACAACATCCGAGGTAAGTCCTCAAGAAGTGACCTTACTTGAATTATGTGAGATGAAATATGGATGTGTATGATTATTGATTAGGTGTGTATGAGTATTTGAATTCCACGGGCTAAGTCCCGAAGGCGAATATGCTAATGATATTAATTGTGTTTGAGCCTTAGTGCGAAAATGAAATATGTATGTCCAATGATTATTGATGTATGTGTGCATGAGAAATTGAATGATATCGGGCTAAGCCGAAGACAATTATGCTGGAAATTATATCCGGGTTAAGACCAAAGGCAATTGTGCTAGTGGCTACATCGGGCTAAGACCAAAGGCATTCGTGCGAGTTATTCTATCCGGGCTAAGACCGAAGGCATTTGTGCACTTGATTATATCCGGTTATATTCGAAGAATCTTGGGCTGGAGGTGAGTGTTGGTTGCTGAAATGAATTTAATTAGTACACTCGGACAGCCCAAAGGATAAGGTGCGTTATATGTGCATTGGAAAGTCGGCGTGTTTGAGCAACATTCGCTCAATCGACTAATGAATTTCAGTTATTGAATTGATTGATGCTTTGCGAACTTATATAATGATGAAGTATGAAGTAAGAATGTGTATTAATGAAATGATGCATTTGGCTATGTGAATGTATTGCTGTAAATTATAGTTCATTATATTCCTTGAGACTTACTAAGCATAAAAATGCTTACCCCGTTGCTTTGGCTCTTAGTTTTCTAGATTTCGCTCGAGGCAATCGGATTTGGGATCGTTGAAGTCGAAGTCATCCACACTATCAAGCCTCCATTTTGGTATAAATTTTTGTTTGAACTTGAGATGGCATGTATAGGACTACCCTTGTTTGTTAAATATGTTGTAATGTACGTATGTACGGCCGTGCGAAAATGGCTCGAAAAGGGAAGTATGAACTTAGACTAATTGTGGGTTGTATGTATATATTTTGTGTCATGATGTGGCTATGGCTTGGAAATGAGAATGTTGGTCATATGATCAGCCATTGGCACAGTTAAAATGATCATATATGAACCTATGTATGGTAAGGCTAGTTGAATCATGGAGACCACCAAATAGGTGAGTCCTATCTTAAAACAGATGCTGCCAGCTGCAGTGGCGTGAATGTGAAAAATCACCAAAATTCATAGGAATGGAATTAGATAGTGAATAAGCTATGTAAATGAACCTTGATGAGTCTATTTTCATATGGAAGAAATGAAACGGTCATAGGAGTTACAGGTTAAGAGATATTAAAGCTATTGTGAGACAGGGCCAGAATGGTTTCTGGGTTCCCTGTCGCAACTTTAAAATTCACTATAAATTATCCAAAAAGAATTAGGAGATATATCTTATATGTACAGATTCCATTTTGAGTCTAGTTTCATTAGAAACAAACGACACCAGAATTAAAGCCCTGTACAGAGAGATATTCAAGTTATACCGCGCGAAGGTCGGAGCAGTCGATCCCTGTAACAGGGGTAACTTTAACTAATAAAATGTACCAATTGGCCCGACCAAAATCCTAGAAATAAATCCATGGATGGATATATGAGTCTAAATTCAGGAAAATTTACGAAACCAGTTTCCGAGTTTTGAAACTCGAGATATGATTTTAAAGGCGACAGTGACGCAGTTTTCCAGCCTGACTGGAAATGTCAAATTGGTGGGCAAAAACATGTGAACTTGGTTTGTTAACCCTCGGGTCCGACACGGCGATGGTCTCGGGTTTTGGGGTGTTACAATTTTATTGGTATCGAGCCACGGTTTAGTCGATTCTAGGACTACCGTGATGTGTTTGGGGTCTAGCTATACATGCCATTAAATGATGAATCGATAGTGTGATGAATTACGACAATTTGACTTCATGTTTGTTTATAGCAATGGATCCGATCCTAACCGAAGCGATAGTGATGATGTGGAGAGTGTGGCGCTGCTCCGCGCAAGGGGGAGCAGCCGGGACTCTCAACCTATGGCGATAATCCTAATGATGAGGCTAGGCAAGCCTTTTATAGTGTGATGAGCGAATGGTTTAATCAATACATTCGAACCAACACGGTACATTCCACCACCTCCATTCCCGCGAATGCAACCCCGCACCTCGATACCTCCGTTGGTGACCCAATAAGGTCGGGTAAGCCCCGATCGATAGGATTCGAAAACATGGGGCCACTGAATTTAAGGCTACGGATGATGATGATGCTGAAGCGAGCTGAATTATGGTTAGATAACACTATCCGGGTGCTTGATGAGCTATCCTGTACACCGATGAGTGCTTAAAGTGTACCATCTCCTTGCTACGCGAGTCCGCCTACTATTGGTGGAGTACTCGACTTACGTGGTGCCTAGAGAGCAAGTGACTTGGGAATTCTTTCTAACCGAGTTAGAAAAAGTATATCGATCGAGATTCATCGACCAAAAGCGGAGGAGTTCCTTGATCTTAAGCAAGGTTCTATGTCCGTTACTGACTACTGACGAAAGTTTGTGAGGCTTAGCCGATGCTGCGAGAATGCATTTCGTCCGAAGCTATTGTGTAAACGCTCGAGGATGGGCTGAATGATGATATAAGGATGTTTGTTGGCATTCTCGAGATCGAGAGTTCGTAGTACTTGTTGAGCGAGCTTGTAAAGCGAAGAGCTTAGAAAGGAGAAACAAAAAGCGATGTGGGGATTGGAGAATTCGAAAGAGGTCCTCGGAAAGTCTCTTCAACAAGCATCGAAGAGATTTCGAGATGATCTGAGCCGGTCTAGAAGCGTTTGGGCTTTTCTAGGCGAGGACGCGATCGACCCCTGTGACCACACGAGTCACCTCGATCATGGTGGCGGAAATGATCGCCGAGAGAGGCGGAGTGTCCACATTGTGGCAAATGGCATTCGGGAGCTGTTGGTTTCGTGATCGCTCTGCTATAAGTGTGGATCGGCCGACCACTTTATGAAGGATTGCAGGATGCATGAGCAGAATGCAAGTCGAGTGCAAACCCGGGTGCTACCATTGCTCGAGGTAGACCACCTAGAAATATGGGCAATGTCGTTGGCGGTCAAGAGGATCTAGAGATGCTACCATCAAATCGAGGCTCGTGCTCCTGCTAGGACTTATGCCATCTGGCATGCCTGCGAGGATCTTGCCTCTCGGATGTTATTACCGGTACTTTCACTCTTTTCAATACAAATGTAATTGCTTTGATTGACCACGGTTCTACTCATTCATATATATGTGAAACCTTAGCATCCGATAAGACTTTGCCCATTGAGTCTCTTGAGTTTGTAATTCGGTGTCAAACCCTTGGGTCATTACGTGCTTGTTAACAAAGTGTGCAAGAAAAGTCCCCTAGTGTTCCGGGTTCTTGTTTTCGGCGGACTTGATGCTTTTGCCGTTCGATGAGTTCGATGTTATTCTTGGTTTGGATTGGTTGACCATGCGATGCGGTTGTAAATTGCAAGAGCAAGACTATCGATTTGAGGTCGCGAATAATGAAATAATTCGGGTTGAGTCCACGGACTTAAAAGGGTTGCCGGTTTGTAATATCGTGATGTTGGCCCGAAATATGTAAGAAAAGGGTGCGAAGCGTACCTTGCGTCGTGCTTTCGATGACAAGGAATCGAGAAGAAACCGAATCTGTGCCGTGGTTTGTGAATACGGATGTTTTCCCAGAAGAATTACGGGTTTACCACTGTTCGGAAATAGAATTTGGCATCGAATTGGTACTGGTACCACTCAATTCGATAGCTCCGTGTCGTATGGCCCCAACGGAATTAAAGGAGTTGAAAGTTCGGTTGCAAGAATTGGTGGATAGAGGTTTTGCTCGCTTGAGTTTTTCGCCTTGGGTGCTTGCGGTCTTTGTTCGTGAAGAAGAAGGATGGAACCATGCATTGTGCATCGACTATCGTCGACAACAAAGCGACGATAAAGAACAAATATCCGTTGCCGCGTATTGATGACTTGTTCGATCAAGCGAAGGGAGCCTCGGTGTTCTCGAAAATAGATTTGAGATCGGGCTACTATCAATTGCGAATCCGAGATTGAGACGTGCCCAAGGCGCCTTGAGCGAGATATGGTCACTATGAGTTCCTAGTGATGCCGTTTGGGCTCACTAATGCCCTACGGTATTTATGGACTTAATGAATCGGATCTTTAGACCATATTTGGATCGATTAGTAGTCGTGTTCATTGATGACATCTTGGTCTATTCAAGAAATGAGACCGAACATCTTGAACACTGCGGTTAGTCTTTGCAAATTTTATGGGACAAGCAATTATATGCTAAGTTTAGCAAGTGTGAGTTACGGTTAAGAGAGGTTAGCTTCTTGGGTCATGTGGTATCTGCATCGGGTATTCGAGTCGACAGAATAAAATTTCAGCCATACTTAATTGGAAACCTCAGAAATATTCTTGAGGTTCTGACTTTTTGGGCTTCTTAGGTTATTAAACGATTTGTAAAGGGTTCTCAACGATAGCCACGATGATGATGGCTTCTCCAAAAGGATGTTAAGTTGAATGGACGGAGAAATGCCAAAAAGCTTGATCAATGAAAACTTATTTGGTGAAGCCCCAATTCTAGTGCAACCCGAGTCCGGCAAGGAGTTTGTTATCTATAGCGCCTCTCTACTTGGGTTAGGTTGCGTATTAATGCAAGAAGGTCGAGTTGTGGCCTGTCGTCGAGGCAATTAAAGCCACATGAGAAAAATTATCCGACTCATGATCTCGAATTGGCGCTATCGTATTCGCCTTAAAGATTTGGCGACATTACTTATTTGGTGAAAGGTGCCATGTATACTCGGATCACAAAAGTCTCAAATATTTGATGACCCAAAGAGACTTAAATCTGCGACAAAGGCGTTGGCTTGAGTTGTTAAAGGATTATGAACGATCATTGATTATCACGGGAAAGGCGAATGTGGTTGCGGATGCCTTGAGTCGTAAATCGTTATTCACTTCTGACGATGAATGTGCACTTGTCCGTCCGATCGGCGGTGTGTTAGTGGCTGAATTGAAAGCCAAACCACTATTGACACACCAAATTCGAGAAGCTCGAGAAAGTCGACGACGAGTTGGTTGCAAAAGCGAGCTGCGTGTGTTCGAACAAGGACTCGGAGTTTCAAATCGGCGATGACGATTGTTTGAAGTTCAAAAGTCGTCTGTGTGTCCCAAGGAATTGAACTCATTTCGATAATTCGAATGAAGCCCATTGTAGCCAAATGGCAATCCACCGGGAGTACAAAGATGTACAATGATTTGAAACGTCGATTTTGGTGGCATGGTATGAAGCGAGACATCTCCGACTTTGTTTCAAGATGTTTAATATGTCAACAAGTGAAAGCGGAACATCGGTGCCTTGAGATTACTTGACCAATCACGATACCCGAGTGGAAATGGGATCGAGTCACAATGGACTTTGTATCCGGACGCCATTGTCGACAAGTAAGAAGGATGCGGTTTGGGTCGTGGTAGATCGATTGACTAAGTCGGCCCACTTTGTCCCCGTCGTCTGGATTTTCAATGGACAAATTAAGCGGAATTGTCGTTTCTCGGTTGTGAAATTACACGGGTGCCTATTTCTATCGTGTCGGATAGAGATCCGAGATTTACCTCGCGGTTTTGGAAAAAGTTGCAAGAAGCTTTGGGTACCAAGTTGCATTTCAAAGACCGCCTTTCACCCCCAAACCGATGGTCAATCCGGCGGGTAATTCGGATACTTGAGGATATGTTAAGATGTTGCGTCCTCGAGTTTAGTGGTTCATGGGAGCGGTATTTGCCGTTGATTGAATTAACACAACAACGACTTTCGATCGAGCATTAAGATGGCACCTTATGAGGCTTTATGCGGGCGTAAATGCCGTACACCATTGTTTTGGTGAGCTTGGTGAAAGCAAGATTTTGAAATGGATTTGATTAGGGATCTTTGAGCGAGAAAGTGAAAGTAATCCGTGAAAGTTTGAAGATAGCCTTGATCGTCGAAGTCGTGCGCGGATATGAAGCGTAAGGATATCGAGTATCGGTGGGTGATAAGGTGTTTCTCAAGGTATCGCCTTGGAAAAAGATACTCGAGTTGGTAGTAAGGGCAAGTTGAGCCCGAGGTTCATTGGGCCATATGAGATATCGAGCGAGTCGGTCCGGTGGCATATCGTTTGATTTTGCCCCCGAACTCAAAAGGTTCACGATGTCTTCCACATGTCGATGCTTGACGTTATAGATCCGATCCATCGCATGCGTGATTAGTCCATCGAAATTGAAATTCAAGCTAATATGAGTTATGAGGAAGAACCAATTCGTATCCTATCACGAGAAGTGAAAGAGTTGCGAAACAAGCGGGTTCCGCTAGTGAAAGTGTTATGGCTCAAGCACGGGATAGAAGAAGCTACTTGGGAGACCGAGAACTCTATGAGAGAGCGATATCCGAACCTATTTACGGTAAGCTTTTGGGGACGAAAATCTCTTGAGTGGGGAGAGTTGTGACACCGAATGTGACCCTAGTCGGAGAGTGGTTTGGGACCACGAAACCGAGTCACAAGAATAATTAAGTGTTATATTCCGTACTTATTGAATGTGGAATTGGTATGCGTAAATATTTCGTGTCTCGATTTTTATTAATTAGGTGCTAATTTATAAGAAAGGACTTAGTAGTAAACTTTGAAAGTACGATAGGGAAATATGTGATGACTAATTAAAGCATGCATGCAAAATAATGGACTTGCATGTCAAATTCCCCCTTTTTACAAGTAATGGCCGGCCATGACAAAGAAATATGGGTTAAACATGTCATGAAACATGTTTTGTTGGGCATTAGGGAGAAAATCATAAACAAATAAGCATGGGTGAGAAAGAATGAAAAAAAATGTGTGTGAGAGAGTAGCATTCCCCCCATTGCCGTGCAACCAAGAGGAGAAAACAAAAACTTGTTCATCCTTTCTCATCTTTTTAGCCGAAAATACTAAGAGGAAGAAGGGATTTTTGCTTCATTTCCTTTGTTTAGAAGAGATCTAGAAGGTGATTTGGCTAAATTTGCATCAAGATTAAGGTATGTATGGGGTTGTGTTGGGAGTTTCATGCATGTTTTGGTTGCTAACTTGATGTGCATGTTAGCCATGGCTCAAATCTTTGGTATGCCATGGAAATGGTATTTGGCCAAAGTTGTTATAGTGATAAAGCCATTGCATGCTAAGTGTGAAGCTTGATGATGATGCATGCAATGATGGATTTTCTACTCATGAGTAAGATTTTGAGTTTTCTCTTTGTTTTATCATGATTAAAGTTGAAAAGGAGCATGATTGTCATACTTGGCCATGATGCATTCTTGAGCATGATTCATGCTTCTTGCATGTTAGTTAAAAGTTTGTGTTTTGGATGGCTATGGACACTTTGAAAATTCGGCCATGCTCATATATGCATATATATGATTGCACATTTTGTTTGGTTATGAACTAAGTGATGAATATATTGATTTAAAGAAGAAAATGTGGAAGAATGCTTGTGAAATTGCAAGCACAATTGACCTAGCACACATATAAGTGCTTGATGCTATATTATAAGTTTTGGGCCACAATGTGCAAGCATTAATTAGTAGATTGCATGCTGTTTTTGTGAGGTATTAAGTGCAAATTTTGACCTCAACATGTACATGAATATTCGGCCTTGGGTAGCCCATTGAAGGCCTTAGCATTTCCTTGATGTTCAAACAAATTGTATTGAATTGCTTGATGTAGTATAAAATGTGCATGACCATTGTGTATTCAAGCTAAAGAGTGGCCATATGACCATCTAAAATCCTTGTCATATTCGGCCATAAGCAAGCACAATGAGGTTTTAATAAATTGAATTTGTTTGAATTAGCTCAAGAGCCAAGAGGGCCACAATTGGACAAGGGGAAGGAAAAGGTGATCGAATAGCCGAAAAAGCCGTTCGACAACATCCGAGGTAAGTCCTCAAGAAGTGACCTTACTTGAATTATGTGAGATGAAATATGGATGTGTATGATTATTGATTAGGTGTGTATGAGTATTTGAATTCCACCGGGCTAAGTCCGGCGAATATGCTAATGATATTAATTGTGTTTGAGCCTTAATGCGAAAATGAAATATGTATGTCCAATGATTATTGATGTATGTGTGCATGAGAAATTGAATGATATCGGGCTAAGCCGAAGACAATTATGCTGGAAATTATATCCGGGTTAAGACCGAAGGCAATTGTGCTAGTGGCTACATCCGGGCTAAGACCAAGAAGGCATTCGTGCGAGTTATTCTATCCGGGCTAAGACCGAAGGCATTTGTGCACTTGATTATATCCGGTTATATTCGAAGAATCTTGGGCTGGAGGTGAGTGTTGGTTGCTGAAATGAATTTAATTAGTACACTCGGACAGCCCAAAGGATAAGGTGCGTTATATGTGCATTGGAAAGTCGGCGTGTTTGAGCAACATTAGCTCAATCGACTAATGAATTTCAGTTATTGAATTGATTGATGCTTTGCGAACTTATATAATGATGAAGTATGAAGTAAGAATGTGTATTAATGAAATGATGCATTTGGCTATGTGAATGTATTGCTGTAAATTATAGTTCATTATATTCCTTGAGACTTACTAAGCATAAAATGCTTACCCGTTGCTTTGGCTCTTAGTTTTCTAGATTTAAGCTCGAGGCAATCGGATTTGGGATCGTTGAAGTCGAAGTCATCCACACTATCAAGCCTCCATTTTGGTATAAATTTTGTTTGAACTTGAGATGGCATGTATAGGACTACCCTTGTTTGTTAAATATGTTGTAATGTACGTATGTATGCGGCCGTGCGAAAATGGCTCGAAAAGGAAGTATGAACTTAGACTAATTGTGGGTTGTATGTATATATTTTGTGTCATGATGTGGCTATGGCTTGGAAATGAGAATGTTGGTCATATGATCAGCCATTGGCACGGTTAAAATGATCATATATGAACCTATGTATGGTAAGGCTAGTTGAATCATGGAGACCACCAAATAGGTGAGTCCTATCTTAAAACAGATGCTGCCAGCTGCAGTGGCGTGAATGTGAAAAATCACCAAAATTCATAGGAATGGAATTAGATAGTGAATAAGCTATGTAAATGAACCTTGATGAGTCTATTTTCATATGGAAGAAATGAAACGGTCATAGGAGTTACAGGTTAAGAGATATTAAAGCTATTGTGAGACAGGGCCAGAATGGTTTCTGGGTTCCCTGTCGCAACTTTAAAATTCACTATAAATTATCCAAAAAGAATTAGGAGATATATCTTATATGTACAGATTCCATTTTGAGTCTAGTTTCATTAGAAACAAACGACACCAGAATTAAAGCCCTGTACAGAGAGATATTCAAGTTATACCGCGCGAAGGTCGGAGCAGTCGATCCCTGTAACAGGGGTAACTTTAACTAATAAACTGTACCAATTGGCCCGACCAAAAATCCTAGAAATAAATCCATGGATGGATATATGAGTCTAAATTCAGGGAAAATTTACGAAACCAGTTTCCAAGTTTTGAAACTCGAGATATGATTTTTAAGGCGACAGTGACGCAGTTTTCCAGCCTGACTGGAAATGTCAAATTGGTGGGCAAAAACATGTGAACTTGGTTTGTTAACCCTCGGGTCCGACACCGGCGATGGTCTCGGGTTTTGGGGTGTTACAAAAAGTGTAATTATGCAAAAGTTTAGGGGCAAAATGGTAATTTTTCCAAAGTTCGTATTAGAGGCTGTTTTAATGAATGTATGTATTAAATAAATTAATTTGGTATTATAGATCAAGAGAAACGAGATTCAAGTCGTGATCGAGGGAAAAAAATGTTTACAAAGAATAGGCCCGATTGCTAATATTTTGTATCGAGGTAAGTTCGTATGATAATAATAATGCAATGTTATGTTTGAATTATATTTCTTACTATTATTGCATATATTGTATGATTTAATATATTGGAAAAGTTGATGGAATGGTGTTTATGATGTGGAAATATAACATGAAAGAATGTTACATGAAGTGCAAGAAAATGATGATACATGACAAGTGATATATGAAATATGTGATTTATGTTATGTAAATTCTTAAAAGCTGATTTTCTATTTGAGTTGTGTCTTATTATACTATGAATGGACAATTGGTACTATGGATAGTGAGATCGACACTTCGAGTAAGTTCGTATATAAATAATCTATCGAATCTTTTTATGTTAATATATTTTGATATCATATGAAATGTGGCTGCCTATCAAATGATTATTTGATGTAAATTATGAATTTAAATTGATTACGGACAATTTAGTAAAATGTTGAAAAGTGAGGAATTTCCCGGTTGAACCTTCGGAATAGAAACGATACCAATGAGCTATTGTGAGGTCACGTGTGTAGTACTAAGTGCAGGCTACTACGTGTACTAGATAATTGGTCCCATGTGTAGTACTAAGTGCAGGCTACTATGCGTACCTGATAACTTCGATCACGTGTGTAGTACTAAGTGCAGGCTACTACGTGTATCAGATGGTTAGGTCACGTGTGTAGTACTAAGTGTAGGCTACTACGTGTACGGGATAATTGGTCGCATGTGTAGTACTAAGTGCAGGCTACCATGCGTACCAGATAGCTTTGGCTACAAGTGTGGAAATGACAAAATGTGCGGGCAATTGTGTATCTGTTATTATTCCAATGAGTTCAACGGGAAATCGATTAAGTGAAAATAAATGTGAAAGTAATTATGTGATGAACAAGTGCAAGTATATGTTTATTTGAATTTATGAGCAATATGCTCGATATTTGAGCGAACCTCGGTAAAATGGAAGGATTAAGTGAAATTGTGCAAAAGTGAACTTTAGTAGTAAAAGCAGTGTTGGACAGCAACAGATTGCATGAATTTGAAAATTTACCAAAAATTGTGTAAGTTGAATTAAATTTCAAATAAAATATGTAATTAAAGTTTATTGAGTCTATTTTCACATAAAAGAAACAAGGGAAGCAAAAGAATTCCATATTATGTCATATTTGAATTCTTGTGAGACAGTGTTTGAACGAATTCGAGATCCCCTGTTCTGACTTGGAAAAATTGTTAAACATTATAGAAAAATAATTTTGGAGTATAATTTATATTCATAGAATCTTGGATGAGTCTAATTTTAATAAAAACAAAGAAGAACATCATCTGAGTTTTGTACTATGGGATAAATAAATTTTAGTGAAGAAAGGTCGAAGCTGTTAAATAGCAAAACAGGGGAGCTTTTGAATAATAAACTGTACTTATTGGCTGGACTAAAAATTCTGAAACTTTTATTGTAACACCCCGTACCCGAGACCGTCGCCGGAGTCGGACATGGGGGTTAACGGGCTTAATCCCCTTACTTTCACAGTCCATTTAAAAATTTCCAGACAGCTGGCTAACTATATCACTGTCACCTTAAAAATCATATCTTGAGTTCCACAACTCGAAAATAAGTTTCGTAATTTTTCCCTAAAACGAGACTCATATATGCATCTACAAATTTTTTTCTAGAATTTTTGGTCAGGCCAATTAGTACAGTTTATTAGTTAAAGTCTCCCATGTTACAGGGATCGACTACACTGACCTTTGCGCATTACGACTTGGATATTTCCCTGTATAGAGCTTCAATACTGATACCGTTTGTTTCTTTAGAAACTAGACTCAAATAGGAATCTATCATATATGGCATGACTCCTAATTATCTCTGGTTAATTTATAATGAATTTCCAAAGTCGGAACAGGGAATCCAGAAACCGTTCTGGCCCTATTTCACGAAAACCTAAATATCTCTTAACATACAACTCATATGACCGTTTCGTTTCTTCCATATGAAAGTAGATTCATCAAGGTTAATTTACATAATTTATTCACTATTTAATTACATTCCTACTATTTTTAGTGATTTTTCACATCCACATCGCTGCTGCTGTCAGCATCTTCCTTTAAGGTAGACTTTACCTATTTCATAGTTTCCATGATTCAATTAGCCCTTTTTGCATACATAGCACAAAGTATAATCATGATTAACCATTCCAAGGGCTAATCGTTTCCAAACATTTCCATACCTCTTAGTGATCAACATACAAAACGATTATAGTACTATGCTAAAAGCGATTATATAAGCCATTTTCGCATGGCTATCCAAATTTACACAAAATCCATGGGTACATGACCAACAACAAAAGGGTAGTCCTATACATGCCATTTCAAAGTTCAACCAAAATTGTACCAAAAGGGGATTTGATAGTGTGGGAGACTTGACTTCCAAAATCCCGAATCCGATGGTGACGAGCCAAAATCTATAAAGCAGAGAAACAAAGAAACGGAGTAAGCAATTTATGCTTAGTAAGTTTTGAGCAAGGATTCAGCACAACAAAAGCATAGCATTCATATAGCTAAGCGGATAATTTCATATGCACAAATTCTCAATATCATACTTACTTCACATTACCAACCCTTATGTTCATACACAAAGATCAACTTAGCCAAAGGCCGGTAGCTCGTTTATCAAGCTGAGCGAATACTTATTTGTAAGGGCTCAACTAATTCAAAGCACATACTGAAACATACCTCATTGTTGGGATTTCACAAGCGTATTAACTGAAATTTTTACAGCAAGTTCATTCATTCCCGAATCACGTACCTTGGAGTTTAACCGGATATAGCTACTCGTTCAAATACCTTGGGACATAACCCGGTTATAGTAGCTCGCACAAATGTCTTGGGACTTAACCGGATTTAGTAACTCACACAAATGCCTTGGATCTTAGTCCGGATATAGTCACTTAGCACAAAGCCTTGGGACTTAGCCGGACATCATTCAAGAACCATGCACACATATATCAATAAATCATGACACATCCATATTTCATTTTCATTACCAAAGCTCAACACAAGACACTTATCATATTTACAATTTCGGCTCAATAGCCACATACAAAGGGCATGATTTTGATTTACTTAAGACATAATCTAATCGAATCATAATTTAAGTTCCATTACTCGAAAACTTACCTCGGATGTTGTCGAACGGCTTCAACGGCTATTCGATCACTTTTTCCTTTCCCTTATCCAACTGTGGTCCCCTAAGCTCTTGAGCCAATTCAAACAAATTTAACTTATCAAAGTCTCATTTTGCTAGCTTATGGCCGAATATGACAAGGAGATTGATAGGTCATATGGCCACCTTTTAGCTCAAATACACAATGATCATACGCATTTTTAATCACATCAACAATTTAATACAATTCATTCGAACATCAAAAGAAAAGCTCAAGGTACTTAGCCCATATATACATTAGACATTAGAGTCATATATATACGAAATCACGAATCGAATTCAACATACTAGCTAATATTTCCCTTAGCGAATTTTCTAAGTCAAGCTAAAGCCATCAATAGGCTACCAATGGCCGAACATACACATCTATGCTAAGGCCGATTGCAACACTTAATACATTCTACAAGTATGGTCACTTGTGTTGACTAAACACCATTTGTTTCAAGTTCAAAACTTGGCTAATACACATATATACACTATTAAAGCATCCTCTCCTTTACACTAATTCAACACATGCATTACCCATAATATACCAAATTACATTCGGCCTTAGCACGCAACTTGCTAGCGATTCTTCTCCATCTAGCAACTAATGCACATACTAGCTCATTTGTTAGACTCTACTTCATCTAACAACAACCTTATCTCTCTTCTATATCCTACCATGGCGAATGCATCACAACACCTTACCATTTCAATTTTGGTCATGGTTGAACAAGGAACTTAATGTCTCACTCAAGGATGCTAAAAAGGAGATTCAAGAGTTATCAATCCACCATCACATGCATCATTAACAAGCTTCACATTTAGCATGCAATGATATCAACACAAAATCCACCTTGGCCGAATACCATCCCCATGACATAGCAAGGATTTGAACCATGGGCTAATAAGAACATCAAGCTAGCAACTAAAAAAAACATGCATGAATCTCATGGCACAACATCAAACATACCTTAATCTTGATACAAGTATGGCCGAACCTCCTCCTAATGCTCTTCTAAACCAAAGATGGAGCAAGAACTCCTTCTTTCTTCCTTAGAATTTTCGGCCAAAAGAAATGAAAAGGATGAACACACTTTTTTTTTGTTTCCTTTCCCTCAACTCACGGCAATGGGGGGGGATCACACACCTTCTTTCCTTTTTCCATTTCTTTATTACCCATACTCCTTATTTTATTTATTCCAACATAACCCATTTACACAACATGTTTTATGACATGTTTTGCCCATCACCCTTTGTTATGGCCGGCCACTAGGCTTTAATTTAGGGAAATTTGACATGCAAGCCCATCATTTTCACAACATGCATTAATAGGCCACTTTACATTTGCCTAGCACATTTCTAAATTTTCTCACATAAGTCCTATTTGATAAAATTCACTTACAAATAACAAAATTCAAACATGAAATTTTCACACATGCATATGTACATATAATGAGCATCCACTATGACGGCTAATTATTTTTATGACTCAGTTTAGTGGTCCCGAAACCACTTTCCGTCTAGGGTCAATTTAGGCTGTCACATTTATGGTGGAAAGATATATGAGTCTAGTTTTTGGGAAAATTTACAGATCTTAATTTGGAGTTCCGTAACTCTAAATATAAATAATTTAGTGACTATTACTCAAGAAAACAGCTTAACCAGAACATGTGTAAATGTACAAATGAGTTAGTTTTATTGTGGGAAGCATGTTAGTAAATTGCGTATTATTATTTCATGTGAGCTTACTAAGCATAAAGCTTACCCCCCTTCTTTCCATTTCTTTTAGTGTTGTCAGGTTAGCTCAGGGTTGGAGACCGTCGGAGGCAGCATCACACTATCAAACCAACACCTTGACAGTATAAACACATATGCTAGATTTATCAAGTGAGTGGCATGTATAGGGACCTAATTTTATAACATGTGTTATTATTGTTTGGCCAAATATATTGGTCTTTAGTGAGCTAATGATTCTGACTTATAAATCTAGCTATTTATGTTATGTTTGATATTGGTGATGTGCATATGCTTGGTTGTCATGCATGGTTGGTAATAAGTTATTTAAGTTGTTTAATTGATGAATTAAGTTTAGTAACACTTCGTTCTTGACTCTCGCGATAGTCTCGGGTACGGGGGCGTTACATGAGCTTTCCCAGAAATAACCTTAGCCTCAAATTAAACAACAAAACTTTTTGACCTTATCTGAATTCACGAGTTTGTATTGGTCTGTCATGCGATCTCTTAGATTTTTCTTTACACATCTTGGCATTATTGTATAAAAATAACCTCAACTCTTCCAACTCATCAAGCTGTAGCATCCTTCACTCACCGGTTTCATTAAGATCCAAATTCAATTACTTCAAGGCCCAGTGAGCTTTATTTTCCAATTCAAGCAGCAGATGACATGCCTTTTCAAAAACTAGTCGATAGGAGTCATTTCTAACAGTGTTTTAAAAGTAGTTCTATAGGCCCATAGAGCATCATTGAGCCTTTGAGACCAATCTTTTCTATCAGGGGGCACTACCCTCTCAAGAATACCTTTGATTTCATGATTCACCCTTTCAACTTGCCCATTTGACTGTAGGTGATAGGAAATAGTAACTTTATACTTCACGTCGTACTTGTCAAGCAACTGCTTAAGCCATTTATTCACAAAGTGAGATCCTTTATCGCTAATTATAGTTTTAGGAGTCCCAAACCATGTAAATACATGCTTATGTACGAATCGCATGACTACCTTAGCATCATTTGTTGGGTATGCCTCAACTTCAACCCACTTGGATACGTAATCCAAAGCTACAAAATATAATTTTCCCATAAGAAGAAGGAAACGGGCCTAAAACATCAGTGCCCCATACTTCGAATAGTTCTACATCTAAAATATTTGTCAACGGCATCTCGTTCCTCATTGATATGTTTTTGGTTTTTCGGCATCTATCACAATTTTTCTCATATGCATATGTATCCTTAAGCACTGTTGGCCAAAAGAATCCTGCTTGTAAAATCTTTGCTGTAGTGCAAGAACCACCAAAGTGTCCCCCACTTGGAGGTGAATGAAAATGGTACAAAATCTTGTCAATCTTACCTCTAGCTACTTATGCCCTAAATATTTTATTTGCACATTGTTTGAACAAAAACGGATCCTCCCAGAAATAATATCGATTATCATGAAGGAATTTCTTCCTTTGTTGGTATGTCATTTCTCAAGGAATTATTCCACCTACTAAATAATTGGAAAAATAAAAAAACCAAGGTGTTTCATGAATTTGACTTACTCGAAGATATGCTCATCGAAAAAATTCTCATTAATTAGAACAAGTGAAAAAGTTACCTCATTTTGTTCTAGCCTCGACATATGATTAGCTACTTGATTTTCAACACCTTTTCTGTCTTGGATCTCAAGGTCAAATTCTTGGAGTAAAAGTATCCAACGAATTAGCCTCGGTTTAGTGTCTTTCTTCGTGAGTAAATACTTAATAGCCACATGATCGGTAAACATTGTAACTTTGGTACCTATAAGATATGAAAAAAACTCGTCAAAAGTAAAAACTATAGTAAAGAGTTCTTTTTCAGTTACTATATAATTGAGCTGGGCTTCTGTCAAAGTTCCGCTTGCATAGTTGATATGATAAAACACTTTGTTTCTTTTTTGACCCATCATAGCTCCAACAGCGAAATCGATTGCATTACACATCAACTCAAAAGGTGAGTTCCAATCAAGTGTAACAGTTATTGAGGCTAAGATTAACCGGCTTTTTAATTCTTCAAAAGCTTCTAAACATGCTTTGTTAAAATAAAAAACAATATCTTTTTCTAAAAGCATAGACAAAGGTTTAGAAATTTTTCAAAAATCTTTGATAAACCTACGATAAAAACCAGCATGCCTAAGAAACTTCTAACTCTTTTCACACTGTCTGGATGTGATAATCTTTCAATTACATCCACCTTTGCTTTATCCACTTCAATTCTATTTTTGAAAATTTTATGTCCTAATACAATTCCCTCCTTAACCATAAAATGACATTTCTCCTAGTTAAGGACAAGATTCGTCTCATCGCATCTTTTTAGTACCCTAGCCAAATTACTGAAACAAACATCATAAGTGTTATCAAAAATAGAAAAATCATCCATGAAATCCTCAACAAAATTTTCAACCATATCAGTGTAAATTGCCATCATACATCACTAAAATGTGGCAGGTCCATTACATAAGCCAAAAGGCATTTGCCTGAAAGCAAATGTATCGTATGGGCAGGTAAACGTAGTTTTATGTTGGTCTTTTGGGGCTACAAATATTTGGTTGTATCTGGAATATCCATCTAAAAAGCAGTAAAATTTGTTACCTACCAGTCAACCTAACATTTGATCCATAAAAGGTAATAAAAAATGATCCTTACGAGTGGCTTTGTTCAAATTTCTGACATCAATACAAATTCTCCAATCTGTGACAGTTCTCATTGGGATTAACTCGTTATGTTTATTCTCGACAATCGTGATTCCATATTTCTTTGGTGCACATTGTATCGAACTTACCCAAGAACAATCTGAGATGGGGTAGATAATTCTCGTATCTAACCATTTGATCACTTCCTTCATACTACCTTTTTCATGATAGGGTTAAGTCTCCTTTGCCCATCGATTCTACCTTACTCACCCTTCTCTAAAATAATTTTATGCGTACAGAAATAAAGGCTTATACCTCGAATGTCAGTTATGGTCCAACTAATTTTCTTTTTAAACTTCTTTAAAACAAAAATCAGTTGCTCCTTTTGATGTTTTGTCAATTCTACTGAAACAATCACAGGCAAAGTAGAAATGGCACAGAAGTACCTTTAGTTCAAGCCTAGGTGTTCCCTCGATTGACAACTTGGGTTGTGTAAATTCCCAAACTTCCAACACTATTGGTTCGAACCGTAGTGGTTGAACATAACTCCTCAGATTGACTTTCATCAAAGCCATGTTTTGATCACCTTTTTTATTTTCCAACGGTTCAGACCCTAAAGTGTTCTCCAATGGGTCTTCTTCAAGATTGCTCTCCATAGAAACTACGGTTTCTAATTCCTCCATTACTGAACATTCCTCCGTTGGATCAGGAAATTTCATCGCCTTCAGAACATTAAACGTTACCTAGTCGTCTTGAACTCTCATTGTGAGTTCTCCTTTTTGTACATCTATCAACATTCTTCCCGTGGCGAGAAAAGGTCTACAAAGGATGATTAGAACTTCTTTATGTGCTTCAAAGTCTAAGACAATAAAGTCAGAAGGAAAAATAAACTTATCAACTCTTACCAAAACATCCTCAATCTTTCCCTCAGGATATGCTAAAGAACAATCTGCTAGTTGAAGTGTCATAGTAATGGGTCTTACTTCACCTATTCCTAATAGTTTGAAAATAGATTTGGGCATCAAGTTGATGCTTGCTCTTAAGTCACACAAAGATTTACCGCAGTAAGATTCTCTGATGTTACAGGATATCATAAAGCTTTCAGGGTCTTTCAATTTTGGAGGTAACTTATTCTGTAAGAACGCACTGCACTCATTCGTCAAAGTAACAATCTTATACTCACTAAGCCTGTAACAGTCCGGTTTAGACCCTAGTCAGAATAGTGGTTTGGGAACCACAAATCTGAGTTAGAGAAATGTTTAAATATTATTTTCTGTGTTTATGATGTGTGAATTAGCATGTGTGAAAGTCTCGTATGAAAATTTGAATGTTTGTGTGCTTAATTTAATAAAAAGGACCTAATCGCGTAAAATGAAAAAACTGTGTGCTAGATGTTAAAAGTGCCTATTTGATTTGGATTTATAAATGAGGGTTCCTTATGATGCAATAGACCATTGGTTTAATGAATGGACAATTATGGACAATAGTTAGTGGAATTTTAATGAAATAGATAAGGTTAAAATTGGTATTTAGTAATTAAGTTATGTTAAAAAAAACATATCATAAAATCATCCTTATTATCATAATTTTTTCCTGAAAATTTGAAAAGAAGAAAGACAAAGGCTAGGTTTTCATTCGGCTATGGTTGAAGCTTGATTAAGATATGAGTTTTGTTCGGTTTTTGATAATTTTTACGTTTTTGTGATTGTTGCTTAGTATACTATCAAGCCCATGTCTGAATTTCTGATTTTGTTGATGATTTTGAGTTATGCCATTCATGAAACTATGAGCTTTGTTGTAACACCCCTATCTCGTAACCGTCGCCGGAATAGGTAAGGGGCATTACCGGACTTGTAACTCATGTCAGAACAGTAAAATTTTGAACTTTTCTTGAAATAAAGATCATTCATTTAAATAAGTACTAAGCACGACCGAGGATAAAATTTAAACTTCTCTAAGTAAACATTCAAAAGATGCCATTTTCGCATGGCTTATATACATTAACCAAAAATATTCTTCCGCCACTAGTCTATTCTATACATGCCATAAAATAATTCTAAACATAACAATAACAAGCGGTGGATAGTGATAGTGTGACTAGTTCTTGACGATCCCCGAGCACAGTAACCGCGAATGAGATCTATAAAAGAGAGAAAACAAAGTAAGCGGAGTAAGCATTACAATGCTTAGTAAGTTTTAAGCGGTGACAACAGATAACAATCAAATTATAACATAGTTGTTCATATTTTATTTCACTCTTCCTTCTAGCATACCATCCTTTTACCGAATATGCACATCTCATCATATACAATAGGCAGATAAACTTTCGCATAAAAGTGAGCTCATGTGACATAGATATATTGTATGATTTCACATATCCTCTCACACTAATCCGAAGTCACATAATCATAGGAATAGTCTCATAGATTGCTCTCATATGCATCACATAACTACCTTATGATTTAGTTCAAATCAAGCTCACATATAAACTTGGAGTACATACCTGTTTAACCTTTCGAATTGAATATATTTATATGCAATTCTTATTACGAAGTCTTATAGCTCTAACCTCTACTCGGATTATCGGCGAGACCTTTAGCTCAGACAAAATCTCCACATGAAGTTATCGGGTCTTACCCGGACAAAATCTCCACACGTAGTCATCGGGTCTTACCCGGACATAATCTCCACACGTAGTCATCGGGTCTTACCCGGAAAAAATCTCCACACGTAGTCATCGGGTCTTACCCGGACATAATCTCCACACGTAGTCATCGGGTCTTACCCGGAATATATTTCCAAGTTTCATGTACATTTAATCACATGTTACAACATTCACATCGACTGTCATATTTGTAATTCATTTGCCTCATCAAAAATCTAATAATACACAACTTTCACCGTTTGTCATTTGGCCACAATATATATATACACATCTCATACATATCTCACATTAGCCATTTGGCTTTACCACATATCCATCTCATACACGTTTCGCATTAGCCATTCGGCCTTACCACATATATTCATGTTCACATTCATCACATTGGCCATTCGGCCTTATCTCATATATGCATGTTCACATTCATCACATTGGCCATTCGGCCTTATCACACATACGTATGTTCACATTCATCACATTGGCCATTCGGCCTTATCACACATACGTATGTTCACATTCATCACATTGGCCATTCGGCCTTATCACATATATATATGGGTTCACATTCATCACATTGGCCATTCGGCCTTATCACACATCGCATGTTCACATCCATCACATTGGCCATTCGGCCTTATCACACATGCATGTTCACATCCATCACATTGGCCATTCGGCCTTATCACACATACGCATGTTCACATCCATCACATAAAATCCTAAATCAAAATATAAATTTTCATGTATTCACATCACAATTATCCAAATATACTTCACATACCACATATACTTTCACGTATACACATTGTCTTGGCTGAATCTACATCTATCATTTTCCAATATCACAATTTAGAATTCACGTATGGGTTTAATCAATAGCTTATGAGCAACTAAAACAAGTTTATCAAGGTTTAAAACATAATCTCAAATTCAGCACAAGCTGTTTTTCCTGAGCAATAGTCACTAAATTATTTATAACTGGAGCTACAAAACTCCAAATCACTTGCCGTTAATTTTTCCTGAATATAGACTCGTATATCTTCCATCCATAAAATTTCCAGAATTTTAAGTTTGGCCAATCAATACCAGATTTTTCTTAAAGTTTCCCCTGTTTCACTGTTTGACTAATCTGACCACTCTTCACTGCGAATCAAATTTCTCATTTTACAGAATTCAAAATGTGTTGTATTTGATTTCATTTGAAACTAGACTCATTAAGGAGTCTAAGAATATAAATTTTATCTTATAACAATTTTTGTACAATTTATAATGATTTTCTAAAAACAGAACAGGGGATTTTGGAGTCATTCTGACACCGTCTCACACAACTTTAAATATCTCTTTATAGGAAATTTCTTTGCTCACAAGGTCTCTTTTATAAGAAACTAGACTAATTAAGCCTTGATTACATATTTTATTCAGCCTATAATTCCACACCAACAATTTATAGTGATTTTCTAAAATCACGTTACTGCTGCTGTCCAAAGCAAATTATTACAATTTGCTCTTAAATTTCCAAGTCCAAACACTTATGAACTTATCATTTGAGTTTAAGACATATCATGGCCACATCATATCTTATTAAATCAACTCATTATGTCCTATTATGATTGAATTTACTCAACGTTTAATCACTTAAAACTTACCTCGGATGTTGTCGAACGATTTCGGCGGCTATTCGATCACTTTTTCCTTTCCTTTATCCAACTTTGGTCCTCAAGCTCTTGAGCTAATTCAACAAATTTAACTTATTAAAGTCTCATTATGCTAGCTTATGGCTGAATATGACAATGAATTCGATAGGTCATATGGCCACCTTTAGCTCAAATACAAAATGGTCATACGCATTTTTAATCACATTAAGCAATTTAGTACAATTAATCAAACATTTCCTCATGTGCACCTTTATGACCAAATACACACATCATTAACCTAATATCAATTAACTAAGCACTTAACAAATTCTCCTTGAGCCGATTGTCTAAGTCAAGATAGGATCATCATTATGCTTACCTATAGCCGAATGTACAACATCAATCTATGCATTCATTCGTGTGGCCGAACATGCATGTCTATGTTGAGGCCGATTGCATACTTAATACATTCTACAAGTATGGTCACTTGTATTGACCAAATACCATTTTGTTTCAAGTTCAAAACTTGGCTAATACACATATATGCACTATTAAAACATCCTCTCCATTCCATCAATTCAACACATGCATTACTCATTAATATACAAAATTATATTCGGCCTTAGCACACCTCTTGTCTGGCGAATTTTTCTCCATCTAGCAACATTTTATGTACTATGCCGAACCAAAAAGATCAAACATCTAGCTTAATCATTTCCAAAACACTTAACCGGCCTTTGACCAAGACTTTAAACAAAGTCTATGTTCGGCTATCACACATATGGGCATTATTAGTTCAAAGTTTTAATAAGATTAATTTCTTTGATCTTAACCTAAATGACAACCCCCATTGTTCATCTAGATTTAGCATGAAACAAACACCAACCAAGAAAACAACACCCATGGCCGAGTATCATCTTCATCACATAGCAAGATTTAAACCATGGGCTAGGTAGAACTCAAACTAACATAAAAAATATGGATGAATCTCATGGAACAACATCAAACTTACCTTAACCTAGCTACAAGCATGGCCGAATCTATTCAACATTTCCTCCTCCTAAACACCAACCAACCGAACATGAAGCAAGAAAATCCTCTTCTTCTTCCTTCCTCCTTAGAATTTTCGGCCAAAAGAAATGTTAAAGGATGGACACTTTTTTTTTTCTTTGTGTTCATCACCCTCCATCTCCTTATTTTATTACTAACCCTTTATTTTATTATTTCTAACATAAACCATTAACACAACATGTTTATGACATGTTTTACCCATCACCCTATGTCATGGCCGGCCACTAGTAATTAAATGGGGGAAATTGACATGCAAGTCCACCCCTTTGATTACATGCACTAATAGATCCTTATAGATTAACCTATCACATTTCAAAAGTGTCACACATAAGTCCTATTAACTAAATTCACATGCAATTAACTAAACCAAAGCTTAAAACTTTCACACATTCATATTCACATATTTTAGACAATAATTATCATATTCAAATAATTTGGTGACTCGGTTTAGCAGTCCCGAAACCGCTTTCCGACTAGGGTCACTTTAGGGGTGTCACATTTGTGATGTTAGTTGGTGAATTATGAAAGATATGTTTTGGGTTAACATATGTTGTCTTTGAATTTTTGATGTAGTAATTTGGGCTAAATTGTAAAAATGTTATTTTGAGGGACTAAAATGTGAAATAAATGAAATGTTTGGATTTGTATAAGAGCTATGAAGATTTGGCTAAGCTTGAATTTGGGACTAAAGTGTCGAAATGTGAAAATGTGAGGGCTAGTTTGCAAAATGCCCTAAATATGTATCTATGGATTGTTTTGAATAATTTAGTGAATAAAAGGGTTAATTTTGAATACATATAGATCAAGAAAAGAGGAGTTCGGACTTAGACCGTGGGAAGTCGAAGATTATAGAGTAGATGATCCAAGTCGACAATCTCGAGTACGAGGTAAGTTCGTACGTAAGACATGATGTTATAAGTACGTTTTGATGCTTTATTTATAAATAGATTGTATATACTTTTAGTTTGGATGAATACGATGATAAAACAATGGTATTTGGCACTGAGTGTGCGATTTAAACTAGCTTCGGTTATATGAGGCACGAAGTGTGCGATATCGAGATAGCTTTGGTTAATTGAGAAAGCACTAAGTGTGCAGAATTATTATAGCTTCGGCTAATCTTTAAAGCACTAAGTGTGCGGATGTTTAAAGCATTGGTAATCTTTGGAAAGTCTTAAAATATTCGAACAGGAGGTGAGAATGAAAATGAATGAATACGGGAATGTTCAGGTAAGTATAATACCTATGTAGTAGATGTTATTATGCATATAAAGTTTATTGAATTGGTGTAAACATATGGATGATGTTGGCATGAAATTGATAGATGACTTGAGAATTTATAAGTACTTATGTGTTGATGTTTCATATTTTATATACTGTTAATGATTTTGGTACGAACTTACTAAGCTTTTGAAAGGTTACTTTTTGTGTGTGTTTACATTGTTTTATAGATATCAAAGCTACTGTGAGCTCGGGGATCGTCAAGGATCATCACCACACAATCGAACCTCATTTTGGTACTTTGAAAATGTATAGGCATTAAAGTATGGCATGTACAGGCTAGAAGTTGTGGGATTATGTTTTGTGATGTATATATTTAGCCATGTGATATGGCTTGGTATGGTTGTGGATATGTCATGGTTTTGGTATAAGATATGTGATGCAATATGATATATTTGATATGTTTTAGTTGGACAAAAGAAATGGTAAATGTTGGTAAGTTTTGGCAAGTTTTAGCATGAAATTGAATGATGTATAGAAAGAAATGTTTTGACAAGCTTTTAACTTATGTTTTGATATAGATTGGTAAGGCTTATGAGTATGTATTTGATTGGAATTGATATGTCATGACTGGTTTATGTTTTGGTGGAATTTGGCTGAATTGGTTTTGCATAAATGCTTATTTCTTTGCTTGTAGGTTGACCCAAATTGGGGTGGCAAATTGGCTATTCAAATGGCCTATTTTTGTCCACACGGGCAGAGACACGGGAGTGTGTCTCAGCCGTGTGCGACACACGGCACGTTACACGGCCGTGTGTCCCCTAGGGTACCCTACAAATTAAAGGTAGTATACCCTCCAATTTTGACACGGCCTAGATACACCCACGGGTGTGTCCATTGGTCGTGTGTGGAACATGGGTTGGCACATGGGCATGTGGTTAGTCGTGTGGCCAATTCAGTAGCCTCCCTAATTTTCACACGGCCTGGCACACGGGCGTGTCTTGTGGCCGTGTGGAAAAGTCAGTATGTATGCCCTATTTCGCCATGACTTAGACACACGGGCGTGTGACCTTTTTAAAAGTTAAAAATTTTTATATGTTCTAAAAAGTTCACATGTTATCGATCTAGTCCTAGATGCATGGATTAGACCTTGAATACTCGGTTTAAGTTCGTAATGAACATGAATGAATGGTATTTTATTGAATTGAGATGGTATTTGATATTTGATTGTTTTGATCTAAGTTATGAGTCTGGTAATGCCTCTTAACCTATTCCGATGACGGATACAGGTTAGGGGTGTTACAAAGCCTTTTCTTCTTGGACAAAATATCCTGAATAAACTTCACGTAGTTGAGCATCTGTTCTAAAGCCTCTACCAACGGGATGTTTATGTGAAGTTTCTTTAGAACATCCAAGAACTTCTTAAATTGTACCTCTTGTTTCTTCTTATTCTACTGGAGTCTTTGAGGATATGAAACTCTAGGTTGATACGGACAACATTTCTGAGGAGGTAAATCTACAAAAAAAGATGTTAGCTTTTTAGAATTCACTAGTTTAGGGTTTTACCTCATCAGATTTTTCAGCATCTGATTGTTTGGTGCAGTAACTTCAACTGTTGGTTGACTTTCCTCCTTTTCGGTAGGCTCATCTTCAATCACAACCTCCTTGGATTCCAAAATCTTACCAATTCGTAATGCAACCACCTTGCAATGTTCCTTACCCAAACTCCTTGAATTTCTTGTATCACTCGGTAAGTCTCTTTGCGATCTACTACGAAGCTTAGTAGCTAACTAACCCATCTGGTTTTCTAGATTTTTCAGTGTTGCTGCTTGAATTTGGATAAAATTGTCATTTTTTGCCATATACGCCTTCAAAAAGTCCTCCAAATTGTTTGATGATTTTGTTTGAGGCGGTCTTTGAGCTTGTTGACTAAACCCTTGGGATTGATTGGATCTATGCTGTATATCAGTGTTTGGTCCATTTTGTTTGTTACTCCAGGAAAATTTTGAATGATTCTGCCATGATGGATTGTAGAAGTTGGATTGTGGTCCTTCTCCACTTCTATTTTTGTAACACCCCTAACCCATATCTGTTGCCGAATTAGGGTTATGAGGCATTACCGATCATAACACAGTTCATACAATTATGCATTACATTTTATAACTTGAAATATTAATGACATTAATACTCACAACTTAATCTATTATTAAGCTTAAGAAAAGAAATCATATCATTCATAACACGACATAATTTAAAACATGATCCAACATATGTTAAAACAAACTATATATATAAAACATATAACAAACCAACAACTTTATTAATTTAATATTAGACCCACTATATTTTTATTTTAAAAGGCTTGCGTATATGCAAATTACATGCCAAACAAAACAAGTTTCAATACTTCATTTATGCGTCATGATTACATTAGTTAACATGAATCTACATACATCATAAATTAATACAAGTTAATACATCCATTCGAATATATACAAATAAAGGCATTTAATCATATTCGAAATAAAGCTTTTTGGCAAATCATATTTACTGTTTACTAAACAACCAGCATATAGCAGATGCAACATGTTTCACCAACTCAAGCATATTTCACCATTTCAACTTAAGCCATTTTCAGACACAATAACAACTCAATACCAAAACATGCGAAATTCACTATACTTTCAATCTAACATTTAAGCAGTAATAACAACATCTGCATAAGCTATTAATAAAACCAATTGAAACATAGTACATAATTTAATATGCAATCACATATACATATTTAGTACATTATAACTTAGCCGAATATGCTATTACTGCATATACATGGTGCACATCTTACCCTAAAAATAAAGGCCATACTTATCATTTGATACATACCAAAACAGTTAACCAAAACAATGATGGGACACATTCATTATGTACCATATAACAACCGAACCTTACAAGCTATTATACAATCATCCATCACTCTATTTATATCATATTTCATAATTCCATCATGAATGAACTACTATATCAAATACATATTATACCTATTATTATTTGTAGCCGAATCCTATTATTAAAAACCACATACACATCAAACATTTCCATTACCGAATTACCAAAACCAAACTCATAAAATATTATAACTAAGCACACTTAAGACCAAGTCTAAACATATTTAGCAAGCCATTTTCGTATGCCTTTAAATACATAACCAAAATTCAACATTTCAAAAGTATGTTCCAGCCTATAAATGCCATAATTCAAGTTTAACTTATAAAGGTACCAAAACAATAGATAGTGTGATGAACTTTGCTGACGATCCCCGAGCTTGTAACTTGATCCAAAATCTATAAAACAGAGTAAATAAGAACACACAGAGTAAGCTAACTTAGCTTAGTAAGTTATAAGCAAATAAACAATCCAACGATATATTTAATTCATTTGAACTAACCGAGTTATATTAACATTATCACACTTGACCTCAAACTTACAAAAGAGATAATTAAGACATTTTCATAGACAACTTTCCCACTTGGCCAAATACTCACATAGTCATTTTAATATATTAATAATCAACTTCCAAAACCAAATAGTTATAATAAAACCATACACATATATACTTATATGCATAAGCTCGAAAATCATAATATAACATCACATATATATATATATATATTACCTATATGGTCGAATACACATGGTCACACATATGCGCATAGTTAAGAATCATTTCATTGATACTCAAGTTATTTAGTCAAAAGGCCAAATACACATACCAATCTCACATATATTCATCATTAGCATTACACATGACTTGTAACAAATATGAAGTTATATACTTACCTTATTACTAGTAGCCCACAAGCTAGTTCTGTAACACCCCGTACCCGAGACCGTTGCCGGAGTTGGACACGAGGGGTTTGCAGACTTAAATCACTCGCTTTCACAGTCCATTTTAAAAAATTTCCAGGCAGTTGGCTAACTGCGTCACTGTCACTTTAAAAATCATATCTTGAGTTCCAAAACTCGAAAATCAGTTTCATAATTTTTCCCTAAAACTAGACTCATATGTCCATCTACAGATTTTTTTCTAGAATTTTTGGTTCGGCCAATTAGTACAGCTTATTAGTTAAAGTCTCCCCTGTTGCAGGGTGCGACTACACTGACCTTCATGCATTACGATTTGGATATCTCCCTGTACAGGGCTTAAATACTGATGCCGTTTGTTTCTATAGAAACTAGACTCAAAAAGGAATCTATACATATATGGCATGACTTCTAAATGTCTCTGGTTAATTTATAATGAATTTCCAAAGTCAGATCAGGGGATCCAGAAATCGTTCTGGCCCTGTCTCACGAAAACTTTAACATCTCATAATATACTGTTCATATGAATGTTTCGTTACTTTCCTATGAAAATAGATTCATCAAGGTTCGATTACATAATTTATTTGCTATTTAATTTCATTCCTACTATTTTTAGAGATTTTTCACATCCACATCACTGCTGCTGCCAGCATCTATTTTTAAGGTAAACTTTACCTATTTCATGATCCTTTATGGATCAACTAGAGTTTGTCATACATATACCAAAAGTGATCATGAATAACCATTCCCATGACTAACCGTTACCAACATTTCCATACCTCTCGACAGACAACATACAAAACGATTATAATGCTATGATCAAAGTATACTTAAGCCATTTTTGCATGGCTATCCAAATTTACACAAAACCGAAAGGTACATGACCTACAACAAAAGGGTAGTCCTATACATGCCATTTCAAAGTTCAACCAAAAATATACCAAAAGGAGCTTTGATAGTGTGGGCGACTTCGACTTCAAAAATCCCGAGTCCGATAGCTGACGAACCAAAATCTATAAAATAGAGAATCAAAGAAGCGGAGTAAGCATTTAATGCTTAGTAAGTTTGAGCCATGAAATTAGACACAACCAAAATATAGCATTCATATGGCTAAGCGGATAATCTCATATGCACAAATTCTCAATATCATACTTACTTCACATTACCGACCCTTATATTCATACACAAAAGATCAACTTAGCCAAGGCCTAAGCTCATTAATTTCTTGGCGAATATTATTTAAACGGAATCACTACCCCAATGCATATACAAAACGTACCTCATCGTTGGGTTTTACGAGCGTATCAATCTAAGTCAATACAGCAAGATCACTCGTTCTCAAACCAAGTACCTTCAGAGTTTAGCCGGATATAGCCACTAGCTCAAATTCCTTCGGGACTTAGCCCGGTTATGGTAACTTGCACAAATGCCTTCGGGACTTAGCCCGGTATAATAACTTCGACAAACGCCTTCGGACTTAGCCGGATATAGTAGCTTCATACGAATGCCTTGGGACTTAGCCCGAATTAGCCACTAGCTCAAATGCTCTTGGGACTTAGCCCGGTTATCATCCGAACATTCATGCACATATCAATAAATCATGACACATCTAATTTCATTTTCATAATTAGAATTCAAACACAAGTCATGTATTAAGCATTCCCATTTCGGCTCACTAGCCGCATACAAACAGCATGGTTTAGTTTGCTTTATAACAGGATCTCTATGCACATACGGCTACCCGTCATACGTATAGACTAATTAACTCAACATATAATTCAAGTAAAAATCATCATATCACTGTATATTTGTTATGCTCATACATTATGACTTAATCAAATCATAAACTAAGTCTCATTGCTTGAAAACTTACCTCGGATGTTGTCGAACGATTTCGATGGCTATTCGACCACTTTTTCCTTCCCTTTATCGGATTTAGTTCCCCTTTGCTCTTGAGCTTAATTTAACAAATAAATTGATTTAATCATTTGAGCATCAAAAGAGGAACTCAAGGTACTTAGCCCATATTTATACATTAGACACTAAAGTCACATACATATGAAATCATGAATCAACTCAACACATTAGCCAATATTCACCTTAGCCAATTTTCTAAGTCAAGATAAAGCCATCAATATGTTTACCTATGGCCGAACATACACATCAACCTATGTACTCATTCATGTGGTCGATTATATTCGGTCATGCATACACACATAAAATCAATTTGGAGACTCTATCAATCCAACATACATTCGACAATAGTCCATAATTCTCTCTCTCGGCCACTCATTTCACACTTAACAAAGCTTCCATTCAAACTCATTAGTGAGTATCAATTAACTTAAGCTATCTTTTAAACCTTTATTTATCACTTCATGCCAAACCAAAGACCACATTCGGCACTTTCATCCACCATTCTACCAAGCATGCAATATTCAACCACAACCAACTCACATTCGCCCTAGTTCATAACAAGGTAGCGAATTCTTTTATGGTTCAAACACTCATCCATCATCATCATTCACCTAACTTTAACATGAAACAACAAAACTCACCATTATTAACTACCATAGTCAAAAACCTTACTCAATCTAAAATCAAAATTTCGTCATGGGTTACAAAAATCACTTGACATCTCACTCAATATCAACCAAAATTTCAAGAGCTAGTACAAACTTCCTTACCTTAATAGTGACCTAAGATGACCGATTGCTTCACTCCCTTCTTCTTCCTTTCAATTCGGCCAAGAAGAACCAAAGAACACAACTTGTTTTTCTTTCTTCCTTAGAACATTCGGCCAAGAGAAATGAGAAAAAGATGGACACTTTTTTTTTTGTTTTCTTTCTTACATTCCTGGCAATGGGGAGGGGGAGAAACAATCTCACCATTCTTTTCCTTTTTCCATTTCTTTATTACCCATACTCATTATTTTATTGTTCCTAACATACATCACTAACATAACATGTTTGTGACATGTTTCCACTCATAGCATGGCCGGCCATTAGCTCAAATATTGGGCAATTTGACATGCAAACCCACCATTTCTATAACATGCATTATTAGGCCACTTTACATTTGCCTAGCACATTTCTAAATTTTCTCACATAAGTCCTATGTACTCCATTCACATGCAATTAACTAAATCGAAGCTTAAAAATTTTCACACATTCTTATTCACATATTTTAGACAATAAATATCACATTCAAATAATTTGGTGACTCGGTTTAGCGGTCCCGAAACCGCTTTCCGACTAGGGTCACTTTAGGGCTGTCACAAGTTCATACCTGGCCATTCAGCTCATTTTACGCATCAGTATACGATTTACCTTTGCCCAATGAACCATTTGGAATTGGATAGGACACTCGAATAATCACACATATCGTACAATGCCAACATCCCAGACGTGGTCTTACATGTAATCACATATCGATGCCACTATCCCAGACAGGGTCTTACTCACATACATATATCAGAATCACATATCGATGCCATGGTCTTACTCGCACATCACATATCGGAACCCTATGTCATGACATATGTATCCTAGATATTCTTAAGGTTCATACGAGACTTTCGGATGTCGTAACTCGATCGAAACAAAGTCGTAAACATAGTTGCCAAGCTTATCAATATTCGAATATTGCATATATTCATATATTTCATTCCAGCATAAATACTTTGCATTTAATTAAAATTAAGTACATCTATTTGCTTATAAACTTACCTCGGACGATGTAAAACAAAATGGGATAGCTAGTCGACAACTTTCATTTTCCCCCAATCCAATCCGATTTCTTTGGTTCTTGATCTAAACATATTCAAATTAAGCTCATTCAAACATATTTTCATTCAATTCAGTCCAAAAACACATAAATGGGAAAAATTACCATTTTACCCTTGACATTTACACTTTTTACAATTTAGTCCTTATTGCACAAAACACAAAATATGCAAAAATTCCCCATACCCATATTAGGCCGAATCTTACCCATATTCATAAAAGTCCATGTATTTCATTTATTTCACATTTTAGTCCCTCAAATTATTATTTTTGCAATTTAGTCCTAATTACTCAAAATCATCAAAAACTCCAATACAAAACATGTTAATCTAAAACATATCTTTCCTATTTCATTATCAAACAACAAGAATCACAAGCTCCCAACAATGGTATAACTCAAAATATTCAAAAAAAAAAAAAAATTCAAGCATGGGTTTACTAGTACTCGAAGCAATGATCTCAAAAACGTAGAAATGATAAAAAATCGAGCTAAACACATACCTTGATTGATCTTGCAAGTAGCCGAACCCTAAGTTTCTTTTCTATTTTATTTTGTTTAAGTTTCGCCCAAGAACATAAGAATATAAAACCATATTATGAACTTTATGTTTTATTATACATCCATTATTTCATATTTTACCATTATAACCTTAATAATTTAATTAAGAAACCATATATAACATGCTCATTACCGTCCACCTAAAAACACAATGGCATAATTGAATTGTAAATGCCTCCACTAACAAAGACAACAACAATTAAGCACTTTCACATTTAACTACCAAATTTTCATTTTACGCGATTAAGTCCTTTTATTTAATCGGGCACTCAAATGATAAAATTAAATTATGAAAATTTCACACATACTAATTCACACATAATAAACAAAGAAAATAATTTTAAAATATTTTTCTGACTCAGATTTGTGGTCCTGAAACCACCGTTCTGACTAGGGTCTAAATCGGGCTGTTACAATTTGGATACTGATTCCTTACATAAAAAACAAACTTGGGGTTTGAAGGGAAATTTTCGAAAGAATGACCATCCCCATAATACACATAGGAAAGAGCATCATACTAACTTGGTGATTGAGCTACAAAATTATTCAAACCATTAGTAGTAAACTATTTTAACATTGAGGAAATAGAAGATACCTGAATAGAGAGTGAAGTCAGCGTGTCCACTCCATGCACTCCAGCTACTCGTCTTCCAAAAATTGCTCGATTTTTTGGCCATTGATAATTATTTCTAGCGATCCTTTCGATGATCTCATACAAAAGAATTAGAATGGAGCTATGAAACTCCAAATTAAGATATGATAATTTTCCCTAAAACTAGACTCATATATCTTCTTACCATAAAATTTACAGAATTCTTGGTTTAGCCAATAAGTATAGTTTATTCTTTAAATTTACCCCTGTTCTGCTGTCTGACAGTTCTGAACCTTCTTCACTAAGATTTAATTATCTCATCGTACGAGATTCAGATGATGTTTTTGATTATTTCTATTGAAAATATACTCATTAAGGATTTTAAAAATATAAATTTAAGCCCTTAATTATTTTTATCCAATTTTTTATGATTTTCCAAAGTCAGAATAGGGGAACCCGAAATCATTCTGTCCTTCTCTCACTAAATTTATTATATCTCACAATTAAAACCTGCATTGTTTCTTCTATAAGAAACTAGGCTCAATAATATTTAATTTCACATTTTTTTCATACTCTAATTCGATTTTCACAATTTATGGTGATTTTTCAAAGTTAGCCTATTGTTGCTATCCAAAACTGTTTTAGTGCAAGATGTTTATTTACCATGTTTATAACACCCTTATTTTCTTTCTCTACACTATTTCTCATTACTTTCTCTTATTTTCTCTTCACTAACATATCAAGAACATAAGATCATATATAAGAAAACTCTACATTAACATCAATTCCATGCTTTTTCAATAATATTAATCATAAAAATATATTGAAATCTTGATGTTCTTACCTTGTTCCATTGATTTCAATCTTTAACTTGATTTTCTCTCTCCTCCAGCTTCTATTTCTTGAATCTAACTTAATATTCTAGCTCCCCATAGTCTCCTTGTGATCTTTCTCTCTTGATGGCTATGGAAATTCTTTTGATTTCTAGGTGAAAATGGTAAATTTTTAGTGAAAGGACCAAATTGTAAAGAAAACAAAACTTTCTTTCTTTCTCTCTTCTTCTCACGTTGGTTTGCATGAGAAAGATGATGAAAATTATTCATCTTTCCTTCCTTTTTATACATAATAAATAATAATAAAATAATAAAATATTTTATTAAAATATTAATAAAATAATATTTATCTAATTAATAATTATAAAATATCATCAACATCATCATTACTTTCTAGATTTCTCTCTCTTCCAATTGACCATTTTGCCCTTTGTGATCTTTTAAAATTCCATCATTGAATTATCACATAATTTGATAAAATTACAATTTTGTCCCTCATAATTCTTTTCCTATTCAATTTAGTCCTAATTCATCCATTTTTCTTAGTTTCTAGATCATTCCTCGCTTAAAATATTTACACTATTAGTCCTTCAACTTTTTTATATTTACACTTTAACCCCTCAAATTTTGAGTATTTACTCTTGTGCAACAAAACTTTTCTCACTTTTACAATTTAGTCCTTTCTTGAATTAATATATCATAATATACTTATACTTCCCAATGTTGACATAACTCAGAAAGTTTCCCTTTTTGTCACTTTATTTCCTTATTTTACTATATCAAGGATAATATCTTACAGTAGAAATTTTCAGGGTGTTACACGACATTTCAAAAATTTTCCAAAGTTGCAGGGCTTACACCCCCATGTGGTCTAAGGACATGTCCGTGTGGTCAAGTCGTGTACTACACACGCCTGTGTCCCTAACCAGTGTAACTCTCTGACTTTTAAGGCATGAAGGAATTGAAGTCACACGACCAAGTCACACGCCCATGTGCTAGGCTATTTGGAGAATTTAATTTTCGAAGTTTAGGTGCAGTTTTCACACAACCGTGTAACACGCCCGTGTCCAAGGCTATGTCAACCACATGGCTGAGACACACGCCTATGTCTCTGCCCATATGCCTAATTTTGAGCATTCTGTTTCTCATTTTTAAGATGCAGGGGACACATAGCCGAACCACATGCCTATGGGACAAGTCATGTGTCACACATGGCCAAGACACATGCCTGTGTATTTGCCCGTGTAGAAAAAATAAGGTCATTTCCTTGCCTCATTTGTCACCCAAAACTCACCATTTTCCTGTACCAAAACATGCAAACATATTCCAACCATTTCAAGCATTTAAATTAAGAGATTTCCATCATTCAACATGAATGCCATCACCTTGGATTTACTAGGCATTAATATCATTTGATCACATGTACTTAACATTACACATATGAATATATATCATAATAACCTATTTAATCATACCAAAATAAAGCCATTACTAGCCATCCCAATGGCTAGGCTACAAAACATCATTATCAAGCTACTAATGGTCAAGTTGTCTTATACATGCCATTATAACAAAATGATTTTACTAAGTAGACCCAAAATGACTAGTTGATAGTGTGACGATGCTCTAGTGATCTCCAACCTTCGCGAGCTTCTGAGCACTATAAAACAAGGGAAAAATAAAATGGAGTAAGCATTACATGCTTAGCAAGTTTGTGTAACGGAAACTAAACTTACCAATCCTGTTTATTAATTCTAAGCATACAATAACAAGTTTTCCATCCATTTGGCTAAATTGACTAAACACATGCATCCAATTAAAAATGCTAGTCACAAAGTTTACATATACATCAAGTAAGGATAGACGAGCTCATCATTCATTACTCTTTCAAGACATTGTCATTTCATCTCATAATTCTCATGCCATGTCAAGAGTTTTATGTCCGTTGAATCTTTGAAATTCTGATGGATGCTCAAGTAATACACTCGAGGTGTACGATTCCATAATCTGTCAATTCTTATTCAATGATAACCATTAGGGCACTTAATTAAGAAAACACTCTTGAGCCACATATCATGTAACAGGATTACCAGTCCAAGCTAAACCCGAATCATAACTTATACTCGAGAGGTATCATATCAGGATTACCCGTCCAGGCTAAATCCTTTCTATAACAAGGTCGATAGGATTACTCGTCTGAGCTAAATCCCATCCACAACAAATTTAGGACCTTATTTGTTTCGAGAAAGCACATATATTCATCGAAATTCAATATTCAATCGAGACTTAACCCCTTTTTCACCATGTCAAGCATGTATTAATTCTCTCATTATAGCATTCATGTAATGTACATCACTGTAAGTCACATTCCATGCAATACAACATTAAATTAAACATATTACATGCCCGATTAAGTTACACAAACTTACCTCGACACTTGTTCATGTTAGAAATCTACTAATCTGAAATTGTTCTTTTCCTCAATCTAACCTCGAATTAGTGTTGTCTGGATCCAATTAGGCCTTGAAAGTTTCTTCTATCTCTCCTAGGGTTTCCATATGTTTTTAGGTTGAAGATAATGAGAAAAATAAGATGATATTTTCTTTTCATCTTTTAATTAATTAAGTATTTTGCAATTTCCAATTTAGTCCTTGCCCTTTTTCCATCTTTCCATGGATAAGTCACCAAGAATCTACATACTTTTCTTTAATGGTTTATTTACCATATAAGGACCTCTAGATTTGAATTCCATAGCTATTTAATCCTTATAGCTACTAGAATTCAACTTTCACATTTTATGCGATTTAGTCCTTCTTGTAATTAAACACTTAATCGATAAAATTTTTGTATGAAAAATTTCACACGACATGCCTATTATAATATAGACCATATAATGAAATAAAAATAAATCTTATTTTTGGATCAGATTTGTGGTCCAGAAACCACTGTTCCGATTTCACTGAAAAAAATGGGCTGTTACAACTCTCTCGCTTAAGGATTTTCATCCTCGAAAATCTTACCAGTAAAAAGGTTCGGGTATTACTTCCTCATAGCATCCTTTGGTTCCCAAGTGACTTCTTCAATACCATGTCGTTGCCAAAAAACTTTTACTAAAGCTACATTTTTATTTCTTAACTCATTCATTTCCTGAGCTAAGATTTTGATTAGTTTTTCACCATATGTCATATCAAGCTGAATCTCTACCTCTGCCAGAGAAATAACATTTTGGTACTGTCGTAACATAAACACATGAAAAATATTATGAATCCAATCAAGTTCTGGTGGTAAAGCTAACCGATTAGCAACCGATCTAATTCTTTTTGTAATCTCATATGGTCCAATGAACTCTTGACTCAGTTTTCCTTTATGACCGAACTGGAGAACTTTCTTCCAAGGCGACACTTTCAAGAGTACTTTGTCACCAACTTGAAATTCTATTTGTTTTCGCTTCAAATCAGTGTAGGACTTTTGATGATCAAAAGCTGCTTTCAAACTGTCCCGAATTACTTTCACTTTTTCCCCGGTCTCTCGGACCAAGTTAACTCGATGTAACTTTTTCTTATTGAGTTCTGTCCAGTGCAATGGAGTTCTACATTTGTGACCATACAAGGCTTCATATAGTGCCATTTTAATACTGGACTAAAAACTGTTATTATAAGTAAATTCAACCAAAGGCAAATACCTTTCCAAAGTAAATTCAACCAAAGGAAAATACCTTTCCAATTTACCTTCAAACTCAAGTATACAACACCAAAGCATATCTTCCATGATTTGTATTACCTGTTCAGATTGACCATCTGTCTGAGGATGAAATGCAGTGCTAAAGTGTAACTGAGTACCCAGAGCCTCTTGCAATTTGCTCCAAAATCGAGTTGTAAACTGAGGATCTCTATCTGAAATAATAGAGACAGGCACTCCATGCAATCTGACAATCTTAGAAACATATAATTCAGCTAATCTATCCAAGGAATAATCCATACGAACTGGAATAAAGTGTGCAGACTTTGTCAACCAATCAATAATTACCCAAATTTCGTCTTTCTTCTATGGAGATAGGGGTAATCCTGTTACAAAGTCCATGGTAATTCTTTCCCATTTCCATTACGGTATTGCAACCAGTTGTAGTAGTCTAGAAGGTAGCTGATTTTTAGCTTTTACTTTCTAACATATCAAACATTTAAATATGAACTCAATAATATCTCGTTTCATTCCCAGCCACTAGTATATCATTTTCAAATCATTATACATTTTATTATTACCAGAATGTATAGACATGTTACCATGGTGAACTTCATTCAAAATCTTTTGTACTAGGTCTGAACTTTTCGGTACACATACTCTGCCTCTAAATAATAAACAACCACAGTCACGATCTGAAATTCTGAGTCAGAAGTCAATTCACTTTGTACCCATTTTGCTTGCAGCTTACTATCATTTTTCTGAGCTTCAAAGATTTATTGCAAAAACATTGGTCTAACTTTTAACTCAACTATGATTGAACCATCATCAGACAACGGCAATCGAGTGTTCATTGCTCGCAAAGTATATAGGGATTTTCTGCTCAAAGCATCAGCCACTACATTGGCTTTTCCTGGATGGTAGTCAATAACAAGATCATAATCTTTCAATAACTCAAGCCATCTGATCTATCTCAAATTCAAATCTTTCTGTGACATCAGGTATTTTAGACTTTTATGATCGGGGATTATGTGACAATTTTTCACCAAATAAGTAATGCCTCCAAATTTTTAATGCAAACACTATGACCGCCAATTCAAGATTATGTGCCAGGTAGTTCTTTTCATGTGGCTTTAGCTGTCATGAAGCATAGGCTACTACTTTACCATTTTGTGTTAAAACAGAGCATAAACCATTCAATGATGCATCACTATAAACTATAAATTCCTTACCCAATTTTGGCTGAACTAACACTGGTTCTTCTGTCAATAAAGCTATTAATCTGTCAAAACTCTGTTGGCATTTGTAAGTCCACTCAAACTTTACATCTTTCTATGGTAAACGAGTCATCAGAGAAGCTATCATTGAGAAACCTTTTACAAATCTCCGATAATTACCAGCTAGTCCCAAAAAACTTCAAACTTCAGACACATTCTTCGGTGGCTTCCAATTTACAATGGCTGAAATTTTATTCGGGTTTACTTGTAACGCCCCAAAAATCCTGAAACCCAAAAATCCCGAAATTCTAAACTTTCTTTGTTCTCGGTTTTGATAAAAATTGTGTTTTATGTTCCTAGCCATGTGATAATTATAGTAGGTCTTAATTAAGGTTTGAGTTCGAACCTAGGAATAAATGAAATTAGAGTTTAATTATTAAAAGAATCAGGGTTGGCAAGTAGTTGGGCCTTTAAATAAAAATAGGGGAAAAATAGCATCAAAAAAAGCCTTGTGGAAGAGTGGCTAAGTGGCGCCACTTAGAGTGTAGGGAGGTGGCGTTAGTAGCTAGCAAGGAGATCCAAGGTTCGAATCCTAACTTTGTATTTTTAGAAGTTTAATTTTGGCCTTCTAGAAGGATGGAAGTGGCTTGAAGATGGACTCCAAGGGGAGTGTTTAGAAGAGAAAATTAAGGAAAAGATCAAGGGGTTATCAGGGAGAAAAATGAGGAGATAAGAAGGGAGAAGTGATAGAGCTAAATCGGGAATTGGGCATGGAAAATTTAGCTATAAGGGCTATAAATAGGGGCTGAATATAGGGTTGCCAGGCTACTGCCGAAATTCTTCTTCACCTTGTTGCCAGAAACCCCTTTCTCCAAAAGCCGAAAACCCTTTTGTTTTTCTTTCTTTTCTTCCTGCCGATTTCTATTCTTCTCTACACAATTTTCTTTGTTTTACTTAGCCAATTTCTTTTTCTACTCTTCTTCTTTAAGCTGTACCAAATAAACCTTATTCACTATACTAAGTTTGAAAAGCCAAAAAGCTGAATCTCTCAAGGGCTGAATACTCTTTGACCGAATCTAGTGTAAGTGTTGCTCTTCCAATCAGTTTTCTTTGCTAGGTATCGATTATTTTCCCTCACTCTTTCAATCAAATTTGGTAGGGAATTAGTATTGGATCTCGAATCTTAGCTCTCTGCCAAATTGCTCTTTAGGTGTTTACGGTTTTGGTAAGTATTCCTCATCCATTGGCTAAGGTTGGTCGAATAGCCATAGTAAGGTAAAGGGGCTTGTGTTGGGTACGAGTCACCTATTATTCTAGTTTTAATAGTTACGATTAGTGCAGATCTAGGAGTTGATTGTGGTTAGTGAAGGGGTTGTTATACTTATCGCGCAAGGTAAAGTTAAAGTGAGATTCTGGCTTTTTGTAAAGTATTCGATAAGTATGTGAGATTAATCTTGCCTAGCAGGTGTGTACATACACCGCACACACAATATGAATCGGAAAAAGCTGAAATGCCGAAATGCCGAAAAGCCGAAATACTTAAAATCTGAAAGTTTGGCTACTATAGTCTTGAGAGTGCGCGAGCACTCATAAGGGGGAGACCAATAGGTTTCCTGAGACCCACGGTCGATTCTGTGGACTTGGGTTGTGATTTGGCCATACGGGACAGGATGGGCTAAATGGGCTATTGGGCCCATACTAGGCAAAAACTGAATATTGATGCTATATGATAGGAATCTGTATGTGAGCATGAATATGAATGTGACTGGGCCTAACGGGCCATATAATTGTGATTTGGGCCTAATGGGCCATATACATGTGGTTTGACCCTAATGGGCCATATGAATATAATTGGGCTTAATGGGCCAGATAAAGGTATGTGAATTTTTTTGGGTGTTGTAAGGGGTTTTGGGCCTAGTATATGATAACTGCATAAGACTTAATTAATATATTGCGACCATGGATGTGTCAAAGGGTTAATGTGTGGCAACGGGTATATGTATGTCTAAGATTAGATCTAGGGAGAGCTTGGTATTTAAGCGGTCTTAATGACCCACCTCCTCTTCTCTGGAATCCTACCTGGTGCATAGTATTTGTTCATCTTAGCTCGTGGGACTTGTTAACGGGTCAAGGTAAGTGAAAACCATAATTAAGGGAAAATTATCGAAGTGACCCTAAGGGCGAAAATGACCAAAATACCCCTAGGTGTTGAATGTAAGTTTTATGGATGTGACATGCATACATATGATGTTTTGCTTAGGTTGCATATATGGTGGGAACTTTGGAACGGAGGAAGTATATGACTATCGCATGGTTGCCTGACAATCGTGGATCCACCGACGACTTTTAAAGCCCAATATGTAAATGAAGGTAGTTCCGCAATCGGGCTACCATTGGTGTGTGGGCTTGGTGGGTTGATATTTATATCCCCACATGGTGTGACGAGGGACGGAACTGGTGTGTAGCGGATGGATAATTTGGATGGGATTGCATTGCATATTTGATGATTTCTCTTTGAATGCTTGTTTTTCTTCGAGGGTTGTACACACTGAGTTTGCGAAAAATCATCGCCTCTTTTATTTTATTTTCAGGTGATGCTCAGTAGAAGGTTCGATGTTTGGAGGTACTCTGGGTGGCCGACTATCAAGATAATTCGGACTTAGTTTTTTTTAAGCATTTAAGTTTTCATTTCTTTTTAAGTGTGTTTAGATCAGATTGTAATAAGGTTTTTATTATGTTATTATTTCTCGAATTATTATTATTATTTTCATTGTAATTACGAGAAGTTGAACATGGATTTCTTAAATTATAGTATGTTTTCTACGTTTCCGCAACTAAATTTTTAAGTGACATGTTTTCATCAAATCTTATGTTTCAAAAAAGTGATTGAAAGGTGTTTATTTTTTTAAGATGTTCTTTTATTTTAAGAAGGGTTTTCAATGAAAACACGATTTTCGCTAAAACACTTCAATGTGACACACCGGATTCGGCCATAGCGTCTGAGCCGGGTTTGGGGTATTACATTTAGTGGCATCAGAGCCTAGGTTTCAAAACGCGGGCTGTGAAGTGGGCCTTATTACTTGATTTCTTTTTGTGTTTAAATATATATATATATATATATATTTGATTGAATTACAATGTTTTAGGAAAAAAGGAAGTCTTGCTGAGCGGCACACCGAGTCTCCGACGTCGAACCAAGTAAGTTCTCTTATTCTTAAACTTGTTTAAATTGTTATACAGCAGATAGTTAGAGGGCTATTCTAGATGATTATGTAGAATGAAACTAAAGCCCGTAGGATTTTGAAACTGTAGAGGATTTTCGAAAGCAATCTTCTCTTTAAATACTTTCATAAAACATCGAGTTAATTATTGAAACTAACTAAAACTTCATAAAATTTTTAATCCAGAAATTACGTTAATCGACGATGAGTGCTAGAAGAGGTAAGAGAGGCCGTGGCCGAGGCCGCGAAAGTGTTAGGGCTGAATCGTCAGCGTCAGGCCATATGCTTGATGTTGGAGTAGAAGAGGCTTCGGCTTCACCCGTAGCTAGGACTGGGCCGTACGATCATGCCGTGGGAAAAGATGCATTGTCACAGGCAATGCTGAGAATTTTGGGAAGGGTCGCTGGGCCCAATAATGGCACTAGAAATTAGGGGTCTATTCCAGAGCGACTTCGATCGAACGGGGCTGAGGTCTTTAAGGGCGTGGCTGGTGTGGCTCCTAACGTGGCTGAATATTGGTTGGAGGCCACAAAAAGGATAATTGAGGACTTGTACTATTCACCGAGCAATGAAAAAGGGCGGGTCACCGCTAAGGAAGAAGCGTGTCGATGGTGGTGACAAAGGAAAGAGGGCACTCAACCAAGCAGGTCACTTGGGAGTTCTTCAAGGCTGCGTTCCAAGGGAATTATGTTGGAGCGAGTTATGCGGATGCTAGAAAGAGAGGGTTCCTGAACTTGACCCAGGGAAGCAAATTAGTGGCAGAGTATGAGGCAGAATTTCTGCGCCTTAGTAGGAATGCAAGAGTTATGGTGGCAACGGACTATGAGCGTTGCATTAGGTGTGAGGATGGACTAAGAGATAGTCTCAGGGTATTGATAGCTCCACAAAGGGAGCGAGTTTTCTTGGAGTTGGTAGAAAAAGCAAAGATAGAAGAGAAGGTAAAGCGTACTAAGCACTTAAATCGAGAAAAAGAAAAGGGTAAGAGTAAAAGGGAGGCTGAGACCCCTGGTGTTGGACAGATGCCTAGGGCTAGGGCCAAAGTTAATGGGCCAGATAGAGCGGGACCACAAAACCGAGGCATAAAAATAATTTGATATTTATTTTGATGCCTACAATATGTGTTAACTCATGTGTGACATTTTGATGCTTTAATTTAGAGTTATAAATGTGAATTTCACTAGAAAGGACCTAGTAGAAAACTTTGAAAGTATGATGGGGAAATGTATGATGACTAATTAAAGCATGCATGCAAAACAATGGCCTTGCATGTCAAATACCCCCTTTTTACAAGTGATGGCCAGCCATGACAAGGGAGTATGGGCTAAACATGTCATGAAACATGTTTTGTTGGTGCATTAGGGGGAAACAATAAACAAATAAGCATGGGTAGTAAAGAAAGAAAAAAACATGTGTGTGTGAGTGAAACCCCCCCCATTGCCGTACATGGAAGAAAAGAAAAGAAAAAAATTTTGCTCATCCATTTCATTCTCTCTTGACCGAAAATACTAGAGGGGAAGGGAGGAATTTTGCTTCATGCTTGGGTTGGAAGAGGATTAGGAAGAGGTTTGGCTAATTTGCATCAAGATTAAGGTATGTTTGATGTTGTGCCATGAGATTCATGCATGTTTTTGGTTGCTAACTTGATGTTCTTATTAGCCCATGGTTCAAATCTTTGTTATATCATGGGGATGGTATTTGGCCAAGGTGGATTTTGAGTTAATGCCATTGCATGTTAAATATGAAGCTTGATGATGATACATGTGATGGTGGATTGAGGACTCTTAGATTTTCTTTGAGCATTTTTGAATGATATACTAAGTTCTTTGTGTAATCGTGACCAAAATTATGGTGTTGTGATGTATTCGGCCATGGTACATCCCCAAGTGTGATTTATTCTCTTTGCATGGAGAGTAAGATTTGTGTTTCGAGATCATGTTCATGTTTAGTTACAATCAACTTGAGATTCGGCTCTAGCATACATATATGTATATATGTTTGAGCATGATGTATTGGTATGACGTATATACTATCTTAAGGTATATACTTACTTATGATGATGTTTTGGTTATGAAGGAAATGATAGATGTGTATTGAGTTACAATATGGAAAGGTATTAGTTAGTAAAATGTATGCTGTTTTTGTGTGGTAATAAGTGCATAAATGGCCTCAACATGGACATGCATATTCGGCCACATGAAGGGAAATTGGTGTGCATGTATTCGGTTAGAGGCAACCATATTGAAGCCTTATCTTGGCTTAGATTGTTGACTAAATGGGTAATAAGTGAGGATGGTTGCCGAATATACAAACATACATATGCATGTATAATTGAATTAGGAATGTTTAGCAAGATGGTTAAACTAGTTGATTTATTGATTAAGCTCAAGGAGTTAAAGAAGGAGAATCAAGCAAGGGAAAGGCGAAGGTCATCGAGTAGCCGACTTGGACTATTTTTACCCAACACAAGGTAAGTCATTAAGCATATATTTGATATTGCTTAAATGATTGTAATATCTATGCAATTGTGTTTAATGAGATGAAATATATACAAATGTATGTGTATGAAAAGATGATAATGTTGAACGTAAAAGAGATAGTGAAATGTGTAGGAAGTTTGCTTGGCACTAAGTGTGCGAGAAATAGATGTGTACGGTGATTTAGATTGGCACCGAGTGTGCGAGCTTGTAATGTACGGCACTAAGTGTGCGAGTTTGGACTATATGGCACTATGTGTGCGGGCTTGAATCACGTGGCACTAAGTGTGCGTGATTGAGTATTAAGTACTATGTGTGTGAACTCTACATATATCTCCGATTGAATATTTATATGGAGGTGTGACTCTATCGAGATGAGTATGGACAGCGGAAAGAGTAAGTACCTTGAGTTCATGGCTAATAGATGCTATGTTCATGCTCGGGTGGAGTTGGTAAGATTTAAATCTATGTGATGATTTCAATTGCATGATTGTTGCGAAATGAAATGATGTATGGAAATTGCTTCAAATATCCTATTGAATAGTATATGAAATGTAAATGTATGACTTGGTATGAGATTGATCCGAAGGATCTAAGGAACTATGGTATAGTTCGATGCGGCTAGAACACTTGGCCTTGTTTCATTATTTCATTTTATGATAATGTTATTAATGGATGGTTGTGGAATGCTTATGACTTACTGAGTTATAAACTCACTCGGTGTTTTCTTGTCACCCATTTTAGGTTCCTTGGGCTCGTCTCCTTTTGGGTGTTCGTAACCGTCAATGAAGTCATCACACCGGCGAGCAATTTATGGTATTATCTTCTTAGTCGACTTAGGAGAACATTTGGCATGTATGAGCTATTTTGTTTTGTTAAATTTTGGGTTGTAAACTTTAAGCCATGTGAAAATGGCCTATGTGGTCGTTTGAGTGGGATGCTAGAATCTATAGCCACGAGTCTTAGAAACCTTAATTTTGATAAGGTGGCCATAATTTGTGTCACGTATGATGAATGAGTAGTAAGGCTAAGGAAGGATTCATGAAATTGGCATAGTCTACTGCAGTAACTGTTGCGGACAGCAGCAGTGATATGAGATCGAAAAATCACTAAAAATAGTAGAAGTGGAATTAATATCTAAAAAAAATTACGTACTCGAAGCTTGATGGGTCTATTTTCATATGGATGAAACGAAACGACCATATGAGCTGTATTTTAAGAGATATTAAAGTTCTCGTGAAATAGGGGCAGAACGGTTTCTGGATCCCCTGTTCCGACTTTGGAAAATCATTGTAAATTAACCAGAGATAATTAGGAGTCATGCCATATATGTGCAGATTCCTCTATGAGTATAGTTTCTATAGAAACAAACGGCATTAGTATTGAATCCCTGTACAGGGAGATATCCAATTCGTAACGCACAAAGGTCAGTGTAGTCGATCCCTGCAACAGGGGAGAATTTAACTAATAAACTGTACTAATTGGCTAGACCAAAAATTCTAGAAAACAATCTGTAGATGGACATATGAGTCTAGTTTCAGGGAAAAATTACAAAACTGATTTTCGAGTTGTAAAACTCAAGTTATGATTTTTAAAGCGACTAGTACACAGATTGGCAGCTTGTCTGGGAAATTCGAATAAGTGGTTTGAAGTCCATTAACACCTCGTATGCGACTCCCATGACGGTCTCGGGTTCGGGTGTTACAATTTTATTGGTATCGAGCTATGGTTTAGCCGGTTCTAGGACTCATGTGAAGCGTGTGAGTCTAGCTATACATGCCAATGTGTTATTGCTTAAAAATGTGATGACTTCTGACGGTTGAAATTTTTGTTTTGATTAGCAAATGGAACCCGGGGTAGAGAGACCCTTGGCAGATGAAGTTGAAAGTGTAGCGGCTGCTCCTGCGCAAGGGACACCGCCTGTTGAGCCTCAGTCATCTGCGAATAATCAAGATGAAGGGGCGAAACAAGCCTACTTGGGTTGGGTTGCGTATTGATGCAAGAAGGGCGAGTTGTGGCCTATGCGTCGAGACAATTAAAGCCACATGAGAAAAATTATCCAACCCATGACCTCGAATTGGCTGCCATCGTATTCGCCTTAAAGATATGGCGACATTACTTATTTGGTGAGAAGTGCCATGTGTATTCGGATCACAAAAGTCTCAAATATTTGATGACTCAAAGAGACTTAAATCTGCGACAAAGACGATGGCTCGAGTTGTTAAAAGATTATGAACTCGTCATTGATTATCACCGGAAAGGCCAATGTGGTTGCGGATGCCTTAAGTCGAAATCACCGTTTGCTTTACTGACGATGAATGTACACTTGTCTATTCTACCGAAAATGTGTTAGTAGCTGAATTGAAAGCCAAACCATTATTGATACGTCAAATTCGTGAAGCTCGAGAAAGTCGACGATGAGTTGGTTGCAAAACGGGATGAGTGTGTTCCAAACATGGACTCGAATTTCAAATCGATGATGACGATTGTTTGAGGTTCGAAGCGTCTGTGTGTTCCAAAGAATTGAACTTATTTCGATAATTCTAAATGAAGCCCATCGTAGTCGAATGTCAATCCACCCGGTAGTACTAAAATGTACAATGACCAAACGCCAATTTTGGTGGCCCGTATGAAACGAGACATTTCTGAATTTGTTTCAAGGTGTCTGATATGTCAACAAGTGAAAGCGGAACATCAAGTGCCATCGGGATTACTTCACCGATCATGATACCCGAATGGAAATGGGATCGAGTAACAATGGACTTTGTGTCCGGTTACCATTGACTCGAATAAGAAAGACTCGGTTTGGGTCATTGTTGATAGATGACCAAGTCCGCTCATTTTATCCTCGTCCGCACGGATTTTTCGCTCGATAAGTTGGCGAATTATACGTCTCCCAAATTGTTCGATTGCATGGGGTACCTATTTCTATCGTGTCGGATAGAGACCCAAGATTTACGTCGCGGTTTTGGAAGAAATTGCAAGAGGCTTTGGGTACCAAAGCGCATTTCAAAGACCGCCTTTCACCCCTAAACCGATGGTCAATCCGAACGGGTAATTCAAATACTCGAGGATATGTTGAGATGTTGCATCCTTGAGTTTAGCGGTTCATGGGAGCGGTATTTGCCTTTGATTGAATTCGCTACAACAATAGCTTTCAATCAAGTATTAAGATGGCGCCTTACGAGGCTTTATACGATCGTAAATGCCGTACCCATTATTTTGGACCGAACTTAGTGAAGGTAAATTCTTGAGGTTGATTTGATTAAGGATGCCGAGCAAAAGTTCGAGTAATTCGTGAAAGTTTGAAGGTCGCATCGGATCGCCAAAAGTCGTATCTGGATTTGAAAAGGAAAGACATTGAATATCGGGTTGGAGACAAGGTATTTCTCAAAGTCTCACCGGGAAGAAGGTGCTTAGATTTGGCCGTAAGGGCAAATTGAGTCCGAGGTTCATCGGTCCATACTGAAGTATCTGAACGAGTTGGGCGATGGCGTATCGATTAATTTTACCCCCTGAGCTCGAAAAGATTCACAACGTTTTCCATGTTTCGATGCTTCGACGATATAGGTCTGACCCGACACACGTAATTACTCCATCTGAGGTCGAGGTTCACCTAATTTGAGCTATGAAGAAGAGCGGTTCGCATTCGATGCGTGAAGTAAAAGAGCTACTGAAACAAGAAAATTCCATTAGTGAAGGTGTTGTGGCATAAACACGGGATGGAAGAAGCCACTTGGGAACTTGAGGACTCTATGAAAGAGCGATACCGAGCCTATTTACGAAGAAGATTTTCGGGGACGAAAATTTCTTAAGTGGGGAGAGTTGTGACATCCCTAATTTAACCCTAGTCGGAAGTGGTTTGGGACCGCTAAACCGAGTCACCGACATGTTCGAACGTAATATTTATTGTCTAGAATATGTGAAAATACATGTGTGAATTTTGAATTCTTTGATTTAGTTAATTTGATTGTGAATTGAAAGAAAAAGGACTCATGTGAAGGGATTTAAATATATGTGGCTATTTTAAGAGGTTAATAAAAGAATGAAGTAAAATAAATGGAGTTGCATGTCAAATACTCCATTTATTTTGGATAAGTGGCCGGCCATGACAAGTTATGGGCAAGGGGAACATGTTTCAAACATGTCTAGTTAATGGATTATGTAAGGAGGAATAAAAAAAAAAAGAAGCATGGGAAATAAACTAATGAAAAATTAAAGGAAGAAAACAAAGAAAAAAAATGTGTCCATCATTCTCATACATGACCGAAAAAAAAAAAAAAAGGGAGAAGGAAAAGGCTTCATACTTTGGTTCTTCTTAGCCGTGTAGAAGAGGGAAAAAGAGAGGAAGATATTCAGCCACTTTGAGCTGGAAATTAAGGTAAGAATTCAAGTTAGCTCTTTAAATCTTAGCATGGTTTTAAGCTAGATTCTAAGCCCCTTATTTAACCATGCCGAAATCTTTGAAAATTATGGTGATATGAACGTTCGGCCATGGTAGATGTTAAAGAAGATGGTGGAAATGTTGTACACATTTGATTAGTAAGTTAGATGGATGAGATTTGAACTAGTTATCAAGTTCTTTAGGTAACCCATGTTGAAATCTTGGTTTTGAATAAGTGAGGTTTTCGCTAGGGTAACTAACAAGGGTGATGATTGTTGTTTCATGCTGAATCTAGATGAACAATAGTTTAGGAGGAGCACTCGGCCATGATATGAGATTGTGATGTTAGTGCCGAATATGAAGATGATGAACTTGAATAAGAAATATTCTACTAGCATGATAAGTATGAATTATCAAGTAGTTGAGATAATTGATGAGTGAAGTGGCTAATGGGGACTCTTAATGAAATTATGCTAAGGCCGATTGTATCAAATGCTAAATGTGCTTATATGTGTGTGTGTGTCGTTAGTAGCTAATGGCATTCGGCATTGTTTAACTAAAATTAGAAATGAATGCTTGAAAGTTAAATATGGTCGCCCTAGTGACCAAATGCGTTAAAAGCTAATATATGGACAAATGATACTGAATAAATTGACCTTTGAAATGTATATGGTTGCCGTGTGTATGTGTCCGATTGAGAAGTAAATTTGTTTGATTTAGCTCAAGATCTTAAAGGAGAGCGTCCAACAAGGGAAATCGAAGGTCATCGAGTAGCCGACTTGGAACTATTTTACCTAACACAAGGTAAGTCATTAAGCATATATTTGGTGTTGATTTAAATGATCATAATATATATGCAATTGTGTTTAATGAATTGATGTGTAAATGAAAATGTATGTGTATGGAATGATGCCATTGTTGAATGTATAAAGGCAGCAAAATGCATAAGGTATTGGTCACGGCACTAAGTGTGCGGGTATAAATGGACACGGTGACAAGATTGGCACTAAGTGTGCGGGTTTAAATTGTACAGCACTAAGTGTGCGAGTTTGATTCTATAGCACTAAGTGTGCGAGCTGAAAATATATAGCACTAAGTGTGCGGATTCACTATATGCTCAGTATTACAATTGGCACTTTGAGTGTGCGACATTATCGAGTTAATCCTGGACAGCGAATCGGGTAAGTACCTCGAGCTCACGCACGAATAGAGAATACGTTCATGCTTGGGGTTGAATTTGGTAAGCCTTAAATCTATGTGATGATTGAAATTGTATGGTTGTGCTGGAAAATGAGTTAATGTGTAAAATGTTTCGATTATCTTGTTGTGTAGAATATGAAATGTGGATGTATGACTTGGTACGAGATTGGGCGAAAGGTCCGAGGTATTATGGTATAGATTCGATATGGACGAGTACTAGCCTCATTTGTTGTACATGTAGTAGTAACTTTATCGGTGGATTAATGAATGCTTATGACTTCTTGAGTTGTAAACTCACTCGGTGTTTTCTTGTCACCCATTTTAGGTCTCTCGGACTCGTATTGTTTGCGTGATCGGGACCGTCGTTGGAGTCATCACACCGGCTGAAATCTTGTGGTATTGTTTTTGTTGTTGAAGAACATTTGGCATGTATAGGCTATTTTGTTTTGTTGAATCGTGGGTTGTAAACTTTAAGCCATGTGAAAATGGCCTATGCGGTCGTCGAGTGGGATGCTAGAACCTATAGCCACGAGTCTTAGAAACTTTAATTTTGATAGGGTGGCCATAATTTGTGTCATGTATGATGGATGATTAGTAAGGCCAAGGAAAGATTCATGGAATTGGCATAGTCTACGCAGCAACTGTTGCGGACAGCAGCAGTGAGATGAGATTGAAAAATCACTAAAAATAGTAGGAGTAGAATTAAATAGTGAATAAATTATGAAATTAAACCTTGATGAATCTATTTTCATATGGATGAAACGAAACGACCATATGAGCAGTATACTGAGAGATATTAAAGTTCTCGTGAGACAGGGCTAGAACGGTTTCTGGGTCCCCTGTCGCGACTTTGATAATTTACTATAAATTATCCAGAAGGAATTAGAAGTCGTGCCTTATATGTGCAGATTCCCCTTTGAGTCTAGTTTCATTAGGAACAAACGGCATGAGCATTGAAGCTCTGTACGAGAAGATATCCAGGTCGTAATGCGCGAAGGTCAGTGTAGTCGACCCCTGTAACATGGGCGACTTTAACTAATAAACTGTACCAATTGGCCCGACCAAAAATTCTAATAATAAATCCATGGATAGATATATGAGTCAAAATTCAGGTAAAATTTACGGAATCAGTTTCTGAGTTTTGAAACTCGAGATATGATTTTTTTAAGGCGACAGTGGCGCAATTAGCTAGCCTGCCCGAACGGCAATCGAATATTATCAAGAGAGAAATAAGGAAATAAGCCCGGTAATACTATGTGTTCAAATCCGGTGACGGTCACGGGGTTGGGGTGTTACAATTTTATTGGTATCGAGCTATGGTTTAGTCGGTTTAGGACTACCATAGGCGTGTGAGTCTAGCTATACATGCCAAATTGTTAGTGCTTAATAATGTGATGACTTCGACGGTTGAAATTTTTGTTTTGATTAGCGATGGAACCCGGATAGAGAGACCCTTGGCGGATGACGTTGAAAGTGTAGCGGCTGCTCTGCGCAAGGGACACCGCTGTTGAGCCTCGGTCATCCGCGAATAATCAAAATGAAGGGCGAAACAAGCCTTCTTCACCATGATGAATGAGTGGGTCGCGCAATATGCCCGAACCAATCCGAGTGTCCAACCATTCCCGAATTTAAATAATCCACCCCAAGAGCCCGTGATGCCATCGATTCATCGATCCCGTGAGGATGAGTAAACCACCGTGGACTTGATTAGGAAGCGTGGGGCCGAGGAGTTTAAGGCCATAGTTACCGACGATGCAGAAAGGGCCGAGTTCTGGCTTGATAACACCATTAGAGTGTTTGATGAACTGTCATGCACACCCAATGAATGTCTTAAGTGTGCTATATCTTTGTTGCGAGACTCAGCCTACTATTGGTGGAGGACCTTGATTTCCATAGTCCCAAAGGAACAAGTTACTTGGGATTTCTTTCAAACGGAATTTCGGAAGAAATATACTAGTCAACGGTTCGTCGATCAGAAGCGTAAGGAGTTCCTGGAACTCAAGCAAGGCCGTATGACCGTATCTGAATACAAACATGAGTTCGTAAGACTTAGTCGGTATGCTCGGGAGTGTGTGGCTGATGAGGTTGCTATGTGCAAAAGATTTGAAGAAGGATTGAATGAGGAGTTAAAGTTACTAGTGGGAATTTTGGAGATAAAGGAGTTCGTGATACTAGTCGAACGAGCCTGCAAGGCGGAAGAACTTGGGAAGGAGAAGAAGAAGGCTGAACTTGGAGCAAGAGATTACCGTAAAAGATCAACGAGTAAAGCTCCGTTCTCGATCAAAAGAGGTTCGGGGAGGACACTAGTAAGTCGAGGACGATCATGGAATTTCCATTAGAGCCCACCATTGACGGACTCCAGAGCTACATCGATAGCTAGTGTGGGCAATAATCGTCAAGAGAGACCTGAATGTCCCCAATGTGGAAGACGACACCTAGGTGAATGTTGGGGTAAGTTGTTAACCGGGCCTGTTACGGATGTGGTTCGAAGGACCACTTCATTAGGGATTGCACGGAGCTAGATGAGAAGAATAAGATGCAAGGTGCGAGATCTAGTGGGGCGACAGCTAGAGGTAGACCCCCAAGGGTTTTAGGAGGTAGGGGTGGTAATCAGAGGGGAGCCATTGATACGGCTGTTCGATCCGAGACCCGAGCTCCTGCTAGAGCATATGCCATCCGCGCACGAGAGGAGGCATCCTCCCCTGACGTTATCACTGGTACTTTTACTCTCTTTGATACTAGTGTGATTGCATTGATTGACCCCGGCTCTACTCATTCATATGTATGTGAAACTTTAGCATCCAAGAAGACTCTACCGTTGAGTCTCTCGAGTTCGTAATTCGAGTGTCAAACCCTTTGGGTCAATACGTACTCGTTGATAAAGTGTGCAAGAGATGCCCCTAATAATTCGAGAATCTGTTTTCCTACCGATCCGATGCTTCTACCATTTGATGAATTTGATGTTATTCTTGGTATGGATTGGTGACCGTACATGATGCAAAGGTGGACCGCAAAAGGAAAGCCATTGTTTTGAGGAGTGCAAATAATGAGGTAGTCCGAGTCGAGTCTCTTGATTTAAAAGGAGTGCCAGCGATAATATCTTCTATGACCGCTCGGAGATATGTGAAAAATGGGTGTGAAACATACCTTGCGTATGTGTTTGGAAGTAAAGAGACGGAAAGGAAACTCGAATCGGTACCAGTGGTTTGTGAGTATTCAGATGTTTTTCCGAGGAGTTACCGGATTGCCACCGATTCGAGAAGTGGAATTGCATCGGTTGTACCGGTACTACGCCGATTTCAATAGCCCCGTGTCGTATGGCATTAATGGAATTAAAGGAATTGAAGGTTCAATTGCAAGAATTGACGGATAGAGGTTTCGCTCGACCGAGTTTTTCTCCATGGGCGCTTTGTATTGTTTGTGAAGAAGAAGGACGGAACCATGAGGTTGTGCATCGACTATCGTCAACTCAATAAAGTGACGATAAAGAATAAATATCCATTGCCGTGAATTGACGATTTGTTTGATCAATTAAAGGGAGCCTCGGTGTTTTCAAAGATAGATTTGAGGTCGGGTACTATCAATTGAGGGTCCGAGAATCGGACATACCCAAAACCGCTTTTAGAACGAGGTACGGTCACTACTACGAATTCTTGGTGATGCCGTTTGGGCTCACTAATGCCCTATGGTGTTTATGGATTTAATGAATAGAATTTTCAGGCCATACTTGGATCGGTTCGTAGTTGTATTTATCGATGACATTTTGGTCTATTCGAGAGATGAAACCGAACATGCTTTGAACACCGAGGCTAGTGTTGCAAATCTTACGAGATAAGCGATTATACGCAAAGTTCAAGAAATGTGAATTTTGGTTGAAAGAGGTTAGCTTTTGGGGCACGTGGTGTCCGCATCGGTGTCGGGTGGACCCGAACAAAATTTCGCCATAGTCGATTGGAAACCACCAAGGAACGTTACCAAGTTAGGAGCTTTTGGGGCTTGCTTGGTTATTCTTGACGATTTGTAAAAGGGTTCTCGACGATAGCCACGCCAATGACGGTTACTCCAAAAGGATGTTGAGTTTGAATGGACGGAGAAATGTCAGAAAAGTTTCGATCAACTGAAAGCTTATTTGACTGAAGCCCCAATTCTAGTGCAACCCGAATCGGGCAAAGAGTTTGTCATTTATAGTGACGCATCCCTACTTGGGTTGGGTTGCGTATTGATGCAAGAAGGGCGAGTTGTGGCCTATGCGTCGAGACAATTAAAGCCACATGAGAAAAATTATCCAACCCATGACCTCGAATTGGCTGCCATCGTATTCGCCTTAAAGATATGGCGACATTACTTATTTGGTGAGAAGTGCCATGTGTATTCGGATCACAAAAGTCTCAAATATTTGATGACTCAAAGAGACTTAAATCTGCGACAAAGACGATGGCTCGAGTTGTTAAAAGATTATGAACTCGTCATTGATTATCACCCGGGAAAGGCCAATGTGGTTGCGGATGCCTTAAGTCGGAAATCACTGTTTGCTTTACGAGCGATGAATGTACACTTGTCTATTCTACCCGACAATGTGTTAGTAGCTGAATTGAAAGCCAAACCATTATTGATACGTCAAATTCGTGAAGCTCAGAAAGTCGACGATGAGTTGGTTGCAAAACGGGATGAGTGTGTTCCGAACAAGGACTCGGAATTTCAAATCGATGATGACGATTGTTTGAGGTTCAGAAGCCGTCTGTGTGTTCCAAAGAATTCGGAACTTATTTCGATAATTCTAAATGAAGCCCATCGTAGTCGAATGTCAATCCACCCGGGTAGTACTAAAATGTACAATGACCTGAAACGCCAATTTTGGTGGCCCGGTATGAAACGAGACATTTCAATTAGTTTCAAGGTGTCGATATGTCAACAAGTGAAAGCGGAACATCAAGTGCCATCGGGATTACTTCAGCCGATCATGATACCCGAATGGAAATGGGATCGAGTAACAATGGACTTTGTGTCCGGGTTACCATTGACTCAGAATAAGAAAGACTCGGTTTGGGTCATTGTTGATAGACTGACCAAGTCTGCTCATTTTATCCCTGTCCGCACGGATTTTTCGCTCGATAAGTTGGCAGAATTATACGTCTCCCAAATTGTTCGATTGCATGGGGTACCTATTTCTATCGTGTCGGATAGAGACCCAAGATTTACGTCGCGGTTTTGGAAGAAATTGCAAGAGGCTTTGGGTACCAAACTGCATTTCAGCACCGCCTTTCACCCCCAAACCGATGGTCAATCCGAACGGGTAATTCAAATACTCGAGGATATGTTGAGATGTTGCATCCTTGAGTTTAGCGGTTCATGGGAACGGTATTTGCCTTTGATTGAATTCGCTTACAACAATAGCTTTCAATCAAGTATTAAGATGGCGCCTTACGAGGCTTTATACGGTCGTAAATGCCGTACCCCATTATTTTGGACCGAACTTAGTGAAGGTAAATTCTTGAGGTTGATTTGATTAAGGATGCCGAGCAAAAGTTCGAGTAATTCGTGAAAGTTTGAAGGCTGCATCGGATCGCCAAAAGTCGTATGAGGATTTGAAAAGGAAAGACATTGAATATCAGGTTGGAGACAACGTATTTCTCAAAGTCTCACCCTGGAAGAAGGTGCTTAGATTTGGCCGTAAGGGCAAATTGAGTCCGAGGTTCATCGGTCCATACGAAGTATCTGAACGAGTTGGGCCAGTAGCGTATCGATTAATTTTACCCCCTGAGCTCGAAAAGATTCACAACGTTTTCCATGTTTCGATGCTTCGACGATATAGGTCTGACCCGACACACGTAATTACTCCATCCGAGGTCGAGGTTCACCTAATTTGAGCTATGAAGAAGAGCCGTTCGCATTCGATGCGTGAAGTAAAAGAGCTACTGAAACAAGAAAATTCCATTAGTGAAGGTGTTGTGGCATAAACACGGATGGAAGAAGCCACTTGGGAACTTGAGGACTCTATGAAAGAGCGATACCGAGCCTATTTACAAGAAGATTTTCGGGACGAAAATTTCTTAAGTGGGGAGAGTTGTGACATCCCTAATTTAACCCTAGTCGGAAGTGGTTTCGGACCGCTAAACCGAGTCACCGACATGTTCGAACGTAATATTTATTGTCTAGAATATGTGAAAATACATGTGTGAATTTTGAATTCTTTGATTTAGTTAATTTGATTGTGAATTGAAAGAAAAAGCACTCATGTGAAGGGATTTAAATATATGTGGCTATTTTAAGAGGTTAATAAAAGAATGAAGTAAAATAAATGGAGTTGCATGTCAAATACTCCATTTATTTTGGATAAGTGGCCGGCCATGACAAGTTATGGGCAAGGGGAAACATGTTTCAAACATGTCTAGTTAATGGATTATGTAAGGAGGAATAAAAAAAAAAAAGAAGCATGGGAAATAAACTAATGAAAAATTAAAGGAAGAAAACAAAGAAAAAAAAATGTGTCCATCATTCTCATACATGACCGAAAAAAAAAAAAAGGGGAGAAGGAAAAGGCTTCATACTTTGGTTCTTCTTAGCCGTGTAGAAGAGGGAAAAAGAGGAAGAAATTCAGCCACTTTGAGCTGGAAATTAAGGTAAGAATTCAAGTTAGCTCTTTAAATCTTAGCATGGTTTTAAGCTAGATTCTAAGCCCCTTATTTAACCATGCCGAAATCTTTGAAAATTATGGTGATATGAACGTTCGCCATGGTAGATGTTAAAGAAGATGGTGGAAATGTTGTACACATTTGATTAGTAAGTTAGATGGATGAGATTTGAACTAGTTATCAAGTTCTTTAGGTAACCCACGTTGAAATCTTGGTTTTTGAATAAGTGAGGTTTTCGGCTAGGGTAACTAACAAGGGTGATGATTGTTGTTTCATGCTGAATCTAGATGAACAATAGTTTAGGAGGAGCACTCGGCCATGATATGAGATTGTGATGTTAGTGCCGAATATGAAGATGATGAACTTGAATAAGAAATATTCGCTAGCATGATAAGTATGAATTATCAAGTAGTTGAGATAATTGATGAGTGAAGTGGCTAATGGGGACTCTTAATGAAATTATGCTAAGGCCGAATGTATCAAATGCTAAATGTGCTTATATGTGTGTGTGTGTCGTTGGTAGCTAATGGCATTCGGCATTGTTTAACTAAAATTAGAAATGAATGCTTGAAAGTTAAATATGGTCGCCTAGTGACCAAATGCGTTAAAAGCTAATATATGGACAAATGATACGAATAAATTGACCTTTGAAATGTATATGGTTGCCGTGTGTATGTGTCTGATTGAGAAGTAAATTTGTTTGATTTAGCTCAAGATCTTAAAGGAGAGGCGTCCAACAAGGGAAATCGAAGGTCATCGAGTAGCCGACTTGGAACTATTTTACCTAACACAAGGTAAGTCATTAAGCATATATTTGGTGTTGATTTAAATGATCATAATATATATGCAATTGTGTTTAATGAATTGATGTGTAAATGAAAATGTATGTGTATGGAATGATGCCATTGTTGAATGTATAAAGGCAGCAAAATGCATAAGGTATTGGTCACGGCACTAAGTGTGCGGGTATAAATGGACACGGTGACAAGATTGGCACTAAGTGTGCGGGTTTAAAATTGTACAGCACTAAGTGTGCGAGTTTGATTCTATAGCACTAAGTGTGCGAGCTGAAAATATATAGCACTAAGTGTGCGGATTCACTATATGCTCAGATTACAATTGGCACCGAGTGTGCGACATTATCGAGTTAATCCGGACAGCGAATCGGGTAAGTACCTCGAGCTCACGCATTTAATAGAGAATACGCTCATGCTTGGGGTTGAATTTGGTAAGCCTTAAATCTATGTGATGATTGAAATTGTATGGTTGTGCTGGAAAATGAGTTAATGTGTAAAAATGTTTCGATTATCTTGTTGTGTAGAATATGAAATGTGGATGTATGACTTGGTACGAGATTGGGCCGAAAGGTCCGAGGTATTATGGTATAGATTCGATATGGACGAGTACTAGCCTCATTTGTTGTACATGTAGTAGTAACTTTATCGATGGATTAATGAATGCTTATGACTTCTCGAGTTGTAAACTCACTCGGTGTTTTCTTGTCACCCATTTTAGGTCTCTCGGACTCGTATTGTTTGCGTGATCGGGACCGTCGTTGGAGTCATCACACCGGCTGAAATCTTGTGGTATTGTTTTTGTTGTTGAAGAACATTTGGCATGTATAGGCTATTTTGTTTTGTTGAATCGTGGGTTGTAAACTTTAAGCCATGTGAAAATGGCCTATGCGGTCGTCGAGTGGGATGCTAGAACCTATAGCCACGAGTCTTAGAAACTTTAATTTTGATAGGGTGGCCATAATTTGTGTCATGTATGATGGATGATTAGTAAGGCCAAGGAAAGATTCATGGAATTGGCATAGTCTACCGCAGCAACTGTTGCGGACAGCAGCAGTGAGATGAGATTGAAAAATCACTAAAAATAGTAGGAGTAGAATTAAATAGTGAATAAATTATGAAATTAAACCTTGATGAATCTATTTTCATATGGATGAAACGAAACGACCATATGAGCAGTATACTGAGAGATATTAAAGTTCTCGTGAGACAGGGCCAGAACGGTTTCTGGGTCCCCTGTCGCGACTTTGATAATTTACTATAAATTATCCAGAAGGAATTAGAAGTCGTGCCTTATATGTGCAGATTCCCCTTTGAGTATAGTTTCATTAGGAACAAACGGCATGAGCATTGAAGCTCTGTACGAGAAGATATCCAGGTCGTAATGCGCAAAGGTCAGTGTAGTCGACCCCTGTAACATGGGCGACTTTAACTAATAAACTGTACCAATTGGCCCGACCAAAAATTCTAATAATAAATCCATGGATAGATATATGAGTCTAAATTCAGGGAAAATTTACAGAATCAGTTTCCGAGTTTTGAAACTCGAGATATGATTTTCTTTAAGGCGACAGTGACGCAATTAGCTAGCCTGCCTGGAACGGCAATCGAATATTATCAAGAGAGAAATAAGGGAAATAAGCCCGGTAATACTATGTGTTCAAATCCGGTGACGGTCACGGGGTTGGGGTGTTACATCAGTGGTTCATGGGAACGGTACTTACCTTTGATTGAATTCGCTTACAACAATAGTTTTCAATCAAGTATTAAGATGGCGCCTTACGAGGCCTTGTACGGGCGTAAATGCCGTACACCATTGTTTTGGACCGAGCTCGGTGAGAACAAAATTTTTGGAGCGGATTTGATTAAAGATGCTGAACAGAAAGTAAAAGTAATCCGTGAAAATCTGAAGATAGCCTCCGATCGTCAGAAGTCGTACGCGGATCTGAAACGAAAAGACATTGAGTATCAAGTGGGAGATAAAGTGTTTCTTAAAGTTTCGCCTTGGAAAAAGATACTCAAATTTGGCCGTAAAGTCAAATTTGGCCGTAAATGCAAATTGAGCCCGAGGTTCATCGGGCCATATGAGATATCCGAACGAGTCGGTCCAGTTGCGTATCGTTTGATTTTGCCCCCTGAACTTGCAAAGATTCACGATGTCTTTCATGTTTCGATGCTTCGACGCTATAGGTCTGATCCGTCGCACGTAATTAGTCCATCAGAGGTTAAAATTCAAGCCGATATGAGTTATGAAGAAGAACCGATTCGTATCCTAGCTCGTGAAGTGAAGGAGTTGCGAAACAAAAGGGTTCCGTTAGTAAAAGTATTATGGCTCAAACACGGATGGAAGAAGCTACTTGGGAACCCGAGAACTCTATGAAGGAGCGTTACCCAAACCTATTTACTCTAAGATTTTCGGGACGAAAATTTCTTAAGTGGGGGAGAGTTGTGACACCTTAAAACGACCCTAGTCGGAATGTGGTTTCGGGACCACAAAACCGAGGCATAAAAATAATTTGATATTTATTTTGATGCCTATAATATGTGTTAACTCATGTGTGACATTTTGATGCTTTAATTTAGAGTTATAAATGTGAATTTCACTAGAAAGGACCTAGTAGAAAACTTTGAAAGTATGATGGGAAATGTATGATGACTAATTAAAGCATGCATGCAAAACAATGGCCTTGCATGTCAAATACCCCTTTTACAAGTGATGGCCGCCATGACAAAGGAGTATGGGCTAAACATGTCATGAAACATGTTTTGTTGGTGCATTAGGGGAAACAATAAACAAATAAGCATGGGTAGTAAAGAAAGAAAAAAATGTGTGTGTGAGTGAAACCCCCCATTGCCGTACATGGAAGAAAAGAAAAGAAAAAATTTTGCTCATCCATTTCATTCTCTCTTGACCGAAAATACTAGAGGGAAGGAGGAATTTTGCTTCATGCTTGGGTTGGAAGAGGATTAGGAAGAGGTTTGGCTAATTTGCATCAAGATTAAGGTATGTTTGATGTTGTGCCATGAGATTCATGCATGTTTCTGGTTGCTAACTTGATGTTCTTGTTAGCCCATGGTTCAAATCTTTGTTATATCATGGGGATGGTATTTGGCCAAGGTGGATTTTGAGTTAATGCCATTGCATGTTAAATATGAAGCTTGATGATGATACATGTGATGGTGGATTGAGGACTCTTAGATTTTCTTTGAGCATTTTTGAATGATATACTAAGTTCTTTGTGTAATCGTGACCAAAATTATGGTGTTGTGATGTATTCGGCCATGGTACATCCCCAAGTGTGATTTATGCTCTTTGCATGGAGAGTAAGATTTGTGTTTCAAATCATGTTCATGTTTAGTTACAATCAACTTGAGATTCGGCTCTAGCATACATATATGTATATATGTTTGAGCATGATGTATTGGTATGACGATATACTATCTTAAGGTATATACTTACTTATGATGATGTTTTGGTTATGAAGGAAATGATAGATGTGTATTGAGTTACAATATGGAAAGGTATTAGTTAGTAAAATGTATGCTGTTTTGTGTGGTAATAAGTGCATAAATGGCCTCAACATGGACATGCATATTCGCCACATGAAGGGAAATTGGTGTGCATGTATTCGGTTAGAGGCAACCATATTGAAGCCTTATCTTGGCTTAGATTGTTGACTAAATGGGTAATAAGTGAGGATGGTTGCGAATATACAAACATACATATGCATGTATAATTGAATTAGGAATGTTTAGCAAGATGATTAAACTAGTTGATTTATTGATTAAGCTCAAGGAGTTAAAGAAGGAGAATCAAGCAAGGGAAAGGCGAAGGTCATCGAGTAGCCGATTTGGACTATTTTACCCAACACAAGGTAAGTCATTAAGCATATATTTGATATTGCTTAAATGATTGTAATATCTATGCAATTGTGTTTAATGAGATGAAATATATACAAATGTATGTGTATGAAAAGATGATAATGTTGAACGTAAAAGAGATAGTGAAATGTGTAGGAAGTTTGCTTCGCACTAAGTGTGAGAAATAGATGTGTACGGTGATTTAGATTGGCAATCGAGTGTGCGAGCTTGTAATGTACGGCACTAAGTGTGCGAGTTTGGACTATATGGCACTATGTGTGCGGGCTTGAATCACGTGGCACTAAGTGTGCGTGATTGAGTATTAAGCACTATGTGTGCGAACTCTACATATATCTCCGATTGAATATTTATATGGAGGTGTGACTCTATCGAGATGAGTATGGACAGCGGAAAGAGTAAGTACCTTGAGTTCATGGCTAATAGATGCTATGTTCATGCTCGGGTGGAGTTGGTAAGATTTAAATCTATGTGATGATTTCAATTGCATGATTGTTGCGGAAATGAAATGATGTATGGAAATTGCTTCAAATATCCTATTGAATAGTATATGAAATGTAAATGTATGACTTGGTATGAGATTGATCCGAAGGATCTAAGGAACTATGGTATAGTTCGATGCGGCTAGAACACTTGGCCTTGTTTCATTATTTCATTTTATGATAATGTTATTAATGGATGGTTGTGGAATGCTTATGACTTCTGAGTTATAAACTCACTCGGTGTTTTCTTGTCACCCATTTTAGATTCCTTGGGCTCGCCTCCTTTTGGGTGTTCAGAATCACAACGAAGTCATCACACCGCGAGCAATTTTTGGTATTGTCTTCTTAGTCGACTTAGGAGAACATTTGGCATGTATGAGCTATTTTGTTTTGTTAAATTTTGGGTTGTAAACTTTAAGCCATGTGAAAATGGCCTATGTGGTCGCTTTGAGTGGGATGCTAGAATCTATAGCCACGAGTCTTAGAAACCTTAATTTTGATAAGGTGGCCATAATTTGTGTCACGATATGATGAATGAGTAGTAAGGCTAAGGAAGGATTCATGAAATTGGCATAGTCACTGCAGTAACTGTTGCGGACAGCAGCAGTGATATGAGATCGAAAAATCACTAAAAATAGTAGAAGTGGAATTAATAGCTAAAAAAAATTATGTACTCGAAGCTTGATGGGTCTATTTTCATATGGATGAAACGAAACGACCATATGAGCTGTATTTTAAGAGATATTAAAGTTCTCGTGAAATAGGGCCAGAACGGTTTCTGGATCCCCTGTTCCGACTTTGGAAAATCATTGTAAATTAACCAGAGATAATTAGGAGTCATGGCATATATTTGTAGATTCCTATCTGAGTCTAGTTTCTATAGAAACAAACGGTATTAGTATTGAAGCCCTGTACAGGGAGATATCCAATTCGTAACGCACAAAGGTCAGTGTAGTCAATCCCTGCAACAGGGGAGACTTTAACTAATAAACTGTACTAGTTGGCTTGACCAAAAATTCTAGAAAAAAATCTGTAGATGGACATATGAGTCTAGTTTCAGGGAAAAATTACGAAACTGATTTTCGAGTTGTAAAACTCAAGTTATGATTTTTGAAGCGACTAGTACACAGATTGGCAGCTTGTTTGGGAAATTTTCAATAAGTGGTTTGAAGTCTGTTAACACCTCGTGTTCGACTCCGGCGACGGTCTCGGGTTCGGGGTGTTACACCTGCTGTTAATCCAGGGGTGCCACTTTGTGCTGATTGTGGGAAAGGTCATGTAGGCGAGTGTTGGAAGAGGACGGGAGCTTGTCTAGCTTGTGGATCTATGGAGCATAGGATCAAGAATTGCCCTAGAATGTTAGCTCAGGTGCCAGTCGTGGACCGAGGTGGTGTACAGCCACCGAGGGGTGGTCAGCTATTGCTGAGAGGGCGTGATCAGGCCAGGGGTGGAAACGGTTTGGGTCGTGGAGCACTAGGCAGAGGTGCTGGTCATACTGAGGCGAGACAACCAGCTTTGGTTTATGTAGCACATCGTCAAGATAATAGAGACGCTCCAGAGGTGAATAATGGTACGTACTTACCCATAATGTGCTATTTACCTAAGTGGGAATTAGAGTGCGCAGTGGAAGTGTGGTGTGGTAGTCTGTGTTAGTAGTTGGAAATTTCGAGGATGAAATTTCTTTTAGGGGGTAGAGTTGTAACGCCCCTAAAATCTCGAAACCCAAAAATCCAGAAATCCCGAACTTTCTTTGTTTTCGGTTTTGATAAAAATTGTGTTTTATGTTCCTAGCAATGTGATAATTATAATATGTCTTAATTAAGGTTTGAGTTCGAACCTAGGAATAAATGAAATTATAGTTTAATTATTAAAAGGATCAGGGTTGGCAAGTAGTTGGGCTTTTAAATAAAAATAGGGGAAAAATAGCATAAAAAAAGGCCTTGTGGAAGAGTGGCTAAGTGACACCACTTAGAGTGTAGGAAGGTGGCGTTAGTAGCTAGCAAGCAGATCCAAGGTTCGAATCCTAGCTTAGTATTTTTAGAAGTTTAATTTTGGCCTTTTAGAAGGATGGAAGTGGCGTGAAGATGGACTCCAAAGGGAGTGTTCAGAAGAGAAAATTAAGGAAAATATCAAAGGGTTATTAGGGAGAAAAATGAGGAGATGAGAAGGGAGAAATGATGGAGCCGAATTGGGAATTGGGCATGGAAAATTCAGCTATAAGGGTTGGAAATAGGGGTCGAATACAGGGTTGCCAGGCTACTGCTGAAATTCTTCTCCACCTTGTTTCCAGAAACCCCTTTCTCCAAAAGCTGAAAACCTTTTTCTTTTCAAGATCCAGAAAGCCGAAAACCCTTTTGTTTTTCTTTCTTTTCTTCCTGCTAATTTCTATTCTTCTCTACACAATTTTCTTTGTTTCACTTAGCCGATTTCTTTTTCTACTCTTCTTCTTTAATCTATACCAATAAACCTTATTCACCATACTAGGTTTGAAAAGCCGAAAAGCCGAATCTCCCAAGGGCTGAATACTCTTTGACTGAATCTAGTGTAAGTGTTTCTCTTCTAATCGGTTTTCTTTGCTAGGTATCGATTACTATCCCTCACTCTTTCAATCAACTTTGGTAGGGAATTAGTATTGGATATCGAATCTTAACTCTCTACCGAATTGCTCTTTAGGTGTTTGCGGTTTTGGTAAGTATTCCTCATCCATTGGCTAAGGTTGGCCGAATAGCCATAGTAGGGTAACGGGGCTTGTGTTGGATACGATTTACCTATTATTCTGGTTTTAATAGTTACGATTGGTGCAGATCTAGGAGTTGATATGGTTAGTGAAGGGGTTGTTATACTTATCGCGCAAGGTAAGGTTAAGGTGAGATTCCGGCTTTTGGTAAAATATTCGATAAGTATGTGAGATTAATCTTTAAGTGATATCGACTGTAGGTTTGGGCTAAGGAAATTGCAGCACGCTTGCCAACCAGGTGTGTACATACACTGCACACACACTATGAATCAGCAAAAGCCGAAATGCCTAAAAGTCTAAAGTTTGGCTACAGTAGTCTTGGGAGTGCGCGAACACTCGTAAGGGGGAGACCAATAGGTTGCCTGAGACCCACAGGCGATTCCGTGGACTTGGGTTGTGATTTGTCCATACAGGCTAGAATGGGCTAAATAGGCCCGATGGGCTGTTGGGCCCATACTAGGCAAAAACTGAATATTGATGCTATGTGATAGGAATCTGTATGTGAGCATGAATATGAATGTGACTGGGCCTAACGGGCCATATAAATGTGATTTGGGCCTAATGGGCCATATACAGGTGGTTTGATCCTAATGGGCCATATGAATATGATTGGGCTTAATGGGCCAGATACAGGTATGTGAATTTGTTTGGGCGTTGTAAGGGGTTTTGGGCCTAGTATATGATAACTACATAAGACTTAATTAATATATTGTGACTGTGGACGAGTCAAAGAGTTAAGGTGTAGCAACGGGTATATGTATCTCTAGGACTGGATCTTTGGAGAGCTTGGTACTTAAGCGGTCTTAATCACCCACCTCCTCTTCTCTAGAATCTTACCTGGTGCATTGAAAACCATAATTAAGGGAAAATTATCGAAATGCCCTTAAGGGAGAAAATGACCAAAATACCCCTAGGTGTTGAATGTAAGTTTTATGGATGTGACATGCATACATATGATGTTCTGCTTAGGTTGCATATGAGGTGGGAACTTTGGAACGGAGGAAGTATATGAGGATCGCATGGTTGCCTGAAAATCGTGGATCCACCGACGACTTTTAAAGCCTAATATGTAAATGAAGGTAGTTCCACAACCAGGCTACCATTGGTGTGTGGGCTGGGTGGATTGATATTTATATCCCCACATGGTGTGACGGGGGATGAAGTTGGTGTGTAGCGGATGGATAATTTGGATGGGATTGCATTGCATGTTTGATTATTTCTCTTTGAATGCTTGTTTTTCTTCGAAGGTTGTACACACCGAGTTTGCGAAAACTCACCCCCTCTTTTATTTTTTTTTAAGTGATGCTCAGTAGAAGGTTCGATGTTTGGAGGGACTCTGGGTGGCCGGCTAGCAAGATAATTCAGACTTGGTTTTTTTTTTAAGCATTTAAGTTTTTATTTCTTTTTAAGTGTGTTTAGATCAGATTGTAATAAGGTTTTCATTATGTTTTTATTACTGAATTATTATTGTTATTTTCATTGTAATTACGAGAAGTTGAACATGGATTTCTTAAATTATAGTATGTTTTCTACGTTTCTGCAACTAAATTTTTAAGTGACATGTTTTCATCAAATCTTATGTTTCAAACAAGTGATTGAAAGGTGTTTATTTTTTTAAGATGTTCTTTTATTTTAAGAAGGGTTTTCAATGAAAACACGAGTTTCGCTAAAACACTTTAATGTGACACACTAAATTCGACCATAGCGCCTGAGCTGGGTTTGGGGTGTTACATTACTCTAACACCTTCAGCAGATACTATATGCCCAAGAAAACTAACTTCCCATAGCCAAAATTCACATTTATTGAATTTGGCATACAATTTTTTCTCTCGCAGAGTTTGCAACACTATTCTCAAATGCTCAGCCTGTTGATTTTCATCTCAAGAGTAAACCAAAATATCATCTGTAAATACCACCATAAACATGTCCAATTACGGGCTGAAAATTATGTTCATAAGAGCCATAAACACTGTAGGCGCATTTGTCAAGCCGAATAGCATCACAAGAAACTCATAGTGTCAATACTTAGTTCTAAAAGTTATCTTTGGCACATCTGATTCCTTTACCCGTAGTTGATAGTAACCAGAATGGAGATAAATATTTGAAAATATAGTGACACACTTTAACTAGTTAAACAATTCATGGATTCGAGGTAATGGATACTTGTTCTTTATTGTAACTTTGTTGAGCTGTCTATATCAATGCAAAGCCTCAACGATCCATCATTCTTCTTTAGAAATAGAACTGGCGCACCCCAAGGTGAGAAACTAGGTCGAGCAAAACCTCTGTCAATCAACTATTGCAACTGTACTTTCAGCTCTTTCAATTCAGTAGGAGCCATTTTGTAAGGTGTTATAGATATAGGTGTTGTACCCGAAACAAGATCTATAGAGAATTCCACTTCTCTATTCGGTGGTAAACCAGGTAATTCTTCTGGGAATACATCAAGAAATTCACATACAATCGACACGGACTGAATCTTTGACTCAGACACTTTAGTATCCAACATATATGCAAGATAAGCGTCATAACCTTTTTTGACATATTTTTGTATTGATATTGCTGAAATCAGATTAGGTAATCCATCCTGTTTATCAGATTCAACATGGAGTAATTCGCCACTCTAACATTTCAATACAATATATTTCTGCTTACAATTCACCACTGCATCAAATTGGGTTAACCAATCCATTCCCAAGATCACATCAAATTCATCAAATGGAAATAACTTCAAGTCAGCCGAAAAGCAATAAGCTTTTACCATTAATAGACAGTTCTTACAGACTTTATCCATCATAACACACTGGCCCAGGGGGTTTGAAACTTTAACCACAAATTCAGTGAATTCAACAGGTAAATTTTTAACAGTCACTAAGTTCGTGCATATGTATGAATGTATGGAACCAGGATCAATCAATGCAATAATATTAGTACCAAATAGAGAAAATGTATCAGTAATGACGTCTAGTGTAGAGGCATCTTCTCTTCACGAGTAGCATATGTCCTTGCAGGTGCTCGTGCCTCAAATCTAACTATAGTATCCTTGATAGTACCTCAACTACCACCAACATTGCCGGGATGACGGGGTGGTCTGCCCCTCGAGACAGGATTTTTAGGCTTTGGAGCTAGTTCTATCTCTTTTTCAACTCTTTCTGGACAATCTTTGAGAAAATGGTCAAGTGAACCACATCCAAAACAAGCTCCACTTCTAGACTGACAATCCCAATGATGAAATTTGTTACAATGTTTACATTTCAGTTTGGGATTACCAACACTACCCACACTGGTCACAGACAGAGATGAAGATCTCGGGTTAGAACGCTGAGAGCCTCGCTCTCTTCTAGAATATCCCGTAGAGGTGGTAACGTGATCAGAATACTTTTTTAATTTCTTAGAGGCAAATGATTGTGACTTACTCATGGTTGTTATTCCAAAAACCTGAGCCTCTCTTTCAACTTGTCTCTTTTCTTTACTCAATTCCTCAGCTTTGTGTGCTCGACAGGCTAACACCGTAAATTCCCTTTGTAACACCCCGAACCCGAGACCATCGCCGGTGTCGGACACGAGGGGTTAACAAGCCAAGTTCACTTGTTTTGCCCATCCATTTGACATTTTCAGTCAGGCTGGAATAGCTGCGTCACTGTCGCCTTAAAAATCATATCTCGAGTTTCAAAACTCAGAAACTGGTTTCGTAAATTTTCCATGAATTTAGACTCATATATCCATCCATGGATTTATTTCTAGAATTTTTGGTTGGGCCAATTGGTACAGTTTATTAGTTAAAGTCACCCATGTTACAGGGATCGACTGCTCTGACCTTCGCGCGGTATAACTTGAATATCTCTCTGTACAGGGCTTTAATGCTGGTGTCGTTTGTTCCTAATGAAACTAGACTCAAAATGGAATCTGTACATATAAGGTATGTCTCCTAATTCTTTTTGAATAATTTATAGTAAATTTATAAAGTTGCGACAGGGAACCCAGAAACTGTTCTGGCCCTGTCTCACAATAGCTTTAATATCTCTTAACATGTAACTCCTATGACCATTTCGTTTCTTCCATATGAAAATAGACTCATCAAGGTTCATTTACATAGCTTATTCACTATTTAATTCCATTCCTACGAATTTTGGTGATTTTTCACATTCACGTCACTGCAGCTGGCAGCATCTGTTTTTAAGGTAGGTCTTACCTATTTGGTAATCTCCATGAACCAACTAGTCTTGCCATACATAGGTTCATATATGATCATTTTAACCATGCCAATGGCTGATCATATGACCAACATTCCCATTTCCAAGCCATAGCCACATCATGACACCAAATATATACATACAAACCACAATTAGTCTAAGTTCATGCTTCCCTTTTCGAGCCATTTTCGCATGGCCGTACATACTTACATCACAACATATTTAACAAACAAGGGGTAGTCCTATACATGCCATTTCAAGTTCAACCAAAAATTTATACCAAAATGGAGGCTTGATAGTGTGGATGACTTCGACTTCAACGATCCCAAATCTGATTGCTTCGAGCGAAATCTAGAAACTGAGAGCCAAAGCAACGGGGTAAGCATTTTTATGCTTAGTAAGTCTCAAGGAATATAATCAACTCTAATTACAGCAATACATTCACATAGCCAAATGCATCATTTCATTAATACACATTCTTACTTCACACTTCATCATTATATAATTTCACAAAGTATCAATCAATTCAATAACTGAAATTCGTTAGTCGATTGAGCGAATGTTGCTCAAACATGTCGACTTTCCAATGCACATATAAACGTACCTCATTCTTTGGGCTTTTTGAGTGTACTCATTGAATTTATTACAGCAACCAACACTCACCTCCAGCCCAAGATTCTTCGGAATATAACCGGATATAACCATGTGCACAAATGCCTTCGGGTCTTAGCCCGGATAGAATGTCTCGCACGAATGCCTTCGGGTCTTAGCCCGGATGTAGCCACTAGCACAATTGCCTTCGGGTCTTAACCCGGATATAATTTCCAGCATAATTGTCTTTGGGATTTAGCCCGGATATCATTCAATTTCCATGAACACATACATCAATTATCATTGGACATACATAATTCATTTTCGTTACTAAGGCTCAAACGCAATTATAGTCACAAGCATATTCGCCTTGGGACTTAGCCCGGTAGAATTCAAATACTCATGCATACATAATCAATAATCAATACACATCCATACTTCATTTCACACAATTCAAGTAGGGTCACTTCTTGAGGACTTACCTCGGATGTTGTCGAACGGCTTTTTCGGCTATTCGATCACTTTCTCCTTCCCCTTGTCCAATTGTGGCCCTCTAAGCTCTTGAGCTAATTCAAACAAATTCAATTTATTAAAACCTCATTGTGCTAGCTTATGGCGAATATGACAAGGAGTTTAAATGGTCATATACCACCCTTTAGCTTGAATACACAATGGTCATGCACATTTTATACTACATCAAGCAATTCAATACAATTTATTCGAGCATCAAGGAAATGCTAAGGCCTTCAATAGGCTACCCAAGGCCGAATATTCATGTACATGTTGAGGTAAATTTTGCACTTAATACCTCACAAAAACAGCATGCAATTTACTAATTAATGCTTTGCACATTGTGGCCCAAAACTTATAATATAGCATCAAGCACTTATATGTGTGCTAGGCCGAATTGTGCTTGCAATTTCACAAGCATTCTTCCACATCTTCTTCTTTAAACCAATATATTCATCACTTAGTTCATAACCAAAACATCATGTGCAAACATATATATACATATATGAGCATGGCCGAATTTCAAGGTGTCCATAGTCATCCAAAACACAAATTTTAACTAACATGCAAGAAGCATGAACCATGCTCATGAATGCATCATGGCCGAATATGACAATCATGCCCCTTTTCAACTTCAATCATGGTTAAACAAAAAGAAAACTCAAAATCTTACTCAAGAGTAGACAATCCATCATTGCATGCATCATCATCAAGCTTCACACTTAGCATGCAATGGCTTTATCACCATAACAACTTTGGCCAAATGCCATTTCCATGGCATAACAAAGATTTGAGCCATGGCTAACATGCACATCAAATTAGCAACCAAAACATGCATGGAACTCCCAACACAACCTGATACATACCTTAATCTTGATGCAAATTTAGCCAAATCACCTTCTAGATCTCTTCTAAACAAAGGAAATGAAGTAAAAATCCCTTCTTCCTCTTAGTATTTTCGGCCAAAAAGGGAGAGAGCAAGCATGAACAATTTTTTTTTTTTTTTTTGTTTCCTCATCTTGGTTGCACGGCAATAGGGTATGCTACTCTCTCACACACATTTTTTTTTTCATTCTTTTCTTACCCATGCTTATTTGTTTACTATTTCTCCCTAATGCCCAACAAAACATGTTTCATGACATGTTTAACCCATATCTCTTTGTCATGGCCGGCCATCACTTGTAAAAAGGGGGAATTTGACATGCAAGTCCATTATTTTGCATGCATGCTTTAATTAGTCATCACCCCTTTCCCTATCGTATTTTCAAAGTTCACTACTAAGTCCTTTCTAGTGGAATTCACCTTTATAACACTAAATCAATCATCAAAAAATGTCATACATGAATACACACATATTATAGGCATCGAAATAAATTTTAAATTATTGTTATGCCTCGGTTTTGTGGTCCCGAAACCACATTCCGGCTAGGGTCTATTTTGGGCTGTCACACCCTTATATCTAGGATCTCGATCAATAGCTTCATATCTTCATTTCGGCCCTCTTTAAAACGTTTACACATTTCAGCCTCAGTTCGAAACCATTCTTTGGCATAATTGCTCAGTCGAACAAATTCCCGTTCATATTCAGATAAAGTCATGTTTCCTTATTTGAGTTCTAAAAATTCTTTCTTTTTCTAGTCCATATATCTCTGACTAACATATTTCTTACTAAACTTAGCTTGGAAGAATTCCCATGTAACATTCTCTCTTGGTACCACTGAAGTTATGGTATTCCAGCAATGACAAGCTGCATCTTCAGTAGAAATACTGCATATTTTAAACATTTAGCAGGCGTACAAGACAATTCATGAAAAACTTGGATAGTATTTTCTAGCCAAAACTCAGCCTTTTTTGGATCACCCTCTGCAGTTGCTCTAAATTCTTCTACCCAATGCTTTCAGATTTTATCTATCAGAGGCTTACCAATTCTAGCGGGTTCAGCACCCTGTGATACGCTAGGTACCGGTTGAGGAGCAAGTGGGGGAGGTCATTGTACAGCAGGGTTTGTTCTTAAGTAATCGGTAAACCACTCATTCATCAATTGGAAGAAGGCCTTTTTTGCCTCCTCACCTCGGCCCTTAGACTAGGGCCTTTCACTACCAGATGCAGACGCAACTCTTTGAACTGAAGCATTGCTCTCAGCTTCCTCGGATTCAACTCTAGCTCGGTTGAATGTCATTACTATATGAAAAATACATTTAAAATGATCAGGAGTCATCACACTATGTATAGCTAGGGTCGTGTTTTCTACGTCAAATTCGAGAATCGACTAAACCGTAACTCTGTTACCACTAAATGTAACACCCTTAACCCGCATCTGTCGTCAGAACATGGTTTCAGAGAATTACCAAAACTTTCAAAATGTCTTACAAAAATTTGACTATTCATTAACCGAGATTATTCAAAACATCCCCTAATTGGACCCTTGAGGTCCAATACGAGCATTAGAATCAAGTTGGGACTTAATCAAAAACTCATAAAATTTTTCGCGACATTTCAAAAATTTTCCAAAGTTGCAAGGCTCACATGCCCGTTTGGTCTAGGGACATGCCCGTGTGGTCAAGCCGTGTACTACACACGTCTGTGTCCCTAACTCGTGTAACTCTCTGACTTTTAAGGTATGAAGGAATTGAAGTCACATGGCCAAGTCACACACTCGTGTTAGGCCGTGTGGCGAATTTAAATTTTGAAGTTTAGGTGCAGTTTTCACACGGTAGTGTAACACGCCCATGTCCAAGGCGGTGTCAACTACACGACTGAGACACTCCCGTGTCTGTACCCATGTGCCCAATTTTGAGCATTCTATTTCTCATTTTTAAGATGCAGGGGACACACGGCCAGACCACATGCCCATGGGACAAGTCATGTGTCACACACGGGCAGACACACAGGGCCATTTCCTAGCCTCATTTGTCACCCAAAACTCATCATTTTCCTGCACCAAGACAAGCAAACATATTCTGACCATTTCAAGCATTTAAATTAAGAGATTTCCATCATTCAACATGACATGCTATCACATGAATACATAGTTACAATCTTACCTTGGATTTACTAGGCATTAACATCATTTGATCACATGTACTTAACATAACACATATGAATATATATCATAATAACCTATTTAATCATACCAAAATAAGCCATTACTAGCCATCCCAATGGCTAGATTACAAAACATCATTATCAAGCTACTAATGGTCAAGTTGTCCTATACATGCCATTATACATGCTATACATGACTAGTTGATAGTGTGACGATGCTTCAGTGATCTCCAACCTTCGCGAGCTTCCGAGCACTATAAGACAGGGGAAAAATAAAGTGGAGTAAGCATTACATGCTTAGTAAGTTCGTATAACGGAAACTAAACTTACCAATCCCGTTTATTAATTCTAAGCATACAATAACAAGTTTTCCATCCATTTGGCTAAACTGCCTAAACACATGCATCCAAGCAAACATGTTAGTCACAAAGTTTACATATACATCAAGTAAGGATAGACGAGCTCATCATGTATTACTCTTTCAAGACATTATCATTTCATCTCATAATTCTCATGCCATGTTAAGAGTTTTATGTCCGTTGAATTATTAAAATTCTGATGGATGCTCAAGTAATACACTCGAGGAGTACGATTCCATAATCTGTCAATTCTTATTCAATGGTACCCATTAGGGCACTTAATCAAGGAACACACTCTCAAGCCACATATCATGTAACAGGATTACCAGTCTAGGCTAATCCCTAATCTTAACGTATACTCGAGAGGTATTATATTAGGATTACCCGTTCGGGCTAAATCCTTTCTGTAACAAGGTCGATAGGATTACTCATCCAAGCTAAATCCCATTCACAACAAATGTAGGACCTTATTCATTTCAGGAAAGCGCATATATTCATCTGAATTTACTATTCAATCAGGACTTAACCCTTTTCTCACCATATCAAGCATGTATTAATTCTCTCATTATAGCATTCAAGTAATGTACATCAATATAAGTCAGATATTACATGTCTGATTAAGTTACACGAACTTACCTCGCCACTTGTTCGCATTAGAAATCTACTAATTCAATACCTTTTCTTTTCCTTGATCTAACCTTGAATTACTGTTGTTCAGATCCAATTAGGCCTTAAAAGTTTCTTCTCTCTCTCCTAGGGTTTTCATGTGTTTTTAGGTTGAAGATGATGAGAAAAATAAGATGATATTTTCTTTTCATCTTTTAATTAATTAAGTATTTTGTACTTTTCAATTTAGTCCTTGCCCTTTTCCCATATTTCCATGGATAAATTACAAGAATCTACATACTTTTCTTTACTGGTCTATTTACCATATAAGGACCTCTAGATTTGAATTTCATAGCTATTTAATCCTTATAACTTCTAGAATTCAACTTTCGCATTTTATGCGATTTAGTCTTTCTCGTAATAACACTTAATCGATGAAATTTTTGTATCAAAATTTTCACACGACATACCTACAATAATACGAACCATATAATTAAAAATAAAAATAAACCTTATTTTTAGATCGAATTTGTAGTCACAAAACTACTGTTTCGATTTCACTAAAAAAGGGGTTGTTACATTGTGTTCATCCCCTTCACCATCATCTCTTGAAGGAAGCTCCTCTTTCTTGACTATATAATGTGTGTGATCGAACATATTTGGAAAATAATTTGGAGCTCTTAACTCGTTCAGTCTGGTGAATTCTTGGAGAACCGGGCCTATCTCTTGCATCCATTTGATTATTCCATCAAGTTTTTTCTTCAGTGCTTTCACTTACTCTTTTTCGAGCTTTCGATTGTTCTTTTCATTTTAGCTATGTTAGATCATCCATATTTTCTTTCCTTATCTGGTTCCAATCGATAATTTGTTCTCTTTGTAGCTCAACATATTGCGTGCATAATGAATCTCCAATTATACTTTTTGTTGACTTCATTAATTGCTCATTTTCATCCATTGGAAACTCTACACTTTTTCAAAGTGCTGTCATGAGACGAGGAAAGAAAATCCCAACCTTTTGGCCAAAAATGCAATGCTTCATGTTTCAATGGATCCATTCTCTAATTTATATTTGGTTTTTCTGTAAAATACCATATAAAAAAAGAGCTCGAAATATATTTACATTAGAAATGTTAAGAGCAGGTGTAATTCTGGTACGAATAAACTATATCCACCTTTTAACTACCGAAAACATTATAACTTGATTGAAATTAGTCGGTAGTCTAGTATCTTGTCGGACGTTCCATTCCCTTCGATTTTAAGTTAATTATTTTATGATGCTCTCCATATCTGTGTCTTTAAACTCCATTAAATCAATATTTTGTACATAATCTAATTCATAGTATAGGGCATCATAATATTTGCAAATCTTTTTTAGAGAGAATGGTACATCTTTTCCTCGTATTGATACTGTTTTCCATATTTTCTCACAAGGACGTCGAGTTCCTTATCTTTAAAAGCGCCATAAAATTCTTGTACAAGTGGAATAACAACTGTTTGCTTGGGAGTGACACAAAATCACTCCCATCTATGATACTATACTACGGACCATATTTCATTACAAAGAACTATTGATGGTTCGAATCCCCTTTCTTGAATTAAAGTTTCAACTTGAACTTGAAGATAGTACTATTTGACATTTTGGTTTTGAAATTTTATGGAATTCAAAACCATCGGTGGTTCTTACACAATTGTCTTTTCAGACTTCTTAGGTGGCATTTTTTACTATAATATATGCAAATATGAATGAGATTAAAAGAAATGTTCCCAATGTAAAAGTAAAGAGAAAGTTTATAACCCTTGACCTTGATGTTGTAGCCTTTTTTGCTTTGGTCCCAACTGCTTATGTCGATCCTGCATCATGAATGTACCAAATAGAAAAAGAGATTTTATAGATTTAAGGTTTTAATGAAAATAGAATTTTTTGGGGTTTGAGAGAGTTTTAAGAAGTTCAAGATGTTAAGGAAGGTTAGAATATGAGATAAGAGTTCTTTAGGTTAAAAACTAATGTTTTGAGGGGTTAAAAATCGGGTAAAAATTAAGTTTAACAAACCGGGTTGTGCAATTGAGTCGTGTCAACCCTGTAGAAAATTGTAATGATGTCGTGACACTGGGGTTCCATGTAGCGACATCCCTAGTAGCTTACCAATGTCACGACATCGGGGTTCGATGTTGAGACACACTCTAAATTTTTAGATTCCTGGATATACTGGCTTCGGTGTCATGACACACAAACTCCATGTCATGACATTGAAGTAATGTTCTCAATTTTTTCAAATCTACCTTTGGTGTTGCGACATGGGGCTACCATGTTGCAACACTGGCTTTGATTTCACCCAAAATTCAAATTTCTAGAGCACAATGGTTTCTATAAAACATAAAGTTAATTAAAATCTATACTAAATAATTAATTAAAATCTATACTAAATAATTAGTTAGGTCTACAATAATTTACAAAATATTAAACATCAATTCAAAATAATTTAAGTTTGACTGTCGGATTCATTCAACAGTATCATTATTTCACAAAAGGACAATTTTGTGGTTCTGTCAGTATCATTATGTCCCTTGACTTGGGATTATCAGAAATAGATAATTTATTACAATGCACTCCTGATTTCCTTATTCTTTCCTCTCTTAATTGGTGACCACACTTAAAAGTTTCAGTCTCACCATTGATTTTCTTGGTTAATTCCTTTTTTCTTTTAAATCAGTGGTGGACCTAGAAGTAGCTAAGAAAGGTCTACTTTGCAGGATGGGTTTTTCTCAATTTTCTTCAAAATCTAGAACCAAAAAGTCTGTTAGGATGATATAGTTGTGCATTTTGACTAACACATCTTCTTGTACTCCTTTTGGATGTAGGAAAGATCTTTCCGCCAACTGTAGTGTTATATAGATATTTTTGAGGTCACCTAACCCTAGTTTTTCAAAAATAGGTAGAGGCATTAAATTAATACTAGCTCCTAGGTCACCTAGAGCTCATTTAAAATGAATGCTCCCTATCTCTATGGGAATAGTAAAACTTCTAAGGTCTTTCAATTTTTGGGGAACCTTTCTCGAGATAATAGCACTAGAGAAAGCGCTAATATTGACTTGTTCGCCTACTTTAATTTTCCTACGCCTAGACTCGATTTCCTTTAACAACTTGACATACTTAGAAACTTTTTCAATTAGTTTAATCAAGGGCAAGTTAACGTTTAACATTTTGAATAAGTTTATAAAACTTACAAACTCATCTTCATCTCGCTTTTTCCTCTCTTCTATCTTTGAAAGAAATGGTATCTTTGCAATGGTAGAACCTTTAGTTGTTTCTGTCTCTAGCTCTACTATCAGTGCAATTACATCCTCTAGTTTAGGTTCAGTGTTAGCTTCTAGGGGTCTCACTTGAAGGTCATTAGTATTTTCCATATTTACCTATTGAGTTGGATTTCTGGGCTACTCAGTACTTTACCTGACCGGAGCACTATTGCTTTTATGTGCTTCTTCCCTTCTCTATGAGAATTATTTTCCATATTGCTGGGAATTCATATGTCAATTTTTATTTTGATGTCACCCATCATGCTCATCAACCGGCTCCTTCCCTACGAGAATTATTTTCTGTATTTCTGTGAATTCACACGTTTCACGTCCATTCGCATTGATTGCATCTCCCCCTTGATTCTATCTAGACATTGGCCACATACAGTATGGTCACTTAGGTTGGCCCTATCTTGAGGTTTCTATAAATAAGGAGGTTGATAGTTAATGTATTTTACTTGATTCGAGCTATTACCTCCTTCTTGGTTTCCTCCTCGTCTCAGGTTCAGGTGATCTCTCCATCCGAGATTGTATTTACTTGAATAGGGATTTCCACTCCTATATTCTATGTAGTTCACATCCTCGGTAGGATTATTAATATAGTGGAATAGCAGTTTGTCTCCTCCATTGTAACAACCTCTTTTCAGTGAAATCGGAACAGTGGTTTCGGACCACAAATTTGAGCCGAAAAGAAAATTTATTTTAATATTATTGCATGATCTGCATTATGATAGGGATGTCATATGAAAATTCTGATAAGAAAATTTTACCAATTATGTGTTTAATTAAGGAATGGACCAAATTGCATAAAATGCAAAAGTTGAATTCTAGTAGCTATAAGTATCAAATAGCTATGGAATTCAATATTTGAGGTCCTTATATGGTAATTAGACCATTAAAAAAAATTTAGTAGATATTTTTGATTAATCATCCATGGAAAATTAGAAAAAGACAAGGACTAAATTGGAAAGTGGAAAAATTCATGGATGATAAATAATTAAATAGAAATAATATCATTTTGTATCATCTTCATCCCCAAAAATTACATAAAAACCCTAGGAGAGAGAAAAGAAACTAATCAAGCTTAATTAGTTATGTTTTCTTGTCCCGTTTTTAGTAATTTTTATATTTTTGAGATAAATCTGTAACACCCTTTATCCGTATTCAACACCGGAACAGGATACGAGGCATTACCGAACTCACATCGCAAGCATACATACAATTCCAATTCATAAATTTTCATTGAAATTAAAACCACTTGTATTCAAACATAAAGTCTCTAATACGAGCCTACGAGGCCCAAAACATGCCTTGGAAGTGGTTCGGGACTAAACCGAGTACTCAAAATTTTACAAAACATAGAAAATTTTTGCTATGAACAAAGGTCACACGCCCGTGTGGTTTGGGACACGCCTATCTGGGCAGGCCGTGTGGTCACACACGCCTATGTCCCTAACCCTTGTAACTCTCTATTTTGCAAGGCATGAACAAATTGAGTTCATAGGGCCAAGTCATATGCTCGTGTGCTAGGCTGTGTGGGTAATTAAATTTTCATAAAATAAGTGCAAACTTCACTCGGTCGGGACACATGCCCGTGCTTGAGGCCGTGTCCCTCACACGACTGAGACACATGCCCGTGTCTCTGCTTGTGTGCTCAATTCTGAGCATTCTGTTTCTCAAAATTTAGGTACGAAGGACACACTGCTGAAACACATGCCTATGGGGTAAGATTGTGTCACACACGCCCATATGTCTACCCTTGTGGAAAAAATAAAGGCTATTTACCAAGCCATTTGTCACACTCATTTCCACCTACACGCACACAAGTTCAATGGCATAAATCATGATATACTTAGGCAACCAAACATCCATAAAACAAGGCCAAATCATGTCCTTTCATTATCCACACTCAATATATTTATAACACCATATTTTGTCAAACCAAATACGAACTCCCATTCTACAAATTTCAGTATGGTTACTAATAACATGCATAATTTTTACCCAGTTTTCCTAGTACACCAATGAGCCAATCTTAACCATTCAACAACCAAAACCATTAAGCCACATTCAACCATTTACACAACATTTATAAACCACATCATACAAGAGATAATTGCACATGGATGCATGTATAAATGTATATAAGCTTACAACCAATTCAACCAATATAAGCCAAGTTACATGGCCAAATACCATATGAAGCCCTTGACAATTACAAGCCAATACATTTGGCTAAAGTCATAATGACACATATAACAAAATGACCAAGTCCCTATACATGCCATACTCTCAAAATGTTTAAAATCATTGATACCCAAAATGACAGATGATAGTGTGAGTTGATCTCCAATGAATCTCCAATCCCAACTAGGTTGGTGACACTATAAAACATGGAAATAAAACGGAGTAAGCTATATAGCTTAGTAAGCCCGTATGTAAGAAATAAGCCGACCTTACCATACATTAATCATGCAAGTAATATAACATAAGATATTATAATTTACCATAACCTCATGATCATAATTCACTTCCATCACAACTTACCTTGAAATCGTCATTTCACGAATTAATAATCATAAACTTTGAGTACATACCTGTACCATATCATAATAATTTCATACTTATTCTCATTGTTGTCATACCCAATGAACCACTCAGAATAATAATATCGGATACACGAGAAAACCTTGCACACAAGGTGCCACATATGTAGCCATGCTACCTCTATCTCATAACACATATATGCTCCTTCTCGAGCTATCAACGGGCCTACTCACACAAGCGATTAGTTAAGACATTGCTACTCACAGAAGCTGTCAAGTAACCGCAACGTATGTTGGTATACTCAGCCACCGGTAGAACATACAAGACCGGCACCTGGATTACATAACATAAAACCCTAGGGACATGTCACTTGTATCCTAATCTATTCCTAAGGTTTGATTAAGATTTCTCAATTGCCAAATCGTCATCAAATGTGTCCGTAAGGTCGATTAAAAAATTCATGCATAAATTAAATCAAGTAAAATACATTTAAAGAAAAGCTTATTTAACATATAAACTTACCTCAGTTACAAAAACGGCAAAAGGATCTATTCATCAATTATTTTATTTTTCCCCTAATCTAGATCCAAACTTCGTTTTTCTTGACCTATAATGTCAAATTTAGCTTATTTAGTCATCACATTATTCAATCCAGCCCTAAAACACATTATGGAAAAAATTACAGTTTTGCCCTTAACTTTTCAACTTTTTACAATTTAGTCCCTAGGCTCGTAAAATGAATTTCATTCAATTTCTTCACAACCAAAGCCTAGCCAATTTTTTTTTGTACTCATAACAGCCCATAATTTTCATTTATTCACACTTTTCTACACATTTAATAGACTTTTACAAATAAGTCCCTATTTAATGTTTTTATCGAAAATCGCTTTACAAACGTTGTTTAACTAACAAAAAACACGCATTTTCTACCATCAAACATCAAAATACATGCACATCCAACATGGGTAAAATTTCTTTCAAATTTGTCCTTGAAATAGCTAAATCAAGTTACAACAATCTCAAAAATATAAAAATCGTTAAAAACGGGACAATAACGGACTTACAATCGAGCTTGAAAGCTTGGAAAAACCCTAGCTATATCTCCTCTTCTAAATTTCGAGTATGGGGATGAAATTGAAGAAGATGACATTTTTTATTTTAGTTAATTTGTCTTTATTTACTAAATTACCAAAATATCCTTCACTTAAACTTTGAAATTTTTCCTAACCATGTCCATTTTTTTCCATACTAAGATATAATGGTCTAATTACAATTTAAGGACCTCTAATTTAGAATTTCATAACAATTTACTACCTTTAACCTATAGAACTCAAGTTTTGTACCTATTGCAATTTAGTCCTTCTAGTCAAATTGAGTACTCAATCGATAAAATTTCTTAACGAAACTTTCACACGATTATTCTATCATGCTGTAGACCTTAAAGAAATAGTAAAAAAATTATTTCTACTTTGGATTTGAGGTCCCGAAACCACTGCTCTGATTTGATCCAAAAACGGGCCATTACATAATCTATCTATTTTGGGGATTAATCGGAAAAGATATCAAAGTATCAAAGTTTTTCCATGGATGAATATGCTGAAATTTTAAAATTTATGGTAGAAAATGAAAGGTTGTTGATAGATAAATAACTTTTACAAAGTGAATTTTGATGAAAATATGATTTAGGGATTAAATTGTAAAGATGTAAAAGTTATGGAAAATTATAAATTTTATGAAATACATGTGCTGTAAAAGTTACATGAAAATTTTGGTTAGGCTCGGAATAAGGATTAAATTGGATGAATTTCTTTTTCTGAGCCTAGGGATGAAATTGTCATTTGTGAGAAGTATAAGGGCAAAATAGTAATTTTTCTAAGGATGTAAATTGAATTAAACTAGGTATGAAATGGATTAAATTGATGTTAAATTTATTTATATAGATCCTAAAAGACCTAATACATTGTTGGATCAAGGAAAACAAAAAGTTTAGGATTAGTAGGTTTCGTATACGAACAAGTATCAAGGTAAGTCTGTGTAACTAAATTGTGTACATTTATATGTTTGAATTAAATGTTATATATGTGAATTGTATAATTTCCATGTATATGAAATTGATTGAATATTCGATAATGCTCAATAAATGTCAAATCTTGTTTGAATAAATGAAAGTCGATAGATACAGGATTTCCCGTATTGGTTGTGGTCTAGCATATGTTGTGGACACACCATATCTCTTATGAGCATCCCGTTATAAGCCCTCTCAAGGTTCCCATTATATGGTTTAGTGAGTTTCCCGTTATATCTTTTTGGAGCGTCTCGATAGGTTATGATCCTACATTTTTTATGGACACACCTTAGCTCTTATGAGCATTCCGATTAAAGGCTCTTCATGACCTTCCTGTTAAATTGTCTCTTTGTGAGCTTCCTAATAGTGCTCACTCGAACTTCTTAATTTTGGCTATCTAGAGCTTCCTAATAAGGTTATTTGTGAACTTTCTGATTATGGCTCTTATGAGTTTCTCGTTATATAGCCCGGATAAGCTTCTTGATAGGCTTTTTATGAGCTTCCCAGAATGGCTCTGTGTGAGCTTTCTGTTACAAGGCTCAAGAGTGTGCTTCTCGATTATGTGCCTAATTGGGTACCTCTGAAAATGAATTGAAGAATTATAGTAGTGTACACTAAAGTGTACTATATGAACTTATCCATCGATATTTCTAATAAATTCAACGGGTAAAGTTCTAACATGGCTAAACTGAATTTGAAATGATTTGTCATCAAAGTGTACATGTAATATGGAATAATATTATAGAAAGCATGTGATTATGAAATACATTAAACGATGAGCTCATCTATTTTCTTGGTATTATGTGAATTACTTGACTAACTTGATTTGGTGAAGTTGTGTTTTAGGATATAAGCCAGATCATTTAGATGCATTATTGTATGCTTATCTTAAATTTAAATATATGGTAAGTTAAATTCATGTTATACGAACTTACTAAGCATTAAATGCTTACTAGGTTTTTTTTTCTCTGTTTTATAGTGCTCAGAAGCTCGTAAAGGTTGGAGATCAGCTAGACTATCATCACACTATCCTCCAGCTTGTTTTGATATAAATAGAAAACTTATTTTGACATAATGGCATGTATAAGCTAATTTTACCAATGATGATATGTAAATGGATGTTTATAATCTAGCCATTAGAATGGCTAATAATGGTATATTTTGGTATGATAATATAAAGTTATATCATGTTTAATATATACATGTATAAGGTTTGGTTAAATTGAATTAGAATAGAATATAAATCATCATAAGAAGGTAAGCTTAATAATATGAATATGTGATACTATTTCATATATATTAATTATGTTTGCTTGATTTATATGACTTGAATTGCTTGGCAAATGTAACACCCCTTACCTGTATTCGACACTGGAACAGGGTACGAGGCATTACTGGACTTAAACTCAAACAAACATTCAAAACGAATACATGAATTTCCACTCCAATTTAAAACTTTTCAAAAACATTCATATCATTCCTTAAACAAGCCTAAGAGGCCCAAAACATGCATTAGGAGTGGTCTGGGACTAAACCGAAAACTTTAGAAAACTTCCTAGCATTTAGAAAAGTTTTCATCAAAACAAGGGTCACACGCCCCTATGGCTTGGGACACATCTGTGTGGGTAGGCCATATGGTTACACATGCCTGTATCCCTAACTTGTGTAACTCTCTGTTTATGACATCATCAACAAATTGTAATCACACAACCATGTCACACGCCCGTGTGCTTATTTGTATGAATTTGGTATATAGTAAGAATTTGTCTGTTGAGTCTACTGACTTTGTGATTAAGATGTCGAACCCTTTAGGCAAACATGTTTTATTTGATAAAGTTTGCAAGAGTTGTCCTTTAATGATTCGGGGCCACTGTTTTCTGGCTGATTTAATGCTTTTTCCATTTGATAAGTTAGATGTGATACTTGGAATCGATTGGTTGACTCTGTATGATGTAGTAGTGAATTGAAGACAAAAGGTTATTGAATTGAAATGTCAAAATAATGAAACTCTTCGGGTTGAGTCAGATGAGTCGGGTGAATTGCCTATTGTGATTTTGTCGATGTCGGCTCAAAGGTATGTAAGAAAGGGTTGTGAAGCATTACTCATGTATGTACTGAATACTAAGGTGTCTAAATTAAAGATCAAATATGTGCCAGTACTTTGTGAATATCCGGACGTGTTCCCAGAAGAGTTGCCAAGGTTACCACCGGTCAGAGAGGTAGAGTTTGCTATTGATTTGGTACTGGGGACTGCACCAATATCGATAGCTTCGTATAGAATGGCTCCAACCGAGTTGAAAGAATTAAAGTCTCCATTAAAAGAGTTGGCAGACCAGGGCTTTGTGAGACTGAGTTTTTCTCCCTCAGGTGCATCGGTATTATTCGTCAAGAAGAAAGATGGATCCATGAGACTTTGTATCGATTATCGTCAACTCAACAAGGTTACAATAAAGAACAAGTATCCTTTACCAAGGATTGATGATTTGTTTGAATAGTTGAAAGGGACAACAATATTCTTGAAGATAGATTTCAGATATGGTTATAATCAGCTGAGAGTTAAAGACTCGGATGTGCCAAAAACTGCATTCAGAATGAGGTATGGGCACTATGAATTTCTTGTTATGCCTTTTAGATTAACCAATGCTCCTACTGTTTTTATAGATTTGATGAATCGGATCTTCCTGTCATATTTAGACAAGTTTGTAGTTATGTTCATTGATGACATTTTTGGGGCATATTGTTTTGGCTAAGTTCAGTAAAAGTGAGTTTTGGCTTCGAGAAGTCAGATTTTTGGGGCATATTGTCTCAGCGAAAGGTATAAGAGTTGATCCGAGTAAGATTTTGGCAATTGTTGACTGTAAACTGCCAAGAAATGTACCCGAGGTTAGAAGTTTTTTGGGCTTAGCCGGGTATTATCAATGTTTTGTTCATGGATTCTCGAGGATTACTACACCTATGACAAAATTGTTACAGAAAAATGTTAAGTTCTAGTGGTCGGAGAAATGCCAAAAGAGTTTTGAACAGTTGAAAGCATCGTTAACTGAGGCACTGGTATTAGTGCAACCTGAGTCGGGAAAAGAGTTTGTAATTTTCAGCTACGCGTCATTGAACGATCTTGGATGTGTGTTGATGCAAGTGGGCAAAGTGATAGCTTATGCCTCGAGACAGTTGAAATTCCATGAAAAGAATTATCTGACGCATGACTTGGAATTGGATGCCATTATGTTTGCTTTAAAAATTTGGCGACACCATTTATTCGGTGAGAAGTGCCATATCTATACCAATCACAAGAGTTTAAAGTACCTGATGACTTAGAAAGATTTGAATTTATGACAACAGAGATTGCTCAAGTTGTTAAAAGACTATGAATTGGTAATCGATTATCATCTGGGAAAGGCGAATGTAGTCACTGATGCTTTAAGTAGGAAATCTTTGTTTGCTTTGAGAGCAATGAATACACAACTGACTTTATCTGATGATGGCTTAATTATAGATGAGTTGAAAGCTAGGCCGGTATTTCTTCAGCAAATTTACGAAGCTCAGAAAAGTGACAAAAAACTTTAAGCTAAAAAAGTTAAATGCGAATCTACTAGCGATTCAAATTTCCAAACTGGGGCTGATGATTGTTTAAGTTTTCGAGGTAGGATTTGTATACCGAGAGATACCGAGCTTATTCAGAAAATTCTTCATGAGGCACATAATAATTGTCTGTCTGTTCACCAAGGAAGTACGAAGATGTATAATGATTTGAAGAAATTGTATTGGTAGTCAGGTATGAAATGAGATATTTCTGAATTCGTAGCGAGATGTTTGATTTATCAACAAGTAAAGGCCGAACAGCAAGTAACATCGGGTTTACTTCAACCTGTGATAATTCTCGACTAGAAATAGAACAAAATTACAATGGATTTCGTAACTGGATTACCTCTGACTCCAAAGAAGAATGATGCTATTTGGGTTGTTGTTGATAGATTGACGAAATCGGTTCATTTTATTCCGATACATACCAACTATTCACTTGATAAGCTAGCTGAATTTTACATTGCTGAAATTGTTAGATTTCATGGAGTGCCTATTTCTATTATTTCTAATAGAGATCTGAGGTTTACGCCTTGATTTTGGAAGAAGTTGCAAGAGGCTTTGGGCACAAAGTTGAATTTTAGTATCGCATTTCATCTGTAGACCAACGGTTAATCTGAAAGGACGATTTAGGTACTCGAAGATATGCTTTGCTGTTGTGTGATAAACCGTAAATTATACATACTTTTACCCTATTTTTAATGCATTTTATGGATGATTTCCCATTAGAATTGGTGAATTCGATGCTCCTAATGCTCCTAATGCTTTAATTTCTTGTTTTATACTTAAGAGAGCATAGGAAGTGAAAGGAACGAGAAACGGGCCAAAAACAGAGAAAATGGGCCAAAGTACGAAATCAACGCGGCCTGGACCTCCTCACATGGGCAGATCACACGGCCGTGTCAATCTGGCAGAATCGAAGCACGACTCACATGGGTATAGCACACGCCCGTGCCATTCTAATAGGCTCGAACACGGCCTAAAGTAATCGCACACGGGTGTGTCCCTGTCGAGCCCAAGTTGAGTCCAATTCGAAAAAGGCCACTTTTGAGGGCTCATAGTGTAACACCCCGTACCCGAGACCGTTGCCGGAGTCGAACACGAGGTATTTACGGACTTATTTCATTGTAAAACACAGTTCATTTAAAACTTCCAGACAAGTGGCTAATCGTCCATCATCACCTTAAAAATCATATCTCGAGTTCCAAAACTCGAAAACCAGTTCTGTAAATGTTTCCTGAAACTAGACTCATATTTCCATCTACAAATTTTTTTTCTAGAATTTTTGGTTGGGCCAATTAGTACAGTTTATTAGTTAAAGTCTCCCCTGTTACAGGGTTCGACTACTCTGACCTTCATGGATTACGACTTATAAATCTCCCTGTACAGGACTTCAATACTTATTCCGTTTGTTTCTAATGAAACTAGACTCAAAAAGAATATATGGCATGACTTCTAATCATCTCTGGTTAATTTATAGTGAATTTTCAAAGTCAGATCAGGGGATCCAGAAATCGCTCTGGCCCTGTTCCATGATAACTTAAATATCTCTTAAAATACGACTCACATGTTCATTTCGTTTCTTCCATACGAAAGTAGATTCATCAAGGTTCAATTGCATAATTTTTTCACTATTTAGTTCCATTTCTACAATTTTTAGTGATTTTTCAAATCCACACCACTGCTGCTGTCAGCATCTATTTTTAAGGTAAACTTTACCTATTTCATGGTTTTCCATGAATCAACTAGAATTTGTCATACAAAACACCAAAATGATCATGATTAGCCATTCCAATGGCTAATCGTTACTAAACATTTCCATGCCTCTCAATGAACAACATACAAAACGATTATAATGCTATGCTCAAAGAGTATATAAGCCATTTTCGCATGGCTATCCAAATTTATACAAAACCGAGGGTACATGACCAACAACAAAAAGGGTAGTCCTATACATGCCATTTTCAGAGTTCAACCAAAAGTGTACCAAAAGGGCTTTGATAGTGTGGACGACTTCGACTTCAACAATCCCGAGTCCGATAGCTGACGAACCAAAATCTATAAAACAGAGAATCAAAGAAACGGAGTAAGCATTTAATGCTTAGTAAGTTTCGTGCAATGAAATTAGGCACAATTGAAGTATAGCATTCATATGACTAAATGGATAATTTCATATACACACATTCTCAAAATCATACCTACTTCACATTACCGACCCTTATAGTCTTACATAAGAAATCAACTTAACCAAAAGCCGGAAGCTTGTTAATCGATTGAGCAAATACTATTTAGATGGAATCAATTTTCTCAATGCACATACGAAACGTACCTCATTGTTGGGATTTTACGAGCGTATTAATTGAAATTATTACAGCAAGATCGCTCATTCCCAAACGCAATTATCTTCGGGATTTAGCCGGATATAACCACTCGCACAAGGCCTTCGGGCCTTAGTCCGGATATGGTCACTAGCACAGATGCCTTCGGACTTAGCCGGATATAATAACTTCAAAATGCCTTGAGGCTTAGCCCGAATTTGTAACTCGCACAAAAGCCTTGGGACTTAGCCTAGAATTAGTAACTCGCACAGATGCCTTCGGGACTTAGCCCGGAATTTGTAACTCGCACAAATGCCTTCGGGACTTACCCGGAATTAATCACTAGCACAAATGTCTTCGGGACTTAACCCCGTTAGCATCCGAATATTCATGCACATATCAGTAAATCATGACACATCCTTATTTCATTTTCATAACTAGAATTCAAACACAAATTAATTATTAAGCATTCCCATTTTCGGCTCAATAGCCACATACGAACAGCATGATTCGGCTTGCTTCATGACATGATTTCTATGCACATACGGCTACCCATCATACGTATAGACTAATTAACTCAACACATAATTCAAGTAGAATCATTATATCACCGTATATTTGTTATGATTATACGTCATGACTTAATCAAATCGTAAACTAAGTTTCATTACTCGAAAACTTACCTCGGATGTTGTCGAACGATTTCGATGGCTATTCGATCACTTTTTCCTTCCCTTTATCGGATTTCGTTCCCCTTTGCTCTTGAGCTAAATATTAACAAATAAATTGATTTAATCATTTTGAACATCAAAGAGGAATTTAAGGTACTTAGCCCTTATATATTAGGCATTAGAGTCATATATGTATGAAATCACGAATCAAATTCAACATATTAGCCAATATTCTCCTTAGCCGAATTTTCTAAGTCAAGATAAAGCCATCAATATGCTTACCTATGGCCGAACATACACATCAACCTATGTACTCATTCATGTGGCCGAATATGCATGTCTATGTTGAGGCCGATTGTATACTTAATACATTCTACAAATATGGTCACTTGTATTGACTAAATACCATTTTGTTTCAAGTTCAAAACTTGGCTAATACACATATATACACTAGAAATCAAATACTAACATTTGCACTTCACCTTAATAGCTAGCTTAGCAAACCTTGATTTAACACATAATTGTTCATAACACAATTTAAGCATACTCTCCATTCCATCAATTCCAAAACACATACATTACTCAATAATGTTCAAACTTATATTCGGCCTTAGCACACAACTTGCTAGCCGATTCTTCTCCATCTAGCAACTAATGCACATATGTGCTCATTTGTTAGACTCTACTTCATCTAACAACAACCATATTTCTCTTCTACCTCCTACCATGGCCGAATGCTCAAATACCTCAATACCGAAACTTTTAACTTGGGTTGCTTAAAGAACTTGGTGATGAGTTAAAATTTATCTAACACCTCAAGCATCATAACACATCCATATAGCCAACATGCTAATAGTATCAAGGCTTCAACTAAAACTTTTGAAGCCTGTTAGTCGAATACTAACTCTCTAATAACCCCAAATCCCTCCAAGAGATAGTTAGAATTTAGACTAATCATCCAAGGGATGTATGAACTTTCAAAGCAACATTAAACATACCTTAATCTAGTGAACCACCATAGCCGATTTTCTCCAAGCTTTTTCCCTTCCTTTCTTTCTTCTATTCGGCCAACTTGAACAACATGAGAGCTTTTTCTTTTTTTTTTCTTCAAGTCATGGAAATGGGGGGGGTAAGGGGGAGACAACTTTGGTTTCATCACCCCTCCCTTTTCATTACTTAATTACTAACCCCTCTAACATAACACACTAACACAACATGTTTAACCCCATAGCATGGCCGTCCACTAGCTCAAATTTTAGGTAATTTGACATGCAAACCCATCATTTTCATAACATGCATTAATAGGCCACTTTACATTTGCCTAGCACATTTCTAAATTTTCTCACATAAGTCCTATTTAATAAAATTCACTTATAATTAACAAAATTCAAACATGAAATTTTCACACATGCATATATACATATAATAAGCATCAACTATGACGGTTAATTATTTTTATGACTCAGTTTAGTGGTCCCGAAACCACTTTCCGACTAGGGTCAATTTAGGGCTGTCACAACTCTTCCCCACTTTAAGAAATTTTCGTCCCCAAAAATCTTACCGGTAAATAGGTTTGGATATCGTTCTTTCATAGAGTTCTCGGGTTCCCAAGTAGCTTCTTCCATCCCATGTTTGAGCCATAACACTTTCACTAAAGGAACCTTTTTGTTTCGCAACTCTTTCACTTCACGAGCTAGGATACGAATCGGTTCTTCTTCATAACTCATATCGGGTTGAATTTCCACCTCTGATGGATTTATTATATGCGATGGATCAGATCTATAACGTTGAAGCATCGAAACATGAAAGACGTCGTGAAACTTTTCAAGTTCAGGGGGCAAAATCAATCTATACGCAACTGGACCGACTCGTTCGGATATTTCATATGGCCCGATGAACCTCGGACTCAATTTGCCCTTACGCCCAAATCTGAGTATCTTTTTCCAAGGTGAAACTTTAAGAAACACTTTATCTCCCACCTGATACTCAATGTCCTTCCGTTTCAAATCCGCGTACGACTTCTGACGATCTCATGCTGCCTTCAGACTTTCACGAATTATTTTTACTTCCTGCTCAGCATCTTTAATCAAATCAACTCCGAAAATTTTTCTTTCACCAAGCTCGGTCCAAAACAATGGTGTACGGCATTTTCGACCGTACAAAGCCTCATAAGGCGCCATCTTAATGCTTGACTGAAAACTATTGTTGTGTTTAACTCAATCAAAGGTAGATACCGCTCCCATGAACCACTAAACTCGAGGATGCAACATCTCAACATATCCTCAAGTATCTGAATTATCCGCTCGGATTAACCATCGGTTTGGGGGTGAAAAGCGGTGCTAAAATGCAACTTGGTACCTAAAGCTTCTTGCAATTTCTTCCAAAATCGTGAGGTGAATCTCGGATCTCTATCCGACACAATAGAAATAGGTACCCCGTGTAATCTCACAATCTGAGAAACATACAATTCAGCTAGTTTATCCAGTGAATAATCCGTACGTACGGGAATAAATTGGGCTGACTTGGTCAGTCTATCAACAACAACCCAAATCGCATCTTTCTTACTTGTCGACAATGGCAACCCAGACACAAAATCCATCGTGACTCGATCCCATTTCCATTCGGGTATCATGATTGGCTGAAGTAAACCCTAGGCACTTGATGTTCCGCCTTCACTTGCTGACATATTAAACACTTCGAAACAAAATCGAAAATGTCTCATTTCATACCATGCCACCAAAACTGACGTCTCAGATCGTTGTACATTTTCATACTCCCCGGGTGAATTGACATTCGGCTACAATGAGCTTCGTTCAGCATCATCGAAATAAGTTCTGAATTTCTTGGAACACACAAATGACTTCTGAACCTCAAACAATCGTCATCATCAATTTGAAACTCTGATTCCATATTCGAAACACATTCAGCCCGTTTTGCAACTAGTTCATCATCGACTTTCTGAGCTTCACGAATTTGATGAATCAACAATGGTTTGGCCTTTAATTCTGCCACTAACACATTGTCGGATAGAATGCACAAGTGTACATTCATCGCTCAGTAAAGCAAACGGTGTTTTTACGACTTAAGGCATCCGCAACCACATTAGCCTTTCCCGGGTGATAGTCAATGACAAGCTCATAATCTTTCAACAACTCAAGCCAACGCCTTTGTCGCAGATTCAAGTCTCTTTGAGTCATCAAATATTTGAGACTTTTGTGATCCGAATATACATGGCACTTCTCACCAAATAAGTAATGTCGCCATATTTTCAAAGCGAATACGATGGCAGCTAGTTCGAGATCATGAGTTGGATAATTTTTCTTGTAACACCCCGAACCCGAGACCATCGCCGGTGTCGGACACGAGGAGTTAACAAGCCAAATCCACATATTTCACCCACCAATTTGACATTTCCAGACAGGCTGGAAATCTGCGTCACTGTCACCTTAAAAATCATATCTCGAGTTTAAAAACTCGGAAACTGATTCCATAAATTTTTCCTGAATTTAGACTCATATATCCATCCATGGATTTAATTCTAGAATTTTTGGTCGGGCCAATTGGTACAGTTTATTAGTTAAAGTCACCCATGTTACAGGGATCGACTGCTCTGACCTTCACGCGTTACAACTTGAATATCTCTCCGTACAGGGCTTTAATACTGGTGCCGTTTGTTTCTAATGAAACTAGACTCAAAATGGAATCTGTAAATATAAGGCATGACTCCTAATTCTTTCTGGATAATTTATAATAAATTTTTAAAGTTGCGACAGGGGACCCAGAAACCGTTCTGGCCCTATCTCACAATAGCTTTAATATCTCTTAACATGTAACTCCTATGACCGTTTCGTTTATTCCACATGAAAGTAGACTCATTAAGGTTAATTTACATAATTTATTCATTATTTAATACCATTCCTACAAATTTTGGTGATTTTTCAAAACCATACCACTGCTGCTGCCAGCATCTGTTTTCAAAGTAACCATTACCTATTTCATGATTTCCACGATTCAAATGGCCCTTTTTGCACCATAGCACAAAGTGTGATTATGATTAACCATTCCAATGGCTAATCCTTTCAGACAATTTCATACCCCATAATGATTATCATACAAACTATTATAGAATCATACTAAAAACGTATATAAGCCATTTTCGCATGGCTATCCAAGCTTACACAAAACCGAAAGGTACATGACCTTCAACATTAGGGTAGTCCTATACATGCCATTTCAAAGTTCAACCAAAATTATACCAAAATGGAGGCTTTGATAGTGTAGATGACTTCGACTTTAATGATCCCGAATCCGATCGCTAACGAGCAAAATCTATAAAACAGAGAGCCAAAGCAACGGGTAAGCATTTTTATGCTTAGTAAGTCTCAAGCAATAAAATCAGCTTTAACTAAGGCATTACATTCACATAGCCAAATGAATCATTTTATTAATACACATTCACATAATCATACTTGCTTCACACTTCATCATTGTATACTTTCACAAGATATCAACCAATTCAATAGCTGAAAATTAGTTTAGTCGATTGAGCGAATGTTACTCAAACATATCGACTTTTCCAATGCACATATAAACATACCTTTTCCTTTGGGCTTTTCGGCGTACTAATTAAATTTATTACAGCAACCAACGCTCACCTTCAGCCCAAGCTTCTTGAATACAACCGGATATAACCACATGCACGAATGCCCTCGGGTCTTAGCCGGATAGAACGACTTGCACGAATGCCTTGGTCTTAGCCGGATGTAGTCACTAGCACAATTGCCTTGGTCTTAACCGGATATAATTTCAACATAAATGTCTTGGGACTTAGCTCGGATATCATTCAATTGCTCATGCACACATATACATCAATAATCATTTCACATTCATATTTCATTTTCGTTACTAAGGCTCAAACACAAACATATCACTAGCATAATTGCCTTCGGGACTTAGCCCGGGTATCATTCAAATACTCATACACACATAAATCAATAATCATTACACATCCATATTTCATTTCACATAATTCAAGTAGGGTCATTTCTTGAGGACTTACCTCGGATGTTGTCGAGCGGCTTCAACGGCTATTCGATCACTTTTTCCTTCCCTTTATCGGATTTAGCTCCCTTTGCTCTTGAGCTTAACGAATGCAAGTAGAAGTATTCAATATTTTTCTCAATAATGTTTACTTGTTAATCACATTCAGCATCTCATATCAACTCATTTTATTATAAACTATCAATCGACTTTTAAACCAAAACGCCATTATAAGGCCGATTGTTCTTGGTCATACATACGAAATCAAAATAAATTCCAAGGTTTTCACATTATAAGGTACTAAGCGAATACACTTGCTAGGTTCACATACATTCTTCATCAATTTCTTCTTTAAACAAACACATTTAAGCATTCCTTTCAGTATTATCAACTCCAACCACATTCATTACTCAAGTATAGTAATTTCACATTCGGCAATAGTATTACGCACAATAGCCGATTCTTCTTACTTTGTATTTGTGCATCTATTTGATCATTAGTTTAGTTCAAACACCCATACACCAAGATTCATCAAGTTTAGCATGAAACACAAACCTTAATCCTCAATGACCACTATGGCGAAAATCCTAGTCAACCCAAAATCACAATTTCTAGCATGGGTTACCTAGAGAACTTGGTAACTAGCTCAATTTCATCTAACGTTTCAAGAATTCACATGAATTTCTCACTTTATTTATAGCTTAGAAACCGAATGGTTGCTCCCTTAGAATCGGCCAAGAAGAAACAAGAAACAAAAACTTGTTTCTTTCACCCATCCACTATTTCTCCTTAAAACACAAGACAACAATCATTTTCCTCCATTTCTTCCATGGCCGATTACCCACTATCACCACACAATCAAGATCTTGACAAGGCTAAGTAGAAAACTTAGTAACTAGCTTGATGTATGCTAATATTTCAAGAACTAACATGAAATCACTTACCTTGTTCCAAGCTTAAGGGTGACCGATTGGCTATCTCCCCTTCTTCCTTTGAGGTTCGGCCAAGCTAAGGAGGATGAACACTTTTCTTCTTTTTTTTTCTTTCTTTGTTTTGTTTCTCTCATGTACGGCAAAGGGGGAAGCATCCACACTCATTTTTTTTCATTCCTTTACCCATGCTCTTATTTTATTATTTCTAACATCCACCACTAGCAACACATGTTTAAGACATGTTTTCTTTTGCCCATCTTCATTACCATGGCCGGCCACTTCCTTTTCTTTGGGTAAATTGACATGCAAAACCATTCTTTTGCATGCATATACTATTAGACCATTGAAAGATTAGCCTATCACCTTTCAACAATGTTTCATATAAGTCCATTTTAATAAATTCACATAGAAATGATCAAATTAATGCATGCAACTTTCACACATGCATTTAATAACATCATAAACATAGAATATAACTTTTAATTACTTATAAGACTCGGTTTAGTGGTCCCGACACCACTTTCCGACTAAGGTCAAATTAGGGATGTCACATTTCTCATGTGGCTTCAGTTGCCTCGACGCATAAGCTACAACTCGACCTTCTTGCATCAATACGCAACCCAACCCAAGTAGGGAGGCATCACTATAAATGACAAACTCTTTGCCTGATTCGGGCTGCACTAGAATTGAGCTTCATCAAATAAGTTTTCAGTTGATCAAAACTTTTCGACATTTTTCCGTCCATTCAACTTAACATCTTTTGAAGTAGCTTCGTCATTGGTGTGGCTATCATCGAAAGCTTTTACAAACCGTCGGTAGTAACCAGCAAGTCCCAAAAAGCTCGAACCTCGGAATATTTCTCGAGGCTTCCGAGTTAAGTATGGCTGAAATTTTGTTCGGATCAACTCGAATACCCGATGCAGACACCACATGACCCAAGAAGCTAACCTCTCTTAACCAGAGCTCACACTTACTGAACTTAGCATATAATTGCTTATCCCTCAAAGTTTGCAACACTAATCCCAGGTGTTCAGCATGATCGATTTCATTTCTCAAATAGACCAAAATATCATCGATAAACACAACTACAAATCGATCCAAATACGGTCTGAAGATCCGATTCATCAAATCCATAAATACCGCGGGGGCATTAGTGAGCCCAAACGGCATCACTAAGAATTCGTAGTGACCGTATCTCGTTCTGAAAGCAGTTTTGGGTATATCCGAATCTCGAATTCGTAACTGGTAATAACCCGATCTCAAGTCTATCTTTGAAAACACCAAGGCTCCCTTTAGTTGATCAAACAAATCGTCAATGCGCGGTATCAGGTATTTATTCTTTATTGTCACCTTATTCAGCTGACGATAGTCGATGCACAATCTCATGGTTCCATCCTTCTTTTTCACAAACAATACTGGTGCACCCCAAGGTGAGAAACTTGGTCGAGCGAAACCTCTATCCGTCAACTCTTGCAACCGAGTTTTCAATTCCTTTAATTCTGTTGGTGCCATACGATACGGAGCTATCGAAATCGGTGCAGTCCCAAGTACAAGTTCAATACCAAACTCTACCTCCCGAACAGGTGGTAAACCCGGTAATTCTTTGGGAAAAACATCCGGGTACTCACAAACCACCGGCACAGATTCAGGTTTCTTTTCTAACTCTTTGTCATCAAGTACAAACGCAAGGTATGCTTCACACCCCTTTCTTACATATTTCTAAGCCAACATCGATGACATTACAGCTGGCGACCCATTCAAGTCTCTAGACTCAACTCGAATCATCTCATTATTTGCACACCTCAAATCGATAGTTTTTCTTTTGCAATTTACAACTGCATCGTGAACGGTTAGCCAATCCATACCGAGGATAACATCAAATTCATCAAACGGCAAAAGCATCAAATTGGTCGGAAAGCAGTAACCTCGGATTTCTAAGGGACATTTCTTACACACTTTGTCGACAAGCACATAACGACCCAAGGGATTTGACACCCGAATTACAAACTCAGTAGACTCAACAGGTAAAGTCTTACTGGTTGCTAAGGTTTTACATATATAAGAATAAGTAGAACCAGGGTCAATCAAAGCAATCACATTAGTATCAAAGAGAGAGAAAGTACCGGTAATAACATCAGGCGAAGAAGCATCCTCACGTACACGTATAGCATAAGCCCTAGCAGGCACACGAGCCTCAGATCTGGTTGTAGCATCTCTAGATCCTCTCTGACCACCATTAGCATTTCCCGTGTTTCTAGACGGTCTACCCCGAGCAGTAGTAGCACCCGGTTTCCCACTCTGATTCACATTTTGTTCAGACAGTCTCGGGCAATCCTTGATAAAATGGTCAGCTGATCCGCATTTATAACAGGAGCGGTCATGGAATTTACAACTCCCCGAATGCCATTTACCACAATATTGACACTCCGTTCTGTCTCGACGATCATTTCCAACACTGGCGACCGAAGTGACTCGTGCACTCACAGGGGGTCGATCACGATCTCGTCTAGAAAGACCCGAAGTGTATCTAGACCGGCCTAAGTCATCTCTAAATTTCTTCGAGGACTGTTGGAAGGGCTTTCCCGAAGATCTCTTTCGAAACTCCTTTGCTCCCATATCAGTTTTCCTTTTCTTCTTACTGAGCTCCTCGGCTTTGCAAGCTCGCTCGACAAGTACCACAAATTCTCGGATTTCTAAAATGCCAACATACAGCTTTATATCATCATTCAGTCCATCTTCGAAACGTTTACACATCACAACTTCTGAAGAAATGCATTCTCGTGCATACCGGCTAAGCCTCACAAACTTTCGTTCATAGTCGGTAACCGACATGGAACCTTGTTTAAGTTCAAGAAATTCCTTCCGTTTTTTATCCATGAATCTCTGACTGATATACTTTTTCCGAAACTCGGTTTGGAAAAACTCCCAAGTTACTTGCTCTCTGGGCACAACAGAGGTCAACGTATTCCACCAATAGTAGGCAGAATCACGTAGCAAGGAGATAGTACACTTTAGGCACTCATCGGGTGTGCAAGATAGCTCATCGAGTACCCGAATAGTGTTGTCCAACCAAAATTCAGCTTGCTCGGCATCATCGCTGTCAGTAGCTTTGAATTTAGTAGCCCCGTGTTTTCGGATTCTGTCAACTGGGGGCTTATTTGACCTTATTTGGTCAGTTACCGGAGGTATTGTAGGTTCGGGGGTGGTATTAGTCGGGAATGGAGGTTGTGGAACAGTCGTATTAGTTCGAATGTATTGGTTAAACCAATCATTCATCACGCTATAAAAAGCTTGCCTAGCCTCATCATTTGGATTGCTAGCAATAGGTTGAGAGTCCGTCGGCGTTGTCCCTTGTGCGGGAGCAGGCGCTACACTCTCAAGATCATCAGCTACCGCTCGGTCGGGATCGGGATCCATTACTATAAATAAACACATTTGCAAATGTCAGAAATCACCACACTATCAAATAATCACAAAATGGCATGTATAGCTAGACCCAAACGTATTACGGTAGTCCTAGAATCGACTAAACCGTAGCACTGATACCAATAAAATTGTAACACCCCATACCCGAGACCGTTGCCGGAGTCGAACACGAGGTATTTACGGACTTATTTCATTGTAAAACACAGTTCATTTAAAACTTCTAGACAAGCTGGCTAACTGCGTCACTGTCACCTTAAAAATCATATCTCGAGTTCCAAAACTCAAAAACCAGTTCTGTAAATGTTTCCTGAAACTAGACTCATATTTCCATCTACAAATTTTTTTCTAGAATTTTTGGTCAGGCCAATTAGTACAGTTTATTAGTTAAAGTCTCCCCTGTTACAGGGTTCGACTACTCTGACCTTCATGCATTACAACTTATAAATCTCCCTGTACAGGGCTTCAATACTTATGCCGTTTGTTTCTAATGAAACTAGACTCAAAAAGGAATCTATACATATATGGCATGACTTCTAATAATCTCTGGTTAATTTATAGTGAATTTTCAAAGTCAGATCAGGGGATCCAGAAATCGCTCTGGCCCTGTTCCTCTATAACTTAAAATATCTCTTAAAATACGACTCACATGTTCGTTTCGTTTCTTCCATACGAAAGTATATTCATCAAGGTTCAATTGCATAATTTTTTAACTATTTAGTTCCATTTCTACTATTTTTAGTGATTTTTCAAATCCACACCACTGCTGCTGTCAGCATCTGTTTTTAAGGTAAACTTTACCTATTTCATGGTTTTCCATGAATCAACTAGAATTTGTCATACAAAACACCAAAATGATCATGATTAACCATTCCAATGGCTAATTGTTACTAAACATTTCCATGCCTCTCAATGAACAACATACAAAACGATTATAATGCTATGCTCAAAGAGTATATAAGCCATTTTCGCATGGCTATCCAAATTTATACAAAACCGAGGGTACATGACCAACAACAAAAAGGATAGTCCTATACATGCCATTTTCAGAGTTCAACCAAAAGTGTACCAAAAGGGCTTTGATAGTGTGGACGACTTAAACTTCAACAATCCCGAGTCCGATAGCTGACGAACCAAAATCTATGAAATAGAGAATCAAAAGAAACGGAGTAAGCATTTAACGCTTAGTAAGTTTCGTGCAATGAAATTAGGCACAATTGAAGTATAGCATTCATATGACTAAACGGATAATTTCATATACACACATTCTCAAAATCATACCTACTTCACATTACCAACCCTTATACTCTTACATAAGAAATCAACTTAACCAAAAGCCGGAAGCTTGTTAATCGATTGAGCAAATACTATTTAGATGGAATCAATTTTCTCAATGCACATACGAAACGTACCTCATTGTTGGGATTTTACGAGCGTATTAATTGAAATTATTACAGCAAGATCGCTCATTCCCAAACGCAATTATCTTTGGGATTTAGCCGGATATAACCACTCGCACAAGGCCTTCGGGTCTTAGTCCGGATATGGTCACTAGCACAGATGCCTTCGGGACTTAGCCCGGATATAATAACTTGCACAAATGCCTTTGGGGCTTAGCCCGGAATTTGTAACTCGCACAAAAGCCTTCGGGACTTAGCCTGGAATTAGTAACTCGCACAGCTCCCTTCGGGACTTAGCCCGGAATTTGTAACTCGGACAAATGCCTTCGGGACTTAGCCCGGAATTAATCACTCGCACAAATGTCTTCAGGACTTAACCCCGTTAGCATCCGAATATTCATGCACATATCAGTAAATCATGACACATCCTTATTTCATTTTCATAACTAGAATTCAAACACAAATCAATTATTAAGCATTCCCATTTTCAGCTCAATAGCCACATACGAACAGCATGATTCGGCTTGCTTCATGACATGATTTCTATGCACATACGGCTACCCATCATACGTATAGACTAATTAACTCAACATATAATTCAAGTAGAATCATTATATCACCGTATATTTGTTATGATTATACGTCATGACTTAATCAAATCGTAAACTAAGTTTCATTACTCGAAAACTTACCTCGGATGTTGTCAAACGATTTCGATGGCTATTCGATCACTTTTTCCTTCCCTTTATCGGATTTAGTTCCCCTTTGCTCTTGAGCTTAATATTAACAAATAAATTGATTTAATCATTTTGAACATCAAAGAGGAATTTAAGGTACTTAGCCCTTATATATTAGGCATTAGAGTCATATATGTATGAAATCACGAATCAAATTCAACATATTAGCCAATATTCTCCTTAGCGAATTTTCTAAGTCAAGATAAAGCCATCAATATGCTTACCTATGGCGAACATACACATCAACCTATGTACTCATTCATGTGGCGAATATGCATGTCTATGTTGAGGCCGATTGTATACTTAATACATTCTACAAATATGGTCACTTGTATTGACTAAATACCATTTTGTTTCAAGTTCAAAACTCGGCTAATACACATATATACACTAGAAATCAAATACTAACATTTGCACTTCACCTTAATAGCTAGCTTAGCAAACCTTGATTTAACACATAATTGTTCATAACACAATTTAAGCATACTCTCCATTCCATCAATTCCAAAACACATACATTACTCAATAATGTTCAAACTTATATTCGCCTTAGCACACAACTTGCTAGCCGATTCTTCTCCATCTAGCAACTAATGCACATATGTGCTCATTTGTTAGACTCTACTTCATCTAACAACAACCATATTTCCTTCTACCTCCTACCATGGCCGAATGCTCAAGATACCTCAATACCGAAACTTTTAACTTGGGTTGCTTAAAGAACTTGGTGATGAGTTAAAATTTATCTAACACCTCAAGCATCATAACACATCCATATAGCCAACATGCTAATAGTATCAAGGCTTCAACTAAAACTTTTGAAGCCTCTTAGTCGAATACTAACTCTCTAATAACCCCAAATCCCTCCATGAGATAGTTAGAATTTAGACTAATCATCCAAGGGATGTATGAACTTTCAAAGCAACATTAAACATACCTTAATCTAGTGAACCACCATAGCCGATTTTCTCCAAGCTCTTTCCCTTCCTTTCTTTCTTCTATTCGGCCAACTTGAACACCATGAGAGCTTTTTCTTTTTTTTTTTCTTCAAGTCATGGAAATGGGGGGGGGGGGTAAGGGGGAGACAACTTTGGTTTCATCACCCATCCCTTTTCATTACTTAATTACTAACCCCTCTAACATAACACACTAACACAACATGTTCACAACATGTTTCACCCCATAGCATGGCCGGCCACTAGCTCAAATTTTGGGTAATTTGACATGCAAATCCATCATTTTCATAACATGCATTAATAGGCCACTTTACATTTGCCTAGCACATTTCTAAATTTTCTCACATAAGTCCTATTTAATAAAATTCACTTACAATTAACAAAATTCAAACATGAAATTTTCACACATGCATATATACATATAATAAGCATCAACTATGACTGTTAATTATTTTTATGACTCGGTTTAATGGTCCCGAAACCACTTTCCGACTAGGGTCAATTTAGGGCTGTCACACATAGGCATTCCAAAGCCTATAAATACACCCTAGAGGAGGAAGAAAAGGGAGACGGAGAATAGGGGGTAAGGAATTACTCCAAGGAAGCCGGATTCATCATCAAGATTGAAGATCTCTCCTCAATTTCCCTTCAGGAGTTTTAGGTTTTCTTTATGTTTTGTATTCTTTATTTCTCTGAGATGTTTTCTTATTTAGTTATGAACTAAAACCCCTAAATACCTAAAGGGAATGAAACCTAAGACCAATCTTGTTATTATTTTCTGAATCGTATGATAAATATTTAACTTGTTCTTAATTATTTGTTCTTAATTCTTGTTTTAATATCCCAGGATACTGATTCAAGAAAAGCTCTTATTCAGAGGAGGAATAGACCCTGTCTAAGAGTACATTTGTCATAATTAAGTGAAGTTGATTGCGCGCCTAGAAATAGGGTGATAAGATTTTGCCGGATTAGGGTGAAACCTAATAAGGGGATCCATAGATCGAGTTAATGCAATCTAGAGTGTTAATTAGAGAAAAGTCTCAGTTATTCAATCTAGGGATTAGACGTTATTAGTCTTAAATAGGGATAATAACATAACTTAGGGATCTTTACGGAACAAGTTGAATGAATAAATCATTTGATTCGGAGCCAGAATAGCAAGTAAAGTCTAGGTGGATTTTTCCTTAGGTATTGTCTTAAGTCAATCGATTTTCCCACAAGCAATTCCCTAATTCTTTTCTCTTTGCGTTCTTAGTTTAGATAATTATTTAGTTAAAACAAAACCTCTTTATTCTTAGGCTAGATAATAAAAGACAGTCATTACTAGTACTTTTAGTTCCTTTGGGTTTGACAATCTGGTCTTGCTAGAACTATACTACTGTTCAATAGGTACACTTGCCTACATCACGATAATAGTTAGTTCAAGAACGAGTAATTATAAATATTTAAAACCTATCACAAAATAATGCGATCAAGTTTTTGGCACCGTTGCTGGGGAACTGAAATATTAGGAACGCTAAATTTTTATTACTTTAGCCATTTATTTTTCTTGGAATTTAATTTAATTTAATTATTATTATTACTAATTAATTTAATTTTCCTTTCTCTTGGTAGGTTTTTATAGTTTATGACTAGAAGAAACCCGTCGGGACCATTACTTTTGACGAAGAAATCGATCGTACAGTTTGTAGAAACCAAAGAGAAATAAGGCGCAGCTTAAGATACACATAGAACGAGCAAGAAGACGATACTCAACCCCCAACCAAAGAGATGGCTGAAAACCAAGGCAATCAGCTACCTCCTGCAATTGGGGTTAATCAAAATCTTACTCCACGCACTATGTATGACTATGCTAAACCTTCTTTAACAAGAACTGAGTCAAGTATAGTTAGACCTGCTATTGCTACGAATAATTTTGAACTGAAACCTAACACAATTCAGATGATACAGCAGTTTGTTCAGTTTGATGGTTTGCAGGATGAGCATCCAAACACTCACTTGGTGAATTTTCTGGAGTTTTGCGACACTTTCAAAATGAATGGCGCTTCTGATGATGCCATTCACCTTCAGTTATTCCCTTTTTCACTGAGAAACAAAGCTAAACAGTGGTTGAACTCGTTACCACGAGGGTCTATCACTACTTGGGAATAAATGACCGAAAAATTTTTACTAAAATATTTTCCGTCAGCTAAAACGGCTAAGTTATGTAATGATATCTCTTCCTTTGTGCAGATAGACTTAGAAACACTTTACGATGCATGGGAGAGATACAAGGATCTATTGCGAAGGTGCCCTCATCATGGGTTACCTCTATGGCTGCAAGTTCAAACGTTCTACAATGGTGTGAATCCCTTAACAAGACAGATGATTGACGCAGCTGCTGGAGGAACCATAAAAAACAAAACACTTAAAGAGGCCTATGAATTTATTGAAGAAGTGTCACTGAATAACTATTAGTGGCAAGTCATGAGGACTAATCCAACAAAAACAGTAGGTGGTTTATAATGTCGACTCAGTTACTATGCTGTCAAATCAGGTAGAACTTTTCAATAAAAAGATTGATGGTTTACTTGGTTCTACTCAGGTACATCCAGTAATGAGGTGTGACTTAAGTGGAAGAGGTGCGCATATAGAATATCAATCCTTCAATCCTACAACCGAAGAGGAACAAGTCAACTATATGGGTAACAATAACTTTAGATCTCAAAATAGCCCATACAGTAATACTTATAATGCAGGTTGGAGGAACCACCCAAATTTCTCCTGGGGTGGTCAAGGGAATCAAAAGCCACAAAATCCTCAGGGTTTTCAACAGCCACCTTATCAACAAGAGAAGAAACCGAACCTTGAGGAGATGCTCTCTAAATTCATCTCAGTGTCAGAAACCCATTTCTGAAATACCGAGACAGCACTTAAAAATCAACAAGCATCGATCCAAGGACTCGAAACTCAGATAGGCCAGCTATCCAAACTAATCTCTGAACGACCACGAGGTAGCTTACCAAGTAATACTAAACCTAACCTGTGACAACCCTAATTTGACCTAGTCGAAAAGTGGTTGCGGGACCACAAAACTGAGTCACAAAATTATTTAAATGCTCTTTTCTATGTTTATTATATGTGAAGTATCATGCGTGAAAGTATCATGTCTTATATTTTGTCATTTGGATGTGAAATTATTAAAAAGGACTTATGTGTGAAACTTTGAAAATGTGATAGGTTAAATTGTAGTGGTCAAATAATGCATGGTTTAAAAAAATGTGGACTTGCATGTAAATTCCCCACTTTTGAGATAGTGGACGGCCATGATGATATTTGATACAAAATATATGTATTTTATATTAGTATTATAATAACTAAATGGTTTTATAATATAAAATAAAGATAAGTAAAATAGCTAAAGGGTGAAGAAAAAAAAAGTCATCTTTGTTTCTTCTTAGCCGAATTTAAAGAAAGAAAAGGGAACTAAGCCATTCGGTCACCTTTAAGATTGAATTAAGGTAAGTAATTCATGTTAGTTCTTGAAATTTTAGCATATTTTAAGCTAGTTACTAAGTCCCTTACTTAGCCCATGTCAAAATTTTGAATTTTGTGGTGATATGAGCAATCAGCCATGGAAGAATTTGAAGGGAATGGTTGTTGTCTTTATGTTTTAATGAGTAATTGTGGATGGGTGAATTTTGAGCTAGTTAAATGTTCATATAGGTGGATTAGATGATAAGGGGAAATCGGCTTGTGTGTATGTGTAGTTGCCGAATGTGAATTTAGATAACATTTGAGTAATGTTTGCGTTTTAAAATGATGGAATGGATATTTAAGCTTGATAAAATTTTGTTAAGAATGAATGAAAGAAATATGTGTATTCGGTTATGGATGATTGGATAATAAATTGGTGTGGATGTTTTGAATGAGATATGCACAATTATAAGTTGAATTTAAGGTTTGCTAAATTTGTCCTTATCATTGCCGAATGAGTTTAATAGTTAAAGAAAATTGTTAAGTGCTTAGTTAATGTGCATTCGGTGATTTAGGATGAGTATGCATTTGATAATGTTTTGATGCATTGAAATGGAATTTAATTATTAAATGAGCTCTAAGCTTGTTGAATTTTGAAATGTGATTGGGAGCAAATTTGACATGAGCATATTTTGCTAATGACATGTTGATAAATGTTGAGTTATGATACCATGATATTAACTTAGTTATCAAGTTGCCGAATGTGCTTTTAAGTAAGTGAAGTTATGTTATAATTGAGCTAAGTGTGGCTAGTAAAGCCTATTTAGTTTTCTTGCTATATTTGACCATAAATATGTTTGAGTGATTTCGATTATAGCTTAACGTTTAGTTAAGCATGATTGATGCTTTTAATTATATAGTTGTATAACTGAATTTGTTTTGGTTGACTGTTATTTTGTTAAAGGATTGCTATTATTAAACTTAAAGGCATTTAGTCATGAGATGGATTAAGGTGAATAAATGTTTATTTGTTTGCTTGAATTAAGCTCAAGAGCAAAGGGAGCTAAATTCGGATAGGCTGAAAGCAAAAGTAGTTGATTAATCAACCCATAATTGTTCAATGACATTCAAGGTAAGTTCTTAAGTGTTTAAGCTTGATTCTTTTTATATGCCTAAGTGTTAAATTAATATGGAAAAGAGAATGTTAATTTTATTTAGTTAATGTGCCGAATATGTAATGATTTAAGGCTATAAACCGATTATGGCTATTATGCTTAAGTTGAATTGGATTTGGAAATTTGATGCACTAAATGAGTGTTACAATGAATAAACTATGTCGTATATGTGCTGGAACAGATATCACGATTTGTGATTATTGAATATCTAAAGGAAACCACGATGTGTATAAAATTATTATTAGTCATATGTGGTAGCCGAATGTGGCTTGGTACTAAAGTGATTAAATGTGAACTTCGATAAGGTAAATGTTAGTGATCGATGATATAAGTTATACATTATAATATATATTCAGGTTTCAAACCTAGCAGGCCTTGTACCGGTGATGAATTTCGGGCTTTGAGCCTAGCAGGCGTAATGGCGATGAAATGATATCGAACTTAAAGGTCTAGCAAGCTTTAAGCTAGTGAATATTATAGAGCTCTGAGCCTAGCAGGCATAATGCTGGTGAAATGATAACGGACTTAAAGGTCTAGCAAACTTTAAGCTGGTGAATTTTATCGGGCTCCGAGCCTAGCAGGCGTAATGCCGGTGAAATGATATCAGACTTAAAGGTCTAGTAGGCTTATTGCCGGTGATGAAATCAGGTTATTACCTAGAAAGCAAATTGCCGGTGAACTATTAAAAGTGTGGTGCTATAAGACTATGGGCTAATATGATATGTGGATTCGTTCTGTAAAGTAAATTATTCAGGTACGAACAACCTAATTATGTACATGTGAATTAAATGAATTTAATGATTGATGTGAATCAAATATATGAGAAATGGTTTCATGTTTATGTTCAACTATGAGACCTTGTGTTAGATCGGCAATTGAATTTGTGTAATACGTTAAGTTGTCCAGGTATATGTTATATACCTATATATATTTTAGATTGATCGGAATTGAATCATGGATGTGAAATGAGAAGTATATGTGAAGATGTTATATATATCTGAAATAGAATTTATGGTGACCTTGTAATCATAGGTCCATGTTTGTGATGAATAAAAATATGATGAAATTGAATGGTGATATACATGTTTAAATAATATGAATGCAAAGAATGTGTGAAAGAGTAAATTTGTAATAAATCTACTTGGGACAGCAGCAGTAATGTGATTTTTAAAAATCATCATAGATTGTGGGAGTTGAGTTAGAGGCTGAATAAATTATGTAACTAAAGCTTAATGAGTCTAGTTTCTTATAAAAGAACCTGTGTAGGCAAAAGAATTTCCGATAATGAGATATGTGAAGTGATGTGGGACAGAGTCAAAATAACTTCTAGATCCCCTATTCTGTTTTTATAAAATCATTATAAATTGTAAAAAAATGGTCATAAGATAAAATTTAAATGATTAGACTCCTTAATGAGTCTAGTTTCAAATGAAATAAACAAAAAAAATATTTTGAATTCTGTACAATGAGAAATTTGATTCGTAGTTAATAGTGGTCAGAATAGTCAAACAGTGAAATAGGGAAACTTTAAGAAAATCTGGTATTGAATGGCCAAACCAAAAATTCTGAAAATTTTATGAATAGAAGATATATGAATCTATTTTCAGGGAAAATTAATGGCACTTGATTTGGAGTTTCGTACCTCCAGTTATAAATAATTTAGTGACTGTTACTCAGGAGGACAGATTGTAGTGAATTTGTGATTATGTTGAAAATATTGATAAAACTTGTTAATGAGTTGCTAATTGTTTTCTTATGAACTTACTAAGCTTTGAAGCTTACTCCCCGTTCTCTTTCCCCATTACTTATAGGTCTGTACAATAGCTCGAGTTGGAAGGGCTGGAGATAACACCACACTATCGAGTTATCATGTGAGGTGAGAAGGATTATAAATCATTAAGGTTTAAGGCATGTATAGGGGACTCCATTTTTCTGAGTGTGAGTTATGTATAATGATAATGTGTAATCATATGATATAATTTCATTGTTTATGAAGTTTTGAATGTATGAATAATTGTATGGGTGTTTAGGATTGTTCAGGGTGGCAAATGGCTTGCCATATAGCTTAGAAGTGTCCACATGGATAGACACACGGGCATGTGTCTAGGCCGTGTGTGACACACGGTCACACCATACGGGTGTGTTCTCAGGACGTGTGTCCCCTGCAACTTAACCCCTTATTTTTTTTGGTAACACGGTCGTATCTAATGTCACACGGGTGTGTGATGTAGTTAAATGCTAAATTTCTTAAGTGACTGAAGGGTCTTGGTTTCTCTCTGAACCCGCTTATATGTGCGTTATGGGCCCGATACGTAAATAAATAAGAAAATTGAAATCAGATGTATTCCGTGAAGGTAATTTTTGAATGCCACAACCTGAAATAGTGTAAAAGTGTTCGGTATCACCTTGAACCCAGTTCTGGTGTCGGGGCTGGGTGAGGGGTGTTACATAACCCAAGGGAACACCTCAATGCAATTAGTACTCAAGATAAGGAAGGATTCATTGCGCTTGAGCCAGAATTGATGCAAGAAACTATGGTGAGCAAGGGTAAAAGTGAGGTAAGTCATAAAAAAATGGTGAATGAAGAATATAAACCTTGTGTCCCATACCCTAACGCGACAAGGAAAGACCGCTCAGACGAAAAATTCGGTAAATTCCTTAAACTTTTGAAAAAATTACATATTAACTTACCGTTTATTGAAGCTCTGTCACAGATGCCGAATGCAATGAAAATTTTAAAATAGCTTTTAGTAAATAAGTGGAAGTTGGACGAAGCGTAGCATGTGGAGCTAAATGCAGTCTCCTCAGCTATTCTACAGAATTAGCTACCCCACAAATTGAAAGATCCAGGGAGTTTTACAATTCCTTACTTAATTTGTAGTTTAGATATAAATCATGCATTAGCTGATTTAGGGGCTAGTATTAACGTCATGCCTTACAAAATGTTTAAGCAACTAGGTCTTGGGAAACCTAAACAGACTAGGATGAGCATTCAATTGGTAGATAAAACTATAAGATTTCCTAGGGGTATTATTGAAGATATACTAGTGAAAGTAGATAAGTTCATATTTCCCGTTGATTTCGTTGTTCTAGACATAGAGGAGGATAATAACACCCCTTTGATTTTAGGAAGGCCCTTTTTAGCAACTGCTAAAACCATTATTGATGTTGGCACAAGTGAGCTTACACTTCATGTAGGAGACGAAACGATCACCCTTCAAGCTCGTAATTCTGGCATCACATCGAACATTGAAGGTAATGGTCCACACCAGTCTACTAAAACTGACAATATGAAAAAACCTACTTTGCAGAAATTGAGTTTCAAAGAAGTTCATGAGCCATGTTCCAGCAATGATAGAGGACACATTCATGAATAATGAAGGCTACGGATAAAGGAGCTAGACGAATGGCGAGCACATAAACCAAGAACACACGATAAACTAAAATTACGCCAGAATGAGTTCGATACCTCCCCAAATTTACTTAAGGTTGGAGATAAAGTCTTACTAGATGCCGCGGATTGTCACATTGTCACTACCAACCCGAATGAAGAAACCCCTCTTACGGTACATAGTATTTTCCCATTCGGTACGGTTAAGGTAAGTCATCCCAAGTTTGGCACTTTTAAGGTAAACAATACCCGTCTAAAACCTTATTTTGTCAAGACTGATAACAGGAACGAGGAGTACGAACTCCTTGAACTACCATGACCATTCAACAGAGAGGTAAGTCGAGCTTAGACTATAAATAAGCGCTTCTCAGGAGGCAACCCGAGCACTAACTGTATTAACTTCTTCAGATTTTAAGTGTTTAACACCTAACCTACTAACGGAGCTCTTGAAAACAAGTCCACCATAGGGACATGGCCAAGCACACGGGCGTGCTTAAGACCGTGTGAAAATAGGGCAAAAGATTTCCCCAACCCTGGCTACGATAAAACACCACGGTCGTGGGACATGGCCATGGTCGAGCCTGCCAAAATAACACGAGCGTGTGGAAGAACCATGGATGAACCTGTTAAAATAGCACGGGCTTGCGAGACGCCTGTGTCTAACACCCGTGGGTGAACCTGTCAAATTAACACGGGCGTAGGGCTTTAACACATGGGCGTGGGAGAAGCGAATGAAGCTAGACACAGCCGTGCGACATGTCCGTATTCACCAACATGCCCGAGGCACACGGGCATGTGTCAAATTTTAGACACCCTAAAATAGGAAAAACACGAAACACACAGGCTGAAATTGGGGCACACGGTGTGTCCCATGGCCGTGTGTCCCAAAATCTATAAATAGGCTACACTATTCATCATCTTCCCCACTCAAAAAGACCCTAACCCTAGCCATTGCAAGTCCACACGGCCTCTGTGCCATGCCCGTGCACCGCTTCTCACTCCATTTTTGACGCCCAATCTCTCTCCCTTATCATTTGTTCACTCTTTTCACCTCTATTCTATTTATTTTTAATGCATATGCTTAAAATAATTGTTATTTTTATCATACTATGTTCATTTTGTTCATTATTTCCTGCATTATTAGATTATTTATCATGCATTTTATGTTAATGTAGGTCGTTAGGAAAGCTTCATTCCATTGTCATTCACATGCCATTATTATGCCCATCCTCATGCCCTTACAATGTCACGAAATTATGCTATCAAAAAGAATTTTTTTGGTTGAGTTTGGTTCATATTTTGGCTGAAATTAGTAGTTTAAATTCATGGCTTTCCAAATTCATGTATTTACTATTATTCTTCTTGACAAATTAAAGGTATACAATGTCGTCTCCAAGAGGAAATAAATCCACTGTCCTCGCTTCAAAGAAAAGGAAGGGAGCGTCATCTTCCTCGGGTCTTACCGCAAAAATTTGTCACCCTTTCCTCCAATTCCCCAACAGGCTCAAGAAGAACTGTTTCAAATACTACAGTTCGACCTTTGCAAATGGGTCAGTCAGATCGACCGGCTATTGTCGAACAAGTCCATTATTGACACGATTCGGGTTCTTCTTACCATCGACCCTTGGAAACAATTCTTTGAGATCATTAAGCCGACGTACCTCGAGCTCACAATAGAACTGTGCTTGTCATGACCAACCATGATGATCCGGGCACAATCCAATTTAGACTTGGCAGTCTAGTATGCCAATTGAGCGTCCCAGAGTTTGGTGCAGCACTGGGACTTTACACAGAGGAATTTTGAGAGGAGAACGATCTTGATACACTCAATCACCACATCCATTATTCTCCTTCCAAGTTGTGGAATGCCCTTGTGTCACGTTCGGCCACCTACGACCCCAGTCGTACCAAGGCATCATCCCTCCCTCCATCCCTAAGGCACCTTCATTCTATCTTATATCACACTTTGACAAGACGGAGGGAGAGCACCGACATCGTCACTACCTACGATGTCTATTACTTGTGGTGTATGTCCAACGGCCATGTCATCGACCTCGCCTACTTCATCGCCTTAGCCATATGCCACCAAACGCAGCGACACTAGAGGGGGGTCATCTCCATTGGCCCCTATGTGACTCGGCTGGCACGACACTTCGGGCTCCTCAACACCGCGGCCCAAGAATCATCCCTCACTCACATCTGCCAGATGTCTCCACAAAGCATCTCGAGCATGCTTAGCATGAGGATGATCGAGAGGCGCCGAGGAACCTACCCTCCCCAATATCGTCTCGCCCAATCTATCAAGGAGGAGACCTACGAGGACATTCCTGATGATGTCCCCCTACAGCACGAGGACCCACCAATTCAGCCACCACCACCCTCTCGTCCAGTTCATACGAAGGCCTCCTATGGTGACATCTCTGAACGCCTCACCCGATTCGAGTAGCAGTGTTTTCAACGATTTGACAACATTGATGCTACTCTACAGAAAATTTGTCAGCACCTCCACATCTCATCACCAGTCCTACCTCGCAAACCATCTAGCGATGAAGATGTTTAAAAATATTTATTTATTATTTTATGTTTTTAATTTTTTATTGAAACTACTTTATATTTTTATTAGATTTTAGAAATTTTATTTTTAATTATTAATTTCGGTTATTTCTTTTCGAGTAATTATTCTTCCTAATATCCCCTAAAAAGTTCCTGATTTCATCATAGTTATAGAGCTCTTAAGCTCATCATCACATAGGAACTAAAACTCCACCAGGAAAGGTTCTCCACGACTGCCATGTCCTGCTCGACCACGACCATAGCTACCACTAGATATAATATTCTTTTGGCGCAGGACTTACGGTCTAATGAACCTCTATGACAGCCGGAGTATCCTCTTCCACTCTCGAACCGATTACTCTCCAAAACTCTAGTTCGAGGAATTCATCATACAGGAAGGTTCACTTCTCTCCCTATCTTATTATTATTTTATAATACCTATCTTTGTACATTGAGGGCAATGTACATCTTAAGTGTGGAGGGGGTATTCAATTCTTTATCAGAAAAATCCCTGAATGACTGTCTTGTTCTCTTAAAAAGCTCTCATATCATATTTAGGATAAATTTTAACTGATTTATGATTTTGCTTGATATATCTTGAATTAAAACATAGGGATTTATGCATTGATTATTTTAAACTTTAAGAAATAGAGAATCAAGCATGATGAGTTGATTTTTTTAAAAATTCAAAATCTTAGGCTGTTCCAAGTCTAGGTATTACTTTGAATTGGAATTCACAAGTTTTTAACATAAAAAGCCATAATTTTTGGTGAGATTTTTGAGCCTTTTGAGCATCTATTAATTCTTTCATGCTCACTTTTATTATTGCTTTGAGTGCGTCAGTATTGAACTGTTATTCTAGAACTTGCTTGATTATGCATGTCGAGACCACACCATTTGATTTGATATATCAAAATGATTAAGGCACTTAGGATTAACCCACTCATGCCATGAAAAGCCTACCTCCACGATTAACCCTTAGTAAACCCCTTTGAGCCTAACAAACCATTCCTTGTATTAACCTCAATATTGACCCTTAACCCATTATTGTTGAAATCCCCTAAATTAATTTGATCCCTATTTTTTTTCGAGATTTGAGTTGAAGAAATTACTTAGTTATATCTTGTTTGTAATAAGTTAGTCTTTGAATATTTAACTTGTTCTTAAAAAAAAAACTATGTATACATATCTGTAATTTCATATTTTGAGAGAAGCTCTGTTGTACGCAAGTGAAGATTAACTCTTTTTCTAGGTAGGCAATTTTTCAATTCAATCTCGATTCTAACCCTTTCTTTTAGCTTGTGACCACACCCTCTAACCAAACCTCATTACAACCCTCTAAAGAACTTTTGATTGATGTATCATCTTAAATTATAGTGGTGGAGACTTGATTTTCATGCAAGCCTATGGTAATGACTTTTCATTATTGACTATTGAGTGCTTCAATTGTCCTTAAACACCTCAAGTGATTTGAGTGAATCTTTAGTGAGGATGTGAAACTTTGTGATATCCTGACTTAAAGGTAATTACTTAGATGAAGGGAGGCACCTATGTTTGCATGACTAAATACTTAACTTGGAATGTTTGAAACTTTTATGTTCTTTTAGATGAATTCTCAATGTATGATTACTTATGGATTATTTTGAGATATTATCGATAGAAATTATAAGTTGAGAAAAATTTATTTTGATTATGAGTTGAGGATTTTGCTTGATGACAAGCAAATGCTTAAGTGTGGGGTATTTGATAAATCGTAAATTATACATATTTTTACCCCATGTTTAATGCATTTTACGAATGATTTCTCATTAGAATTGGCCTTATGCTTTAATTTCATGTTTTATACTTAGGAGAGCATAGGAGAACGAAAGAACGAGAAAGGGCCAAAAACAAAAAAAATGGGCCAAAGTACGAATCAACATGGCCTAGACCTCCTCACACAGTCAGACCACACGGCTATGTCAATCTGGCAGAATCGAAGTACGACTCATACGGGTATAGCACACGCCCGTGCCATTCTAACAGGCTCGAACACGGCCTAAAGTAATCACACACGGGCGTGTCCCGACCGAGCCCAAGATGAGTCCAATTCGGAAAAGGCCATTTTTGAGGGCTCATAGGCATTCCAAAGCCTATAAATACACCCTAGACGGGGAAAAAAAGGGAGACAGAGAATAGGGGGTAAGGAATTACTCCAAGGAAGCTGGTTGATCCATCTCAGAAGCTGGATTCATCATCATGACTGAAGATCTCTCCTCAATTTCCTTTCAAGAGTTTTGGGTTTTCTTTATGTTTTGTATTCTTTATTCTTCTAAGATGTTTTCTTATTTAGTTATGAACTAAAACCCCTAAATACCTAAGGGGAATGAAACCTAAGACGAATCTTGTTATATTTTCTGAATCATAGGATAAATATTTAACTTGTTCTTAATTATGTGTTCTTAATTCTTGTTTTAATAACCCAGGATACTGATTCAAGACAAGCTCTTAGTTAGAGGAGGAATAGGCCCTGTCTAAGAGTACATTTGTCATAATTAAGCGGAGTTGATTACGCACCTAGAAATAGGGTGACAAGATTTTGCCGGATTAGGGTGAAACCTAATAAGGGGATCCATAGATCAAGTTAATGCAACCCTAGAGTGTGGCAGCCCTAATTTGACTCTAGTCGAGAAGTGGTTTCGGGACCACAAAATCGAGTCACAAGAATAATTAAATGTTATATTTTATGTCTATTATAAGTGAAAGTGTGTGTGTGAAAATTTCATGTTTTGATTTTGTCTTTTAAATGTGAAATTAATTAGAAAGGACTTATGTGTGAAACTTTGGAAATGTGATAGGTTAAATGGTAGTGGGCAAATAATGCATGGTGGAAAAAATGTAGACTTGCATGTCAAATTCCCCACTTTAGAGGAAGTGGCCTACCATGATGGTATGGGATACAAAATATATGCATTTTATATTAATATTATAATGACTACATGGTTTTATAATAGGAAATAAGTATTAGAAAAAAAAGAAGGCCATACATCCTTGCCTTGTTCATGTGAATGTTTGAGAAAGAATGGAGAAAAATGCTTTGAGGATTTCGGCAATGGAGCAAGCTCAAAATCTAAGGTAGAACAAAAGGGCTCTTTGATATTTGGCCTTGGTGATTCTAATTGGAGGTATGTTTAATTTTATTTCTTGATAATTTATGTGAAATTGAGTTAATTGCTAAGCTCCTTTCATAGCCCATGACTCAATTTTTGTTATTGGTTTGAAGTGATGCATTCGGCTATGGGTTGTAGAGTGTCTTGGTGGGTGTTTTGATGTTTTTGTGATGAGGCATGAGGATGGTTGATTTTAAGTGTTTAATAAAAAGGATTGGATGTGAGTGTGTGTGAAATGGCAAATGATGAGTCTCGGTAACTTCATGAAGAGTTCGGCTATTGTGTTTATGTGAATATATATATGCTGAATGTAGTCTTGGATAAGTAAATTTTGATGTATTAGATTGGTAACATGGTTATGCCGATTGTGAAAATGTGATAAAGGTGCCAAGAAATATTTGTAAACATGCATAGTACCGAATGTGTTCATGAATGAATAAGTTATGTGGGTTGTTTAAATGAAAGAAATGGATAAGTTAAGGTATAATTGAGTGTTCGAATATGAATTTAAGAAGAATGATACATTCGACTATGCTTTGATGTGCTTGGATTGTTGTTCATTGAGTAAGTGATTGAGGAATGGTTAGAAGAATTTGAATGCTAAACTAGTTGATTTGTTTATAATGTCCGATTATGATCATTTATAGAGATGTGAATGAATTGTTGTTATGTGAATAAATATTTGTTTGATGATATATATATATGTATTCGGCAATGGGATAAAATGTGTATTAAGGTAAGTTTCATGGTGATTATGCTTGTGATGTTGGGTTAATATTCGGCATTGAGTAATGTGGGGTAAGGTGATTAATCGGCTATGAAATTAGCTAAATTGAATAGGTATGTTTAATGATATGCTTAGTGTAATGTATAATCTTGTAACTCGGTTTAGTATTGAGATAAAGGTTAGATGTATGATTGGATTTTGGTATGTGTTAAATTGGTTAATCAAAGATTTAATATGACGAAATGTTAATGAATAACATAATTGGTTTGCACCTTAAATAGTTGAAATAAAGCTTGCCGATTATGATTAAATGTTTAAATTGTAATGGTCATATATAGGTATATATATATATATATATGCCTTATGTATGTACCATGTACACATAAGGACATTCGGCAATATGATTAAATTCATGTATAAGGAAGCATGATAAATTAAGTGACTCCTTGCTTGTGAATGTGAATTAGATATAAATTAAATAAGCATGAAATCGAGTCATGGCATGTTTTATTAAATATGATACATATTGAAATCTATTGTTTTAGATATGGATTAAATGATATGTGATTGCCAAATGTGATTGTTAAGTGAATAATATTAGTTAAGTACTTAAGCAAATCTATTGTTTTACTTAAGCTTAAGAGCAAAGAGGATCAAAGTCGGATAGGGGAAAAGAGAAAGTAAACGAATAGCCGTGGATATCTAGTCGTCGACCACTTCCGAGGTAAGTTTTAAGTGATTAAACGTTGAGTAAATTCAATCATAATGGGACATAATGAGTTTATTTAATAAGATATGATGTGGCCATGATATGTCTCAAACTCAAATGGGAAGTTCATAAGTGTTTGGACTTGGAAATTTAAGAGCAAATTGTAATAATTTGCTTAGGACAGCAGCAGTAATGTGATTTTAGAAAATCACTATAAATTGTTAGTGTGGAATTATAGGCTGAATAAAATATGTAATCAAAGCTTAATTAGTCTAGTTTCTTATAAAAGAGACCGTGTAAGCAAAGAAATTTCCTATAAAGAGATATTTAAAGTTGTGTGAGACAGTGTCAGAATGACTCCGAAATCCCCTGTTCTGTTTTTAGAAAATCATTATAATTTGTACAAAAATGGTTATAAGATAAAATTTATATGCTTAGACTCCTTAATGAGACTAGTTTCAAATGAAATCAAATAGAACATATTTTGAATTCTGTACAATGAGAAATTTGATTCGTAGTGAAGAGTGGTCAAATTAGTCAAACAGTGAAACAGGGGAAACTTTAAGAAAAATCTGGTATTGATTGGCCAAACCTAAAATTCTGAAAATTTTATGGATGGAAGATATATGAGTCTATATTCAGGGAAAATTAACGGAAATTGATTTTGAGTTTTGTAGCTCCAGTTATAAATAATTTAGTGACTATTGCTCAGGAAAACAGCTTGTAGTGAATTTGTGAATTTGTTGTAAACATTGATGAAACTATTTGAGTTGCTTATAAGCTATTGCTGAAATTGATGTACAAGATAAATATATATATATATATGTGTGGTAAAGCCGAATGGCTAGTGTGAAATATGTATGAGATATGTATATGTGGTAAAGCCGAATGGCTAGTGTGAAATATGTATGAGATATGTATATGTGGTAAAGCCGACTGGCTAGTGTGAAATATGTATGAGATATGTATATGTGGTAAAGCAGAATGGCTAATGTGAAATATGTATGAGATATGTATATGTGGTAAAGCCGAATGGCTAGTGTGAAATATATATGAGATATGTATATGTCGTAAAGCCGAATGGCTAGTGTGAAATATGTATGAGATATGTATATGTGGTAAAGCCGAATGGCTAGTGTGAAATATGTAGGAGATGTGTGTATATTGTGGCCGAATGACCAAATGTGAAAGGTGTGTATTATTAGATATTTGATGAGGCAAATGAATTACAAATATGACAGTCGATGTGAATGTTGTAACATGTGATTAAATGTACATGAAACTTGGAAATATATTCCGGGTAAGACCTGATGACTACGTGTGGAGATTATGTCCGGGTAAGACCCGATGACTACGTGTGGAGATTATGTCCGGGTAAGACCCGATGACTACGTGTGAAGATTATGTCCGGGTAAGACCCAATGACTACGTGTGGAGATTTTGTCCGGGTAAGACCCGATAAGTACGTGTGGGGACTATTCGAGCTAAAGGTTTCGCTGAAGATTCGAGTAAAGCATGAGATTATACGACTTCACAGTAACAATTGGTAATAAATACGTTCAATGCGTTAAGTTGGTCAGGTATGTATTTTGAGATTATATTTAAGCTTGATTTGGACTAAATCACAAGGTCGTTATGTGATGCATATGTGAGTAAAGCAATAAGACTGTTCTATGATTATTGTGCGTTTGGTCAATGTGGAAAGTTAGGTGACAATATGTAATGTACCTATGTTTATAAGAGATCACTATCAAGTGAGAATTTATCTGCCTATTATATATGATGAGATGTGCATATTCGGTAAAGGGATGGTATGCCCGAAGGAAGAGTGAAATAAAAATACAAACAACTATGTTATAATTTGATTGTTATCTGTTGACACTGCTTAAAACTTACTAAGCATTGTAATGCTTACTCCGCTTACTTTGTTTCCTCTGCTTTATAGATCTCATTTGAAAGCTACAGTGCTCGGGATCGTCAAAGAACTAGTCACACTATCACTATCCACTACCATTCTTGTTATGTTTTGAATTATTTTATGGCATGTAAAGAATAGACCAAAGGGTCAAGAATATTTTGGTTAATGTATATAAGCCATGCGAAAATGGCATCTTTTGAATGTGTACTTATAGAAGTTTAAATTGTATCCCTGATTGTCTTTAGTATTTATCTAAAGGAATGTTCAAAAAAAAAAATTCAAAATTTTTACTATTCTGATATGAGTTTCAAGTCTGGTAATGCCCCTTTACCTATTCCGGCGACGGATACGGGATAGGGGTGTTACATAGAGTGTTAATTAGAGAAAAGTATCGGTTATTCAATCTAGGGATTAGACGTTATTAGTCTTGAATAGGGATAATAACATAACTTAGGGATCTCTACAGAACAAGTTGAATGAATAAATCGTCCGATTCGGAGCCAGAATAACAAGTAAAGTCTAGGTGGATTTTTCCTTAGGTATTGTCTTAAGTCAATCGATTTTCCCAAAAGCAATTCCCCATTTCTTTTCTCTGTGCGTTCTTAGTTTAGATAATTAGTTAGTTAAAACAAAACCTCTTTATTCTTAGGCTAGATAATAAAAAGACAATCATTACTAGTACTTTTAGTTCCTTTGGGTTCGACAATCTGGTCTTGCTAAAACTATACTACTATTCGATAGGTACACTTTCCTACATTGCGATAATAATTAGTTCAAGAATGAGTAATTATAAATATTTAAAACCTATCACGAAATAACGCGATCATTGTGTTTTAGAGTTTGAAGGTAGTTGGGAAAAATATCTATCTTTAGTCGAATTTGCTTATAACAACGGTTTTTAGTCGAGTATAAAGATGGCGCCGTATGAGGCATTGTATGGTCGCAAGTGTTAAACTCCGTTGTACTAGACCGAGCTTAGTAAGAGACAGATTCACAGGGTTGATTTGGTTAAAGAAATCGAAGAAACAATGAAATTAATTCGTTATTGTTTGAAAGCAGCTTCGGAAAGATAGTAATTGTACGCGGATCTAAAATGAAAGGAAATTGGATTTTAAGTCAGTGATAAGGTATTTCTAAAAGTGTCTCCATGGAAGAAAATTTTTAGATTTGGTCTCAAAGGCAAGTTGAGTTCGCGATTCATTGGGCCGTATGAGATTATTGAAAGAATAAGGCCAGTGGCATATCAACTATCCTTGCCTTCAGAGTTAGAAAGGATTCATGTGTCGATGTTACGTCGTTATCGGTCAGATCCTTCACACGTAATTTCACAAACTAAGGTTGAGAATCGACCCGACATAACTTATGGTGAAGAACTGATCAAGATCCTACCCCGAAAAGTTAAATAGTTGAGAAATAAAAATATAGCCCTAGTGAAAGTTTTGTGGCAAAGACATGGGGTCGAAGAAGCTACGTGGGAAACCAAGGAAGCTATGAGAAAATAGTACCCAAACCTCTTTTCCTGTAAGATTTTTGGGGATGAAAAGCCCTAAAGGGGGGAGAGTTGTAACAGCCCGTTTTGGGACCACAAATCTAAAGTAGAAATGTTAATTTTATTATTAATTTAAGGTTTACAGTATGATTGAATGATTGTGTAAAAATTTTGTAAAGAAATTTTATCAATAGAATGTCCAATTTGACTAATAGTACTAAATTACAATTGGTGTAAAATATGTGTTCTAGAAGCTAGAGGTGTCTAATTCTATGAAATTTTAAATTGGAGGTCCTTAAATGATAACTAGACCATTATACTCTAAGTTGGACAAAAATGGACATGGTTAGGTGAAATTTCAAAGTTTGCCATTAAGGGCATTTTGGTCATTTGGTTAATAAAGACAAAATAAAAAAAAATAAAAGATGTCATCTTCTTAATTTCATCCTCCTTGAGCCGAAATTTCAAGGGTCACCATAGCTAGGGTTTTGGCCAAGCTTCTAAGCTCAATTGTAAGTCCGTCTTGTCCCGTTTTTAATGATTTTTACGTTTTTGTGAATGTTGTAACTTGATTTAGCTATTCTAAAGACTAATTTGAAACAAAATCAAAGTCTAAAATTTTAACCATGTTGAATATTTGTGTATTTTGATGTTTAATGGTAGAAAATGCATGTTGGGTGTTAGATAAACAACATTTACCAAGTGATTTTTTGATGAAAATGTCAAATAGGGACCTATTTGTAAAGGTTGTAAAATATGTGTAAAAAAGTGAATAAATGAGAAATATGGGTTGTTATGAGCAAGGAATAGGTTCGGCTAGGCCTGGCTGTGATGAAATTGAATGAAAATAATTTTACAAGCATAGGGATTAAAACGTAAAAAGTTAAAAAGTTAGGGCAAAAAATGTAATTTTTTCCATAAGGTGTTTTTGGGATTAATTTGAATAATGTAATGATTGAATGAGTAAAATTTGGTATTATAGATCAAGAAAAACAAAGTTTGGTTCAAGATCGGGGGAAAAACAAAGTAATTGACGAATAGCTCCCTTTGGTCATTTTTGTAACTGAGGTAAGTTCGTATGTTAAAAATAAGCTTTAGAATAATTGTACTTAAATGCTTTAATATTGCATGAATTGTATGTTTGATTATGTGAATGAGTATAATTCTACGAACGAGTTCAACGACGATTCGGCAAGTGAGAAGTCCCGTTGAACCTTAGGAATAGATTAGGATACAAGTGACATATCACTAGGGCCATTATATGTTATGTGATTATGTGATCCGGGTGCTGGTCTTGTACATCCTACCGATGGCTGACTATACTGGCATACGTTTTGGATACTTGACAGCTTGTGTAAGCAACACCGCGTAGCTATGTCTTGACTGACAGCATGTGTGAGAAGGCCCGTTGATAGCTCGAGGCGAGCGATTATGTGATATGAGATTGGGGTAGCATTGGTTACGTATGTGGCACTTAGTGTGTAAAAATCCCGAGTATCCGACATTATTATTTTGGTGTGGTTCACAGGTATGTCAAAGATGAGAATATGTGTAAATTCATTTCGAGATGGTTCAAGTATGTACATAAAGCCCATGTTTATTAAATGCTTGAAACGATGAATATGAAGTAAGTTTTATGGTGGAATGAGTTATGATCATGAGACTATGGTAAATTTACATTTAATTATGTTATAATATTTAAATGTTATATGCATGGTAAGGTTGCTTATTTCTTGCATACGAGCTTACTAAGCTATATAGCTTACTCCGTTTATTTTCCATGTTTTATAGTGTCACCAAGCTAACTCAGATCGGAGATCGTCGGAGATCCGAATCACACTATCAAACTCTCATTTTTGGGTATTAATGATCCTAGTATTTTGAAAGTATGGCATGTATAGGGACTTGGTCATTTTTTTATATGTGTCATTATGATTTTAGCCAATGTATTGGCTTGTAATTATCAAAGGCTTGATTTGATATTAGGCCGTGTAAATTGGCTTATTTTGGCTAACATGGTTGTAAGCCTAAGTATATTCATAAATGTGCCAATGTATTTTGGCTGTGTGTCCCCTACACCTTAATTTTGAGAAATAGAATGCTCAGAATTGAGCACACGGGCAGAGACATAGGTATGTGTCTCAGCCATGTGGACGGCACGGCCTCAAACACGGGCGTGTGCCCTGGCCATGTGAAGTCTGCACCTATTTTATGAAAATTAATTTTCTACACGATCTAGCACACGGGCATGTGACTTGGCCGCGTGATTCCAATTTTTTCATGAGTTACAAGTTAGAGAGTTACACAGGGTCGGGACACTAGCGTGTGTGACCACACAGCCTGATCACACAGGAGTGTCCCATATCACACAGGCGTGTGACCCCTGTTTAGTGGAAAATTTTCTATGTTTTGTAAAAATTTCGAAAGTTCTCGGTTTAGTTCGGACCACTCCCAAAGCATGTTTAGGGACTCGTAGGCTCATATTAGGGACTTTAAGATTAATTGCAAATGGTTTTAATTTGGACGCAAATTTATGGCTCAGAATTGTATGATTGTTTGTGTGGTAAGTCCAATAATTCTTCGGACCCTGTTCCGGTGTTGAATACGGGTAAGGGGTGTTACATTAAATCAAAGCATCTTAGTATATATTTAGGTTTTCATGCTTAAAGTAGTAATTTATGCTTTTTAGTATTTTTTATTACATTCTATATATCTAAATAAGGTTACATGGTCTTTTAGGAGAAATCAAGAGCTAAAGATGCATATTTGGGCCAAAATTGATGCCTATGTCGCGACACCAAGTTATTGATGTCTCAATGTCAAAGACAAAAGCTAAAAACAAGTTCTAGAGCAAAACTGCCCTCAATGTCACTACATGGCACTTCAATGTTGCAACATCGTATTCTGATGTTGCAACATTATAGGCCACCAACCCCCTGCGCAGCCCAAAAACTCCTGCTTGTTTTAATTATGTTTTGGAGGTAAATTAGGTGTATTTGTCCCAGTCGAACTCTATGGACTTTCAAGGATAATTTAGTCACTTTATATTCCGTTTTAGCTTATATAAAGGGCATTGTAATCAATTTAAACACACAATTTTAGGGTTTTTAGTCTTAGGTTTTTCTTTCATTCTTAGTTTTTACTTAGGTTTTTTTTATGTTCTTGTAATCGAAAGATCCTATTCCGATGTGAGACTTCGGCGAGGGGAGATTGTTCCGTAACCACGATTTCTTTGATAAATCCATGAGCATCTCTTTTCCTTATTCTCTTCTTTATATTTCTTTCTTTAACATTGTTATATGAATTTTTTTGTAAATATTAGAATTAATTTATGCTTTCTACATATTTTGCATGTCTCAATTGCTTTAACTTAATTAATTGATTGAATGATAGAGGTTCTTAGTGGATCAGCTATTTGAGAGAGGATGAACTTAGACCCTAGCTTGATAACCCTAGGAAATCTTTTAGGAGGGCATTAACCCAGAATTGGTATGGCTTATCTGTGAACACCTTAACCCTGAATTGGTCTAGACTATGAGGTCGAGAGATAAGTAGTTCTTGTTGACTTGTTAGTTTAGTCGAAGATCAAAATATCCTGCTAGGATAATGGCTAGTTGATTAATTAGAGCTCTACATCAATAATTAATTAGGTAAAACAATTGGATCTAGACTAAAAGGAACTCACATAGTCAAAACAAGGAATAGGAAAAGCCGATACATGAGCCTATGAGTAGATTTAGGTTTAGTTAAATTTATTTAGTTTCTTATTATTATTATCTTGCTTCTTGATTAACACTACTAATTTGTGACTCGAGTAGATTAGTAATTATTTTTGGTAATTAGTTTAATAGTAGTTTTCCCCAAACTGCAATCACTTGGGTATGATCCTTAGAATACTTACCAAATGTTTCGTTGTAAACAAACTATATTACAACCTGACCCGTATCCTTGAGGACACCACCTCCAACCCATATCCTTAGTTGAAGTATTCACACTTAGGACTTAGTACATCCGGAGGCAGTCACAACATAATGACCAGCCTTGAGTTCCTATTCCTTTGAATGGTCTCCTGCACACTCACTAAGTACATTAGCTCACCCTTAGGCCTCATTCGACCTCTAAAGTCATAAAAAGGCTCCAAATATAATTTTTTTATTGAATTCAAAACAAATACAAAAAACTTAACTAAAACATGATAAAAATGCTAGTATTCAAGCTCCTTAAGTATGAAAACTAGTTATCTTGCTACACCGTATTGTGACAAATCAATTATTAACATGGATATATTCAAATATCAGGTTTAACAGCTACAAAAATGGGGACCTAAGAGATTTGCTCAGAAGGTTTGAGCACATATGCAACATAATTGTGCATGTCAATGTATCCATATAGGTTATCAAATTGTTATTAATCCCATTGGCCTTAGAAGGATAAGGAAAGGTTTGGTTAGGTGCACTTTCCACAGACACGATTGTGACCTGGACTGAACTTGTGCAATTATCCTTATGCCGAGTTGTGCCCATTGCGACTATAATTAGCACATATGAGAAGCTATTTAAAATCTAGCAGGATGTTACTAAGACAATAGGGTAGGCATGGGAAATGTTCAAAGTGATTATTCGGTCAATATTGGGAGGAGGTATTAACTTTGCAATACAACTGCAACATTTTTATGATGGGTTGGATGGATAGAGTAAACGAAATTTTGATATCATAGCCAGAGGAATTATTTGGTCAAAAACGGGAAGGAAATATGCGATATATTGGAGAAAGTCAGTGATAACGAGCTTACATAGGGTATGAGCAGGGAGACAGAAAATGCTATAACAACAGAATGTATACCCCAAGAACGGATGTCATATAATCCTGAAGCAGAATGTTGAATTTAATCGAGCTGATTGAGGATGAAATAGAAAAGGAAAGAACAGATGGCTCGAAACAAGAGAATAACGAATTTGCCCTTCAACACAATTGGTAGCGTAAAAGTAGAGAACAACCAGAACAGGTAACTCCATCTACAACTAAAATGGTTCCTTCTATTATTAATTCACCTATTTTGGAGTTGAAACCATTTCTTGACCACCTAAAATATGGATATTTAGGAGATCAAAATACTTTGTCAGTAATTATTAATCTAGGATTACCCCCAAAGCAGGAAGGGGCATTATTGAAGTTTCTGAGGACGCATAAAAAAGCATTTGGATAAACTATCACAGATATTAAATGAATCAATCTTGCATTATGTCAACATAAAATTGGATTGGAACAAGGAAAGAAACCAGTGCTAGATGCTCAATGACGTTTATATCCAGCTATGAAAGAAGTCGTGAAAAATGAATTGCTTAAGTGGTTGGATGTCGACATTATTTATGCAATCTCCAACAGTGAATGGGTGAGCCCTACACAATGTGAACCAAAGAAAGGAGGATTGACAGTTGTTGAATATGAGAAGAATAAGTTAATTACATATGTATTGATTATCGAAAATTGAATGATGCAACGAATAAAGATCATTTTCCTCTTCCGTTTGTTAACCAAATGTGGGATAGATTAGCCCGAAAAGAATATTACTATTTCTTGGATGGATATTCTAGATATTATCAGATCCCTATACATCCCAATGACCAAGAGAAAATTACTTTCACATGCCCTTTAAGTATGTATGCCTTCAAGCGTATGCCATTTGAATTATGCAATGCTTTAACAAACTTTATGAGTTGCATGATTGCCATTTTTTTCGATATGTCGGAAAGAGGACTCGATATGTTTATGGATAACTTTTCGGTATATAGGGAGTCTTTTTAAGAATATTTGGATAACATTGAGAAAGTATTAAGAATATGTGAAGAAACCAATTTAGTACTTAACTGGGAAAAATGTCATTTTATGGTAAAAGAAGGATTAGCTTTAGGGCATCAAATCTCAAAAAAATGATTGGAAGTGGACAAAGAAAATATTGAATTCACTAAGAACCTTCCTATTATTACAATGGTCTGCAGAATAAGAAACTTCTTGTATCATGCCGGTTTCTACAGGCAATTCATCAAATATTTTGCTCACATTTCCAAACCATTAAACCAGCTCCTTCAAAAGGAAACACCATTCGTATTCAACCAAAAGTGCATTCAAGGTTTTGAGGTAATAAAGGAAAAACTTATCTCTACTTCTATTATCATTAACTATGATTGCTCTAAACCTTTTATTATAATGTGCGATGCTACAAATCATTTTGTGCGATCCACTAGGCAAGTAAGACATTAAATTTAGTAAGGTGTAATTATACTACTACTAAAAAAGAAATGCTTGTGATTGTGTTTTCATGTGAAAAGTTTCGACCTTGTTTAATGGTAAACAAAGTTTATGTCTATATTAATCGCTCTGCATTAAAGTGTGTCATGAAAAAGAAACAAACAAAAGCTAGATTAATAAGGTGGGTTTTATTACTTCAAGAATTTGGTCTTTAGATAATAGATCAAAAAGGAATGGAAAATCAAATTGTGGATAATATTTCCATAATAAAAAATGAAATTGAAGCAAAAACTCTTGAAGAAATAAAAGAAACTTTCATTTATGAGCAATTATTTAAGGTAGAGATGAATCATGATGGGTATTAGGACAATAAGATGCCATGGTATGTTGATTACGTGAATTATATTGATAAGGGACTTTTACCAATAAATGTATCGTGGCAACAAAATAAGAGAATCATACACGTGTCGAAAAAATATATTTGGGAGCAACCATATGTTTTTCAGTAGTGTGTCGATCAATTAGTTTAGAAATGTGTAGTTGAGGAAGAGATAAATGACATTTTACAAGGGTGTCATACTTCCCAATGTGGTGGAAACTTTGGAGAAAATGAAATAGCTCAGATGATATTAAAATTAGGATTCTATTGGCCCACCATGAATAGAGACTGTAACGCCCCAATTTTCGGGAATTCTGTGAATGTTGGCATAGGTTTAATATGTTAGTGGGCCTCTAGAAGGCCCAAGCTTAAGATAGAACCCGGTAATTTTAGTTAATTTTTGTTCCATAAGAAAAAGGGAGTGAAATTATGAAATAGGACCTATGTGAAAATGTTTGAAAATGCTATAGGCTAAATTGAAGTGGCCAAATAAAAAGGAGTGCAAAATAGGAGGATTTGCATGACAAACCTCCCATTTTACATGAAGTGGCCAGCCATCATGTTGTTGTAGATAAAATGTGCACTTGATATCCATAATTTATGGTACAAATTGATACAAATTGATAATGGGTTAGGTAAATGTTCCATGATAATGGGTTAGGTAAATGTTCCATGATGGGAATTTCATGTCTTTTGTATTAAAGAATTAAATAGATGAAATATGAAATTTTATTAAAAGAAAAAGGGGTGAAAAGAACAAAGTTTTGTCCATCTTTGTTCATCATAGCCTAAAGTTAGAGAAGAGAAAGGAGAGGATTTAGCTCTTGAATGTTCGGTCACTTGGGAAAGAAAATTGAAGGTAAGTTCATGGTAGTTTGCTTTTATTTTGAGGTTCATGAGTTCTTCTTGATTCTACCTTAACTCTTGAAGCATATTTTGGGTTTTAGTTGTGTTGTGAGCATTTAGTCATGAATTAAAATGAAGGAAATGGTTGTTGTTTCATGTTCTTTTGATGAAAAATGGAAGATAGGTGAAGTTGAGCCAAACAAATGAGCATGCATGTGCCTTAGATGTTAAAGGGAAAAATCGGCTAACATGTTGTGCTTTAAAATGATGAAATGGAGATTATACTTAAGTAAAATCATAGATATGTGATGATTGATTGGTCATATACATGTTTAAATAACAAGCATGCAAGTTAGGTGTGAAAGAGTGATTTGGTAATAAATCTGCTTGGGACAGCAGCAGTAATGTGACTTTGGAAAATCACCATAAATTGTGGGAGATGGATTAAAAGCTGAATATATTATGTAATTAAAGCTTAATGAGTCTAGTTTCAAATGAAATAAACTAGAACATATTTTGAATTCTGTACAATGAGAAATTTGATTCGTAATGAAGAGTGGTCAGATTAGTCAAACAGTGAAACATGCAAAACTTTGAGAAAAATCTGGTATTGATTGGCCAAACCAAAAATTCTGAAAATTTTATGGATATAAGATATATGAGTCTATTTTCAGGGAAAATTAACGGCACTTGATTTAGAGTTTCGTAGCTCCAGTTATAAATGATTTAGTGACTGTTGTTCAGGAAGACAGCTTGCAGTGAGATTATGATTATGTGGTAAACATTGACAAAAATTTGTTAATGAGTTGCTTATTGATTTCTTATAAGCTTACTATGATCTGTAGGTGTGGTTGGCTGAATATTGTAAGGGGTTAATACGTAGTTTGTATTTGAATAATTAGATTAACGTGTTAGTAATCCAATTGTAGGCGGTTCGTGTGTGGATCTCGTCAGCATATCGTTGCAAACAAGTGTGTAACTAACACCCTCTTTCTTAGTCTGGATCGGCAAAAGTCGAAAAGCCGAAATGCCGAAAACCGGTATTTTGTAGATTTGCGAGTGTGCGAATGCTCGTGAGGTAAATCGATTAATATTTTTGGTAAGCTGCAAAATTTGGACTGTAAAGTGCATGATTTTTGTGCCTTCGATATTTTTGGGCTTAATGGGCCAAAATTAGAATGATGGGACAACGGGCCCAATTCGGTAAGAACCCTCGGTACGTGATTCTGTTAGTACGTGAAAAGTAGGAATATGCATGAAAAACCCTAAAATAGATAAATTACTGAAATACCTTTAAAAAGTGGAAAATTTACGTTTACCCTAGTAGATAAATTACCAAATACCCATAGGGTTAAATTGACCTAAATGCATGTTTGATTGTTGTTATTTATGCATGCCATGTTGTTATTATCTCGATGCATGGGACCGGGATATTGACGAAGGAAGTACTGAAAGTGGCTTGTCCACGTCTTGGAGGCTTTGCCTCAATTTATCGATAACTGAGCAAAAAGGCAAGCAATCAGGAGTGTTAAATTTGGGTGGGTTGAGCTATTCCCACATGGAGTGTATGGCTGGTATGGGTGGAGTGTAGTGGTTGGTGGGTTGAGTAGTCTCCCAAATGGGCTTGCATATGTTTACTGATGTTGCATGTATTTTGAAATGGGCCTATGGGCCATACTGTTATCTGAATAAGGGGCTAAGGCCCAGTTTATTGTAATCTGAAAAGGGCTCTAGCCCAGTACCACTGTTACCTGAATGGGCTTAGGCCCAATGGGCTTGAGCTGACTTAGTCTTTGAATGGGTTTTCCTTACACACTGAGTTTCCCCAAACTCACCCCTTTTATTTTCATCCTGTGACATCCCTAAATTGACCCTAGTCGGAAAGTGGTTTCGGGACCACTAAACCGAGTCGGAATAATAATTAACCATCTTAATTGATGCTCATTATATGCATATGTGCATGTGTGAAAATTTCATGTTTGGATTTTGTTAATTGTAAGTGAATTTTATCAATTAGGACTTGTGTGAGAAAACTTAGAAATGTGATAGGCAAATGTTGAAGTGGCCTATTGATGCATGCTAGAAAATGTTGTCCTTGCATGTCAAATTACCCAATTTATTCTCTAGTGGCCGGCCAAGATGGAGGTGGATGGACAAATATATATGTTTAATAGATATTAAATTAAGAAGTGGCATTAATTTAGATAAAAATAATATGAGTTTCATAAAGTAAAGAAAAAAAAAAGGGTGAAGGAAGACTTACCTACCAACTTCTCCATCTTGCCGTGAATGAGCAAAGAAAACAAAAAAAAAAAATAATAGTAATACAAGAGAAATTAGAAGAGGAGTGTTCATCTTCTTCTCCATCTTGCCAAAGCCGAAAACCAAAGGAAGGAATTAGAGAGCTCTTCATTAAGCAAATTCGGCAACCTTCTTCTAGTTGGAGGTAAGTCTTGAGATGTTGGCTTTAACTTCTTTGCATGGTGAGCTAATTGTCAAAGTGTATTTCGGCAATGTCATGAAAAATCAAACTTTCATGGTGTTTGGAACATCAAGCCGTGTATCAAGAGGTTAGGAGAAGAGGTTGTTTCATGTTGTATTGAATAAGTAGGGTCGATATAAGGTTAAAATTTGTGAAATCTTAGTTAGGTAATGCTTGGTGCATTCGGCCATAGTTGATAGTGAAGTGGGTGATTTATTTCCTTTATGTTAAATGAATAAGTGTGAATGGGTGAAGTTTGGATTGGTTAAATGTTCATATAGGTTGTTTGATAAAAGGAAAAGAGAAGAATTAGATATCATCTTTGATGCTAGTGTCGTATAGGAGGATGTTGAACTTGAATAAGTAATATTCGCTAGCATGATAGGTACGAAATATTAAGTAGATGAGATAATTGATGGGGAAGTGGCTAATAGGGACTTTTAAATGAAATTATGCTAAGGCGAATGTATCAAATGCTAAGTGTGCTTATATGTGTATTCGGCCAAGGAAGCATGATAGGAAGCTTCGATAGGTTTGAGAGATGAATGACCAAATGAACTATGGGTCATGTATGAATAAATTTTTATGTATGTGTGTGATTGATTGGGAAGTAAATTTGTTTGATGTAGCTCAAGAGCTCAAAGGATCGAAGTTGGACAAGGGGAAAGAAAAAGTAATTGAATAGCCGTTGAAGGCGTGCGACAACATCCGAGGTAAGTCGTTAAGCATATATGTTTGATATTGCTTGAATGATTGGAAAATCTATGCAATTGTGTTTAATGGAATGCTATATATGTATAAATGATATTGTATGCGTATGGAGTGATGACAATTGTTGAAGGTAAAAGAGATAGTGAAAGGGGTAGAAAGTTTACTATGGCACTGTGTGTGCGATTTACTATGGCACTGTGTGTGCGATTTACTATGGCACTGTGTGTGCGATTTACTATGGCACTATGTGTGCGATCATAATAAGCACTATGTGTGCCACATTCAGTTAATGGAAATAACTTGTGCATGAACGAGGTAAGTGATTGAGCTACTATCTAAATATCGAAATTGGGACTGTACGGTGTATGCATAAAATTATCTAGTACGTTGTTGTTCCAACTAGAGGAAACGGATCCAAATCGATTGGGCTAACTTGGCGTTTGATTCGGTTGAAGGTCTTGACATGAGATCGAACTTAAAAATTTAAGAAATTGTAGTATAGATTGTTATGGTTGGAAACATCGATTTTGTATTATTTGTTTATTCACTTATGATTGTTATTGTTGGATGGTAGAGTAGTGCTTACGACTTACTGAGTTATGTACTCATTTGGTGTGCTTATTCGTTGTTTATTTAGGTTCTTGATCCATTTTGCGTGCTTTCGGGACTGTCATCAAGTCATCACACCGCCTAGCAACTTTTTGGTATCTTCTTCTTAGATGGTTTAAGAAAACATTTCGGCATGTATAGGCTATTATGTTTTGTTTGAACTTGGTATGTAAAATATTGCATAGCCATGCGAAAATGGCTTATAAATGTTTTGGGCATAATGTTATAATCATTTGGTATGTATATGCTCATTAAGAGGCATGGAAGTGTTTGGCAATGACCAGCCATTAGAATGGGTCATCATGCTTATATTTTGGACCATATATGAAAAAAGGGTGGTTGAATCATAGAGACTATGTGTTAGAGAAAGTCTATCCTAGAATATGATGCTGGCAGCAACAGTGACGTGGATGTGAAAAATCACTAAAAATAGTAGGAATGGAATTAAATAGTGAATAAATTATGTAAATGAACCTTGATGAATCTATTTTCACATGGAGGAAACGAAACGGTTATATGAGTTGTATGCTGAGAGATATTTGGGTTTTAGTGAAACGGGGCCAGAACGGTTTCTGGATTCCCTGTTCGGACTTTGAAAATTCATTATAAATTAACCAGAAATAATTAGGAGTCATACCATATATGTATGAATTCCTCTTTGAGTCTAGTTTCTATAGAAACAAACGGTACCAGTATTGAAGCCCTGCACAGGGAGTTATTTGGGTTGTAACGCGTGAAGGTCAGTGTAGTCGGCCCCTGTAATATGGGAGATTTTAACTAATAAACTGTACTAATTGGCTCGACCAAAAATTCTAGAAAAAAATCTGTAGACGGAAATGTGAGTCTAGTTTCAGAAAAAAATTACGAAACCGATTTTCGAGTTCTAAAACTCAAGTTATGATTTTTGAAGCGACTAGTACACAGATTGGCAGCTTGTCTGGAACTTTTCAATAAGTGGTTTGAAGTCTGTTAACACCTCGTGTTCGACTCCGGCGACGGTCTCGGTTCGGGGTGTTACACATCCACGCAGGTAATCCCCAACCATAGTGGGCTTGGAGCTGTGAAGGAATTCGGAGTGGCCACCCGTTCTGAAAGTTTGATTTTCTTCTGGTGAACTGGACATCCTTTTATTTACATTTGAAGTTTTGGGTTTTTAAATGTAATAAGGCCGCTTAATTATTTTTGATGGTTTTAATATGTATTACTAAGATAGGTATTACTTATTTTAACTGTTGAAATTGGATAGCTTTAGGGCGCATTTTCAAAAACAACAATTGCTTTTAAAATAACACGACAACAAACAAAGCTTCCGCAATGAAAGTATTTTCCAAAATTAATCACTTTTCCTAAAAATGACTTAATCAAATCGGTTTCCTAGAAATATCCATGACGTTAAGGTGTGGCAATGGCGGTATGCATGTCTAGGATTGGATCCGAAGGGAGCTTGGTACTTAAGCAGTCCGATGGACTCACCACCTCTTTTCCGGTTTCCTACCTGGTGCACAGCTTCCATTCACTTTAACCTATAATGAAATTATCTTTTAAAACACTAAGTAAGTTTTTCAGGATCAACAATATAAAATATTTTGAACGCTTCGATGTGGCATGTCGGATCCGGTCACAACGTCTGGGCCGGGTTTGGGGTGTTACAGAGACTCTTACAAATTTGTACAGGGGTTTGATAGATGTCAACGAACTGGAAAAAAATCCAGAAGAGATGAAATGCCACATATGGGAATCCTTGTGGTAAAAGTATTTGATGTTTGGGGGATTGATTTTATGGGACATTTCCAAGTTCCTTCCAAAACCAATACATATTGCTAGTCATTGATTACATTTCTAAATGGGCTGAGGCAACAACCCTGCCTACAAATGATTCAAGGTTAGTAGTTAAATTTCTGGGGAAAAACATATTCCTAAGATTTGGAATGCCTCGCACTCTTGTGAGTGATGAAGGATCTCACTTTTGCAGCAAATATTTTGGAACAACTATACTTGAGTACTGTGTAAGGTACCAAATAACGACAGCATACCACCCTCAGGATAATGGACAAGCAAAGGTGTCCAATCGTGAGATCAAACAAATCCTAGAAAAAAACTGTTAATCCTAACAGGAAAGATTCGGCCCTTAGATTGGATGATGCACTATAGGCATATAGAACGACATACAAAACACCTTTAGGTATGTCCTTTTACAAACTTGTGTAAGAAAAAAAAACAATTTGCCAATTGAATTAAAAAAGAGGGCATATTGGGCAATAAAGGAATTGAACTTAGATCCTAAATTAGCTACGCAAGAGGGGTTATTCTAACTGCAAGAGTTAGAAGATTTTCGAATTCATGGCCTATCAAAATGCGAAGTTATATAAAGAAACGAGTAAAATCCGACAGGATGCAGGGATAAATAAGCAAGATTATTTTCTAGGAAAAAAAGTACTCTTGTTCAACTTAAGATTAAAATTATTTCTGGAAAATAAAAATAAAAATGGATAGGACCGTAGATTATAAATCAAGTAACATCTCACGGTGCAATAGAGCCCATTAGAAATGGGGAACAACTTTTTTAGTCAATGGTAAAAGAATAAAACATTATTTCAGAGGAACGGCTAAAGAAGCAATCAAGACACAAGATTTGCAATGTAAAGCCATATGAATCAAGCATGAAGAAAGAAAAACTACGAAAGAAAATTGGGAGATGAATGAAATGCTTGAAAATTCTACAGCCAATAAGGAAAAAATTTAATTCAGGAATGAAGGAGATGCAGGAAGAATAAAACAACTCAACGAAATGGGAAACTTCTTTGTATGTTGCGACATTAACTCCTCATGTCACGAACTTCAAACGAACGAGGAAGGAAGTACCCACCATAATACTACAACAATGTTACAATGAATCAAGTAACTTCATTCATTATATATTTAAGGGCTACACAATAGGGACACAGTGCTATTTAAAGTGTGAGGATAACATAGGTTAGTTTGATTTTTACACTTTTACATTTATTTTTCTTGTCAAAAGTGTGTTTCAGCTTGTAGAAATAAAAGTGATTGGTTAGAAGCATGTATATAGTTTGGTTGTATTTACGATAAATTTGGCATGATACTGAATGATTTTTAATTTTTAGTTATTAGACTACTAAGTGCTATATATTAAACTATAAATAGGCATTAAGTATTTGAATATACCAAATGACAAAGAGAATATAGGGAGACGAGTATACGAGTATGTATGATCAATGGTTAAAATGGTGATTTCTTCATTGATTAAATTTGTGAATATTGAGATACCTAGGGATGACCTAAGGTATTGTTTGATATAATCCAAAGACAAAAATCAAACCTTAGTCATTTATCCTTAGTACCATATTGAGCCAGAAAACTCTTTTTGATGAACCTTCATGCAAAACCTGAGCCAACTTATGAACTTGTACTTACCCTTTTTATTTGGTCCCTGAAATGCATAAATTTAGACATCTGGTCATACGTATTAAGGGTTAGGTAGAGACACCATGCCAATTTTGTAAAAAGCAGGGTGATATAGGAAGGAGCAGTGTGATATAGTGATTATAAGGTTTAGCCAAAATGTGCAAAACAAAAGAAAAAATTCAAAAAGGTCAAAACGAGTAGAAAAATTACTTGAACAATGAAAATGAAAGCATTGTGAGTGAGATATGTTGAAAAAAATAAAAAATGACTAAAAAATTAGTTACAAAATTAGAAATCTCAACCATTCCTGCACAAAAACTTGTGAGCTGACCATAGTAGCTCTATTATATAGTGGCTTCCTCAATCGAGAAATAAGAAAGGTGAGAGAAGGAGAAATAAGAAGGTGAGCAGGAAAGGGTTATTAAGGGGAAGAATAGGGAATAATGTGACGTGTCAAACTAATTTTGTGTTTGAAACTATTTTGATGCCCTTATTCTTGAATTCCATACCTACCTTAAGCCTCAGAACTTACAACCCAAAAAGTTCTATATGACCTTGGTAAATCTATTCATGAATGGACATTATATCTAGTAATTGTAATAATGATTGTTTGTATTCTGCTAGGATAATCAAATTACCTATATGATTTATCAATGGATTCATATATTTGAGGACCCCATTGTTTATATATTTTATAATATATTGAACTTAGGTGTTTGAAGTTAAGAATGGTAAGTCATTTATATATCATGTTAGAATTACATGTATGTATGATTATTCCTAGTTATGTGTTCCAAAACTGGTCCTTTTATCATAATTTTTCAAGAGTCCTCTTTTATTGTAGTTTTTTCTGTCTTTTTGCTTGAGGACAAGCAATGACGTAAGCATAGGGGAGTTTGATATGCCACAATTTTTTGTTGTAGATTAAACCATTTTTCAAACTTGAAAAAAAGTAATTTCATCATGTTTTATTTAGCTTTTCTCTTTTAGTTCTTAAATAATAAAAAAAAGTGTGATTTGAGTCATTTATATGACTGTAGGGACCAAAGTAGGCCAAAAGGAAGACTAACATGTTTGGTGAGTTTGTAAGAAATCATTTGGAGGCATGAGAACATGAGACTAGTTTCCATGTTGGAACAATGGAGGTTTGAAGTCACAACATGATGATCAGGATACCCAAAATAACAAGACTGCCTTTGGTATCGTGACACAGCCCTAAATTTCAGCATGAGTCAAGCAAACTGCCACCTGTGTTGCAACATAGGGCAAAGGATATCGCAACATCGCCTTGACATAAAGAATAAATGATGCTAAACTTTTGTAAATTATTGTATATTTAGATAATTGTTTAGTATAGATTTTAATTTTCACTAACTTTAAGTGAAAACAGAGCCAGTGTCGCAACACAGGACCCCTGTGTCACAACACTAAGGTTTTAAAAAAATTGAGAAAATTATTTCGATGTCACAAAATGGACTTTCAGTGTCATGACATCAAATTCAATATACTCAAAAATCTAAAAATTTAGAGTGTGTTATGACTAAGAACCCCTCTGTCGTGACATCGCTGCAATTGTTTAAGGTGACCCGACTTGACAGTGCAACCTGGTAGTGTTAAAACCGACTTGTTAACACCTAAACCTCTAATTTTTAACCTAAAAACATATTATCTACCTCCTTAAACACGTCTTAACCCCTTATCCTCTCAATCCTCTCAAAATCTCTTACAACTATTTAAACCTTAAATCCTTAATTTCCACTTCTTTCAAACCTCTATACCTCAATCATACTCGGTGCTACAAGGAATTGGAACTATAACAGCCTAATTTTAACTAAATCAGAACAGTGGTTTCAGAACCACCAATCTGAGGTTGTAAAATTATTTTAATATTATTTTTGACGTTTAAAGTATGTGAAAATGCATGTGTGAAAATCTCGTGAGCAAATTTTATCGTTTAATAGTTCAATTTGAGAAAAAGGACTAAATCACATAAAAGCTAAAAGTTCCAAATTGCTATGGCTTATTAAATGAGAGGTCCTTATATTGTAATTAGACCATTGATAGTGGTGATGGACATAAATGGCCTTGAATTATATGTTTTATAATGGTTTTAATTAAGGTTAAATTTTTAAAATGCTAAATAACATAAGATAAATAATAAAAAAATAGAAAATGGTGTTCATTTTTCTTTCCATAACCGATTATTGAAGAGAAAAGAAAGCTTTTAGGCTCATTTTAGGGTTCAGCACTTAGCTCGATTTTTAATGATTTTTATGTTTTTATGATTGTTGCTTTGAGTACTAGCTAGCCCTTACCCTAATTTCTAAAATTATTGATGATTTTGAAAGTTTTCATTGATGAATTCATGTGTTTTATGATGTTTGATGATGAATTATGAAAGCTTGGTGCTTGATATACATGTTCTGTAAAGTGATTTTGAGTGAAAATATATATTAGAGATTAAATTGAGAAAAGTGCAAATTGAAGGGTTAAATTGTGAAATAAATGAAAAATATGGGCTGCTAGGGACTTATAAAGAATTCGGCTAAGCATGGGTCATATTGAATTTTGTGAATTTTGTGTATTTATGAAATAGGGACTAAATTGAATAAATGTGTAACTTTAGGGGCTAAAGTGAAAAAATGCTCAAATATGTGTTTGTGGATGAAATTGAAAGTGTTTATGAATAAAAGAGTTAATTTTGATTGTATATAGAATATAGATCAAGAACGAAAGAAAACGGATTTAGATCGGGGAAAATCAGAAGTTGATGAATAGTCGATTTCGTCTGTTTATTACGACTAAGAGGTAAGTTCATATGCAAATAAATGTATTTAAATTGAATTATATGTATTTATTTATCATTGAATTGTTATGAATGTTGAAAGAACAATTACGAGAAGAATCAACAGAGTTACGACATCCGAAAGTCCCGTACGAACCTTAAGAATAGTATAAGATACTGATGTCATGACATTAGGTTATCAAGATGTGATTATATGTAAGACCATGTCTGGGACGTTGGCATTATATTGAGATTACGTGTAAGACCATGTCTGGGACATTGGCATTGTTAATCGATTTCGTGTAAGACCCTATCTGGGACAGTGGCATCTATATGTGATAACATGTAATACCATATCTGGGATATGGCATTGTATGAGCTTCTGTGATTTTCGAGTATCCTTATTGACTCCGGATGGTTCAATGGGAAAAGTCAAGTTGAGAAAGAATAGGTGAATGAGCTAAGTGACACAGGTACAAACGAAATTCATACGAGTATTGAAAAGGGTAAATATTGGATGAACTCGATTAAGACATTGAATATATGTGTTCAATAGGAAAGGTTTGTGAATTTGAATGATATTTGCTATGTTAAACATATTTGAATTGAAATGAAAATGTTCATGTGATAGTTTTATTTGTATATGGCTTACTAAGCTTTTAAAGCTTACTTTGTATGTTATTTCCATGTTTTATAGATTATCGAAACTAGCTCAAACTCAAGGATTGTTGGGAAACATCCTCGCACTATTGATCATCTTGTTGGTACTTTTGAGGCTTTGTATATATGGTTTATGGCTTGTATAGGGTAGTGTCATTTTGATATATTTTGGGTCATGATATTAGCCATGAGATTTGGCTTGTAAATGTTGGTATGTATGACCATTTAGGTTGGCTTAAGTTATGTGTTGGATAAGTGATGAATGTGATATATATAATGCTTTATAAGTTGGCATATTGTGGTTTGATTATGAGATGCTAAATTGGTAAGTTTTGTGATATAAAATAGGTGATAAGTTGATGAGAAAATACATAAGTGAGATAAGTGAAAATGTTGGTATTGACGTATTGTTTAGATATGTTTTGGTTCTGGAATTGGTTAGTTGAATTGGTTGTGGATAGATGGCATGTTATGTGTATGGAATTGCATGTTTTTGGATGCTTATATATTTGTTGAAATGGTACCATTATGATGAATAGGTGAATATGAGAAAAGGATGGAAAATTGGTTTTGCAAATGGCCTGTTTTTGTCCACACGAGCAGAGACATGGGCGTGTGACTCAGCTGTGTGTGGCACACGACTATGTTACACGGCCGTGTATCCCCTAGGTTACCCTTTCAAATTAAGGCAGTATACCCTTCAGTTTTGGCACAGCCTAGATACACGGGCGTGTCTATTGACCGTGTGTGGCACAAGGGCTGGCATATGGGCGTGTGGCCGGTCATGTGACCCAAGTCAGTAAACTCCCTAGTTTTCCCATGATCATGGCACACGAGCGTGTCCTTGGCCGTGTGATACAAGTCAGTATGTATGCCCTATTTTCACACGGGCGTGTCTGGTGACCATGTGAGGAATACAGCCTGTTCACATAGGTGTGTGACTCTGAAATTAAAGAAAATTTTCTAAGTTTCCCAAAGTATACATATGTTATCGGTTTAGTCCTGAAACACTTCTAAGTATGTTTTAAGGTCTCGTAAAACCTTATAAGGGATGATGTGAATGATTTGATTGGATTTCAATTATGAATGTTTTAATGTATGTGAATAATGTGTATTATTCGGTAATGCCTCGTAACCTTATTCTGGTGAAGGATATGGGTAAGGGGTGTTACATTTAATTTGTATCAGATCTACGGTTTAGTCGATTCTAGGACTAACATAGCATGTGAGAGTCTACCTATACATGCCATATATATAAATTGTGATAGTGTGATGATTCTTGACAGTTAAAATATGTTTTTATATAGCAAATGGATCCAAACCGAGCCATAGTTGACAATGTGGAAAGTAATGCGCCCGTTCCCGCTCAAGGGGCAGCGCCAGCCAATTCTAGGCCTATATCTAGTAGCCAGGGGGAGAGGCAAGCCTTCTTCCAAATGATGAGTGAGTGGTTGACGAAATTCATATGAACAAATCTGGCTGCTCAACAACCTTCACCCCCATCTGTTCATCAACAAGTCCCATTTGTGTTGCAAGTGTTAGATGCGATTCAATTGAGTAAGCCGCCAGTGGATAAGATACGTAAACACGGGGTTGAAGAGTTTCAGGCTATAGTTGATGATGATGCTGATAGGGCTGAGTTCTGGCTTGAGAATACAATCAGAGTGTTTGATGAATTATCCTATACCCCAGATGAATGTATCAAGTGTGTTGTATCCTTATTGAGAGATAATGCTTATCATTGGTGAAAAACATTGATATCAGTAGTTCCAGGAATGTGTTACCTAGGAGTTCTTTCAATCTGAGTTTTAAAAGAAATATATAAGCCAACGATTTCTCGATCTGAAACATAAAGAGTTTCTAGAATTGAAACAGGGCCGAATGACTGTGACAGAATATGAAAGAGAATTTGTGCGTTTGAGCAATTATTGTGACATCCCTAATTTGACCCTAGTCGGAAAGTGGTTTCAGGACCACTAAACCGAGTCTTATAAGTAATTAAAAGTTATATTCTATGTTTATGATGTTAGTAAATGCATGTGTGAAAGTTTCATGCATTAATTTGATCATTTCTATGTGAATTTATTAAAATGGACTTGTATGAAACATTGTTGAAAGGTGATAGGCTAATCTTACAATGGTCTAATAGTACATGCATGCAAAAGAGTGGTTTTGCATGTCAATTTGCCCAAAAAAAAGGGAAGAGTGGCCAGCCATGACAAGTTATGGGCAAGGGGAAACATGTTTCAAACATGTCTAGTTAATGGATTATGTAAGGAGGAATAAAAAAAAAAAAAGGAAGCATGGGAAATAAACTAATGAAAAATTAAAGGAAGAAAACAAAGAAAAAAAAATGTGTCCATCATTCTCATACATGACCGAAAAAAAAAAAAAAGGGAGAAGGAAAAGGCTTCATACTTTGGTTCTTCTTAGCCGTGTAGAAGAGGGAAAAAGAGGAAGAAATTTAGCCACTTTGAGCTGGAAATTAAGGTAAGAATTCAAGTTAGCTCTTTAAATCTTAGCATGGTTTTAAGCTAGATTCTAAGCCCCTTATTTAACCATGCCGAAATCTTTGAAAATTATGGTGATATGAACGTTCGCCATGGTAGATGTTAAAGAAGATGGTGGAAATGTTGTACACATTTGATTAGTAAGTTAGATGGATGAGATTTGAACTAGTTATCAAGTTCTTTAGGTAACCCATGTTGAAATCTTGGTTTTGAATAAGTGAGGTTTTCGCTAGGGTGACTAACAAGGGTGATGATTGTTGTTTCATGCTGAATCTAGATGAACAATAGTTTAAGAGGAGCACTCGGCCATGATATGAGATTGTGATGTTAGTGCGAATATGAAGATGATGAACTTGAATAAGAAATATTCGGCTAGCATGATAAGTATGAATTATCAAGTAGTTGTGATAATTGATGAGTGAAGTGGCTAATGGGGACTCTTAATGAAATTATGCTAAGGCCAAATGTATCAAATGCTAAATGTGCTTATATGTGTGTGTGTGTGTCGTTAGTAGCTAATGGCATTGGCATTGTTTAACAAAAATTAGAAATGAATGCTTGAAAGTTAAATATGGTCGCCCTAGTGACCAAATCGTTAAAAGCTAATATATGAACAAATGATACGAATAAATTGACCTTTGAAATGTATATGGTTGCCGTGTGTTTGTGTCGATTGAGAAGTAAATTTGTTTGATTTAGCTCAAGATCTTAAAGGAGAGGCGTCCAACAAGGGAAATCGAAGGTCATCGAGTAGCCGACTTGGAACTATTTTACCTAACACAAGGTAAGTCATTAAGCACATATGTTTGATATTGCTTAAATGATTGTAAAATCTATGCAATTGTGTTTAATGGGATGCTATATATATATAAATGAAATTGTATGTGTATGGAGTGATGACAATTGTTGAATGTAAAAGAAATAGTGAAATGTGTAGAAAGTTTGCTTTCGGCACTAAGTGTCTTGAAATACGTGTGTGCGGTGACGAGATTGGCACTAAGTGTGCGTGCTGGAAATATATGGCACTAAGTGTGCATGCTGGAAATATATGGCACTAAGTGTGCGAGCTCGAAGGGTATGGCACTATGTGTGCGGGCTTAAATCGCATGGCACTAAGTGTGCGAAATCGAGTATTAAGCACTATGTGTGCGTACTCTATATATATATATATATAAATATCTCCGATCGAACTATTATATGGAGGGTGTGTCTCCATCGAGTTGAGTATGGACAGCGGATCGGGTAAGTACCTTGAGCTCATGACGACTAGGTAATATGTTCATGCTCGGGGTTGAGCTTGGTAAGCTTTAAATCTATGTGATGATTGCAATTGTATGATTGTGGTGAAAATGAGTTGGTGTGTAAAATGCCTCAAATATCTTATTGTATAGAATATGAAATGTGGATGTATGACTTGGTATGAGATTGAACCGAAAGGTCCAAGGAACTATGATATAGTTCGATATGGATGGAGTACTTAGCCTCGTTCATTATTTCATGTTGTAATAATTTTGTTAATGGATGGTTGTGGAATGCTTATGACTTACTGAGTTGTAAACTCACTCGGTGTTTTCTTGTCACCCATTTTAGGTCTCTTGGACTCGTATTGTTGCGTGCTCGGAACCGTCGTTGAAGTCATCACACCGGCTGAAATCTTATGGTATTGTTTTTGTTGTTGAAGAACATTTGGCATGTATAGGCTATTATATTTTGTCGAATTGTGGGTTGTAAACTTTAAGCCATGTGAAAATGGCCTATGTGGTCGTCGAGTGGGATGCTAGAACCTATAGCCACGAGTCTTAGAAACTCAAATTTTGATAAGGTGGCCATAATTTGTGTCATGTATGATGGATGATTAAGGCCAAGGAAAACTTCATGAAATTGACATAGTCTACTGCAGTAACTGTTGCGGATAGCAGCAGTGGGATGAGATTGAAAAATCACTAAAAATAGTAGAAGTAGAATTAAATAGTGAGTAAATTATGGAACTGAACCTTGATGAATCTATTTTTATATGGACGAAACGAAACGACCATATGAGTAGTATACTGAGAAATATTAAAGTTCTCGTCAGACAGGGCCAGAACGGTTTCTGGGTCCCCTGTCGCGACTTTGAAAATTTACCATAAATTATCCAGAAAGAATTAGGAGTCATGCCTTATATGTACAGATTCCATTTTGAGTCTAGTTTCATTAGAAAGAAACGGCACCAGTATTAAAGCCCTGTACAGAGAGATATTCAAGTTGTAACGCACGAAGGTCAGAGCAGTCGATCCCTGTAACATGGGTGACTTTAACTAATAAACTGTACCAATTGGCCCAACCAAAATTCTAAAATAAATACATGGATGGGTATATGAGTATAAATTCAGGAAAATTTACGAAACCAGTTTCGAGTTTTGAAACTCGAGATATGATTTTAAGGCGACGGTGACGCAGTTTTCCAGCCTGTCCAGAAATGCCAAATTGGTCGGTACTTTAAGAGGATTTGTCTCGTTGACCCTCGTGTCGACACGGCGATGGTCTCGGGTTTGGGGTGTTACAAATTTTATTGGTATCAGAGCTATGGTTTAGTCGGTTCTAGGACTACCATAGAGCGTGTGAGTCTAGCTATACATGCCAAATTGTTAGTGCTTAATAATGTGATGACTTCTGACGGTTGAATTTTTGTTTTGATTAGCGATGGAACCCGGGATAGAGAGACCCTTGGCGGATGACGTTGAAAGTGTAGCGGCTGCTCCTACGCAAGGGACACCGCCTGTTGAGCCTCAGTCATCCGCGAATAATCAAAATGAAGGGGCGAAACAAGCCTTCTTCACCATGATGAATGAGTGGGTCGCGCAATATGCCCGAACCAATCCGAGTGTCCAACCATTCCCGAATTTAAATAATCCACCCCAAGAGCCCGTGATGCCATCAGTTACTGATCCTGTGAGGATGAGTAAACCACCTGTGGACTTGATTAGGAAGCGTGGGGCCGAGGAGTTTAAGGCCATAGTTACCGAGCGATGCCGAAAGGGCCGAAGTTCGCTTGATAACACCATTAGAGTGTTTGATGAACTGTCATGCACACCGATGAATGTCTTAAGTGTGCTATATCTTTGTTGCGAGACTCAGCCTACTATTGGTGGAGGACCTTGATTTCCATAGTCCCAAAGGAACAAGTTACTTGGGATTTCTTTCAAACGGAATTTCGGAAGAAATATATTAGTCAACGGTTCATCGATCAGAAGCGTAAGGAGTTCTGGAACTCAAGCAAGGCCGTATGATCAGATCTCGAATCTGAACATGAGTTCGTAAGACTTAGTCGGTATGCTCGGGAGTGTGTGGCTGATGAGGTTGCTATGTGCAAAAGATTTGAAGAAGGATTGAATGAGGAGTTAAAGTTACTAGTGGGAATTTTGGAGATAAAGGAGTTCGTGATACTAGTCGAACGAGCCTGCAAGGCGGAAGAACTTGGGAAGGAGAAGAAGAAGGCTGAACTTGGAGCAAGAGATTACCGTAAAAGATCAACGAGTAAAGCTCCGTTCTCATTGTAAAGAGGTTCGGGGAGGACACTAGTAAGTCGAGGCGATCGCGGAATTTCCATTAGAGCCCGACCATTGACGGACTCTAGAGCTACATCGATAGCTAGTGTGGGCAATAATCGTCAAGAGAGACCTGAATGTCCCCAATGTGGAAGACGACACCTAGGTGAATGTTGGGGTAAGTCTGTTAACCGGGCCTGTTACGGATGTGGTTCGAAGGACCACTTCATTAGGGATTGCACGGAGCTAGATGAGAAGAATAAGATGCAAGGTGCGAGATCTAATGGGGCGACAGCTAGAGGTAGACCCCCGAGGGTTTCAGGAGGTAGGGGTGGTAATCGAGGGGAGCCACCGATACTGGCTGTTCGATCCGAGACCCGAGCTCTGCTAGAGCATATGCCATCCGCATACGAGAGGAGGCATCCTCCCCGACGTTATCACCGGTACTTTTACTCTCTTTGATACTAGTGTGATTGCATTGATTGACCCGGCTCTACTCATTCATATGTATGTGAAACTTTAGCATCCAGAAGACTCTACCGTTGAGTCTCTGAGTTCGTAATTCAGTGTCAAACCCTTTGGGTCAATACGTACTCGTTGATAAAGTGTGCAAGAGATGCCCCTAATAATTCGAGAATCGCTTTTCCTACCGATCGATGCTTCTACCATTTGATGAATTCGATGTTATTCTTGGTATGGATTGGCTGACCAGTACATGATGCGAAGGTGGACTGCAAAAGGAAAGCCATTGTTTTGAGGAGTGCAAATAATGAGGTAGTCCGAGTCGAGTCTCTCGATTTAAAAGGAGTGCCAGCGATAATATCTTCTATGACCGCCGGAGATATGTGAAAAGGGGTGTGAAACATACCTTGCGTATGTGTTTGGAAGTAAAGAGACGGAAAGGAAACTCGAATCGGTACCGTGGTTTGTGAGTATTCGGATGTTTTTCACGAGGAGTTACCGGATTGCCACCGGTTCGAGAAGTGGAATTGACATCGAAGTTGTACCGGTACTACGCCGATTTCAATAGCCCCGTATCGTATGGCATTAACGAAATTAAAGGAATTGAAGGTTCAATTGCAAGAATTGACGGATAGAGGTTTCGCCGACCGAGTTTTTCTCCATGGGGCGACTTTTGTATTGTTTGTGAAGAAGAAGGACGGAACCATGAGGTTGTGCATCGACTATCGTCAACTCAATAAAGTGACGATAAAGAATAAATATCCATTGCCACGAATTGACGATTTGTTTGATCAATTAAAAGGAGCCTCGGTGTTTTCAAAGATAGATTTGAGGTCGGGTACTATCAGGTTGAGGGTCCGAGAATCGGACATACCCAAAACCGCTTTTAGAACGAGGTACGATCACTACGAATTCTTGGTGATGCCGTTTGGGCTCACTAATGCCCTGCGGTGTTTATGGATTTAATGAATAGAATTTTCAGGCCATACTTGGATCGGTTCGTAGTTGTATTTATCGATGACATTTTGGTCTATTCGAGAGATGAAACCGAACATCTTTGAACACCGAGGCTAGTGTTGCAAATCTTACGAGATAAGCGATTATACGCAAAGTTCAAGAAATGTGAATTTTGGTTGAAAGAGGTTAGCTTTTGGGGCACGTGGTGTCCGCATCGGTGTCGTGGTAGACCCGAACAAAATTCAGCCATAGCCGATTGGAAACCACCAAGGAATGTTACCGGTTAGGAGCTTTTGGGGCTTGCCGGTTATTACCGACGATTTGTAAAGGTTTCGACGATAGCCACGCCAATGACGGCTTACTCCAAAAGGATGTTAAGTTGAATGGACGGAGAAATGTCGAAAAGTTTCGATCAACCGAAAGCTTATTTGATGAAGCCCCAATTCTAGTGCAACCCGAATCGGGAAAAGAGTTTGTCATTTATAGTGACGCATCCCTACTTGGGTTGGGTTGCGTATTGATGCAAGAAGGGCGAGTTGTGGCCTATGAGTCGAGGCAATTAAAGCCACATGAGAAAAATTATCGACCCATGATCTCGAATTGGTTGCCATCGTATTCGCCTTAAAGATATGGCGACATTACTTATTTGGTGAGAAGTGCCATGTGTATTCGGATCACAAAAGTCTCAAATATTTGATGACCCAAAGAGACTTAAATCTGCGACAAAGGCGATGGCTCGAGTTGTTAAAAGATTATGAGCTCGTCATTGATTATCACCCGGAAGGGCTAATGTGGTTGCGGATGCCTTAAGCCGAAATCACTATTTGCTTTATGACGATGAATGTACACTTGTCTATCCTACCCGACAATGTGTTAGTAGCTGAATTGAAAGCCAAACCATTATTGATACGTCAAATTCGTGAAGCTCGAGAAAGTCGACGATGAGTTGGTTGCAAAGCGGGATGAGTGTGTTCCGAACAAGGACTCGGAATTTCAAATCGATGATGACGATGGTTTGAGGTTCAGAAGTCGTCTGTGTGTTCCAAAGAATTGAACTTATTCCAATAATTTTGAACGAAGCCCATTGTAGCCGAATGGCAATCCACGAAGTACGAAGATGTACAACGATTTAAAACGTCGGTTTTGGTGGCATGGTATGAAACGAGACATCTCGATTTTGTTTGAGATGTTTAATATGTCAACAAGTGAAAGCGGAACATCAAGTGCCTTGAGATTACTTCACCGATCACAATACCCGAGTGGAAATGGGATCGAGTCACAATGGACTTTGTATCCGGACCGCCATTGTCGGTGAGTAAGAAGGATGCGATTTGGGTCGTTGTCGATAGACCGACTAAGTCGGCTCACTTTATCCCGTCGACGTCGGATTTTTCAATGGACAAACTAGCGAATTGTACGTTTCTCGATTGTGAGATTACACGGGTGCCTATTTCCATCGTGTCGGATAGAGATCCGAGATTTACCTCGCGATTTTGGAAGAAGTTGCAAGAAGCTTTGGGTACCAAGTTGCATTTCAAAGACCGCCTTTCACCCCCAAACCGATGGTCAATCCAAACGGATAATTCAAATACTCGAGGATATGTTGAGATGTTGAATCCTTGAGTTTAGTGGTTCATGGGAACGGTATCGCCTTTGATTGAATTCGCCACAACAATAGCTTTCAATCAAGTATTAAGATGGCGCCTTACGAGGCTTTATACGATCGTAAATGCCGTACCCATTATTCGGGTGAACTTAGTGAAGGTAAATTCTTCGGGTTGATTTGGTTAAGGATGCCGAGCAAAGAGTTCGAGTAATTCGTGAAAGTTTGAAAGTCGCTTGGATCGCCAAAAGTCGTATGCGGATTTGAAAAGAAAAGATATTGAATATCGGGTTGGAGACAAGGTCTTTCTCAAAGTTTCACCTTGGAAGAAGGTGCTTAGATTTGGCCGTAAGGAAAATTGAGTCCGAGGTTCATCGGTCCGTATGAAGTATCCGAACGAGTTGGACCAAGAGCGTCTCGATTAATTTTACCCCGAGCTTGAAAGGATCCACAACGTTTTCCATGTCTCGATGCTTGACGATATAGGTCGATCCATCGCACGTAATCGCTCCGCTCGAGATTGAGATTCACCTAATTTGAGCTATGAAGAGGAACCGGTTCGCATTCGATGCGTGAAGTAAAAGAGTTGCGCAATAAGAAAATCCCATTAGTGAAGGTGTTGTGGCATAAACACGAATTGAAGAAGCCACTTGGGAACTCGAGGACTCTATGAAAGAGCGATACCCAAACCTATTTACCGGTAAGATTTTCGGGGACGAAAATTTCGTAAGTGGGGGAGAGTTGTGACATCCCTAATTTGACCCTAGTCGGAAAGTGGTTTCGGGACCACTAAACCGAGTCTTATAAGTAATTAAAAGTTATATTCTATGTTTATGATGTTAGTAAATGCATGTGTGAAAGTTTCATGCATTAATTTGATCATTTCTATGTGAATTTATTAAAATGGACTTGTATGAAACATTGTTGAAAGGTGATAGGCTAATCTTACAATGGTCTAATAGTACATGCATGCAAAAGAGTGGTTTTGCATGTCAATTTGCCCAAAAAAAGGGAAGAGTGGCCGGCCATGACAAGTTATGGGCAAGGGGAAACATGTTTCAAACATGTCTAGTTAATGGATTATGTAAGGAGGAATAAAAAAAAAAAGGAAGCATGCGAAATAAACTAATGAAAAATTAAAGGAAGAAAACAAAGAAAAAAAATGTGTCCATCATTCTCATACATGACCGAAAAAAAAAAAAAAAGGAGAAGGAAAAGGCTTCATACTTTGGTTCTTCTTAGCCGTGTAGAAGAGGGAAAAAGAGGAAGAAATTTAGCCACTTTGAGCTGGAAATTAAGGTAAGAATTCAAGTTAGCTCTTTAAATCTTAGCATGGTTTTAAGCTAGATTCTAAGCCCTTATTTAACCATGCCGAAATCTTTGAAAATTATGGTGATATGAACGTTCGCCATGGTAGATGTTAAAGAAGATGGTGGAAATGTTGTACACATTTGATTAGTAAGTTAGATGGATGAGATTTGAACTAGTTATCAAGTTCTTTAGGTAACCCATGTTGAAATCTTGGTTTTTGAATAAGTGAGGTTTTCGGCTAGGGTGACTAACAAGGGTGATGATTGTTGTTTCATGCTGAATCTAGATGAACAATAGTTTAAGAGGAGCACTCGGCCATGATATGAGATTGTGATGTTAGTGCGAATATGAAGATGATGAACTTGAATAAGAAATATTCGGCTAGCATGATAAGTATGAATTATCAAGTAGTTGTGATAATTGATGAGTGAAGTGGCTAATGGGGACTCTTAATGAAATTATGCTAAGGCCGAATGTATCAAATGCTAAATGTGCTTATATGTGTGTGTGTGTGTCGTTAGTAGCTAATGGCATTCGGCATTGTTTAACAAAAATTAGAAATGAATGCTTGAAAGTTAAATATGGTCGCCCTAGTGACCAAATCGTTAAAAGCTAATATATGAACAAATGATACTGAATAAATTGACCTTTGAAATGTATATGGTTGCCGTGTGTTTGTGTCTGATTGAGAAGTAAATTTGTTTGATTTAGCTCAAGATCTTAAAGGAGAGGCGTCCAACAAGGGGAAATCGAAGGTCATCGAGTAGCCGACTTGGAACTATTTTACCTAACACAAGGTAAGTCATTAAGCACATATGTTTGATATTGCTTAAATGATTGTAAAATCTATGCAATTGTGTTTAATGGGATGCTATATATATATAAATGAAATTGTATGTGTATGGAGTGATGACAATTGTTGAATGTAAAAGAAATAGTGAAATGTGTAGAAAGTTTGCTTTCGGCACTAAGTGTCTGGCAATACGTGTATATGCGTGACGAGATTGGCACTAAGTGTGCGTGCTGGAAATATATGGCACTAAGTGTGCATGCTGGAAATATATGGCACTAAGTGTGCGAGCTCAAGGGTATGGCACTATGTGTGCGGGCTTAAATCGCATGGCACTAAGTGTGCGAAATCGAGTATTAAGCACTATGTGTGCGTACTCTATATATATATATATATAAATATCTCCGATCGAACTATTATATGGAGGGTGTGTCTCCATCGAGTTGAGTATGGACAGCGGATCGGGTAAGTACCTTGAGCTCATGACGACTAGGTAATATGTTCATGCTCGGGGTTGAGCTTGGTAAGCTTTAAATCTATGTGATGATTGCAATTGTATGATTGTGGTGAAAATGAGTTGGTGTGTAAAATGCCTCAAATATCTTATTGTATAGAATATGAAATGTGGATGTATGACTTGGTATGAGATTGAACCGAAAGGTCCAAGGAACTATGATATAGTTCGATATGGATGGAGTACTTAGCCTCGTTCATTATTTCATGTTGTAATAATTTTGTTAATGGATGGTTGTGGAATGCTTATGACTTACTGAGTTGTAAACTCACTCGGTGTTTTCTTGTCACCCATTTTAGGTCTCTTGGACTCGTATTGTTGCGTGCTCGGAACCGTCGTTGAAGTCATCACACCGGCTGAAATCTTATGGTATTGTTTTTGTTGTTGAAGAACATTTGGCATGTATAGGCTATTATATTTTGTCGAATTGTGGGTTGTAAACTTTAAGCCATGTGAAAATGGCCTATGTGGTCGCCGAGTGGGATGCTAGAACCTATAGCCACGAGTCTTAGAAACTCAAATTTTGATAAGGTGGCCATAATTTGTGTCATGTATGATGGATGATTAAGGCCAAGGAAAACTTCATGAAATTGACATAGTCTACTGCAGTAACTGTTGCAGATAGCAGCAGTGGGATGAGATTGAAAAATCACTAAAAATAGTAGAAGTAGAATTAAATAGTGAGTAAATTATGGAACTGAACCTTGATGAATCTATTTTTATATGGACGAAACGAAACGACCATATGAGTAGTATACTGAGAAATATTAAAGTTCTCGTGAGACAGGGCCAGAACGGTTTCTGGGTCCCCTGTCGCGACTTTGAAAATTTACCATAAATTATCCAGAAAGAATTAGGAGTCATGCCTTATATGTACAGATTCCATTTTGAGTCTAGTTTCATTAGAAAGAAACGGAACCAGTATTAAAGCCCTGTACAGAGAGATATTCAAGTTGTAACGCACGAAGGTCAGAGCAGTCGATCCCTGTAACATGGGTGACTTTAACTAATAAACTGTACCAATTGGCCCAACCAAAAATTCTAAAAATAAATCCATGGATGGGTATATGAGTCTAAATTCAGGGAAAATTTACGAAACCAGTTTCCGAGTTTTGAAACTTGAGATATGATTTTTAAGGCGACGGTGACGCAGTTTTCCAGCCTGTCCAGAAATGCCAAATTGGTCGGTACTTTAAGAGGATTTGTCTCGTTGACCCCTCGTGTCCGACACCGGCGATGGTCTCGGGTTTGGGGTGCTACAAATTTTATTGGTATCAGAGCTATGGTTTAGTCGGTTCTAGGACTACCATAGAGCGTGTGAGTCTAGCTATACATGCCAAATTGTTAGTGCTTAATAATGTGATGACTTCTGACGGTTGAAATTTTTGTTTTGATTAGCGATGGAACCCGGGATAGAGAGACCCTTGGCGGATGACGTTGAAAGTGTAGCGGCTGCTCCTGCGCAAGGGACACCGCCTGTTGAGCCTCGGTCATCCGCGAATAATCAAAATGAAGGGCGAAACAAGCCTTCTTCACCATGATGAATGAGTGGGTCGCGAATATGCCCGAACCAATCCGAGTGTCCAACCATTCCCGAATTTAAATAATCCACCCCAAGAGCCCGTGATGCCATCAGTTACTGATCCTGTGAGGATGAGTATGTTTGTACCAAAGAGATCTTGTGTAAATGATTCATTGATGGACTGAATGAAGACAGGAAACTTCTAGTCGAGATTTTGGAAATCAAAGAATTTGTTGTGTTAGTTGAAAGGGCTTGTAAAGTAGAAGATCTTATCAAAGAAAAGAGAAAAGCTGATTTTGATGCAAGAGATTCAAGAAAGAGATCAACTAGTAAGTCTTATCTGTCTGCATCCAAGAAATTTTGAGACTCGTTTAATCGTTCTACTGCCTAAGTGGGACATTCAAATAGAGATCGAGTAAGACAACAGTCGAGTTTCAAAGCTCTAGCTACTTTGATTGTTAGTGATGGCAGTGTGAGACCTAATCGATTTGAATGTAAACATTGTGGAAAAAGGCATTCTGGTGATTGTAGATTGAATGATCGGGCCTGTTTTAAATGTGGATCATTGGATCGTTTATCTATGATTGTCCGGAGTTGGCTGAAAAAGATACAATACAGAATGTGAGGCCATGTAAGACTTCAGCTAGGGGTAGACCACCCAGAAACACGGAAAATGTGAGTGGTGGTAGAGGTGTGACACGAGACACTGCTGCGAGATCTTATGCTAGAGCACCTACACGAGCCTATGCTATTCGTGCTTGCAAAGAAGCGTCATCTCCAGACGTTATTACCGGTACTTTTATTCTTTTTTATACTAAAGTTATTGCATTGATAGATCTAGGATCAAATCATTCATATATATGTGTACATTTAGTATTCAGTAAGAGTTTGCCTGTAGAGTCTTCTGAATTTGTAATTAGAGCATTGAAGCCCTTAGGCAAGTGCGTATTGGTTGATAAAGTGTGCAAGAATTGTCTATTGATGACTTGAGATAATTGTTTTCCGGCCAATTTGATGTTGTTACCATTTGATGAATTTGATATAATTCTTGGTATGGATTGGTTAACGTTGCATGATGCTGTTGTGAATTGCAAACGAAAGATGATTGATTTGAGATATCAGAATAATGAGATTATCTGAATTGAGTCAGATGATTTGAATGGTTTACCAGCAGTGATTTCATTGATGTTGGCTCAGAAATATGTGAGAAAGGGTTGCGAAGCTTACTTGGCTTATGTGCTAGATACGAAAGTGACTTAAAAGAAAATCGAATCAGTACCAGTTGTGTGTGGGTACCTAGATGTGTTTCCTGAAAAGTTACCAGGATTACCACCAATCCAAGAGGTTGAGTTTGGCATTGAGTTAACGCCGGGAACTATGCCAATATCGATAGCTCTGTACAGAATGGCTCCGACAGAGTTAAAAGAGTTGAAAGCTCAGTTGCAAGAATTGACGGACAGAGGTTTTGCAAGACCGAGTTTCTCGCTTTGGGGTGCTCCTGTGTTGTTTGTGAAAAAGAAAGATGGTACGATGAGAATGTGTATAGATTACAGACAGCTTAACAAAGTGATGATCAAGAACAAATACCCTCTACTGTGAATTGACGATTTGTTTGACCAATTAAAATGGGCTACAGTGCTTTCAAAAATAGATTTGAGATCGGACTATTATCAATTGCGAGTTAGAGACTCTGATGTGCCAAAGACTACATTTAGAACGAGGTACATACATTACGAATTTCCAATTATGCCTTTTGGACTAACGAATGCACCTGCTGCCTTTATGGATTTAATGAACTGTATTTTCAGACCGTACCTAGATCAATTTGTTGCTGTGTGCATAGATAATATTTTTATTTATTCGAGAGATGAATCTGAGCATGCAGAGCATTTGAGAATTGTATTACATACTTTACGTGATAAGTAGTTATATGCAAAATTCAGTAAATATGAATTCTGGTTGCGTGAGGTTAGTTTTCTAGGGTATATTGTGTCAGCATCGGGTTTTCGAGTCGATTTGAGTAAGATTCCTGCAATAATGGATTGGAAGCCTCCAAGAAATGTATCCAAAGTCCACAGTTTTCTAAGACTTGCTGACTATTATAGATGATTTGTGAAAGGTTTTTCGATGGTTGCAACTCCTTTAATGAGATTGCTTCAAAAAGATGTAAAGCTTGAATGGTCTGAGAAATGTCAGAAAAGTTTTGATCAGTGGAAAGTTCTTTTGACTAAAGCTCTAGTGTTCGTACAACTAGATTCAAGTAAAGAATTTGTAATCTATAGTGATGCATCGTTGAATGGTTTGCTAAAAGATTACAAGTTAGTGATTGACTACATCAGGGAAAAGCAAATGTTGTTGCTGATGCATTAAGCCGAAAACTTTTATTTGCTCTACGTGCAATGAATACTCAGCTAGCTCTTTCTGATGACGGCTCGATAGTAGCTGAGTTGAAAGTGAGACCGTTGTTTGTACAACAGATTTTTGAAGCTCAGAAAGTTGATAATGAAATGTTAGTAAAAAGAGCTCAATGTGATTCAATCCCTGATTCAGAGTTTCGAGTTGATGCTGATAATTGTTTAAAATTCAGAGGTCAAATATGTGTTCCGAGAAACTCAGAGTTGATTCAGATGATTTTGAGTGAAGCACGTAGTAGTCGTTTGTCTGTTCATCCGGGAAGTACGAAAATGTATAACAATCTGAAACAGCTTTATTGGTGGTCTGGTATGAAGCATTATATCTCTAAATTTTTTTAGAAATGTTTAATTTGTCAGCAAGTCAAAGCTGAACATCAGGTACCATCTGGGTTACTGTAGTCGATTATGATTCTTGAGTGGAAATGGGATAAAGTAACTATGGATTTTGTTTCGGGCTTGCCCTTATCTCCGAGTAAGAAAGATGCAATTTGGGTTGTTGTTGATAGATTGAAAAAATCAGCTCATTTCATTCCAGTGCGTGTAGATTATTCGCTTGACAAGCTTGCTGAGTTGTATATCTCCGAGATTGTGAGATTGCACGGAGTACCTATTTCTATTGTTTCGGATAGAAATCTGAAATTTACATCACATTTCTGGAAGAAATTACAAGATGCACTGGACATAAAGCTACACTTTAGTACTGCTTTTCATCCGCAAATAGATGGTCAATCCGAGCGGATTATTCAGTTACTCGAAGATATGTTGAGATGTTGTACTCTTGAGTTTGAAGGTACGTGGGAACGATACCTGCCATTGATTGAATTTGTGTATAAAAATAGTTTTCAATCGAGTATAAAAATGGCACCTTACGAAGCATTGTAAGGTCGCAAATGTCGAACACCTTTATACTGGACTGAACTTAGTGAGAATAAGACTCACGGGGTTGATCTGATTAGAGAGACTGAAGAGAAAGTGAAAGTGATTGTGAAAGTCTGAAAGCAGTGTCAGATCGTTAGAAATCGTACGCAGATTTGGAACAAAAAGATAATGAGCTTCAGATCGGAGATAGAGTGTTTTTAATAGTTTCACCGTGGAAGAAAATAATTTGATTCGATCGTAAAGGTAAACTGAGTCCGTGATTCATCTGGTCTTATGAAATTATCGAGCGAGTTGGACCAGTGGCTTATCGGCTAGCATTACCGTCTAAGTTAGAAAAGATTCATAACGTGTTCCATGTATCAATGCTTCGATGATACAGATCTGATCCTTCTCATGTTATTTCCCTGACTGAAGTTTAGATTCAGTCAGATTTATCGTATAGTAAAGAACCGATTCGAATTCTAGCTCGTGAGATCAAAGAGCTGAGAAATAAAAGAATAGCGTTAGTAAAAGTGTTATGGAGCTACGTGGGAACCCGAGGATGCTATGAGAAAGCAATATCCAAACCTATTCGCAAGTAAGATTTTCGGGGACGAAAATCCCTAAGGGGGAAAAGTTGTAATAGCCCGGTTTTAGCTAAATCAGAATAGTGGTTTTGAAACCACAAATTCGAGGTTGTAAAATTATTTTAATATTATTTTTTATGTTTACAGTATGTGAATATGCATGTGTGAAAAACTCGTGAGCTAATTTTATCATTTAATAGTTCAGTTTGAGAAAAAGGACTAAATCACGTAAAATGCAAAAGTTACATTTTATAAGTTAAAAGTGCCAAATTGCTATGGCTTATAAAATTGAGAGGTCCTTATGTTGTAATTAGACCATTGATAGTGGTGATGGACAAAAATGTCCTTGAATTATGTGTTTTATAATGGTTTTAATTAAGGTTAAATTTGTAAAATGTTAAATAACATAAGATAAATAATAAAAAAAATAGAAAATGGTGTTCATTTTTCTTTCCATAATCGATTATTCAAGAGAAAAGAAAGCTTTTACACTCATTTTAGGGTTCAACACTTACAAGTTTGATTAAGGTACGGTTTTAGCTCGGTTTTTTTATGATTTTTATGTTTTTGTGATCGTTGCTTTGAGTACTAGCTAGCCTGTACCCTAATTTCTAAAATTATTGATGATTTTTAAAGTTTCCATTGATGAATTCATGTGATGTTTGACGATGAATTATGAAAGTTTGGTGCTTGATATACATGTTTTGTCAAGTGATTTTGAGTAAAAATACATATTAGGGATTAAATTGAGAAAAGTGTAAATTGAAGGGTTAAATTGTGAAATAAATAAAAAATATGGGCTACTAGGGACCTATAGAGAATTCGGCTAAGCATAGGTCATATTGAATTTTGTGAATTTTGTGTATTTGTGAAATAGGGACTAAATTGAATGAATGTGTAACTTCAGGGGCTAAAGTACAAAAATGCTCAAATATGTGTTGATTGATGAAATTGAATGTGTTGATGAATAAAAGAGTTAATTTTGAATGTATATAGATCAAGAACGAAAGAAAAAAGGATTTAGGTCGGGGAAAATCAAAAGTTGACGAGTAGTCGATTCTGTTCGTTTATTGCGACTAAAAGGTAAGTTCATATCCAAATAAATGTCTTTAAATTGAATTATATGTATTTATTTGTTATTTAATTTTTATGAATGTTGAAAGAATAACTACGACCGACAGAGTTACGACATCCGAAAGTCCCGTACGAACCTTGGGAATAGTATAGGATACTGATGTCATGACATTAGGTTATCAAGACGTGATTACAGGTAAGACCATGTCTGAGACATTGGCATAGTATTGACATTATGTGTAAGACAATGTCTGGGACATTGGCGTCGTTAATCGATTTCATGTAAGACCCTGCCTAAGACAGTGGCATCAATATATGATAACATGTAAGACTATATTTAGGATAGGGCATTGTATGAGCTTATGTGATTTTTGAGTATCCTTATTGATTCCGAATGGTTCAACGGGCAAAGTCAAGTCAAGAGAGAATAGGTGAATCAACTAAGTGACACAGGTATGTACGAAATTCATACGAGTATTGAAAAGGGTAAATATTTGATGAACTCGATTAAGACATTGAATATATGTGTTCAGTGGGAAAGGTTTGTGAATTTGAATGAAATTAGCTATGTTAAACATATTTGAATTGAAATGCAAATGTTCATGTGATAGCTTTATTTGTATATGGCTTACTAAGATTTTAAAGCTTACTTTGTGTGTTATTTCCATGTTTTATAGATTATCGAAGCTAGCTCAGACTCGGGGATCGTCGAGAAACATCACTGCACTATCGATCATCTCTTTGGTACTTTTGAGGCTTTTTATATATGGTATATTTCATGTATAGGCTAGTGTCATTTTGATATATTTTGGATCATGATATTAGCCATGAGATTTGGCTTGTAAATATTGGTATGTATAACCATTTAGGTTGGCTTAAGTTATGTGTTAGATAAATGATGAATGTGATATATATAATGCTTTATAAGTTGGCATATTGTGGTTTGATTATGAGATGTTAAAATGGTAAGTTTTGTTATATAAAATAGGTGATAAGTTGATGAGAAAATACATAACTGAGATAAGTGAAAGTGTTGGTATTGACGTATTGTTCAGATATGTTTTGGTTGTGGAATTGGTTAATTGAATTGGTTGTGGATAGATAGCATGTTATGTGTATGGAATTGCATGTTTTTGGATGCTTATATATGTGTTAAAATGGTACCATTATGATGGATAGGGTGGCAATTTGGCTTTGCAAATGGTCTATTTTGTCCACATGGGCAGAGACACGAGCGTGTGCCTCAGCCATGTACGACACATGGCTATGTTACACGGCCGTGTGTCCCCTGGGGTACATTTTCGAATTAAGGCAGTATACCCTACAATTTTGACACGACCTAGATACACGGGTGTGTCTATTAACCATGTGTGGCACACGGGCTAGTACATAGGCGTGTGGCCCGTCGTGTGACCCAAGTCAGTAACCTCCCTAGTTTTCCTACAATCATGGCACATGGACATGTCCTTGGTCATGTGTTACAACTCAGTATTTATGCCCTGTTTTTACACGGCCTATGACAGGGGCGTGTCTGGTGACCGTGTGAGGCATACGGCCTGTTCACACGGGCATATGACCCTGAAATTAAAGAAAATTTTCTAAGTTTCCTAAAGTTTGCATATGTTATCTGTTTAGTCCCAAACCACTTCTAAGTATGTTTTAAGGTCTTATAAAACCTTATAAGGGACGATGTGAATGATTTGATTGGATTTCGATTATGAATGTTTTAATGTATGTGAATAATGTGTATTATCCGATAATGCCTCGTAACCTTATTTCGACGACGGATACGGGTAAAGGGTGTTATAGGAACACTCACAGAAAAATAGACGCCACACGAAATAAGGAATTGAAACGACTTCTACAAGGTTAAGGGTTCCTAATTTTAAACTTTTTACTGTTCCATTAAATTTCTTAGACATTTTGCTTTCTATCCCAGTCTTATAATAATGCCTCTTAGAAAAGTTAGACGAATTATGGAAACAAAGCCATTGATGGTTCAAAATCTGTCTAGTTTTTCGAATCTAAATGTTGAAAATTATTTTAATGAACTTCAAGGAGAAACATTCATTCAAGAGAGGGGATTTGATCCATCCATGATTCTTTGTAAGGAAATATGGCATTTGGTTGGGTATCATAGGTGGAAGCATTTTTGGACAATCCCAAAAGATAATGTTGTGGTCTCTGTTATTCTAGAATTTTATGCACCCTTGCAAGACCAAAAGTCTAGAAATGCTGAAGGTCATATGTGGGAAATAGTACCTGTGCGAAAGGAGGAAGTACGAGTAATCCTTCAAATTATTTGTGACTTTTATAAAGATCCATGCTATGAAAAATATTTTTTTGATGAAACTGAGTTAGAGCATTTTCGAGACATAGATATGGATAACATTATAAACATTTTAATTGAAGGTAGGGGCGAATGGAAATATCACTCAGGTACTAATATCCCAACATCCTTTCATCAAGCTATTATGTTTCTAGAGGCTAAAATGTGGATCCAACTTGTATGCACATGACTCACCCTTGCTTTAAACATATCTAACGTTAATACTTTTCGAGCTGTTTTTCTCTATGCTATTTTACAGAAAAAGCAGATATGTATTGGTAGATGGATCCACCAAAACATGAAAAGATGTATTAGTGGCTAGAAAGTGGGAGTTTTCTTTCCCCATTTAGTGACAGTCTTATTCAAAAAGGCAGGTGTACCTATGACATCCACTAAGGAGTCATTAAAACCTTCCTGAAGTATTATAGGTGACACATTGTTCCAACAGTACATAGAGCTGTGAGCCAAACAAATAAAAGATTGGAACAAATGACAATAAGAAGTGATAACTACACTAGCTTCATCACAAAGGTTGGCACAATTGAGATACTAAGGGATGACCTAAGGCATTGTTTGGAACACATATAGAGCCAAAAAAGTTTCCCTATTTGTATTTCACCTTTAGTTTCGTAGTTAATATGTAATGCTATGATTTCCTATGTGGAGAAACATTGAAGGTGAAAGAAGGAGAAATAAGGTGCTGAACGGGTAAGGGTCACTAAGGGGGAAGAATAGGGATCGATAAGATGTTTCAAACTATTTTCATGTTTGTAACCCCTCTTGATGCTTAATATTGTTGAATTACATACCTGTCCTAAGCCTCAGAACATTACAAGCTGAGGCGAAAAGTCCTATGTAACCTAAACATGCTTATGCATAAATGGATATTACATTAAACAACTGCATAAATAACTATTTGTATTCTTCTTGGATAATCAAATTACTTGTATAATTTTTTATGGATTCCTACAAGAGAGACCATTAATACATGTATACTTTGTAACATACTAAACTTAGATGTTTGTGGTTAAAAGTGGTAAATCAGTTATCTATCATGTTAAAGTTGCTAGTAAATGTGAAATGTCTAAGTTATGTGCTCCGAAGTTAATACTTTTCTTATATTTCTCAAGGTTTGTCGCTTTTATTTCTTATTCTTTTTCATGTTGCTTCAGGACAAGCAATGACTTAAGTGTAGGGGAGTTTGATTCGTCATAATTCGATGTAGCAGATTAAACTAATTTCTATACTTTTGGAGCTTGAAATCAAGCATCTTCAGTAGGTTTTAATTATGTTTTTGTTATGTTAATAAAATGTGCAAATTGAGTCTTTTATTGACCCTAGAGGTCGAATGAGGCCTAAGGGTGAGCTAATGAACTTTATAAGTGTGCAAGAGACCATTAGAAGGCATAATAAACCAATGCTGGTCACTATGTCGCAACACGAAATGCTCACTGTCACAACATAGGGAGCATAATGGAGAAATCACGAGACTGTGTTCGATGTCGTGACACAACCTAAGGGTGTCGCGACATACCCCTGAAGATATCCCAGTAGGAGTATACTGACTCCTTTGTCACGACACAGGTCCTGGTATGTCGTGACATTGACTATGGATGGAATTAAACTCGAACTAGGAGCGTTTTAGTCTACACAATCAAACTTAAAGCTCGAAAACGTCAACTAACCAAGGGTTAAGAACGGCAGCCACCTGAAATCTATAAATAGGCTACTTTATCACACATCTTATGGACACCAATTCCTTAGTTTAGTTTTCTACATTTAAATTCAATTTCGCTTTTCTTTCCTTTTAGGTTTTTAGAATTTATTTTCAAGTTGTTCTTTGTTCTTCTCAAAAGATCTGATTTGTAGAAATAGTCAAGCTCTTTGGATTTGTTTTCATCTTTAATAAAAATCAGGCATTTTCTTAAACTCCACACTTCAATTCATTTACCGTGTTCTCTTTTTACATCAATTCTATATTGTTTATGAAATCCACGAGGAGCTAATCTTGAGCTAATCTTTCTATGGAGGATTAGTGAGTGGTGGTATGATTCGTTAACTGTTTTGTAGGGGTTACTCAACGGATCAACTATTTGGGAAGAATTTAAAATATTTATAATGAAGATCAAACCTAGACTAACTATTATCACAATGAAAAGGCAAGTGCACCTATCGAACAATAGTATAGTAGTGGCAAGACCGGGATATCGTACCCAAGGGAACCAAAAGTACTAGTAATAACTATCATTTTATTTTCTAGCCTAAGAATAACAGGGTTTGTTTTAATTAACTAATTATTTAAACTAAGAACGCACAGAGAAAAGAATTGGGGAATTACTTTTGGGAAAATCGATTTACTTGAGACAATACCTAAAGAAAAATCTACCGAGATTTTACTTGTTATTCTGTCTCCGAATTAGACGATTTATTCATTCAACTTGTTCCGTAGAGATCCCTAAGTTATGTTATTATCCCTATTCAAGACTAATAACGTCTAATCCCTAGATTGAATAACCGAGACTTTTCTCTAATTAACACTCTAGGGTTGCATTAACTGTGACAGCCCTAAAGTGACCCTAGTCGAAAAGCGGTTTCGGGACCGCTAAACCGAGTCACCAAATTATTCGAATGTGATATTTATTGTCTAAAATATGTGAATATGAATGTGCAAAAAATTTTAAGCTTCGATTTAGTTAATTGCATGTGAATGGAGTACATAGGACTTGTGTGACACTTTTGAAATGTGATAGGCTAATCTATAAGGATCTAATAGTGCATGTAATCAAAGAGAGGACTTGCATGTCAATTTCCCCTAATTACTAGTGGCCGCCATGACAAAGGGTGATGGGAAAACATGTCATAAAACATGTTGTGCTAATGGTTTATGTGAGAAAGGATAAAATAATAATGGGAAGGTAAATGATGACAAAAAAAAATGTGTGTGGTTGCCCCCCCTCCATTGCCGTGAATAGAAGAAAGAAAAAGAAAAAAAAAAGAAGAGAAAAGCTCTCATGTTGTTCTTGGCCGAATAGGAGAAAGGAAAAGAAGGGGGAAGAGCTTTGAGAAAATCGGCTATGGTGGGTTGCTAGACTAAGGTATGTTTGATGTTGTCCATGAGATTCATGCATGTTTCTAGTTCTTAGTTTGAGTTCTAACTAGCCCATGGTTCAAATCTTTACGATGTCATGGAGATGATATTCGGCTAAGGTGGATTTGTGTTGATGTCATTTGCATGCTAAAAGTGAAGCTTTGTAATGATGCATGTGATGGTGGATTGATGACTCTTGAATCTTCTTTTTAGCATTTTTGAGTGAGACATTAAGTTCTTTGTTTAACCATGACCAAAAATTGAAATGGTATGGTGTTGTGATGCATTCGGCCATGGTAGGAAGTAGAAGGGAAATATGGTTGTTGTTAGATGAAGTAGAGTCTAACAAATGAGCACATATGTGCATTAGTTGTTAGATGGAGAAGAATCGGCTAGCAAGTTGTGTGCCAAGGCCGAATATAATTTTGTATATTAATGAGTAATGCATGTGTTGAATTGATGGAAAGGGAGAGGATGCTTTAATAGTGTATATATGTGTATTAGCCAAGTTTTGAACTTGAAACAAAATGGTGTTTAGTCAATACAAGTGACCATACTTGTAGAACGTATTAAGTGTTGCAATCGGCCTTAGCATAGATGTGTATGTTCAGCCACATGAATGAGTACATGAGTTAATGTGTATGTTCGGCCATAGGTAAGCATATTGATGGCTTTATCTTGACTTAGAAAATTCGGCTAAGGGGAATATTAGCTAATATGTTAAATTTGATTCGTGATTTCGTACATATGGGACTTTAATGTCTAATGTATATATGGGCTAAGTACCTTGAGCTTCTCTTTTGATGTTTGAATGAATTGTATTAAATTGCTTAAGGTGATTAAAAATGCGATGACCATTGTGTATTTGAGCTAGAAGGTGGCTATATGACCTATTAAATTTCTTGTCATATTCGACCATAAGCTAGCATAATGAGACTTTAATAAGTTAAACTTGTGTGAACTAGCTCAAGAGCCTAGAGGAACAAAGTTGGATAAAGGGAAGGAAAAGTGATTGAATAGCCGTTGAAGCCGTTCGACAACATCCGAGGTAAGTTTTGAGTAATGGAACTTAGATTATGATTTGATTAGATCATGTTTTAAGTAAATCAAAATCATGCTCTTTGTATGTGGCTATTGAGCCGAAATTGCAAGTGTGATAAGTGTCTTGTGTTTGAGTTTTGCTAATGAAAATGAAATACGGATGTGTCATGATTTATTGATAAATGTGCATGGTTATTGAATGATGTCCGGCTAAGTCCCGAAGGCTTTGTGCTAAGTGACTATATCCGGACTAAGATCCAAGGCATTTGTGCGAGTTACTAATTCGGGCTAAGCCCAAGGCATTGGTGCGAGTTACTAAATCCGGTTAAGTCCGAAGGCATTTGTGCGAGTTACTATAACCGGGCTATGTCCCAAGGCATTTGAACGAGTAGCTATATCCGGTTAAATTCAAGGTACGTGATTCGGAATGAACGATCTTGCTGTAAAAATTTCAGTTAATACGCTTGTAAAATCCCAACAATGAGGTATGTTTCAGTATGTGCATTGGAATAGTTGATTCCCTTCGAATAATATTCGCTCGATCGAGTAATGAGCTTTCGGTATTTGGCTAAGATGATCCCTTATGTATGAATATAGGGGTTGGAATGTGAAGTAGGAATGATATGAGAATATGTATATATGGAATTATCCGTTTAGTTATATGAATGCTATACTTCAGATGTGCTTAAATTCTTTGCTCAAAACTTACTAAGCAATTAATGCTTACTCCGTTTCTTTGATTCTCTATTTTATAGATTTTGGTTCTTCAGCTATCGGACTCGGGATTTTGAAGTCAAAGTCGCCCACACTATCAAAGCTCCTTTTGGTATACTTTTGGTTGAACTTTGAAATGGCATGTATAGGACTACCCTTTTGTTGCTGGTCATGTACCTTTCGGTTTTGTGTAAATTTGGATAGCCATGCGAAAATGGCTTAAATATACTTCGATCTTAGCATTATACTCGTTTTGTATGTTGTCCGTCGAGAGGTATGGAACTGTTGGTAACGGTTAGCCATGGGAATGGTTATTCATGATCACTTTTGGTATATGTATGACAAACTCTAGTTGATCCATGGAGGATCATGAAATGGGTAAAGTTTACCTTAAAAATAGATGCTGGCGGCAGCAGTGATGTGGATGTGAAAAATCACTAAAAATATTAGAAGTGGAATTAAATAGTGAATAAATTATGTAATCGAACCTTGATGAATCTATTTTCATAGGAAAGTAACGAAACGTTCATATGAACAGTATATTATGAGATGCTAAAGTTTTCGTGAGACAGGGCCAGAACGGTTTCTGGATCCCCTGATCTGACTTTGGAAATTCATTATAAATTAACCAGAGACATTTAGATGTCATGCCATACATGTATAGATTCCTTTTTTAGTCTAGTTTCTATAGAAATAAACAGCATCACTATTGAAGCCCTGTACAGGGAGTTATTTAAGTCGAAATGCAAGAAGGTCAGTGTAGTCAAACCCTGTAACAGGGGAGACTTTAACTAATAAACTGTACTAATTGGACCAACCAAAAATTCTAGAAAAAAATCTGTAGATGGATATATGAGTCTAGTTTCAGGGAAAAATTATGAAACTGATTTTCGAGTTGTGGAACTCAAGTTATGATTTTTAAGGTGACAATGATGCAGTTAGCCAGTTGTCTGGAAAATTTTCAAATGGACTGTGAAAATGAGTGGATTAAGCCCGTTAACCCCTCGCGTCCGACTCCGGCAACGATCTCGGGTACGGGGTGTTACAATTAAATTGGTATCAGAGCTACGGTTTAGTCGATTCTAGGACTACCGTAATACGTATGGGTCTAGCTATACATGCCATTATGTGATTATTTGATAGTGTGGTGATTTCTGACATTTGCAAATGTGTGTATTTATAGTAATGGATCCCGATCCCGACTGAGCGGTAGCTGATGATCTTGAGAGTGTAGCGCCTGCTCCCACACAAGGGACAGCACCGGCGGACTCTCAACCTAATGCTAGTAATCCGAATGATGAAGCTAGACAAGCTTTCTATAGCGTGATGAATGATTGGTTCAACCAATACATTCGAACTAATACGGCTGTTCCACAACCTCCATTCCCGACAAATACCACCCCCGCACCTACAATACCTCCGGTAACTGACCAAATAAGGTCAAATAAGCCCCCAGTTGACAGAATCCGAAAACATGGGGCTACCGAATTTAAGCCTACGGACAGCGATGATGCCGAGCAAGCTGAATTTTGGTTGGACAACACTATCCGGGTACTCGATGAGCTATCTTGCACACCCGATGAGTGTCTAAAGTGTACCATCTCCTTGCTACGTGATTCTGCCTACTATTGGTGGAATACGTTGACTTCTGTTGTGCCTAGAGAGCAAGTAACTTGGGAGTTTTTCCAAACCGAGTTTCGGAAAAAGTATATCAGTCAGAGATTTATGGATCAAAAACGGAAGGAATTTCTTGAACTTAAACAAGGTTCCATGTCGGTTACCGACTATGAATGAAAATTTGTGAGGCTTAGCCAATACGCACGAGAATGCATTTCCTCAGAAGCCGTGATGTGTAAACATTTCGAGGATGGACTGAATGATGATATAAAGCTGTATGTTGGCATCTTGGAAATCCGAGAATTTGTGGTACTTGTCAAGCGAGCTTGCAAAGCCGAGGAGCTCAGTATGGAGAAAAGAAAAGCTGATATGGGAGCAAAGGAGTTTCGTAAGAGGCCTTCGGGGAGGCCCTTTCAACAATCATCGAAAAAGTTTAGAGATGATTCGGGCCGGTCTAGAGACACTTCGGGTTTTTCTAGACGAGACCGTGATCGACCCCACAATGAGTGCACGAGTCACTTGGTCGCTAGTGTTGGAAATGACCGTCGAGACGAGCGAAGTGTCGACATTGTGGTAAATGGCACTTTCGGGAGTTGTAGATTCCATGACCGCTCTGTTACAAGTGCGGGTCGATCGACCACTTTATCAAAGATTGCCCGAGGTTGTCTGAACAGAATGCAAATCCGAGTGGGAAACCGGGTGCTACCACTGCTCGGGGTAGACCATCTAGAAATACGGGCAATGCTAGTGGTGGTCAGAGAGGATCTAGAGATGCTGCGACCAGATCTGAGGCTCGTGTTCCTGCTAGGACTTATGCTATACGCGCACGCGAGGATGCTTCCTCGCAAGATGTTATTACTGGTACTTTTACTCTCTTTGATACTAATGTGATTGCTTTGATTGACCCTGGTTCTACCCATTCTTATAGGTGTGAAACCTTAGCATCCAGTAAGACTTTACGTATTGAGTCTACTGAGTTCATAATTCGGGTGTCAAATCCCTTGGGTCGTTACGTGCTTGTCGACAAAGTGTGTAAGAAATGCCCCCTAGTAATTCGAGGTTCCTGTTTTCTGGTAGACTCGATGCTTTTGCCGTTTGATGAATTTGATGTTATTCTTGGTTTGGATTGGTTGACCGTGCATGATGCGGTTGTGAATTGCAAAAGCAAGACTATTGATTTAAGGTGCGCAAATAACGAGATAATCCGAGTTGAGTCTACGGACTTAAAGGGGTTGCCAGCTGTAATATCAGCAATATTGGCCCAGAAATATGTAAGAAAGGGGTGCGAAGCATACCTTGCATATGTACTTGATGACAAAGAGTTAGAAAAGAAACCTGAATCTGTGCCGGTGGTTTGTGAATACCCGGATGTTTTTCCTGAAGAATTACCGGGTTTACCATCTGTTCGGGAGGTAGAGTTTGGTATTGAGCTTGTACCTGGGACTACGCCAATTTTGATAGCTCCGTATCGTATGGCACCAACCGAGTTAAAAGAATTGAAAGCTCAGTTGCAAGAGTTGACGGATAGAGGTTTCGTTCGACCAAGTTTCTCACCTTAGGGTGCACCAAAGATTGTTTGTGAAAAGAAGGACGGAACCATGAGGTTGTGCATTGACTATTGTCACCGAATAAAGTGACGATAAAGAATAAATATCCGTTACCACGTATTGATGATTTGTTTGATCAACTAAAGGGAGCCTCGGTGTTTTCAAAGATAGATTTGAGATCGGGTTATTACCATTCTTGGTTCGAGATTCGGATATACCCAAACGCTTTTAGAACGAGATACGCCACTACGAGTTCTTAATGATGCCGTTTGGGCTCACTAATGCCCTGCGGTATTTATGGATTTGATGAATCGGATCTTCGACGATTTTTGGACCGGTTCGTAGTTGTGTTCATTGACGACATCTTGGTCTATTCAAGAGATGAGACCGAACATCTTTGAGCACCGAGATTAGTGTTGCAAATTTTACGGATAAGCGGTTATATGCTAAGTTCAAGAAGTGTGAGTTCTAGTTAAGAGGTTGGCTTCTTGGGCCATGTGGTATCCGCATCGAGTATTCGAGTTGACCCGAGCAAAATTTCAACCATACTTAACTGGAAGCCTCAGAAATATTCTTGAGGTTCGAGCTTTTTGGGACTCGCCACACTACCGACGGTTTGTAAAGGTTTCTCGATGATAGCCACACCCATGATGAAGCTACTTCAAAAGATGTTAAGTTCGAATGGACGGAAAAATGTCGAAAAGTTTTGATCAATCGAAAACTTATTTGATGAAGCCCCAATTTTAGTGCAACTGAATCGGGCAAAGAGTTTGTCATCTATAGTGACGCCTCCTACTTGGGTTAGGTTGCGTATTGATGCAAGAAGGTCGAGTTGTGGCCTATGCGTCGAGACAATTAAAGCCACATGAGAAAAATTATCCGACCCATGATCTCGAATTAGCGCCATCGATTCGCCTTGAAAATATGGCGACATTACTTATTTGGTGAGAAGTGCCATGTATTTTCGGATCACAAAAGTCTCAAATATTTGATGACTCAAAGAGACTTAAATCGCAACAAAGACGTTGGCTTGAGTTGTTGAAAGATTATGAGCTTGTCATTGATTACCACCCGGAAAGGCTAATGTGGTTGCGGACGCCTTAAGCGGAAATCACTTTGTTGCTTTACTGAGCGATGAATGTACACTTGTGCATTCTACCCGACAATGTGTTAGTAGCTGAATTAAAGGCCAAACCATTATTGATTCATCAAATTCGTGAAGCTCGAAAAGTCGACGATGAATTGGCGCAAAACGGGCTGAATGTGTTCGAATATGGAATCCAATTTCAAATTGATGATGATGATTGTTTGAGGTTCGAAGTCGGTTGTGTGTTCCAAGAAATTCAGAACTCATTTCGATGATTCGAACGAAGCTCATTGTAGCCGAATGTCAATTCACCCGGGAGTACGAAAATGTACAACGATCCGAGACGCCAGATTTTGGTGGCATGGTATGAAACGAGACATTTCGATTTTGTTTCGATGTGTTTAATATGTCGACAAGTAAAGGCGAACATCAAGTGCCTCTGGGTTTACTCCACCAATCATGGTACCGAATGGAAATGGGATCGAGTCACGATGGATTTCAGATCCGGGTTGCCGATGTCGGCAAGTAAGAAAGATGCGATTTGGGTTGTTGTGGATAGACTGACTAAGTCGGCTCACTTTATCCCCGTACGTACGGATTTTTCATTGGATAAACTAGCTAAATTGTATATTTCCCAGATTGTGAGATTACACGGGGTGCCTATTTCTATCGTGTCGGATAGAGATCCGAGATTCACCTCGCGATTTTGAAGAAATTGCAAGAAGCTTTGGGTACCAAGCTGCATTTTAGCACCGCTTTTCATCCACAAACCGATGGTCAATCCGAGCGGATAATTCGGATACTTGAGGATATGTTGAGATGTTGCATCCTCGAGTTTAGTGGTTCATGGAATGGTATTTACCTTTGATTGAATTAAACACAACAATATTTTTCAATCAAGTATTAAGATGGCACCTTACGAGGCCTTGTATGGGCGTAAATGCCGTACACCATTGTTTTGGACCGAGCTCGGTGAAAGTAAAATTTTCGGAGTGGATTTGATTAAAGATGCTGAACAGAAAGTAAGAATAATTTGTGAAAGTCTGAAGGCAGCATCAGATCGTCAGAAGTCGTATGCGGATTTAAAACAAAGAGATATTGAGTATCAGGTGGGAGACAAAGTGTTTCTTAAGGTATCACCTTGGAAAAAGATACTCAGATTTGGCCGTAAGGGCAAATTGAGTCCGAGATTCATTGGGCCGTATGAGATCTCCGAACGAGTTGGCCCAGTTGCATATAGGTTTCTTTTACCCCCTGAACTCGAAAGAATCCACAACGTTTTTCATGTTTCGATGCTTCGACGTTACAGATCCGATCCTTCGCACGTAATAAACCCCTCCGAGGTCGAAATTCAAGCCGATATGAGTTATGAAGAAGAACCGATTCGTATCCTAGCTCGTGAAGTAAAAGAGTTGCGAAACAAAAGGGTTCCGTTAGTGAAAGTGTTATGGCTCAAACACGGGATCGAAGAAGCTACTTGGGAACCCGAGAACTCTATGAAAGAGCAATACCCAAACCTATTTACCGGTAAGATTTTCGGGGATGAAAATTTCTTAAGTGGGAGAGAGTTGTGACAGCCCTAAAGTGACCCTAGTCGGAAAGCGGTTTCGAGACCGCTAAACTGAGTCACCAAATTATTTGAATGTGATATTTATTGTCTAAAATATGTGACTATGAATGTGCGAAAATTTTTAAGCTTCGATTTAGTTAATTGTATGTGAATGGAGTACATAGGACTTGTGTGACACTTTTGAAATGTGATAGGCTAATCTATAAGGATCTAATAGTGCATGTAATCAAAAGAGAGGACTTGCATGTCAATTTCCCCCCCTAATTACTAGTGGCCGGCCATGACAAAGGGTGATGGGCAAAACATGTCATAAAACATGTTGTGCTAATGGTTTATGTGAGAAAGGATAAAATAATAATGGGAAGGTAAATGATGACAAAAAAAAATGTGTGTGGTTGCCCCCCCTCCATTGCCGTGAATAGAAGAAAGAAAAAGAAAAAAAAAAGAAGAGAAAAGCTCTCATGTTGTTCTTGGCCGAATAGGAGAAAGGAAAAGAAGGGGGAAGAGCTTTGAGAAAATCGGCTATGGTGGGTTGCTAGACTAAGGTATGTTTGATGTTGTCCATGAGATTCATGCATGTTTCTAGTTCTTAGTTTGAGTTCTAACTAGCCCATGGTTCAAATCTTTACCATGTCATAGAGATGATATTCGGCTAAGGTGGATTTGTGTTGATGTCATTTGCATGCTAAAAGTGAAGCTTTGTAATGATGCATGTGATGGTGGATTGATAACTCTTGAATCTTCTTTTTAGCATTTTTGAGTGAGACATTAAGTTCTTTGTTTAACCATGACAAAATTGAAATGGTATGGTGTTGTGATGCATTCGGCCATGGTAGGAAGTAGAAGGGAAATATGGTTGTTGTTAGATGAAGTAGAGTCTAACAAATGAGCACATATGTGCATTAGTTGCTAGATGGAGAAGAATCGGCTAGCAAGTTGTGTGCCATGGCGAATATAATTTTGTATATTAATGAGTAATGCATGTGTTGAATTGATGGAAAGGAGAGGATGCTTTAATAGTGTATATATGTGTATTAGCCAAGTTTTGAACTTGAAACAAAATGGTGTTTAGTCAATACAAGTGACCATACTTGTAGAACGTATTAAGTGTTGCAATCGGCCTTAGCATAGATGTGTATGTTCGCCACATGAATGAGTACATGAGTTAATGTGTATGTTCGGCCATAGGTAAGCATATTGATGGCTTTATCTTGACTTAGAAAATTCGGCTAAGGGGAATATTAGCTAATATGTTAAATTCGATTCGTGATTTCGTACATATGGGACTTTAATGTCTAATGTATATATGGGCTAAGTACCTTGAGATTCTCTTTTGATGTTTGAATGAATTGTATTAAATTGCTTAAGGTGATTAAAAATGCGTATGACCATTGTGTATTTGAGCTAGAAGGTGGCTATATGACCTATTAAATTTCTTGTCATATTCGACCATAAGCTAGCATAATGAGACTTTAATAAGTTAAACTTGTGTGAACTAGCTCAAGAGCCTAGAGGAACAAAGTTGGATAAAGGGAAGGAAAAAGTGATTGAATAGCCGTTGAAGCCATTCGACAACATCCGAGGTAAGTTTTCGAGTAATGGAACTTAGATTATGATTTGATTAGATCATGTTTTAAGCAAATCAAAATCATGCTCTTTGTATGTGGCTATTGAGCCGAAATTGCAAGTGTGATAAGTGTCTTGTGTTTGAGTTTTGCTAATGAAAATGAAATACGGATGTGTCATGATTTATTGATAAATGTGCATGGTTATTCGAATGATGTCCGGGCTAAGTCCCGAAGGCTTTGTGCTAAGTGACTATATTCGACTAAGATCCGAAGGCATTTGTGCGAGTTACTAATTAGGGCTAAGCAGAAGGCATTGGTGCGAGTTACTAAATCCGGTTAAGTCCGAAGGCATTTGTGCGAGTTACTATAACCGGATATGTCCGAAGGCATTTGAACGAGTAGCTATATCCGGTTAAATTCAAGGTACGTGATTCGGGAATGAACGATCTTGCTGTAAAATTTCAGTTAATACGCTTGTAAAATCCCAACAATGAGGTATGTTTCAGATGTGCATTGGAATAGTTGATTCCTTGAATAATATTCGCTCAGTCGAGTAATGAGCTTCCGGTATTTGGCTAAGATGATCCCTTATGTATGAATATAGGGGTTGGAATGTGAAGTAGGAATGATATGAGAATATGTATATATGGAATTATCCGTTTAGTTATATGAATGCTATACTTCAGATGTGCTTAAATTCTTTGCTCAAAACTTACTAAGCAATTAATGCTTACTCCGTTTCTTTGATTCTCTGTTTTATAGATTTTGGTTCTTCAGCTATCGGACTCGGGATTTTGAAGTCGAAGTCGCCCACACTATCAAAGCTCCTTTTGGTATACTTTTGGTTGAACTTTGAAATGGCATGTATAGGACTACCCTTTTGTTGCTGGTCATGTACCTTTCGGTTTTGTGTAAATTTGGATAGCCATGCGAAAATGGCTTAAATATACTTCGATCTTAGCATTATACTCGTTTTGTATGTTGTCCGTCGAGAGGTATGGAAATGTTGGTAACGGTTAGCCATGGGAATGGTTATTCATGATCACTTTTGGTATATGTATGACAAACTCTAGTTGATCCATGGAGGATCAGGAAATAGGTAAAGTTTACCTTAAAAATAGATGCTGGCGGCAGCAGTGATGTGGATGTGAAAAATCACTAAAAATAGTAGGAATGGAATTAAATAGTGAATAAATTATGTAATCGAACCTTGATGAATCTATTTTCATAGGAAAGTAACGAAACGTTCATATGAACAGTATATTATGAGATGCTAAAGTTTTCGTGAGACAGGGCCAGAACGGTTTCTGGATCCCCTGATCTGACTTTGGAAATTCATTATAAATTAACCAGAGACATTTATAAGTCATTCCATATATGTATAGATTCCTTTTTTAGTCTAGTTTCTATAGAAACAAACGGCATCAGTATTGAATCCCTGTACAGGGAGTTATTTAAGTCGCAATGCGAGAAGGTCAGTGTAGTCGAAACCTGTAACAGGGCAGACTTTAACTAATAAACTGTACTAATTGGCCCGACCAAAAATTCTAGAAAAAAATATGTAGATGGATATATGAGTCTAGTTTCAGGAAAAAATTACGAAACTGATTTTCGAGTTGTGGAACTCAAGTTATGATTTTTAAGGTGACAGTGACGCAGTTAGCCAGTTGTCTGGAAAATTTTCAAATGGACTGTGAAAATGAGTGGATTAAGCCCATTAACCCCTCGCGTCCGACTCCGGCAACGGTCTCGGGTACGGGGTGTTACATTAACTCGATTTATGGATCCCCTTATTAGGTTTCACCCTAATCCGGCAAAATCTTGTCACCCTATTTCTAGGTGCACAATCAAATCCGCTTAATTATGACAAATTGTAACACCCCTTACCCGTTACCGTCGCCGGAACAGGATATAAGGTATTACCAGAACATAACACATACCATTAAACATAATCGAGATATAAATATGTCATCCAATTTGATAGTGCATCGTATAACATATGTCTTGAACAATATTAGCCAACTTTAATGGCTTGTACAAAGTAGCTGGTCGAGTACTGTAACTAATATTTTAAACCTAGACAAATATGACACGTAACAAAATAATTAAGCCTACTATACATGCCATAATTCAAAACGTTTAGTTCAAATACCCTAAAGTATGATAGTGCGGGTAGATCTTCACGATCCTTAACTCCTGAACAAGCCGAAGGACACTATAAGACAAAAGAGAGAAACAAAGTAAGCTTATAGCTTAGTAAGTAAGTATGTAAATACTAATTAAAGAATCTAACATGTTTACACAACAATTCAAGTATATCTACTTTAACTTCACTATTCATTCCACTTTGATTAAGCTGTCTCTGCTGCGTCATATTCACTAAATAAATCATAACTCGAGTTACAAAACTCGAAATTCAGATCCGTAAAATTTCCCTGAATCTAGACTCATAAAGATTTTTGCTAATTGTTTTCTATAATTTTTGGTTCAGCCGATTAGTACAGTTTATTAGTTAAATTTTCCCCTGTTACACAGCTCGACTGATCTGACCTCTGTTCACTACGAATTGAATATCTCTCAGTACACAATTCAAACAACCCTGAAGTCTGTTTCATTTAAAACTAGTCTCAATAAGGAATTTATGCATGTAAACTATATTTCTTAATTTTCTTTGTACAATTTTTAATGATTTTTCAAAGTTGGAACAGGGATCACGTATTCATCCTGAGCAAGTCACATACAATTGTAAATATCTCAAAATATAGAATTCCTTTGCTTGCTCTGTTTCTTTTATATGAAAGTAGACTCATTAAGCTTTAATTTTACATCTCATTCAACCTCTAATTATATTCCTCCTATTTTGGTGATTTTTCAAAATCACGTCACTGATACCATTTAAAAACAGTTTTAATGCTAGTTTCACTCTTTCACACATTCTTTCTGCTAACCTCATTTTATCTTATATATGTATATACCACAAATCATTTTCACCACATTTCATTCACCATAAGTGTAGGTCCAAACCACAATATCACCACAAAACCATCCCGTTGAACAATTCGGATCAATCCTCGATATTTAATGGTTTCAGCACACAGCACCACCATCATACTTTGTTTAGTTCGGCTCTCTTGTACACATGGTGAACACTTAGTACCACTCATGCGACCCAACCGATTTGTCTCGTAGCTCTCTTGTCTACATGGTGTCCTTCACTTGGAATCACGCATGCGACCTAGCTACATTTATCTTTCACGTAGCTCTCTTGTCTACATGGTGTCCTTCACTTGGAATCACGCATGCACCTAGCTACATTTATCTTTCACGTAGCTCTCTTGTCTACATGGGATACATCTCGTATCACACATGTGACCTAGCTACTACAGGGTGTCTCGTAGCTTTCTTGTACACATGATGTGCACTCAGCATCATACATGTGACCTAGCTACGCTCCTCTATTTCATTCCATCTCTCCGAATGTTCAACCGGATCTCTCTCTCTATTTATTTCCATTCTTCCAATAGTCGATTTATATTTTAACATCAGCTAGTATATTTATATAATAGGCTGAAATATAAGAATGTACATGAAATTATTGTAATATTTACATACAAACTTACCTTGGTGCAAAATGTGGAAATTTTGCAATTTAGTCCAAAACTTTTCCTTCCCCTTCGAGATCAATTCGCGTCTTTCTTGATCTATAATAACACATTTAGCTCATTTAATACTCATACTATTTATTTCAATCCAAAATCACATCATGGAAAAATTACATTTTGCCCCTAACTTTTCAAAATTACAATTTTGCCCCTAGGCTCGGAATTTAATTTCAGCCCTTATTCTTATATTTTATGATATGCTGAACATTTTCTCTTCTACAACAACATCAAATTCTCACTCTATCATATAGTTATGAACAATAGGTATTTTTACCGATTATGCTGCTTTTACTCGTTTTCACTTAAAACCGAGTAGCACAAGTTATTTAACATAATTTAAAACCTCATATTCTATCATAAAACATCAAAATACACAAATTTCACCTATGGGTATTTTTCCAAATGTGAACCCTAGGTTAAATTATTACTAGCATAAGCTTAATCGAGCTTAGGATTCCAAAACGTAAAGAACATTAAAAGCGGGCTTGGAATCACTTACTATGGAGCTTGAAAATTGAAGAAACCCTAGCTATGGAGAGAGGGAGAATTCGGCAGCAACTAAGGAGGATGATGATCAATTTTGTGTTATTTTTCCCATTTTATTTCATTTAATATCCAAATGACCAAAATGCCCTCCTTACTAAACTTTCAAAATTCCTTCCATGTCCTTATTTTGTCCATGAACTTAAAATTGGTCAAATTGCTATTTAAGACCTCCTAATTAATATTCCAAAACAATTTCATACTAAAACTTACGGGATGCAAATTTTGCAACTTATTCGATTTAATCCCTACTTTCAATTTAAGCACTTTAGGCATAGAATTTCATCACGAAATTTTCACACAATCATGCAATCATATCATAAACCCCAAAATAATTATAAAACAATTATTTCTATCTCGGATTTGTGGTCACGAAACCACTATTCCGATTAGGCCCTAATTCGGGTTGTCACAATTCTCCCCCTTTTGAGATTTTCGTCCCCAAAATCTTACCAGAAAGAGGTTTGGTCTACTGTTTCCTCATAGCTTCCTCGGGTTCCCACGTAGCCTCTTCTATCCCATGTCCGTGCCACAATACTTTCACTAAAGCTATACTTTTATTTCTTAACTGTTTAACCTCTCGAGCCAAAATCTTTATTGGTTCCTCCTCATAGGTCATATCCGATCGAATCTCAATTTACGTTGGGAAATCACATGTGAAGGATCAGAACGATAACGTCGCAACATTGATACATGAAACACGTTATGAATTCTTTCTAACTCTGCCGGTAAGGCCAACCGATATGCCACTAGTCCAATTCTCTCAGTAATCTCGTACGGCCCAATAAAACGCGGACTCAACTTGCCTTTTCGACTAAATCTCAGAATCTTTTTCCATGGTGACACCTTCAAGAACACTTTATCACCCACCTGAAATTCAATCTCTTTTCTTTTTAAATCAGCATATGACTTTTGTCGATCTGAAGCGACTTTCAAGCAATCCGAATTACTTTTATTTTCTCTTGGTTTCTTTAACTAGATCAACTCCATGAATCTGTTTCTCACTAAGCTCGGTCCAATACAAAGGAGTCCGACACTTACGACCATACAAGGCTTCAGACGGTGCCATTTGTATACTTGATTGATAAGCTGTTATTGTAGGCAAACTCAATCAAAGATAGATATTTCTCCCAACTACCTCCAAATTCTAAAACACACATCTAAGCATATCTTCGAGTACCGGATTACTCTTTACGTTTGACCATCTGTTTGTGGATGAAATGCGGTACTAAAGTTCAATTTTGTACCCAAAGCTTCTTGTAACTTTTTCCAAAATCTCGAGGTAAATCTTGGATCTCTATCGATATTATAGATATAGGTACTCCGTGCAACTTCACAATTTCAGCAATATATAATTCGCTAATTTATCAAGTGAGTAATCGGTGCGTCTTGGTATAAAGTGGGTGACGTTGTTAATCTATCAACCACTACCCAAACAAATCCTTCTTTTTAGGAGTTAAAGGCAAACCGTTACAAAATCCATGGTAATCTTGTCCCATTTCCACTCGGGCACCATTACCGGTTGAAGTAATCCTAAAGGCACTTGATGTTCAAATTTTTACTTGTTGACGATCAAACACTTGGTTACAAATTCGAAATGTCCTTTTCATACCGCCACCAATCTGACTTCTTTAAATCATTATACATTTTGTGCTACCAGGATGAACTGATAAACGACCATTGTGCGCCTCATGTAATATTTTCAATCAATTTATCGTTTTTCGCACACATATCCTGTCTCGAAACATCAAACAATCATCCGGTCCAACTCGAAAATCGAGTCGTAACTTTGATTCGCATTGAGTTCTCTTGATCCGCAACTCACTATCATTCTTTTGAGCATCACAAATCAAGCGGAGAAATAACGGTTTAGCTCTCATCTCTGCTAAGATTGACCCATCATCGAGACAATGCTAACCCGTGTTCATGGCCCTCAAAGTAAAAAGAAATTTTACGCTCAAGGCGCAAAGAACTTCATTTGCTTTTCCGGATGATAATCAATCACTAGATCATAATCCTTTAATAATTCAAGCCATCTTCATTGCCGCAGATTCAGATCCTTTTGATTCATCAAGTACTTTAAACTTTTGTGATCAAGAAAATTCGCATTTTCACCGTACAAATAATGTCGCCAAATCTTCAAGGCAAAAACAACAATGACCGTTCCAAATCATGTGTAGGATAGTTCTTCTCATGCGGTTTTAACTGTCTCAAGCATAAGCTACCACTTTACCCTCTTGCATCAACACACATCCAAGGCACATCAATGATGCATCACTATAAATTCTGAACTCCTTCCCCGACTCAGTTGTACTAAAATTGGTGCTTACATCAATCGTGCTTTCAACTTTTCAAAACTTTGTTGACATTTATCATCCATTCAAACTTAACATTCTTTTGCAACAACTTAGTCATAGGAGAGGCAATCATCGAAAATCCTTCAACAAAACGTCTATAATACCCAAATAAGCCTAAAAGCTTCTAACCTCGGATACATTCTTGGCGGTTTCAATCAACGATCGCAGAAATCTTACTTGGATCCACCGAATACCATCACCGAGACTATATGCCCCAAAAATCCGACTTCACGAAGCGAAACTCACTTTTACTAAACTTGGCAAGCAGTTTCTTTTCTCTCAAGATTTGCAATATAGTTCTCAAGTGTTCGGCATGTGCAGACTCATCTCGAGAATAAATTAAAATGTCATCTATAAACACTACTACAAACTTATCCAAATATGGCCGGAAGATCCGATTCATTAAGTCCATAAATATAGCTGGAGCATTTGTTAAGCGAAAGGCATCACAAGAAACTCATAATGTCCATACCTTGTCCTAAAGGCGCTTTTCGGCATCTCGACTCCTTAACTCTCAATTTGGTAGTAACCGGACCTCAAATCAATCTTTGAAAACACTTGTGGCCCCTTTAACGATCGAATAAATCATCAATCCTCGGCAATGGGTACTTGTTCTTTATAGTCACCTTATTAAGTGACGGTAATCAATGCAAAGTCTCATTGAACCATCCTTCTTCTTCTGAATAATACAGAGCACCCGGGAGAGAAACTCGGTCTCACAAATCCCTTGTCATTAACTCCTGCAATCGAGCCTTCAATTCTTTTAATTCAATGAGCCATTCTATATGGAGCAATCGAGATCGGTGCGATGCCGGCAACAAATCAATGGCAAAATCTATCTCTCTGTTCGAGGCAACCTGCAATTCCTCAGAAATACATCCGAAACTCACAGGACTATCGATCTCGATTCAAATTTCATTGAGGCAACTCAATATTCATTACATAAGCCGGATAAGCTTCACACCCTTTTCTCATGTATTTACATGCGGACATGTGCGAAATCACCATAGGCAATTTATTTGATTCATCTGTTTCAACCCACGAATTTCCCCATTTTCACATTTCAACTCTAGTGTCTTTTGTTTACAATCTACCTTAGCATCATACAATGTTAACCACCATTCCCAAGATAACGTCAAACTCACCAAATGGTAACACATCAAGTTGGTGGAAAAGCAGTGACCTTGAATCATTAATGGGCAATTCTTGCAAACCTTGTCAACTAGCACATATTGGCCTAAGGGGTTCGGCACTTTAATCGTAAACTCAAGAAATTCAACAGCAACTTTTATTGGATACTAAATTCATGCAAATATAGGAATGAGTGGACCGGGATCAATCAATGCAATAACAATAGTATCATAGAGAGAAAATGTACCGATAATAACATCGGAGATGATGCATCTTCTCGACACGTATAGCATAAGCTCTAGCAGGTGCTCTAGCTTACGATCTTGCCGTTAAATTTTTCATCACGTTTTACTACTAGTCCCACCTCCAGATTTCTCGGTGGTCTACCTCTACTAGCGGTGGTATTCATCTAGCACTCAAATTTTTCTTCTTTAATTTTCTCCGGACAATCTCTAATAAAATGCTCACGAGAACGCTTTTTGAAACAAGCTCGCTCGGTCCCCAACACTCACCATAATGTTGCTGCCGCATTGTTTGACACTCGGGCTTTCTAGGTCGCACATTACCCACACTTGCCATCAAGTAGCTTGAGCTTTAGACCCGAATATGCTCTACCACGATCTCTGTGTGAATCCCCAATTGAAACTGTCATTCGAGGGTTTGTCTCTTTGGACCTCTTTGGTTGAGATTGAAATGGCTTGCTTATCTGTCTTTTTCGACGTCTCGGGCCTCAATAGCGACTTTTCTTCTTTCTTTATTCAATTCTTGACTTTAAGAGCTCGATCAACCAATACTACAAATTCTTTCAACTCCAAAATTCCTACAAGCACTTTAATGTCCTCATTCAGCCCATCTTCAAATCTTCTACACATAATGGCCTCGGTGGACACACATTCTGGGCATACTTGCTTTGAGTCTTACAAATTCGCGTTCATACTCGCTACGGACATTTTCCCTACTTCAATTCAAGGAACTCCTTCCGTTTTGATCAATAAATCGCCGACTTATGTATTTCTTTCTAAATTCTTCCCGAAGAAATCCCAAGTAACTTTTCTTTTGGCACCACTGCAACCAAAGTCTTCCACCAGTGGTAAGTCAATCTCTCAAAAGTGATACAACACACTTTAAGCATTCCTCGGGTGTAAATGAGAGCTCATCAAATACACGGGTAGAATTTTCAAGCCGAATTCCGCTTTCTCGGGATCATCATCGACCTTTGCTCTAAACTCTTGGCCCTTGTTTTCGAATCTTGTCAACCGGAGGCTTGTTCATTCTTACCAAATCTATACCTTGGCAGCTCAGAGAATCGTCCCGAGGTATAGGAGGGGTGGAGGAGGTTGAGCATTTGGATTTGCTCGAATAAATTCAAGATACCAATTGTTCATCATTTGGAGAAAGGCATCCCGAGCCTCATCTCCTTGTCTCAATGTCTCAGTCTACTTTCCACAGTAGCGGTCCCTTGTGCGGGGAGCGGCACATTACTAGCAACATCATCACCGCAGTTCCTTCAGGATCCATTACTATATTAAAACAAAACACGTTTAGAATAATCAGAGTCACCACACTATCACAATATTTTTATGGCATGTATAGCTAGACTTTTACACACACTTTATTAGTCCGAGAACCGACTAAACCATAGCTCGATACCACTAAATGTAACACCTTACCGTTACGTCGCGGGAGCAGATATAAGGTATTACCGAACATAACACATACCATTAAACATAATCGAGATATAAATATGTCATCCAATTTGATAGTGCATCGTATAACATATGTCTTGAACAATATTAGCCAACTTTAATGGCTTGTACAAAGTAGCTGGTCGAGCATCTTGTAACTAATATTTTAAACCTAGACAAATATGACACGTAACAAAATAATTAAGCCTACTATACATGCCATAATTCAAAACGTTTAGTTCAAATACCCTAAAGTATGATAGTGCGGGTAGATCTTCACGATCCTTAACTCCCTGAACAAGTCAAGGACACTATAAGACAAAAGAGAGAAACAAAGTAAGCTTATAGCTTAGTAAGTAAGTATGTAAATACTAATTAAAGAATCTAACATGTTTACACAACAATTCAAGTATATCTACTTTAACTTCACTATTCATTCCACTTTGATTAAGCTGTCTCTGCTGCGTCATATTCACTAAATAAATCATAACTCGAGTTACAAAACTCGAAATTCAGATCCGTAAAATTTCCCTGAATCTAGACTCATAAATATTTTTGCTAATTGTTTTCTATAATTTTTGGTTCAGCCGATTAGTACAGTTTATTAGTTAAATTTTCCCCTGTTACACAGCTCGACTGATCTGACCTCTGTTCACTACGAATTGAATATCTCTCAGTACACAATTCAAACAACCCTGAAGTCTGTTTCATTTAAAACTAGTCTCAATAAGGAATTTATGCATGTAAACTATATTTCTTAATTTTCTTTGTACAATTTTTAATGATTTTTCAAAGTTGGAACAGGGGATCACGTATTCATCCTGAGCAAGTCACATACAATTGTAAATATCTCAAAATATAGAATTCCTTTGCTTGCTCTGTTTCTTTTATATGAAAGTAGACTCATTAAGCTTTAATTTTACATCTCATTCAACCTCTAATTATATTCCTCCTATTTTTGGTGATTTTTCAAAATCACGTCACTGATACCATTTAAAAACAGTTTTAATGCTAGTTTCACTCTTTCACACATTCTTTATGCTAACCTCATTTTATCTTATATATGTATATACCACAAATCATTTTCACCACATTTCATTCACCATAAGTGTAGGTCCAAACCACAATATCACCACAAAACCATCCCGTTGAACAATTGGGATCAATCCTCGATATTTAATGGTTTCAAATACACAAGACCACCATCATACTTTGTTTAGTTCGGCTCTCTTGTACACATGGTGAACACTTAGTACCACTCATGCGACCCAACCGATTTGTCTCGTAGCTCTCTTATCTACATGGTGTCCTTCACTTGGAATCACGCATGCGACCTAGCTACATTTATCTTTCACGTAGCTCTCTTGTCTACATGGTGTCCTTCACTTGGAATCACGCATGCGACCTAGCTACATTTATCTTTCACGTAGCTCTCTTGTCTACATGGGATACATCTCGTATCACACATGTGACCTAGCTACTACAGGGTGTCTCGTAGCTTTCTTGTACACATGATGTGCACTCAAGATCATACATGTGACCTAGCTACGCTCCTCTATTTCATTCCATCTCTCCAATGTTCAACCGGATCTCTCTCTCTATATTTATTTCCATTCTTCCAATAGTCGATTTATATTTTAACATCAGCTAGTATATTTATATAATAGGCTGAAATATAAGAATGTACATGAAATTATTGTAATATTTACATACAAACTTACCTTGGTGCAAAATGTGGAAATTTTGCAATTTAGTCCAAAACTTTTTCCTTCCCAGCTCGAGATCAATTCCGCTTTTCTTGATCTATAATAACACATTTAGCTCATTTAATACTCATACTATTTATTTCAATCCAAAAATCACATCATGGAAAAATTACATTTTGCCCCTAACTTTTCAAAATTACAATTTTGCCCCTAGGCTCGGGAATTTAATTTCAGCCCTTATTCTTATATTTTATGATATGCTGAACATTTTTCTCTTCTACAACAACATCAAATTCTCACTCTATCATATAGTTATGAACAATAGGTATTTTTACCGATTATGTCGTTTTACTCGTTTTCACTTAAAACCGAGTAGCACAAGTTATTTAACATAATTTAAAACCTCATATTGTATCATAAAACATCAAAATACACAAATTTCACCTATGGGTATTTTTCCAAATGTGAACCCTAGGTTAAATTATTCTAGCATAAGCTTAATCGAGCTTCCGGGATTCCAAAAACGTAAAGAACATTAAAAACGGGGCTTGGAATCACTTACTATGGAGCTTGAAAATTGAAGAAACCCTAGCTATGGAGAGAGGGAGAATTCGGCAGCAACTAAGGAGGATGATGATCAATTTTGTGTTATTTTTCCCATTTTATTTCATTTAATATCCAAATGACCAAAATGCCCTCCTTACTAAACTTTCAAAATTCCTTCCATGTCCTTATTTTGTCCATGAACTTAAAATTGGTCAAATTGCTATTTAAGACCTCCTAATTAATATTCCAAAACAATTTCATACTAAAAACTTCTGGGATGCAAATTTTGCAACTTATTCGATTTAATCCCTACTTTCAATTTAAGCACTTTAGGCATAGAATTTCATCACGAAATTTTCACACAATCATGCAATCATATCATAAACCCCAAAATAATTATAAAACAATTATTTCTATCTCAGATTTGTGGTCACAAAACCACTATTCCGATTAGGCCCTAATTCGGGTTGTCACACAAATGTACTCTTAGACAGGGTCTATTCCTCCTCTGAATAAGAGCGTGTATTGAATCAGTATCCTGGGATATCAAAACAAGAGTTAAGAACACATAATTAAGAACAAGTTAAATATTTATCATACGATTCAGAAAATAATAACAAGGTTCATCTTAGGTTTCCTTCCCCTTAGGTATTTAGGGGTTTAGTTCATAACTAAATAAGAAAACATCTCCGAAGAATAAAAATACAAAACATAAAGAAAACCCAAAACTCCTGAAGGGACGTTGAGGAGAGATCTTCAGTCTTGATGATGAATCCGACTTCTGAGATGGATCATTCGGCTTCCTTGAGGTAATTCCTTACCCCCTTCCCCGTCTCCCCTTTTCTCCTCTTCTAGGGTGTATTTATAGGCTTTGGAATGCCTAGAAGCCCTCAAAAATGACCTTTTCCGAATTGGACTTAACTTGGCTCGGCAAGGACACGCCCGTGTACCACGGCCATGTGACATGATTGCCAGCCGTGTTCGATCCGTTAAATTGCACACGTCCATATGGGTCAATGGCCAGGCCATGTGAATCGTGAAAGCCTTGGTCGACACCCTCGAAAGACACGGGCATGTGAGCTACCCGTGTGGCAAGGCTTAGGCCATGTCATTCTCTGGATTTGGTCCATTTTGTCCCTTTTTGGCTCGTTTTTGGCTCCTTTCGCTCTCCTATGCTCTCCTAAGTGTAAAACATGAAATTAAAGCATTAGGAGCATCGAATTCACCAATTCAAATGAGAAATCATCCATAAAATGCATTAAACATGGGGTAAAAATATGTATAATTTACAGTTTATCAAATACCCCCACACTTAAGCATTTACTTGTCCTCAAGCAAAATTCTCAACTCATAATCAAAATAAATCTTCCTCAACTTATAATTTCTATTAATAATATCTCAAATTAATCCATAGGTAATCATACATTGAGAATTTAACTAAAAGAACATAAAAGTTTCAATCATTCCAAGTTGAGCATTTTATTCCGATAACATATGTGTCTTCCCTCATCTAAGTAATTACTTTTAATTTAGAATATCACAGAGTTTTACATCCTCACTAAAGATTCACTCAAATCACTCGAGGTGTTTTAAGGACAATAAAGGAAGCACTCAATAGTCAATAAGGGAAAGTCATTACCATAAGCTTGCATGAAAATCAAATCTCCACCACTATAATTTAAGATGATACATCAATCAAAAGGTCTTTAGAGGGTGTGGTCACAAGCTGAAAGAAAGGGTTAGAATCGAGATTGAATTGAAAAGTTGCCTAACTAGAAAAAGAGTTAATCTTCACTTGTGTACAACAGAGCTTTTCTTAGAATATGAAATTATAGATATGCATACATAGTATTTTTTTTAAGAACAAGTTAAATAATATAGACTAAATATCAAGAACAAAACATAGCTAGACAATCCATTCAACTCAAATCTCGACAAAAATAGAGATTAATTTAGGGGATTTCAATAATGGGTTAAAGGTTAATATTAAGGTTAATACAAAAATTGGTTTGTTAGGCTCAAGGAGGTTTACTAGGGATTAATCGTGGGGGTAGGCTTTTCATGGCATGAGTGGGTTAATCCTAAGTGCCTTAATCATTTTGATATATCAAATCAAATGGTGTGGTCTCGACATGCATAATCAAGCAAGTTCTAGAATAATAGTTCAATACTGATGCACTCAAAGCAATAATAAAAGTGAGCATGAAAGGATGAATAGATGCTCAAAAGGCTCAAAAATCTCACAAAAATTATGGCTTTTTGATGTTTAGACTCGTGAATTCCAATTCAAAGTAATACCTAGACTTAGGGAAACAGCCTAAGATTTTGAATTCTTAAAAATCAACTCATCATGCTTGACTCTCTATTATCTTAAAGTTTAAATAATCAATGCATAAATCCCTATGTTTTAATTCAAGATATATCAATCAAAATCATAAATTAATTAAAATTTATCCTAAATATGATATGAATGTTTTTTCAAGAGAACAAGATGATTATTTAGGGATTTTTCTGATAATAAAATAAATACCCCTCACACTTAAGATGTACATTGCCCTCAATGTACAAAGATAGAATTAAAGTATAAAAATAAGATAAGGAGAGAAGTGAGCCTTCTTGTATGATGAATTTCTCGAACTAGAGGTTTGGAGAGTGATCGGTTCGAGAGTGGAGGAGGATAATCTGGCGGTTGTAGAAGTTCATTAGGCCATAAGTCCTGCGCCAAAAGAATATTATATCTAGTGGTAGCTATGGTCGTGGTCGAGCAGGACATGGCAGTCGTGGAGACCCTTTCCCAGTGGAGTTTTAGTTCCAATGTGATGATGAGCTTAAAAGCTCTATATAACTGTGATAAAATGAGGAACTTTTTAGGGGATATTAGGAAGAATAAGTACTCGAAAAGAAATAAGCGAAATTTATAATAAAAATTTAAATCTGCTAAAAAAATAAAAATAAACAATAAAAAGTAGTTTGAATAAAAATTAAAAACATAAAATAAATATTTCTAAACATCTTCATCACTAGATGGTTCGCGAGCTGGGACTGGCGATGAGATGTGGAGGTGCTGACAAATCTGCTGTAAAGTAGCATTAATGTTGTCAAATCGTTGAAAACACTGCTGCTAGAATCGGGTGAGGCGCTCAAAGATGTCAGCATATGAAGCCGCCATATGAACTGGACGAGAGGGTGGTGGTGGCTGAGTCGGTGGAGAGGGGGAGATTTCGGCTAGGGTTTTGAAAGGAAGAAGAAAATGAATAATGGTTTGCTTATATAAGGGGAAGCCACACTGCCTAGGGCCACACCCATATACTCTAAAAGTGAGCTCGTGTTTTTTAAATTTTGCAATTTAGGTCGTCCTCGACTACTATTCCACGCCTGTGTGTCTTGGGCGTGTGTGGCACATGGCCATATCGCACGACCGTGCCTAGCTTTGTTCTCTTCTCCTATGCCCCTCTGTTAGGGTACCACACTCGTGTATTGTTGTCCACGGCTTCACGGCACGGGCGTGTCTCACGCCCGTGATTTTCCATTCCCACGCCCGTGTTCACCTACCAAGTTCACCCACGGCCATGTTGCATAGCCGTGGGGATTTATTGCATCCCGTGTTTTGGGGAAATTATTTACCTATTTTCGTAGAGCCGTAATGCATGGTCATGTTTTACTTCATGTTGATCATACGGCCTTAAGCACGACCGTGTTATCGACCGTGTGGAGCTGGGAACCTGTGCTTCAAATACCCTGTTAGTGACCTAAATGTTTAAAACTTGAATTTAAAATAATTTAAAATTGTTAGTACTAGGGTTGCCTCCAGAGAAGCGCTTATTTATATTCTAAGCTCGACTATTACCTTGTTGGTATATTTAGGGTGGTTTGTGGAGTCGTATCTCCTCTCTATTGACTTTCAAATTCTCACCATTATAAGGTTTGAGACGGTGTCCATTTACCTTGAAAGTACTGTATGATGGATGACTTACCTCTATTGTGCCTTATGGATGAACAGATTGAATTACGAAAGGTCCTGACCATCATGATTTTAGTTACCCGGGAAACAATTTGAGTCTTGAGTTGTATAATAAGACGAGATCTCCAACTTTAAATTGATGTCATTGCCTTAAATGAACGTCATGGCACCGCTTTGTTACTTCCTTGTATAGGCGTGAATTTTCGTATGCATTGGCTTGCCATTCATCTAGCTCTTTCAGCTGCATCAACCTATTTTTTCCTGCAAGTTCAGGATCAAGGTTTAGAAATTTAATAGCCCAAAAAGCTTTATGCTCTAGTTCGAATGGTAGATGACAACTTTTTCCATAAACAAGTCTGTAAGGTGATGTCCCTATAGGAGTTTTAAAAGCAGTTCTGTAAGCCCATAAGGCATCGTCTACTTTTGTTGCCCAATCTTTTCTGTTTGATTCTACTGTTTTTTCAAGGATCCGTTTGAGTTCTCAGTTTGCTACTTCAACTTTTCCATTAGTTTGAGGATGGTATGGGGTGGCTTTTCTATGATGAACTCTGTATTTCTTAAGGGTTTTTTCAAATTAGGTATTATAAAAATGAGTGCCCCTGTCACTGATAATTGCTCTAGGTGTTCTGAATCTCGAGAAGAGTTTTTTAAGGAAATGTACTACCACTCTAGCCTCATTAGTAGGTAGAGCTTGGGCTTCTACCCATTTGGACATGTAGTCAACTGCTACTAAGATGTATTTATTTTTGAATGAACTAGGGAATTAGCCCATGAAATCGATACCCCAAACATCAAATATTTCACAAGAAAGCATATAGTTTTGAGGCATTTCATCACGTTTAGTTATGTTACCTGTTCGTTGGCATTTGTCACATAAAGTAACATACCTGATAGCGCCTTTGAATAACGAAGGCCGATAAAAACCTGATCTAAGTATTTTGTGTGCGGTCTTAGTGCCACTATAGTGTCCTCCAGTTGGCACTAAGTGGCAATGTTCCACTATTTTTGATATTCCTGATCCTGTAACGCATCTTCTGATGACTTGATCTGCACATCTGTGAAACATAAATAGATCATCCCAAAAGTAGTTTTTCACATCATTAAAGAATCGCTTCTTTTGCTGGTGTGTTAACCTTTTTGGGATAATGTTAGCAGCTAAAAAATTCACGATGTCTGCAAACCAAGGTACCTCGGAGTTGGATATAGCGAAAAATTGTTCTTCAGGGGACGAATCATTTATTTCCACGTCATCTAGTTCTCTGGTATTGCATTTCTCGAGCCTGGATAGATGATCAGTCGCGAGATTTTCAGCTCCTTTCTTGTCCTGAATTTCCAAGTCAAATACCTATAATAGGAGAATCCATCGAATGAGTCGAGGTTTGGCATCAGTTTTAGTTAAAAGGTACCAAAGGGTGGAATGGTCAGTGTAAACAACAACTTTAGACAATATGAGATATGATCGAAATTTATCAATTGCAAAAACCACAGCTAACAACTCTTTTTCCGTTGTAGTATAGTTTTAGTTGTCCCAAAATCACTCGCATCACACATTAGTTCAAATAGCAAGTTCCAATCAGGTTCAATTATGATTGGAGTATTAATTAATTTATCCTTTAAAGTATTAAATGCTTCTAAACATTCTTGATCGAAGTTAAAAGGTATATCTTTTTTTAGCAATTTAGTCAAAGGCTTAACTATTTTAGAAAAATCCTTAATAAATCTTCTATAAAAACCAGCATGTCCTAAAAAGCTTCTAATAGCCTTAACTGAACTAGAGGGTGGTAATTTTTCTATTGTTTCTATTTTAGATTTATCCACCTCAATCCCTTTACTAGAAATTTTATGCCCTAATATAATACCTTCTTGAACCATGAAGTGACATTTCTCCCAGTTAAGCACAAGGTTTGTTTCCTCATATCTTATTAGAACTCGTTTTAAATTTTCAAGGCAGAGATGGAAAGAGTTACCGAATATCGAAAAATCATCCATGAAGACTTTCATGATATCTTCCACAAGTTCATCAAATATGGCTATTATATAGCACTAAAAGTGGCAGGAGCATTACATAATCCAAAAGGCATTCTACGATAAGCGAACGTACCATATGGGCATGTGAATGTCGTCTTTTCTTGATCTTCAGGAGTTATTGGGATTTGGAAGTAACCGGAGAGTCCGTCTAGAAAGCAGTAAAACATATGTTCGGATAATCTTTCCAACATTTGGTCAATGAATTGTAAGGGGAAGTGATCTTTGCTTGTGGCATCATTCAGTTTCCTATAGTCTACTCAAACTCTCCACCCTGTAACTGTTCTTGTGGGGATTAATTCATTCTTCTCGTTGGTCACAACCGTCATGCCTCCTTTCTCGGGGACAACCTGCACTGGACTTACCCAAGAACTGTCAAAAATAGGATAAATAATTCAAGCATCTAGAAGTTTAATTACCTCGGCTTTTACAACTTCTTTCATGTTGGGGTTCAGACGTCTTTGAGCTTGCACACACGGTTTGTATTCATCTTCCATCAAAATTTTGTGGGTGCAGAAAGAAGGGCTGATTCCTTTAATGTCAAAAATTTTCCACGCTATGGCCTTCTTATGTTCTTTTAATACTTGGATTAATTCCTCTTTCTCCTTGGGTTGCAAATTAGAAGCAATAATAACTGGTAATGTAGAATTATTTCCAAGAAATGCATATTCTAAATGGTTTGGTAATTGTTTAAGTTCCAGTTTGGGAGGCTCCTCAATAGAGGGTTTTTCATTTAGTTCATCATTTATCTTAATACCCTCATATTCTACTTGTCTTGACGAATGGTCATTAGGTTCCTCACTTGTCTCCTCGTCTTGAGCTGGATATGGTTCCGTCGTCTCCTTTTGTACAATCTCCTAAAAAGAGTCTTGAGTAATATGATCAATAGAGTCAATGAAATAACATGAATCATCCTGTTCCCTAGAGAATCGCATAGCATCGTAAATTTTAAAGATCATCTCCTCGTCACCTACTCTAAGTACCAACTTACCGTCACCCACGTCAATCACCGCTCTAGCAGTGGCTAGGAATGGGCGTCCTAAAATTAAGGGTACTTCTACATCTTCATCCATGTCAAGCACAACAAAATCAACAGGGAATATAAATTTATCTACTTTTACGAGTGCGTCTTCTATAATACCCTTAGGATATTTAACAAATCTATCGGCTAATTGAATACTCATCCTAGTAGGTTTAGGTTCCCCAAGACCAAGTTGTTTGAACATTTTATATGGCATCAAATTAATACTGGCACCTAAATCAGCTAGTGCTTTTTCCACATTCAGTTTACCAATTAAGCAAGGGATAGTAAAACTTATTGGATCTTTTAGTTTGGTTAGCAGCTTGTTTTGGAGTATGGCGGAGCATTCCTCGTTGAGTTCTACTATATATAAGTCCTCGAACTTCCTTTTGTTTGTTAGGAGCTCCTTCAAAAATTTTGCGTAGATAGGCATCTACGAGATGGCTTGAACAAAAGGTAAGTTGATATGTAATTGCTTAAAAAGTTCAAGAAACTTACCGCATTGTGCATCAATGCGATCTTTTTTAATGTTGCTGGATATAAAATCGGTGGTGTATTTTCCTCCGGCACTTGTTTGTCACTATTTTCGGGTTCTTCTTCCCTCCTTTCGCTTTTCACGGCTTCTTATGCTAACTTCTTTTCAGATTCCGCTAACACTTTCCCACTCCTTAGTGTAACTGCTTTGACATGCTCTCTTGATTTGGTATTACTGAGTAAATTTCATAGTGGTCTTTCCGAGATTAGTTTGGAGAGTTGGCTTATCTGAGTTTCGAGCCCTTGGATTGATGCTTGTTAATTCTTGGGTGCTGTCTCGGTATTTTGGAAGCAGGTTTCTGACACTGATATGAATTTTGAAAGCATCTCCTCAAGGCTTGGTTTTTTCTCTTGTTGATAAAGTAGTTGTTGAAAACCCTGAGGATTTTGTGGCTTTTGATTTACTTGACCACCCCAGCAGAAATTTGGATAATTCCTCTAACCTGCATTATAAGAATTACTGTATAGGTTATTTTGAGATCTAAAGTTATTGTTACCTTATAGTTGACTTGTTACTCTTCGGTTGTGGGATTGAAGGATTAATATTCTTTATGCACACCTCCTCCACTTGATTCACACCTCATTACTAGATGTACCTGTGTAGAACCAAGAAAACTATCAATCTTTTTATTGAGAAATTCTACCCGATTTGACAGCATAGTAACTGAGTCGACGTTATAAACGCCGGTTGTTTTTGTTGGCTTAGTCCTCATGACTTGCCACTGATAGTTATTCAGTGACATTTCTTCAATGAATTCATAAGCCTCTTCAGGTATTTTTTTGTTGATGGTTCTTCCAGCAGCTGCGTCAACCATTTGCCGAGTCGAGGGATTCAGACCATTGTGGAATGTTTGTACTTGAAGCCAAAACAGTAACCCATGGTGAGGGCACCTTCTCAGTAAGTCCTTGTATCTTTCCCATGCATCGTAAAGTGTTTCTAAATCCATTTGCACAAAAGAAGAGATATCATTACGTAATTTAGCCGTTTTAGCCGACGAAAAATATTTTAGTAAAAATTTCTCGGTCATTTGTTCCCAAGTAGTGATAGACCCTCGTGGTAACGAGTTCAACCACTGTTTAGCTTTGTTTCTCAGTGAAAAGGGAAATAACCGAAGACAAATGCCATCACCAGAAATGCCATTGATTTTGAATGTATCGCAAAATTCCAGGAAATTTGCTAAGTGAGTGTTGGGATCTTCATCCTGCAAACCAACAAACTGAACAAACTACTGTATCATCTGAATAGTGTTAGGTTTTAATTCAAAAGTATTTGTACTATAGAAGATCTAACTATACTAGATTCAGTTCCTATTAAAGAAGGTTTAGCATAATCATACATAGTGCGTGGAGTAGGATTTAGATTAGCCGTAATTGCAGGAGGTAGCTGATTGCCTTGGTTTTCAGCCATCTCTTCGGTTGGGGGTTGAGTATCTTCTTTTTGCTTGTTCTCCGTGTATCGTAAGCTGCGCCTTATCTCTCTTTGATTTCTACGAACTGTACGATCGATTTCTTCCTCAAAAAGTAATGGTCCCGATGGGTTTCTTCTAGTCATAAACTATAAAAACCTGCCAAGAGAAAGAATAAGTAAATTAATAGATAATAATATTAAAAATTAAATTAAATTGCAAGAAAATTAAATGGCTAAAGTAATAAAAATTTAGTGTTCCTAATATTTTAGCTCCCCGGCAATGGCGCCAAAAACTTGATCGCGTGATTTGTAACAAGTAATAAATATTTATAATGAAAATCAAACCTAGACTAACTATTATCACAACGAAAAGGCAAGCGCACCTGTCGAACAATAGTATAGTAATGGCAAGACCGGGATATCGTACCCAAGGGAACCAAAAGTACTAGCAATAACTATTTTTTTATTGTTTAGCCTAAGAATAAAAGGGTTTGTTTTAATTAACTAATTCTTTAAACTAAGAACGCACAGAGAAAAGAATTGGAGAATTGCTTTTGGGAAAATCGATTGACTTGAGGCAACACCTAAGGAAAAATCCACCTAGATTTTACTTGTTATTCTGTCTCAGAATTGGACGATTTATTCATTCAACTTGTTCCGTAGAGATCCCTAAATTATGTTATTATCCCTATTCAAGACTAATAACGTCTAATCCCTAGATTGAATAACTGAGACTTTTCTCTAATTAACACTCTAGGGTTGCATTAACTCGATATATGGATCCCCTTATTAGGTTTCACCCTAATCCAGCAAAATCTTGTCTCCTTATTTCTAGGTGCGCAATCAACTATGCTTAATTATGACAAATGTACTTTTAGACAGGGTCTATTCCTCCTCTGAATAAGAGCGTGTCTTGAATCAGTATCCTGGGATATCAAAACAAGAATTAAGAACACATATGATTCAGAGAATAATAACAAGATTCGTCTTAGGTTTCATTCCCCTTAGGTATTTAGGGGTTTAGTTCATAACTAAATAAGAAAACATCTCCGAAGAATAAAGAATACAAAACATAAAGAAAACCCAAAACTCCTGAAGGGAAGTTGAGGAGAGATCTTCAGTCTTGATGATGAATCCGGCTTCTGAGATGGATCAATCGGCTTCCATAGGGTAATTCCTTACCTCCTTCTCTGTCTGCCATTTTCTTCCTCCTCTAGGGTGTATTTATAGGCTTTTGAATGCTTAGAAGCCCTCAAAAATGGCCTTTTCCGAATTGGACTTAACTTCGGCCCGGCAGGGACACGCCCCTGTGCCAGACGTGATTGCCAGGCCGTGTTCGATCTGTTAAATTGCACACAGCCGTGTGGGTCAATGGCCAGGCCATGTGAATCGTGAAAGCCTTGGTCGACACCCTCGAAAGACACGGGCGTGTGAGCTACCCGTGTGGCAAGGCTTAAGCCGTGTCATCTTCTCGATTTGGTCCGTTTTGTCCCTTTTTGGCTCGTTTTTGGCTCCTTTCGCTCTCCTATGCTCTCCTATGTGTAAAACATGAAATTGAAGTATTAGGAGCATCGAATTCACTAATTCTAATGAGAAATCATCCATAAAATGCAGTAAACATGGGGTAAAAATATGTATAATTTACGGTTTATCATAGGCCTAACAACCTATGAAGTCGTAAAGGTTTGAATTAACCCAAAATTGGTATGGTCTATCCATGAACACGTTCCCCCTAAGTTAGTCTGGACTGTGAGGTCAGAAAATAAGTAGTCCTTGTCAACTCGTTATTTGAGTGGAAGATCGAAAAATCCTACTGAGATAACGGCTAGTTGGTTAACAGGGAACCCAAAGTGACAGTTGGTGGGGATTACCCAAGTGAGCTAATCACCCATAATCAGATTTGATTTATTCTATTCTTTGGTCTCTTGAATTTTATTTCTTTATGTTATTTTATTTTATTTTATTTTTAATAAAAATCTTAAAAAATCCTTTTATTTTTACAATTGTACTATAATTGATTTAAAACACTAATTAGATCTTTTAGTCTTTAGGTTAAAATTGATCTAGCACTCACCTCCCTTGGATACGATCCTTGGATTACTCACCTACTCTATTGTAACTATATTATAGCTGGACCCGTACACTTGCAGATATTGCTTCACTAATATATCTTTTATTGCAGTATTCACACTCTGGACATTAGTACATCTGGAGGCGTCAAGAATGAACCCAAAATTGGTATTGCCTTAACATGAAACCCTTTATTCTTTTATGCCCTTTATTTATTTTTTTCATAAAATAGTTTCTATTCACTTTATGTTTTATCGTAATATAATTTAATTAAAATCATAGGAAGCCTCGAATTTTTGACACATTTTTTTGCTATTTCCATTGTAAAATGGTCACAATCTTTTTGAGATCCATGCGGATCCCATGGCTGATATAACATGTTCTAGACATACAACTTTTGAAAACCAGACTTTGCATTTTCTAGGCTTCCTATACAATTACTTTTCTCGCAAACTTGCAGCACAATTCATACAGGCTTATCATCGTCATGTTTAGACTTTGAATATATTAGGATATCTGTAACAGCACGCTTTTAGTTAAATTGGAATAGTGGTTTTGGGACCACAAATTTGAGTTCAAAATATTTATTTTATTATTATTTTAATGTCTACAGCATGATAGTATGATTATGTGAAAATTTCGTTAAGAAATTTTATTGTTTAAATGCTCAATTTGATAAAAAGGACTAAACCGCGTAAAGTATAAAACTTGTGTTCTATTAACTTAAGGTGTCTAATAGTTATGAAATATTAAAGTGAAGGTCCTTATGTGGTAATTAGACCATTTTAAAGTTAGTGGACATTTATGGACATGCATTAAGTAATTTTAATGTTTTATAACCAAGGTCAAATATGTAATTCAATAAATAAGTTAAAGTAAAATAAACTAAACAAAATTATAATCTTCCTCCTATTATAATTCCACCAAAAATTTGAAAGGATAAAAGCCATTGTTAGGGTTCAAGGTTCAGCCAACTATCCTAGGTGCATGTAAGTTCATTTTTGTCCCGTTTTTAATGATTTTTATGTTTTCAGAATCGTTGCATCTTCATCTAGCTAGCCTAGGGACTAATTTGAAAAATTGTTAAAGGTTTAGGGTTTTTCCATCATGTGTATTTCGATGTTTGATGATAGAAAATGTATGCTTGTTGATAGAAAATGTTTAGGGATTAAATTGAGAAATGTTAAAATTTTGTGGTTAAATTGTGAAATAAATGAAAAATATGGGTTTCTATGGTAATAAGAGAAATTCGGCTAGCATGGGTACAGACTTAATTGCATGAATTTATATTTTTATGAGATAAAGACTAAATTGTAAAGAAATTGAAATATTAGGGGCAAAAGTGTAAAGTTGCTATAATGTGCATTTTTGGGCTAACTTGAATAGATTGATGATTAAATGAGTTAAATTTGATATTATATAGATCAAGAAAAGTGAAATTCTAATTTAGAACGGGGGAAAAACAAGGTGTTGGGTTAGTTGACCAATTTCGTCGTTTTTGCATTCGAGGTAAGTTCGTATATTAATAAGCATTAATAAAATTGTGTTTTTAATACTTTATTATTAAATTTTTTTTGAATACGACCTTGCGAATATGTTCGACAACAATTCAGCTATGAGAAATCTCGGCTGAATCTTAGGAATAGATTAAGATACAAATGATATGTCATTAGGCGTTATGTGAATTGGGTGCTGGTCCGTACGTCCTACCGGTGATTGAGTTATCTTGCATGTGTTGCGGATTCTTGTCAGCTTGTGTGAGTAGACTCGTTGATAGCTCTAGAGTGCGAGATTCCTGAGTATCTGATAATATTCTGAATGGTTCAACGGGATATCAAAGATATGAAATGGTTGTAAATAGATACGTATTAGTACAAGTATGTACGATAACTATACGAGCATTGAAACTATGAAAGTTATGAGATCTTGGTTAATTATGTGATTGAATATATGTTAATCTTATAATTACTTGATTTTGAAGTATACTATGTTATATTACTTGAATGGTGATTAAATGGCGAGTTTTCCTTACTAACTATATGTGCTTACTAAGTTTTATAGCTTACTTTGTTTTCTTTTCCATGTTTTATAGTGAATTTCGAAGCTAGCTTGGATTGGGAGTTGTTGGAGATTGCATCACACTATCAAGCTATCACTTTGGTACTTTTGAATCTATGTATTTTGGTTATATGACATGTATAGGAATTATGGTCATTTTGGTATATAGTTTGGTAATGGATTTAGCTGTAAGACTTGGCTTATTTTGGCATATTTGGTGATTTATAAATATGTCCATACGGTTTCTGTTATTTGTTTGATTGTAACAGCCCGATATAGGGCTAGTCAGAATAGTGGTCTTGGGACCACAAATTCGAAATCAAATAAATTATTTTATTATTATTTTGGAGTCACTGCATGTTTATATTAGTGATAAACCGTAAATTATACATATTTTTACCCCATATTTAATGCATTTTATGGATGATTTCTCATTTGAATTGGTGAATTCGATGCTCCTAATGCTTTAATTTCATGTTTTATCCTTAGGAGAGCATAGGAGAGCGAAAGGAACGAGAAACGGGCCAAAAATGGAGAAAATGGGCCAAAGTACGAAATCAACACAGCCTGGATCTTCTCACACAGGCAGACTACACGGTCGTGTCAATTTGGCAGGCTCGAACACAGCCTGAAGTAATCGAACACGGGCGTGTGCCACGAGCGTGTCCCTGCCGAGCCCAAGTTGAGTCCAATTTGAAAAAGAGCAATTTTGAGGGTTTTTAGGCATTCCAAAGCCTATAAATACACCCGAGAGGAGGAAGAAAAGGAGAGACGGAGAGTATTTATAATTAATCATTCTTGAAACTAACTATTATCGCGATGTAGGCAAGTGTACCTATCAAATCGTAGTATAGTTCTAGCAAGACCGGATTGTCGAACCCAAAAGAACTAAAAGTACTAGTAATAACTGTCTTTTTATTATCTAGCCTAGGAATAAAGAGGTTTTGTTTTAATTAACTAATTATTTAAACTAAGAATTCACAGAGAATAGAATTGGGAAATTGCATTTGGGAAAATCAATTGAATTGAGACAATACCTAAGGAAAAATCCACCTAGACTGTACTTGTTATTCTGGCTCCGAATCAGACAATTTATTTATTTAACTTGTTTTGTAGAGATCCCTAAGTTATGTTATTATCCCTATTCAAGACTAATAACGTCTAATCCCTAGATTTAATAATTGAGACCTTTCTCTAATTAACACTCTAGGGTTCCATTAACTCGATCTATGGATCCCCTTATTAGGTTTCACCCTAATCCGATAAAATCTTATCACCCTATGTCTAGGCGCGCAATCAACTCCGCTTAATTATGACAAATGTACTCTTAGACAGGGTCTATTCCTCTTCTGAATAAGATCTTATCTTGAATCAGTATCTTGGGATATCAAAACAAGAATTAAGAACACATAATTAAGAACAAGTTAAATATTTATCATACAATTCAGAAAATAATAACAAGATTCATTTTAGGTTTCATTCCTCTTAGGTATTTAGGGGATTTAGTTAATAACTAAATAAGAAAACATCTCAGAATAATAAAGAATACAAAACATAAAGAAAACCCAAAACTCCTGAAGGGAAAATTGAGGAGAGATCTTCAGTCTTGATGATGAATCCAACTTCTAAGATGGATCAATCGGCTTTCTTGGAGTAATTCCTTACCCCCTATTCTCCGTCTCCTTTTTCTTCCTCCTCTAGGGTGTATTTATAGGCTTTGGAATGCCTAAGAGCCCTCAAAATTAGCCTTTTCCGAATTGGACTCAACTTGGGCTCGGCAGGACACGCCCGTGTGACACGCACATGTTTGATTATTTCAGGCGGTGTTCGAGCCTGTTAGAATGGTACGGGCATGTGTTATACTCATGTGAGTCGTGCTTCGGTTCTGCCAGATGACACGGCCCATTTGTGGGTTGCCCGTGCGAGGAAGTCCAGGCCGTGTTGATTACGTACTTTGGCCCATTTTCTCCGTTTTTGGCCCATTTGTCGTTCTTTTCGCTCTCCTCTGCTTTCCTAAGTATAAGACATGAAATTAAAGCATTTGGAGCATCGAATTCACCAATTCTAATGGAAAATCATCTATAAAATGCATTAAACATGGGGTAAAAATATGTATAAATTACGGTTTATCAAATACCAGCACACTTAAGCATTTGCTTGTCCTCAAGCAAAATTCTCAACTCATAATCAAAATAAATTCTTCTAAATTTATAATTTCTATCGATAATATCTCAAAATAATCCATAGGTAAGCATACATTGAGAATTCAACTAAAAGAACATAAAAGTTTCAAACATTCCAAGTTGAGTATTTAATCATGCAAACATAGGTGTCTCTCCTTATCTAAGTAATTACCTTTGATTCAGAATATCACAGAGTTTCACATCCTCACTAAAGATTCACTCAAATCACTTGAAGTGTTTAAGGACAATAAATGAAGCACTCAATTGTCAATAATGAAAAGCCATTACCATAGGATTGCATGAAAATCAAATCTCCACCACTATAATTTAAGATGATACATCAATCAAAAGGTCTTTAGAGGGTTGTAATGAGGCTTGGTTAGGGGGTGTGGTCACAAGCTGAATGAAAGGGTTAGAATCCAGATTGAATCAAAAAATTACTTAGCTAGAAAAAATATTTAAACATCATTTGCGTACAACAGAGTTTTTCTCAGACTATGGAATTAAATACTGAAGCTTACAAACAAAAGATCACTACTAATATGTATACATGTTTTTTTTTTAAGAACAAGTTAAGTAACAAAGGCTAACTTATTACAAACAAGACATAGCTAAGCAATTTCTTCAACTCAAATCTTGACAAAAATAGGGATCAAATTAATTTAGGGGATTTCAACAATAATGGGTTAAGGGTTAATATTAAGGGTAATACAAGAAATGGCTTGTTAGGCTCAAGGGTGTTTACTAGGGGTTAATTGTGGAGGTAGGCTTTTCATGGCATGAATGGGTTAGTCCTAAATGCCTTAATCATTTTGACATATCAAATCAAATGGTGTGGTCTCGACATGCATAATCAAGCAAGTTCTAGAATAACAGTTCAATATTAACGCACTCAAAGCAATAATAAAAGTGAGCATGAAAGAATTAATAGATGCTCAAAAGGCTCAAAAACCTCACAAAAATTATGGCTTTTTGATGTTTAAAACTTGTGAATTCCAACTCAAAGTAATACCTAAACTTTGGGGAAACAACCTAAGATTTTAAATTCTTAAAAATCAATTTATCATGCTTGATTCTCTAATGTCTTGAGGTTTAAACAATCAATGCATAAATGCCTATGTTTTAATTCGAGATATATCAATCATCGTCATAAATCAATCAAAATTTATCTAAAATACGATATGAGAGCTTTCCAAGAGAACAAGGCAGTTATTAAGGGATTTTTCTGATAATGGAATAAATATCCCCCCACACTTAAGATGTACATTGCCCTCAATGTACAAAGATAGATATTAGAATAAAAGTAAGATAGGGAGAGAAGTGAAACTTCCTGTATGATGAATTCCTCGAACTGGAGTTTTGGAGAGTGATCGGTTTGAGAGTGGAGGAGGATACTCCGGCAGTTGTAGAGTGTAACACCCCGAACCCGAGACCGTCGCTGGAGTCGAACTCGAGGTGTTAACAGACTTCAAACCACGTATTAGAAATTTCCCAGACAAGCTGCCAATCTGCGTGTGAGTCGCATTAAAAATCATATCTTGAGTTCTGAAACTCGAAATCCAGTTCTGTAAATTTTCCCCATAACTAGACTCATATATCTATATGCTAGAATTTTTGTATAATTTTTGGCTGGGCCAATTGGTACAGTTTATTGGTTAAAGTCGTCCCTGTTCCTGGGTTCGACTACTCTGACCCTTGTGCATTACGACTTAGATACCTCCCATTTCAGAGCTCCAATACTTACGCCATTGGTTTCTAATGAAACTAGACTCAAAAGGGAATCTATACATATAAATCATGCCTTCTAATTGTCTCTGATTAATTTAGGGTGAATTTCTAAAGTCGGGACAGGGGATCCAGAAATCGCTCTGGCCCTGTTTCACAAGAGTTTAATTATCTCCTAACATACAGCTCATATGGTTGTTTTGTTTCTTCTATATGAAAATAGACTCATCGAGCTTCGATTACATAATTTATTCATTATTTAATTCCATTCCTACTATTTTTAATGAATTTTCAATCTCACGTTACTGCTGCTGCCAGCATCTGTTACTAAAGAAACTATGCCTATTTCGTGATTTCTCCTTGATCTAACTAGTAATTCATCATACATATCACAAATTATGATCATGACTAGCCATGCCAAAGGCTAATCATTGTCAAACATCTCCCTACTACACTATTGCCATATCATGAATTTTAACACCAAAAATAATCAACCATGACATATGGCATAAAAATCGAATTACCAAGACTTGCGACCTAACATTATAGAACCAAATCCAACCGAACATTTATGCCATTTTCACACGGCTAAAAGTTTACATACCAAATTTTGACAAAACATATTAGCCTATACATGCCGAAATGTTCTCCTAGACCGACTAAAAAGAAGATACCAAAAGTTGCTAGCGGTGTGATGACTTGATGACAGTCCGAAACGCATAAAAAGGCGAGTCCAAGAAACCTAAAGTAGGTGACAAGCAAACACCGAGTGAGTATATAACTCAGTAAGCCATAAGCACTACTCTACCGTCCAACAATAATAATCATAAGTGAAAAACAAATAATACAAAATCAATTTTTCCAACCGTAACAAACTATGTTACAATTTCTTAAATTTTTGGTTCGATCTCATGCCAAGTCCTTCAATCAAATCAAATGCCAAGTCAGCCCAATCGATTTAGATCCATTTCCTCAAGTTTGGAACAACGATGCACTAGATAAATTTATGCATACACCGCACAACCTCAATTTCAATATTTAGTTAGTAGCTCAATCACTTACCTCGTTCATGCACAATTTATATCAACAACCGAATGTTGCACACATAGTTCTTATTATGTTCGCACACATAGTGCCATAGTAAATCGCACACATAGTGCATTTGAGATTCCCTCATGCTTCAACCTCCCAATCAGCACACATAGTGCCACATAATTTTGCACACATAGTGCCCTATGTTGTTTCATCATGGTAAAGCAATTTACTTAACTCAAATTGTACATATGGTCATATTAATAAGCAGGAGAATCACTCTGAAAATATCTATCCAAGGAGTTCTCACAAAAAGTGCTTAAGGACTTACCTTGTGTTGGGTATGACGGTTCCGACCCGGCTACTCGATGTCCTTGGCTTTGCCTTTGCTTGATTCCCCTTCTTTAACTTCACGGGCTTAATAAATAAATTAACTAGTTTAATCATCTTGCTAAACATTTATAATTCAATTACACATGCATATGTATGTTTGTATATTCGGCAACCACTCTTACTAATTACCCATTAAGTCAATTATACACATAATTAAAGGTAACATCACGAATGGGCATACTTATGTATATATATATATACATAACCGAATGTGCACCAAAATTTTGATTCAACATCACCTACATACTCACTTTGATGGCCGAATATATATATACATGTACAATGTCATCTATAACATCATCTAAACACCTAAATTCTTCTCATGCACACTTGATCGACTTTTTCCCAATCTAGCATAGCTTCACCTCTATTTGTAATATCATATAAATCCACATGTGACTACATTTCTTAAGTTCAACATCTTAATGCCCATTATAGCCACTCCCATAATCTAAATCTAAAAATCGGCAACATCCCTTTCAACTATGTTAGCGAATACTCATTCTCTTCTTAGTCCTAAATTCGGCACCTCCAACAAAATGACTTAACAACTTCAACTTTCATGCTAACATAACAAGCAACTTAGCACATCCATATAACTAACATGTTAATAGCATCAAGGTATCAACTAAAATTTTAAGCTTCTTTGTCAAATCCCAACTCTCCAACAACCCCAAATCCAACCATGGGATAGGTAGAATTCAAACTAACAACCAAAAATATACATGAATTTAAAGGAATAACTTCAACATACCTCAACCTAGGTACAAGTATGGCCGAACTTCTCCAAAGCTTTTCTCTCTTTCTTTTACTTGGTTTTTCGGCTAAAGGATAGCAAGGATGAACACACCCCTTTTTTTTTCATTTTCTTCTTATTAATCTTTATTTCTCCTCTATTTTAATTACTTACCAATATTAAATAATAAACAACATAATCTTGGAAGAATGAAGCCATGCTTGGCCGGCCACTCAACATAATTTGGGCATTTTGACATGCAAACCCAAATTTTCATATTTCAATACTATTTGGTCCTTACTTATTTACCTATCAAAATTTTCTAAGTCTCTCAACTAAATCCTTTCAAGCAAGATTCACATTCCTAAGATAAAAATTAAAACATCAAATTTTTATACAAGTACTACCACACATATAAGGTATGCAAATAAAATTTTAACTAAATTTTATGACTTGGTTTTGTGGTCCCGAAACCACATTCCGACTAGGGTCAAATTAGGGCTGTCACAACTCTCCCCCACATAAGGAATTTTCGTCCTCGAAAATCTTACCAGTGAATAAGTTCGGATAACGATCCTTCATAAAGTCCTCAAGTTCCCAAGTGGCTTCTTCGATTCCGTGTTTATGCCACAACACCTTCACTAATGGGATTTTCTTATTTCGCAACTCTTTTACTTCACGCATCAAAATGCGAACCGGCTCTTCTTCATAACTCAAATTAGGCTGAATCTCGATCTCAGATGGAGTGATTACGTGCGATGGATCAGACCTATATCGTCGAAGCATCGAGACATGAAAAACGTTGTGAATCTTTTCGAGCTCAGGGGGCAAAATTAATCGGTATGCGACTGGTCCAACTCGTTCGGATACTTCATACGGACCGATGAACCTCGGACTCAATTTTCCCTTACGATAGAATCTAAGCACCTTCTTCCGGTGAAACTTTGAGAAATACTTTGTCTCCAACCCGATATTCAATGTCTTTTCTTTTCAAATCCGCATCGACTTACGGCGATCCGGCGACTTTCAAACTTTCACGAATTACTCGAACTTTCGCTAAGCATCCTTAATCAAATCAACCCCAAAGATTTTACTTTCGCTAAGTTCGGTCCAAAATAATGGGAGTGCGGCATTTCTGTTGTATAAGGCCTCGTAAGGTGCCATCTTAATGCTTGATTGAAAGCTATTTTTGTAAGCGAATTCAATCAAAGGCAAATATCTTTCCCATGAACCACAAAACTCTAAGACGCAACATCTCAACATATTCTCGAGTATCTGAATTATTCGTTCAGATTGGCCATCGATATGGGGATGAAATGCGGTGCTAAAATGCATCTTAGTACCCAACGCTTCTTGTAACTTTTTCCAAAATCGCGATGTAAATCTTGGGTCTCTATCCGACACGATAGAAATAGGTACCCCATGCAATCTCATCAAAATAAGGTTTTAAACGGGTGTTGTTTACCTTAAAAGTGTCGAACTTGGGATGACTCACCTCGACCGTACCGAATGGGAAAATGCTAAGTACCGTTAGAGAGATTTCGTCATTCGATGTGGTAGTGACAATGTGAGGATCGTCGGCATCTAATAAGACTTTATCTCCAACCTTAAGTTAATTTGGAAAGGTATTGAGCTCGTTCTGTCGTAGATTCGGTTTGTCAGGTGTCTCGGTTTATGCGTCCACCATTCATCTAGCTCCTCGATTTGTAGCCTTCGATCTTCATGAATAGGTCCTCTATTATTGCTTGAGAACGGCTCATGTACTTCCTCCAAGCTTATTTCCTGCAAAAAAGGTTTCACCATATTTTCAGTTTTAGTAGAATGGTTTAGACGATTACCTTCAATTTCCATTGTGTTGCCAGAATTGGGAGCTTGAAGGGTGAAAATTTCGTCTCCCACACGGAGTGTGAGTTCACCTGTGCCAACATCAATAATTGTTTTAGCAATTGCTAAAAAAGGTCTTCCTAGAATTAAAGGAATGTTGCTATCCTCCTCTATGTCTACAACAATGAAATCAACGAGAAATATAAATTTATTGATTTTAACTAGCACATCTTCAACAATACCTCTAGGGAATCTTATAGTTTTATCTTCTAATTGAATGCTCATCCTAGTCTGTTTGGGTTTCCTGAGACCTAGTTGCTTAAACATTTTGTAAGGCATGACGTTGATACTAGTCCCTAAATCAGCTAATGCATTATTAACATCTAAACTACCAATTAAGCAAGGAATCGTAAAACTCCCTCGATCTTTTAGTTTGTTCGGTAGCTTATTTTGCAAAATAGCTGAGTACACTACGTTTAGCTCCACATGGGACGCCTCGTCCAACTTCCGCTTATTTGCTAAAAGCTCCTTTAAAAATTTCATTGCGTTTGGCATCTATGATAGCGCTTCAATAAACTGTAAGTTAATGTTAATTTTTTTAAGAGTTTAAGGAATTTACCAAATTGTTCATCTGAGCGGTCTTTCCTTGTCGCGTTAGGGTATGGCACACGAGGTTTATATTCGACATTTACTGATTTGTTTTTATTTTGATCTACCTCACCTTAACCTTTGCTTACCATAGTTTCTTGCCTTGGTTCTGGCTTAGGCTCAACAAATCCCTCTTCATCTTGAACATTAATTGCGTTGAGCTGTTCTCTTGGATTAGGTTCAGTATTACTTGGCAAGCTACCTTGTGGTCGTTCGGAGATTAATTTGGAAAGCTGGCCTATCTGAGTTTCGAGCCCTTGGATCGACGCTTATTGATTTTTAAGTGTTGTCTCGGTATTCTAAAAATGAGATTCTGACACCGATATAAACTTTGAGAGCATCTATTCAAGGTTTGACTTCTTTTCCTGTTGGTAGGGTGCTTGTTGGTAGCCTGGTGGTGGTTGTGGTCTTTGATTTCCTTGACCGCCCCACGAGAAATTGCGGTGGTTCCTCCAACCTGCATTGTAAGTATTACTATATAGATTGTTTTGAGGTCGAGGATTATTACCCATATAATTTAATTGCTCGTTATCCATGTTGTGGCCATAGGGTTGGTATTCCGAATGGCTTGTTCCACCTTCACTTGCTTCGCACTGCATTACTGGGTGAACCTATGAAGAACTAAGGAAACCATCATTTTTCTTATTCAAGAGTTCTACCTGATTAAAGAGCATGGTGACTGAATCGACATCATAAACACTGGCTATTTTCGTTGGCTTTGTCCTCATGACTTGCCACTGATAATTATTCAATGACATCTCCTCTATGAACTCAATTGCATCTTCAGGTGTTTTATTGTTGATGGTTCCGCCAGCAGTTGCGTCAACCATTTGTCAAGTCGAAGGATTCAGTCCATTATGGAATGTTTGAACCTGAAGCCAAAGCGATAGCCCATGGTGAAGGCACCTTCTCAGTAAGTCCTTGTATCTCTCCCATGCATCGTAGTGTGTTTCTAAATCCATTTGCACAAAAGAAGAGATATCATTACGTAATTTAGCCGTTTTAGCCAGCGAAAAATATTTTAGTAAAAATTTTTCAGTCATTTGTTCCCAAGTAGTAATTGACCCTCGTGGTAACGAGTTCAACCACTATTTAACTTTGTTCCTCAACGAAAAGGGAATAACCGAAGACGAATGGCATCATCAGAAACACCATTGATTTTAAATGTATCGCATAAGTCTAAGAAGTTTGCAAAGTGAACGTTGGGATTCTTGTGACAGCCCTAAAGTGACCCTAGTCGGAAAGCGGTTTCGAGACCGCTAAACCGAGTTACCAAATTATTTGAATGTGATATTTATTGTCTAAAATATGTGAATATGAATGTGCGAAAATTTTTAAGCTTTGATTTAGTTAATTGCATGTGAATGGAGTACATAGGACTTATGTGAGAAAATTTAGAAATGTACTAGGCAAATGTAAATTGACCTAATAATGCATGTTATAGAAATGGTGGGTTTGCATGTCAAATTGCCCAATATTTGAGCTAGTGGCCGGCCATGCTAGGAGTGGAAACATGTCACAAACATGTTATGTTAGTGATGTATGTTAGGAACAATAAAATAATGAGTATGGGTAATAAAGAAATGGAAAAAGGAAAAGAATGGTGAGATTGTTTCTCCCCTCCCCATTCTTAGTGAAGGTAAGAAAGAAAACAAAAAAAAGTGTCCATCTTTTCTCATTTCTCTTGGCGAATGTTCTAAGGAAGAAAGAAAAACAAGTTGTGTTCTTTGGTTCTTCTTGGCGAATTGAAAGGAAGAAGAAGGGAGGGAAGCAATCGGTCATCTTAGGTCACTATTAAGGTAAGGAAGTTTGTACTAGCTCTTGAAATTTTGGTTGATATTGAGTAAGATGTCAAGTGATTTTTGTAACCCATGACGAAATTTTGATTTTAGATTGAGTAAGGTTTTTGACTATGGTAGTTAATAATGGTGAGTTTTGTTGTTTCATATTAAAGTTAGGTGAATGATGATGATGGATGAGTGTTTGAACCATAAAAAGAATTTGGCTACCTTGTTATGAACTAGGGCCGAATGTGAGTTGGTTGTGGTTGAATATTGCATGCTTGGTAGAATGGTGGATGAAAGTGCCGAATGTGGTCTTTGGTTTGGCATGAAGTGATAAATAAAGGTTTAAAAGATAGCTTAAGTTAATTGATACTCACTAATGAGTTTGAATGGAAGCTTTGTTAAGTGTGAAATGAGTGGCCGAGAGAGAGAATTATGGACTATTGTCGAATGTATGTTGGATTGATAGAGTCTCCAAATTGATTTTATGTGTGTATGCATGACCGAATATAATCGACCACATGAATGAGTACATAGGTTGATGTGTATGTTCGGCCATAGGTAAACATATTGATGGCTTTATCTTGACTTAGAAAATTCGGCTAAGGTGAATATTGGCTAATGTGTTGAGTTGATTCATGATTTCATATGTATGTGACTTTAGTGTCTAATGTATATATATGGGCTAAGTACCTTGAGTTCCTCTTTTGATGCTCAAATGATTAAATCAATTTATTTGTTAAATTAAGCTCAAGAGCAAAGGGGAACTAAATCCGATAAAGGGAAGGAAAAAGTGGTCGAATAGCCATCGAAATCGTTCGACAACATCCGAGGTAAGTTTTCGAGCAATGAGACTTAGTTTATGGTTTGATTAAGTCATAATGTATGAGCATAACAAATATCTGATGATATGATGATTTTTACTTGAATTATATGTTGAGTTAATTAGTCTATCGTTATGACGGGTAGCCATATGTGTATAGAGATCGTGTTATAAAGCAAACTAAACCATCTTTGTTTGTATGTGGCTAGTGAGCGAAATGGGAATGTATCGTGACTTGTGTTTGAATTCTAATTATGAAAATGAAATTAGATGTGTCATGATTTATTGATATGGCATGAATGTTGGGATGATAAGCGGGCTAAGTCCAGAGCATTTGAGCTAGTGGCTAATTAGGGCTAAGTCCGAAGGCATTCGTCTGAGCTACTATAATGGGCTAAGTCCGAAGGCATTTGTCGAAGCTACTATATCCGGGCTAAGTCCGAAGGCGTTTGTGCGAGTTATTATACTGGGCTAAGTCTCAAGGCATTTGTGCAAGTTACCATAAGCGGGCTAAGTCCGAAGGCATTTGAGCTAGTGGCTATATCCGGCTAAACTCCGAAGGTACTTGGTTTGAGAACGAGTGATCTTGCTATAATAAGTTAGATTGATACGCTCGTAAAACCCAACGATGAGGTACGTTTAGTATATGCATTGGGGTAGTGATTCGTTTAAATAATATTATTTCGATGAAATTAATGAGCTTAGGCCTTAGCTAAGTTGATCTTTTGTGTATGAATATAAGGGTCGGTAATGTGAAGTAAGTATGATATTGAGAATTTGTGCATATGAGATTATCCGTTTAGCCATATGAATGCTATATTTTGGTTGTGTCTAATTTCATGGCTCAAACTTACTAAGCATTAAATGCTTACTCCGTTTCTTTGATCCTCTGTTTTATAGATTTTGGTTAGTCAGCTATCAGACTCGGGATTTTTGAAGTCGAAGTCACCCACACTATCAAAGCTCCTTTTGGTATACTTTTGGTTGAACTTTGAAATGGCATGTATAGGACTACCCTTTTGTTGTAGGTCATGTACCTTTCGGTTTTGTGTAAATTTGGATAGCCATGCGAAAATGGCTTAAGTATACTTTGATCATAGCATTATAATCGTTTTGTATGTTGTCCGTCGAGAGGTATGGAAATGTTGGTAACGGTTAGTCATGGGAATGGTTATTCATGATCACTTTTGGTATATGTATGACAAACTCTAGTTGATCCATGGAGGATCATGAAATAGGTAAAGTTTACCTTAAAAATAGATGCTGGCAGCAGCAGTGATGTGGATGTGAAAAATCTCTAAAAATAGTAGGAATGGAATTAAATAGCAAATAAATTATGTAATCGAACCTTGATGAATTTATTTTCATAGGAAAGTAACGAAACATTCATATAAATAGTATATTATGAGATGTTAAAGTTTTCGTGAGATAGGGCCAGAACGGTTTCTGGATCCCCTGATCTGACTTTGGAAATTCATTATAAATTAACCAGAGACATTTAGAAGTCATGCCATATATGTATAGATTCATTTTTTAGTCTAGTTTCTATAGAAACAAATGACATCAGTATTGAAGCCCTGTACAGGGAGATATCCAAATCGTAATGCATGAAGGTCAGTGTAGTCGTACCCTGTAACAGGGGAGACTTTAACTAATAAACTATACTAATTGACCCAACCAAAAATTATAGAAAAAAATATGTAGATGGAAATATGAGTCTAGTTTCAGGGAAAAATTACGAAACTGATTTTAGAGTTTTGGAACTCAAGATATGATTTTTAAAGTGACAGTGACGCAGTTAGCCAACTGCCTGGAAATTTTTAAAATGGACTGTGAAAGCAAGTGATTTAAGTCTGCAAACCCCTCGTGTCCGACTCCGGCAACGGTCTCGGGTACGGGGTGTTACAATCCTCGTCCTGCAAACCATCAAATTGAACAAATTGTTGTATCATTTGACTACTGTTAGGTTTTAGTTCAAAAGTATTTGCAGCTACAATAGGTCTAGCTATGCTCGATTCAGTTCCTGTTAAAGAAGGTTTAGCATAATTATACATGGTGCGTGGAGCAGAATTTTGATTAACCGCAATTACAGGAGGTAGCTGATTGTCTTGGTTTTCAGCCATCTTTTCGGTTGGAGGTTGAGTATCGTCTTCTTACTCGTTCTCTGTGTATCTTAAGCTTCGCCTTAATTCTCTTTGATGTTTGCAAACTGTGCGATTGATTTCTTCGTCAAAAAGTAGTCGTCTTGACGGGTTTCTTCTAGTCATAAACTATAAAAACCTGCCAAGAGAAGGAAAAAAATAAATTAATAAGTAATAATACTAATAAAATTAAATTAAATTGCAAGAAAAATAAATGGCTAAAGAAATAGAAATTGAGTGTTCCTAATATCTTAGTTCCCCGACAACAGCGCCAAAAACTTGGTCGCTTGATTTTGAGATAGCTTTTAAATATTTATAATTAATCGTTCTTGAAACTAACTATTATCGTGATGTAGGCAAGTGTACCTATCGAACAGTAGTATAGTTTTAGCAAGACCGGATTATCGAACCCAAAGGAACTAAAAGTAATAGTAATGACTGTATTTTTATTATCTAGCCTAGGAATAAAGAGGTTTTGTTTTAATTAACTAATTATCTAAACTAAGAATTCACAGAGAATGGAATTGGAGAATTGCTTTTGGGAAAATCGATTGAATTAAGACAATACCTAGGGAAAAATCCACCTAGATTGTACTTGTTATTCTGGCTCCGAATCGGACAATTTATTCATTTAACTTGTTCCGTAGAGATCCCAAAGTTATGTTATTATCCCTATTCAAGACTAACAACATCTAATCCCTAGATTAAATAATTGAAACCTTTCTTTAATTAACACTTTAGGGTTGCATTAAATCGATCTATGGATCCCCTTATTAGGTTTCACCCTAATCCGGCAAAATCTTATCACCCTATGTCTAGGCACGCAATCAACTCCACTTAATTATGACAAATGTACTCTTAGACAGGGTCTATTCCTCCTCTGAATAAGAGCTTATCTTGAATCAGTATCCTGGGATATCAAAACAAGAATTAAGAACACATAATTAAGAACAAGTTATATATTTATCATACAATTCAGAAAATAATAACAAGATTCGTCTTACGTTTCATTCCCCTTAGGTATTTAGGGGATTTAGTTAATAACTAAATAAGAAAACATCTTAGAATAATAAAGAATACAAAACATAAAGAAAACCCAAAATTCCTGAAGGGGAAATTGAGGAGAGATCTTCAGTCTTGATGATGAATCCGGCTTCTAAGATGGATCAATCGGCTTTCTTGGAGTAATTCCTTACCCCCTATTCTCCGTCTCCTTTTTCTTCCTCGTCTAGGGTGTATTTATAGGCTTTGTAATGCCTAAGAGCCCTTAAAATTAGCCTTTTTCGAATTAGACTCAACTTGGGCTCGACAAGGACACGCCCGTGTGACACGCCCATGTGCGATTCTTTCAGGTCGTGTTCGAGCCTGTTAGAATGGCACAGGCGTGTGTTATACCCGTGTGAGTCGTGTTTCGATTCTGCCAGATTGACACGGCCGTATGGGCTGCTCGTGTGAGGAAGTCTAGGCTGTGTTGATTTCGTATTTTGGCCTATTTTCTCCGTTTTTGGCCCATTTCTCGTTCCTTTCGCTCTTCTATGCTTTCCTAAGTGTAAGACATGAAATTAAAGCATTAGAAGAATCAAAATCACCAATTGTAATGGAAAATCATCCATAAAATGCATTAAACATGGGGCAAATATATATATAAATTATGGTTTATCAGCTAGCCACGAGAGGTAAAAATTTTGAAAAGTTAACATTAGGTAAGTTGATGACATAATGTCTGATGTAATAATGCCCTAAGCCTAGCTATCATTTTTTTCTTTCATTCCTCCCTCTTAACCGAAATTTTGAGCAAGAAATGGGGTTTTAAGAGCTTGAAATTTTAGCAACTTTAAGCCTTCACAAGTGATTTTTATGGCTTTTCTTGAATATTTTTGTACTTTTGATACCCTTGAAGCATGAGCATTCAAGTGAGGGAACTATTTTGCAAAATGATTAAGAGTTTAGGGTTTTTCCATGAAAAGGATTTGTAATGTTTGCTGAGCTTTTATGGAAGAAAATGAGTCTTGGGTGTCTTAAAACCAACTTTTGTGAAAGGTGTTAGATGAAAACACCTAAAAGGACTATTTTGCAAAAGTGCTAAAATAGATGATAAGTGTGTGAAATAGTGGGAATTTGGAACTGCTATAAGAGTAGAAAGGGTTCAGCTAGGCTTAAGATGTGAAGAAGTTCGATAAAAATAGATTTTCGGACCTAGGGGTAAAATGGTCATTTTGCAAAAGTCTAGGGGGAAATGGTCATTTTGCCCAAATATAGGTTATTGAATACCTAGATGGATAAAGTGACTAAATTTGTGAATTTTTGTTATTATAGATCAAGAAATATCGAATCCGGACCTAGACCAGGGGAAAGCCAAGCAAATCGACTAAATCGACTAGTCGCCACATTTTGAAATCCAAGGTAAGTTGTATGTAAATAGTACAACTACAATATTAATGTATGTGTTGAATTATACTTGAACTTAATATAGCATGAATTGCTTGGTTTTGGAATTGAGAAAGCAAGACGAAAATAGAGATGGTAGAGTTCCCGTTTGAACCTAAGAAATAAATCGGATATTCATGCCATAGCATATGGGCTATTGTGAGCTAGTGTAAGACATGTCTGGGACATGCATCGGCCATATTGTGAGAGCCTGTGTAAGACCATGTCTGGGACATTGCAATGGCATTGAGACGAATACTAGTGTAAGACATGTTTGGGACATGCATCAGCCTCGAGATGTATGTCAGTGTAAGAAATGTCTGGGACATGCATCGGCTACTAGATGTGTCAGTGTAAGACCATGTCTGGGACATGGCATCGGCACAGATATGCTAAAGCCTGTGTAAGACCATGTCTGGGACATGGCATCCGCATCTTACCCCATGTTTGTGGCTTAATGAATACCTGATAGTATTCCAAATGGTTCAACGGTGGAAGTTACGATTTCAAGTTAACTAAGAAAGTATAACCGTGTTGTGAGTGGTACAAGTACCTATATGGTATGTATTAAATATGAACTCAATATAGGCTATATGAGGTGTAATGAATATTGATGAGTAAGTTTTGCTTATGCCACTTGTGTATTATAATACTTGTTGATGAATGGTAAAGATATGTGGTATATTTATTTATGTGTAACTTACTAAGCTTTATGCTTACTCCCTCTCTTTTCCATTTTCTTATAGTGTCGCCTATCTAGCTCAAGGACCAACGGAAGTCAGAGATATCAATCACACTATCAATCGAAACTTTCGGTATAGTTTGATTTATATTCTCGAGTATGACATCTATAGGGAACTAGACTTGTGTTTTGTGTCATTGAGAGCTGGTCAAATGTATTTGGCTTGGACTGGAAAACCTTCATTTTGTATTAAGCCTTGGATGATGGTTATTATTCATTTTGATTTATAGGCAAAAATGTTATTTTCATGGATGAGCAAAATGCACTAATGGAATGTTGTTTATTGTGATTGATTTGGATGCATGAGATAGCCTTGTATTGGTTCTGGTTGTTCATGTGTAGGTTGTGTGTATAAGGGTGGCAAAGAGGCTTGGTAAATAGCCTTATATTGTCTACACGGGCGTGTGTCTAGGCTGTGTGTGACATACGGTCTGCCCTATGGGCATGTGGTTCAGCCCTGTCTCCCCTGCAATTAAAAATTTCCAGTCAGTATGCATGATAGTAAACACACAGGCAGAGACAGGGTCGTGTGTCTCAGCAGTGCGAAGGGCACGGCCTAGCACACGGGCGTGTACCTTAGCCGTGTGACCCTTAAGAAATGCTGACGTCAGAAACAGAATATCCAGGTTTTTGCACACGGGTTAGGACACGGGTGTGCTACGGCCGTGTGAAGGACACGGGCCATGGACACGGGCGTGTGCCAAGCCATGTGAAAACCTCAGTAGGTGTGCATTTGGAATTAATTTCACATGGGTTTCGGACACAGGCGTGTCCCTGTATTACCTATGTCGTGTGAGCCACACGGACCAACCGCACGACCATGTCAAATTGATCACACAGGCGTGTTGCCCGTTGTACATAGGCGTGTGCCCTTATGTTAAGTGTCATTTTTCTAAAGTTGACTAAAGAACCCGAGTTGTTTTCGAATGATTTCTGATGGGTATTTTGGGTCTCATAGGCCCATATTAAGGATGTCTTGATAAGCTTGAGAATGTTTTAAATTTTTCCAAGTCTTGGAGACTCGGAATTAGTAGTAAACATGAGTTTAAGTTAGGTAACGCCTTGTACTCCATCCCGGCGTAGGATACAGGTATGGGGTGTTACATATAGTGGTATCAGAGCTATGGTTTAGTCGATTTTAGGACTAACCTAGCGAGAGTACGGGTCTAGCTATACGGCCACAACTGTATATTGATAGTGTGATGACTTCTGACAATTACAAATTGTATTTTCTATATAGTAAATGGATCCTAATAGAGCCACGGCAGATAACGTGGAGAGTAACACGCCGGCTCCCACCGAAGGGACCGCACCAGTTAAGAATGAGCACGTAACTATGGCCCAAGACAGAGGGGCTAGAGAAGCCTATCTCCGAATGATGGATGCTTAGTACACGGATTTCGTTGGTGCGAATCCAAACACTCCACCTCCCCCACCTTATTCGATTCTTCAGTATGCCCCTATAGCTTCGTAAGGCACGAACTTGATTAGAAGCGAGAAGCCTCTGGTAGATAAGATTAGAAAGCAAAGGATTGAGGAATTCTGAGCTAACATAGATGACGACCCGGAGAAAGCAGAGTTTTGGCTGAAAAATACCAGTAGGGTATTTAATGAACTGTCGTGAACGCCTAAGGAGTGCTCATAGATCAAAAGAGGAAGGAATTTCTAGAGCTAAAGCAAGGTCAAATGTCGGTGACGAAATATGAACGTGAATTTGTAAGGCTCAGTAAGTATACGCGGGACTGTATGTCTTCAGAAGCCGCTATGTGTAAGAGGTTCGTGGATGGTCTTAATGAAGATATCCGAGTATTTTTTGGCATCCTAGAACTAAGAGAATTTGTAGTGCTAGTTTAAAGAGCATGCAAGGCAGAGGAGCTGGTAAAAGAGAGGAGGAAAGCGGCTTTTGAATTGTGAGATTCAAAGAAGAGACAGATGGGGAAGTCATATCAGTCCTCATCCAAGAGATCGAAGGAATTCACTACTCGATCGAATGCTTCAGTGGGGTTTTTGAATTGAAACAATAACCAGCAGAACACAACTTCTAGAGCCCAAACCACTTCTGCCGCGAACATTGGTAGTGTTCGGCCAAATAGGCCAAAATGTTCACAATGTGGTAAGTGTCACTTCGACGCGCGCCAAGAGAATGAAAGGGGTTGTTTTAAGTGTGGATCATTAGAACATTTCATCTGAGATTGTCCTGAAATGGAAGAGATAGAGAGAAAAAACAAGAAACGAAAATAAATAGTACTCTTTTGAGGGGTAGATCACAAAAGAACCCCGAAAGCGGGGCTGTTAGCAGAGGTGTGCCAAGAGATGATGTAGTGAGGCTCAAGGATAGAGCGCCTGCAAGGAATTAGGCTATTCGTGTACGTGAAGAGGCAGAGTCTCCTGAGGTGATCACATGTACCTTTTCTATTCATGAAATATCTATTGTTGCTTCAATTGACCCAGGGACTACCCACTCTTATATTTGTATGGAATTGATATCTCGTATGAGCATGATAGTATAGTGCACTGAGTTTGTAATAAAAGTGTCTAACCCTTTAGGCAGACATGTGCTAGTGGACCAAGTATGTAGAAATTGTCCTTTGACAATTAGAGGTCATTGTTTTCCGGCTAACTTGATGTTATTTTCGTTTAATGAATTTGATGTAATCCTTAGGATGGATTGTTTGACTTCTCATAGTGTTGTAGTGGACTGTGGGAGAAAAGTTATTGAGTTGAAATATGAAGATGGGAATATTCTTCAGGTTGGACCAGATGAGTTGGATAATTTACCCTTGATAATATTTTCTTTGATTGTGGAGAAATATTTGAGGAAAGGATATGAGGCTTATTTCACTTTTTTTACTAAATACTCAAGTGTTTGAATTGAATATAGAATCAGTACTAGTGGTTTTTGAGTTTACAGACGTGTTTCTGGAGGAATTACCCAGATTACCTCTAGTGAGGGAAATTGAGTTTGGAATCGAGTTGGTCCCTGATACGACACCCATCTTGATTGCTCTGTATAGGATGGCTCCAATGGAGTTAAAGGAGTTGAAAGCTCAACTACAAAAGTTAACTGACAAGGGCTTTGTGAGACCAAGCTTTTCCCTGTGGGGTGCTCCGGTGCTCTTTGTGAAAAAGAAAGATGGGTCGATGAGGTTATGCATCGACTATAGACATCTTAATAAGGTAAAAGTGAAGAAAAAATATCCTTTGTCAAGGAATGATGACCTGTTTGATTAGTTAAAGGGAGCCGCTGTATTTTCCAAGATTGACTTGAGGTCAGGATACTACCAGCTAAGGGTGAAAGAGCAAGATGTACCCAAGACCGTGTTTCGGACAAGATACGAACATTATGAATTCCTTGTCATGCCCTTTGGTTTGACTAATGCTCCTGCAGTATTTATGGATTTGATGAATTACATTTTTCGGCCGTACTTGGATAAGTTCGTGGAGGTCTTTATCGATGACATATTGATTTATTCGCATGATGAGAGTGAGCACGTGAAGCATTTGAAAACTGTATTACAGACCCTGAGAGAAAAACAATTGTACGCCAAGTTCAGTAAGAACAAATTCTGGCTTAAAGAGTTTAGATTTCTAGGACACATCGTGTCGGTGACGAGATTAGAGTTGACCCAAACAAAGTCTCGGCTATTGTTGAATGGAAACCGCCAAAGAATGAGATAAAGGTCTGAAGCTTTTTAGGTTTGGCCAGATACTATAGGCAGTTTGTAAATAGATTCTCTATGATAGCTACCCCGATGACAAGACTGGTTTAAAAAGATGTCAAGTTCGAATGAACAGAAAAGTGCCAACAGAGCTTCGAGCAATTAAAGGCTTTACTAACCAAAGCCCCTGTATTAGTGCAACCAGAGTCAGGTAAGGAGTTTGTGATTTTTAGCAACACCTCCTTGAATGGTTTGGGGTGCATGCTTATGCAAGAAGGCAAGGTTATAGCCTATGCCTCAAGACAGCTAAAGCCACATGAGAAAAATTACCCAACGCACGATCTAGAGTTGGCCGCCATCGTGTTCGCATTGAAGATTTGGAGGCACCATTTGTATGGAAAGAAATGTCGAGTATTCACTGACCACAAAAGTCTTAAGTATTTGATGACTCAGAAGGAATTGAATATATGGCAACGAAAGTGGCTAGAGTTGATAAAAAATTATGAGTTGAGAATTGACTATCACTCGAGAAAGGCAAATGTAGTCGTCGACGCTTTGAGTAGAAAGTCATTGTTTGCCTTCAAGGCCATGAATACTCAGTTGACCATGTCTAACGATGGTTCAGTACTAGCAGAGATGAGAGCTAGGCGAACATTCTTACAAGAGATCCATGAAGCTGAGTAAGGTGAATAGGAGTTGCAAGCTAAGATGGCACAGTGCGAGACAAAAAATGAATCTGAATTTTATATTGATACCGATGGATGTATAATGTTCAAAGATAGAGTTTGTGTACCCAAGGACAATGAGCTTATACAGAAGGTTTTACATGAAGCACATAGCGAGTGTTTGTCTATCCACTCGGGTGGTGTGAAAATGTTTAACGACCTGAAGAAAATGTATTGGTGGTCAGGGATGAAAAAAGACATTTCAGAGTTTGCTTCCAAGTGTCTTGTGTGCCAGCAAGTAAAGGCTAAACACCAAGTACCTTCAAGTCTACTTTAGCCTATCATGGTCCTCGAATGGAAGTGGAATAGGATGACTATGGATTTTGTGATGGGTTTGTCAGTAATCCCGAAGAAGAAGGATGTTGTTTGGGTTACTGTGGATAGGCTAACAAAGTCGGCACATTTTATACCTGTGTGCACCGACTACTCCCTTGAGAGATTGGCGGAACTATACATTTTCAAGATTGTGAGACTACATAGGGTACCCTTGTCAAATTTTCAGATAGGGACCCGAGATTTACCTCGAGGTTTTGGAAAAAGTTACAAGAGGCATTGAGGACAAAGTTGATTTTTAGCACGACATTCTATCTGCAAACCGATGATCAGTCGGAGAGAGTGATTCAGACTTTAGAAGACATGTTGCGGTGTTCTGTTCTCAAGTTTCAAGGCAGTTGGGAAAGGTACTTGCCATTGGTTGAATTTTCCTACAACAACAGTTATCAGTTAAGTTTGAAGATGGCACCTTATGAGGTTTTGTATGGGCGAAGGTGTTGAACGCCCTTATATTGGGCTGAGCTCAGAGAGAGTCAGATTCATAGGGTCGATTTAATCAAAGAGACTAAAGAGAAAGTTAAAGTAATTCGTGACTACTTGAAGGCCACCTCAGATAGACAGAAATCCTACGCAGATTTAAAATGAAAGGAAATTGAATTTCAAGTCGGCAATAAGGTATTTTTGAAAGTATCCCCGTAGAGGAAAGTCCTTGGATTTGGTAGAAAAGGCAAGTTGAGTCCTTCTTTCATAAGACCTTATGAGGTTATCGAGAGAATAGAACTGGATCGGCTTTGCCACCAGAGTTGGAAAAGATTCACAACGTATTTCATGTATCCAAGCTACGCCGGTATAGATCAGACCCTTCGCATGTGATTACGCCAACAGAGGTTGAGATTCTTCCGGACATGACTTATGGTGAAGAGCCGGTCAAGATATTGGCTCGGGAAGTCAAACAGTTAAGAAATAAGAGTATTGCACTAGTGAAAATTTTGTGGCATAGAAACGGAGTCAAGGAAGCCACATGAGAACCTGAGGAGTCTATAAGAGATCAGTGCCCAAACATATTCATCGATCAAATTTTCGGGGATGAAAATCCCTAAGGGGGAGAAATGTAACAGCCCGATATAGGGCCTAGTTAGAATAGTGGTCTCGGGACCACAAATTCAAAATTGAATAAATTATTTTATTATTATTTTGGAGTCATTGCATGTTTATATTAATACATGAAAATTTTGGTGAAGTAATTTTGATGTTTATGAGCCCAATTGCGAAAGGACTAAATCGTATAAAATTCAAAAGTCCTATTTTGATAGCTAAAAGTGTCAAATAGCTAGAGAATAAAAATTGGAGGTCTTTAAAGGGAAATTAGACCCTATTGTGATAGCTTGGCCAGCCATGGGAGGTAAAAATGTTGAAAAGTCAACATTAGGTAAGTTGATGACATAATGTATGATATAATAATGCCCTAAGCCTAGCTCTCATTTTTTTCTTTCATTCTTCCCTCTTAACTGAAATTTTTAGCAAAGAATGGGGTTTTAAGAGCATGAAATTTAAGCAACTTTAATCCTTCGCAAGTAAGTTATTTTTATGGCTTTTCTTGAATATTTTTGTACTTTTGAGACCCTTGAAGCATGACCTTTCAAATGAGGGTATTATTTTGCCAAATGATTGAGAGTTTAATGTTTTTTCATGAAATGGATTTGTAATGTTTTCTGAGCTTTTATGGAAGAAAATGAGTCTTGGGTGTCTTATAACCAACTTTTTTGAAAGGTGTTAGCATGGAAACACCTAAAAGGATTATTTTGCATAAGTTGTAAAATAGATGATAACTGTGTGAAATAGTGGGAATTTGGAGTTGCCATAGGAGTAGAAAGGGTTCAATTAGGCTTAAGATGTCAAGAAATTCGATAAAAATCAATTTTTGAACCTAGAGGTAAAATAGTCATTTTGCAGAAGTTTAGGGGCAAAATGGTCATTTTTCTTAAATATAGGTTATTGAATACCTAGATCGATAAAGTGATTAAATTTGTGAATTTTTTTTATTATAGATTAAGAAATACTGAATCCGAACCTAGACAGGGGGAAAGCCAAGCAAATCGACTAGTCACCACATTTTGAAATCCAAGGTAAGTTGTATGTAAATAGTACAACTACAATATTAATGTATGTATTGAATTATACTTGAACTTAATATAGCATGAATTTCTTGGTTATGGAATTGAGAAAGCAAGACGAAAATAGAGATAGCAAAGTTCCCGTTTGAACCTAGGAAATAAATCAGATATTCATGCCATAGTATATGGGCTATTATGAGTTAGCGTAAGACATGTCTGGGACATGCATCGGCCACATTGTGAGGGCCAGTGCAAGACCATGTCTGGGACATGGAATCGGTATTGAGACGAGTGCTAGTGTAAGACATGTCTAGGACATGCATCGGCCTCGAGACGTAAGTCAGTGTAAGACATGTCTGGGACATGCATCGGCTACGAGATGTGTCAGTATAAGACCATGTCTGGGACATGGCATCGGCACAGATATGCTAGAGCCTGTATAAGACTATGTCTGGGACATGGCACTGGCATCTCACCCCATGTTTGAGGCTTAATGAATACCTGATAGTGTTCCAAATGGTTCAACGGTGGAAGTTATGATTTAAAGTTAACTAAGAAAGTATAACCGTATTGTGAGTGGTACAGGTACCTATATGGTATGTATTAAATGTGAACTCAATATAGGCTATATGAGGTGTAATGAATATTGATAAGAAGTTTTGCTTATGCCGCTTGTGTATTATGATACTTGTTGGTGAATCGTAAAGATATGTGGTATATTTATTTATATGCAACTTACTAAGCTTTATGCTTACTCCCTCTCCTTTCTATTTTCTTATAGTGCCGCCTATCTAGATCAAAGACCAATGGAAGTCAAAGATATCAATCACACTATCAATAGAAGCTTTCGATATAGTTTGATTTATATTTTCAAGTATGGCATGTATAGGGAACTAGACTTGTGTTTTGTGTCATTGAGAGTTGGTCAAATGTATTTGGGTTGGATTGGAAACCCTTCATTTTGTATTAAGCCTTGAATGATGGCTATTATTCATTTTGATTTATAGGCAAAGATGTTATTTTCATGGATAAGCAAAATACACTAATGGAACGTTGTTTATTGTGATTGATTTGGATGCATGAGATAGCCTTGTATTGGTTCTAGTTGTTCATGTGTAGGTTGTGTGTATAAGGGTGGCAAAGAGGCTTGGTAAATAGCCTTATATTGTCCGCACAGGTAGACACACGGGCATGTGTCTAGTCTGTGTGTAACACACGGTCTACCCTATAGGCATGTGATTCGGTCGTGTGTCTCTTGCACGTAAAAATTTCAATTCTATATGCATGATAGTAAACATTCGGGCAGAGACACGACCGTGTGTCCCAGCCGTGTGAAGGGTACGGCACAGCACACGAGCCATGGACACGGGCATGTTCCAAGCCGTGTGAAAACCCCTATAGGTGTGCATTTGGAATTAATTCCACACTGGTGTTGGACACGGGCGTGTCCCTGTATTGCCTAGGCTGTGTGAGCCACACGGGCCAACCTCACGACCATGTAAAATTGATCACACGGGCGTGTTGCCCCTTCCACACGGGCGTGTGCCCCTGTGTCAAGTTTCATTTTTCTAAAGTTGACTAAAGAACCCGAGTTTTTTTCTAATGATTTCCGATGGGTATTTTAGGTCCCGTTGGCCCATATTAAGGACGTGTTGATAAGGTTGAGAAAGTTTTAAATTTGTCCAAGTCTTGGAGACTCAGAATTGGTAGTAAACACGAGTTTAAGTTAGGTAATGCCTTGTAGTCCGTCCCAGTGTAGGGTACGAGTATGGGGTGTTACATTGATAATGGATATGTGATGCTTGTTGATAATTGGCAATTAGCGATACTAAATGGTTGAGATTTGAATTTGGTATGTTTGTGAATTTTAGATAAAATAATGCATGTTTGAAAGTGACCATATTGATGATTTAAGAATGTGAATTTTTGGTATGAGATTGAATGGTGTATTGTTATATTTGTGTGCCTCGTAATTGTTGGTAATGAAATGGTATGAAATATGATTGGCTGATGTTGGTTGAATGCCTATTTATGCCATATTATGTGCCAATTGGTTTGGTGTAGGTATGTGCTATTTGGGTGAGCAAAATGGCTTGGTAAATAGCCTACTTTTGTCCACACAAGCAGAGACATAGGCGTGTGTCTCAGCTCTATGTGACACACAGTCAGGTCACATGGTCGTGTGTCCCCTAGTGTTTAATTAGAAATCAAGTCAGTATGCTCCACATGGCCCAGCACACGAGCGTGTGACTTGGCCGTGTGGCATAAGTCAGTATACCCTACAGGTTTGGGACGGCCTAGCACATCGGCATGTAGGGCCATTTCGAAGGGCACACGAGCTGGTCACACAAGCATGGGGTTGGCCATGTGACCCCATCAAAGAGTTACACGGGGCCAGACACAGGCTAGGGCACAGCTATGTGATCCCATTTCGAATGTCCACACGGCCTGTGACACAGGCCTATTTTTGGTCTTGTCACAAGCCGTGTGGACATTCAAAATAGGAGCACATGGTCGTGTCCCAGCTTGTGTCCTACCCCGTGTAACTCTCTGACTTGGGTCACATGGCCAACACACATGCCCGTGTGGCTAGCTCGTGTACCCTAAAAATGGCCACACACGCCCGTGTGCCAGGCTATATGCTAGGCCGTGCCAAACCTGTAGGGTATACTGACTTATGCCACACAGCCAAGTCACACGTCCGTGTGTGAGGCCGTGTGGAGCATATTGAATTGGTTTCAAATTCAACACCAGAGGACACACAGCCGTGTAACATGACCGTGTGTCACACACGGCTGAGATACATTCTCGTGTCTTTGACCGTGTGGACAAAAATTGTAGTACCCCAAACCCGGCCCAGAAGTTATGGCCGGATCCGGCATGCCACATCAAAACGTAAAAAAAAATGTCCATTCTAAGTCCAGAAAATCGTACTTGATGTTCAAAAGATTAATTCATTAAGGGTTAAAGTGAAAGGAAGGCATGCACCGGTAGGAAACCGGAAAAGAGGTGGTGAGTCCATCGATTTGCTTAAGTACCAAGCTCCTTCGGATCCAATCCTAGACATGCATACCGCCATTGCCACACCTTAACGTCATGGATATTTCTAGAAACCGATTTGATTAAGTCATTTTAGGAAAAGTGATTAATTTTGGAAAATACTTTCATTCGGAAGCTTTGCTTGTTGTCGTGTTATTTTGAAATCAAGCTGTTGTTTTTGAAAACGCGCCTAAAGCTATCCAATTCAACAGTTAAAATAAATATTATCTATCTTAATAAAACATATAAAACCATCAAAAATACATAAGCGGCCTTATTACATTTAAAAGCCCAAAACCTCAAACATAATTAAAAGGATGTCCAGTTCACGGAAGAAAATCAAACTTTCGAGCGGGTGGCCACTCAAATTCCCTCACGACTCCAAGCCCACTATGGTTGGGGATTTCTGCGTGGATGAAAATAAAAGGGGTGAGTTTGGGGAAACTCGGTGTGTAAGGAAAACCCATTCAAAGCCCAAGTCACTCAAGCCTATTGGGCTAAGCCCATTCAGTAATGATGGTCTTGGGCGAGCCCTTTCAGATTACAATAAAGCGGGCCTTAGCCCTTATTGAGATAACAATATGGCCCATAGGCCCATTTCAAAATACATGCAATATCGGTAAACATATGCAAGCCCATTTGGGTAATTGATGGTCTTGGGCGAGCCCTTTTGAGATTATAATAAAGCGGGCCTTAGCCCTTATTCAGATAACAATATGGCCCATAGGCCCATTTCAAAATACATGCAACATCAAGAAACATATGAAAGCCCATTTGGGAGACTACTCAACCCACCAACCACTACATTCCACCGTACCACCATACACTCCATGTGGGGAATAGCTCAACCCACCCATTAACACTCCACGATTCTTGCCTTAACTTTGCTCGATTAACGATAAATTGAGGCAAAGCCTCCAAGATCGTGGACAAGCCACTTTCAGTACTTCCTCGTCAATATCCCAATCCCATGCATCGAGATAATAACAACATGGCATGCGATAAATAACAACATCAAACATGCATTTAGGTCAATTTAACCTAGGGGTATTTGGTAATTTTGCACCTAGGAGTATAACAGTAATTTTCCATACATAGGGGTATTATAGTAATTTAGCTGCTTTTAGGGTTTTTCATGCATATTTCTACTTTTCACGTACTAACAGAATCACGTACCGAGGGTTCTTACCGAATTGGGCCCGTTGACCCATCATTCCAATTTTGGCCCATTAAGCCCAAAAATATCGAGGGCACAGAAATCATGCACTTTGCAGTCCAAATTTTGCAGCTTACCAAAAACATTAATCGATTTACCTCACGAGCATTCGCACACTCACAAATCTACAAAATACCGGTTTTCGGCATTTCGGCTTTTCGACTTTTGCCGATCTAGACTAAGAAAGAGGGTGTTAGTTACACACATTTGCGACGATATCTTGTGAGATCCACACACGAACCGCCTACAATTGGATTACTAACACGTTAATCTAACTATTCAAATACAAACTACATATTAACCCCTTACAATATTCGGCCAACCACACCTACAGATCTTAGTAAGCTTATAAGAAATCAATAACCAACTCATTAACAAATTTTTGTCAATGTTTACCACATAATCATAATTTCACTGCAAGCTGTCTTCCTGAGCAATAGTCACTAAATTATTTATAACTGGAGCTACGAAACTCCAAATCAAGTTTCGTTAATTTTCCCTGAAAATAGACTCATATATCTTTTATCCATAAAATTTTCAGAATTTTTGATATGGCCAATCAATACCATATTTTTCTTAAAGTTTCCCATGTTTCACTGTTTGACTAATCTGACCACTCTACATTACGAATCAAATTTCTCATTTTACAGAATTCAAAATATGTTCCCGTTTATTCCATTTGAAACTAGACTCATTAAGCTTTAATTACATAATTTATTCAACTTCTAATTCTTCTCCCACAATTTATGGTGATTTTCCAAAGCCACATTACTGTTGCTGCCCCAAGCAGATTTATTACCAAATCACTCTTTCACACATACCTTGCATGCATGTTATTTAAACATGTATATCACCAATCAATCATCACATATCTATGACTTTACTTAAGTATAATCTCCATTTCATCATTTTAAAGCACAACATGTTAGCTGATTTTTCCCTTTAACATCTAAGGCATATGCATGCTTATTTGTTTGGCTCAACTTCACCTATCTTCCATTTTTCATCAAAAGAACATGAAACAACAACCATTTCCTTCATTTTAATTCATGACCAAATGCTCACAACACAACCAAAAATCAAAATATACTTCAAGAGTTAAGGTAGAATCAAGAAGAACTCATGAACCTTAAAATAGAAGCAAGGTACCAAGAACTTACCTTCAATTTTCCTCCTCCTAATGACCAAATACTCAAGAGCTTTCTCCTCTCCTTTCTCTTCTCTAACTTTCATCTATGATGAACAAATATGGACAAAACTTTGTTCTTTTCACCCCTTTTTCTTTTAATAAAACTTCATATTTCATCCATTTAATTCTTTAATACAAAAGACATGAAATTCTTATCATGAAACATTTACCTAACCCATTATCATGAAACATTTACCTAACCCATTATCATGGAACATTTACCTAACCTATTATCATGAAACATTTACCTAACCTATTATCATGGAACATTTACCTAACCTATTATCAATTTGTATCAATTTGTACCATAAATTATGGATATCAAGTGTACATTTTGTCTACAACAACATGGTGGCTGGCCACTTCATGTAAAATGGGAGGTTTGTCATGCAAATCCTCCTATTTTGCACTCCTATTTATTTGGCCACTTCAATTTAGCCTATAGCATTTTCAAACATTTTCACATAGGTCCTATTTCATAATTTCACCCCCTTTTTCTTATGGAACAAAAATTAACTAAAATTGTCGGGTTCTATCTTAAGTTTGGGCTTTCTAGAGGCCCACTAACATAATTAAACCTATGCCAACATTCACAGAATTCCCGAAAATTGGGGCGTTACAAAAATAGGCTATTTACCAAGCTATTTTGCCACCCAATTTGCACATACCTATACAAGCTCATATAGTCCCATTTCAAGACAAAAATAGCAACCAAATATCGTCAACCAATATTCAATTCATACCATTTCATTATCATCAATACAAATCACAAATAAGCCACAATTTTCCATCTATTTGAATACCTATTTCACATATACAATTCAATTAACTAAATCATTCCAAACATGCATTATCATTCACCATTTCACAAGCACATAACTTACACATTATCAAACCTTTTAGCAATCAAATTACCTAATATCATTAAGCATTATAATTTCAACCTCAATCACACAATATAGGTTAATTACCAAACTCAAATTAGAACCATTTACACAATTATAAACATCATCAAATTTATCATCATAAGCCAACTCAAATGGCCAAAATACATGTTCATCAAACATACCAAAATCACTCAAGCCTATACATGCCATATACCATATATATAAGCTTCAAAAGTACCAAAATAGATGTCTGATAGTGCGATGAAGTCTCTGACAATCCTCGAATCCAAGCTAGTTTTCTAAGACTATAAAACATGGAAAGGTAAACAAAGTATGCTATGAAGCTTAGTAAGTTCATATGTAAATATGAAATAATCTTATCATTCATTAACATATCTAAATAGATAACATAAATTGCATTAAAGCATCAATCACTAAGTTAACATAAAGTTTAACAACATGTTAAGCATAAATTCTCGGCTTCCTTTAATTCATTTGAACAGTTTCTACATACTTGTACCGATATGTAACTATTTCTCATCAATTCACTTACCAAGTCACTCCGGTTTTATAAATGATTATGGTACGAGCACATCGATTTTTTGATGCCATAGTCCAACTATGGTCTTACATATATGTTGCCATGGCCCTATCGTGGTCTTACATTCACACTGCATAACCCGATTATGGTTTTATTATCCGATTTACCATAGCCTAGCTATGGTTTTAGTTAACAATTCTTCTTACTTAAATCGTACATTTAATTCAAAATCTTCCAAATTTAACCAATAAGATAAATACAATCACAATACCATCCATCAATTTAACAGATACACATTTAAGTTCAATTATACGAACTTACCTAATGTACGGAATGATGGAATGGACAGACTATTCAATTACTTTGCTTTTTCCCCAGTTTAAGCCCGAATTTCTCTTTTCTTGATCTATCTATAAGTAATCATAATCAGCTTATTTATTCTTCTAATTATTCAATTCAATTCAAAATATGCATTTGAGCTATTTTACATATTAGCCCCTAAACTTTCACATTTTTACAATTTAGTCCTTATTACACAAAAATAAAAAATTTATGAAATTCAAGACTAACCCATGCTATCCGAATTACCATTATACCCCCAGTAGCCTATATTTTCCATTTATTTCACATTTTAACCACAAAATTTTAACATTTCTCAATTTAATCCCTATTTTGCATTTTCACTAAAAATCACTTAACAAAACTTGTATAATTCATAACAAATATTCATATTTCATCATCAAACATCAAAAAACACATATTTTCATCAATGGCAACTTTCAAAATCTTTAACAGTTTTGCACAATAGTCCCTGGGCTAGTTATTACTAGTTGCAACGATCACAAAAACTTAGAAATAATTAAAAACGAGACAAAATTCATACCAAAATAGCCAAGTGAAGTTGCCGAAATTTTGAAAGCTTGAAAATGGCTTTCTTTGCCCTAACATTCTGCTATGAAGATGATGAATGCCTAAATTTTATGTTTTGTTTTAATTAATTAACATGTCTTTAACAATTACCAAATTAACCTTAACATTAAACAATAAAAATCACTTAATAGTTGTCCATAATTGTCCACTTATTTCATTAATGGTCAGATTAGAACATAAGGACCTTTACTTTTAAGGTTCTATAGCTGTTAGATACTTTTAGCTAATAGAACTTCAGTTTTGCACTTTATGTAATTTAGTCCTTTTTTACCAAATTGACTAACCAAACAATAAAATTTCTTAACGAAACTTTCACACAATCATTCAATCATGCTATAAACATTAAAATAATAATAAAATAAATATTTTGACCTCGGAATTTTTTGTTTCGAAAACACTAGTCTGATTTAACTAAAAACGGGTTGTTACATGTTTCCTTCCATCCGCAATGTCAACTGGCGAATTGCATAGTTCAAATCAAAGCTCAACAATAATATCCGGGAAATTATATATATATCCACAATAGAATCAATTCTAGATATCATTTACATGTCAAACCAATCCCAAGTCATTATATAAGATATAATATAATAATTTATGATATGATGAACGACTTATAGATGTGAGTACACAATTAATCCAACCAAAACATGCCAAATGCTAATAAGAGTTAATACAACCGATAACACGACAAATGCTTATAAGAGCTAATCTAACCGATACCACGCCAAATGCTCATAATAGCTATACATCCGCCCCCATAACATTCCAGAATAAGATAGTATAACACGAGGGTTCACAACAAATGCTGAACCTCGATATACTCGGGAAAAATATATAAATCACACCACATCAATCTCCACTTTAATCCCCACATAACACACCATCATTCAATTGTACTCTATCTTGTGTTCATCCGATCCAAATATCGAAATTCAATAACATTTTTAAAACAACTTACATAATTAATAAAACAATTAACATCCATTATATCATATTATGTCATCAAACAATAAATATAGATATTAAATTATAAACAATACAAACTTACCTAGACTAAGTTGTAATAGTTGTAGAGGTTTAGGGACTATTCCATAATTTTCTTTTTTCCACGTAAATTAACAGGGTCTTGATCTAAAATATAAAATTCCAAATTATTAGCATACATTTCATATTCCAAATTAATTTACATTTTAAACCCTTTTTATTTTTTAAAATTACACAATTACCCCTAACTTTTACAACTTTTGCAATTTAGTCCTTTAAACCGAAAAACTTCGAATTAACCATTTTCACAAGTTAAAATTTATAGCTGAATATTCAAGGCTTCTAAAAAATACACAAAACACCTTGTAACACCCATAACCCGTTTCCATCGCTGGACTGGGTTACGAGGTATTACCAATCAGAACACGTATTCGAATAATCACATGCATAAACTTGTACACATTTATATACCATTCATTTTTTCATTTTCATTTCATCAATCCAAATATAAATGCATTCTCCAATAAGTTAGACAATCGTTCACTTCCAACCTTGTTCATCCATTTTATAAATCATTACCTATTTTAAAACGCACATTAAGCATACACTGAATATTATCCTATAAATAACATGCATTTCTAGCTTAATAATGCATAATTCTTTATAACACCATATACATTCCCTATTCATATATAACTGAAACACATCATTAATCATCTATATATATATATATATATATATATATATATATATATATATATATACTTAAGGTAAAATGCATATCAAGTCATTTCCTTGTGCATAAATATTTATATAGTCAAACACCAAATCACAAGTTAATCAAAACCATTATAAATGTCTTCCTCTTATAATAAACATATTAAAACGATCTTATGTCATGTTCTAACATAACCAAACTACTTATAACGCTATCTCATATTCAACACTATGACCAGATACAACAGCCAAGATACAATAATCACTTATATATGATTACCATAACCGAATCAGCCTAATACATACATTCAAATTTAACAAGCATCTTTAACACTCAAAATATATGTATATAAATATACCAATTACCACATGTAACTTTCATTTAAAACATATGACATAATAATCTAAAGGAACTCAAACATAATCGAAAAAAACCGGATTAGTTAAGCCATTTTCAAAGCATAAAACACCTATTTCAAACTTCATGCATTCATATTACTTAACATGTTAACTAAAACGAATTCAAACCACAACCAAGATAACCGAATTCAAACATAGAAATTAAGCCATTTTCGCATGGCTCAAATTATACATAGACCGAAATACAGCATTTCCAAAAGTATATCCCAGCCTATACATGCCATAGTTCCAAAAGGTAACTTATAAAATACCGAAGACAGTTGATAGTGTGATAGACTTTGCTGACGATCCCCGAGCTTGTAACTTGAATCCAAAATCTATAAAACAGAGTAAACGAAAATACACAGAGTAAGCTATAATAGCTTAATAAGTCATAAGAAAATAAACACCTCAATCATATAATCAATTCATTTTAAGCTAATCCAAACTTCATTATCATTACCATGTTTAACCTCAAACCTACAAATGAGATAAATATCACATTTTCAAACACAAAATCTATCTTAGCCGAATGCTCACTTAATCAATATGACCTAATATTATTCAAATATCAAAGCCAAAGTGTATTAATATAATCAAACATACACATACACATTTATATAAGCTCAAAACTATAATATAACATCATGTACATACACCACTTATATGGTCGAATATACATGATCACATATATGCACATATCCAAGAATAAATTCTACAATATTCATACTATTTATTTACTAAGCCGAATACACATACTAAATTCACATGAAATCTTCATTTGTATTACACATAATTAGTAACAAATATCAAGTTACTTATTTACCTTATCTCAAGTAAACAACAAGCTAACTCATACCTGATCATTTAGCTCATTTAACGTATTCAATTAACACATCAGCATAAAGTCTTTTAGGCATAAACTTATAATAATTCACCGGCATAAAGCCTGTTAGGCCTAAGCTCAGATCACACACCCAAGACAAGGCACGCTAGACTCAAAGTCGATTTTATACACCAACAATAAGCACGCTAGGCATAAAGCCCGATTTAATTCACCAGCACAAGGCTTGCTAGGCCCGAAGCCCGAATATCACTATTATAAAGTTGTCTCATAAACAATTCATATATCAAAAATTCCAGATATTCCATATAGTTGATACTAACTTTCAAATGTTATAACTCAGTCGAATTAAACTCAAATACGTTATTTCTATGCTTATTCACATTCAGCTACTCTACTATAAACTTATTTATTCTAAATCAACATATTAAACTGAGTTACATTCAAAATTAATAATGTTTAATTGCTTAAAGACTTACCTCGGATATCGACGAACGATGTAAATCGACTATTCAACTATTTTTGCTTTTCCCCAATCCAAGTCTGATTTCTTTTGTTCTTGATCTATACAATTTCAAATTAATCTCATTCAAACACAATTTTGTTCAATTTAATCCAACAACACATAAATGGGAAAATTACCATTTTACCCCTGATATTTCATACCTTTACAAATTAGTCCTAATTGTATAAAACACAAAACAAGCATAATTTGCTCATGCTATACTTAGGCTGAATACTCCCCACACCCATAAAAGTCCTTAAATTTTGTTTATTTCACAATATACTCCCTTAATTTATTATTTTTACAATTTAGCCCTAATTACTCAAAATCATCAAAACTCCAATACAAAACATGTTAATCTAAAAAATATCTTTAATATTTTATCATCAAACATCACCAAACACAAATATTCATCAATGGCATAACTCAAAACATTCATCAAAATTAGAAATTCTAGCACAGGTCGGATAGTATTCGAAGTAACGATCTCAAAAACGTAAAAATTATCAAAAACCAAAACCAAACTAACCTTGAATCAAGCTTGAATAGTGTCGAATGCCCTAAGTTTATTTTCTTTTCTTTTATGTTTGGCAAGAACAATATGAACACCCAAAATGGCTTTATTTTTTTATTATGTTTTATGATATATAATAACATATTATAATTTTTACATAATTAATCTTTTAAATGAAATATAAAACCATTTTAAGTCATGGTCACTACCGTCCATTGTAAATTATCATGGGAAATTTGCAACATAAATAGCTCATATAAAAAAGACATCATCAATTTGGCCCTATTAAAAATAATCATCAAATTTTCACTTTACGCGATTAAGTCCTTTTATTTAATTGGACACTCAAATGACAAAAATAAAGCACGAAAATTTCACACATATAAATTCACACATAATAAACATAGAAAATAAACTTTTTTTAAAAATTATCTGACTCGGATTCATGGTCCCAAAACCACCATTCCGATTAGGGTCTAAATCGGGCTGTTACACACCTCTTATTCACCATTTAAACCTTGAAATTTTCACATTTTGACAATTTAATCCTTAAATCAAAATCTATCAAAAATCACTTCACAAAACAACCAAATACCACAATCAAAGCTTCAAACACATAGTTATCATAAAAAAAAATTCAAGATTCATCAATATAACTTCTAAAATTTTTAACAAATTAAAAAATGAAGGTACAGGCTAGTTGGACCTAGTTGCAATAATCTCAAAAACATAAAAATTACAAGAAATAGGTGAGAATTGAGCTCACATGCACAAGGAAGATGAAACCAAAGCTTGGAGATCTCTTCAATGGTGATTTCAAATGGTTGAAGAAAAATGAATAGGAAATGTCTAATTTCTTTCAATTTGTTTTGTTTAATTTTGATTTATTTACAATTATGCCATTAAACATATAATATTCTATCATTTTCATTCTAATTGCCATCCAACCACATTAACTAGGGGTAATTACTATATAGGTCCTTCCTCATTAAGTAAGTAATCTACTTTATAACCTAAACGCAATAATTACTAAGTTTTTCACCTTTTACAATTTAGTCCTTTTTCCTTAATTAGCTACCTAAACGTTAAAATTTCTTAACCAAATTTTACTACGACCTTAATGACTCTACAAATATTCTATAAAATATTTATGAGTCGACACGACAAAAATTTGTGGTCCCAAAACTACTATTCCTTTACCATTGAAAAATGGGTTGTTACATCAGAGCAAGCTATAGGAGCCACACAGGCTGACCCATTCCATACAGTCGTGTGACCCACACGGGCTATCACACGACCATATGGTAGACCGTGTTGATTGCTCAGATTTACACTCTGAATTATAAAAAAAAAAGTGATTTTTAGGTTTTTTAGGCATTCTAAGACGTGTATATGAAAAAATTAAGAAGATAGGAGTCAGTCGTCATAGAACATTCAAGAAAACAATTCAAAAAACACCATTAAAGCCTAATTTGAAGTAGATTTCTGTCAAGATTGAATATTCCCAGTCGATTTCTTAAGAGATTATCATAAGTTTCTTTATTTCTTTCGGTTATACTGTCTTTTGGATGTTTTTATTTGCAAGCATGAACTTATTTTCTAAATAACTAGGGAGATGAACCCTATGATGGATTTTTTTCATCAGATTCTTATTTTACGTAATAGAGACTTAGTTTCTTGTTTTCAATTATGTGTGATTGGTTCTTGGTTTGACATTTCTAGATTATTGATCCATGTTTGATGTGCTTAAATGAGAGGTTGAATAAAACCTATTTAAGAGTAAATCTTGTATAATTGAGTGGATTTGCCTGCAATCCTAGAAATAGGATGACGTAAATCTATTGGACTGGAGTAAAATCTAATAAGGAATCTATAGCACAAGTTAATGCAATAATATAGATTTTAATTAGAAAAAAATTTCAATTAATCAACCTAGGGTCAGTTACTCTTATTCTTGAAAGAGTTATTAGCATAATTTAGGGATTTCTACGAACCAAGTTGCTAAGTAAAGAAATTGCATAATTTAGATTGATAGTGACAGATGAAGTCTAAGTGAATTCTTTCTTCGGTATTGCTTCACTTCTTGGTTATTAATTGATCATTTTCTTATTTTTCTATTTGTTGTTTTTTCAGTTAATTAATTTAATTAATTTTAGTTTTTAATTGATCACTTGAATTGTTCAGTCAAATAATAGAAAGACAGTAATTAGTTGTACTTGTAGTCTTCATAGGAATGATATCTTTGCTTACCATAGTTATACTATTAATTGATAAGTACACATGTTAGTCAAAAATTTTAGTTGGTTCCATGAACATTAGCCGATCGAATCTATGGACAATTCTGGCAATTTTCAAATAGAGAAAGAAGGATGTGAGTTTTGTGTAAGGAGTCATACGGAGAATGTAGAAAGAAGATAAGAGCCTGTTATAGTTGTAGGTATAGGGACCACATAATAAAATATTGCCCCACCAAGTCCGAGTGTACTATAGAGCAGTCAGTTAAAACCCCTTGGAATTACAAACCTAAGAACATATTGGAAATAGGGGCTAAGTCTAGTTTAGTGCAAGGGTCACAAATGAAATATTTTGGTAGAACTAATTCTGCTGCCTCAGCACGGGCCTAAGTAATGAAAGCCAAGGAAGACGTAGACCTACATAAGGTCATCACTGGTAATTTTTCTTTCCTCAGTAATGGGTCTAAATCTCGAGGTAGAATGTTCTAAGACTAGCGTATAAGTAATGAACCCTTTGGGGAAGAGCACTATAGTAAATAAGTTGATAAGGAATTGCCCTCTAGCTATGAGCGAGCACGTGTTTTCAATAGACTTACTTCTCTTGAGTTTTCACAAGTTTGATGACATATTAGGATTAGATTGGTTGACTAGGCATAATGCTATGGTAGACTGTCGGTCTAGAACTGTGTGCTTGGCTAGTTTGGAGGGAAAGGAAATATTATTAACGGGGAAAAAGTCATAATTAATGGAGAGGATTTTTTTTGTAGTGTCTGCTAGGAAATTGATTGTTCAGGGCACAGATGCCTACTTGGTGTATATCATGGACTCGCTTGAGCTCAAGAGCAAAGTTAGCCAAGTGCCCATAGTAAAAAAATTTATGGACGTATTCCCTAAGGAACTATCCAATATGCCTAAGGATAGGGAGATAGAGTTTTCAATAGAGTTAGAGCCTGGACCAGCTCCTATATCATGTACACCTTACAGGATGGTGCCAATAGAGTTTAAAGAGATAAAAGAGAAGTTACAAGATCTATTAAGTAAGGGCTTCCTTAGGCTTAGTGTATTTCCTTGGGGTGCACCAATTTTATTTGTCAATAAGAAGGATGGATTTATGCATCTATGCATAGACTATCGCCAAATGAATATCACCATTAAGAATAAGTACCCCTTGCCCCGAATCGAAAACTTATTTGATCAATTAAGTGGAGTTTCAATGTTCTCTAAGATTGACTTAAGGTCTAGATACTATCAAATAAAAATTAAGAAAGATGACATACCTAAGACGACATTTAGATCATGTTATGGGCACCATGAGTTTTTAGTAATGTCGTTTGGATTAACTAACGCGCCCATGGTGTTCATGGATCTAATGAATAGAGTATTTTAGCTGTACTTGAACCAGTTCATAGTGGTCTTCATCGATGATATATTAGTTTAATCTAAGAATGAGCCAGATCAATAAGAACACTTAAGAATTATATTAAGGACCTTACGCGAGCATCAGTTGTATGTCAAGTTTAATAAGTGTGAGTTCTGGTTGAAAGAGGTACACTTCCTAGGTCATGTGATTTCAACGGAAGGTATCAAGGTGGATCTGTCAAGGTAAAGGCAATCCTTGAATGGGACCACCGAGGAATGTTACGGAGGTTCATAGTTTCCTAGGATTGGTTAGGAACTACAGGAGATTTTTGAAGGGATTTTTTGTTATAACCTCAACGCTTATCAAATTGTTGAAGAAAAATGAAATTTACTTGGAGTGATGAGTGCCAATAAAGCTTTGAAAGGTTAAAGGCAGTTCTAACTGACATTCCAATACTGGTTCAACCTGAACCTGGCATTAAGTATACAGTATATATAGATGCAACCTTGAATGGGTTAAGATGTGTTCTTATGCAAAAGGGAAAGATTATAGAATATTTTTCACGCCAATTAAAATTGCATGAAAGGAACTACCCTGTGCATGATCTGGAATTGGCAACTGTAGTTTTGGCAATAAAGGTCTGGAGACATTATCTCTATAGAGAAAGGTGCCACATCTTTTTTTATCACAAAAGTCTCAAATACCTAATGACCCAGAAGAAATTGAATATACGCCAAAGGAGACAGCTAGAATTGTTAAAAGATTATGACCTGATCATCGAATATCATCCAGGACATATATTCTCTGGAAAAGTTGGTATTCATAGTTTGGAATATTATAGAATATCATCGAATATTTTTTAAGAAAAATATGGTGGCAGATGCCTTGAGCAGGAAAACTATGGCGGCCTTATTGTCCTTACGAGCTAAAGTGACAATGGATGATAATGGAGCATTATTGGAAAAGTTAGTGTTGAAGCCAACCCATCTCTTGCAAATTCTGGAGAAATAAATAAAGGATGCTAATGTGAAAAATACAAGAAAAATATGTCGTCAGACAAAACATTACACTTTAATGTGGGTAAGGATGGTAAACTCAGATTCAGAGACTAAGTATTTCTACAGATGGAAAATGATTTGAGAAAGGAATTATTGAGGGAAGCTCACTAAGGGCATTTTTCGCTACACCCTGGTGGTGTCAAGATGTATAGAGATTGAGAGACTCTTACTAGTGGCCTAATATGAAGAAGGAAATCTTGGAATATGTTTCCACATGTCTGACATGCCAAATAGTAAAGGTAGAGCATCAAGTTCCTTCAAGTAAGTTGTACACTTTGGAAATCCCCGAGTGGAAATGAGATAGGATCACTGTAGACTTTGTTTCTGGATTACCCATTAGTCCCTCCACAAGCAATTCTGCTTGGGTGGTAGTATATTAGCTTACAAATTCAGCACATTTCCTTTCTATGAATACCAAATATTATTTGAAAAAGTTGACTGAATTATATATCGCTGAAGTGGTACACCTCCATGGGGTGCCATTGTCCATTTTGTCTGATAGAGATCCGAGGTTTACTTCAAGATTTTTACAACAATTACAAAAATTACTAGGGAAAAGATTGAGATTTAACACTGCATTCCATCCCCAGACAGATGGCAAATTTGAAATAGTGATTCAAGTAGTAGAAGACATGATGCACTATTGTGTGATCGATTTCAAGACAAACTGGGACAAGTATGTTCCCCTGATTGAATTCACCTATGACAATATCTACCACACCAATTTAAAGATGCCTCCCTTTGAAGCCTTATATGGTAGAAGGTGTAGAACACCTACTTGTTGGCCAGAACTAAATGAAAGAAAAATTGTAGGATCAGACTTACTGCACAAAACGGAAGAAAAGGTTGTCTTTATTCGCAATCACTTAAAGGTTGCATAAGATCGAAAACAGTCATATGTCAACTTAAAGAGGAAAGAAATATCCTTTCAGGTAGGAGAGAAGGTATTCTGGAAGATCTCCCTTTAAAAAAGGATTATACGCTTCGATCAAAAAGGGAAGCTAAGCCTTAGTTTTATAAGACCATATGAGATTTCGGACAAGATTGGTACAGTAGAATATATGTTCGTGTTACCTCCTCATTTATCAAAGATCCACGACGTATTCTATGTATTGATGTTGTGTAGGTATAGGTCCAAACCTAAACATGTAGTATAAATTAAAGAGCTTGAAGTTGAGCCAAATTATCTTATGAGGAAGAGTCTACCCGTATTTTGGCTAAGAAAGTTAAAAAGATAGGGAATAAAAGAATTCCCTTAGTAAAGGTACTATGGAGAAATCACAACACTAAATAAGCCACTTGGGAAAGGAAAAGCATAATGAGAGAATAGTACCTACAATTGTTTTTAGGTATGAATTTCGGGGATGAAATTTCCTAAGTGGAGGAGAATTGTAACATCCCGCCTAGTGTAGTCTAGGGCATTTAAGTACTATTTATGGAGATAAGCTTATAGAATAAATTCTAAGCAAATAAAATATTAAGAACTAGCTAAGCTCTTAAGAAGTATGAGTACACCCTCGGGCAAAGTCCATGTTAAGGCAAGCTTAGTGGATGGCAAAGCTCCTTTATAGAGTGTACGTCACCCCTGCTAATACACGTTAGTACTTATTTATTAGTATTGTTAGCCTTATTATTTTGGTTGAGCTAGATAGTTGGCCTGGAAAATGACAGTTAGAATGAGACAAGATGTCTGATATTAAGAGGACATGCATTTAAGAAGAGAGAGAAAGTTATTAGTCACAGTTGCCGAATGAGGGGTAGTGGGGAGAATAAACTTGCCCACTAAGTTTTCCTTCCGTGTGATCAGTATAAAACCAGTATTGGCTTCTTGACTAAGCTTTATGCTTTCTTCAGAAAACTTTATTTTCTCTCTCTATTCTCTCTGTAACATCCAGGAAAGCTCTAGAAGTAAGGCTAGCTTGAAGGTTTGGGTTTGTCAGCAAATTTCATCGAAGTTTGATACCTAGTAAATATCGATGAAACTTAAGCTATTATCATGGTTATTAAGGTTTCATACTCTATGATCAATTTAGAAGGAAAGAGGAGAGGAAACTTCCAAATTCTAGGTATCTTGATATAGTATTCTTGAAAAACTTGCTTAGCTTTTCTGAAGAACGTAACCTGATAAGTTAACTGCTTATGTCATAACTCAAGAAACTCCTAAAGGCTCTCGAGACAAGGGCAAGAGACCTGCAGTTTAAACCTTGTTATATTTTCTAGTGAGTTCCTTTATACCCTATGTGTGTGTATCGTGCTTTTGTTAAAGTTTAGTTCAAGGTAAGTTCACTTGTTCGGTGAAAAGTCTAGTCTTGCATGTCTATGAAAGTGAAAAAGAACCTTACTTTTTGTTGAGTACCCATTATACTCTGAAAAAAAAGCCATATTGTCAAAATAAAGAAAAGGATTCATGGTGTTGCCTTCAATGCAAAGTGCATTGAACTGACAGATCGTGATATATGAATAATGGTTGTGTGGCCTCTGATAAGGCAAGTACATTGCAAACTACATTGGCAAGCATGGAAAAGGAAACGAAATGAATGATTGATCTTTAAAAATATACTAGGGTTTTGGCCGACATGAAGAAAGTTGTCTACATGAATGCATGGGCGTAATGTATGCGCCAAAGGAACTTAGTCTATTATATGGTCTGTGTAAATTCGGTATTCGCCAGTGGGTGAAATCTATAAATTCTTCTTGTGTATAGTATTCACCAATGGGGAAACTAAGTGTTTCATTAAGTTGAAAAGGTTGATTTGTTTATCGTATGTATATCTTAGTGTCTGCTCTAGAACTCACTAAGTTCTATGATCTTACTACATTACCTTTCCTTCTCAGGATCATTGAAGAAGTAAATGAATCACCAAGGACCACACCAGAAGATATTTTTGTTGTAAGACTTCTAATGGTTTTGTGTTATGCATGATAATGTGGGTGGCATTAAGCTTAGGATTTTGAAGAATGATATTTTGTAACTAAAATTGTATTCGTCAAATTATATTTTTTCCCTAACTTTTGTAATGAAGCTTATGGTCTCGATTTGTAATGGTTTACTTCATGATTTAGTATTTCAAAATTCTGTTGTCTTAAGTTAGCTTTGATGAAGTCTAACTTCTTTTCAAATTGTGTTTGGAGAAATGGAAAGGATGTAAAATTGTAACGCGCCATTCCTGGATCCTCATCTAGGGTCTGGTATAGGGCACTACATACATCATCCACTTAAGATTAAGATATGTCACACTATAAACGTCATAAGCGAATAAATCCATAAATGGATTTAGGATCTATTCTACTTGGGTCTTATTCAATGTACTGTCAGTTCAGTCAGTCACAGCTATGTCTTTATCTTCTGGGAGCTATCCACCCTAATGCTCAAGACAAAGCATCTCCCTAATTGGAGTTGATAGATGGCATATTATTCTTTGAATTGATTTGCTCATTTTTTATTAAACTAAGGATATGTTTAGGATTATCTACTAAGACAAGTTGTCTTTTTGTATTACAATTCAACCATATAATACAGTTTAGTATTTGTAGCGACGTAAAAAAATTTTAGTTTCGCTTGGTTGCTAATTGTGGCGATTTATTAAACATTTGAAAACCAACTTTTGATTTTATTAACAAAGGGAGTCGCCACCGATCCTTTTTTATAGGTGTGATCGGACACCTAATTATTTTAAAACAAAAAGAAGGCCAAATTTAGGTCTACGTGAAAGTCCAGAGAAAAATTGGGGTTCGAGTCGATTCTGTGAGGAAGGTATTAGCACCCTCGCGACGCCCAAAATTGGTATCTCACAAACATGTGTTGACTTGATTTTCAAAATACGAGTTCAATATAATATTTAATCGTGATCGATTGAAAATGAGAATTTTAGTTTTGATTTTTTAGAAAGGGTGTCCTGTTTTTAACACAAGCCAATTTAATTTCACCCAACATAGCGATGAAATCGATGGCTTAATATTAAATCGGTACATTGCCTTATTTTTGAAATTAATTAAAACATGAGAAAAATATTCCTAAAGTGAGAAATTAAAATAGATAAAGGACGCAAAAAAATGATATCATTAATGAAAAATATTAACATGGAATACTAGAATATTAGAATAACAATAATAATGATATTTACAAAATAAAAACAAATCATGTACTAATAATAAAATAGGAAAAATGATATATTTGGTAATAATAATATAAAATAATAATATGTACATAAAAATACATATATATATATATGCATATAATAAAAGTATGTAATAATAATAATAATAATAATATCTACAATAAAAGAAAATATTAGGAAACGTAAATAAAAATATATACATAAAAATTTACAATAATAATATAAAATAATGATATGTACAAATATATATATATACGTATGTACATAAAATATACACTAATACAATAATAGTTATAATAATACTAGCAATAGTAATAATTTGTAATAATAATATATACACAATATGGTATTTAAAATATATATATATATATGTATATATAATAGTATTTAAGAATATATACATAAGAAATATATAACTAATGGCATTAAAAATATAAACATAATATATATAAAATACCTAAAAAGAAGGAGGAAAGAAGGGAGAAGGGAGGGGGAAAGGAAATCCGGCCAAGGGGGGCCGTCATTGGTCGATCGTCGGTCGTCGCCAAATCACGGCCACTACCACGTGGCCGGAAAATGTAAATTTTTTAACAATATATGTATATATAAAGAAAGAAAAAACAACACAAAGAAAAAAGATTCGAAGAAGAGGAAAAAGAAAAGATGCAACCTTTTATTGATGTTTCTTTTGTGTTCAAAATTTGAAGAGATTTTTGTGTTTTTTTCAATCTTTGTAAAAATCCCCCTCCTCTCTTTTTACATGATTTTTGAATGGCTTTTATAGCCATCTTTACATGATTTTCTTTTTTTTTTTCTATTTTGTAGGTGGTGGTGGTAGACAATGGGAGGAAAAATGGGGCAAGTGGGAAAGTGGTTAGGTGGCTAGGTTTTTTTTATCTTTTTTTGTTAGGTTTTTTCTTTTTTCTTCTTTTTTTTTTTTGGGGTTAGGTTTTTTGGGGTAAGTTTTTCTTTTTCTTTTTTTTTCTTTGTTTTTTTTTTGGGTTAGGTTTTTTTTGGGGGCTTAATGGGCTTTTGAATTGGGTTTGGGTAGATGTAAATGGGTCATGGGTTAAGGGTTTTAGTGGGTTTAGAGGTTTGGTTGGGTTTTCATATAATTGGGCCCGGGCAATTTGGGCTTCTACAGCTGCCCCTCTTTGCTCATTGTCGTTAAACGAAAATAGAGCAAAGACTTTCAAGAAGACCAAACTTGCCCGGTCTTGCTAGGTCTTGACTTGATTTGGAACTCTTCTTGTTTAGTTAGTCTCTTTTCAGTCCACCGCATCTTGTAGCTTTGGTTCAATCCACTGCAAATTCGGAGATATGCCTTGTAGCTTCAATCTGTTCCAATGTAACTTCAAGGATATGAGATTTGTGGCTTCGATCCGCTTCACTGTAACTTCAGAAAGATAAGATCTACAATTTCAATATGCTCTTCTATCGCTTGGTGAGATAAGGTTTTGGTCTTCTCTTCTGCGACTCGTAAAAGGCAAGATCGATGCCTCGATCAACTCCACTGCAACTTTAAGGAGGCGAATCGACATCTTCAATCGCTTCAATCTTTATTCTCTCTTGGCATGTGATCCTGAGCTCAACTCATTTTTGCAATATGAATTGACTCTCTAAAAGCAGACATTAAAAAAGAATTGAAAATAGCTCATTACAGCGTGAGCCAAGGCTCAACTCACCTCTCGCAATATGAGTTGATTTTTGAAACTTAACTTGAAAAGCGATTTTGAAAATACCTCGATATGTGATTGGAGGTTCAACTCACCTCTCGCAATATGAGTTGATTTTTGAAAAGCGAAATTAAAAGACTCAACTCAACTCTCAGAATTAAAAAGCTCAACTCACCTCTCAAATATGAGTTGAATTTTTTGAAAAAAAGAAATTGAAAATAGCTCAAAGACGTGAGCCAAGGCTCAACTCACTTCTCGCAATATGAGTTGATTTTTGAAAATGAATTTGAAAAATAGATTTTGAAAATACCTCGACATGTAACTTGAGGCTCAACTCACATCTCGCAATGTGAGTTGATTTTTTGAAAAATATAAATTGAAAAATACCTCAGTGTGTGATCTAAAGCTCAACTCACCTCTCGCCATATGAGTTGATTTTTTTGAAAGATAGAAATTGAAAATAGCTCAGCGCATGAGACAAGGGTCAACTCACCTCTCGCAATATAAGTTGATTTTTGAAAACAGAAATTGAAAATACCTCAACGTGTCTTGAGGTTCAACTCATTTCATAATATGAGTTGAATTTTGAAAACAAATTGAAATTACCTCGGCGTGTCCCGAGGCTCAACTCACCTCTCGCAATATGAGTTGATTTTTTTTTGAAAGGCGAAATTGAAAATGGAAATTGAAAATACCTCGGCGTGTGATCTGAGGCTCAACTCACCTCTCTGTAATCTGAGTTGACTTTTTGACAACAGAATTGAAATTACCTCAACGTGTCCGAGGCTCAACTCACCTCTCGCAATATGAGTTGATTTTTGAAAGGCAAAAATTGAAAAGCAGAAATTGAAAATACCTCGGCGTGTGACACGAGGCTCAACTCGCCACTGCATACTGAGTTGATTTTTTACAACAGAATTGAAATTACCTCAACGTGTCCCGAGGCTCAACTCACCTCTCGCAATATGAGTTGATTTTTTTGAAAGACAAAATTGAAAACGGAAATTGAAAATACCTCGGCGTGTGACACGAGGCTCAACTCGCCTCTCAAATCTGAGTTGAAATTAAAACATAAAAATTGAAAATACCTCAGCATGCCCCGAGGCTCAACTCACCTCTAGTAATATGAGTTGATTTTTTTGACAACAAAAATTGAAATTACCTCAGCGTGTCCTGAGGCTCAACTCACCTCTCACAATATGAGTTGATTTTGAAAAAGTAGAAATTAAAAGGTTCAACCTACCTCTCGCAATATGAGTTGATTCTTGAACAACGTAAATTGAAAACAGAAATTGAAAATACCTCAGCGTGACCTGAGGCTCAACTCACCTCTCGCAATATGAGTTGAAATTAAAACACAAAAATTGAAAATACCTCAGCGTGCCCCGAGGCTCAACTCACCTCTAGTAATATGAGTTGATTTTGAAAAACAAAAATTAAAAGGCTTAACTCACCTCTCGCAATATGAGTCAATTTAAAACATAAACTAAAAATACCTCAGTGTGCCCCGAGGCTCAACTCACTTCTCGCAATATGAGTTGATTTTGAAAACAAAAATTAAAAATACCTCAACGTGTCTTGAGGCTCAACTCATCTCTCGCAATATGAGTTGATTAAAACACAAAAATTGAAAATACCTCAGCGTGCCCCGAGGCTCAACTCACCTCTAGCAATATGAGTTGATTTTGAAAACCAAAAATTAAAAGGCTTAACTCACCTCTCGCAATATGAGTCAATTTAAAACTAAAAATACCTCAGCGTGTCCCGAGGCTCAACTCACTTCTCGCAATATGAGTTGATTTTGAAAACAACAATTAAAAATACCTCAACGTGTCTTGAGGCTCAACTCATCTCTCGCAATATGAGTTGATTTTCCTTGAAAAGCATGAATTAAAAACATCAAAATACCAAAACCTGTCCTTTGGTAGAATTCGGGTGTCTTTTCCTTTGATTCAGTTCGACTCTCATTCAAGATTTCTTGCTCTGTTGGAGTACCTGTATATGCCATGTATGATGTTATCATGATATGCACATGTTTGTCTTAAATGCTTTTATGCCTACATGATTATGCAGTGCTCCTTAAGCATGTTTGTCGTATGTCCATTTAGCCACGATTGTTGAGGATCTGTGTTCATTGCTTTGATTCTCGACTTTCTCTTCAGGCCTTATACCTGTCTTCAAGCTTCACGAGTAATCGACGTTTCTCAGATATCACTCTTTTGCCCCCGATTAAACTTTGTTCTTACTTTGAGACTCTTGTGCTTATCAAATTATCATCCAGGTAATGCTTAACATTTCTTTTGCTTAGAGTATGTCATTTCACCATTTATCATGTAAATAAACACATAATGAGATGCATGAAAAAGGTCAGATAGGGACAAAAATGATATTTCATATTCATCTATTTCAAATGTGGCAAACAAAGCAAGTTAACCAATGAGAGTAAAAAAATGTCAAAAAGAAAGAAAGGATCGTATTCAACGGATACAAATGCTCTAGATATTCAACACATGAACTCTTCCTCGTTCCTCAATCAAAAATCTTTTCGAGCGCGGCTTATTGCGTAGAAGATTTCGAGCTTTTAGAAATGCTTCAAATACTGTAGTCTCACTGTTTGACCCGCTGTTAAAACGCCACACTCTTTAAGCCAAGTTTACCTCATTAGGACGCCCTCTCGGGTTTTCATCCTAATCTTTTGTGCTAATCAAGACGCCCTTTGCGGGTTTTCGCCTTGATCCCTTTTTTTTTGATGCCCTTTTCGGGTTTTCATCTCAAGCATAATATTTCTTCACAGCATCTGAGTTCACTGGATTCAGTAGCTCCTTGCCATCCATCTCGGTAAGGATCAAAGGTCCTCCTGAAAATGCCTTCTTTACGACGTATGGTCCTTCCCAATTTGGTGCCCATTTTCCTCGCAGGTCCTTTTGTATTGGGAGAATCTTCCTCAGTACGAGTTCTCCTTCGTGGAATTCTCTTGGCCATACTTTCTTGTCATGGGCCGCGATCATTCTCTTCTGGTACATCTGCTCGTGACAAATTGCTCTTAGACATTTTTCTTCGATGAGGTTCAACTAATCATATCGAGCTCGAACCCATTCTGCTTCTTCTAACTTTAATTCCATTAAGACTCGCAGGGAGGGGATCTCAACCTCAATAGGTAGCACAGCTTCCATTCCGTAAGCCAGAGAGAAAGGAGTTGCTCCCGTAGATGTTCGCACAGATGTGCGATATGCAAACAAAGCAAATGGAAGCTTCGTGTGCAATCTTTATATGTCTCAGTTATTTTCCCAATGACCCTCTTAATATTTTTATTGGCTGCTTCAACAGCTCCGTTCATCTTTGGGCGATAGGGCGAGGAGTTATGATGCTTTATTTGGAACTGCTCACACACTTCTTTCATCATCTTATTGTTCAGATTCGTGGCACTATCTGAAATGATTCTTTCAGGCAAACCATACCGGCAAATGATTTCCTTTTTCAAAAACCTGCAAACTGCAGTCCTCGTCACATTGGCAAACGAAGCGGCATCTATCCATTTTGTGAAGTAATCAATGACCACAAAAACAAATCGATGTCCATTTGATGCTTTTGGAGAAATTGGCCCTATGACATCCATGCCCCACATAGAAAAAGGCCACGGAGAAGTCATGACATGAAGGGGTGAAGGGGCTACATGAATTTTATCGCCATAGATTTGACATTTGTGGCATTTTCCGCAAAATTGATTCATCATTTTCCATTGTCACCAATAATAACCGAGTCTCATGATCTTTCCGCCATATTGAAACCATTGGCATGCGTTTTGCAAATTCCCTTATGGACCTCTTCAAGTATTTTTCTGGCTTCAACATCATCCACACATCTCAAAAGCATCTGATCCTTTCCTCTTTTATACAGGATATCCCCATCAAGAACAAATCCCGCTGCCATTCTTCTAATTGTTCTTTTATCGTTCTCATTCACTTGTTCGGGACACCTTTGATTCTTGATATATTCTAAGATATCATGGAACCAAGGCCGTCCGTCTACTTCTTTCTCAATGCTACAACAGTGTGCAGGGACCTCGTATATGCTTATTTTGAGGGGCATTATTTCTGCTTCTCTACTTGCTTTGAACATTGAAGCCAAAGTGGCCAGGGCATCAGCCAGTTGGTTCTCTTCTCGTGGGAAGTAATGAAAAGCTATTTCTTTGAATTCCTTGATCAATCCAGCCACTAAATCGCTGTACTTAATCAATTTTGAGTCCCTCACTTCCCACTCTCCACGGATTTGGTAAATCACTAGGGCTGAGTCCCCGTACACCTCCAAGATCTTGATGTTTCGTTCGATAGCTGCACGAAGCCCCATGATACAGGCCTCATATTCTGCGATATTATTGGTGCGTAAGAAGTTCGGTCTTGCGGTGAACGGATAATGATTCCCGTCTGGTGATACCAGGATTGCTCCAATTCCATGCCCTAAAGCATTTGACGCACCATCAAAGCACATCTTCTATGACTTCTCTTTGATGACTCAGATTCTATTTCTGTGATGCATATTAAGTCTTCGTCTGGGAAATCGAATCTTAAAGGCTCATATTCCTCTGTCGTTCGAGTTGCTAAGAAGTCAGCTATTGCTCTCCCTTTTATCGACTTTTGACTTACATAGGCAATGTCATATTCCGAAAGGAGGATCTGCCATCGTGCCATTCTTCCCGATAGTGCGGCGATTCCATCACGTATTTTATTGGGTCCACTTTGAAATTAGCCATGTCGTGTGATACAACATATATTGTCCGAGTCTCCGAGCTACCCAAACTAGAGCGCAACAATATTTCTCAATGGACGAATATTTTGCCTCATATTCATGAACTTTTCTGCCGAGGTAGTAGATCGCTTTTCTTTCTTTCCGACTCGTCGTGTTGCCCGAAGACGTAACCCATTGAACTTTCGAACACGTCAAATACAATATCAATGGTCTTCCGTGAGTTGGCGGTACTAGCATTGGAGGATGGACAAATATTGTTTTATCTTATCAAAGGCTACTGGCATTTCTAGTTCCATTCTTCCGGTTATATTTTCAAAGAAGCCGAAAGATTGGGTCGCATTGGTTGGTAAGTTGAGCGATAAATCGGGCGATGTAGTTTAATCTCCTAAAATCCTCTAACTTCCTTTTGCGTGCGCGAGGTGGTAATTCTTGGATGGCTTTTATTTTATCCGGATCAACTTCGATACCTCTTTCATCGACAATGAAGCCTAGCAACTTTCCGAGGTAGCCCCAAACGTACATTTGGCGGATTAAGCCTTAGCTGGAACTTTCTCGGTCTGTCGAACAATTTCTTCAGGTTCACTACATGCTCTTCCTCCCTTCGGGATTTAGCAATCATATCGTAGACGTAGACCTCTATTTCCTTATGCATCATGTCATGGAATAACGTTACCATAGCCCTCGATATGTTGCTCCAAAGATTCTTTAACCCAAATGGCATCACCTTGTAGCAGAATGTTCCCCACATTGTTACGAAGGTAGTTTTCTCCATATCCTCAGGAGCCATCTTGATCTGATTTGTAACGCCCCCACGCCCAAAACAAAACGTCTAGTTATACCGAGTTATTTCTTTGATAGTGTGATCGGCCTCCGACATTTCCTTCGATCCCCGAGTGACTAGATAAGTACTCGATACAAAATGTGACTAAACTTTACAATTTAGTCCTTTACTTTTTCTTTTCCCCGATCTACTCTCGAATTTCGCTCTTCTTGATCTCGATACAAAATGTGACTAAACTTTACAATTTAGTCCTTTACTTTTTCTTTTCCCCGATCTACTCTCGAATTTCGCTCTTCTTGATCCTGAATTTGTGGTTTCGCAACCACTGTTCCGTTTAGGCCCTATTTCGGAATGTTACATGATTATACCCCGAGAATTCGTCCATGAAAGAAAACAATGAATGTTTTGCTGTGTTATCCACCAACGTATCAATGAGTGGTAAGGGAAAATTATCTTTAGGACTTGCTCGATTCAGTCACGATAATCCACGCACATTCGTACTTTGCCATCTTTCTTTGGTATCGGGACTATGTTAGCCACCCATTCGGATATTTGAGGCTTGTAGGAAGCCAAACATCAAATTGCTTCTTGACTTCCACTTTTATCTTCAACAACATCTCAAACCTCATTCGTCTTAGCTTTTGTTGAATGGGCTTGCATTCGCTTTAATGGGAGCTTATGGACCGCTATATCTTCATCCAATCTCGCATGTCTGATATGACCATACGAATACATCTTTGTATTCATGAGCAAAGCAATCAAATTATGCCTAGTGCCCCCAAAATAGAAGTCCCAATCTTCACTTCTTGCCTCCTTTCTTCAGTTCCCAGATTTATTATTTCAACAGATTCTTGATGAGGCAAAATCTGTTTATCCTCTTGTTCCACCATTCTTAGCAAGTCAGGAGACGAGACATAGTCTTCAGCATTTTCTTCGGCTTCAAATTCTCCTAAACAAACAACCTTCTCAAAATCGATTTCAGGACTCAGAACGGGTTTGGTCATCTTTGTTGACATCCGAGCACCGAAAGTTGAATGAAAAAGGAGACTATAGAGGGCATCCAAGTATTGGAACCAACAAACGAAATGTTATGGCATGGCATGAGACAAATGTAAGGACAAAGCTATGAAATGAGAAAATGATTATGAAATTAGTGATAATGCGAAAGATCATGACAAAATGCCTCTTCATTGATATTCATTTGAATGATAAAGAGCGAATGCAAGCTCTTACAAAAGAATTCTATTATATCTAAGGACACAATAGAATGTTAATGTTTGAGCATTACTCAAGACTTATAAACTACAAGAAGGTTCTCGGCGGTCAATTGTTCAACATGAAACCGGGGGACAAAGGCGTATCCTTGAGACATCTTTACTTGTGTCACTCCTTTGTCAATGAAATTTATCTCGATGTTCGAAAACCCTTTTCGATCATTAACATTGTGCCTTATGCATTGTCCTCGCCTCGGGTATATCATTCCCGAGACGTAAATGTTCTTGACAAAGGAGGAATTCCATAGGCTCCCATTCGGTTTTCGGCCTTTTTCAATCTTTCGCTTTTCTCATTGAATTCAGCCTCCATTACTCTAGCTTGTCGGCGAGTTTTATACGAATGACGTGGTTCCAGATCTTGTGGTATTACAAGCTGCAATTATATATTTTATCTTCACGACCGAGTATGGGATATGCAATGTATGAATGAATGCATGAATGAATGCATGAATGTCAAATGAATGTCAGTCATGAATGAATATGCAAAAATTTGGTGTTAATTTCAAGATAGCCCCTGTTTAGGCATTTCCTTAATCAAAAGAGTGTTACACAACGTTTCGGTCACTCGTATAATTGACTCCTCCATTAGAAACCCGTTTTTGGCAACCAATCTTTAATCAACACCTTCCTAATATGATGCCTATAATGCATGATGAAAAACAATAAAGCAAAGACAAACAAACTTGATTAGTAATTTAATACAGGTAGAAAAACATAGAGAACTTCAACAAATCGAACTACCCGACCTAGTTTATTAAACAGACCCGATCTTCTTATATAGAAAGTGAAAATGCAAAAGGCAAGAGGCATTCCTCCCGTGCACTTATTTTGGGGACTACTAAACGGATAGAGGTTCGGCATGGCTCTAGTTAGGTGGCTCGTATGGTTCATTATATGCGGTTTTGGTTCTAGATAGGTGCTCGAATTGCCCGTACTATCATCTCGCTAAGATTAGCACGAGCCTCGGTCATAGTCTATCACAGCTCACGAGTTCAATTCGAGGATTACATTTACTTATGCCTATGCGGAGGGACAAGTTAACTCACGAAAGCATAAGTCATATGTAACCGAAAGTATTCACTAGCTTTGTGCGGAGGGACGAGTTAACTCACGAAGGCGTAGCGTTTACTTTCACTTAAACGGACGGAGCCCGGGTAGAGAGCTCATGTTATGCGAAAATACAAGTGCACGGTGTGTGGGAAAAACTCATAAACCTTTACGTTTTACTTAAAGAAACTAAACCAAAATTAAAACCATAAAAATTGAAAACGAAAAACAACCAAATAACAAGTTAGAAGAAATATTTACAACACGATACAAATGCATGAATTTTGAAAACGAGATTTTCGGATCACGACCAAATATTTACTTTGAACAAGGAAATTTGAAAATTTTGACAAAACGTGTTTAATTCGACTCGACTCGCAAGTTTTGTCCCCGATGGAGTCGCCAAATTAGCGACGTAAAAAATTTTAGTTTCGCTTGGTTGCTAATTGTGGCGATTTATTAAACATTTGAAAACCAACTTTTGATTTTATTAACAAAGGAGTCGCCACCGATCCTTTTTATAGGTGTGATCGGACACCTAATTATTTTAAAACAAAAAGAAGGCCAAATTTAGGTCTACGTGAAAGTCCAGAGAAAAATTGGGGTTCGAGTCGATTCGCGAGGAAGGTATTAGCACCCTCGCGACGCCCAAAATTGGTATCTCACAAACATGTGTTGACTTGATTTTCAAAATACGAGTTCAATATAATATTTAATCGTGATCCGATTGAAAATGAGAATTTTAGTTTTTGATTTTTTAGAAAGGGTGTCCTGTTTTTTAACACAAGTCGATTTAATTTCACCCAACATAGCGATGAAATCGATGGCTTAATATTAAATCGGTACATTGCCTTATTTTTGAAATTAATTAAAACATGAGAAAAATATTCCTCAAGTGAGAAATTAAAATAGATAAAGGACGCAAAAAATGATATCATTAATGAAAAATATTAACATGGAATACTAGAATATTAGAATAACAATAATAATGATATTTACAAAATAAAAACAAATCATGTACTAATAATAAAATAGGAAAATGATATATTTGGTAATAATAATATAAAATAATAATATGTACATAAAAATACATACATATATATATGCATATAATAAAAGTATGTAATAATAATAATAATAATATCTACAATAAAAGAAAATATTAGGAAACGTAAATAAAAATATATACATAAAAATTTACAATAATAATATAAAATAATGATATGTACAAATATATATATATATATATACGTATGTACATAAAATATACACTAATACAATAATAGTTATAATAATACTAGCAATAGTAATAATTTGTAATAATAATATATACACAATATGGTATTTAAAATATATATATATATATGTATATATAATAGTATTTAAGAATATATACATAAGAAATATATAACTAATGGCATTAAAAATATAAACATAATATATATAAAATACCTAAAAAAGAAGGAGGAAAGAAGAGAGAAGGAGGGGAAAAGAAATCCGCCAAGGGGGGCCGGTCACGGTCGATCGTCGGTCATGCCTGTCACGGCCTACCCTACAGTGGCGGAAAATGTAAATTTTTTTTAACAATATATGTATATATAAAGAAAGAAAAAAACAACACAAAGAAAAAAAAGATTCGAAAGAAGAGGAAAAAAGAAAAAGATGCAACCTTTTTATTGATGTTTCTTTTGTGTTCAAAATTTGAAGAGATTTTTGTGTTTTTTTTTTCAATCTTTGTAAAAATCCCCCCTCCTCTCTTTTTTACATGATTTTTGAATGGCTTTTTATAGCCATCTTTTACATGATTTTCTTTTTTTTTTTCTATTTTATAGGTGGTGGTGGTAGACAATGGGAGGAAAAATGGGGCAAGTGGGAAAGTGGTTAGGTGGCTAGGTTTTTTTATCTTTTTTTATTAGGTTTTTCTTTTTTCTTCTTTTTTTTTTTGGGGTTAGTTTTTTTTGGGGTAAGTTTTTCTTTTTCTTTTTTTTTTCTTTGTTTTTTTTTTGGGTTAGGTTTTTTTTTTGGGGGGCTTAATGGACTTTTGAATTGGGTTTGGGTAGATGTAAATGGGTCATGGGTTAAGGGTTTTAGTGGGTTTAGAGGTTTGGTTGGGTTTTCATATAATTGGGCCCGGGCAATTTGGGCTTCTACAGTATTAGTTAAATGTTAGATAACCAGTGAGCTAATATTTGTTTCCATTTTTCTTTGCAATATTTACATGCAAAAACATTAAGGACAACATACAAAGACTATTAATGTAATCAGTGGATATTTTCTTAAACCAATTTGTTCAAAAAATTACCAGTACAGAAAATGAATATACTACACTTACGGAACTCGATCCAGCAATCCTCCACTTGCCCTAGTAAAGTAGATGAGTCATATTTCATAATCACATGTCCTTTACATGTTTCTCAAAACTCCTAGCTACCAGAGTCTTAATAAATGGGTCTGTAAGGTTGTCCTCTTATGCGACTTTGACTACATCCATTATTTCTTCTGTCACTGCCGTTTTTATAATGTGAAACGTTCTATCAATATTCTTAGTCCTCTTTCATTTTACAGTTTCCTTGGTGTTAGCTATTGTCGCACTGTTATTGCAATATAGTGTGATAGCTTTTGTAACATCCAGCCCGACGGAATCTTGGTATCTAAATACTATTCAGAGAATGTGTTGGATAAGGTGAGCTAGAAGTGAATGGTGTTTGAGCTAGTATAAAAAACCATTGTGAGTTCACCTGTGATGCTTTGAGGGATTGGAGAACATTAGGTAAGCACGTAGTAAACTTGATAATAAAGGATTCGCCCTAAAAGCCTCTATTGGCATGGTAGACTCCGTAATAAGAAAATGAACCCTATGATAAGAAAGTTTATATCAACAATAAGTGCATCTAGTAATGTTGGCCTTGAGTTGGTTAAGATTTAAGGAAAAGATAATTAGGAGGTAACCAAATGAGAACTAAAATAGTCAAGAACCAACTGGAACACTTGATTAATTTTCTTGGAATTTGTAATATTTGGATAATACCACTGTCGAAACCATTTTTTAAGGAAAAAACGGGGATCGACCTTTTAAAATAAAGTGTGGAGTCGCCACCAATCTTTTTTCTTAGGTGTGATTGGATCACCTAATAAAATATTTTATTCCATTTAAATCAATTTTGGTCTACGTAAAAAAAAGGGCTCGGGAGCCAGTTACATATGAAGAAGGGTTAGCACCCTCACTACACCCAAAAATTGGTACCAGATTAATTAAGTGCTATCCTTATGTCTAAGATTTTAGAAAAAAAAATTGAAATATGGTTTCTTTAAAACATTTAAGTGGTTCAAGCTGGTCGTCAAAATTCTCTCGTTCCAAAGATATATAGCATCACATCCAGCACGATTGGACACGATTCTTCATACCTTTGAAAACACGATTGATTTTTGACCTCCAAAAGTTTATGCATTGAAAATTACAAAAGAATGTCCAATTATTTAGTCCAACAAAGAATCGAAACCCAGCACAGTAGGGCACGATTCTTTGAATTTCCAAATATTGAACATTGCCTTATTTGAAATTTTTTAAATAAACCATTGTAAACTAGCTCAAAATGTCTTAATTTTATTTTGAAATAAAAGGGAATAATTTATTTTAAAGAGTTGAAAATCATAAAGCAACATTTTGTAAACCAAAAGAAAAAAATAATAATCATGGGATAATATACATGCATAAAATACAATACTTGGTGAACGAAAATAACACAACCTTACTTAACCAATTAACCAAACAAACAATATAATATGATTAATTCAAGAAAAATATAACCAAATTCTCAAACATGGATGAATAACAATTGATATAATAATAATACAAAAATACGAATAAATAATATGCAACAATAATATATGGAACAATGTGAAAACCAAAATGACACACAATATGCAAAACAATATGAAAACTAGGAATCGATGTAATATAAACAATTTAAAAGCGATTAAATATATGATAATTTACAAAGGAACAACACATGCTAGGGTTTGAAATAATTTATATGAATAAAATAATGACACCTATAATTTACGAATGATTATTAAACTAAATATTATGTAAGAAGATATTTGAAGAAAAATGATATACAAAATAATTTAAAATAAAACATATTGGTTTAAAAATGATGATATATATATATATGAAATGAAAACTTAATATAAATAATGTATATACAAAATATAATAATATAGGAAAATATTTGAAACAAACAAAGTATAATACCAAAATTGGATTCTTAAAAGAAATAAATTATATACATAAATAAATTTAATGGAAGAAATATATGAACATGTTCAAAAGGAATTTAAATAAGTAATTCAATGTAATATATATATATATATATATATATATATATATAAATATGAATGTATGAAGATAAATATTATATAAAAAAGTTTAAGCATAGAATTACATGGAGAAAATTTTAAAATAATAAATTATATAATAAAACAATTCAACAATATAAAAAAACTAAAACAAAATGAAATTAATAAAATAGTTTAAAATAGTATGTTAAAATAATAGGTTAAAAAATAAATGAATCCTAAAAATATAGAACATAAACTAAACTTAATTGAGGTAAAAACAAAATCGAAAGGATAACCTATAAATAAAACAAATCATTAAAACAGAACTGAGGATCAAAATAAAATGCACACAAATGAGCAGGGACTTGGAATGCAAATATACTGAATCTCAAAATGCAGCGTTCAAATAAAGATTAGATCGTAACAATGCGCAAATCTCAGGGAAAATGTAAAAACAAATAAAACATGATTGAGGCTTGATTAAAGATCGGTGCAGGAGAAGAGGGACTAACTTCGCAAATAACCCCTTCAACAAGAAAACACGCGGATCCAGTCTGCGGGTCAGATCCAGGCCCGGGTCAAAGGCTGTGAAACGATGTCGTTTAGACGTTCAGACCTCAAGTACAAGACGGTGTCATTTTAAACATATATAAACTATTTTTTTTTGCCCTAATGCATTCATTTGGCTGATTATTTCCTTAAAACAAAAAGAGTTTTCAAAAATTTTCTCCCAATCCTCTTAGCCGCCCTCTTTCCCTTCGATTGATCTACGTGCGAAGGTGGCGCCAAACACACTTCCTCCGTCGTAGCTTTAGTCGAATCCTTAAGATCCGTCTACCCTTGGATCGAAGAAGCAACCACCGACTAGGTCGACGCCGATCGATTGGTAAGAGATCTCTCTTTTTTCTTTGTATTTGTTATATAGATTTCTAAGATAAAGTAACAAAGAAAAATAAAAAAGCAGAGAGAGTAAATCACCTTTTTCTTTTCAGTATATTTCTCTTCTCATCGTGTATTCAGAAAAAAAAATCCCCTTTTTCAACTGATTTGGGATTACTTTCTCCTTTGTACAATATGCGTGTATAATCCTCTCAAAGGGATCCCCCTTTTACATTCGATTTCCCCTGGTCTTTATAGCCGAAAAATAAATAAAAATAAAAGGAATAGGAAAATAAAAAATCCTTGCTGTAATCTGTTATTATTTGCTATCAATCGTTGTTTGCTATTTTTTTGTTATTTTCTTCTCGCAAGTGTGGAGGCTGTAGTGCGCATGGAAGCCGTTGCTGATGGTGTTTGAGGCACATGGGAACGGCAGCTTGGTGGCTTAGGGTTTGACTTTAGGCCAATTTAGGTTGGGGTTTATTTGGGCCTTATATTTGGGTTTTTATTTGGTTTGGGCCTCAAGATTTGGGCCTGTATTTGGAATTGTTTAATGGATTGTTAATTTGGACTTTATTTATTTATTATTATTTCTTGTTCTGTTTTGGTTTTGGGTTTGGGCTCAGGCAAAATGGGCCTATTACAACCACCAAAAGATTGATTTGACATTTTTTAAGTCCACATAAAGTACAAGGACAAGTCAAAATGTATAAAGTAAGAAAGATATCATGTATATATCTCTTCGGGAGAGCAAAACCAAAGCAAAGAAGATAGGAAAACTTTTCTTAGTTAAGTATAAGGCCTGATGAACGGCGAGATCTAATGTCTATAAGTAAATAAAGTGTTATCCGCCCCACTAAAACTTTTTTCGTTTATGTGAGTGCCTAGTCTATAATGAAATCTGATGCGAGACGCTATTAGGAAAGGACGTTCGGTGTAACATCCTATTTGTAGTAAAATTAGAATAGTGGTTTCGAGACTACAAATCTGATTGGAAAATATTTATTTTATTATTATTTTAGATTCTACAGCGTATTAGCAAGGTTGTATAAAATTTTCGCTAAGAAATTTTATAATTTGCATGTTTAATTAGTAAAAAGGACTAAATCGTAAAAGGTGCAAAAGCAGAGTTCTAGTAGCTAAATGTGTTAAATGGCTACAGAACCTTAAAGTATGAATACTTAAATGGTAAATAGACCATCATTATAGATAGTGGACATTCATGAGTTGGTTTTGATGCAATTAAGCATATTTTTAAAGGTTAAAAATGTAAATAGGTAAATTAAGGTTAATTTAATTAAAACAAAAGTTTCTCATCTTCTTCAAAGGTGTTCTTCACCGAAAATTGAAAATAGAAAAGCTTGTTTAGGGTTCTTCCATTCGGCTTCATAAAATCCTTGCATATAAGTGTGATTTTGCCCCATTTTTAATGATTTTTATTTTTTGGAGTCGTTGTAACTTAATCTAGCTAGACCGGGGATAAATCGCAAAAATTTTAATAGGTTAGGGTTTTTCCATGAATATATTCATGAGGTTTTTGATGTTTCATGGAATAAAATGAATCTTTGTTGTTAGATAAACAACTTTTGTAAAGTGAATTTTATTGAAATTGTCAAATAGGGATTTGTGGATTGAATTGAATAATTGAGATTTATTGAAACATTTAATTGAAAATAATTATTTATTTAGATCAAGATATATGACAGCCAGTTATAAACTGAAGGAAGGCAAAAGTCACGGATTGGCTCGATCGTACTCCTACTCGCTGGTTGTCAATGTAAGTTCATAGTATTTAGAATGTATAATCGAATTTTCATGTATATATATATTTTCATCTTATAATCATGTAATAAAATACTAATGTTAATTATATTGATTGCATATACGTGCCCCTGTTTGTACCTCAGTACCCCTGATTACATATACGTGCCCCTGTTTATACTTCGATAATTTCAATCGAGTAAAATAAAAGTTGCATTTAATTGATGATAAGTTAAAAGATTTACTATGTTCTTACTAAGATTTGTAAGCTTATATGTTTTTGTGTATTGTTTTGTAGATTAATACCACTGACTTGTGGACAGATCGAATCCAGGACTCACACTGTCCATCGACGTTGATAATTCTTGTTCTCTTTAGGGTTGTGGATGTATATATGACTATATTGGCATGTATATATGACTATATAGGTTGTTTTGGTATAATATGTTGAATTATTAAATTAGGTGATTAAGTACTTGACTAAGTTTACGAATAGATATCTTTTGATGCAAATAAAATGCTATGAAAGTAAACACTTATGGATAGATTTGGTTTGTTGTGGATAGATTTGGTTTGTTGATGAATTAAGTTGATATGTTTGGTTTATAAATATGGTATATTAGTTGGTGTGTTTTTGGCACTTTGATGCTTTTTGGATTGGTATGAATATGACCAATTTGGTATGTTTGCTTTGTGGTTAATTAGGAAATGATTTGGTCTGAAGATAAACTAGTTGATGAATAGTTAAGTGTGATCATGTTTAAGTATGTTTTATGTATATGTTTGGTGTGCCTAAATGGCATATTGGTTGTATGGATTATTAGGTTATTGTAAGGATCTTTTTTATGCAGGTTTTGAGCATATTTAGAAGTCTTTATCATGTGTGCAAAAGTGTCTAAGTTTATGCTTGTGTAGGGTGAAAGAAATGGCTTTATTTTAGCCATTTTTTGTCCACATGGCCAAAAACACGGGCGTATGTCTCACCCGTGTGTGACACACGACCATGCAACACAACCGTGTGTCCCCTATAGGTTTCAAAGGGTTGCAACGCAGGTAGTTACATGGCGTAGCACATGGGCATGTGAGGGCATTTTCAAAGTTACACAGCCTGGCACACGGACATGTGGCTTGGCGTGTGACCCAAGTCAGAGAGTTACACGGGCACGAAGACGGGTTGGGACACGGCCATGCATCCCTACTTTGAATGTCCACCCGACCTAAGACATAGGCATGTATCTCAGCCGTGTAAGTCACACGGCCTAGCCACATGGCCGTGTGACCCCTATAATGTGAAAATTTCTATCTTTTTCCATGAAGTTCTAAATGTTTCCGATTTAGTCTTGAATCATTTCTAAAGTGTTTCTAGAGCCTCGAGGGCTCGAATAAGGGACGTTATGCATGAGTTTGATTGAATTTTTCTATGATTTATAAAATGTTTGAAATTGAATGTTTTAAGTAAAAAAAATTAGTAATGCTTCGTAACCCTATTTCGATGACGGATACGAGTTAGGGGTGTTACATATAATGGTATCAGAGCTACAGTTTAGTCAATTGTAGGACTAACGTAGCATAGTAGAGTTTGGTATATACATGCCACATATACCCTGTGATAATGTGATGCTTTTGATCCATTTTAACATATTAATTCTTATAGATTTAAGATGTCAGTTGAATCGAAATGAGATATAGTTAATGAAGCTAAAAGTAATGTTCAAGATTTGAATCCTGAGGCAAGCAATAGTGTGCCTATTCCACAATCTGTCAGAGATGAGATGAAAAATATGTTTATGGGAATGACGAGCCAATGTTTCAACGAGTTTAAGCAAGCAAATCTTGCAACCTCGCAGCCCCCACCCTCTATTGTGCCTCCTTCGGCACCCCTGAATACTACCAACCCTATTCCTCTAATGGTTACTCAGATATCTATAAACAAAATTCAGAAATGTAGAGCAGAAGATTTCAAAGGTACGGTAGATGATGATTCTTTAAAATCCAAGTATTGGCTATTAAACATAAAAAGAGTTTTTGTGGAGTTATTGTGCACCTCTGAATATTGTTTGAGGCGTGTGGTGTCCTTACTGAAAGATGAAGCGTATCTATGGTGGGATACTTTGAGCACGATAGTACTTGATGATAGGGTTAATTGGGATTTCTTTCAAAATGAATTCAAGAAAAAGTATGTTAGTCGGTTGTTTATCGACCAGAAAAAGAAAGAATTTCTCGAGTTAAAACAAGGAAACTAGACTGTAGCTGAGTATGAATGAGAATTTGTACAATTAAGCAAGTATGCTCGTAACATCGTGTTAAATGAGGAAGAAATGTGTATCAAATTTGAAGATGGGTTGAACGCTTGGCAGTAACAGTATTAAAGTTACGAGAATTTGTAGAACTTTTCGAGTAGACTCAAAAGGTTGAAGAGATTTGTAAAAGAAAACAACAGTTAGATTTAAGAATTAGAGATTATATCAAGAGAGGGTCATTCAAGCTTACTCAATCATCTCCCTTGAAAAAATTTAGAAATGACACAAGTCGATTAGTTATGCCTTTAGAGTTTGTTAATCAAGAGAAACTGGGACAAAGCAATTTCCAGTCAGTCAACGCTCCGGCAGTGAGTGTTGGAAGTGTAAGGAATGTGGAGAGAATCGTTCTAGTGTGTGATAAATACAATAAAAGACATTTTGAAGAGTGTCAATCAAAGTCGAGAGCTTGTTTCTGTTGTGGGTCTACTGACCACTTTCTTCATAATTGTCCTAAGAAGCAAAATGATTTCGGGAATCAATCAAATAATCCTGAAGCAAATTATTAGAGGGGTAGACAATCTAAGAATGCTAGGAATACTACCCCAGGTTGAGGAAAGAATAGTGAGATGAATGAACGGTCAAAAGTGAGAACACCAGCTAGAGCATATACAATTTGGGCTCAAGATGAAGCTACTGCTCCAGATGTTATTGCGGGTATTTTTTCTCTTTTTGATATTAATGTATATACATTTATTGATCTTGGACCTAATCATTCGTATATATGCACTACATTAGTAGACAAAAAGAAAATATTTGTTGAATTCGCTAAATATACTGTTAAATGGAATATTGGTTGTATGGATTTTTAGGCTATTGCAAGGATCTTTTTTATGCAGGTTTTGAGCATATTTAGAAGTCTTTATCATGTGTGCAAAAGTGCCTAAGTTTATGCTTGTGTAGGGTGAAAGAAATGGCTTCATTTTAGCTATTTTCTTGTCCAAACGGCCAAAGACATGGGTGTGTGTCTCAGCCGTGTGTGACAAACTAACATGTGACATGGCCATGTGTCCCCTGTAAGTTTCAAAGGGTTGCAAGCCAGGAAGTTACACGGTCTAGTACATGGGCGTATGAGGCCATTTTGAGAGTTATACGGCCTAACACATGGGCATGTGGGTTGGCCGTGTAACCCAAATAGAGAGTTACAAGGGCACGAACATAGGCTGGGAAATGGCCATCTGCCCCTACTTCGAATGTTCACACGGCCTGAGGCAAAAGCGTGTATCTTAGCCATATGACTCCTGTAGTGTGAAAACTTCTATCTTTTTCCATAAAGTTTTAAATGTTTCCGATTTATTCCCGAATCATTTCTAAAGTGTTTCTAAGGCCTCGAGGGCTCGAATAAGGGACGTTATGCATGAGTTTGATTGAATTTTTTTGTGATTTATAAAATGTTTGAATTGAATGTTTTAAGTTAAAATTTTTTGGTAATGCTCCATAACCCTATTTCAGCGACGAATACGGGTTAAGAGTGTTACACCCAGTAGAGCACATAGTGGACTCAAGTAATAGGGTCATTGCCAAGAAGCGTGATGCGCCGACTCTTGATCAGTCAAACTATCAACTACGCCCTAACGGAGAAGGATCGACTAGGACCCAGGCATAAGTTACGTATACATCTGTATGCCCGTACATGTTGCTTTACAACTATTATGCATCTAACTAGTTAGTCACAAGGATTGAGATACATGTCAACCATCTAATGGGATAAAGAAAAACATCCTATCATCCTTTAAGATGAGTCGGGAATGAGAAGGTCAACTCTGAGATACCTCTGTCAATGTAAGATTCATGACCTTGCACGTTATGCTACTGAAGAGCAAATCTGGTTAGCTTAGTAATAAAAATTGTAAAGCTTTGTTGTACGATTCTGATGTTTAAATGAGAAAGGAAATAAACTATATGGAATGGTCTTGACGAATTTTTTGTGGTTTAACATTTAGGGGCTACTGGTCTACTCGATAAAAGCCCAGATCTGATATTTGAAGTCGTAAAAGGTGAGGAAAATGTGAAGATTATGTGAGGATATGGTTAGAGTTTTCTGAGTGCCCCATGAACTCTTTTCTATATGTTTCATGTATGTTTATATGTTTATTTCTTCGTGTTAAAAGACTAATCTGTGAAACAAAACGTGAATTATGCTTGTGTAATATGTTGTGAAAATGTATATCTGATAAGCTTGCATGTGTGGCTTGATGCCTAAATGACAATGTGCCACTACTATGAAGAGAAAAGTGTGAGTATGATGCATGTGTAAAGAAGGCGTAAGCCTGATGATATGTTTCTATCCCACAGAAGAAAGTGTAAGCGTAAAGAACACATCTGAAAGTATGTTTCTATTCGCTATAAGTAATTATGTACATGCATAAACACACTTGAAAGCATGATGAAGTCTCTGCATGAGGAGTATGTGCATAAGTTGCATGAGTTGCATAAGTTTGCATAAAGAGTTTGCTTACGTGTAAGCCCGTCGAGACAGCAAACACGACTTTTGATAAGGAAATACCATGGCCATGGCAAGAAGACCATATAGTATAAGACCTAGTCTGGGACTATAGCATCATATGGGGAAGTGAAAACCATATAGTGTAAGACCTAGTCATGGTTGCTATGGCATCATATGAGGATAAGAGAACCACATAGTGTAAGACCTAGTTTAGGACTATGGTGTTATGTGGGGAAAAGATAAAGGAAGGTTGGGCGAGTACCAGGCGATGAGAGGTAAACCTCAAGATGTTGATTTTAGGAAAACCCTATCATCAAAAATGCCATTTGCCGAAATGTGGAAGCCTTTGTGGCTGTTCTCTGTTATACATGAGCCTTTATGGTGATAAATGTTATATGAGCCCTTGTGGCTGAATCTATTAAAGGCACATTCATGAAAAAGTCTATTGTATGTATCTGAACGCCCTTGTGCCTATCTAATGATGTATGTATTCCTCTGTGGCTATCTAAGTCAAGTGGATGCCTTCATGGCTATTTTTTTATCAAGCGAGTGTCTAAAGCTTCTGAGAATAAAATAATATATTTGAAGTCAAGGATACGCCTTAATGGTGCAGTCCGTAAAACAACCTCAAGACAACAAATCAAAGGCAACGTTGAATTTTTTAACTCTAAATGGAAGTACAACTATCGAGCTTGCAATAATGAAAGATTGGTGAAAAATGTTTCATGCAAAGAAACAGATGAAGTCTACCCTATCCACAAAATGAAAGGTGAAATGAAGGTGTGTCGTGAGTTCAACACCATAATTAAGTTGAATGATACTGCCTGAGGTAAGATTGTTTACAAAATATGAAAAGATACAAAGTAGGTAGAGATTTTATACATATTCTTGCTGAGCTTAATGAGTACCTGTATGGTTTCATAAAGTAAATTGTGACATTTTATATTCAATATGAAATGATGAATCAGTGTATGACAATGCCTTACTAAGTTCTTGTGAACTTGTTATACATGCCTCTGATTGTAGGATATGTTAGAAACATGAGAGATGAGAGACGATGCCAGGGCTACACCAGAGGAGTGGAAGCCCGTGCTGATATGCATAAAAGAAGAGAAAGATTGCGGTGGAGTTACGATCCACACCAAAGGAAAAACTAAGAAAGCCATATGACTAGTTAGAAGTAAAGATAACATATGAGTTTATACGATAAGCCTTATGGTGAAGTTTAAGTCTGCACTCAAGATGTAATACTCTGTATAATGATAGAAATAAGGCGAATATAATAATTGTATTATTCAAATTGTAAATCTGATTTTACACTATACAAGGAGACATTCATAATAAGAAAATAATGAGGTAATTCAATAAACAAAAGTAGAAACTTGTATTAAGTCATTACTCATCAAGTACATAGGCGAATAAAGGAGTCGAGGTCACATTTATTTTAGGAAGTAATACCTAATACTTGAATTCGGTCGATCAGGTCAGGTAGAGGGTGTTACAACTTTTTCCATACTAGGAACAACTACAAGATCTGTAAGGAATTTTCGAAGCTATATTCATTCTTTTGCTGTCTCAAAAGCAGCCAAATATTCGGCTTCCATAATGGAGTCAATAGTATAGCTTTGCTTGACACTTCTCCATACTATGGACTTGCTGCCTAGGACAAATACATAACCCAATGTTGATTTCCTTGAACCCTAACATTGTTGGAAATCAAAATTGGTATAACCAATAGGAGTAAGATCCTCTCCAGAATACACAAGCATATAATCCCTCATTTTTCATAAGTACTTAAGTATATGTTTAATTGCTTGCCAATGTCTTGGATCAGGATTCGCTTGATATCAACTGACCAACCTTACTACGAAACATATATCTAGACGTGATACTTGTAAAAAATTTTGTATACATATACTATTTTTTTTTAAAATATCGAAAAATCTAAAATCATACATTAAAATAAAGTGGTACTTGTATGCACCAATTCCTATAGAAAAATTGTGCGCCTATTGGTGCGGTACTGACTATCTTGTTACTAACACCAACCAATATAAAAGGATGTCGAGGATTCGGAGGTAAAGCTAGAAAAATAGATTTGAGCCCAAAAGCTCACCCGCGCCAATTTGAGCCTGTAATGATCCGAGTTCGCGAAAGCCTGAGACCAAAAAAATTCGAGCTTGACGGAACCAAAGCCCAAGTTTGTAAGAGTCCAAGTTTAAGATCGATCAGGCCTAAGCTAGAGATAAATCCACCCCAAAGCCCGGATTTACAATTGAACAGCCAAAATAGATAGTAATAATTAATATAATTTTATGATATTACTTAAAATATAAATAAAATAATAATTATTTATTTTATGAAAATGTATTAATAAGTATTACATATTTATATTAATATTTTATTAATAGAAAATGTAATTTATAATAAATTTTATGTTAAATTATAAAGTGAAATAAAATTTTAAAAACATAAATTGAATATAATATATTTTTAATACTATAATTATATATGAATAATAAATATAAATTTAATAATTATTAAAATCTATAAAATTTAAATTTAATGATAATATAAAATATGTTATGACATAATATATTAATTTAATGATATAATAACTAGTGTTATACTTAACACAAATGATTGAGCTGATAACATTACTAATAAATCTAATTGTAATGATTTGGGAACTTAAGTTTTAGTATTTTTTTTCATTTGATTAATGTTTAATGTTTTTATTAATAATTATTTTTATTAATATTATTATCTTTATATTAATTTTTATTTTGGATTGGGTTTTTTAAATTGGGATTTTGAATAAATTTATATTGGGCTTATGTTTGGGTTGGGTTTTGGATTTGGGTTTAAATACATATTATATTTAATAAATGTAAAGTTAATTAATTTGATTTAAATAGTTTTGAATTTCAGAACTAAAACCAAACCAACAACACCAAACTAACAAATTGTCTAACTAAACCTTAAATTGAAACCATCCAAACCAAATCGAAAAATTAAATTTACCAACTAATTCGATTGAATTGGCTCGTTTTGGTTAATTAGGTCGGTTTTAATTGCTAGCTATAATAAATTATATACTATTACATTATATAATAATATAGCATATAATTATTATTAAAACTATTAATATATATATATATATATTATATAGCATTATATAACATAGTAAGAGTGTTAACTTTCAAATGTACGGATACTTCAAGCATATTATGTACTAATATTAGGGAAAATATTTGGTACATTGTTAGTGGAGTTTTTAGGCTTTACAGGGGTTAACAAGTGTCCTATAGGGGTATAATAATTTTTTTAAAAAAAAAGAGACAGATGAAAATTTTTAAGGCTACTTGTGGAATAAAAAAGAGTATATTACCAGTGTACCAAATATTAACCCCTAATATTATAGTATGTGATTTAATATTATATAATGTAACAATTTATTTTAAAACTATTAATACATGTATATAATTATTAATTGCTCCAAAATTAAAACTAAATTTATCAACCGTTTTGTTTGAATTAACTTGATTTAGTTAGTTAAGTCAATTTTAATCGCTAACTATAATAGATGATATACTATTCAATAATATAATAATATGGGATGTAACAATTACTAAAACTGTTAGTATATATATATATATATATATATATTTCTATTATTATATTATATATTATAATAAAATATATAAGTATTACATAATATTATAATGTTTAATTATTAATGTGTATATATATAAACTATTAATATAATATATAATATATGTTACGATATAGCATTACATAATATATTAGGAAGATTAACTTCCACATGCATGAAGAGCATAGGAACTTAGAGTATATTTTAATCAATATAATAATAAACAATAATAATTAATAATTAATATATTATGTATTAGTATTATATAATGTGATAATACAATTTAAAGCTATTAATACATATGTAACTATTAATTGATCCAAAATCAAAATTGCATATCCAATTAATTTGCTTGAATTGGCCAGATTTGGTCTTTAAGTCGATTTTAATAGTCAAATATAATAGATGATATATATTACATAATATAATAATATAGTACATAACTATGACTAAAACTATTAATACGTATATAACAACTATTATATTCTAGATTATAGTAAAAGATATAGTATCAATAGTTATGTGTAATTTAGTATATTACAATACATATCTATAATTAGTAATACATAAAATATTGTTAAAATTTAAATATCTTGACAAAATATTATTTTTATTAAATTAGATTTTGAATTGGGTTTAATTTCCTTTTATTTTGGATTTTAGATTTGGGCTATAATTAGTTTATTTAGACTTTGGATAATGGGTATATTATTTAGGTTTGGGTTTAGTACAGTATATTTAGAATAAATACTTTAAAATATAAGTATTAAGTTTATAAATAAGAAATATAAAAGTTGTTCAATTGTCAATATAATATAATAACAAATAATAAAAGATAATTTCATCAATTTATATGCATATCATATAATAATAAATTTTACATACAACTAACAATTTAATTGTTTTATATAAAATTATTAAATATTTAAAATTTATAAGTTAAATTTAAATTGTGTTGTGATCGTATAAAAGTCGAAATTAAATTATTAATAATCTATAAAATTTACAATTATTTAAATCCATTAGAGCCCATCCAACTGAGAGAAAATCTAAACTCAAAAATTCAAATTTAAATTTCCGAACCTAGAAAAATAAAAAATCCAAAGAAGAAAAACATGTGGATTTAAAACCATATTATTAAACATGTGAATTTATCAAATTTTCCTTATTCATAGGATAATAAATTTTAAAGGTTAATTGATATAAATATTTGAAGGAATTAAAATTGGTTGTTTTTATAATTTTAGATATTATTAGAAATTTAGCATATTGGTTTAGAAATTATTAATGCTAATGTAATTTGTAAAATTTGTGTTGATTTTGTATTTGTCATATTGCATTCACCGAAAAGAAAATAAATTTTAATTCATCAGAGGTTAATTTGACTTAATTTACACTATATATTAATATTATAATTTAGTTTATATAATTTTCAAAATTTTCCTAAGATATTTCACGCAGTTGGATAATCCTTATTTTGCTACCCTAGGATCTCAATTGCTATAATTAAAATATTGACAAGTTTGTTTTAGTTTTAGGCAATGGCATCATACACTCTCAAAACATCTACTTCATACTTTCTTTTCCTGCTACATTCACATTTTTACTATTCCATCCTTGCCAACTTGTAATCCTCATCTTCTCCAACTAATCCTACAGTTTTTGGGACTTGTTTAGCATTAACGACTGTTCAACATTTTGGAACCTCTAAGAAAATGGTGCAGAGCTTTGACAAAAGGGGAGAAGATGGAGAGATAGATGGGGAGAGGGACTTGTTTATGGGTCGGGTAATCCGTTCAAATTTAAAATTTGTGAAAGCCTACGCAAAAATATAAAGTTTAAAAAATGAACTTGGATAAAAAATTTAGACCCATTTAAAATATGAGTCGAGCTCCAGCTTGAACATTTAACATTTGAACTTGGCTCGACCGGACCCATTTTATAAACTTTTAATATTTTTATATATTATGTAATTTATAACATATATAAACTAAATCGATGATAGTATTATATACTACTATACTATACTATAAATTATTAAATAATAGATAAAATATAAATATGTTTTTAAAAAATAAATACGGGACCTAAAATGCTTGGATTGACTATTTAAAAATTAAAAGAAATATATCCCCATAAAATAAAATAAATTTGTGTATCCAAAATAAAAATATCCCCAAGATTTTCACATGCATGGAAAAAGAAATATATCTACTTATAGTGATCAAACATTAAATAAAATAAATGTGACACATAACCAACCAAATCTTATGGACATCCCTTTGAATATCTGTTTGGAGGACTAACATCATAAATGAATGAAAATTAATTAATATATCTGAACTGAATCCAAGTTTTGGTTTGTCTTCCATCCCTGCTTTGCAGCCACAGAAACGACAATTACTTAACTCACAGGGAAGATGGAAGGTTCCCTTTGTGGCTATAACGCCTCTGCAATTATTATTAAGCTACGTATAATTTCCTTCCTTAAATAACAGATAAGACTTTGGACATCATAGATTAGCCAAACAACACGTATGTAAATAGGGTATGGGAGCAAATTACTTTTTAATATATGCTTTTTTAGGAAAAAATTAAATTAAGCCAATGAAGGTTGGCTTAATGGTGAGTGTTAATACTACCAGGTGCAGAATTTCATTTTGTAACGGGATATTAGACACAATCACAGAAGCATATTTTGATCGCATTAGCTGGAATAGTACGAGTCTACTAAAGCCTGTATATTGAAGACTTTGTTATTAGAATTATGTACGATTTAGAAACACCACTTACTTGTCCATTAGAGAAACCACTGTTATGCAACAAATTATTTCCATTTTCAAGGGAAAAAATCTTAGTTGGAGAGTGATCTTAATTGAATGTATAGGTGTGAGGTTGCAACTTGATAAGTAACTTGAACTTAGATCACAACTTGCATTGTTGATTCATAATGGATTACTCCCTCGATAAGGCCCACACAGGTATGAAAAATTCTAAAATGCATAACTGATTCTTGTTTGCATTGTTGTTACTTTTCTTCTTCAATTGTTACTTTAGTTTCAACTTATCATACGACTGGCAAGTAACTCAACAGTAATATACAATATCAAAGCTAGACACCTAATGAATTAGGTGAGGATCCTATTGTTGATTTGTTTAGAGATGGAATGTATCTCGAGTTCAAGACCCCTATACTTGATGGCTCTAAACATGCTTATTTTAAAGCTTGGATAAGGCTGTTGAGTGGACTTAAATAATAACTTGTAATTAAGCCTCGTAGATATAGAAAAGGGTTACGAAGTCCATAACCCATTCTCTTATGCATTATTGTCACTTCTCTCTTTCTGTTGTTACTTTAGTTACAACTTAACATATAATTGATAAGCAAATCAACACTAACAACAAGGTTGCGACACTAGGAACTTTGAGATCTTAAGTTTGAGTCTCATCCTATTTAAACCATGGATGAGATCCTGTCCAGATTTGTTCTTACCTACGTGTGGATGTATTTCAATTTTCAATTCAATTGTATATTATAATGGTTAGCTCTTAGTTATGGTTATTTGGATATGTTTTATTTGTAAAGATACTTGTAACTTGAAAAAGAAAATGTTAAAAAACTCTACAAGTGATATTAAAAAGCTGTCAAGTATCTTTAAATTACATTAAAAAGTAAAAATTAATAACTAAAGGACACATGACACTTTCCTAAACTTGTTTATGGTTTTTTTTTTAATTCGGAAAAATTCTTAAATTTAATTTGAGTAACATAATTATAAATTATAATACTTTTTAAAATACAAATGAAGACACAAATTAAGTGCCAAAATCTTACATAGACTCTCAACACTGTAAAATTGGAATTTATTTATACTTGGAAGACGCTTTTTGATGTTTGAGTAAAGGATTTATAGTTATTATGATAGTAAGAGTAATGGACATGAAATGAATCGTTATGTAAGTAGGGCCTTTGTGGTATGGTGTCTTTATCTATGGAGGTTGCGTCCAAGGATTCTGTAGTTTCTTGTTTTCTCTCCAGTTTAGTTTAGGTATATGTCGTCTTGTGATGTTTGTACGTGTAATTTATTTTCTATCTCTCTACTTAATATTTGGAATTTGAGTATTCTTCTAGTTTGAGTGGGCATTCGACTGAACCGAATGAAAAAATTTCGAGTTAATAAGTCATATTTTATCATTCTAATTTGATTTGAAGTCTTTTCAAATCAAGTTGAGTGAAATGAAATTCAAGTTAAGTCAAATTGGATCAAATGAAATTGTTGGAATTAAATTAAAAATTAAACATTTCAAATTAATATCATGTTATAGTATAATTAACTTCATGTTAGAACACATAAATTTAAAATTATATATATTTGAAAACTTATTCATAGCAAAATAAGAAAAGAAGAAGAAGTAGATATTTTAGTATGATAGGCTTGAATCATTAATTCCAAAACTATTACTTTAGAAAATTTTAAATTTCTTTATATATTCTTTACAAACGTTATATTTTTAAAAATATATAAATTTTAGATTTTTATAAATATTTAAATTTTTAAAATTATTTTGAATTATTTTGTAATTTTATTAGAGAAATCAATATGCTCATATTCAAAATTGACAAGAATCAAAGAGATATTTACACAAATCATTATTCAATTATAAAATTCAACTCGACTTGAACTTGAATTATTTATTTGAATTGAGTCGAAAAAATCGCATAATTCAATTCGATTGTCTCAAAATTTAATTTTATTCAATTTTTTGAATTAAATCAAAATTTACTAACCTCAATTCATATATACCTTTTAAATCCAAATTAAGTTTTTTATAAGTAAAAAAAAAAAAACTAAGTTAAAGGAGAACAATAATTGGTTGACTCTTAAACCTTATCATTGCATGTTTTAAACAGATTTGATTGACTAATGAAGAAGATAAGGAGTCTACCTTACTTGGATATGCATGCATTAATGTCGTAATTAAACCTCTAATCTATATCTTCAGATTCAATGTCTTTGTCAAGCCCACCAGCTCACTATTTAAGTTTCCTTTTTGGTCTCTTATTCTTTATTATTTTAACATTTTCCTTTTTTATTCAACAACTTATATATATTTTTCATTATTATTTAATTCCTTCTAAATGCTATGTAAGAAATTGTTTCTGGTTAATTCTGTCTTAAGTCCCTATATTTTTCTAAATGGTATGCAGTTGCATCCCTAAATTAATTTAAGTAATTATTCTTATGATTCAGCCCTTAATCTATTTATAGTTAACATGATTCAATCAAAATAACTTGATGGTTTTAGTAATAATTTCATTCCACTTTAATCTTTCTTAATTTTGTTAACTATTTAATATAATTTTTATGCTTTTTTTAATTGTTGTATACTTATTTTAATATAAAATTTTAAAATTAATACGAATTGTTACATAATATTAAAAATAAATAAATTTATAAATTAATGGATATTATAGTAGCGGTGAAAATGAGTGAAAACTTATAGTTGGAATTATGGAGAAATTAGAATTGAAGTCCTCTCCTATTTTCCTCTTATTTCCATAAGTCCTTTTACCGGTTTAAATTATAACCTCGGTTCTTCTTATTTTATATTTATTTAAATATATGAAATTTACCAAATAATTATCTTTACTTTCACATTAATTATAAATTTTGAAAATGATCTCTTCCTTGTTATTCAATATTTTCATTTCAATTTAACTAACACTTTAAAAATAATATTTTGCCTCATAAAGGTTCTAAAAGGTTAATTAATAAATAACATACGTTTTTCATCTTAAATTAATTGAAACTTATTTTATTTATTAAATTTAGTATGTTACTAAATTAAATCAAATTAATATAAGGTTAAGTTCTAAATATAATTATAATAAAGGAATCTATAAAATTATATAAATGAAATTATTAAATTCCAAATATGATTAAATGAAATTGATTTATAGATATTTATACTTTTTGAAAAATAATATAATTTTATTTTTGAAATAAATTTAGACAATATGCTCGTATTTGAGATTTTTATTTATATCATTTTTAAATTTATTTTTTCAATTCATGTTTTTACAGAAAGAAATGTATTTTAAACTATATGCTAACATTTTAAATTTGTGATTTTTTTTCAATTTATATTTCTAAATTTTAATTTTTCTTAAAAAATTAAACTTCCATTTCTTTGATTAGTATTACTTATTGCTTTAAATATATTTTATTATCAAATATTATAAATTTAATCGATTCTAATTTCAAGTAATTTTAAAAAATAATTTATTGATAATTATTTTTACATTTGTAACAATATTATTTGTGTAATTTTAAAAAATTATCCAAACTAATTTAATACAATTTAATTATTAGGTAAAAATTAGTGTTTATTAAAACATTAAAATTTTATAATATTGACATAACCCACATATATTCCATGTTTAAATGAAACTATTTATCTTATAAATCACACCAATAAATAATTTAAAAATAAAATTCAAAACATTTCATTCAATATTTGATTTAAAAAAAAGTAAGAAATCAAGTGTCTTAAAACCCATTATTACTTCCTTAAAACAGGAGCCAAATTTAAGATAGGTTTTGGTTTGTTATAAAACTCATTATTACTTCCTTAAAACAGGAGGCATTTGAGAAGCCCCAAGGATTATTTTAAGATTAATTTTTTTTATATATTTATTTACTTAATTCAAGAAGAAGTGATATGCATATTACAACTATTTTTATGCATATATGACACTAATTAACATTAGCCGCTACAAGACATCAACAATTAATATTATGTTGAAAATATAAGTAGTTAATAATATTATGTATTGAGCAAATACACACTTTAACAGAACTTGAAAGAAAATTCTTAAAATTTGTATTATCTCCTCATAGATTTAGGTGGTAAAAGAAAGATGAAAGATTTTGGTATGGCATTGCCGTTGATGCATAGTTTTCTTTGGTATGGTTGATGTGTCGTTTTGCAGTCCCAAACCCCATTTTAACGCCCTACTGTTAGGAAGTGAGAAGTGTAAGCAAACATGATTTTGGTTTGTTTAGCTGAAAATCACAGTTTTGACATTGTTTTGTTCGCATTATTTCTGGTCCTCAGGCAGGGATTTGGGTGTCTCAACCATAATTTAATCACCAAAAAGGTTTTGTCTGTTTTATTTAATCATGTCAGATGGAGAAGTTTAAGCAGATTAGGTTTGTTGGAAATTGTGACAATAATTCATCCCTTTCTTATGTTGTAAAAGTTTTTCTTGTTTTTTAATCAACTTTTCTTGACCAAGACAATTGGAGGTTAAAATTTATTATTAGTCTCCAAAGGTGTTTGCTGCTTTTACTTCAATCTTATATTTTTTAAATTACTAAATTTTAGCCTTTAAATTTATTTATTAAATTAAGTCTACTTTTACTAAATACAAATATTATAAATAAGGAAATTAAAATATAAAATGTTGAAGTTGTAAATGGGATGTTGAGATATTTGTGCGATTTAAAAAAACATGAAAGCACCTTCCCATGGTGATCTAAAAAAATGGCTTAGGCTGTCCCCGTTGGAAAAGATACCTAAACCTAATTCTGTCCCTAGAGAATATATGATTTATGTGATGTGGGGTGGGGGAGTAAGATAATATCAGCATCCCATAACCATTCATTTATATTTGATATTATTGTTGATCCAAGGGGGCATAACTTTTCATACAATTTAACAACCTCAGGTTATAAAATTATAATGATAATTCTTTAAAATTTATAATTTTATGTATTTTTTAACTTCATAAATAAAATATTAATATGGGTTTGTGTTTTAAAAGATAGGGCATGATTTGTAATCGGTAATCATATATGTAAAAAACATTCTACTTTAGTTTCATTAAATTCAATATCAACTAATAATAATAAATTTCCTAAAACATAATTATTAAAACAATGCTGCCAAACAAGTTGAGGTTCTTGGACAGGTAGATTTTAGGTAAAACACAATTAAATCTCACTAACCCCTCACCATTACAATTGTTTTATTGGCAAGAAGAAAGTTGAGGCCCCGGCCCCCATTATAAGCCTGAAAATATTCCCACTTTTCTATGTATAATGTATGGTTTTAGGTAAGGAGGATATTTTAAAGCTTTTAGCATGTGAAGGGAGCATGCTTGGATCCACCGACAATCCACTGCTGCCCATAATCTAGGGGTTTTATGAAATTAAATTCCTAAAACAATAATGAATTATATATATATATATATATTAGGGATTTGAGGTGGTCCCTAAAAGATATGAGACCCTAAACCCCTACTCTTTCTCCAAAATTTAAACTCTAAAAAGAAAAAGGAAAACATATCACATGCATGCAAAGCATCCACATCAATGGTCCCTCTCACCTTTGCTTGCCATCTTTGTAATTTTACACTATTATGGTTTACCCATGTTTTGTATTGGGTTGACTTTTTTTATTTATGTGAAATTATAAAGTACAAATTTAAAAATTAAAATATACTTGTTATGTATTTACGATCATCAACTTGAAAATCAGATAAGGTTCGAGTCATCTACCTGCGACTTGACTGGGCCCTACCATATGGATGCATGCAAGTCTTATAGTGGGAGGTCAACAAAGGGAGTTTGCGGTCTCAGTTCGCATATGTCAAAGGGTGCTCGTAAGGGGAGTTCGCGGTTCCAGTTCGCATACACCCAAAGATTTCACATGTGGGGGGCCACGAAGTCCAACAGATAGACCTGAACAATACACGTGTCTCGCATGCATAGAGTCTACTAAGAACATCAATTCCATGAACAATAACCATGTATATAAATATTCGATTGTTCCCTTCAATAAGACACAATGGAAAATTTCTCAACAATACTCTAAGTCTTACATTTGAAATTTAATCATTCTACTTTCGGATTTAAAAATCTATTTTCGAATTATGTATAACTATGTAACATTTTAATCGAAAAGTTAGAAAAGACCAACTAGAAAAAATGAATGATGGTTGGCAGAGGTAAAGTCAGAAAATTTCAAGAGGAGGGCCGTTATAATGAACAATAATAATATTTTTAAGAATAAAAACTAATTAAAGAAAAATAATTTAATAAATAAAAATAAGCTAAAAAGAAATTTAAAATTTTATTTGATTTGATTTGCACTCCTCGATCCTTAATATCACTAAAATCATCAATTATTTCGTTTACATTAATTTTTTTTGCAATTTCTTTCTCAATGTACACAACTAAAGAATTCTCAAAAAATCATCTTCCATCTTGCTACGAAGTCGAGTCTTCACAATCTTCATAGCAAAAAAAGTACGTTCTAAGGATTCGGTTGAAACTGGAAGAGTCAACATAAGACCAATCAATTTATCAACAGGTAGGTACATGGCTAACTTTCCACTCTCAACTAAGCTTCTACAAAGTTCAAAAAATGCTGATATTTTTTTCAAATCAAGAAGCTTACATATATCAAGTTCATAATGCTTCAACTCATATGGGATACGTTCTATCTATTGTTGAGAAAAATCTTCTAGATAGAACTTGTTTACAAGAATGCAAATTTTTTCAATATCAAATAACTTGAAAAACTCCTTGGGATCTAAAGCTATAGTAAGAGTGAGAAGCTCGATAACATGTTCATTAAATCTACTCTTCAATTATTGCAAATGAGTATCTATTGTAGCAAAAAATATACCCACTCAATAATGAGGCTCCATTGTAACATCTTCCTTGTTACGACAATGACCCACAATGTATTGAGCATTCATATCTTGAAAATCCAACTCCCAAGTTTCATAAAAAGATATCAAATTTTCAACAATTCATCCCATCCATCATCTCTCAACTTTTGAATTAAATATTTTATTGTTGAAACTAAAATCATGACATTTAATATATCTTGAGAACGACGTTACAAAGCTTCACAAAGATTATCAGTAACCCCTAAAACTTCCTTCATATGGAAAATAAAAATAAACTCAAAAGATCTGAATCTATTATATGCGTAATGAGCATCTCTACGCTGAGTATAGTTGGGAGAAGTATTTTTTAGATTTTTAAGAACCGTGCTAGTAGCATTGTACATCGTTAGTAAACTAGTAAATGAGAACTCCATCCAGTCTCACCAGGACATTGTAAAGTGCCAATCTGATTCATTCCTATTCCATTTGCTAACTCATTTATGGATAGCTAACAAGTTATTTCAGCTACTTGGGATTTTTATTATTCATCATGTCGTTGGGAAAAAGAAGAAGAAATACTAACAATATCAAACAAGTTTTTAAAAAATTGATACTTTTCAACTACTTCTCTAGCTGTTGCAACTGAAGATGATAAGCAAAACAGTGAACATAATAAGCATATCATCAATCATTCAAAATCAAAGCTTGCAAGTCGTTAAATTCCCCATGCATATTGCTTGGTCCGTCATAGCCTTGACCTTGGATATTTTGTATGTCAAAACCATGTTGCAAGAGAACATTAAAAATCATATTCTTCAAAGTCAATGATGCAATATCTTTAATAAGGACTATATCAGAAAATTGTTCTTTCACCAGTCTTTGTTTATCAACAAATCTCAAAACAATTGTCATTTATAATGCTGAACTCTTTAACAATTTTTTCATGAATTACATTATGAACTCTACTGGCATAAATTTGCAATATCTCTTTTTGTATTGTTGAAGAAGTATGACTAGCATTTTGTGGAGCACTTTTCAAAACATCTTCAACTTTCTCATCATAAGATGCTAATAGTGATAACAATTCAAGAAAATTCCCAAAATTTTTTGATCTCGAGCTTTCATCATGATATCTAAAAGCACACTATTAAAATGCCAACCATCAAACAACATCTATACTAGTTTTTAGACGTAGACGATTAGTTGCAATTTTTTTTTGTTTTTCTATCAAGTGATACTTCAATATGTTGAGCTTGATTCATTAAATCTACATAAGCTTGTTGTGCATTGTTATGTAGTGAATTCAGATCTTTTCCCATATATGTTAAAAAAGCACAATTGTATCTATTGTGTACCCTTTTCCAATTACTAAAGCCACTATGAGTAAATGCACTTGATCCAAAACTACTACTTAGACTGCTATTAAAAAGAAAACAAGACAAACAAAATACTGCTTCTTTAGAAAGTGAATATTCTAACCAGGAAAATTGTTTAAACCATGATGGTTGAAAATAACAAGGATGTTTTTTCATCTTGCATATTTACCAGATACTCATATATTTCTTACGTAACCCAGGTTCACGTTTTAAGTTCGACAAATCAAATGCTTCATCTTCAACTCTAGGAATTTTAGAAGGATGAGCATCAAAGTTTAAAGGAGCAAACAATGAAGGTTGTACCTCAATTTGTTACGCTTCCGAAGGTGATTGTGTTGTCTCTGTATTTTTCTTTTTAAAAAATAAATCAATTGTTTTTGACTTCATAACTACAATATCTTAAAAGATAAAATAAAATTAATAATAAAAAATAAAATTAAACTATAAACTTTAAAACACAATAAAAGCAATAGTAAAATAGTAAAAAGATGAAAAAAAAAACCCTTAGAAGATGAACTCGATGCCGCGTTTGAAGAACAGACGTTGATAACAGTAGTCATTAATAGCAATAGCAAAAGAGACTTCTTTTTTTCACTAGTTAACAAAATGAATTTTAACCTAAATTCATATTTAATATTAAATTAAAAAGTGACCAACTATCATCCAAGAGAAAAATTGTAAAGTTAAAATATATTATATAAATATTTAAAGTTAAAAAGTTAACATATGTTATATGGAACAAAAAACAGCTTAAAGGGAGGCCAAACTTTTCAAAAGTTAAAGGATACATTTTTATAATTTTGGGGGATTCGCCATTAATGGTTGAAATCTATACACTGATTTTTTCTGTAATTTTTTATGAACTAGTGGAAGCTATTAGCTAAACATATTATCCCTACCAAAAATTTAAACTAAATTTTATTTAATTCATAATTTTGATTTTGAGTAATTGCATATATATATTTTTTTATTTTAGTTTTAGTTTTTTTATCAATAAAAATGAGTGAGCTTAAATTATCACTTAATCAAAGGTTTAATATAGCATAATACCATTGGCATCAACCAACAAAATAAAAGCAAAATCGTTAGGTGCTTGATTAAAAATAAAAAGATAAAAACCAGTACATGAAATAAAATCCAAGGAAGACGTCAGTTGAAAATTGCTTCTCTTCCATGCCATAGCGTCTGCTCTACAATTTTCTTCCCTAAAAATGTGCTTCAACATCTATTGCCGGAAGCAGGGTAAGAGAGTTGTGGAACCCAAAATGAGAGTTTGTAGCAAATGGTTGACATGATTAGAAATTTTAACTAAGCTTATAATAGAAGAAGCATCAATTTCAATTTCAATGTTCAACAAGTTTCTAGATAAAGCAATAATTAGTCCATCGCAAAGCACTCATAGCTCCACTTGAACACTCGAAGTCCTTGGAATATGTCTAAAAGAAGCTACAATCTAATCACCATTATGATCTTTGATTAAGGTTCCAACACTAGCCTGTCCTAAATTACTCAAAGTTGAGCCATTTGTATTAATTTTTAAAAAATCTACTTTCAGCTTTTGCCATATAATAGGTATGGACTATGGTTCTACGATTCTCTTGATGTTTACAACAATTGCAAAATACTCCCCAACCTTTAATGTAATCTTGGTTAAGAGGAGATCAAACCTAAGTTGTTTGTTGAAGATGAAATTGTTTCTCAACAATGAAAATTCCCATAAAAATGTGAAAATTATCAACCAAGGAATTTTTAGCTTAGGGAACCATTACTTCGCATTTAAATTACTACCCAACCAACTTACCTAGTCCTTGTTGCAATTGTGTCCTAAAAAGGAGGAACCTTTGGTTAAGTTCCAATAGTTATTGGAAATAGGGCAAAATCTTAAAATATGTTCGGCATTTCGATCTAACTCCTGCAAAACGGACATTCCCTTAGCTCATGTAGGTTGAGGCCACGATGAATAAGGAAGTATTTTGTTGAGAGAACTTTCCAAAAACATTTCCAAATGAACAATTATAGCTTGGGTGAGAACCTTAATTTCCATAATTTTTCCAATTATGATCTGCTCCTTTAAGGGAAAAGTAGCTCGAATTTGAGAAGTACCACCAAAAAATGTCTTAGCTTTCATCTAGGAAAAAATTAGGGTGATAATAAAAAGGTTTAGGGTGGTATTTGAGACTTGGAAAGAAAAAGCCTCAAGCCCCTGGCTCTACCATTTCATTCACATTTCAACAAAATAGATATAGTCCTTCTCTCGATTTAAGGGGCTATTGATCATGTCTTAATGGACCATGACCCAACCAATTATCCCGCCAAAATTTAATGGCTCTCCCATCACTAATACCCTATTGTATGGCTTCCTTAATGAAGTGGTTCACTTTTTGAAGGGCTATCCAAGTTGGCAAGGCATTTTGATTATGGTGGCTTGGATTTAGGGTTTCTAAATACTTTATAAGGACTTTATCCCATAGGTTGTCTCTTTCTTAAATTAAACTCTAACTAAGTTTAATGACTCATGCTTGATTCTTTTGCTTTATTTTTCTTATGTCAAGTCCATATTTCTCTTTTGGCTTCATAACATTTTCCTATTTAACTAAATGCAAACTTTCTTTGCCTCTGATCCTCCACAAAATAAGTTCCTATTAAGTTGATCGAATTTTTTTCCAAATTGGCACCAAGAGTAAGCTACCTTGCATATAATACATAGGGATTACTCCCATTGTAGCCTAAATAAGGGTGAGCCTACCAGCTAGTGAGAGAAGATTAGATTTCCAAGTATAAAGTCTGTTTTGGATTTTATCAAGCACAAATTCATAGTCTCTCTTGCTTACTCTTTCAGAATGAATGGCGAAACCAAAATAACGTCTAATATTACTTGACTTATTCATATTAATTTCATTAATGATCCAATCTTTCTTTTCATGGCTAGTGTTTTTTAAGAACACTACTCTAAATTATGAGAATTAACGGATTGACATGACTTTATCATGAAGGAATCCAAAACTTTTTTTAATGGGATGGTAGATTTCTTATTCGTACGGGAAAGTAGAATAACATCATCTATAAAGAAGAATTGGAAGAGTAGTGGACCACCTATGTTTGTGCAAATTGGGTACCATTCTTTTTTCTCCACTGCATTCCAAATCTTGAGATTTAAATATTCTATGAAAAGAATAAAGATGTAAAGGGATAAAGGGGCCCTCTTGTCTAATTCTTCTAAAGGCTAGAAAGCTCTTTAAACGCAATCCATTGAGGAGTACAATTGTTCTGGTGTAGGAAATTCATCTTAGGATAAGTTCAGTCCATTTAGAGGGGAAGTTAAAATGAACGAGGACCATTCTGATAGGGCTCAATTCTAATTTATCATATGCTTTCTCAAGGACCAATATAATGATCATGAGGCCTTCCTTTAAAAGATGCTATAAAATTCCTGGACTTAAGGATTTGGTGCTTCTTTTTAGACCTTGGCAGATACTTTTCTAATTCTTAGACTCAACTAATATTACAGTTAACCACTTTATACACACTCGGCCCCACATGAGGATTACAAGCTTTACACCTTAATGCTGGTCCTATTTCTTTTGAAGATAGAATTTGGATATATTTCTCTGAATTCTATACATGCAGATACCACTCTTAGCAGATTATTACACTAGCTCTAGCAGCTGAAAAAATTCTAGTCACACTATATCTTTAAGTCAATCTAGACAGCAAACTTATTCTGATGAATGCAATGTTTAGATTATCCAATAGAATCTCAGATGACTTCAATATATAACGTGAGAACTTCCAGGTTTGGCGGGCACTTACCCCGTTCATAATTTCAGATATGCCAAGCTCCCTCTCTTGGCGAGTTCCCATGAAGGATTCATTAGTCGGGTACGCTGCTGAGAACTCTTTCAGAAAATGCCATAAAGGCATACCCAGATCTTGTCATAAAGGCGGAATAACCTCTCATACTTAGACGTTATAGAATTCTATATACACTTTTTCCAGATGACTCGCCACAATAGCTTCCTAAATGACTTCACCACTAAGGCTTTTCGAATAATACGCCATATAGGCCTTTCAGATAATTCGCCACAAAGGCTTTACATATAACTTTGTCATTAAGGCTTTTTGAATAATACATCACATAGGCTTTTCAGATAATTTGCCACTAAGGCTTTATAGGTAACTTCACTACTAATGCTTTCTGAATAATACACTACAAATGCCATTCAAATAATTCACCACAAAGGCTTTACGAATTACTCGCTACAAAGGCTTCCCAAATAATATGCCACAAAGGCCATTCAGATAATTTGCCGTAAAGATTTTACAGATTACCCACTACAAAAGCTTTCCGAATAATACGCCATAAAGGCCTTTAAGATAATTCACCAAAAAGGCTTTACGGATTATTCGTCTCAAAGGCTCGATTTGGCTTGCCACCAAGGCACCATACAAACTTTCGTGTTTGATAATATGGATTTTCCTAAACTTAGCATCACTTGAGGTTTGCCCATCATTACCTCTAAGACACGCAGAAACCCTAGTAGACAAAAGTAGCTCATTCACCATTTTTAGAATGTGTCATGGTTATGGTCTTTACACATATCTGCCCTTTTCTTGAGTTTATTATCCCAACGGACGTCACCTAAACACCACCGTAAGGTCCATTATCATATCCCATAATTCCCAACACTCTGTCTGAACCTCCTTTTCACCAACCATACTTTATCATGCATCACTAATTAGCATAATGGACATATTTACATAAATTCATTCATACTCTTAATAGAATCATACTTTCCCCACACATAAATTCCCATACATGCTTACCATACATTGTCATTTTCATGTAGTACATCGTACATTTCAGTACATACATAAAGATACTTCTCAGAAACAAACTCATATACATACATACTGCAACTCCTCAAGAAGATATGCTCATCTATTTGGACATCAACCATACAAGGAATCATTATAAAATAACATGCAAAAGTCAAGTCTAGTGACTCACCAGAGACCTACCTTTACCTCAGTTTGGAGCTTCAATTTCAATTGTCCTTCCCAATCTAGCAGTAGTAATTGCTTCAAATATCAAGAAATTTTCATTAAAATCCCAACTTATAGATAATTTACAAACATTTCAAATATATAGGACCCTCATGCAGGGCTTTCCACTCACACCCTACTATTCTTACACCTTTTTAACATTCTTACTCTTCAACAATCATAACATATAAGGCTATAAAACTTACCAAAAGGTTGACTTATCCACTGATTAAGCAAAATCTTAACTCTAACTTAACGATGAAAAGAGATCATTTAGGTTAGAAAGAAGGATTAGAATGTAGAATAGAAAGGTAAGTTATCTGGAATGTCTTCCCCTTCATTAGATATAAACTCCATGTCCCCCTACTATGGACTTTGACAAGTGGAGATGCTTACCTAACCCAAATCTCTAAATTTTCCAAAAAATCTGGGGAAGGTAAAGAGAATCTGAAGAAGATCTTTGTTATTTTTTGACTAGTCATGGAGGGGTCAAGTCAATTCAATTGACTCTTAATTAATCTTGTCATAAGAACCAACTTGAACGCTGCTCAAACCAGTCGAATGTACTATACTTTAGCCGTGCCTCGCACATGGTATGGCTTTATGGCTTTAAAGACAATTAAGTCTCGTACTGAATTCCCATGCACTTGGTAGGCTCTTTGTGCTGAACCAAAACTCTAGAGCTTACTCTTTCCTCACTTAATGACGCCCTGAAATTAAATCATTAGCTACCACTAACGGGCAAATACTTTTATGCTAGTATGCACCACTACTCTGACTTGTCAGTAAGCCAACAGGGTGGTGGATTATACTACCATAATGTGCTAAAATAGTTTACATAAATATCTTACTCATTTTTTTAGATTCGTCATTTTTGAGATGAGAACGAGGGGTATCAACAGTATATACCATCAAGTGATCTCTTTGACGTGGAAGGTTATACTATTTGAATCCTATCACCTATCGAAGGATGAGTCCTCTATTGGGGCTAGTATCATTGTAGAGAGGAGGAATTTCACGGAGGATTAGAACTATGGGGTGTAAGAACAGATACTTTGGCACGACAGTCTTCCATTTTATCACCTTTAGAAAAATAATATGTCATATCATATAAAGTGGACAATCTATCCAAATGATTACTAATATGAAGCCCTTCAAAAACTGGCGTGTGGTGTTGGCCACAAATTAAATATTCTCATAAAGTCACCATGAGACTCATTCTCCCTTTGATGGATGGATATGATGTAAGCGGGAGATTCCTAGAGAGTCTTGTTGGGAAAAATCTATTCATAAATAACCTGACCAATTGGTCAAATGAGTGGATGGAAAAGAGAGTCATATAGAAGCCCTGCATTAGACAACATCAGAGGTGATGAGGTTATTTATATTGTTGTTGTAATGGGACAAGTGATCCTCCAAGTTGACCATGCCATTATAAGAGAGATTGGGAATTTGAAGGAAGCAAAAAGGTTGTGGATGAGTATTGGATCTAATACCTTAAGTTTACTATATTCATTTTGTATACTTGTATTTTATGAACAAATTGGTTTAATAAAAAAACCATTAATTACATTAATATCATTTGTAAATTGTCCTCAATGTTTTTATATGCAAAGAAAAATGAAAGAAAATATTGGCTCACTGGCTATCTAACGTTTAACTAATATTAAATGGTATAAAATGGTCAAATTGTAATACGAAATGATAACTTATATTTCTAGATAAACCTAAACATGTCCTTAGCCTAATAGAAAATGAGCAAATGGATTTGAAAAACTAACATGTCATCTATCAAGTCTAATTAGGGGGATGCTTTGTCTTGAACACTACAGTAAATGACTCCTAGAAGATAGAGATATAGAAGTAACTGACTAAACTGACAGTATATCGGATAGAACCCTAGTATAATAGATCATAGATCCATTTATGGGTTTATTCACTTGTGACGTTCATATTGTGACATACCTTAGTCTTGAGTGGATGATGGGCTATGTATGTGTAACTTGTATGCTTTAATGTAAGTAAAAGCTTGAGTTCAAATAGATAAGGAATCGAAATCTTGTATGTTCGGTATACGACTTCTATACTATGTAGCATCATTCACAATAGTTGAATTCATAGTCCAACTAATGGGTAAATGATATTCTTTTATCGGCATTACATGATAGATAAAAAGTAAACATGGTCACATGTCATTTGCCTTTATGATAAATGGCTTGATTACTATTCGATAATAATTGACTTTTCATGAAGTGAGATGTAATGGTTACCATGAGATAAAATAACATCATGTTAGAAGAACAAATTTATCCTATAGAGAATAATGATATCTTATGAGGGTAACACACTTAAGACAATGCCATTAAATGAGTACTTATTAAGTAGCCTTTATAATGGTATGTAATTAGGGAGATTTAAATTATAATACTATAGTGTAATGACTTTGTAACTAAATAAGTTTATAATTGATAGGTGAAAAGCTGGAAACTAATTTTAAATTATTTGAGATCTAAGTAAATATGCCTAATTGGTCTCTCCCGCAGCTCATTGAAATTAGAAATAAATTGCATGTACAAGTGTTCAAATTTTGATTAAAATTGAATTAAACGATCGAACCAATCTAATTCAGTTAATCAGTCGGTTAACCGATCTAATTTGGTCGGAGGTCGATTAATAATTTTTTGGAAGTTCAGTTATTGGTTAATTCGGTTTGAAATTGTATAATTAACCGAATTAACTCAAATAAATAATATATATCATATATCTAAATATAAATAATTTCCTGCTTGTAAGATGAAATTCTCTTAAACTCGATGTAGTGGGTTTTGGCTTAACCCAACCCTGTCTATTGACGAATAGTTTGATGGGAAATCTTTCCTCGGATGATATATCAAAATTGGTTCTGCCTTAACGACTCATCATATGTGTTGTCATCAATCCTATTTTCTCATTTACTTATTTTCTCTCTTCCAGTTATTCTCAGCATGGATTCCTCTTCCTACCTCGGTAATATGAAGTGGTCCCTTAGACCTACCCTTCTAACGAACCTTGGTATGTCTCTCCCTTGTCGACCATTCTGAATTTGTTTAGTTCAGAGCAGACTCTTTATCTTAAACAAGCTCACAGAACTCACCGACTTTCCCTCTGCTAGAATGACTAATGGGGACTCTCGTCATTCTAGCAGACCATATCTCATTACAGTAAATCAAGATCAGTTTACAACCTCATAACCCGCCTAATTCGTGGTACCTTGCTCTTAAGTGTATCATGCCCTTTTGTTACGGATCGCATTACCTACAATACTCATTAGACTTTCATCTGAGTGGTAGTCAAAGTTTAGGATTTCTTTTATATATTTGGTCTCTACAAAACTAGTCGTTTGGCTGATACACCCACACTAGTTTTCCTTTTGAAGAGCATTAGTCTTGGAAGACATATAGTCACTTTTGTCATCCCTCTTAGAACCTTTCATCTTGGGTCCTAAGCAAACTCCTCTATTCCAAGTCCCCTCACCGGGGTGCTTATGATCTTATTCTAACCTACCAGTTTCACTGAGCATCTCTTTGTAGTTCTTAACAACGGATCTTTATTTGATGATCCTTGGATAAACCATCTTCCATTCACCAGTACACTAAGCCTTAATGGCGTGTCATCTTCCTTGCGTATTCCTTACTAGGTTACCAATCACATGCCTAATTGGCTTTCACAACTACTATTTTGGCAATCTTTTTTCATTTTTCTTATGTTTCTTATTTATTGGCCGATTCCTTCAACCCGCTGGCTAATCATTCTGTTTCTAAGCTTCCAATTTCCTTCTAACCTTTTTTCCTTGTTTGCGGGGTTTTCCCACGAATAAAAACTTACTTAACCACCCATGTTTATTTTCCCGGTGAAATCTCTCTCATGCTGCTACACCTAAGCTTTGGTCTTATGCAATATAATCCTATATTTAACATCCTAGCAGACTACCCTGTGTTTAGTATCCGGTGGACTATACTAGTTTCCATAGCCCATCTATGGTTTTACACCCAAAAATTCTCGTGTTTAACTTCTTGGTTGACTACTACGTGATGTTGTAGTGTCTTCCAGCTATCATCTTAGTCCAATTTACCATGATGTTATAGCATCTTTTAGCCATTGTCTTACTCATTTTCATTGTCGAACCATCTTATGATGCCATAACATCTTTCAGCTGTAGTCTTACTCATTTTAGGCATATAGTTTTCGATCGGGTCCATGGCCTAGCAATTATCTTTCTCATGTAATTTTCCCATTTTATTCCATCCATTCCTCTATTCCTAACCTTGATGCTTAAACATCGCAATGTCTCCACCACAAGGCCTAGAGCTTCGTACATCACGGTCTGCACTCAGCAAAATCATATGACGATATCTATCAGAATTACCCTTTTCCCAATCCTAACTTCATCTAAGCCATTGGTATTTCCCATCGTTTCAATCATACGATACACACATTTCACTTACATACCAACGTAGAGTATACTTTCTAATAAAACATGAAATCTTAACTATTTTATGCGCATCAAATTACTTTGGGTAGACACCCATATACCATACAATCCTAACCATGCATAGCATACACAATCAATAGAGATCATTCAACATTTCAGAATTTAACTCAGAGTCATGACAACCACACAGTGTTTCCGTTAGGGTAAGTAAAAACTCACCTAATGCTTCCTTGTCGTCTCAGCTTAGCTTATTCGAACATCGGAGCTTCCATTCTCCTGGAAGCTAAGCATGACAACTAATTCATGAGTTAAACTCAATATTCTCATTTTAAACTTAGTTTTCCAGAAACTTGCATAACCCTAAAATGATTCTAAAAACCCTTAACTTTTTTTTTCTAAACCTTACATACACTAAAGCACTTAGAACCTTACTAGCTTACTAGATTATTTATTTTCTTGATCTGTCATAATTTAGTGTATAAAATTAAACTAGTTTTCAAATTCAAGGAGCTTGAATACAAGCATTTTCGTTACATTTTAATTAAGTTTCTTTAGTTTTACTTTCATGTAGTAAAATGTGCACATTGAACCTTTTTAACCTTAAGGGTCGAATAAGGCCTAAGGGAGAGCTAACGTACTTCATGAATTGCAGGACATGATTAGAAGGCATTTCAGGTTAATATTAGACGCTTTGTCACAACATGGGAGATCTTGTAACATCCCAAATTAGGGGCTAGTCGGTACAGTGGTTTTGGGACCAAAAATTTGACATAAGAAAGTTTATTTTTATTATATTTTTATGGTATAAAATTTCACGGGATGATTTCGTGAAAATTTCGTTTGAAAATTTCGACGTTTGGGCATTTAGTTTGGTCAAAAGGACTAAATTGTAAAAAGAACAAAAGTTGAGTTCTACATGTTAGAGGTGTCCAATTGTTATGAAATTTTAAATTGGAGGTCCTTAAATGACAATTAGACCATTGGATAATTTTTTGGACAAAAATGGACATGAAATGGGTGAAATAAAATATTTTTAAGTTAGGGGCATTTTGGTCTTTTGGTAATTAAAATAATAAAAAGGGAAAAAAGCCAAAATTGTCATCTTCTTCCCCATTCAGCTGAAATTTGCATGGAATCCATGGATAGGGTTTGGGTCAAGCTTCCAAGCTCATTTGTAAGTGATTCCGAGCCCCTTTTTAATGTTCTTTATATTTTGGAATTCTCGTAACTCGATTTACCTATTTCTACCATTATTTTGTGCTAGGGTTCATGTTTAAAATTTTACCTATGAGTGATATGCATGTGTTTTGATGTCTAATGGTAGAAAATGAATGTTGGGTGTTAAATAAACGACTTTTGCTAAGTGATTTTCGATGAAAATGCTTAAAAGGATCGTTTTGTAAAAGTCATAAAATTTGTCATAAAAGTGTGATTTAGTGGAAATTGGGGACTGATATAGTTATGAAAATTATTCGGCTAGGCTTAAAATGCAAGGAAATTTAATAAAAATCATTTTACGAGCCTAGGGGCCAAAGTGTAAATAAGTGAAAGTTTAAGAGTAAAATTGAAAATTTTTAAAAGTATGATTTTTGGGTCAAATTGAATAATTTGAATAATAAATGAGCTATATTTGAAATTTTAGATCAAGAAAATCGAGATTCGAGCTTAAATCGGGAAAGTTCGAGATTATGGACTAAATTGGAATAGTTGGCCGTAATTACTTTTGAGCTAAGTTCATGTCATAATAATAATGCAATGTTATACTTGAATTGTAATGTTAAATTACTTTTACATGAGTTGTATGAATTGCTACACGGTTGTGCCCGACGAGGATTCGACAATTAAGTTCGTATAACTCGAATGTATACTTTTTAATACTTGAAAATGTGTGCTCTTTAATGTGATGAAATTTAGATATTCATGGTATAATAATTCATGTTATATGAATGAAATGATGAAAAGAGGACTAAAAGTCCCGGTTGAATGAAAAAGATGTCTGATGGATTTTCCTAAAAAGGAATTGACGGTAAAAAGGATCTAGCCCGGACAGGTGTTCCTTATGTGATCTAGCCTCCCGAAGAATATGTGTTTAGATGGATTTAGCCCTGACGGGTAATTTGAACTAGGATCTGATTTTAGTCTGGACTGGTAATTTAGATCCGAACTCATTAGAGTAATTTTAGTTTCAAGGGATTTAGCTTGGACAGGTAATCCCGATATTGCTCTATGAGTTTATACTACGGGGGATTTAGCCTGGACTGGTAATCTCGCCGTAAGGATTGAGGTTCACAGGAGTGCGCTTGTTGAAAAGGTCAGTAATATGAATTGACGATAAATGGGTTGGTACGCTATAAGTGTACTATGGAATATCCATCGAGAATCTGAGGAAAAATTCAACAGGACTAATATGAGAAATGGAATTGGAATGCTTGTAATGATGAGATCATCTGATATCATTATTATCATGTATTGTTATGTGACTAACTTGTATGATTAAGTATGCCACGAGAATTAATGACGTTTATATTAAGCTTTATTGTGTAATCGTGTATGGAATCCATGAAATGGTGAGTTCATGGTTAGTTGAAAATGATTTTATGATAGTGATCATTATATTACACTAAAACAGTTTTGGGCAGTAGTAGTCTGACTTTGAAAATCCACCAAAAATTGTCGAAATCGAATTAGAGATTTAATGAAATATTAAATTAAATATTATTAAATCTAGTTTCACATAGAGGAAACGGTGTAAGCAAAAGAGTTTCATATTATGAGATATTTGAAATTTTTTGAGACAGAGTCAGAGTGATTTCAGGCTCCCCTGTCTCAACTTTGGAAAATCACTAAAAATTGTAAAAAAATTATTATGCGTTATAAATTATATTAATAAATTATTAATGAGTCTAATTTCAATAGAAATAGACAGAAACATTATCCGAATCCCGTACTAAGAGATAATTGATTTTTAGTAAAGAAAGGTCAAAGCTGTCAAACAACAGAACAGGGGAAACTTTAAAGAATAAAATGTACTTATTAGCTGGATCAAAAATTCTAAAAATTTTATGGTAAGAAGATATGTAAGTCTAGTTTCAGAAAAATTATCATATTTTTAGTTAGAGTTCCGTAGCTCCAAATATAAATAATTTAGTAACTATAACTCGAGAAAACAACATGACCAGAATATAAGTAAAAGTGTAATTATGGTTGTGTTACCTTGAGAAGCATGTTGACATATTGCTTATTATTTTCATATGGACTTACTAAGCGTAAAGCTTACTCCCTCCTTTTCATTTCTTTAGTGATGTCAGTTTAGCTCGGGGTTGGAGATCGCCGGAGGTAGCATCACACTATTAAGCCATCACCTATGGAGTATTGACATATGTGTACTAAACACCTTCAAGTGAGTGGCATGTATAGGGACTTAGTTTCTATGATAGATGTTGTTATGGTTAGCCAAATGTATTGGCTTATATTGATTCATTATATATAGCCATGAGATGTGGCTTATAATGATTGTGGCTTGTAAGCCTAGTTATCCATGGTAAGTTCTAATGCTTGTGATGCGATGATGTGTTTATGCTTGTGGGACATGCATGACTGGTGTTGATACAGGTGTGTATGATAAATGCTTCATGACCAATCAAAATGGTTATAGCCATGAAGTAATTGTATGGTATAGAAATAAGACAGCGATGATTGAACATGAATGCTTAATGTTTAAATAAGGTCACTTGACAAGGTCAATGATTATGGATTATTGTGTCTAGACTTGATATTATATGAGTATGTGAAACTTGTGAACGATAGCATGTTAAAGTTAAGCATACACCTTAGTGAAGTATGCTAAATCATTAAAATGATGCCATGATGTATAACTTTGATATGTGTAAAGATGTGCGGAATTAATGGTAACAAAAGGCTTGGAAAATAGCCTAAGTGTTAGCCACATGGGCAAAGACACGGACATGTGACTCTGTTTCTTGGAAAATTTTTCCTAAGTTTTCCTGAATACTTCTAAAGTATCCGGTCTAGTCCCTGACCACCCTCAAAGTACGCTCAGGGCCTTGTAGGCCCGTTTAAGGGACATCTTGCATATGTATGAATGTTTTTAAAATGAATAAAATTTTGTGGCTCGAATTTGCATGTACGTTTACAATTATGTCCGGTAATGCCTCGTACCCTATTCTGGCCTTGGATACGGGTAAGGGGTGTTACAGATCTATTGTCAAAACATATAGAGTAGAATAGAGAAATTGAGAAACTGCCTTCAATGTCATTACACAGGCTGGGGGTGTCGCGGCATACACCTAAAGATGGCTACAGAGAAACAAACTCGTAGCTATGTTGCGACACAGGTCTTGGAGTGTCGCAACATCGATTTTGTGACGAGAATAAAACACTAAGTAGGGGTGTTTTGGTCTGCACAATAGAACTTTAAGCTTAGGAACATCAACTAACCTAGGGTTAAGGATAAGGGCTACCTGAAGGCTATAAATAGACCCCTTTGGCACACATTATAGAGACCATTCCATTAGCTTAGATTTTCTCTTTAGGTTTAAGTTTTGTTTTCTTTCTTTCTTTCTTAGGTTTCCATAGTGTTAATTATTTTTTTTTCTTTAAGAGATCTAATTGTAAAGGAGATCAACTTTTTTGGATTTTCACTTTTAATCAATATCAATAAAGTTTTCTTAAACCCTCTATTTCAATCTATCCCCTATGATTAATTCATCCATTCTTTCCATGTTGTTTATGAAAGCCATAGGGAACTAATCCTTCTATGGAGGATTAGCGAGTGGAGGCACGATCTCTAAGCCTGACAAACCCTAAGCCTGACAACCTTGGGAAGTCATCAAGGTGAGAATTAACCCAAAATTGGTATTGCCCATTCGTGAACACCTTTACCCCAAGCCAGTCTAGACTGTGAGGTCAGAAGATTAATACTTCTTGCTTACTTCTTACATTAGTGGAAGATCAAAAGATCCTACTACGGTAGCGACTAGTTGGTTAATGAGAAACCCCAGACGATAGTTAATTGGAATTGCTGAAGTGAGCTGATCACCCATCCATAGATTTGATTCATTTTATCTCTATCTCTTTCAGTTTTCATTTCCTTTTATGATATTTTATTTCATTATTCTACAACCCATAAAAAGACTTCTTCTTTTATTCTCGTATTATAACTGAATTAAAGTATTAATTAGATCTTTAATTGCTTAGGTTAAAATTGATTTAGTACTCGCCTCCCTTAGGTACGATCCTCGGAGTACTCACCTACTTTGTTGTAAAATCTATATTACAACTCGACTTGTATACTTGTGAATACCGCCTCATAACTCTCTATTTTATTGCAGTATTTACACCCTGGACGATAGTACGTTCGAAGGAGTTCAAGTTGTTGGCACCGTTGCCAAGGAGGCAACATCACTAGAACGATTTTAATATTCACATTCCAAAAGAATAATTACAAAATTTCTTAGCTATAGTACGGTTTTATTTTATTTTAATATGAATAATCTTTCCTTTTTGGGTTTGGTGACTGACTCGTAGTAGAGACACACCTATTGTAGTAGCCATAGATCCAGAAAGAATAATCCGAAGGAATTGCCAACAGTAGCAATAGTGGCAAATGCAAGATCCACCACCACCAACTATAATTAACATACCACGTGACAATCCATTATTCTGCGATGTTGACGATAACAACCTAGGGGACCCACCAGCACCACAGTTCCTCGTCATGACCGTCAGCTTATGTGAGCAGACCCATTGATAGCTCGAGAGTGAGCATTATATGTGATACAAGATTGAGATAGCTTCGGCTATATTTATGTGGCACTTAGGGTGAGAGATTCCCTAGTAGCTAATAGTATTCCGAATGGTTCAACGAGTATATATGTCAAAGATGTGGTTGAGTATAAGTTTGATATGAGATCGTACAGGTATGTACACAAACTGTATGAGCTTTGAATCGAAGAAAACTGTGAATTTTACATCAAATCTTATGATTGAATATGAGAGGTTTGTTAGCTAAAATGAGTTATATGTTGATATATTTTATTGGTTGAATGATATATTTATGGTTAATTGAATTTATTATTATAGAACTTACTAAGATTTATAGCTTACTTTGTTTATTTTCTGTGTTTTATAGTGAAATCAAAGCTAGCTTGGATTTGGGAATCGTCGGAGACTTCATCACACTATCCAACTATCACTTGGTACTTTTGAACTTAAGTATTTTGGGTATATGGCATGTATAGGATTATGATCATTTTGGTTATGGATTGATAAAGAATTTAGCCATTTGAATTAGCTTGTAAATGTCTAAAGTTTGGTTTTGTATATAGCCAAGGGAGTTGGCTTATTTTGGTATAGTTGATCATGTATATATATGTGCATATGGCTTGTGTGATGTGTTGGATGACGATTATGTGATGCTTATTGATAATATGTATTATGGATAGCAAATGGTTGAGTTATAAATATTGGTATGCTAGTAAATTTAGCCAAATAATGCATATTTGAATTTGATTGTTTTTGATGTATTGTAAAAGTGAGTTTGATATGAAATTGAATGGTGTATTGCGGTAATTGTGTGACTTGGAGTGGTTAGTATTGAAATGGTATGAATTGAGCTTGACTGGAGTTGATTTAAATGCCTAGTTATGCCATGTTTTGTGCCATTTGGGTTTTGTGTAGGTGTATATAAATTTGGGTGGCAAGATGGCTTGGTAAATAGCCTATTTTTGTCCACACAGGCAGAGACACGGGCGTGTGTCCCCTGGTGTTGAATTAAAAATCAATTCAATATGCTTCACACAGCTTAGCACACGGACGTGTGACTTGGACGTGTGGCATAAGTCAATATACCCTAGAGGTTTGGCACGGACTGGCATACGGACGTGTGTGGCCATTTCTTAGGACACATGGGCTAGCCACACGAGAGTGTGTGTTGGCCATGTGACCCAAGTTAGAGAGTTACACAGGATCAGACACAGGTTGGGACACGGCCATGTGATCCCATTTCAAATTTCCACACGGCCAGTGACACGAGCGTGTCTTTAGCCATGTGAGACACACGGCTAGGCCACACGGGCGTGTGTCCCCTACAGTTTGAAAAATTTTCTAAGTTTTGTAAAAGTTTCCCTAGTTATCGGTTTAGTCCCAAACCACTTTAAATGCATGTTTTGCCCCGTAGGCTCATAATAGGGACGATGTGAATAGTATTGAATGTTAATTTCATGATTTGAAAATGTATGTGAAATGGATGTTTATTTATGTTATAAGTTCAGTAATGCTCCGTAACCTTATTCCGGTGTTGAATATGGGTAAGAGGTGTTACACCAGATATGTTCGGTCCGACAAGTAAGAAACAAGAAGAAAAAGCTTATAACACAACATTAAAACTCATGATCACACAACATTAAAACTCATGATCACAGCTACATGCAAAACTTCCGGAGGCGATCATTTCCCAACTTAAAACTCATGATAAGAGGGTGATGTAATATTACACTCTGGACGATAGTACGTCCAGAAGCGCTCATTTCCCAACTTAAAACTCAGGATCACAGCTACATGCAAAGCTTCCCGTAATCATCCTATCTTCGACGCAATGAAGAAGATGAATAAAATGAAGAAAACGAAATAGACTTGAGATGAATCTCCCTAGAAGTCACTTCTCAGTTACATATATAGCCCTTTTCTCACGATCTTCAACCATGTAAAATCGACCTACTAACTATCATTGTGTCTCCCACTAAGAGACTGGTTGGTTCTAATCCAACTCTATCCAATTTCAATTACTATCTTTTTGTGATCTTTCAGTAAAGATCGTCAGCTAACGGTCTCTTTCAAATTAACCCCTAAAGGTTCCATTTATTCACTTGTGACAATCAAAGGGTGGCATACCTTAATCCTGAACGAATGACAAGCTATGGATGCATGACTCGTATATTTTGATGTAAGTAAAAGTCTGAGTCAAATAGATAAGGAACCAAAATTTAGAGCATTGAATATACGACTTCTACAGTATGTAGTGACATTCCCAATAGTGGAATTCATTTCCCTATATATGGGTAAATGATATCCTCTCATTGGCATTACATGGTAGATGAAAAATAAAACGTGACCACGAGTCGTTCGTCTTTGTGATGAATAACTTGATTACTATTTGATAGTAATTGAATTTTCATGAAGGTAGATGTAATTGTTACAATGAGATAAAGTAGGATCATATTGGGAGAACGAATTTATTACAAAGAGATTAAGGATATCTTATGAGAGCTACACAGTTATGACAAGGTCATTGGATGATGTGACAGCCCAAAATTGACCTTAGTCGGGATGTGGTTTCGGGACCACAAAACCGAGGCATAAAAATAATTTAAAAATTTATTTTGATGCCTATGATATGTGTTAATTTGTGTATGACATTTTGATGTTTCAATTTAGAATTATAAATGTGAATTTCACTAGAAAGGACCTAGTAGTAAACTTTGAAAGTATGATGGGGAAATGTGTGATAACTAGTTGATCATGCATGCAAAAATAAGGGATTTGCATGTCAAATTTCCCCAAAGATGGTATAGTGGCCGGCCATGACAAGGGAATATGGGCAAGGAAAACATGTTATGACATGTTTTGTTAATGCATGATGTGATAAATGAAAAAAAAAATTAAGCATGTAGGAAGAGAAACAAAAAAATCAAAAATTTGCTTATCCTTTCCCCCCTTTTGCCGTGAGTGAAAGAGAAGCAAAGAAAAAAATTTTGTTCATCCATTTTTCTCTTCTTTGGCCGAAAATACTAAGGAAAAAGGAAGGATTTTTGCTTCATGCTTGGTTTAGAAGAGAACTAGAAGGAGATTCGCTATAATTGCATCAAGATTAAGGTATGTTTGAGGTTGTGTCATGAGGTTCATGCTTGTTTTGGTTGCTAACTTGATGTGCATGTTAGCCATGGTTCAAATCCTTGTTATGCCATGAAAATGGTATTTGGCCAAGGTTGATATTGTGTTAAAGCCATTGCATGCTAAATGTGAAGCTTGTTGATGATGCATGTAATGATGGATTGACTACTCTTGAAATTTCTTTTTAGTATTCTTGAGTAGGACATTGAATTCTTTGTTTAACCATGACCAAAGTTAAAAGGATATGGTTGTGATGTATTCGCCATGGTGCATTCATGAGCATGATTTATGCTTGTTACTTGATTGGTAAAATTTGTGTTTGGATGGGTATGAACCCCTTGAGATTCGCCATGCACCTATATATATATATATGTTTGCACATGATGTGTTGGAATGACATATATACTACCTCAAAGTATGTATTTTCATGTGATTGTGTTTTGATTATGAAGCAAATGATAGATGTGTATTGAGCTACAATATGTAAAGCATTAGCTAGTAAAATGTGTGCCATGCATGTGTGGTATTAAACATGTAATTGGCCTCAACATCAACATGCATAATCGGCCCATGAATGAGTACCTAAGAGGTTGTGTTGTTCGCCATGAGTAAGCATGTTGAAGGCTTTGTGTGTTGAGTCGATTCATGAATTCGTACTTATGTGACTTTAATGTCTAGTGAATATATGTGGGCTAAGTGCCTTGAGTTCCTCTTTTGATACTCAAATGATTGAATCAATTTATTTGCTAAATTAAGCTCAAGAGCAAAGAGGGACCAAATCCGATAAAGGGAAGGAAAAGTAGTCGAATAGCCATCGAATCATTCGACAACATCCGAGGTAAGTTTTCGAGTATCGAAACTTAGATTTTGATTCGATTGAATGAAGTAATAAGCAATCGAAATTTCGCCTTTGTATATGGCCATTGAGCCGAAATGATATTTTGTTAAGTGAATTGTGCATAAAAGTTTTGTTGTGAAAATGAAACAAAGATGTGTATGAATGTTCGAGTGATATCGGGCTAAGCCCAAGGCAATTGTGCGAGCTATGATACCGGCTAAGCCCAAGGCAATTGTGCGAAGCTATGATATCGGGCTAAGCCCAAGGCAATTGTGCGAGCTATGATACCGGCTAAGCCCAAGGCAATTGTGCGAGTTGTGATATCCGGTTAAGTCCCGAAGGCATTTGTGGGTTACCATAACCGGGCTATGTCCCAAGGTGTTTTGAACGAGTAGTTATATCCGGATAAACTCCGAAGGTATGTGAATTGAAATTTATAAGCTGCTGGAAAATTTTCAGTTATTGCACATGTGAAATTCCCAACAACAATGTATGTTTTGTGTGTGCTTTGTACACTATGAGTAAATGCGCATTTAATATTCGCTCTAATGATAAATGAGCTATCGGCATTAACTAGGCCGTTATTTGCGTATGAATATAAGAGTTGGGATTGTGAAGTAAGCATGTCTTTGAGAAATTGTGCATATGAATTATTGTTTAGCTACTTGAATGCTATGCTTTGGTTGTGTGTATATTATGGCTCAAAACTTACTAAGCATAAATTGCTTACTCCGTTTCTTTGTTTCTCTGTTTATAGATTTTGCTCGTTAGCGATCGGATTCGGGATCATAGAAGTTGAAGTCAACCACACTATCAAAGCCCTTTTGGTACTCCTTTAGTTGAGTTTTGGATATGGCATGTATAGGACTACCCTCGGTTATTTTTAAGTACTTGTGATGTATATGTATACGGCCATGCGAAAATGGTTCGTAATAGTGGAGTATGGAATTTGACCATATGTGGTTTGTAATTATATTTGGTTTCATGATGTGATTATGGTTTGGAATGAGAGAGTTGGTCACATGATCAGCCATTGGAATGGTTAAATATGATCATATGTGGACCTAAGTATGACTAGACTATAGTTGGTCCATGGGAACTACAATATAGGTAAAGCCTACCTTAAAAACAGAGGCTTCCAGCTGCAGTGACGTGGATGTGAAAAATCACCAAAATTTGTAGAAATGGTTTTAAATAGTGAATAAATTATGTGATCGAACCTTGACGAGTCTATTTTCATATGAAAGTAACGAAAGATCATATGATCAGTATACCGAGAGATATTAAAGTTCTCGTGAGACAGGGCCAGAACTGTTTCTGGGTCCCCTGTCGCGACTTTGAAAATTTTCCATAAATTATCCAGAATGAATTAGAAGTCATGCCTTATATGTGCAGATTCCATTTTTAGTCTAGTTTCATTGGAAACAAACGGTATCAGTATTGAAACCCTGTACAGAGAGATATTCAAGTTGTAATGCGCGAAGGTCAGTGTAGTTGACCCCTGTAACATGGGCGACTTTAACTAATAAACTGTACCAATTGGCCCGACCAAAAATTCTAGAAATAAATCCATGGATGGATATATGAGTCTAAATTCAGGTAAAATTTATGGAATCAGTTTCCGAGTTGTGAAACTCGAGATATGCTTTTTAAGGCGACAGCGACGCAGTTTTCCAGCTTGCCTGGGAATGTCAAATTGGTCGGTGCCATAAGTGGTTTTGGCTTGTTAACCCCTCGTGTCCGACACCGGCAACGGTCTCGGGTTCGGGGTGTTACAGATGAGCACTAATCGAGTTGCTTTTATAATGATATGCCATTAGGGAGAGCTTAGTCACGCTACTATAATGGAATGACTTTGTGAGTAAATAAATTTATAATTAATAAGTGAAAACCTTAAACTTAATTATAAATCATTTGAGCCTTAATCACATATGTCTTATCTGTCCCTCCAGTAGCTTGTTGAAACCTAAAATGAATTGCATGTTAAATCAAATGAACAAAAATGGATGGAAATCGTAAATTTAGAGAAATCAGGAATATTTGGAAATGAATGTAATTTTCTCTAAATGAGAATGGTCTGAATAATTAATTTATGGTCTCTCAATTATTGTTTAATTTATTAATTAAATAATTAAAATTAAAAAATGGAAATGAATTATTTGGTTATATTGAATCTATTGAATCTAGAAATATTAAATATATTTTCTAATATATTCTTTTTCGTAAAGTTGAAATGATTTTAACAAAATTAAAATTGGGTTCGAAAATTATTTAATTGAGAAATAAATTTATTTGAATTAAGTTAATATATTTACTTTGGGAAATAGAGAAACAAATATCGAGTTGGATTGAATTATAAAGTATTAGGTTAAAAGTCAAATCACTGCTTGTAACTGGACCAGATATAGGAGAGGCCCAAAAGCCACTCATGTTTAATGCTAGGAATAAACTAGGGTTTCCACCCCACCTAATCCTAGTTAAACTAGGAGTTCATTTTTCTATTAAAATAGACTTCTACAATTCAATAAGGGTTTCACCTCTTCTCCCTATAAATAGATGGCACCGGTAAAGCTAAAATACACAACTTTGAGATATTGTTATTTTGCCTAAAAGTAGTGGGAGTTTATTCCTTAAGTATTAATTCTATTTCCTAGAATAACAATAGAGGGAGTTTATTTTGAAAGAATTTTGTTTTCTCACTAGAAGTAAAGTAAACATTTTTTGGTTCTATGTTTGATTCAAATTAGTTCAAGCACACACTCAAAGCAGCTTGTGGTACGAAAATAGAAAATAATGTCATTCAGTTGAAAGCTGGGAACAAAAAGGATCCATCTAGCCGATAACACAAGCGCAATTTAGGTAAAAGGTTTATTGGTATAAATATAACAAACTGATTCAGTTTTCAAAATTTTTATTTTCAATTGTACAAGAAAAAAGTTTTCAAATCGGATTTTTTACTATAAACATAACACAATCTGGTTCTAATTAATTTAGATAAGATGTGGCATTCTTGTAAATGTTTCCCTGTTCAGGGGAATGTATGCTACTATTTTATTGTTATGTATAATAAAGTAATTTTGTCAAAGTTGTGATTTCTAAAATATTAAATGTAGTTTTATTAATTTCTCAAGTATGTATAAATCATATAGTGGACTACAATCTCCATGCTAGGTTTAATTTTATTATTTTAGAATAAAATATGTGAGCTTGAAATAGACATAAGATTTATCTAATCTTTATTTTTTGATGGAACCTGAAGAACTGAGATGCATCAAGGCCAATCGGGACAACACAAACATTACCCAACAAACCAGCAATAGATTGACATTTGTCTAACAATGATGTTCGTTGGAAAGGGCTAGAGGTAGTGGCTACTGGCGAAGGTCCGACGACAATCTAGTGATGAATCGAGATAGTCTAGTAATGGACGGTGACAATGACGAAAAGAAAACAGTGATGGAAAGATGACGATGATGGTAACATGAATCGGTACTGCAACAGGTGTCCGTGATGGCAAAATAGAAAACCCAAAATATGTTTTGGGGTGAAATTTGTATTTTTTTTTCTAGGATAGAATTATGGAAACTATGGTTGGTCAAGGTCATTTAAATTTTATGCTTTTAATTGTGATAGCATGATGATATTTATTTGATTGTGATTGTATGCTCATGCATATGTATAATAAGCATGCCATATAGTTTAGAAAAGAATGCCACGTGTAAATGCCATGCATACATTAATCATTCTTGATAAAACCAAAAATAAAAAAAGTTGCATGTTTTTAAAAAAATTGAGTGGGAAAACGTCCCTAAACAAGACCTACAGCCTCCACCAATTGTCTCTTGTGATGACATGGTAATTTAACTACCCCACGATAAGATTCTCATGTAGACCTCACTCAGGAGAATTTTAGACAGTAAGTAGAGATGTCTTGTAATCATATTATAGTTGGACAAGCCCTATTTTAGGTACTATCATATGACATAATAAGAAGTTCTTTCTTCAAAGAGGACAACTAGACACAACATGTTACTTGGTGAGATTATATCACAATGACTCATTTGTGGTACACGATGTGATAGGTGTTGAGTTGGTGGTTATACAGTCAAAATCTTCTAGTTAAGTAACTTCCCACGAAGCTCTACTTAAGTTAGAATGATGGTCAAGGGTTAAATGATTATTAGAATGTGTGAATGCCAAAGGGATTAGGTTTATATACTAATTAGATGGAAATTCATGTTCTTACTAGTTGATTAAGATTACCCCATGGTGACTTGATTCAAAGGGTGTAGGAATTATCGTTTCAATGGCTTACAAATGTTTTTAAGGCTTAATGTAAGACGCATGCATCCTCTTAACACATATCATAATGTTGCAAAACATTTTATAATATTTTTTTAACACAAGGATAATAATGAATTAATGTTTTATTTTCAGTTCAAAAGTGAAACCTACTCCCTTATTAAATACACTCACTAGGAACAAACTGAACTGAAATAATTAGAAGGAATGAAAAAGAAACCTAAGGATTGTCCTAAGTTTTGAGAAACTAAAGAAAATTATTGATTAAAAAAATACCCTTCATTCACTTAAGCTAAGGCTAGAAAATGCTAGGAAGAGCTTACTGAGATAGCTATTGCTACATGCTGGCAAACGTGATTAGCACCCTTTATAAGCAATTAGAGAGCTATATGATTGCTAAAGCAATTTTAGACAAAGTAGAAGACATGTTTCGAGGCTAAGTTATCTTGGCTCGACAATAGGCTATTATTAGTTTGATGAATACCTAATAAAAGCCCAGCGCTCCGGTCAAAGACCATATGATTACTCTTATAGGATATTTTTCCAATACCACAGATAATGAGGCCAATTTGGACCAAAACATTAAGAGTGAGATGATGTTTAGGAGCTTGTCCAAGGCTAAGTTCTCTTAGCCACCACAAGTGGAAAGGAAGATAACCATGAATTCTAAAGACTTATCTAAGTTTAAATGCTTATTCTGAAGTAAGAAAGGGAACTTAAAGGCAAACTAGGAAGAGTGGAAGGAATACCTGGCCACCAAAGGCAAAGGTATGAAACTCATTATGATAAAAGCTTGTTTAGTGAAAGATTCAATAGACCACTGGATCATTGATTCTAAAGCCACTAATCACGTGTGTGTTTTGCTATGGTGGTTCTAGGAGACAAAAGATCTTAGAGATAAGAGTCTATCGTTGCAGGTTGGAAATAAGACATCTGTGAAAGTTGAAGCAATGGGAGATGTACATCTTTATTTTGATAATTTTAGGAATATTATTTTGAAAGACATTTTCTATGTATCAAATTTTAAAAGAAACAAGATTTCTGTTGCATGTTTTTATAAAAATGGCTTGACCGTGACTTTTAATATTTAGAAATGGCTAACTTATCTATAACAGATGGATGTTAAATAACATATATTTTATCAAACAAAATATGTACACACTTCTTGAGACTAAAATTTCAAATGAAAGACTTAAAACTTATCACTCTAATGCAGCGTACCTTTGTCATTTGAGACTTGGTCATATTAACAAAGAAATAATCACTAGATTTGCGAAAGATGACACTTTAAGTTATATTAAATAAGTTAATCTTCCACAATGTGAATCTTGCTTTGAAGGTAATATGACTAAGTGATGTTTTAATGCACAAGGAATGATGGTCGTGAAACCCTTAGAACTTTTACAGACTAACTTATGTGGCCTCATGACTGCTAGTGCAAGAGGTGGTTTTGAATATTATGTAACATTTATTTATGGCTATTCCAAATATGGCTATGTGTACCTAATGCACCACAAGAGTGAAAATTTTGATAAATTCAAAGAGTTTCGTGTGAGAGTGGAGATGTAACACCCTATACACGACCTGATCTCCAAGTCTGAGTACCTAGCGTAATTAACCCAGAATTATTAACAAAATTTCTATCTTGTTATTTATAGACTTAGTCAATACTAAAATAAACATCCATTATTACTAAATCACTCTCATCCAAATCCATATATAATAATCGATTTGAATTTTGATTTCAATTATATTTTAAACTTACAAGTGTTCAGTCCCTACAAACATTCTGCCTTATTAATTGTGAATAATTTATTCCATTAGCTTGAGACACAAAACTCTATTATAGATACACCAAAGAAATTTCACTTGATACTTAGCCTCTGAGGGTTCCCCTCTTTACACATGATACAATTATACCGCTGCTCGCGCAATTTGTCGATGTCTAGATTGGTCCCCCTATGATCATTGAATCATTCTGTAATCCTGCATTCAAGGCATTACAAAAGTAAGTCCAGGTGAACTTAATGAGGTTCTATACAACAATATTCATAGAAAAATTCTTAATGTAATGGGTAAATTATAATTATTGCACAGAGGAAAAATTTCATGAGTGACTTAGGAGATTCCGCAGGTTTGACATGGCATTGCTAACACATTTACATTGTTTAGATCTAAACATCGGTGGACAAGCCAACAAGTGCAGTCATAATCGTACTTTCCCAGACACCCCTTTTTATGGGACTTGACCCTGTCTAGCTTCATCTCATACTTCCACGTTTGCCTTTTATATTTGACTCATCATAAAATAACCATATATGTGAATACCCATATTGACAAACTATTAAATGACTCACCATAACTGTTGGTTTCTTACCTTGAACCCTCATTCTACACTGAACTCAATTAGAATTTGTTAGTTTATTCCCAACAATGAATTTCTTATGATTTATCCAATGCATGAATCCTTCCTCAAAGGAAGACCCATTTACTAATGCCCTTATTGGCAGCCTTGCATATGAAACTTGGGTGGTGGATAGGCACCCTTCTTTCTTGGTAGACTCATACCTACTAGATAGTCCCATAGGACTCCCCAATTTCTGTCTATTCTACCAAGAAGCTCTAAATATTAGATTGTCCCCACTATGGACTCTCTCTACTTTAAATTATCCTTGGCGGACTTGTACTTTTATTAGTCCCCGTGTGGACTATCCTGTGCCAAAAAGTCTTGACGGACATCTTCTTTCTTTGAAAATCCCTGGTGGACTTTATCGATCATTCAGATTTGGGAAAACATTCCCTTCCACATGGTACTTTTGTAGCCTACCCACATTTCTAGGTATTTATTTATCGATCACCATTTATGATTTAAAATATGATAATCCCTTTTGTAATTGTTTAGCCGATAATGGTTCTGCATCAACTTAGAGGGACTCATAATGAAAAATACCAGATTTGGCAATACGTTAAAGGAATTTCTCCTTCCTCTCACATATACCTATGTTAATATGCTTCTATATGCTCCACTTGCCATCGCATTTTGGTGGATCTTCTTATTATCCCATTTTCCCATGTTCTTAAATACACCACAATCATCATTTCTTACTATTCATCGCGTGATTCATACAGTGACTTCTCATTTTATGTCATAGCGAGCTTCCTGGTTCAATATCTTGATGGACTCCATTTTTTTTATAACATATACTTGTTCGCCACTGGATCATGCCATGACTAACCATGGACTTCCAATTCTGAAGAATCAATAAACCACTTTTGAGGAGTCGCTCTGAAGAACCAATCAATAACCGTCACCACAATGTCGCTATAACAACCCATTTTTCAGAGAATATCGAAACATTAGTTTCAAGACCACAAATCCGATCCAAAAATAAAATTTATTTTTATTTTATTACATGGTCCATAATATGCTAAAAATGTCATGTGAAAATTCTGATAATAAAATTTTATTGATTTAGCGTTTAATTACGGGATGGACTAAATCGCATAAAATGAAAAAGTTAAATTCTAGTAGCTATGGAATTCAAAACTAGAGGTACTTATATGGTAATTAGACCATTAAAGAAAAGTATGTAGATATTTTGGTGACTCATCCATGGAAATTTAGAAAAAGGGCAAGGACTAAATTGGAAATTGGAAATTATTTAATTAATTAAAAGATGATAAAAGATATCATCTTATTTTTATCTCATCTTCAGCCTAAAATACATGGAAGGAGAGAGAGAAGAAACTTTGCTGGCTTAATTGGGTAAGTTACTTGTCTCGTTTTTAGTAATTTTGATATTTTTGAAACCGAGATAGCTTAATCTATCTATTTGGGGCATCAATTTGAAAAGTTATCAAAGTATAAAAATTGGGTCATGGATGAATATGCTGAAAGTTATAAATTTATGGTAGAAAATGAAAGGTTGTTGATAGATAAACAACTTTTACAAAGTGATTTTTGATGAAAATATGATTTAGAGACTAAAATGTAAAGTTGTGAAATTTGATGAAAATTTCTAAATTTTTATGAATACATGTGCTGTACATTTTTGTGATGGGATTTTGGTTAGGCTTGGAATAGGGAGTAAATTGCACAAATTTCATTTTCCGAGCCTAGGGACAAAATTGGAATTTATGGAAAAGTTAGGGGTAAAATGGTAATTGTGCCTAGGACGTAAATTGAGTCCAAATGAATATGAAATGCGTGAAATTGATGGTTAAATTCATTTATATAGATCCAAACAACACAAATTCGAGTTTAGACCGAGGAAAAGAAAAGGTTTTGGATTTAGTAGATTATATACACAAACAAGTGTCGAGGTAAGTTCGTGTAACTTAATTGAGCATGTAAATATGTTAACTTGAATGTTATGATTGTATGCAATATGAATTATATTTATGTGAATGTTATAAATGTTTGAAATGATTACATGTTTAGAAATGTTGGAAAAAGGGTAAAGTCTCGTTTGAATATTGAATTTCGATGGATAAATGTGTTTTCCCAAAAGGAATGAGGTCCTGCATTTGTTACTGACGAGATTTAGCCTGGACGAGTGATCCTATTGACCTTGTTATAGAAAGGATTTAGCTCGGATGGGTAATCCTGATGTAATCCCTCTCGAGCATATGTTACAATTAGGATTTAGCCTAGACTGGTAATCCTAGTTGAGCTCTTCTAAGCATAGGTTACATAGAGGATTTAGCCTAGACTAGTAATCTTGTAGTACAATATGTGGCTCGAGAGTGCGCTCTTTGATTAAGTGCCCTAGTGGGTACTCTTGAATAAGAATTGACAGGTTATTGAATCGTACACCACCAGTGTACTACTCGAGTATCCATCGGAATTTCAATGATTCAACAGACAAAACTCTTGGCATGGTGAGAGAATTATGAGATGAAACAATAATGTCTTGAAAGAATATTGCATGATGAGCTCATCCATCCTTACTTGATGTATATGTAAATTTTGTGACTAACGTGTTTGATTGAATGCATGTGTTTAGGCAATTTTGCCAAGTTGATGGAAAACATGACTTTATATGCTTAGACTTAATAAATGAGATTGGTAAGTTTAGTTTCTATTATACGAACTTACTAAGCATGTAATGCTTACTCTGTTTTATTTCCCCCTATTTTCTAGTGCTCAGAAGCTCGCGAAAGTTGGAGGTCATTGGAGCATTTTCACATTATCCACTAACTTATTTTGGGTATATATAGTAAAATCATTTTGGTATAATGGCATGTATAGGCTAACTTGGCCATAGATGGCTTAAGTATGTGGTTTGTAATCTAGCCATTGGAATGGCTAGTAATGGTTGTTTTTGATATATTTGTAATGTCATACTATGGTAGCTATATACATGTTAAATGGTTATTCAAATTATGCCTATCATATGGAATATACCAAGGTAAGATTATAAACATGTATGCATGTAATGATATGACATGTTGAATGATAGAGTTCGTTCAATTTGAATGCTTGAAATGATTGGTATTTGGATGTGAGTTTAAGTGCAGGTCATTGGTATGATTTTGGGTGAGAAATAAAGCTAGGAATGGCTTTATTTTGTCCACATGGGCAGACACACGGGCGTGTATCTAGACTGTGTGTGACACATGGCCTGGTACATGGGTGTGTGGTTAGGCCCCGTGTCCCCTGCACCTTAAATTTGAGAAATTGAATACGTAGAATTGAGTACACGGGCAAAGACATGGGCGTGTGTCTCAGCCGTGAGTGCTATACGGCCTAGAACACGAGCGTGTGTCTTGACCATGTGAAACCTGCACCTAATTTAGAAAAAATTAATTAACCATACAACCTAGCACACGGGCGTGTGGAATGGCCGTGAGCACAAGTCATAGAGTTACACCGGGTCGAACATGGCCTGCAGCACGGGCGTGTCCCTTAGACCACACAGGCGTGTGAGCCCTGTAACTTAAAAAATTTTTGAAATGTCACGAAAAATTCTTAAAGTTTCTGATTAAGTCCCGACTTGATTCTAACTCTCGTTTTGGGCCTAGAAGGTCCATTTAAGGGACGATATGAATAATATTGGTTCATGAATAGTAATTTACGTGAATTATCTGAAAAATGTTTTGAAATTTCAGATAATATTCCATAACTCTGTTCCGATGATGGATAAGGGTTAGGGGTGTTATAGTAGCTCCATAGAGTCGATACACCGTAATGATGATGTTGCTCTGGTGAGCTAGTAGATAACCATTCCATGATGCCACCAACACCCTTAAATCCCATCACAATCTACACATTCCTCCATTACGCCATCTGTCCCCATCTTCACCTACCTCATCAACGTAATTCCTTTCGTACTCCATATAGAATATAAACATGAATTTCATATGATTTATTGAAATTATTACTATAACATACAATGCGCCACTTATCAATACGTCAATTCACAACCATAGGTCATCTAGTAAACATACTTGCAAACGTACACCCTCTTACATAGTGTTATGCATACACAACATATTTATTCACCATATTTATATGCAATACGTGAATTTAGATAGGCTCAGAACAGACACAGACGTAGATCATACAAATAGCAAAACAACACCGATCACCCAAAGGTAGAGTATAGAAACTTACCTTACATCCTTTCTCCTCGCCAACTTAGCTTATCCAAACGCCAGAGCCTCCTTCATCCTGGCAGCTAAGCATGGCAACCATTTATCGGTTAAACCAAAGGTATTTAAACCTTAAAACTTTGAACCCATTATACAAAAACTTATCAAGAATCATTTCTTCTCTTTTCCTCTAAATCATGAGTATAGGGAGACTTAGGAGCTTACCAGCTTACTAAATTCTCTACTTTCAGGACTCAAGTCTCACATTCAATGAAAATGACCTAAATAATTAACTTACAATTTTTTGAATTATTATTTAATTAATCAATTAAATAAATTATTTTTAAAATGGAAATAAATTAATTAGCCATAGTGAATCATTGAATGTAGAAACATTAAATATATTTTCTTATAGATTCTTTTACAAGAAAGTTGTATTGATTTTAATAGAATTAGAATTGTGCTTGAAAAATTATTTATTTGAGAAATTAATTTAGTTAATTAAATTAATTAAATAAATAATATTTATTTTGGGAAATAGAAAATAAATATTGGTTGGATTAAATTATAAAGTGTTGAGTTAAAAGTTCAAGACACATATAATTGAACCTAATACAGAAGAGACCCAAATCCCCTAATATTACATGTAAGGGGAGCAGTAACCCTAGTGTTATTATTTAGTGGTGCCACCCCCTCTCTCCTGGTTAGATTAAGGTAGTCTTTTCTATTAAATAAATATTATTTGTGTTATTCTTATTCAAACAGGAATCTCTTATCTCTTTTTATAAATAGACACCTCTTGTAAAGGAAAATATATTTGCTTCATAAATTTTTATTCTGTTGAAAATATAGAGAGAATTATTCCTAAGCATAAATTCTATTTTTCAAAATAACAACCTTTTTGGTTTATAAAGAGAGAAGTTACTTTCACATTGAAAGTAATAATTCAATTTCTTGTTCTATGTTTCGTTCATGTTGCTCGAGCCCACATTCCATGCAATTCAGAATACAGTGACAATGGAGAGGGTCGTTTAGTTGAAAGTCAGGATTTGTCTTGCATAAAGTACATGTATCTTTAGGTAAAAGTTTATTGTTATAAATATCACAAACCGACTTAGTGTAGAAAATTTTTAAACTTTCATTGTTATAATAAATTGTTTTCTTAACTAAATTTTCCAAGTTAACACTTTTGAGGACAGGGGCTTATAGAAGTAACTATAAGAGGTTTCCCCAGCTTTAGATCCACAAACCTCTTGCAATAATTCCAACTTGAGGGTCGTGATTTACTCTTCCATGGAAGTAATGATGTTCATGTTGCAAAAAATTCAGTATGAAAAAGGTTTTCTTGCACAGCGGAAAACTAAAATTCTAAAAACCAAACTGATTTGTTATATTTACAGCAATGAACCCTAAATTGAATTCGCACATGTATTTTTAGATAGATGGATCCTTTTTGTTCTTGGCTTTCAACTGGACGACCTTCTGTGCTATTCTCATACCACAAACTGCTTCAAGTGTGAACTCAAACGATTTGAATCAAACAAAGAACTAGAAATAGTTTTCTTACTTTTTATGTGAATACAAAAAATCTTTTGTCAAATAGAAACCGAAAGAATTGTTAGTCTGAAAAATAGATTTAACAGTTGACAATAAATTCTCTTTATTTTCACACAAAGTAACTGTAACACTTCAAACCCGATCCTTAAGGAGAATCCAAGAATGACGCGACACTACCTTAAAATCATTATCTTTTAAAATCTTATCTGGCTTAAACCAATTAAACTATAGCCTAATTTAGTATAAAAATTTATATATTCTACCATTCAAGAATAAATAAGATAGTATCCTTTGAAAACCATGAATACTTCATTGATATTTCATTAGAACCATAGGTTCATGATCAAGAATTTAGTTAGAAAATACAATCTTCAAAACCGGCATGTCATGCATAATACAAAATATATGAAGTCTCATGGCGACGTTAGTCCTCTGGCGTAGTTTTCAGAGATTCCTTTACTTCATTAGGTGGCCTCAAAAGGAAAGGTAACTAAGTAAGTTCAAAGAACTTAGTGAGTTCTGAAGGAAAACATTGCAATATACATATAAAATTCGTATAAACCTTTCCAACACAACACAATCACACAGTTCACCAGTTATCGGATACCAAACACAAATAGACTATACGCCAGACACTATTCCTTTGGCATGTACACTACACCTATGTAAGTACACAAACCACCTTCTTTGGGTTAGCCACAAACCCTAGTCCATATTCGAATTCATATCGTTCGTTCATTTATTTTCCTTTTTAATGATTTGCCAATCTTGTTTGTAATAACACTTACCCTACCAGAGGCTACACGGCCATTTTCATGTATCGCAATATACTAGTTCAATGCTCATTTTATTGAATGCAATGTCATGATTTCATTTGCATATTTCAGATCACATTGTTCAGTTCAGAAGCAAGGGTGTAGTGGTTTAAACACGAAGAAAGGTTCTTCCATCTTTAACACAGACAGACCAAACCAGACTAATACAATAATCATCCATCACTCTTGCACAAATATTTCATCTTCACAACATATATAAACTTACCTTTAATCAAACATAAATAAAGGCATTACAGACACACATGAAGTAAGAAAGAACTCACCAGAAAGTGCAACAAGATCAAACAGCAAGACCTTTGCCCTTATTATGAGAACCTTAAGAAGTATCTTGAGTTATATAATATAAATAGTTAAACTTGTTAGATTGTATACTAGAAAACTAAACAAACTTACAAGAAACATCATCATAGAATCCAGATTGAGGAAGTTTCCTTCCTTACACTCTAAATGGACACAAAGCGTACAGCTCAAAGATTACATAAATAACCATGAAATAATATAAGGTTCATTGGTATTTACCAGGTGCTAAAACAAAGGAGTTGCCTGAATACAGTGAACCCAAATCTTCAAGCAGGTTTCTGGTCTAAGGTTTTCCGAGAGAAAAGTGTATAGAAAGTTTGAGAAGAAAATACGAGGACAAGGGAAAACATTAAACTTGCTCAATAAGCTATTACCAACCTTATACAACTATACATGAAAGCTTGGTTTAGTGGATAAGTTTAATTATCCCACTAAACTCCCTCGGTTCCTGTGACTAAGCACTTTCTCTCTCATCATAAATGTGAGTCTTATCGACAATAGTAACTTAGTTCTATTCTAGCCAATTCTCATTTTCCTATCTAAATTGTTCAACTAGAGAAATAATATAATAATAAAATAATAAATAGTTCTTCTACTAAAGACTTAATGTAATTATCTAAAAACTGAGGTAGTGTATACTCTATAGTGTAGTCTGCCAAACCACCAAGCTCGCCCAATGTAGACTTACATTCTTAGTCATAGTTAATATATTACCCACTCAGAACTTGCTCTAAACACCATACTTCCATAAATAGTATTCAAAACACTAGGACTTCACCAAGCGGGGTGTTACAACTCTCTCTTACTTAGGAAATTTTTTCCCCGAAATTCATACTTGAAAATAACTTAGGATACTGATCTCTCATTAGCATTTGTCATCCCCAAGTAGCTTCTTCAGTATTATGATTCCTCCATAACACTTTATCCAAGGGAATTCTTTTATTTCTTAGATCATCTACTTTTCTAGCTAGGATACAAGCAAGTTCTTCTTCATAGGACAGGTTCGGTTCAACCTCTAGTTGTTCAATCTACACAACATGATCAAGATTGGATCTATACCTTCTCAACATCGATACATGAAACACATTGTGGATTTTTTATAATTCAGGAGACAAATCTAACTTGTACGCCACGAGTCCAATTCTTTCCCAAACCTCATAAGGCCCTACAAACATTGGACTCAACTTTCCATTCTAGCGAAACCTGATGATATTTTTCCAATGGGAAGCCTTCAAAAACACTTTATCTCTAACCTCAAAGGAGATTTATTTCCTTTTCAAATCTGCATATGTTTTCTATCGATCCTGTGCAGCTTTTAAGTGACTACAAAAGATAGCAACTTACTTTTCAGTTTCTCGTGCTAGATTTGCCCCCCTATCTTTTTCTCACTAAGTTTCATCCAACAAATAGGTGTTCTACACCTTCTACCATACAAAACATCAAACGGCAACATCCTCAAATTGGCATGGTAACTATTTTTGTAGGCAAACTTAACTAAAGGAATATGCATTTCCCAGTTTATCCTAAAGTTGATTACATAGCTTCTTAACATATCTTCCAAAACCTGAATAACTCTTTCTGACTGGCTATCAGTTTGAGGGTGAAATGCAGTACTAAATTGCAACTTAGATCCAAATGATTTTTGTAACTGATTCCAAAGCCTTGAACTAAATCTTGGATATCTGTCAAACACTATTGAAGATGGTAATCCATACAATCGTGCTATTTAAGCAATATAAAGTTCAGCTAATTTCTCTAGCGAATAGGTAGTATTCACTGGCAAAAAATTTGATGACTTTGTAAGGTGATATACAACAACCCAAACAGAATTCTTTTTAGATGAATTAAAGGGTAACCCCAATACAAAATCCATAGTGATCCTATCCCATTTCCATTATGGAATTTCCAAATGATATAGCTTACCTAAAGGAACTTGATGTTTAGCCTTAACTCTCTAACAAGTCAAACAAGTTAAAACATACTTTGTAATTTCCTTTTTCATGCTAGGGCACCAATAAGAGCCTTTCAAATCTCTATGCATTTTTATGCTTCTAGGATGTAGTGAAAAAGGTTATTAGTGAGTTTCCTTTAACAATTATTTTCCTAGTTCATTCCCCACTAGTACAAACATTTTACTCCTTTCCTATACTGAAGTTTATTTCTTTGCCAAACATCATTCTTTGCTTGAATCGATCACACTGGATATCTTTCATATGTTCCTCCAAGAGAGGTTACTCTTACAACTAATTCTTCCATCAAGGCTCCATTATCAATCATGGTCACCTTAGCTTAGAGAGACATCAAGGCTGCCACATTTTCTTACTCAATGCATCTGCCACTACATTTGCTTTTCCTAGATGATACTCAATTGTTAAGTCATAGTCCTTTAACAGCTCTAACCATCTCCTCTGGAGAAAATTCAAGTCCCTTTGGGTCATTAAATACTTCAGACTTTGGTCATCAGAAAATAAATGGCATTTCTCTCCTTACAAATAATGTCTCTAAAGTTTCAATGCTAATACCACTATTGCTAATTCCGTATCATCCGTAAGATGGTTCTTTTATGAGGTTTCAGTTGGCATGGTACATGAGCTATAACCTTACCACTTTACATAAGCACACATCTTAACTCATTCAAAGATGCATATGTATAAACTGTGTATTCTACCCCAAGCTCTGGTTGTGCTAATATAGGAGCTTCAGTCAAAATTGTCTTCAATTTGTTAAATTTTTGTTAACAATTATCACTCCAAACAAATTTTCCTTCTTTTTTAACAACCGTGTGAGAGGTGATGCCATCATCGAAAAACCTTTCACGAACCTCCTATAGTACCCAACTAACCCTAGAAAGCTGTAGACTTCAGAAACATTCTTAGGCAAGTTCCATTCTAGAACTACCTTAACCTTAACAAGATCCACCATAATACCATCCGCTGAGATAACATGTCTCAAAAAATGCATTTCTTTCAGCCAAAACACAATTCTACTGAACTTTACATACAACTAATTATTGCGCAGGGTTGTTAACACAATACTCAAATGCTCTTCATGATCACTCTTATTCTTAGAATACACTAATATATCATTGATAAAGACCACAACAAACTGATCTAAATAGGTTTGAAACACTAAATTCATTAATTCCATGAATACTACTAGCACATTAGTCAACCCAAATGGCATTACCAAAAACTCATAGTGACCATACCGTGATTGAAAGTTTTTCTTGGGCGCATCATCACTTTTAATCGTTATCTGGTAATAACTTGATCTTAGGTCAATTTGGGAGAAAATGGAAGCCCCACTTAACTGATCAAATAGGTCTTCAATCTTTGAAAGAGGGTACTTGTTCTTTATCGTGACCTTATTCAGCTGACGGTAGTCTATGCACATAAGCATCAATCCATCCTTCTTCTTAACAAATAAAATTAGCGCACCCTATGGTAACACACTAGGCCTAATAAAACCCTTACTTAACAGACCTTGCAACGATTCCTTTAATTATTTAAACTCTAACGAAGCTATTATGTTGGGTGTACACAATATAAGAGCTGTCCTAGGTTCAAACTCAATCGAGAACTCTATCTCCCTCTAATGAGGTATCCCAAGAAGTTCCTTAGGAAGCACATCCAAAAACTCTCTCACTATATGTACTTAATTGATCTCACTCCTAGACTCGAGTGTATCTATGATGTATGCTAGATAAGCACTTGTGCCCTGAACAATCAGCTTCCTGTTAGACACTGCAAAAATAATTCTATTCCTCAATTCTGATTGTTTACGAGACATCAATATCTCCTTACCCTCAACATTTACTAGGCGTACACTTTTAGTTCGACAATCAACCATAGTATTATGTCTAGTCAACCAATATAATCCCAAAATGGTATCAAAATCATGAAAACTTGACAACAACAAGTCCGTAAAAAATGTGTGTTCCCCAAAAACCAAAGGACAATTCCTGATCAACTTATTCACTACAGTACTTTAACCTAAAGGATTTGTTACTAGCACATTCGTTTCAAAATGTTCTATCTCAAGACTAAGACCCTCTATAACCTCAGTAAAAATGTAAGAGTGAGTAGAACCAGGATCAATCAAAGCGTAAATACTATTGTCAAGAAAAAAAGTTACCAGTTATAACCTCTGGTAGATCTGCATCTTCATTAGCCTTCATCACGTAAGCTCGAACTGATGTGCCAGAGCTCGTCTAACTAAAGTTCCTACTTTTTTATCCCTGTATGGACCTGGGTTTAGCTACCACCTTAGATCTATTCTCCTGTTGGAACTTTTGTGGGCTGTTAATTTATTGATTAGTGCTAAATTTAGACTTAGATGGACAATCCTTAACCAAGTGGTCTCTAGAGCCACAGCCAAAACAAGTTCCTAATTTCTTCCTACACCCACCACCGTAACTTCTACCATAATAGTCACATTCACTTTTTATCATTCTAGAACCACCAAAACTTACCATAGACACAGCTGATTTTTTGAATCCCTTACGCTTGTAGCTAATGAACTGTGAATCTTTCCTTGAAGTTGAAAAGGTGTGGTCCTTTAGTTTCTTAAAACTGGATGGATGTGGAAGAGTTGATTTGCCTCTTTTCATTCTTTCTCTCTCAAAGTTTTTATTTCTATCCCTAATTATTAACTCCATTTTGTAGGCCATAGCCGTCATTTCTTCTAGATTCTTGCATATAGGAACTGCCACCAAAGCTCGGATTTCATCTCTAGGTCCCCATTCAAATTTTTCACACATTTTCTTTTCTATTTGGAACAAAATTTTAGCGTAACGACTAAGCAAAAGGAATTCACTCCCATGCTCCATAACATACATTCTTCATTATTTCAAATACAAGAAGTCCTTTTTCATCTGCTCTACAAATATCTATTTAAAAATATCTCTCTCTAAACTTTTCGAGGAAGAAATCTCCAACGATCATTGGTTCAGAGGTAACACTAACCAAAGTTTCCCACCAATTTAAGCTTCTTCTACCAACAATGATACTATACATCTAAGACTATCTTCATGGTTACACTTTAGTTCCTTAATAACTCTACACGATCGAGACAATCGCTACTCAGCTACAATAGGGCTATTTATTTTATCACCAAGGAATTCCTTAGTGCCTCTTTTTCAAATTTCTTGAACAGGATCAGCCTTAGGAAGAGCCATAGCAGGTACAGGCGAAGCAAGCTGATTCAGGTGAACCACTTCAGGTTTTGGCTAATGAGGGTTTTGCGCTTATTGTGGCTATTGCTCTAGTTCATTTCCTATGAATTAGTCGAATAGTTGAGTCATCATTGAAAAGAACATATTTCAAAATGCATTCCTTGCATTTCCTGTGTTATTATTATTGGTCATGGTAACATATTCTCGGGTAGGGACATGACTTTCCATCTCTTCACCAATGGCTTCTCTGGAGCTATCACACATTTTCTTCACTCACTAAAAAGAAGTGTCATCTTAACACAAAACATTAGAGATTAAGCTAGAGGTGTACTATGCATGATAGAGGTGCACCATTGCCTTCAATTTTTGATAATAGACTAAAACTTGGCTCTAGTACCAAACTTGTGACACTGTAAACCTAATCCTTAAGGAGAATCCAAGAATGGCACACAATTATCTTAAAATCATTATCTTTTAAAAATGTATTTGGTGTAAACCAATTTAAACTACAGCCTAATTTAGTATAAAATATAACCTATTTTATCATTCAAGAATAAATAAGATAGTAACCTTTGAAAGCCATGAATACTTCAATGATATTTCATTAGAACCATAGGTTAATGATCAAGAGTTTAGTTACAAAATAAATTCTTCAAAATGTAAATGTCTTCACACCACCCCCATGTCATGTATAATACATAATTTAAGAAGTCTCACGGTGACGTTAATCCTCTGGCATAGTCTTCATAGATTCCTCTACTTCATCAGCAAGCCTGAGAAGGAAAGGTAACTAACTAAGTTCAAATAACTTAGTGAGTTCCGAAGGAAAACATTATGATATGCACATATAATTTGTATAAACATTGCCAACTCAACACAGTCACATAGATCACCAGTTGGCGGATACCAAACACAGATAGACTATATACCGGACACTATTCCTTTCGCATGTACATTACACCTATGCAATCACACAGACCACCTTCTTCGTGTTAGCCACAAACCCTAATCCATATTCAAAGTCATATCATTCATTCATTCATTTTCCTTTATCATGATTTTTCAATCTTGTTTACAGTAACACTTGCCCTACAATAGGTTACACAATCATTTTCATGTATTGCGATTTGCTAATTCAATGCTCATTTCATTGAAGGCAACGTTGTGAATTCATTTTCATATTTCAGATCACATTGTTCATTTCAAAAGTAAGGGGGTAGTGGCATAAACACAGAGAAAGGTTCTTACATCTTTAACAAAGACAGACCAAACCAGACTAATACAACAATCATCTATCGCTCTTGCATAAATATTTCATCTTCACAGCGTATATATGCTTACCTTAAATCAAACATAAAAAAAGGCATTACATACACACATGTAGCAAAAAGGAACTCACAAGAAAGTGCAGCAAGATCAAACAACAAGATCAAATAATAAGACCATTGCCCTTGTCATGAGAACCTTTAGAAGTATCTTGAGCTATATAATATAAATAGTTCAAATTTTTAGACTGTATACCATAAAACTAAACAAACTTACAAGAAACATCATTGCAAAACCCAAATTCAGGAAGTCTCCTTCCTTACACTCCAAATGGGCGTTAAAGTGTGCAGTTCAAAGATCACATAAATAACCACAAAATATAAGAAGGCTTCTAGTCTAAGGTTTTTTAAGAGAAAAGTGCAGAAAAATTTTGAGAAGAAAATATGGGTGCAAAAGAAAACATAAAACTTGCTCAAAAAGCCAATACCAACCTTATACAACTATACACGGAAGCCGGGTTTAGTGGATAAATTTGATTATCCCACTAAACTCCTTCGATTCCTGTAACTAAGCACTTTCTTTCTCATCATACATGTGAGGCTTATCGACTATAGTAACTTAGTTTTATTCTAACCAATTCTCATTTGCTTAACTAAATTGTTTAACCGAAGAAGTAATATAATAAATAAATAATAATAATTTCTTCTACTAAAGACTTAACATAATTATCTAATAGCTAGGGTGGCGTATACTCTACAAGGGAGTCCACCAAACCACCAAGCTCGCCTAATGTAGACTTCATTGAAAAGCGCACTTGCAGACTTACAATCTTAGTCACAGTTAATACGTTACCCACTCAGAACTTGCTCTAAACACTATTACAAGGGAGTCCACCAAACCATCAAGCTCGCCTAATGTAGACTCCGCTGAAAGGCACACTTGCGGACTTACATTCTTAGTCATAGTTAATACCTTACCCACTCAGAACTTGCTCTAAACACGATACTTCGATAAATAGTATTCGAACACTAGGAATTCGTAGGATAGGGTGTTATAGTAACAATATCTTAAAGTTGTGTAAATAGCCCTATCGGTTCCATCTATTTATAAAAAAAGAAGGTAGAACCCTTATTGAGTTTTAAAACTTTATTTCAACTAGAAAAACAAACTCCAAGTCTATCTCGGAGTATATAGGGCGGCAACCCTAGTTAATAATATTAGGGTTTTTTGTCCCCCCCCAGGGGCTTTTGGTCTTCTCCCACATCGAGTCCAATTACAAATACTTTTTGGGCTTTTAACCAAATACTTTATAACTCGATCCAATCCGATAATTATTTTTGTATTTCCAAAAATAAACATCTCAATATATTTCCAATTAAATAATCTTCTCAACCCAATTCTAATTTCGATAAATCATCACGACTTTACAATATTGGGTCCAATAATTTATTTCCATTTTCGAACTCCATTTAGTTTGAAAAACATAAATTCATTTCCAGATTATTTTTATTTTGGAGAAAACCACATTTATTTTCAAATGATTCCATTTCTTTGAAAACCACATTCATTTTCAAATCATTCCATTTCTTCATTTTCATTTTGGAGAAAACCATAATAATTTTCAAAAGTTTCTCATTTCTCCATTTTCACCATTTATGTTGATTTAATTCAACATGCAATTCATTGCTAGTTTTACCGAGCTAGTAGAGGGACGGATTGGACATATATTGAGGCACAAATGATTTATATTTAAGTTCCAACTTTTCACCTATTAATTATATACTCATTTAGTTACAAAGTCATTCCACTATAGTATCATGACTAAGCTCTCCCCAATGGCATACCATTACAAAAGCAACTCGATTAGTGCTCGCCTAATAACCTTGTCATAAGTGTGTTTCCCTCATAGGACATCATTAATCTCTTTGGGACAATATCTGTTCTCCCTATATGAACTTATTTTATCTCAAAGTAGCCATTACATTTTTCTTCATGAAATGTTAATTACTAAAAAATATTAATCCAGTCATTCATCACAAAGATGAACAACCTATGGTCACGTTCACTTTTCATCAACCATGCAATGCCAATTAGAGGATATCATTTACCCATGTTTCGGTGTAACACCCCTTACCCGTATCCTACGTCAGAACAGGGTACGAGACATTACTGGACTTAAACGTAAACAAGCATATAAAATCGAGCGATAAAATTTTGTTCAAATTTAAAACTTTTCAATCGCATGCAAATTGTCCTTTATAAGGGCCAACGAGGCCCAAAACATAATCGAAAGCAGTTCAAGACTAAACCGAGAACTTTCAAAATCTTTTCGACACTTAGAAAATTTTTTTGTTTTGGAGAGTAACATGCCCGTATGGGTAGGCCGTGGGGCTTGGGACACGCCCGTGTCCTCAGTCCGTGTAACTCCCTGACTATGACATCATCATGCAATTAAAGTCACACGACCAAGTCACACGCCCGTGTGCTTAGGCCGTGTAGAGAATTAAATTCTCGAGATTAAGTGCAGACTTCACACAGCCTGGGTATACGCCCAAGTTCTAAGGTCATGTCCTCCACATGGTTGAAACATACGGCCGTGTCCTCCACACGGCTAAGACACACGGTAGTGTCTCTGCTGTGTGTTTACTACTAGGTATTATTTTTTGCATTAATTATGTAACACCCTACATCCGGGCCCTACACCGGGATAGAATATAAGGCGTTACTAGACTTAAACGCATGCATTCGAACGTTTCTAAGTCACCAAGACTTGATAAAATTTAAAACTTTTTCTAACTTTGTTTAAACTCCTTAATATTGGCCTACGAGGCCTCAAACTTTCATTGGAAACCCTTCGAAACCAACTCGGGTCCTTAAACAGACTTAATAAAAAAATGACCCTTTAAACAGGGCACACGCCCGTGTGGAAAGGCAACACGCCCGTGTAGCTATTATGACATGGCCTAGCTGATGGCTCGTGTGGTTCACACAGCCTAATCACAAAGGGACACACCCGTGTCCAGAGCCCGTGCAAATTAAATTCTAAATTCGAACCTACAGAGGTTTTCACAAGACCTGACACACGCCCGTGTCTATCGCCCATGTCCCTCACACGGTCATGACACGACCGTGTCTTAGCCCGTGTCTAAAAACCTTGACATTCTATTTCTGACGTCAGCATCCAATTTAGGGCACATGGCCAAGGCACATGCTCGTGGCCATAGGTCGTGTCCTCCACACAGCTGAGACACACAACCGTATATCTGCCCGTGTGTTTACTACCATGGATACTGACTTGTAAAATTAACGTGCAGGGAACACATGGCTGAACAACATGGCCATGAGGCTGACCAAGTGTCACACACGGCCTAGACACACGTCTATGTGTCTACCCGTGTGGACAATATAAGGCTATCTACCAAGCCTTTGCCACCCTAAAACACAATCTAACATTAACCAACATATCAAAGTTTAACTTAATATGATTTCTCAACCAAACAACCATAGTTAAGACCTATATACATTACATATATTCAACCATGCCAACAATTCCACATTCATGAAAAACTAGCTTGCATTCACATAATAACTTTCAATATTAGCCATTTTCCATGGCCTTATACAAAATGAATTAAAAGCTAAAGTAAGCCAACACATTTGTTAAATTAACAATGACACAAACTCAAAAGTCAGGGTCCTATACATGTCATATTCAAAATAATAAAACCAACTACACCAAGTGCTTCGGTTTATAGTGTGATCGATGCCTCTGACATATGATGATCCCCGAGCTAATTAGGCTGAACTATAAGAAAATGGAAAGGAGAGGGAGTAAGCATAAAGCTTAGTAAGTTGCATGCAAATAAATATAACAACAACTTTACCATTCATCATCATGCTCATAATACAAAAGAAGGCATAAGCACAACTTACTCATCACTATCCAATACAATTCACGTAGCATATATTGAGCTCACATCTCATACATTACAAATAGGTACCTGTACCACTCACAACATGGTTATACTTTTCTCATTTAACTTAAATTGTAACTCTCACCGTTGAACCATTTGGAATACTATCAGATATTCACTAAGCCTCAAACATAGTGTACAATGCCTATGCCATGTCCCAGACATGGTCTTACACTAGCTCATCCATCAAGTCGATGCCATGTCCTAAACATGGTCTTACACTGACTATCGAAATTGAGGCTAACGCCATGTCCTAGACATAGTCTTACACTAGCTCTCACATATTTGTACCGATGCCATGCCCCAAACATGGTCATACACTGACACATCTCATAGCGGATGCATGTCCCATACATGTCTTACACTGGCTTACATCTCGAGGCCGATGCATGTCCCAGACATGTCTTACACTAGCACACAAATAACCCAAATGTCATGGCATGAATATCCAATTTATTCCCTAAGGTTCAAACGGGAGTTCTATTATCTCAATATTCATCATATATAATCATTTCCACAAACAAGCAATTTATGCTATATCAATTCAAACACATATAATAACAATGTAGTTGTATTATTTACATACAACTTACCTTGAATTACAAAATGTAGACGACTAGTTCGGCTTAGTCCACTTGTTTTTCTTTTCCCCGATCTAGGCCCGGATTTTGTAATTCTTGACCTATAATGATAAAAATTCACAAATTTAATCATTTTATTGATTTAGGAACTTAAAAATTCATAATTGGGTAAAAAGATCATTTTGCCCTTAGACTTTCACAAAAATAACCATTTTACCCCTAGCCCCAAAAATCGATTTTTATCACATTCCCTCTATAATCAAGCCTAGCCGAATACTTTTTATACTAGGAGTAGCCCACAATTCTCATTATTTCATACATTTATCATCTAATTTTTACCTTATGCAAAATGGTCCCTAGTTAGGGTTTCCATGAAAACTACTTCACAAAAGTTGTTTATTACACACACATCACTCATATTCTTCCATAAAATTTCAGAAAACACCATGAAAACTCTCATGGTAAAACCCTAGACTTTCAACCACTTTGCAAAATAGTCCCCTTATTAGAAAACTTATGTTACAAGGGGTCCAAAAATACAAAAATTATCAAGAAAAGTCATCAAAACCACTTACTTGTAGGAAGATTAAGAGGCTGAAATTTTTCAAGCTTCCAAAACCCTCTTATGGCTGATATTTTCAGTCAAGAAGAAAGGATGAATGAAAAAGATGAGGGCTAGGCTTTAGGGTATTATTTTATCACACTTTAGGTCATCAAATACCTAACACTTTGACTAGTTTATTTTCTTTATCTTATGGTCGGTCATCACTTATTTAATGTTTAGATTTCACTTTAAAGACCCCCAATTTAGGTTCTCTAGAAATTTGACACCCTTAGCTATCAAAATAGGACTTTTGCACTTTATGCGATTTAGTCCTTTTCACAATTAAGCATGAAGTCGCTAAAATTAATTCACCAAAATTTTCATACTCTTATATAATCATGCCACAACACATAGAATAATATTAAAAATAATTTTTCTGATCTCGAATTAGTGGTCCCCAAACCACTATTCCAACTGGGCCCAAAATTGGGCTGTTACAAATTAGGATGCAGGGGATACACGGCCAGAACATACGCCCTTGGGATAAGCCGTGTGTCACACACGATCTAGACAAACGCTTGTGTGTCTACCCGTGTTGAAAAATTTAATGCTATTTTCCAAGCCAATTGTCACCCTTATTTGCACAACACATTCATGGCTCCAAAGGTACTTAAATATTCATTAACCTAACTCATGCATGACAACTTCTCATCACAATTTACTAAATGCAATTCATGCAACATCAAGTGTTAAATTTATAATAAAATGCTGTATCAATTACACACAAACTTACCTCGGTCCAAAAATGTAGCTAACTATTCGATTTAGTCCACAACCTTGTTCTTCCCTCAGTTTAGGTCCGAACTTCATTTTTCTTGATCTATAATAGTAAATTTCATTATTTAATTATCACATTATTTAAACCAATCCATAAATCATACTTTAGAAAAAATTACAACTTTACCCCTAATCTTTCACATATTTACACTTTGGTCCCTAAGCACATAAAATAAAATGCGTCTAATTTCTTTGTTACCCAAGCCTAGCCGATTCATATCCCCTCTTATAACAACCCATATTTTTCATCAAATCACATTTTTAACACCTATTTTTACATGTTTTACAAACAAGTCCTTTTAGGTCTTTTCATGAAAAATCACTTAGAAAAATATGTTTATCATGCATCAAACTTTCATATTCCTCCATTAAACACCAAAATACATGCATGTCACACATGGGTAAGTTTTTGAACATGAACCCTAACTCAAAATAATGGTAGAAATAGCTAGTTCATGCTTCAAGAATCTCAAAAACATAAAGAACATTAAAAACGGGGCAAGGATTGACTTACCATTAAGCTTGAAAAGTTGAAAAACCCTAGCTATGGTGCTCCTCCAAGTTTCGACTATGGCATGAGAAAGATGAACAAATTTTTGCTTGATTTTACCCCTTTTAATCTTTTATTAACCAAACGACCAAAATACCCTTTTCATTAAAATTTCAAATTTTATCCATGCATGCCCATTTTTGTCAATAAAAATAGAAATTAGGCAAATTGTTATTTAAGGACCTCTAATTAATAATCCAAAGCTATTTCATAGCTAAAGTTTCTAGAAACACATGTTTTGCAACTTTTACAATTTAGTCCTACATGTCAAATTGGACACTTTATCAATAGAATTTCTTCATGAAACTTTCACACAAGCATGCAATCATATCATAAACATCATAAGATTCATAAAATAATTATTTCTACTTTGGATTTGTGGTCTCAAAACCACTATTCCGACTAAGCCCTAATTTGGGATGTTACACTCGGCCTATGAATTCCACAATTTTAAATTACCATATATACTACAGAAGTTGTATACCCAAAGCACCAACTTTGAGTTCCTTATCTATATGAACTCAGTCTTTTACTTACATCAAAGTATACAAGTCACACATAGATAATCTGTCATCCACTCAAAATTTAGGTATTTCACACTATAAACATCACAAGTGAATAAATCTATAAACAGATATAGGATCTATTCTTCTTGGGTCATGTCTGATGTATTTTCAATCCTGTCAATCACATCTATGTCTCTATCTTTGAGGTGTCATCTACTTCGATGCCCAAGACAAAGCATCACCCCAATTGAACTTGATAAATGACATATTAGTCTTTCAATCAATTTTCTCATTTTCGATTAGACTAAAGACATGTTTAGATTCGTCTACTAATATAAGTTGTATTTCTGTATTACGATCCGACCACGTAATACCACTTAGAATTGGTTTAAACATTAGACAACCAGTGAGAAACATTTTCTTCTATTTTGCTTTGCGTACAAAAAACACATAAGGAAAATTATACAAATTATATTAATAAAACCAATGAATTTATTTTATGAACCAATCTGTTTAAAAAATTACAAGTTTAGAAACGAATATATTACACTCAGGGCACCAGATGCAACAGTTCAGAGCATCCCGAATTTATGGATCATTTGGGTGAACCCCATTAATGGGCAAGTCATCATGATGATGCTTATATTAGTTCTTGTAGAAGGTGGATTGACCGAAATCTTCCAAGTGGGTAGGAGATAGTAGGTCATTCCTTCTGGAAGCATCTCTAGTTGCACGAAGGTTTGTAATTATTTACTTATTCTGAGCATTTGTTTGGTCAATGAGATGTTAACACTCTTTTTGTTCTTAGAATTGGCATTGTTGGTCAAAGAGATATTCTTCCATGCACCTCATCTTATTTTGCATCTCATTAACCTGTTGTTAAGATTTAAAAGGTTGTTGCTTAACCCATAGGGGTTGAGATAATGTTAAACTAGGATGGTTAAGCATCGAAATAAGCATGTGCCTATTGGAAGTACTAAGGCAGTTGTTCCCTAAGGGTCAATAAGAGAGCAAGTGGGATAGAGATAACTGGTTGGGAGTTAGTAGAGTGTTGAATGTTTCCATGGACTACACAAAAAGACAAAAGAGGTTTTGAGAATGATTGGAAGCTTTGGTTCAATGATTTTAAAGGAGAATTTTGAGTAGGGTTTTACCTTGAAGGAAGCTCAAGGTTAGCGGGGTTAATGGGATCCGCCGGAGTTGATGAGTTTTATTAGGTTGGTGAAGTTGGTTGGGTTTGTTGGGTTGAAAGGAGAATTGTTATAAAAGAAAGTCATGGTAAGGTCTACGCTCATTCACCAATTATTGATAAAAAGTAGAAGAGGTAAGATAATGAGAAGGTTGTGGTGGTTTAAAAGGCGTTGGTTCACCTGAGCAGGCAGAGAGCTAGGGAATAAGGGCGAAACTAGAAAAAAAATTTAGGTGGGCTGAAATGAATTTTTAATTTTTAATAATTTATATCTGTAACATCTCATTTTTTAGTGATGTCAAAAATAGTGGTTTGAAGGCGACAAATCCAACTAGTAAGTCCATAAACATTATTATTTAATATTTACGAGTCTCATATGGTATTAAAATAAATTTTGAATTGACAATTTACACTATTTGAATAAGTAATTAGGTTTATGTGGTAAATCCTTAAAGTCAAGTAGTTTTAGAAATTGAGGTATAATGACCTCATTTCTATAAATCGAGCTTGTAAATGTTTTATTAAATATTTACTGTGTGTTATTACGGTCATATTAAATTTGGTTAAGAAATGTTAATGTTTAAATAATTAATTGAGTGAAAAGGGCTAAATTGTAAAAGATGCAAATGTTAAATTCTATATGTTAAAGGAGTCTAATTATTATGAAAAGGTGAATTTGTGGCTTTATATGGTAATTATACCAAATGAACTATGAATGGAAGGTTAGGTGAAGATTTTATGAAATTTTATTATAAAATTAAAACATGAATAAAAAGATGAACAAAGTCATCTCTATCATCTTGTAAAGGGGAGAAGGTCGAAACTCCATATAAGCTTCAACCAAGCTTTCGACCAAGCTTATTTCACACGCATGGTATGCATTTTTTACCCATTTTTTCATGATTTTTATGTTTTTAAGTTCATTTTAGCTTAATCTAGCTAACTTGGGGGTCAAATTGTAAAAATGTTAAATGTTATAAATTTTTCCATGAATGAATTTGATATGTTTATAAATTTTATGGTAGATTGTTAAATTTGGTTGTTAGATAAAGATATTTTGTTAAGTAATTTTTTATGATTTTAAGGTTTAGGGACTTATTTTTGCTAATGATAAATTTTAAGGAAAATGTTGTGAATTGATGATAAATATGGGCTAATATGAGACTAGGTAAAAATTGGCTAACATAAATTTTAACTAAAAATGGTAAATTTGCAAGTTACGGGTTTAGGGATTTAATTGTATAAAAGTTAAAATATCTGGGGTAAATTTGTAAATTGATCATGGAAGGGTTTAATTGCATAAAACTACTAGTTAGAATGATAGAAACTTATTAATTGGGTTGAATTATTGTTTAGATCAAGAAATACTGAAATCAGATCTAAACAGAAGAAACGCTAAAGTTTCAGATTAATTGTCGACTTCGTTTTAGTAACTGTTGCAGTCCAGGTAGGTTCGTATAAAGATTAAGTTATTATAAGTTATTTTGTATGTTATGTTTATAATTGCTATGTTATAAATATTTAGATTTACAATTATGCAATATCATGGTAATACAGATCAAATTATGATGTTAATTAAACTGAATGACATAGTGCTTTGGTTTGGATAAAATAATTACAATGGAATTATGGTAAAAGGATTGTATATTGGAAAAAGGATATAATAGAAAGAAAAATTAAGGTAAATTGATTTTGATATGGATTATTATGTATAACACAGATGATGGTATTGTATTTAATAACCAAAGTGAGTTATGATGAATTTATGAGCATGTAAATTTCATGAATGGTTATATAAGAATGAAGGTTAGAGATAAGGATATGGAAAGAGACCCGTTGAGCCTAAACAATTCTTAGGATACAAATGACATTTCATTAGGAATTATATGTATTGGGTGATGGTCCCGGAGGTCCTATCAATGTCTAAGATCTAGCATGTATTGCGGATTCTCCACAGCTCGTGTGAGCAGCGTCGTGTAGCTACTGTCCCGACCCATAGCTCGTGTGAGCATTATTAAAAAGGAAAAAGGAAAGATTACATTTACATGAAAAGGTATTCCATGTATCTGATGTTATTCGAAAAGGTTCAACGGATAAGAAAAGGTCAATGGAAAGGTATGTATAAAGACTTAATGTTCATATGATATGGAAAGATGAATATGCATATACGAAATGAAAATGGATGATAATTTATCAAGTGATGAATGAAATATGCATGGGATCCATTTCTTAATATATGTTATGTTTATAGATGTATTGTTTACTTTTTATCTATGAACCATATGATTTCAATGGAAAGTATATATAAAGGATATATGTATGGGTGATGGATTATGGATAAATCCTAAATGTTTATCATGTATATGCCTTGAGTTACTTGGGATTTCTATGTAATGATATATTTACTAACCTTATAAGGTGATGTGTATAGGAAAGGAAGTTTGGCATACGAAATGACGAAAGTAGATTTGGTTGTTTAATTTATTATGTTTGGTAAGTTTAAGTTTTGCTTATATGAATTTACTAAACATTAGATGCTTACGTAATCATTTCCTCTGTCATGTAGATTATCGAAAGTTCAGTCGGTTGGAATCCTATCAGAGCATCGTCGCACTTTCTATTCAACATAGTGGTATTTATGATTATTTTGGTTAATGGTTATGAATGGCATGTAATAGGGTTGAAAGGTTATTCAAGTGAAATTGCTTGTCTTGAGTTGTGTCAAGCTTGTTTTGGTTAATAAGGTTAATGTTGGCATAAATAATAGTTGCAAATATGGGTGAATGAAACCTCATGCATACTCCATAGATTCTAGATAGTACATGGTATGATGGCATGTTTTGGAATGGTTATTTTGGCATGGTTGGAATAGGGCTAAACTAGTTTTTGTGCTTAAAATGTGGCAATATTACCTTATTTTGGTTAAAGTTGTTTTGGTATAAATGAGTTAACTTTGAATGGCATATTGGTTAGGAGAATAAGGTTGATTGAATTGGTATGTTTATGTGTAGTTGAAAGGTGTTTAAGTCCTTTGAAAGTATGCACAAGTTGTGTAACACCCCTAACCCGTATTCGTCGTCAGAATAGGGTTTTGGAGTATTACCTAAACATTCAAAACATTTTTCAATTAATTTATGTAAATTACTATTCATTTTCTGAGATCATACATATCGTCCCATATATGGACCCTCGAGGCCCAAAACGAGCGTTGGAATCAAATCGGGACTAAATCAGGAACTTAGGGAATTTTTACGAAATTCCAAAATTTTTCCTAGGTGTAGGGCTTACACGCCCGTGTGGTCAAGCCGTGTACTACACACGCCCATGCCCCTAACCCCTGTAACTTTCTGACTTTTAAAGCATGAAGAAATTGAAGTCACACGCCCGTGTGCTAGGCCGTGTGGCGAATTTTTATTTTTGAAATTTAGGTGCAGTTTCCACACGGCCGTGTAACACACCCTTGTTCAAGGCCGGGTCAACCACACGGTTGAGGCACATGCCCGTGTCTCTACCCGTGTTCCCAATACTAAGCATTCTATTTCTCATTTTTAAGATGCAGGGGACACACAGCTGGACTACATGCCCATGGGACAGGCCGTGTGTCAAACATGGCCAAGACACACGCATGTGTGCCTGCCCATGTGGACAAAAACAAGTCATTTCCTGGCCTCATTTTTCACCCAAATTTTACCATGTTCCTACACTGAACATACCAAATACAATCCAACCATTTCAAGCATTCATCTCAAGCAAATTTCATCATTTACAAGGCATACCACTACAAGCATACATGTTCATAATTTTACCTTGGTTTAATCCATATGTTAGAATTACTAAAAAAAATTCATTTAATATATATATATATATAAAGCTAGCATAGCATGATATTATAAGTATATCAAACAACTATTACTAGCCATTTCAACGGCTAGATTACAATTATCATCACCAAGCCATAATTGGCCAATTAAGCTTATACATGTCATTATACCAAAATGAGATTTCTATTTATACCAAAATGAGATAGTGGATAGTGTGATGATTGCTCTGACTGACTTCCAACCTTCACAAGCTTTGAGCACTATAAGACTGCAACAGCCCATTTTTCAGTAAAATCGAAATAGTGGTTTCGAGACCACAAATTCGACCAGAAAATATGATTTATTTTTATTTCATAATATGGTTCGTATTATAATATATATGTCGTGGAAAAATTTTGATATGAAAATTTTATCAATTTAGTGCTTAATTACGAGAAGGACTAAATCGCATAAAATGCGAAAGTTAAATTCTAGTAGCTATAAGGATCAAATAGCTATGGAATTCAAAACATAAGGTCTTTATATGGTAATTATACCATTAAAAAAAGTATGTATATTTTTCTTAGTGACTCATTGTAACACCCCTTACCCGTACCCGAGATCGGGACCAGGTACGAGGCTTTACCAGGCATGTACGCAAACATTTTCGGGAAATACGGGTTATAAAATTTTGTTCCAATTTGAACCCAATCAAACAACATCTTAGTGTCCCTATTATGGGCCTACGAGGCCCAAAACATACATTAAAAATGGTTCGGGACTAAACCGAGGACAGAAGGAAATTTTAAGAAAATTTCTAGGTTGATGTCTCACACGCCCGTATGGAGACAATGCACACACCTATGTGCTTTAGGACACGCCTGTGTCCCCTACCCTTGTGGAACTAATTGAATTCATTTCTCATTTCGAACCTACAGGGGTTTCCACACGGCCGAGCACACGCCCGTGTCCCTAGCCCGTGTGATCGTCCATGTCTAAGAACTTGGACATTCTGTTTATGACATCAGCATGCATTTAGGGGCACACGGCCAAGACACACGCCTATGTGCTAGGTTGTGCCCTCCACATGGTTGAGACGCACGGCCGTGTCTCTACCCATGTGTTTACCACCATGCATTCTGACTTAAAAATTTTTAGGTGCAGGGGACACACGCCTATGGGACGGTCCGTGTGTCACACATGGCCTAGACACAAGCCCGTGTGTCTACCCGTGTGGACCTTGTTGGGCTATTGTCCAAGCCTTTGGTCACCCTCTAATGTTCATACCCACTTATAGTTTTCAATAACACTTGACATAGTCTAATTATACTCTTCAATGACATTAATATACCTCATTGCATGTAAACCTCATCTCATCGGTTTTATACATGCTCGGTTATCCCTTTTATATTAAGGATTTCTATGACTAGTAACTCAATTAAGCTGGGCTTATTGTCTTAACTCATTGCCAAATTGTGGCCTAACCACCCCATGTGATTTGGTCATATTACAAATGACTAATTGTAACACACCGTATTTAATCATCACAGGAACATTTGGACAGAAACATGCACAAATTTGTAGGTCATAACCTACATTAAAATAAGCCAATTTCCATGGCCATATACAAGTGAATTCATGTACTTTTATAAGCCTTCATGTTGGCTAATCAAATGACACTTATAACAAAATAACAAAAACCCTATACATGTCATTGAACAAAATAAAAGTATCTATATACCAAAGCTAGACAAGATGATAGTGTGTTGATTCTCCAACCGTCTTCCAACCTTTACGAGTCTTCGATATCTATAAGACAGGGAAAAGAGAGGGGTAAGCATTTACATACTTAGTAAGCCCGAATAACTGGAAAGTAAACTTACCGATTAGTTAGCATACATCCATATTAGCAATGAAACCAACAAGCATAAATTAGTTTCCCCTATCACATGCACTCAATTAACAAGTTAGTCTCATAACAATACACCATGAAAATTTGTTTTAGATGAGCTCATCATCCAAAACTTTCATTTTCATATCTCATGTTAATACCGTTGAGTTTCTCGAAAGTCTCGATGGATTATCCATTTACTGCCAAGTCATAAGAGCGATCATCTCAACTACGCACTCCCGCGAACCTCACATCTTACGGCGAGATTACCAATCCAGGCTAAATCCCCTACAATGTAAACTCATAGGGTGATGTCGGGATTACCAGTCCATGCTAAATCCCTTGTAGCGACAAACACCCTTAATGAGCTCGGATCTGAATTACCAGTCCAGGCTAAATTCAGACCCTAATCGGATTATCCGTCCGGGCTAATTCCACAATGTATACATATTCTTTGGGAGGCTCGATCACTCAAGGAACACCCGTCTGGGCTAGATCCTTTTTATATTTGAGATCAACGGATTACTCGTCCGGGCTAAATCTTTTTTCTGCAACACATGCAAGATCTCAAGTCATGTAAGTCATGGTTTATCCATCGAATTTCCTTTTTTACTTCAACCAAGACATTTATTATTATATCATTATTAATAACATATTTCATGGATTTTCATGCCATCATTATAACCAAATATCATGCATTCATAACACATGTAATTAGGCATATTAATAGTTTACTTAAAGTTATTCGAACTTACCTGGTATTCGTGTCGGTTCCACGTTTCGGTTATTCTGAAACCTTTTGTTTTCCTCGATCGACCTTCGAAATTTATTCCTCAAGGTCTATAATAATAAAAAATAAATCATCAATATCTCAAATTATACTTTTCGAGTCTAAATTTCACCCCCGAACAAAATGACTGTTTTGCCCCTAATCTTTCACATTATTTACAATTTAGTCTCTAGGCTCGTATGACGAAATGCATGGATTTTATACATTACCCAAGCCTATTCAAATGTTCTTTCCTCTTATGGCAGCCCACATTTTTCCATTATTTCACATTTCTTCTACATATTTTACACCTTTTGCAAAAAAGGTCCTTTTGGGGGTTTTTCATGAAAATCACCTAGAAAAAGATGTTTAACACACATCCAACTTTCATATTCCTCCACAAAACATCAAAGAATAAACATGCCACACATGATCCACTTTGCAAACATGAACCCTAACTCAAAATATGGGTAGAAATGGAGAGAGTAAGCTACTGGGATTTCAAAAATACGAAAACATTAAAAACAAGGCTTGGGAGCACTTACTATTGAGCTTGAAATGTTGAAAACCCTAGTTATGGAGGGCTTGAGAAATTTGGTTGGATGAGGGAGAAGAATATCTAATTTTTGCCTTCATTTTCCCATTTTATTTCATTAATTAGCCAAATGACCAAAATGCTCTTAAGCCCTTTTTTTTAAATTTTATCCATACATGTCCATTTTTGTCAAAAAACTTAGAAATTGGGAAAATTGCTCTTTAAGAACTTATAATTAATAATCTAAAGCAATTTCATGCAAATTTCTTCTAAAATCCAAGTTTTGCACTTTATTCAATTTGGTCCTTATTTTCCAATTGGACACCTTACTTATAGAATTTCCTCATGAATCTTTAACACATGCATATTTCCATATTCTAGACATCATAATAATCATAAAATAAATATTTCAATGTCGAATTTTTGGTCCCAAAACCACTGTTCTGACTAGGCCATATTTTGGGATGTTACACTCATCCATGGAATTATAGAAAAAGACAAGGGACTAAATTGGAAATCACAAAATTAAAAAAATGTTAATTAAATAAAAAGAAATAATCATCTAATTTCATATCATCTTCCCCAAAATTTCTATGGAAACCCTAGGAGAGAGGAAGACAACTTACCAAGCTTGAAAAGGTATGAAATCAAGTCCCGTTTTTTATGATTTTTATATTTTAAAACCAGGATAGTCTAATCTCTCTATTTAGGGGATTAATTTGAAAAGTTATCAAGGTATGAAATTTGGGTAATGGATGAATATGCTGAAAATTAGAAATTTATGGTAGAAAATGAAAGCTTGTTCATAGATAAACAACTTTTAGAAAACAAATTTTGATGAAAACATGATTTAGGGACTAAAATGAAAATTTGTAAAAGTTGATGAAAATTTATAAAATTTTATGAATACATGTGCTGGAAAATTTGTAATGGGGCTTTATTTAGGCTTGGAATAGATAGTAATTTGCACAAGTTTCATTTTCTGGGCCAATGGACAAAATCAGAATTTATGGAAAAGTTAAGGGCAAAATGGTAATTTTGCCTAGGACATAAATTGAGTCCATTTAAATATGAAATATGTGGAATTGATAGCTAAATTCATTTATATAGATCCAAACAACACTAATTCGATGTTAGATCGAGGAAAAGAAAAGATTTCGAATTAATAGACTTTTACGCGAACAAGTGTCGAGGTAAGTTCGTGTAACTTAATCCGGCATGTAAATACATTTAATTGAATTTTTTGTTGTATGGAATGTGATTTACATTAATGTACATTACTTGAATGTTACAATGAGAAACTTAATACATGCTTGAAATGGTGATAAAGGGTTAAGTCCCGATTGAAGGTTGAATTTCGATGATTGTATGCGCTTTTCCAAAACAAATAGGGTCCTGCATTTGTTGCAGACGGGATTTAGCTCAGATGAGTAATGCTAATGACCTTGTTATAGAAAGGATTTAGCCCAGACAGGTAATCCCGATATAATATCTCTCGAGTATACGTTATGATTAGGGTTTAGCCTGGACGGGTGTTCCTTGAATGATCGAGCCTCCCGAAGAATATATGTGCATTAAGGATTTAGCCCGGATGAGTAATCCTATTAGGGTCTGAATTTAGCCTGGACTGGTAATTCAGATCCGACCTCATTAAAGGTGTTTGTCTCTATAAGGGATTTAGCCTGGACTGGTAATCCTGACATCACCTTATGAGTTTATGATATGGGGGATTTAGCCTGGACTGGTAATCCTGCCATGAGATGTGAGGTTCGCGGGAGTGCATATATGTGAAATAATCATTCATAAGAATTGACGGATAATGGGTATTCCATCGAGATTTCCTAGAAACTCAACGGGATTAATATGTGTATGTTAATAAGATGATGAATGATGAGCTCATCTACATAAATTACATGATGTTTTGTTATGTGACTAACTTATTGATTGAGTGCATGTGATAGGAAATCATTTCATAATTGATGATTTCATGATTTAAATGTAGATGTATGCTAATTACTCGGTAAGTTTACTTTCCGGTTATTCGAGCTTACTAAGGATGAAAATGCTTATCTCCTCTCTTTTTCCCGTTTTACAGAGCTCGAGGACTCATAAGGATTAGAACACGATTGGAGAAGCAACACACTATCAACTAGTCAAGCTTTGGTATAAAGACACTTCTACTTTGTTAATGGCATGTATAGGGCTTTGAGTATTTTTTCATATGTGTCATTTTAATTGTCAAATGAAGGCATGTAAAGATGTATTCATCTTTTTGTATAAGGCCATGGAAATTGGCATATTTGGAAGTAGGCTATGACCTGCCTTTATATGCATGTTTATGTTCTTATGTGATGGGTTGCTACAATTGGCAATGAGTTCAAAAACGAGCCAAATTTTGAATGTGCTACAATAACATAAAAACCCATAAATACTAGATGGGAAATAACCTTTTTGTATGAAACCAATGATATGAGGTTTCCATACAACTAACTTTATCAAGATCATTTACAAGTGTATAATCATGTTTTACTTTGAATTTGGTATCTATTAAGAAAAAGAAGTAGAAAGGGGTGACTAAAGGCTTAGAAAATAGCCTATTAAGGTCCACATGGTTAGATACACGGGTGTGTGTCTAGGCCGTGTGTGACACACGGTCCATCCCCATGGACGTGTGTTATAGTTGTGTGTTCCCTGCACCTAAAACGTTAAGTCAAATTAGCACACGGGTAGGATACACGGGCGTGTGTCTAGGCTGTGCTAATTTAACAGAATGCTCAAGTTCTAGACATGGGGTAAGCCCGCGGGCGTGTGTCTTGGCTGTGCCTAAAAGTCAGTGTTGCCCACGAGTTAAAGGCATGGACTTGCCCTAGGCCACACGGGCGTGGGTGACCACACGGCCCCTCATACACGGGCGTGTGACACTTCTAAATAAGGAAATTTTTTTTAAAGTTATTAAATGTTCCCGGTCTTATCTCGAACTATCTCTATGTATATTTAGGGCCTTGAAGGCCCATTAAAAGGACAAGATGTGAATGCCTGAAAGTTTTATATCTGAGCTAAACTTGCTGAGTCGATTCAGTATGTTTTAAATGTAAAGTTCCGGTAATACCTCGAACCCTATCCTGATAACGGATATGGGTGAGGGGTGTTACAGCATGTGTCTTAGCCGTGTGAAACCTACACCTAATTTCAAATTAAATTAATTAACCACACGACCTGGCACACAGGCGTGTGGCATGGCCATGTGTGCAAGTCAGAGAGTTACACGGGGTCGGACACAGCCTCCAACACGGGCGTGTCCTAGGGTCACACGGGCGTGTCCCTTGGACCACATGGGAGTGTGAGCTCTGCACCTTGGAAAAATTTTGAAAAGTCGCGAAAAATTCTTAAAGGTCTAATTTAGTCCAGACTCGATTTTAATGCTCATACTGGGCCTCGAGGGCCCAATTAAGGGACATTATGAATGATCTCAGTAAATGAATAGTAATTTAAAAGAATTATTGTAAAATGTTTTGAATGTTCTGGTAATACTTTAAAACCCTATTCTAACAATGGATATTGGTTAGGGGTGTTACAAAAACGGAGAAAAATAAACGGAGTAAGCATTTTATGCTTAGTAAATTCGTATAATGGAAAATAAACTTACTGGTCTTATTTATTAACACAAGCACACATAAATATATATTCCATCAATTTTGGGTATGTTACCTAAACACATACACTTTTTCAAACAAGTTAGTCACGTAATCTCATACGAATATCAAGTAAACATAGATAAACTCATCACATTACAAGTTCCATAAATTTTTCACCTTTCCTTGTTTCAAGATTCCTTTTTCCGTTGAACTATTAAAATGCCGATGGACATCTGGTTAGTATACTCAAAAGTATCCCTTTGGGCACAAACTTAACAAGCACACTCTCGAGCCACATATTATATTATAGGATTACCAGTCCAGGCTAAATCCTTTTAGGACATATGCTCTAAAGAGATTAATTTGAATTGCCCATCCAGGCTAAATCCAATCTATAGCATAAGCTCAAGCGGCTTATATCTGGATTACTCGTCCAGGCTAAATCCTTTTTACAACATGTGGAGTATTATTCTCGTTCAAACATATCATCTTAATCCATCGAATTTCAACGTTCAACCGAATGGCAATTTGTCCATATTTCACAAATTATGATTATTTCATAATGTATGTTATCTCAAGTACATCAACACAATCATATAATTAAATTCAAGCATTTAACATACATAGTTAAGTTACACGAACTTACCTTGAAAATGGTTCGTTTTCTAATTTCAACTAATCCGATACCTTTTTCTTTCCTTGATATAGTTCCATAGTTGGTATTTTTATATGGATAAATTTGACTATTAATCTATCACATTTCATATACATTTGCATTCTATTACATCCTAGGCAAAATTACCATTTTGCCCCCATCCTTTTCAAAAATTTTGATTTCATCCCTAGGCTCAGAAAATGAAATTCATGAAATTTAACCCTCTTTCCAAGCCTAGCCAAAATTTATAAACAACATTTACGGCACACATTTTTCAAAAATTTTAGAATTTTCCATGAGTTTTTATCATTTTTTATTTTAGTCCCTAAATCAAGTTTTCATAAAAAATTGCTTTGTAAATGTTGTTTATTTATGAACAAACTTTCATTTTCTACTATAAATTTATAGTTTTCAGCATATTCATCCATGACCCAAATTTCATACCATGATAACTTTTCAAATTAATCCCCCAAATAGAGAGATTAGACTATCCCGATTTCAAAAATATAAAAATCATTAAAAACGGGACTTGATTTCATAACTTTTTAAGCTTGGTAACTTTTCTTCCTCTCTCCTAAGGTTTCCATGGAAACTTTGGGGAAGATGATATGAAATTAGATGAATATTTCTTTTTATTTAATTACCATCTTTTAATTTTAGTGATTTCCAATTTAATCCTTTGCCTTTTCTAATTTTTCCATGGATGAGTCATTAAAATATCTACTAACTACCCTTCAATGGTCTAATTACCATATAAGGACCTTAATTTTTGAATTCTATAGCTATTTGATACCTATAGCTACTAGAATCCAACTTTTGTATTTTATACAATTTAGTCCTTTACCTAATTAACCACACAATCGATAAAATTTTTGCATCAAAATTTTCATGTGACCTTCCTATCATGATGCCAACCATAAAATAAAATAAAATAATTTTTATTTTTAACTCGAATTTGTGGTCCCAAAACCACTGTTCCGACCTCACCGAAATTGGGTTGTTACAAGTTGGATGCTTGATTCGGTATGTTTTTGTCTTGAAATGACTTGTTTTTAAGGTCAACTTATGGAGCACGTAGGCTGTCGCACAGCCGTGTGTCACTTGTTAATTTTGGTATATCAAGTCCCGTGTGTCACTTGTTAATTTTGGTATATCAAGTCAGTGTGTTATACAGCCTACAACACAGTCGTGTGTCACAAGTCATAGAGTTACAAGGTCTGGCACACGGCCGTGTAACCCTACTCAGTGAATTACACTATTTGAGACACGGCCATGTGTCCCTTTATTCGGTTGTTACTCGACCTAGGCTATGTCACACGGCCTAGCCACACGGCTATGTGACCTCTGTTTTCAAATTTTGCAAATTTTTCCCAAACTTTCCAAATTTGTTTTGAATTAGTCCTGAATTATTTTAATTTGATTTTAAGGCCTTAAAAGCCTAATTAAGGCCCAAATATACATGTACGTTAAGGTATTGATGAGTTTTAAATGATTTTTGTTAAATGACATTATTGAAATGTTTGGGTATTAATTGATTGGATTTGCATGGTAATGCTTCGCAACCCTAAGCCGGCGACAGAGACCGATTAGGGGTGTTACAATATCTTTATAATTTGTAAAGGATTAAATCAAATTTTTATAATTTTAGGGGGCCAAAGTGCAATGCAATTTTACCTTTACTAATTTAAAATTTTAAAAATTTTTAAAGGGCCTAAATAGCAACTTTCTATTTCAGGGGGGTTGAGGCCCCAGCCAGCCCCCCTAGATTTGCCTCTTCCAAGGAAAGACAAGAGGATAGGGAGAAGGATGTGAGAGCTAAGGAGGCTAGGTTCTAGAGAGTAAGTGCTCAAGGATTGATTTAAGGAAGAAGGGTCTTTGTCTCATCGTTTGGAAACGTATTTATAGGAGGGGGTCCTCTTGTCTGTTTGCATGACATGGCAAGGTGGTTATCATCATAGAGTACATGAGAGACGTGCATAGTGGGGCCTATTTTGTTATTTCTTCAAGCAATATGAGGTTGTTACGCTCATGTGAGTCCGAGTGGTCCTTGAAGATAGTGTTTAGAATTGAAGGAGAGTTCACACCGAAAAGTAGGTGGCCAAATGGTGAGAGGATGTTTCTTCTATCAGTGGGTGGTTTACGGTGAATAGTCAATTCGGGAGGCTGGATTTACCGAGGATAGATCGATAAATGGGGTAAGGGACCATTTTCAGGTGTCCACTTAAAACGCTCTGAGCATGTGATAACTTTTGAAAAAGTTATATTTCATGCTTTTAGACCTAGCTAATTCTTTATACTTAAGTACATTTAGTTGCATTTTAAGATATTTCATTCGTATTTTCATCATTTCATTAGGAGCTTGGACTGTGTTTGAATATTAGGTACTTTTAATTGCTTGTGGTAGGGTTGTGTTTAGTGGTTTGGCATGTAACACCCCGTACCCGAGCCCGTTACCGGAGTCGAACACAAGGTGCACACAAACTCAGCTAAATTGTTTTCACAGTCCATAAAAATTTTCCAGACTAGCTGGTTACTACATCACTGTCGCTTCAAAAATCATATCTTGAGTTTTAAAGCTCGAAAATCAGTTTCGTAATTTTTCCCTGAAACTAGACTCATAAGTCCATCAACATATTTTTTCTAGAATTTTGGTCGGGCCAATTAGTACAGTTTATTAGTTAAAGTCTCCCTGTTGCAGGGATCGACTACACTGACCTTCGTGTGTTACAAATTGGATATCTCCTGTACAGGGCTTCAATGCTGATGCCGTTTATTTATATAGAAACTAGACTCAGAGAGGAATCTATACATATATTGCATGACTCCTAATTATCTCTGGTTAATTTACAATGAATTTCTAAAGTCGGAACAGAGGATCCAGAAACCGTTCTGGCCCTGTTTCACGAGAACTTTAATATTTCTTAACATATAATTCATATGACCGTTTCGTTTCTTCCATATGAAAGTAGATTCATCAAGGTTCATTTACATAATTTATTCACTATTTAATTCCATTCCTACAATTTTTAGTGCTTTTTCAAATCCACACCACTGCTGCTGTCAGCATCTGTTTTTCAGGTAAACCTTACCTATTTCGTGGTTTCTATGGACCAACTAAAGTTTTGTCATACATAGGTCCACATATAATCATTTTTAGCCATTCCAATGGCTGATCATTTGCTCACACTTCCATTCAGTCCGTAGTAACATCATAAAACCATACATATATACATAAGCACAAATGGTCTAATGCCATACTCCACTTTTACGAGCCATTTTCGCATGGTCGTACACACATACATCACAAAAGTACTTAAAACGCAACAAAAGGGTAGTCCTATACATGCCGTTTCAAAATCCAACCAAAATATATACCGAAAGGGACTTTGATAGTGTGGGAGACTTGACTTCCAGAAATCCCGAGTCCGATAGGTGACGAGCCAAAATCTATAGACAGAGAAACGGAGAAACGGAGTAAGCAATTTATGCTTAGTAAGTTAGAGCAAGGATTCCAGCACAACAAAAGCATAACATTCATATAGCTAACGGATAATTTCATATGCACAAATTCTCAATATCATACTTATTTCACATTCCAACCCCTATATTCATACATAAGGGTTCATCTTAGCCAAATGCCGAAAGCTCATTTCTCGATTGAGCGAATATTATTCGAAGGGAATCAACTATTCCAAAGCACATACGAACATACCTCGTTGCTGGAATTTTCAAGCGTATTAGCTGAAATTTTACAGCAGGTTCATTCATTCTTGAATCACGTATCTTGAGTTTAACCGGATATGGCTACACATTCAAATGCCTTCGGACATAGCCCGTTACTGATAAATTTGCACGAATGCCTTCGGGACTCAACCCGGATTTAGTAGCTTGCTCGAAAGCCTTCGGATCTTAGTCCGGATTTAGTAACTCGCACGTATGCCGTCGGATCTTAGTCCGGATTTAGTCACTTAGCACAAAGCCTTCGGGACTTAGCCCGGATATCATTCGAATAACTATGTACATTTATCAATAAACCATAACACATTCACATTTCATTTTCATTAGCAAAATTCAGACACAAGTCACTTATCACATTTGTAATTTCGGCTCAATAGCCACACACAAAGAGCATGATTTTAATTTGCTTTAAACATGATCTAATCAATTCAGAATTTAAGCTCTATTGCTCAAGAACTTACCTTGGACGTGGTCGAACGATTTCGACGGCTATTCCACGACTTTTTCCTTCCCCTTATCGGATTTAGCTCCCCTTTGCTCTTGAGCTTAATTTAACAAATAAATTGGTTTTATCATGTGAGCATCGAAAGAGGAATTCAAGATACTTAGCCAATATATATACTCATTAGGCATCAAAGTCGCATATGTACGAAATCATGAATCGAACTCAACACATTAGTTAATATTCCTCTTAGCCGAATTTTCTAAGCCAAGAATAGGCATCAATATGCTTGCCTCTAACCGAATGCATGCACACCAATTTCCCTCATGTGGCCGAATATACATGTCCAATTTGAGGCCAATTATACACTTAATACCACACAAAACAGCATACATTTTACTACTAACGCATTACATATCGTAACTCATTGCACATCTCTCATTTACTTCATAATCGAGACATCATCACAAGCAAATATACACCTTGAAATAGCATATATGTCATACCAATACATCGTAATGCGAACATATATACATATATATATGCTAGAGCCAATTCTCAAGTGGCTTATATCCAAATATATACACATATCCAAAGCTTAAATCTTACTTAACATGCAACATGCATGAATCATATTTATGGATATAACATGGCGAATACCACAACACCATACCATTTCAATTTGGTCATGGTAAAACAAAGAACTTAGTATCTCATTCAAAAAAATGCTAAAAGAAAATCTAAGAATCCTCAATCCTCCATCACATGTATCATTATCAAGCTTGATATTTAGCATGCAATGGCATTAACACCATATTCACTTTGGCTGAATTTCATTCCCATGACATAACAAAGATTTGAACCATGGGCTAACAAGAACATCAAGCTAGCAACTAAAAACATGCATGAATCTCATGGCACAACCTCAAACATACCTTAATCTTGATGCAAGTATAGCCAACCTCTTCCTAATCCTCTTCCAAACCAAGTATGAAGCAAAACTCCTCCTTATTCTTAGTATTTTCGGCAAAAAGAGAGTGAAAATGGATGAACAAAATTTTTGTTTTCTTTCCTACCTACACGGCAATGGGGAGGAGAAGCCTTCACACACACACATTTTTTTTAATTCCATACTCCTTATTTTATTTATTCCAACATAACCCACTTACCAAACATGTTTCATGACATGATTTTTGCCCATAATTCCTTGTCATGGCCGGCCACTAGCTATTGGGGAATTTGACATGCAAATCCATTGTTTTGCATGCATGCTTTAATTAGTCATCACACATTTCCCCATCATACTTTCAAAGTTTACTACTAGGTCCTTTCTAGTGAAATTCACATTTATAACTCTAAATCAAAGCATAAAAAATGTCACACATGGGTTAACACACATTATAGGCAATAAAATAAATATTAAATTATTTTTATGCCTCGGTTTTGTGGTCCCGAAACCACATTTCGACTAGGGTCGTTTTAAGGCTGTCACATGGCAGGTGCAGGTTGAGGAATGAGAAATAAATGAGTGAAGGTTGCCGGGGCAAAAGGTTGGACATTTTGCCAGCATGAGTTTCGTGGCAATTCCAAGAAGACCGAGTCAACACTCAACTCATACTAGTTTTAGCCCTATTGTACTTATATTAGAAAAATCTGCCTAAAAAGGAGAGATAATCTTGGGGTACTAGTATTTATCCTAGAAAAAATAATTTAAAAAGAAAATAATCTTGGGTTGTTGAAAAAAGAATTTAAAAAGAGGAGAATATAACATGGGTTATTGGATTTACCCTAGGGAAAAAGCTATAAAAAGCCAAAGGAGGAAACCCTAAACGACGAACAAGAGTGGAGAGCCTTGGCAAAAATAGAGGGTAGTGGTTGAGCAGTGACGGGAAGAGGAAGATGAAAGTAGTCACTCTCAGCCATTGCAAGGCACTGTGCTGCTAGAATGTGAACTGGACACGTGAAAGTTGTCTTCTCGAAGTCTTTCGTATTTCTTACTTTGTTCTTCCGTGAATTGAATGATGAAAATGGTGTTGGATGTTAGTTTGGTTTTGAATTCTATGTGCCAACCCATGAGCTAAATCTTATCGGGTTGGGATTACATGATGAAACCTTTATTTTCTTTAATGGTTGAAGCATAGATCTGAATCAATTTACTGTTTCATTCAATTGTTTTATTTCTAAATTGTATGCGTTCAATCCTTGGACATAGACGACTATGTAGCATGCCCATAAACTAATTTAATTTTGAAAAGGTTGGATTAGTTGGATCGAAATTGAATGATATGAGCAAGCACTCGACAGATACTTGTAGTAGACTTTAGACATAGAGCAGCGTTCATACAGAAAGAAACAATACAAGGTACCATATTAAGGCCTATAGACATGGGCAAGGTAACTTGAGGATTTTGCTCTCGAAAAAAGCAGACCATTTTAGAACTCTTTTGAGCAATTAACTGAGTATGATTTAGTTGAGGCATTATTGACAGTAAGGGTAGATTCTTAGTAATCCCGGCCTTCCAAATCAACATCGTATATCATTTATTCTTTGTCATAGTATTTTTGTCACATCATTATTAGTTACTTATTTGTTCATTTACATAATATTCCTATAGTAATTCTCATAATTGCCATTACGTTCCTACTTTTGTTTTACCATAGCGTTTCCAAGTATTCATTAATTCCACATATTGCATACATCACTATTCCTTTAATTGCCACTGCATACTTATCGTTGTTTTTGCCATATCATTAAAACACTCTATTATAATAACTTGACCACTTTTGTACCTCAATCCGATTTTCGTGGGAATCATACTCACTCATCACTTTATTACTTGATTCGACGTGTATATTTGTACAAATTGCATATCATATTCACACTCGATAGCATGCCACGCGTCTAATCTAGATAGTGATATAACATCAGTATATATATAATTATAATAAACTATTAGAAAATATAATCGAGTCGATAAGTAGAATATCTAAGGTTAAACTGAAATTAATTCTCTACATAATTTATATATAATAAAACAAAATTAAAATTAAATTAAAAATTTACACATAAAATATCAAATATGAACTCAAATTTAAAATAAAATTTAAACTCAAATTTCGCATATAATTTATACAGAACAAGCATCGAAGTTAAAATCGAAAAGTTCACAACTTGCTTTAACATAAAATAAATGCCGAGAGTTGGATACAACAAAAGCATAATAAAATAATAAAGGTTAGAAGTGTTTTTTTAGTGTGCATTCTTTTACTTCTAAAAATCAAATGTTATCATTATTTTCTTTTTAAAAAGCTTGCCACGTTCTTATTATACTAACTTGATTCTGCAGTAAAATATATTAGAAATTTACCCGATTTACGTATTTAAAATTTAAACATATATTTAAAATAATATATAATAAATAATAAAACATATTATTTAAAATTAATTAATTACCCATATACATAAATTTGGTTAGAGAAATTATTGTAGGTTAGAGGTTTTTTAAAAATATTTACTCAAGAATTTTATCGGATAAACCCATAACACTAACTCAATTAAGAATTTTATTAAATAGTATACATAAATTAGATTAGACATAATGCCAAATTTGACCTTCAAAGTTTATATCTTTTTTAGTTTGACTTTTTTTAGTTAAATTTACTTTTAACCTTTTAAAAAGAATTAAATTGATTTTTAATGAAAATATTGATTAAAACATTATTTTTTAATTAGGTTGATGTGATAATTTGTATAGTAGTCTACATATACTTTATATTGATATAATACTATTTATCTTATATGTCATATCAACGAATAATTTAAAATATTTAAAATTAAAAATTTATAAAAAATTCATCAAATTCAAAATAGAAATATTATAAATTACATGTGAATTATGATGAATATAAAAGGTTTAAAAATTATAATTAAAAACACGTCAATCTAACCTTTTTATTATTATTAAGTTAATGAAAAAAATTTGACATTAGAAGCAAAAATATGAAGAATGAAGGGATATGATCTTAATGATAGTGTTTAGTTAAAATTGGTGAAAGGAAAAGGATAGTAGTAGAAGTGGAAAGGGCAGGTGGCGATGATGTTGTGGAGCACGTAAGCGGCAAGGCATTAGCGTGGGGCTCACAGAAATGAAGACGCCACGTGTGCGGTTTTTGATTGAGAATCACGTGATAAAAGAGGGAGACGCGTGGCTTGCTTTGGTAAGGCAATCACGGGCAGCAGCGCTTGTTTGCAGCGTCCGTACTCTACACATTTCGTAATTCTATTATCTAGAAACTAGAATTTGATTCTGAAAGCAATTTAATTAAGTCTTGGAGATTTATTATAAGCAATGCCGTGGTTTTGATTATTTTAAGAAATAATTTTTTTTATGATTTAATCAAGTCTTGATTTTTCTTTTAATTTACGATTTGTATATCTTATTTATGAATTTTTTTTAATTTTACAAATGGAATTAAGAGATTAATAAATATTTTAAAAATATAAATGAGACACATTACCGTCTCTTAATGAAATTTTTAAAAAATCCACTACAAATATAAAAATAATAATCCTTTATATATTAATTTTTCCTTGAAAAGTATAAAATTTGACAACTAAATTATTATTTAATATAATAATATTAGGTAAAATCATTTATTAGATGGCTGCAACATCCTTCCAAAGGCCAATGTTAATTTTGAAATGATTTGGGATGCTATCCTTGAATCATTTCTAAAAGCTCTTTGTAAAGTAAAAGATACGAATGCTTGGTTTTTCAACATTAGATTATAGTCAAACTTTGTTGGTTATTTTTTTTATATATATTTTTTTTAATTATAAAAGGAGGGTAAACTCCTAATAGCAATATAATTAGCGTGACTCAAACTTAGGTTACACTTGAAACAGTAAATATTCTAACTGTTAAGCTAATATTCGGGATTCAAATATTTTATTATATTAAGTAATTTAAGAATTAAGAATTTGACCCACTTTGGTTAGCATCAATATTGTTGTTGGTAAAAAAATATATACATTAAAAAATGTATTGTTGTTAAATTAAAAAAATTGTTATTTTAGAAATAATAATAAAATAATTATAGAAAGTTTGATAAGCGGCAACTGTCATAATTTAATATCGTATCAATTGTAATTTTAAAATATTAATTAAGTCTCACAATAATAAATTCTCATTTTTAATCCACTTTTTAGTGATCCATGATGAGATTAATCTTTTATATTTTTACATTAAATTTCTTATAATTAAGCCCTTAACAATTTTTATTTTTTCCTTCAAAATTCACTCTCACTGCTTATGCTTTTTCTTTTAATATTTTTCACAGTAACCTTTTTACAATTTTCAAATTTTATACTTAAACCCTTAATTTTCTTTTTATAATTAAGCTTATTTACAATTACAAATATTTTTACACTCTCAATTTAATCATTTTAATATACATTCTTAATTAACTTTCTACAAACATCTTTTATAAAATCAATTTTAAAAATATTTTTTATTTTACACCATCACTTTTATTTAAAAATTATTTTTTCAAAATTAGATTAAAAATGTTTTCTATAAATTTTATTCAAAAACATAATTAACTTGTGGGAAAGAAATTAGTCAAATAATTAATAAACAACAATGTTTATGTTAATCAGTTTAAAAAATTTCAAATTAGTCCTTTTATATAGATTATAAATTATATTTTAACAGATCATATTGTTGACACAAATTTATAGTAAGCATAATATTTTTTGAAAAAGAAAACATATGTATTATTTATAAAGTCATTTATTGAGTTAGTGTAACCCATTAATAAAATCTTAACTCTGTTAGAAAATTATTAAAAATATTTTATTTACAAAATAAATTACATGCTTATGATGACGTTTTTGACTTTCTTTTCATATTTATATAAATCAAAAATATTTATCTATAATAAAATTTGAACCGTGGACATCATAAGATAAATAAATTAAAAATAGATTTTACTATATTAAATTTACATTTGTGCAATAAATAAAAAGACACACACATTGGATGTAATAATAAAATCCACTTTGTTGATGTCATAAAAGCCTAATCTCATATTTAAAAAAAATAGATTTAATTCAAAGTTGATTAACCATCCATTGAAATTTATAATAAACAAATGGCATGTGTCATACACTCTTTTCAAATTATTATTAAACCATAAAACTTACCCATTGATTGGAATTAAGATGAAAGTAGGAATAAGCCCCCACTTTTTTGGTGGCTCTTACTATCTTTTTAAGAAAACAAAACTTTTGATTCTTACCTTCAATTTCTATACCCTTCCAAATTTTAATCTTTTTATTTTTTGGATTTTCAGCTTTAATACCATTAAAATTATTTTTACATTAAATTCAAATTTATTATAATATTATTTTTGTTACATGGTTATTAAATAAGTATTCTTTTATTTTTAAAATATTACATCAATAAATTTAGTAGAAAATTTTTAACAGTGTTAATATTTAGACTTAAAATTTAAAATCTATAAATATAAAGACTAAATTCTTAAAAATAAAAATAAAGAAACTTTAAACATATTTTAACTTATTAAAAAATACTTCCATTGAAGCAATATAATTTTACTTATGTATGGAAGAATAATTATTTTAATTTTGAAGTTATACTAGTTGGTTTTCATCCATGCTTCATGTTGGATTAATTATCTATTTATTTATGGACTAAATTATATTATAAAATTTAAAAGTTACAGTTGCTCAAAGTTTTTGTACTTTTTCAGATATTTAAAATTTAATATTCATACTTTTTTTTCAGAAATTTTGTATCTACTTTCGAATTTAAAATCTAAGTTAATTTGTTAATACTATTAGAGTTCTCTTGTGATTGTGTGACGTTTTAAAAAAAAAAAAAAGCAAATTTGGTATTCATGTAACAAAAAATTAACATTATAATAGACCTAAATTTAATAAAAAGAATTTACGATGCTAATAAATCTTAAAGATTCACATCATTATTTTAATTAGAATAAAATATTTAAACAAACTAATGATATTTATAAAAGTTGAGGTGTAGATTTATAAAATTAAAAATCAATAAATATTTTTATTATATTAACTTGTATATTTGGATTTTGGTACATTTATAAAATTCGTTGGAGGTGGGATTAATCAGAGTGCGGTTTCTCCTATCATTCAAACACGTTATTGGTGGTTGCAGTATTGGCAGTTGCATTAGGGCAGTGTTTGGTACTTGAATTTCTAACCTAAAATTTCAAGCAAATAGAAGGTATCCTTAAAAAAGAAGTTAAAGGTTTGGAGTTTATAAAATAAATAATGTTATATAAGTATGAAGTATATGATGATTAACACGTTGAATAAAGAAAAATTGTTTGATTCTTTTAAAAAATTAATGGCTAAAATGATAAAATATAAACATTAAATATTAAAATTATCATTATACCAAAAAAATTAAAGGAAAAGAAAAAGTGGAGAATGAAAGAGAAAGAAAAAGCAGTGTGGGGAAGGAGAGGGAGATTGATACAAATTAACCAAACAAAAGCTCTTTAAAGTAGTTGATATGGACCACTAATTTTGATTTACCCAATTATTTCTAGTAATAACTAAACTCGTATATTCCTCACAGGTTTAAATTCTGGATTTCAAATTATTAAAATATGGTATATGAGATCATTTACAACTGATACTGCTTCTTAAGGCATGTCTAGGCTAAATTTGATGGTGGATAAATGAAAAAAGAATGGAAGACTTTTTGTTGGGTAAAGAGTTAAATCGGGTTGTTAATATTATATTTTTATAAATGTTAACATAATTTATTTTATATAATTTTTAATACAATGTTTTTTTTATCCACCATCAATAACATTGATTAATCCCTTCACCACAGTATTGATAATAAAATATACTTTATTTCTATGAGTAAAAATCGAACCCCGACCACACTTAGAAATGAGATAAACAATCACCACATCACACTCATGATTTCTTATGTATTATTGTCATACTATAGTATAGTCATCTATTTTTTTTCATTTTGTGTAGTTTTTGAAAATAACCAAAATTTAGACCTCATAAATGAAGTTTAATGATTATAGTAATAATTTGATATATAATTTATAGAATTTTAAACTCCATAAGTATGATTGAAAATGTAATAAGTATCTCAATTTTTTATATTTTTAATTTTATTATAATTTATAAGAGTGCTCAATACTAACATTAAATAGAATTTTATATTAAAAATTAAGGTAAGTTGTGGACTGATTTATATATATGTTGAACTTCTATTAAATTTATGAATTTAGGTTGTTTTTTATATTTATGAGAATAGGCGTTTTTGTGAGAGAAAGTAAAAACACACATTACAAGATGCATTTTTCTCTTTCTAAGAAATTGTTTTTTTTTTTTGCTAGAAGTTAGAGTTTATGAACTTATTCTTGTCTATGTTTGAAATAGACATTGTTATAGTTTTAAGGTATGTTTGAATTTACAATGATATTGTGGAGCTCAATGATCTACAAAATTTATTTGCTATGTGAGGATGGAGCCATCACCTAAGAATTCGGATCACATTGCAACTCAAGGTCCCAGTTGACGGTGATTATACTATCATAGGTTGAAATATAACTAGGACTTTAAGTTTACAAAGGTTATGCTATTAATGGATGGAGTATAACAGAAGCCCCCAGTTGACAGTTATTATGTGGGCGCGACATCGAGTTTCTCCCCATCAGAGGGGGATGCTTTATAAAACCCATACAAAAGTCTAAGATCATAGTCATAGTGAAAAACACAGGGTTTTCCAGTATAATCAAGTAATTTGTTTTATCTATCTCCACCAAAGGCGATAAGCCTAATACTATAACTTGTGACAAAGTTGAGGGCGACAAGATTTCCAATAAGGATGAGTTATTGAGCAGTGCAAAAAAGATGAAACATGAATCGGGACGGCAACGGTTGTCAAACAACAGGAGCATAAATTGCATGAGCTATGGTTGAAAATTAGGCGGAAAGTGGGGAGTTCAAGTCGGAGAAGAATTTCAAGCATGAATGTAGATGTATAACATCATTGAACCCCGTTAGATATGATATATTTGAGATCGCAAGGGACATCAAGCTCAAGACAGTGATCAATTCCAATTGCTCTAATAGGAATGTTGTATTAGAGTTATGTGCCCACTTTGTCGATGTCAACAAAAGTGACCCAAGCTTGAGAACATTTCCGCCAAATTTCACCCTGAATGAAGAAGTAAAAAATCCGACCACATGGTTGTGTGGTGGATTCATATTATTATTGTAAAGCTCTTACCAGGACACTCTAGAATCATCATTAATGGCGAGACATTCATCTGTTTCACTCCTCGATTGCAACTTCGGCGTACATTCGAGCTTACCACAGGATATTTTGTAAGTGCCTTTTATTTTAACTTCAGCACGTCGATGTTCAATGTAGTAACACTTACATGGGTACGCCATCAAGTTACATTGATGGGCCAAAGAAAAGTGATTTTGGGTTTCACCTCATATTTACAAGAACGAATGATCTACTCCCGATAACCCGCACCAACGAAGGGACATCCAAGCCTAAACGTGCAACTAGGGTTGATAAGAAAAAGAGACCTGCGAACGAAGAGAATGAAGAGGGTCTAAAATAGATAATAACCTAATATAGGAATTCTAACTGGATGGTGCGAAAATTGCAGTAATTTTAAAACTAGAGCCTATTCCTACTGAACCAGAAGATGGTGGTTCTGACGGTGAAGACCCGAACAATGCTAGAAGGATCGACCTAGTTTTATGACTTACATGCCTCCACTCCACATGCGTAATTTTGATCTTGCTGCTAAAGGTGGGTTAGAATTCCCAGAATTCCCTCATAGAAGACCGGAGCATGCAAGTTTATCAACAACTTTCGGTGACTTAGAGGTTGAGATGAAGTTTTCCTCCAAAGACGCTTTAGTTGTTGTAGTGAAGCGGTATAGCATAAAGAATGGGGTAAACTTCCATGTTACAAAATCCAGGAATACAGGATGCAATTGGACGACGTGGAAGCCTTTGAGACCATTTACACCATAGGTATTGTATATGACATATAGAGTCTAACTACATGGGCCAATACTATAAGAATGCAGAACAACGACATGTCATTAGCATAGGTACATTGTACATAGTATTTTATATATTATTCTTTAACATATATATTGTTTGCATTCACGGATATAATATTTATTGTTATTGACAGGGTACGAGCTCGTCTAACATTTATTCCATGAAGTGTTGAAGAAATTGCGGGTTGTAAACTGACTCGGTGGGGAGTACCTCGATGGGACACCCAATGAGTAGTGGAAGCAATTGTTTGATGAAGGACTACAATATAGACACATGATAACAAACCTTGTAGAATACATTAATTCCATATTAAAGAAGACACATAATTTGTCGGTAACCTTGGTAGTCAAAAAAACGTATTTTCACTTAGCAACTTTATTTCCAAAGCGAGCTGAGAAATACGAGGGACAGATACAAAGCGTTCATATTTGGTGCGAGACGGTGCTGAAAAATATTGGAGAAAATACACAGAGTGAACTCTATGCCTTCAGTGTGTCATTTATGTCCAAATCAAATATTTAGGTTTACGGATTTTTATAGATCAGACGAATGTGTTATCGGGAGAGCATACCATGTAGACATGAGACAAAAGACCTGCAACTGTGAGAGATTCAAACACTTCGTTATCCATGCGCACATGTAATTGCGACACGTGTCTTGACACATGTAAATTGCATGAGTTATGTTGACAAAGTTTACAAACTAGACTACACATATAATGTTTGAAAATTTAAATTCCCACATGTCTTGGATGAAAGGATGTAGTTGCCTACCTTACACACTCATTTTGAGTTGGTAATTGATATTATCTTGTAGCGTAAGTTAAAAGGTCGATTGAACTCAACTCAGATATGAGACAATATAAATCTTCGAGAGCGGACAGACCAACCAAGGTTATGCAGTCATTGTAGAAACCCAGGGCATACTAAGTCAACATGTCCACACTTGAAAGGAAAATCAAGAAGAACAACTAATTAGAACACTAACTCATTCCTATTAAGAAATATTGAAAAAAAAACAAACAAATATACAAACAAACAAGCAAATGATTTGTTCATTTATTTATTTATTTTTTTGAGAAATTGTAAGTTAATATTAATTATTTAAGTAACATATATTACAATGGAATTTTTTTTTTGCTCGTACCTTGTGACTAAATCCTTGCTTTTTGAAAAGATTATAATAAATTATTGTGTCAGAGAAATAATACATGGAAGGAGAAAAACTTAAATGAAAAATTAACACAAATGAAAAAATAATTGGAACTAACCATATGATATGGTACAATACAAATCAATTTAATAAATTTGTTGCGTAGATTATAAATAAGTGTACATTTGGGATGTAAAATAAAGAATACAATTTGGTGTCAATGAAAGTGGAACAAGTACATTATGGATGAAAACATTTATTACAACACAAGTTAAAATTTAACAAACTAAAAAAATGAACTATTTGAAAAAAAATTACAAATAACAAAATTATTGGCGTCCCGAATGTGTACCACAACCAAGTAACCGTTGGGTACGCCTAGGGTTCTGTCGAATAAGTTAGGGTGTCGTTTCCTCATCTTCTTTATCTTCATCTTCACCTCAACCTCAATGTTGATCTCTCTCTTCATCTCATTCCTTCGTGGTTGAGTGCGTTTAGGTCCTAAGAGCCTATCGTACATCCCTCGTTGTATTAATAGGCAGTTGCGACAATGACCTACCCCGGTAGAACAACGATGCTGAGGTTGTTTACGACATTATCGACAGATAACTGTATGGTGTCGCATAAGACGATTTTGGATAACATGTGAGAATTTTCGGTGATACCAGATACATCGGTGTTGCTGGCAACAATGACATGTAATATGGTTCTGTGGGTGGCAGTTGTGCTAAAAATAGACCTGAAGGTGTTGATGCAGTGAATGATGGTGTGTGTTGTGGTGCTTGTGTAAAACAAAATTGGGTTAGCACCAGAAAAAATGAACCATACTGATTAGGAGGTTGCACGCCCATCTAGTTCTCATATGGAGCTGGAGCAAATGTTACTCCCCTTGTGGCTTGTTCTTCCAGCCTAGGATTGTTGGACACTCGTCTTCACCTCCTACGGCAATGTTGCCTACTCCTTTCCCCATTTGATAGTAGATATGACATGTCGTTATGCCTGAACCATGTAATGTAATCCAGAGATGTCGCCAACTTTGATGTGAGAAATGGTTCATGCGTTAGCAAGTAATCATACTTTCACTACTACATCTTGATATACTTCTGGTGGAATTTTGACTAATCTTCCTCAAGTCTCCCCTACAAGTCGATCTTGTGTAGGTCATCGAGATCCTGGGGCGATGGTGGAATATGTTGCGTACATCCAAACTGCCACATCACTTAGTCGAATTCGTACATCTCAACCATTACAAAAACGATCAAAGACACTTTGACGTGTTAGATGTTGCGATTGGCCAAAAAGTCGGTTAGGATGCATTCTTGAATTCTTGGATCGACATATGACATCCATTCAAATTGTAGTATGAATTTATTAATTTTAGCATGTGCCTAATATTTAATTTCAAAAGCTAAAGTAAATATTATATAACTTTAAATTTCATAAAATAACCTCCTGTTCTGATTTTTTATCTAACGCTAACCGAATATCCTCGAGCTTGGTCAGTATACCTATGTTTCTTGCGCAATTATTCCACCTGTTCAAATAATATGTTATTTTAAAATTATAACACTAGAAAAAATATTAGGATAATGATATTATCAAACGAATTTTACCATATTACGAGTAAGGATTCGTAAGGGGGTCTACTCGGGGCTATAAAAATGGTAGTTGATACCATGCCCACGACTGAAGGAGCATGCAACCGTTGATTTTAACTTTTTCTGGTTTTGTGGCCTAACACATCTTTTAGTATAATGTCGCCAACACCGTTGATGCCTAATTGAGTCATCTCGCATCTTTCAAGTTGACTAATAGCAGTAGCCACCTTAAATGTACCAGATTTCAAATTTTACCTAGCATAAGCAAACCCTCGATCAACTTTAAAATGAATGCGTGCATGAATTGTTCTTGTTCAACGTCACTCGCAGAGGCGTCAATATGCTTGAAGTTATCCTCCAAACATCCCATCTCGATTTGGCTTCCCTTAAACTTGTTTGACACTTTCCTTAATAGTTGCTCGCATGTTGCGCTCTAATTGGCACTCACCACTGCCCTTGTAACGACTTCCCCATCGACTAGTAGACTGAATTATAAACCAACGTCCTCGAGTGTAATTGTACACTCACCGTAGGGAAGATGGAATGTTTGTGTCTCGGGTCTCTATTTTTCCACCAAAGCACTTATAAGTGGGGGGTCCAATTTAGCCCCCCCGAGCATGCGAGCCACGTACAAGAATCCCAAATCTTGCAAATGTCCATGAATGACAACGGGTGCACTCACACATAAATTGTGTATAGACTCCAAAATTCGATTTTTGGCCTGGGTATATAAATATAAAAAATGATAAAATTAATAATGTTAACACCATAATAATTAACTAATTAAAATTAAATAAATTAATAATATTTTCTTACCATTTGTAGTTGGACGTCGGAGATGTACTTGTTATACAAATGAATAAGTTAATTTACCATTTTAGAAATTAAAAGGAATAAAATAAAATCGAAGAGAATAGGATTGAGAGAAAGATTTAAAATGAAATTATTGAGAGAATAGATTTGAATGAAGTTTAGAGGGGTTTATATAGAAAAAAAAAGACTGTTAGGAGATGTAACCATTGAAATTGTGATTGTTGGGAGAAATGTTATCGCAACCTAAAAACGTACCCTATAAGACTTATTTTTTCTTTTTCTCTCAAAAAAGGGTCTATTCTAATAACTATAAAAAAAAAAAAGAACTAAATCCATAAATATCAGTATATATATAAATTAGTGGGGAGTTATGTTTACTGTCAAATATGAGAAGAGGGGAAGCATCGTTAGCAAATAGCAATGCAGCCGTGCTATCAACTTCAAACTCATAGTTAAATATTACAAGTTACCCCAAGTAATAAGAAAGAGAGAAAATAACAAAATTGGGTCCGTGTGTGTTTTTTTTCCACAGCATGATGCAAAAGCTTTGGTCTGTAGCATTTTAGTAGTGCCCATCCCCATTTAATGAAATTTATTATTATTTAAAACCTAAGAATCTATATTTTACAGGGGCTGCACTTTTATTATTATTATTATTAATTCCTACAATTTTTTTTTGAGAAAAAAAACCCTCCATTAAATAAACAATTAAAGAAATAAATTGTTTAATAATTTTTCAACTTGTGTTTATAAAAAACAAGTCGTCTCTTCTTCCCTTTCTCTATCTAGTGTGGTTGGAGAACTTGAAAAGCAAACTACTGACGGTTAAGCCTAAAAAAACGCTCTCAAACACTGCTTCTGCCTCTCCTCTACCTTCCTTCACAACCTAACTCTTCCATATATAAACTCTTAACATGATCCTCAACTTTGGTCAAGAACACCTTCTCTGAAACATACTCTGTTTTGACACAGAAATGAAAATGGTACAGAATGGTTTTGTTGGAGACAAAGAGATGGTTGCTTCTGCTGGTGGTGGTGGTGGAGGGACGGTGGTTGTTGGAGTAAAGCTTGATTCACCAAGCAGAGAGCTTTTAACGTGGGCTTTGGTTAAGGTGGCTCAGCCTGGTGACTGTGTCATTGCTCTTCATGTTCTTGGTAACAATGGTCAGTAAATTTTTTTTTCCTGTTTCAGGGTTTAAATTTTCTCTTCTTTTGAAAATATTTCTGGGGTTTGATTTTTTGTCTGGTTTATTGAAGTGGGATTTGGATTTTGTGTGTGTGTAGAAATCGTGGATCGAGATGGAAAATCTTCACTTCTGTCGCTTGTCAAAGCGTTTGACTCTGTTCTTGCTGTTTATGAAGGATTCTGTAATTTGAAACAGGTTTGGTTTCATGATCTACTTTTTCTTTCTTCTTTCTTTTTCTTTTGTTAAAAAACATTGTTTATAACAATCTACCTTCTTCTTTTTTCCCTATGATGAATTTGTTAACTTCATTTTTCTTTCCTGTTTGGTCAATTGGAACATGAAGGAAAATCAGAAATGGGAAAGTTGGTCTTTCCCTGCATGTTCAATTTAGCTATAGTTACACTTAGGATTGAAATAGCGGCCGCTACTTAGCAATAGCGCCAGCACTAGCCACGGCGGCCGTGAATATAAATCACGTCCCGTTTTGTGGTTCTAACAAATAAAAAACAAGAGCACCCTAGGATCCTAGAATAATAAAGAAAATGGAGGTCAGGGGAGGGATTTCTAACATCGTTGATGAATAACTGATTCTCAAGATCTAAAAGAGAGGGAAGAGTTTGGTCGGTGAAGATGGGGAAAGTTCATAAATGAGTTAAAAATATATGGTGTTTATTAAAATAAGAGTGTAATACGCACAGTTTTGAGGAGAAAAAATTGGGATGGGATTAATATTTTAGCTCATGCATATTTATATTTATCTTAATAAACTGTATATTGATACCTGATTTTAAATTTTAAATACAAATATGAATAAATATCATTATAAATATATTAAATAAGATCATAAAATATCTCAAAATTAACAACACAAAGAATTTTTATAATCATGTTAGTGATTATTAAATTTAAAATAAATAAAAAAATTTCACCAACACTATAGCAATGACCGAAAATGTGAGCGCTACCGCCGCCACCCGCCACCGCTATCGGAAAGAAAACGATTGTGAATATAAATCACAACAATAGATAGCGGCAATAACGTCCCGCTATTTCCATTTTTAAGCTTTCATAACGTTAAAGGTGACGATAGACAGAAGGCCGGTGCTAGAGAAAGAGAGAAGCAGATAGAAGATAGTAAATGTCAAAAAGAGATGAATTAAAAAATAAAAGAAATTCACGATTAGACTGCTAACAACAATTGATTAAGCATTTCACGTATCAAATTTAAGGCTTAGAAAAAAGAAATAAATCGGTTTTGGGTAATTATGTTGCAGGTGGATCTCAAACTTAAGATATGCAGAGGTTCTTCAATTCGCAAAATTTTAGTGAGAGAAGCAAAATCTTATTCTGCAACTAAGCTTATAGTTGGAACCGCCGCCAAACTCCATAAAATCCGGTCATCGACATCGGTAGCCAAGTATTGTGCCAAGAAACTATCCAACAACTGTTCTGTTCTTGCTGTTAATAATGGGAAAGTGGTGTTCCACAGGGAGGGTTCTCCCGGGACCATTTTTGGGGCAAAAGGTAAAGATTTTGTTTTGGTTGGTCATCCAGTTCTTGGATGTCGTGTAAGATTTTCGTGTTTTTTAAGGAATTTTTTCTTTGTTCCTCCAGGAAATGAAGATCATAAACGAAATAGCTTGCTTAATGCGCTTCACCGAACCATAACATTGAACAAGAATTCCAAAGTACTAAGTGAAGGGATTGCCAATGCCGAGGCCAATCTGGTTTCCTATGAGACCAAGGACAAGAGATTCGAGCAGGCCTTAACCAAAGCCGGTTCGGGCAACTTTGAGAGTGATGGAAAGGAAAATTGCTCGGTTTGTGGATCTGGAAATAAGTTATTGCTGCATGATTCTTGTCACCAATCTGCAAACTGCGGTGATGATGATAATGATAGAGAGAAATCCTTGGCTATAGTGCCTGTTGAAAGAACTGAGGTTGCATCTGGTTCGATTTCTATGTTGATCAAACAGTTGCCTGAAATTAGACCTGGTTGGCCTTTACTTCGCCGTGCGGTTTTATCGGATAGACGACATCAAGTTCCTGACCGATCTTCGAGGCAGATATCTGTGGTTCAGTGGGTGATGCGGTTACCCTCTAGGCGTACTCTTTTGTTAACAAATTCAGATAAGAAACAAGATTGTGATCAAACCGAATTTAAGGCCTCTAATTTTGATGGAGAAAGCGGCGCGATCGTTCCGGTTGGTAATGAAAATGCCATTGCACCCCTTTCTCCTGATGACAACTCAATAAACCTGCCAAAAGAATTGGAAGGTCTTCATGAGAAATACTCTGCAACTTGCAGATTATTTAAGTACCAAGAACTGGTTTCGGCTACATCGAATTTCTTGGCTGGTTTGTTTCAAACTCATCATTCCTCTTTGCAACACCCTCCTTTGGGAACCAATTGACTTGAACTTGCTTTTACTGGTTTGTGTTTTTGCAGAAAACTTGATTGGGAAAGGAGGCAGCAGTCAGGTTTACAAGGGTTGCCTTCGAGACGGCAAGGAACTCGCGGTGAAAATCCTAAAGCCTTCAGAAGAAGTGTTGAAGGAGTTTGTTATGGAAATCGAGATCATTACTACATTACATCATAAGAACATTATATCCCTCTTGGGATTCTGCTATGAGGATAATAACCTTCTCTTGGTTTATGATTTCTTATCAAGAGGAAGCCTCGAAGAAAACCTTCATGGTAAGTAATCGATATGATTGTATGATTAATTAAGTCGCTTGATGTCGGGAAGTAGTTTCTAAAGTTGGTTATTGATAACTCAGGTAATAAGAAGGATCGTGGTGCATTTGGTTGGAGTGAAAGATATAAAGTGGCAATTGGGGTGGCTGAGGCCTTAGATTATCTGCATACTAACAGTGACCACCCTGTGATCCACAGGGATGTTAAATCTTCAAACATATTACTCTCTGATGATTTTGACCCCCAGGTACCTTTCAGTTTTGTATTTTCTTTTTTTTAAGAAACTGAAACGATGTTTGCATAAATAAATTCCCATGTTTTGCTTCCCGATATATGCAGCTCTCGGATTTCGGACTTGCTAAATGGGCATCAACCTCTTCTTCGCATATAACCTGCACAGATGTTGCAGGGACCTTTGGGTATGTCATTTTCACTTCTAAATTATTTGGTTTCTAATTGTATTCATTGTTTTCAAGGGGGTAAAATAAATAACAAAAATGGAAAAAAAAAATCCCACATTGTTTCAGGTATTTGGCTCCTGAGTACTTCATGTATGGGAAAGTAAACGACAAGATTGATGTGTATGCATTTGGGGTGGTGTTGCTTGAGCTACTTTCTGGAAGAAAACCTATAAGCAATGACTGTCCAAAAGGCCAAGAGAGTTTGGTCATGTGGGTAAGTGGTCCTTTTTGCTCAACCGATGTGACTCGTATCACTCCATCTTTCAATTTCGTATCTAAAGTAAATTTGACCAATGTCCAGGCAAAGCCAATTTTAAGTGGTGGGAAAGTTTCCCAATTATTAGACCCAAGCTTGGCTGATGGCTATGATTGTGACCAGATGGAGAGGATGGTTCTTGCTGCCACCCTTTGTCTTAGACGTGCCCCACGTGCTAGACCGCAAATGGGCGTTGTAAGTCATCTTTCATCTTTTTTACTCTTGGATTACTTGGTTGTGAAAATGGATGATTAATAATTAAGTTTGTTTAATGTGATGGCCAAAGGTTGTGAAGCTCCTACAAGGTGATGCTGATGTGACCAAGTGGGCAAGATTGCAAGTGAATGCATCCGAAGGATCCGATACATTGGATGATGAAGCTTGTCCTGGTCGCTCCAACCTTCAATCCCATCTTAGTCTCGCATTGCTTGATGTGGAGGAAGACTCGGTCTCCATGAGCAGCATCGAGCAACCTGTGTCGTTAGAGGACTACCTCAAGGGTCGATGGAGCCGTTCATCAAGCTTTGACTAACTTCATTACCGCCAGAGATAAGCTGCAAAATAAGCATTCTTCCATTTATGGATCTTTTCACCCATCCTTGTATATTCTTTCGGTTCCTTGTTTGACTTTTCAATGGCATTGCTCATTGCTTACGGTAGGTGTTGGATGAGAGGTTGTTTGCATGGTGTGCCCTCCTCCTTCCCTTTCGATTTTCTTTTATGTTGGTCTGACACTTGATATTTTTTGGTATCCCATACTTGTGCCAACTGTCAATCATATATTTGGGCATAGGTATGGAATGAAAGTATATGCGATGCTTATCCAAAACTTGGATAACATAAAATTTTTTTTTCCCTTGTTTGTTGTTGTTGAAGTAGATTAGGAGTGGAAATGATTGTAATCCCATACCATTTTTCACTCATAAAAGTGAGTATAATGTAAACATTGCTCTGAATTTCCCTTAAGAAGGCTTTGGCTGATTAGAGCAATTTTGCTTGGAACTGATCAATTATTCCATTGAAATTTACTGCTGTAACTTTTTATTTTCTAATGGTTCATAGAAATGCTCATACATCCAACAAACATCATTTTCATGTTTTTCCAAGTTGTCCATGTTTGCACTAAATTGGATTTTAATGCACCATTAGAAGATCCTATAGACCCACCCATACAGCAAAACCTCTTGCTTTTTGGGTCTTCACTAGGTGATGAAAGTCATGAGTAATAGTACAATAATACCTTTAGTAGAGAGGCTACTAAATGAAAAAAGAAAATGTGATGCCACAGTGACAACTACCCTTTCACTATTCCACCGACACTTCATTTCCCTCAGCTCCTTGTCCCTTCTCCCCATCATTTTCTTAGGTGAAAGGGTGTTGAGATAAAACTATAATGTTGTAATGATGCCTTTTTTATTTCACTGCCCAGTAACATCCCTTTCAAAAACCAATTTTCATGAAATAAATAACCACAAGAGGTACTTAGGTGATTACAAATAATGCTCTTGGACTTTCTCTCAATCATGCAATTCCTTCTTACATAGTTAAAGCTAGTCATGGGTTCATTAAGCTAAGGAATTTCATATAAACAAGCAAATTTCAATTTGTTTCTAATTTATGATTTTAAAATAGTAAATTAGCCTGATTTCTCTTAAAACATATTTTTAAGTGTTAATAAAAAAACATTTTTTAAATTTTTATATTAAATGAATACATATCATGTCAGACAACAAAAATTCAAAGTTGCTGACTCATCAAAATAGTTAAATATCAATGATATAAATACATCATCACATTTTTGAAAATTCAAATTTAGATATTAAAATAGATAAATATCAAATTCAACCATAAAAAAACTTTTTAACTCTTTAGAAAAATAGATATTATGTACACACATTTATGTATATTACAACATCTCAGAATTTTAAACCTTTTAAACATCAAATAAATAAATATAAAAATATCTTTTGAAAATATTGTAAATTTATGTTTGATTTAATCAACATATTTTAATTTTAAAATAAAAACCCATCACAAAAATTTAGAAATTAATTTTAAATTAAATAAATGTTTTTAAAAATTTCCATATATATAAAAATAAAGGTTCTCCACAAAGACATCCCATTTTCGATAAGGCAATTTATTTATGGGTCATTTCTCTTTTCCTTTTCATAAATTTAATTTATAGATAACATAGAGTTGTATATCTTCTTCCATCATCTTGACTATTAAGAAATTTATAAATTGAAATGGATTGAGCTTTAACTTGATTGGTAATATTATTATTGTTAATATAAAAAATGTAAGTTCGAATATATTAAAAGCGTTTATTGTTGAGAGGGATGATATGTAATTTTAAATATCATATAAAAAATATAGATAGAGTACTAATTTAATTTGTATTAAATTTTAAGAGTAAGTAAATTTAGAGAATGGATTGTACAAAACTGTGATTTCACATCATCCTTTATCTCTTTCCAATGGGAGAATAACAAATCAAATTTCTCCTCTTGAGAAAATTCAAATCCAACTAAAAAAGTTAAAAATCATGAGGAAAAATTTGATTTGTCATTCTCTTATTGAAAACGGATATTGCAGTTTCATACCATCCTTTTTCTTATATTTAAATGTGTAATATAAACTTAAATGGAAAAATCTAGATAGTAGCATAACATTGTGTGATGAAGCATGCAATCAAGTTTATGAATAAAATTTGCAAGTCAAAATGGTTTTGTGTTCCGAATTCATCCAAGTGGCTCCATCTCTAAAAGCTCGTAACATCAAACTAGATATATATATATATATATATATATATATATATAGGTATTATTTTGAGTTATGTTTTTATATTTGAAGCGATTAGCACATACAAATTATTATCATCATCACTAAATTTTGATATATCCTCAAACACTATTGTATTAAACTTTTTATCCACTAAAGAAATCGTATTACTCCTCTTTTTTCTCAAAAAAGTTACCCTGTTAATGCCTTAATCAAAGGGATAATCTACCTATCTAGAACAAGCATTTGTTCTCTATCAAATGACCATCATTATGGACACTCCTCAAGATTGTCTCAACCTTTTGGGGTATATGACCTTAACATTGTTGATGGGGTTTGACAACATACTCCTGCCCATGAAATTGTTTATGTGGTGCACCTAATATTTATCATCATCACTAGCTTTTAACCAAGGTCATATATAAAGAAAATTGGAAAAATAAGATTGTTGTTCTTGAAATAAAAATGGTATTCTCGAAATATAATTGGAATTTTAGTAGTGGATGTGTAGAATATAATAAATAAAAAAAAAGCATAAAATAAAGATAAAATGCAAACTGCACATTTATAGCAGTTGGAGTCGATTTAAAGCAGGGTGTAGGCCCAATTGTAGGCGTCATGTAATAGGGTTTCCCATTTGCACTGCATTCTATGCATTGAAAGTTGTTGTAGGGCTGGGTTCCTTCACCGTTTTATAAACATTCAACTTATCATCCATTACAAATTGTAAATATAGTTGTTAACAAAATGTTTTTCAATTATTATCATTTTATTCAAACAAAAACATTTTACTATACTCACCAATGTTACTTATTTTGGTATAAATTCAGTAATAAAATTAATTAATTAATTAATTAAATGCATGAGCCTGATTCAACGTGTTACATGCTTCAAATAGGGACCTTATCGCATAAACAACAAAATGGGAGGGATCGAATCCTAGAATTAGCCCATTATTTATTTCCCCACATATGCCCTCCGCCAATATTCTTGCACACTTTTTTTTATATACTATAAATTCTATCACACATGTATGTTTGTGGAAACCACATATTTAAAATATAGATGCGTGTTTAAACTTAACATATAATAAATAATAAAATGTATGGTTTGAAACTAATTAATAATAACATGTGAAATACTTACGATATTAAAATTTTAAAATTAGATTAAATTAATATATACAATTGATATAGGTAATAAAATGTACATAATAATATTAAAAAATATAAAAAATTAAAATAAAGCCTTAGTTAATCGGCAAATTTAATGTTTTACCAATATAATTAGCATAGATTCAAATCCCGTCATATGCATAATTTTTATTATTATTTTAATTAAAAGACTAAAGTATCCTTGAATAATATTACTTATTTTAAATACGAAAGGACATTTTTGTAACTTTTCTAACCGAGTTGATTCCCGGTTAACTCGTGACACCAACTCAAATAGTGTAGATATACAATTGATGGAGGAAATAAAGTGTGCATAATAAAATTAAAATGAAGTCTTGGTTAAGTGATAAATTTAAAGTTTTTTCAATGTAATTGGCATGGATTCAAATATCACAATATGTATATTTTTACTTTTTAAATTAAAAAGACTAAAGTACCTTCAAATAATATAACTTGTTTTAAATATGGAAGGTCATTTTTTGTAATTTTCTAACCAAATTGGTGCTCGGTTGACTCGTGACACCAACTCAGTCAAGGATTTTAATAATAGTATAGATAGTTACAAGTATGGTTCCCTTATGCTTTGTATTGGGTTAAATTTTTAGACTAAATTAGAAAACAAAAATTTTAAGGTTACAATATGTCTTAAGTTTCTATACTTTTCTTTATATTTAGAATTTAGTTCCCATACTTTTATTTAGTCCCTTAACTTTTTGAATTTGAAAATTCAGGTTTAGTTGTTAACACCGTTAAATTTATTTTGCTAAGTTCGCTAGAGTGACATTTTGAAATTAAAAAAAATACTCACTTGGTAGCCATGTGAAAAAATGAAATTGTAATAAACCTAAATAACTAAATTTAACAAAAAATTGTAACAATTTTAACAATTCTTAAAATTCACATAAACATTTTAATTAAAACAAAGTATTTAGACTAACTAATGACATTGTAAAAGTTAGAATACCAAATTATGTAAAAAAAAAGCATAGCTAAATCTCAAATTTTAGAATTATATAGGGACCAAAACTAAAATTTAATCATTATTATATAATCTTAAAAAGAAATAAGGATCAAAATTAAAATTGAATCATTATCATGTAATGTAAAAACAGACTTAGATGCTTGTAATGTAAGGAAGGCCTTACATTATAAATGTTGTGAAATCAAATTGTATGAAAAATTAGATTATGGAGATTAAAATTTGAACATTGTGAAAATAACAAAATTAAAATCGACTATTATTATATAATATAAAAAAGTAGAGGGTCATAGCTGAAATTTAACCATTGTATAATATATTTTTTATACATATAGATATATTTCATTCCAAGTGATAGTAATTAATTATTTTATATAATGCATAAGATAATAAATTTTACTTATTCTTATGTTTTAATTAAATCTAAAATAAAAAATAAAAAGTTTAATACCATTGTTATTATTATTGGTTTATGCACTTTGTCTAAAAAAATTATTAGTTTGTGCATTTGAAATAAATGAGTTGATGAAATTTCTAATTTTATAATTTAAGTATTTAGATATTTATACTATTAATAAAATTATTGATTTAGTTTGTATTACGGGATAATCGGTACCAACTCGGTTAAGAAATGACTAACATATCTTTTATTAAATGACTACTACTATTATTAATTTGATGACATTTTACTCTTTGTATATTTTTATATAATTTTTAAATAAAAGAACTAAAATTAACATGTCTAGGGATTAATCTCTGTGTTAGCCCTAATTTTTCAAATGTTCTGATATGACAAAGTCAAAATTTAAATTCTCACTTAACCAAATTTGCAATAAATTGATATAAGCTCTTAAAATTATTTTCATAAATTGATATAAGCTCTTAAAATTATTTTCAAAGTGCTTAGAAACGCAAAATTGTAAAATTCCATTGGAAAATATTGATTCAAGATTATTTTTACCTTACTAGGATACTTTTATTGATAGAAGTAAGCCAAAGAGCACCCTAAGTATTCCTCCAGACTTCTATGGATACTTGGGGGCTCTATTATTGATACATTTACAGTTCTATCAATACTTGAAAGAAGTTCTACTGATACAAGTAAGTCAGTCAGCATTTTTGGGTTCCTCTACACCTTTACCGATACAACTATCTATACAAGTCTGAACCCTTGAAACCCTCAGACTTCTACTGACACAAGTCCACTTGTATTGATACAAGTGGTCTGCAATCTATAATTAATGCTCGAATTTAATGTTGCAATGGCTCTAATTTACTCTCAACGCCTCCAAACATCCTTAAGATTGTTAGAAGGCATAAATAAAAGTCAATAGCTCTATACTGAAGACAAAAAAACAAGTTTGTAAAGTAAATTGTACAAAAATCCAATCTTTTCATTATTATTCTCTTTGTTCTTCATATACACACTTGGGCATTTATCTTTTTCATTCTTTCAAGTGTTGTATTATCATTTAGTGAGCTTAATCATTGTAATATCTTCCTTTTTTAATCCTTATTCTTATTTCTCATTTTTGTAAGGGTTTGCTTAAGGTTTTTGGGTAGAAAACCTTAAGGGAAATGACTTTATCTTACCTATTGAAAAGATAGTGTTTGTAAAGGTTACCTTGTCCTTGAGGGGTACATTGGAGATTATCTTCAGGGGTACATTTCAGCTCTTTAATAACCCTGCACAACTGATATAACTATTGCTTAACCACAGTGGGGTCATCTCCCTTATCACCAAGGAACTCCTTAGCTCTTTTTTCTAAATCTCTTTGATAGGTTCAACCTTAGGTTGAGTCATAGTAGGTACAAGCGCAGCAGGTTGAGCCAGACGAACCACTTCAGGCTTTGGTTGATGGGGTTGTTGTAGCTGAGGTTCTTGGTTGTTTCTTATAAATTGATTGAACAACTGAGTCATCATCGCGAAGAACATGTTTCTAAATGCATTCTCTGTAATACCCATGTTGTTGGCAATAGTAACTTGTTCATGGGTAGGTGCATGACTTTCCATTTTCTTACCGGTGACTTCTATAGAACTATCAGACATTTTCTTATCTCACTACAAAAGAAGATTTATCTTAGCACAAAGCATTAAGGATTAAACTAGAGGTGTACTATGTATGATAGGGGTGTGACACTACCTTCAGTTTTTTTTGAGAATTGGCTAAACCTTAACTCTAATACCAAAACTTGTAACACTCCAAATATGATCCTTAAGGAGGATCCAAGAATGTCGTGTCACTACCTTAAAACCATTATCTTTAAAGCTATTTTTGGCACAAACTAATTAAACTATAGTGTAAGATGTTATGAAATATAAACCAACTGCGTACAAGACTACATAAAATAGTACATTTTAAAAAGGAAACATAAATATTTCACTGTAATTTCATTCTAATCATACTTTCCTAAGCATAAATTTAAATAGAAGATTCATTCTTCAAAATTAAACATATTGGAATCATCCCTATGTCAGGCATAATACAAAACACTAGAAATCTCACAACAACAATTGTCCTCTGGCATAGTCCCCCCAAATTCCTTTATTTCAACAACAAGCCTGAGAATGGAAAGTAACTAGGTAAGTTCAAAGAACTTAGTAAGTTCCAAAATAAGGCATTACCATAGTTATCAAATATTCAAATAAATTATTTCAAACTCAAACATAGTTTCACAGTTCGCCAGTTGGTAAGTACTGATCACAAACAAACTATACGTTAGTCTACTATTCCTTTGGCGTATACATTACACCCATACGACCATACAAACAACCTTTTTCATGTTAGCCACATACCCAGGTCCATAGACAGAGTCATATTGTGCACTTCATTTATATTCATTTTTCATGATATGCTAATCTAGTTTGCAACATACTATTGCCCTACTAGAGACTACATGAGCATTTTCATGTATCGCGATTTGCCAATTCAATGTTTATTCCATCAAAGGCAACACCATGGATTTTTTTCTATTTTTTAGTCCATATTGTCTTTCCAGAAGTATAAAGAATAAACATACACTAGTGTCAAAGGGTAGTGGCTTAAACATGAAGAATAGTTCTTACGCTTTAACACATCTAAACCAAAACCAGACTAACAACTCCGAATGACCATCATTCATATACAGACATTTCATCTTTACAAAGTATGAATACTTACCTTAAGTAAAATATAAATAATGACAATTCACACATAGATGTAAGAAGGAACTCACCAGAAAATGCATCAAGTCTAAACAACAGGATATTTGCTCTTATCACGAGATCCTTTAAGAGTGTCTTACGTTGTAATATAGATAGTTAAACTTATCAGATCATTATACCAGAAACTAACATGCTTGCAAGAAGCATTATCATAAAACCTAGAACCATGAAGTTTCCTTCCTTGCATACTATTTTGACACTAATGGATGCAGTGCTAAAAATCACGTAAATAACCAAGAAAATAACCTAGAGTTCATCGATAGTTACAAGAGTGCTAAAACGAACGAATAAGTTGGCTGAATACAGCGAACCCAACTTCAAATAGGTTTTTGGTCTAAGTTTTCAGAGAGGGTGAGAGCAGAGAAAATTTGGGAGGAAAAATGGATACAAAGAAGACGTAAAACTTGTCTAAGAAGTCCTACTAACTTTATACAACTAAGCACAGAAGTAAGGTTTAGTGGAAAGGTCAAATTATCCCATTAACCCTTCCTCGATAACCGTGACTAAGTAGTCTCATCATAATTTTAGTCTTATCAACTACAGTAACTTAGTTCCATTCTAACCATGCAATATCCCGAATTAGGGTCTAGTCGGAACAATGGTTTTGAGACCATAAATCTAAAGTAGAAATAATTAATTTATGATTATTTGATGATTCATGATATGAATGCATATTTGTGTGAAATTTTCATGAAGAAATTTTATGCCTAAAGTGTCCAATTTGAAGTTAGGGACTAAATTGAATAAGTTGCAAAACTTGAGTTCTAGAAGCTTTAAGCATGAAATTGCTATGGATTATTAATTAGGGGTTATTAAATAGTAATTTAACTAAGTCCTAAAATTTTGGACAAAAATGGGCATGAATAGGAAAAATTTGAAAGAAAATCCTAGAGGGCATTTTGGTTATTTAGTAATTAAAAGAATAAAAAAGGAAAAAGAAGCAAAATTCATGTCCATATTCTTCCCTACATGCAAAAATTTAGGTGGTCTTCATAGCTAGGATTTTTCAACTTTTCAAGCTTGATTGTAAGTACCTTTAAGCCCGTTTTTAATGTTCTTTACATTTTTAAGATCCTTGAAGTATGATCTATCCATTTCTACCCTTATTTTGAAGTAGGGTTTAATGGAATAATATGAAAGTTTGATGTGTGATAAACATCTTTTACAAAGTGATTTTGCATGAAAACACCTAAAAAGGACCTATTTGTAAAAGTTGTAAAATGGGTAGTAAATATGTGAAATAAAGAAAAATGTGGTCTGCTAAGAGTAGGAATATGAATCAGCTAGGCTTGGGTAACAAAGAAAATGCATGCATTTTTTTTACGAGCCTAACGACCAATTTGTAAATAAGTGAAAAGGTAAGGGTAATGTAACAGCCCGATTTATGGCCTAGTCGGAATAGTGGTCTTGGGACCACAAATCTAAAGTTTTAGGAATTATTTTATTATTATTTTAGAGTCATAGTATGTTTATATTAGTACATGAAAAATTCGGTAAGTTAATTTTGCCATTTGTGAGCCCAATTGCGAAAAAGGACTAAATTGCATAAAGTGTAAATGCCTAAATTGATAGCTAAAGGTGTTATTTTGTTAGAGAACCAAAATTGGGGGTCTTTAATGGGAAAATAGACCCTTAATTGATAGTATAGACATCCATGAGACATAGGGGAGACAATTTTCAAAATTAGGTGGAAATTTGGTAGCTATTTTGACCAAAAAGAAATAAAATAGAAAAAGTCGTCAATTTCTTTTCTTCTCATCTCTTTCGACTGAAAATATCATCCATGAAAGTGGGTTTGAAAGCTTAAATTTTTCAGCAACTTGAAGCACTTGCAAGTAAGTGATTTTGATAGTTTCTCTTAAGGATTTTTATACTTTTGGACTCCTTGAAGCATAAGCTTTCAAATGAGGGGTCTATTTTGCAAAATGATTAAGATTTTAGGGTTTTTACATTAATGTATTTGTAGTGTTTTCTGAGTTTTTATGGAAGAAATTGAGTCTTGGTTGTCTTATAAATAACTTTTGTGAAAGGTGTTAGCATGAAAACACCTAAAGGGACTATTTTGCATAAGTTGCAAAATAAGTGATAAGTGTGTGAAATAGAGAGAAATTGGAGTTTCTATAAGAGTAAAAAAAGAGTTCATCTAAGCTTAAGAGGCAAAGAAATTTGATAAAAATCAATTTTCGAGCATAGGGGTAAAATGATCATTTTGCCAAAGTCTAGGGGCAAAATGATCATTTTATCGAAAATGTAAATTTTCAATTGCCTAATTGTAATTAGTGATTAAATGAGTTTATTTTGCTAATATAGATCAAGAATTGTCAAATCCGAACCAAGACTAGGGGAAACCCAAGCAAATCGACTAAACCGACTAGTCGTGTACGTTTTGTAATCTGAGGTAAGTTGTATATAAATAATACAAATGCATTGTTAATGTATGTACTAAATTATACTTGAAACTAACATAGCACAAATTGCTTGATTTTGGAATTGAGAAGGCATGATGATAATAGAGATAGTAGAGTTCCCGTTTGAAGTTAGGAAATAAATAGAATATTCATGCCATGACATATGGGTTATTGTGGGCTACTGTAAGACATGTCTGGGACATACATCGGCCGCATTATGAGAGCCAGTGTAAGACTATGTTTGGGACATGCATCGGCCTCGGGACATAAGCTAGTGTAAGACATGTCTGGGACATGCATCGGCTACGAAATGTGTCAGTGTAAGACCATGTCTGGGACATGCCGTCGGCACGGATATGTGAGAGCTAATGTAAGACTATGTCTGGAACATGGCATCGGCTTCGGTGGTGATAACCAGTGTAGGACCATGTCTAGGACATGGCATCGACAACTTGCCCATGTTTGAGGCTTATGGAATATCCGATAGTGTTCCGAATGGTTCAACGATGAGAGTAGTGATTTTACCTTAATGAAGAAAAATATAACCGTGTTGTAAGTGGTACAGGTACCTAATTGGTACGTATGAGATATAAACTCTATATACATGATTTGTGGGTTGTATGGACGACAATGAGTAAGTTATACTTATGCCTACCTTAGTATCATGAGCATGGTGATTGTTGATGCATTGTTGTTGTATATTACTTATATGCAACTTACTAAGCTTTAATGCTTACTTCCTTTCCTTTTCATTTCCTTTCAGTGTCGCCTAATTAGCTCCAAGATTGCCGGAAGTCAGAGATATCGATCTCACTATCAGTTGAAGAATCAGTATAGTTGGATTTATATCTTTGAATATGGTATGTATAGGCCTTAGACTTTATCATTTTGTGTCTTTGAGAATTAGCCAATCGTAATGACTCGGGTTTGGGACCCTTCATTTTGTATTAAGCCTTGAATGGTGGCTAACACTCATTTTGATTTATAAAAGAGGTATTGTCTTGGTATTGGTTGGTATTTGCATGGAACTAGGTATATAAGGGTGGAAATGAGGCTTGGTAAATAGCCTTATATTGTCCACACGGGTAAACACACGGGCGTGTGTCTAGGCCGTGTGTAACACATAGTCTGCCTCATGGGCATGTAGTTCGGTCGTGTGTCCCCTGCACGTAAAAATTTCAAGTCAGTATGTATGGTATAAAACACACGGGCAGAGACACGACCATGTGTCTCAGTCGTGTAGAGGACACGGCCTAGTACACGGGCGTGTGCCATGGCCATGTTACATTTTAGTGATGCTGAGTCAGAAACAAAATGTCCAAGTTTTTTCACACGGGCGTGTCATGGCCGTGTGAAGGACACAGGCCATTGACACGGGCCATTGACACGGGCGTGTGTCCGGCCGTGTGAAGACCTCTATAGGTGTGAATTAGAATTTAATTCTACATGAGTATTGGACATGGGAGTATCCGTAGGTTCTTAGGCCGTGTGAGCCACACGGGCCATCAACACAACCATGTTAAAATGGTTACACGGGCGTGTTACCCTTTCACACGGGCGTGTGACCTGTTCAAGGACGAAATTTTCATAGTTGGTTTAGGGACTCGAATGGTCCCGATTAGTTTTCGATGATCGATTTAGGACTTGTAGACCCATAATAAGAAGTCTAAAGTAGATATAGAAAAAGTTTTAAAATTTGACTGAATCTCAGTGACTTGAGATTGTTCGTAAATATGAGATCAAGTGAGGTAATGCCTTATACTCCACTCGGCCTGGGTTACGGGTATGGGGTGTTACAGGTAAAAAGGTAATTTTACTAAAATATGTGTTATGGGTCGATTTGAACAATGTGTGTGATAAACAAGTTAAATTTGGCATTATATATTAAGAAAAACGTGATTTGGGTCTTGATCGGGGGAAAATAAGGTTTACGAAGAATAGGCTCATTTTCATCATTTTGTACTGAGGTAAGTTCATATACAAATAATGTGATGTTATGTTATATTTTCGATGCTTGAGTATTATGTGAATTTAAATTCTTTAATGCAATTATGAGTTATGCTTTGATTGCTCCAGGAGTAAGTGATTGGTATTATGGATATTGAGATCGACATTACAAGTAAGGTTGACAGAGATGTGATATCGAAGGATCCCGTTTGAACTTTAGGAATAGTTTAAGATACAAGTAACATGTCACTAGAACCATGTGATTTATGAGCTCATGAGATATGTGATATATGTTTATGTGGTTCCGGGTGCTAGTCTTGTACGTCCTACCGGTGGCTGGGTAGTCCGGCATGTGTTGCAATACCTGACAGCTTATGTAAGCAGCCCGTATAGCTACGTCATGATCGACAGCTTGTGTGAGTAGACCCGTAAGTAGCTCGAGAATGAGCTTTTATGCGTTATGTGATATGAGGTAGCTTTAGCTACATATGTGGCAATTATGTACGAGCTTTCTGTGTATCCAATAGAATTTTGAGTGTTCAACGGGTAAATTATCGAGTAACTTGACAGAAGACCCAAGGGGTAAGTCAATGAGAAGAATGAGTAAGAGATTATGTTATGAGTTGATACAGGTATGTATACCGAACTCATAAGTAATGCCTTGGTATGTGATGAACTTATGACAAGATTGGTTATGTGATGAGTAAGTTTAAGTGATTTGATGAAATACAAATTTACGTTCATTATGTTAAATGTATGTTAAATACTTGTTTAGATTGCATATTTTTTGCATATAAACTTACTAAGCTTTAATGCTTACCCCCTTTCCTTCCCATCTTTTATAGTGTCGCCAAGTTAGCTTGGGGATCGAAGGACATCGGAAACTCGATCATACTATTAATTGGACATTTGGGTATAGTTAGTCTCAACATTTTGAGTACGACATGTATAGGGGAATTGGTCATTTTTTTATGTGTCTTATTGATTAGCCAAATGTATTGGCTTATGATGGTATTATGATTCATTTTGTATAAGGTCATGAGATGTGGCTTATATTTGCTTCTCGGGTTGTAACCCTAATTATCTATGCATGCATGCAATGTGTTTATGCTTTGTGATGTGGTTGATGGTTGCTTGTTGAAAATGGACGTGATAAATGGCACAAATGCTTAATGAATGAATTGAGACTAATAGGAATGACCATAGCTATGGTATAATTTAGTAGATTTAAGGTATGTTTATAAGGTTGAATAAATATGAAATTGGTGTGGAATGCCATATGAAAGCATGATGGTTTGAGCATGTGATATGTTGACATTACAAAGTCATGAATAAATCATGATTGTGAATATTTGAGTGACTAAATAGACTATGTTGCATGCCATGAAGTGAGATTATGTATGTGAGTGTTTAAGGGTGGCAAATGGCTTGGAAATTAGCCTAGAATTTATCCACATGGGTAGACACACGTGTATATATCTAGGCTGTGTGTGACACACGGTCTGCCCCCATGGAGGTGTAGTCCGGCCGTGTGTCCCCTGCACTTTAGTTTTGCAAAATAGAATGCCTAGTAGTAAAAATACGGGCGTGTGTCTTGGCCGTGTGAGGGACACGACTTAGAGACATGGGCGTATGCCCAGGCCGTGTGAAGTCCGCACCATTTTATGAAAAATTATGAATTTTTTAATCAACCATACGGTTTAGCCACACGGGCGTGTGACACGGCCGTGTGACTATATTTTGGTGCTGACGTCATAAATAGAGAGTTACACGGCCTGAAGACACGGGCGTGTCTCGGGCACACGGACGTGCCTCCTATCTCCACACAAGCGTGTGCCCTGTTTCATGAAAATTTTTCTAAGTTTTCCCAAAGTTTTTTAAAGTTCTTGGTTTAGTCCCAAACTACTCCCGATGTATGTTTTAGGCCTCGTAGGCCCATATAAAGGACAATTTGCATGTGTATGAATGAATTTGATTTGAATGAAATTTTATGGCCTGGTTTTGTATGTTTGCTTGTGTTTAAGTCCTGTAATGCCTCATATCTTGTCCCAACGTCAGAGATGGGTAAGGGGTTTTACAAACTAGAACTTATTAGGCTGACTAAATCGTCCCACCAAAATTAATAAATAAGTCTATCAATTAAGAACTTAACTTAAATGCCTAAAAAACTAGTGTGGCGTATCCTCTACAAGAGTGTTTGCCAAACCACCGAGCTCACCAAATACAAGATTCACCATTGACGCATTAAAAAAATCTTTTACTTTGTAAAAAATAATACCTTACTCATTCAAAATTTACTTTAAGTACCATATATCAATAAACAATAATCGAATAATAGGACTTTGCAGGGCAGGCTATTACAATCATCGTGAAATTTGAAAGATTTGATGCCAATGTTATACATGTCTCAATGTTGAATTCTTGGTTAAGAATAGGTACTAAATGGCTATTTGAAAGGTAATTAAAAAATGAATAGAATTGATTTAATAGGATGAACGGTTGAGTAGGTAGATTTGCTAATTGGTATGTACATGTTTTAATGTGAAGATGAAGATGCAATGTTTGGTATTAATAGTCATGTAGCGCCACATAACCGACCCTTGAAGAGGATCCAAAAATGGTGCATTATAGCCTTACATCCTTTCCTTTATTTCAAACACAATTTGAAAAGAAGTTAGACTTTCTCAAAGCTAACTTAAGATAACAGAATTTTGAAATACAAAATTATAAAGTAAACCATTACAAATAGAGACCATAAGCTTCATTACAAAAGTTAGGGAAAATTTATAATTGATGACTACAATTTTAGTTACAAAATATTTTTTTTTACAATCCTGAGCCTTAACGCCACCTCCATTGCCATGCATAAAACAAAATCATTAGAAGTCCCACAATAGAAAATATCATTTGGCGTGGTCCTTGATGATCCCTTTACTTCTTCAATGTAACAGAGTAAGTTCATAGAACTTAGTGAGTTCCAAAGTAGACACTAAGATAATTATACATACAGTAAAAAAATGAACCTTCCAAACTTAGTGAAACATATAGTTCACCCATTGAAGAATATTTAACACTCCTAACCCATATTCGTCGCCAGATTAGCGTTGCCGAGCATTACCGAACAAATGAAAAACTTAAATATACCTTTCATACATAATCATAACTTGAGTCAACCATACATACATATAGTTCCTAAATCGAACCCTTGAGGCCCTATAAATACATTAGAAACAATTCGAGACTAAATTGAAGACATTTGGAAAGTTTAGGAAAAAATTACAAAATTTTGACTACAGGGGTCACATGGCCGTGTGCCTCACATGGTTGAGACACATGCCCGTGTCTCAAGCCGTGTAACATTTGAAATTTCCCCACACGTCCATGTGCCAGACCGTGTGTTAGGCCGTGTAATCACTAACTTGTATGCAAAGGAACCCTTAGACGACATAGGCTGTATGGTCTGGCCATTTGTCTTACACAGCTGAGTCACATGCTCGTGTCTCAGACCGTGTGGACTCAAAATGTACCTCAAATCAAACCATTTCATACAAGACTTTTCCATCAATATATACACACTTTGTATGAACCTAAACACTTTCAAAACATACATTTATATGCTATTTCAAGTTCTAAATTCAATCAACCAATATGCCATGCTCCTCAATATATCCACCAAAACATAACATACCAATCAAGCTAAGCTTACCATATTTCTAACATCATAACCTAGTTTCATACCTACCAAAACATACCAATAATGCTACTTTTCATGTCAACCAACTTAAACCAAAAATATAATAAAGCATTCCATCAATGACCAATTTAAACCATTCAAACACACCATAAAAGGAACATTATGTATAATCACATAAAAGTGATCATAAGGACTTATTTAAACAAGCATGATAAATCCACAACAATTCATAAACATCATTATAGACCACCCTATACATGCCATTATAAACCTTAGCCAAAAATGATTAAAAACTACCGAATTAATTGTTGGATAGTGTGATAAATCTCCGACGAGCTTCTAACCAAAATCGAAACTTTCGATGATCTACAGGAAAAGAAAACAACCAATGTAAGTAATAATACTTAGTGAGTTCGTATAAAGACAACTTAACTGTTGACATAATAGAATAAACAACTAAGTATAATTTTTATTATATTTTAAGCTAACTTTCATTTTCTATTCACTACACCTCTCATCGACAATTGGTGTAGCCTTGCATATACATATATATATTTTTCCTCATAAGTATTTCATATAACCATTTTATTTAAACATTTTTTCTTACTAGAACACGTACACCTTTAACATATAATCGTTCTGTAATTCATCTTTCATTTCAAACTTTCTTATAAGTATATCATCTCGAAATCACTTACTTTTACTAAACAAGGTGAAAGCTAAATAAATAAATAAATTAATCATACCTGTTATTCATTTACGAAACACTTATAGGATTAGTACTGAAAATGGTTCATCATATGCTTTCTGTGCTATAATAATAATTCAATCCAAACTCATACATATATGTGTATAAACATCTATCTTTAACCGAATAATCATCAATATAATGATACTCACATATGATCAAGTAATTCAGTGAACATTGAACATTGAACATTGAACATTTACTAACGTTTTGACTATACATTAGCCTTTATCATTTAAACAATTCTATAAAATCCATTCACATTTAGCTTGATGAACTAGTAACTTGACTCAGATACTTGAGTAACTACACCACACCAGAGGCATCATAGATGCATAATAGGGGCACCGAAGTGCAGACAGAGGCAAAAATGTGAAAATAGGGGCATTATAGTGAGAACAGGGACACCGAAGTGTATACAGGGGCACCGAAGTGCAAACAAGGGCACCGAAATGCAAATCTCATACAAGCGTGCATTCTAACCCTATTTGCATGCCAATCGTATTCTAATTGTTTACTATGTCCAAACGGTTATTTAAACAAAATTATAACTTTCATGAATCAGAAGCACTTCCATATATCTTCATACACATGCTGTAACAATTCATAATTGTTCCAAAATCACATATATCATATTTCGTAATTATTCAATAGTTTGTAAATAAATCCTTTCTCATCTTATATTCAGATATAATATTTCGATTTCCAATTCACACATTAAACATCATATAAATATACATGCATAAATTAGTAGTAACCTTATGCATATATATGTATGTACAATTCTATACATACGAACTTACCTCGACAATTATAGTTGTAAAACGAGGCCGACGACTAATCTGATACATTAACTTTTCCTCAGTTTAAATCCGTTTGATTTGTTTCTGGGTCTAAATAATAATTTTTTTTCAATTAATACAATTCTAGCACTTAAATAATATGTCTAACACAATTAAGTCATTCTATAAACATTTTACAAATTTATCCCAAGATTTTACCTTTTACGCAATTTAGTCCCTAAACCCGAAACTTGTAAATTTACCATTTTTAGTTAAAAATTCATGCTAGCCGATTTTCATAAGGTTCATAATCAGCCCATTTTTATCATCATTTCACAATATTTATCTTGAATTTTATTATTTTCACAATTTAATCCTTAATTTTTAAATTCATTAAAAATCACTTAACAAAATACTTATAAATAACAACTAATACATCAAATTCATCATTTAACATCTAAAATCACAAAGATTTATCAATGACAACATTCAAAATCTTTAACAATTTCAAAAATGAAGGTACAAGCTAGTTGGCCCTAATTGCAACGATATAAAAAACATAAAAATTACGAGAAACGGGTTCAAAATGGACTTACATGCATAGCATTTTGTTTGGCTGAAACTTGAAGCGTCTCAAATGGAGTTTCTTCCTTCTCTTTTCGGTGAAGAAACAAGGTAAGGTCCTACTGAGAAAATTTTAGATATTCATGAACCACTTTATTTCGTTTAAACCAAAAGGCCCAGAAAGAAATAACTAACAGTTTTCTGGTGTCCTCATCAACTGTTTTAAAAGTGTTCACTAACTGGTTTTTACCTCCAAGGTACATGTGCTACAATAAAACGAAAGGTGTAGAGAATGCCACAATTGCCGCAAAACACCATAGGACCACAATAAATGACTAGAATCCTCCGACGCTTCCTTACAAAGAGGGAAAACATTGACAACTTGCAATCTTCGTTTGAGTAAATTGTTGTAATGAGGCACGTAATCTTTGATTAGTCACCACATGTGGATTTTTAGTTTAAAAGGAGTCTATAGATCCTAGAGTGATTTGTAGAATTTTTTGTAACTGGCTGGAAGTACTAAATAGTAACCATAGTGTTGTCTGTTTGTTGTAATTAAGACTCGATACCCACTCTTCACCAAGTACTCCCCCGTAGGATTGTGGCGTCACACTAACATATCCTGTGCTCTAGAGGCTGCAAGAGGAATGTTGAAAATGCGAGTAGTCTGGTCATCATCAACAATCCGACAGATTATTTCCTTATTCTAGGTACCCGAGCTAACATCAATTAATTGGTTCACAGTAGTCCAATTAGTATTTATACCCTGAAATAAAACTCTACTATTACCAAGGCCAGGCAACAAAGTTCATTCCAGATATTCACAGCTTCGCCACTACCAATATGCCAAAGCAAACTGTCTAAAATCAGCTCCCGAACACTGCATAAACTTCTCCAGGTAAAAGAGGGGTAAAAACTAATTCTAGCTACCATAATATCCGAAAATGGATAATAATGGGCTTTAAACACTATTACAAAAAGACAATCGGGCTATGAGAGTAAACGCTAAACTTGCTTAGCTAGCAAAGCTTTGTTAAATAAAAAGAGGTACCAAAAACCCATCCCATCATCAGTTTTAGGAGTACATAGATCATTTCAGACACTCCAGTGAATACCCCTAGCCAATTTACTATTAGACCACCAAAATTTGATCAAAATGATTTCTAACCTTTGACACAAAGTGTTTGGTAAGGCAAAGCATTGCATAACATAAATAGGAATTGCTTGTAAAATCATTTTAATGAACACCTCCTTAGCTCCCATCGAAAGATACTGAAGACTCCAACTTTCAATCCTCCGTCTGAACCTATCCAAAAAATTTGGAAAGGTCCTTCTCTTATTTCTTCCAATCATCATTGACAAGCCCAAATATTTCTCCGGATTTGTAGCCACCCTAACTCCCAAAATGTTGGTGATCGCATCCCTCTCTGCTTGACCCACACTCGCTCTAAAATAAATAAGCGATTTATCAAAATTAACCTGTTACCCCGAGATTAATTCATATTCCTTAATGATGTTATGAACAACATGGGCCCTATCCATCAAGGCATCACCAAAGATGATGCAATCGTCAGCAAACAATAGATGATTAATCACAAATTTTTCCCTTCCAATTAGAGCCCCTTGCATTATATTTTTATGTTTGGCCTCATTCAGCAACAAAGAGAGACCTTCAGCACATATTAAGAAAAGATAAGGATTGAGAGGGTCACCTTGCCTCAACCCTCGTGAAGGGGAGAAACAATCGCTAATACCATTGTTAATACCCACCGTAAATGTGACCGGACAAACACACCGCAGAATGAGAACAACCCAATCTGAATGAAAACCTAACTTCAACATCATGCCTGCTAGAAAGTCCCATTTAACTCGATCATACGCTTTACTCATATCGAGTTTCAGCGTAAAATTGTCTTGTTTACATCATTTCCTCATCTTAAGTGAGTGTAAAACCTCATATGCGATTAAGGTATTATCCGAAATGTGTCTCCTTGGAATAAAAGCCCCTTAAGCTTCATCGACACAGAATCATAGCATAATACTCATCCTATTCACCAGAACTTTCGAAATGATCTTATAAATCACATTAGACAAGCTGATAGGTTGAAATTGAGACAGATTCTTCAGTTTATCAACTTTAGGGATTAATACTATATGTGTTCTATTAATATCACTCATATCAATCTCCCAATTTAAGGCAGACAAACAGTAATTAGAGATGTCTGCCCTCACAAGGTGCCAATACCTTTGACAAAACATAGCTGGGAAGCCATCAATTCCAGGGGCCTTTAGAGGTGCCATAGTCTTCACCACATGCCCAATTTCATCCTTCGTGAAAGGTTTAAGTAGCTCATCATTCATGCTTTCAGTGACCTTTTGCTCAACTAAACGAAGCAGCCTATCATCATCTCCGGCTTTAGAAGCAGTGAAAAGATCACCAAAATGCTTCGAAGCAACTTGCAACATCTCCGCTGTTTGCGAAACCCACCGACCAGTTCCATCTTCCAGCCCCACAATCCTATTACGATTATAATTGGAAACGACAATTTTGTGAAAGAAACTAGTATTTCTATCACCATTTTGTAGCCAGTCTACCCGCGCACGTTGTTCTCAAAAAACTTTCTCTTTGTCAGCTTCCAAATTCAACCTTAACTGCACCTACATAACTTCTGATAGAATCACATTAGTAGGAACCTGATCATAGAGATCAGACAGACGTTTCTCCATAGCCTCTCTATGCCTTTTTTGTTCATGGTTCCTTGAACGACTCCAGAATTGAAATTGTTTTCCCGCATTAGCTAGCTTATCGGGAACACTAGTAATAGGATCTTCCCAAGCTTGTCTAACAATCGCTTCAAAAGATTGGTCGAAATACCATTTTGCTTCAAAGCAAAAAAGCTTGACCCCAACAGACTCATCGGGTCACAGATTTTCGACTATATTCATGAGTATTGGACAATGGTCTGAAAATAAGTGGCTCAGATGCATGATTGAATAATTAGGAAAAAGATTCATCCAGCTCAGGCTCGCAACTCCCCTATCAAGCCTCTCTCGGATATTAGTGGACTGAAATCTTCCTCTTTCCCATGTGAACCACTGACCAACAAAGCCCAAACCATTGAGATTGCAGTCCTCTAAAGCATTTCAGAATTCGGTCATTTGCTGTTCAGATCAAAGTTGACCCCCTTTTTTTCTCAAAAGAGCTTGTAATCTCATTAAAATCCCCTATCACAATCCAGGGGTAGCTTGATCATTGTCCAGCTGCCGAAGAAATTCCCATAAAAACCCATAAATCTCCAAGTTTCAACATTTTCGTTATCGTGAATGTCAACATCCACGTGGAACTGAGAATAGCTTCTAAAAGATACCAATGAACTACCTGTCCAACCCAAAGAAATTCCTCCTTTTGAACCAATAGCACCAATGTCAATATCATTCACAAAATCGCATTTCAACCTAACTATTTCCATTTTCTTTGTAGATAATTTTGTTTCTATAAGAAACAAAATTCAGGGATTAATGGCCCTTAATTTATTTCTGAGCCTGTTAACTGTCTGTGACCTCCCCAAACCACGGGCATTCCAACAACGGATCTTTATTGTGGTCGGCTGCTCTGTCCTGCAGAGCTAGCCGATATATCAATAGCTCATTCAACAAAGTCATTACCCAAAAGTTGAACTGAAGCATTAGCCACACGTTGGCATTTTTTACCTTCCAAAGAGACAAGTGGATCATTTTCTTCCTCTACTTCTAATTCCATTGGCCCAATTCCACACTCGGCCCCACCAATTTCCCTAGTTTCCATGATTAGCCATTTATCATTCCCCTTAATTAGTGTCATAGAACCATATCCAAGGGGGATCAAATTGGAATTAGGATATTCTTTAGCCAATTCACTCCCTCAATTACGCCCAGAATCCCTTTTATCAGCAGGATTGTTCCCCTAAAAATTTCTTTCCTTAATCAATACACTACATTTCGACCCGTCATCTTCCCACAACCACTTATTGGTCGAAACATTTCACCGGTGTAGCACCGCTCGTAAAGTAATATCCCATCGAAAGACGATTTTAGATGGCTCAATTACTGTGTCAAGGGGACAGAAACTTTCACCATGTCCAAGCTTGCCACAAATAAAGAAAAATAGGCTAAGTTTCTCATACTGGAATCCGGCATAGATGACTCGATCATTACCGATAAAAATTTTCTTTTTTCTTTTCAACGGTTTTGACACTTCCAAACGAACTTGAATATGCATGAAAGTTTGAAAACCTAATGACGGAAATGACATATCATAGTCAATAAACTGTCCTAAACAATTTCCAAATTGTTTGGCCTTAGGACCGTCATCAAGCCTGGGGGAAGATCATGAACTTGGACCTAGAATTCTTCTAGGTTTAACGGGACTATCAAAGGATTCTCTCTCACCTAGTTCTTGTGAAGTAAGAGTAAATAATTGTTAAAAAACCATGGAGTACCCATAAGTACTCTTTGAATGTTAACCTTATGAAAGAATTGAAAAATGAATCGTTTCGCTTCCAAATCTGAAATACAGATTCCCTTAGCAGGATGCCAAAGATCTGCCAAAGTATTCCATAAAGAAGGAGCATGAACAACACTGTGACACCCCTTACTCGTATCTGATGCCAGAACAAAGTATGAGGCGCTACCCATCTCAACACATGCAAACATACATTTCCTATTTATGAAATTTCGCTCCAACTTAAAACTTTTCACAGTACCTTAATGTCCCTACTATGGGCCTACGAGGCCTCAAACACACTTTGGGATTGATTCGGGACTAATCTGTCCACTCTAGAAAATTTTGTAAAATTTCAAACAGACAGGGGCACACGCTCGTGTGTCTTCTTAACATGGTCATGTTGAAGGCCTATGTGGCTTACATGGCCTGAACATATCGGGACGCGTTCGTGTTCCTAGCCCGTGCAAATTTATTTCTCAATTCGAACCTACAGAGGTTTTCACACGGCCTGGCACATGCCTGTGTCCATGACTTGTGTCCCCCATACGGCATGACACACTCTTATCTCAGTCCGTATACAAAAATCTTGACATTCTGTTTCTAACGTCAACAACCCTTTAAGGGCACACGGCCATGGTACATACCCGTTTACTAGGCCGTGTCTTCCACACTGTTGAGACACACGGCCATATCTTTGCTCGTGTGGTTGCTACTGGGTATTCTGTTTTGGCAAATTTAGGTGTAGGGGACACACGGCATGACTACACGCCCATGGGTAAACTGTGTGTCACACACGGTCTAGACACACGCACGTATGTCTACTCATGTGGACAAAAACAAGGCTATCTACCAAGCCCTTTTTGCCACCCTTACTTGCACCAACCTACGCAATATCAAACATAACCAATCCAAGCATAAACATACATAACCAAAACAGCCACAACCATGAGAATTTTCATCAAATGCATTTAATAATAATCAATATCAGCCAACATTTATGGCCTATACAAGATGAATATCACATCCATATAAGCCAACACATGTGGCTAAATTAACATAACACTAAACAAAAATACCAAGTCCTTATACATGCCACACTCAAATCATTTAAACTAGCTATACCAAAAGCTTTAGGTCATAGTGTGATCGATGCCTCCGACGTCCCTTGATTCTCGATGCTAGCTTCGTGACACTATATGAAAATGAAAAAGTGAGGGAGTAAGCATAAAGCTTAGTAAGTTGCATGTAAATAAGTATCAACATCAACCATGCATATTTAAACACATAGTATATTATAAATCAACCCAACATTCTTAAGTGAACAAATGTAGATATCTCTACATACTTATATATAACAAGTGTAAGCCAAAGATTACAAAATCATCCCAAAATCATTTTCATAGATAGAACTTACTCATGTTATTCTTACCATTAAGGCAACATAACAAGACTCACATCTCATGAGTTTCAAATAAGAACCTGTACCACTCAGAACATAATTATATCATTCCATATCTTTATGATAAGCTTTAAAATAACCCGTGAACCCATTTGGAATACTAAAGGATATCCAATAAGCCTCACACAAGAGGGTAAACTGCCGATGCCATGTCTTAGACATTGTCTTACACTAGCTCACATGTCAAGGCCGATGCCATGTCCCAAACATGGTCTTACACTAGCTCTCGTCTCGATGTCGATGCCATATTCTAGACATGGTTTTACACTGGCTCTCATAATGTGGTCGATGTCATGTTCCAAACATGGTCTTACATTGGCTCTCATAATGTGGCTAATGCTATGTTCCAAACATGGTCTTACACTGGCTCTCATAATGTGGCTGATGCCATGTTCCAAACATGGTCTTACACTGGCTCTCATAATGTGGCGGATGCCATGTCCCAGACATGGTCTTACACTAGCACACATATCACCCAAATGTAATGGCATGGATATCCAGTCTATTCCTAGGTTCAACCGGGAATTTACCACATTAAATTTCATCATGCATTATTCATACACATATTCAACATTATTATTGTGACAGCCCAAAATTGACCCTAGTCGGAAGGTGGTCTCGGGACCACAAAACCGAGGCATAAAAATAATTTAAAATGTATTTCGATGCCTATAATATGTGTGTATCCATGTATGACATTTTTTGATGATTGATTTAGTGTTATAAAGGTGAATTTCACTAGAAAGGACCTAGTAGTGAACTTTGAAAGTATGATGGGGAAATGTGTGATGACTAGTTGCTCATGCATGCAAAAATAAAGGATTTGCATGTCAAATTTCCCCAAAAGAAGCTAGTGGCGGCCATGACATGGTTTATGGGCAAAGAAAACATGTTGAAACATGTTTTGTTAATGCATGATGAATTAAATGATAAAATAATTAATGATGTTGGAGGAGAAACAAAAAATCAAGAAAATAGCTCATCCTCCCCCATTGTCGTGCAAGTGAAAGAAAAACAAGAAAAAATTGTTCATCCTTGTTCTTTCCTTTTGGCCGAAAATACTAAGGGAGGAGATAGGAGTTTTGCTTCATGCTTGGTTTGGAAGAGAACAAGAAGGAGATTTGGCTAAATTTGCATCAAGATTAAGGTATGTATGAGGTTGTGTTGGGAGTTTCATGCATGTTTTGGTTGCTAACTTGATGTGCATGTTAGCCATGGCTCAAATCTTTGTTATGCCATGGAAATGGTGTTTGGCCAAAGTTGTTATGGTGATAAAGCCATTGCATGCTAAGTGTGAAGCTTGATGATGATGCATGCAATGATGGATTGCCTACTCTTGAGTAAGATTTTGAGTCTTCTTGTTGTTTTATCATGATTGACGTTGAAAAGGAGCATGATTGCCATATTCGGCCATGATGCATTCATGAGCATGGTTCATGCTTCTTGCATGTTAGTTAAAATTTGTGTTTTGGATGGCTATGGACACCTTGAAATTCGGCCATGCTCATATATGTATATATATGTTTGCACATGATGTTTTGGTTATGAAGGAAGTGATGAATAAGTTTGTTTAAAGAAGAAGATGTTGAAGAATAATTGTGAAATTGCAAGCACAATTCAGCCTAGCACACCTATAAGTGCTTGATGCTATATTATAAGTTTTGAGCCACAATATGCAAAGCATTAACTAGTAAAAAGGCATGCTGTTTTTGTGAGGTATTAAGTGCATGATTGGCCTCAACATGTACATGAATATTCGGCCTTGGGTAGCCTATTGAAGGCCTTAGCATTTCCTTGATGCTCAAATAAATTGTATTGAATTGCTTGATGTAGTATAAAATGTGCATGACCATTGTGTATTCAAGCTAAAGAGTGGCCATATGACCATTTAAATTCCTTGTCATATTCGGCCATAAGCTAGCACAATGAGGTTTTAATAAATTGAATTTGTTTGAATTAGCTCAAGAGCTAAGAGGTTCGCAATTGGACAAGGGGAAGGAAAAAGTGATCGAATAGCGGTAAAAGCCGTTCGACAACAACCGAGGTAAGTCCTCAAGAAGTGACCTTACTTGAATTATGTGAGATGAAATATGGATGTGTATGATTATTGATTATGTGTGTATGAGTATTTGAATTCCACCCGGGCTAAGTCCTGAAGGCGAATATGCTAATGATTATAATTGTGTTTGAGCCTTAGTAACGAAAATGAAATATGTATGTCCAATGATTATTGATGTATGTGTGCATGAGAAATTGAATGATATCCGGCTAAGCCCGAAGACAATTATGCTGAAAATTACATCCGGTTAAGACCGAAGGCAATTGTGCTAGTAGCTATATCCGGCCAAGACCAAGGCATTCGTGCAAGTTGTTAAATCCGGGCTAAGACCCGAAGGCATTTGTGCAAATCGTGATATCCGGGTTAAGTCCCGTAGGCCTTGGTGCGGGTTACCATAACCGGGCTATGTCCCGAAGGCGATTGAACGAGTAGCGACGTCCGGTTAAACTCCGAAGGTATGTGATTTGAAAATTATAAGCTTGCTGGAAAATTTCAGCTAATGCACTTGTGAAATTTCCCAATGACAAGGTAAGTGCGGTGTGTGCTTTGCGCGCTAGGAGTAAGAGCGTATGAATATCCGCTCCTATGATGGAGCGAGTTATCGGCCTTAATGAAGCCGTTATTTGTGTATGAACATAAGTGTTGGGATGGTGAAGTAAGTACGATTATGTGAATGTGCATTAATGAAATGATGCATTTGGTTATGTGAATGTATTGCTTTAATTAAAGCTGATTATATTCCTTGAGACTTACTAAGCATAAAAATGCTTACCCCGTTGCTTTGGGTCTCTGTTTTATAGATTTCGCCGATAGCAAACGGATTCGGGATCAATAAAGTCGAAGTCATCCACACTATCCACGCCTCTATTTTGGTATAAATTTTGGTTGAACTTTGAAATGGCATGTATAGGACTACCCTTGTTGGTTTAAAAATGTGGCGATGTATATGTATACGGCCATGCGAAAATGGCTCGTAAAAGGAAGCATGAACTTAGACTATTTATGGTTTGAATGTATATATATGGTGTCATGATGTGATTATGGATCGGAAATGGGAGTGTTGGTCACATGATCAGCCATTGGTATGGTTAAAATGATCATATGTGAACCTATGTATGGCAAGACTAGTTGGTTGATGGAGACTACAAAAATAGATAAGACCTACCTTAAAACAGATGCTGCCAGCTGCAGTGACGTGAATGTGAAAAATCACCAAAATTGTAGGAATGGTATTAAATAGTGAATAAGCTATGTAAATGAACCTTGATGAGTCTATTTTCATATGGAAGAAGCGAAATGATCATAGGAGTTACATGTTAAGAGATATTGAAGCTATTGTGAAACAGGGCCAGAATGGTTTCTGGGTCCCCTGTCGCAACTTTAAAATTAACTATAAATTATCCAGAAAGAATTAGGAGACATACCTTATATGTACAGATTCAATTTTGAGTCTAGTTTCATTAGAAACAAACGGCACCAGCATTAAAGCCCTGTACAGAGAGATATTCAAGTTATACCGCGAGAAGGTCAGAGCAGTCGATCCCTGTAACATGGGTGACTTTAACTAATAAACTGTACCAATTGGCCCAACCAAAAATTCTAGAAATAAATCCATGGATGGATATATGAGTCTAAATTCAGGGAAAATTTACGAAACCAGTTTCCGAGTTTTGAAACTCGAGATATGATTTTTAAGGCGACGGTGACGCAGTCTTCCAGCCTGACTGGAAATGCCAAATTGGTGGGCAAAACATGTGAACTTGGCTTGTTAACCCCTCGTGTCCGACACCGGCGATGGTCTCGGGTTCGGGGTGTTACAATTATGCAAAATCAATCATTCAACACATAATAATGATAAAGTTGTTTTACTTACGTATAACTTGCTTCGGTATACAAAAGGTGGGCGACAAGCCGATTTTTAATCCACTAGCTTGGCTTTCCCTCGGTCTAGGTCTGAATTTCGTATTTCTTAATCTATAATGATAAATCTTACTAGTTTAATCATTACATTAATCAAGACATTTTATAAACCACATTTTTTTTGCAAAATGACCAATTTACTCCTAGACTTTCACAAAATTACAAATTTATCTCTAGGCTCATAAATCGATTTCCATCAAATTTTCTCACTAACCAAGCCTAGCCGAATTCTTTGTAAACTAGAAGCAGCCCACAATTCCAATTATTTTACACATTTACCACATAATTTATAACTTATACAAAATGGTCCTTAGTTAGGATTTTCATGAAAACTACTTCACAAAAGTTGTTTATTTAACAACCATAACTCATTTTCTTCTATAAAATTTGTAACACCCCGTACCCGAGACCGTCGCCAGGGTCGGACACGAGGGGTTAACAGACTTAGTTCACTTACTTTCACAGTTCATTTTTTTTTTTAAATTTCCAGACATGCTGGTTACTGCATCACTGTCACCTTAAAAATCATATCTTGAGTTCCACAACTCAAAAATCAGTTTCGTGATTTTTCCCTGAAACTAGACTCATATATGCATCTACAAATTTTTTTCTAGAATTTTTGGTCAAGCCAATTAGTACAGTTTATTAGTTAAAGTATCCCCTGTTACAGGGTTCGACTACTCTGACCTTTGTGCATTGACACTTGGATATATCCCTGTACAGAGCTTCAATAATGATGAAGTTTGTTTCTATAGAAACTAGACTCAAAAAGGAATCTATGCATATATGGCATGACTTCTAATTATCTCTGGTTAATTTACAATGAATTTCCAAAGTCGAAACAGAGAATCCTGAAACCGTTCTGGACCTGTCTCACGAAAACTTAAATATCTCTTAACATACTGTTCATATGATCATTTCATTGCTTCCCTATGAAATTAGATTCATCAAGGTTCGTTTACATAATTTATTCACTATTTAATTCCACTCTTACTATTTTTAGTGATTTTCAAATCTACATCACTGCTGCTGTCAGCATCTGCCTTTAAGGTAGACTTTACCTATTTCATAGTTTCCATGATTCAACTAGCCTTTTTAGCATAAATAGCACAAATTATGATAGTGATTAACCATTCCAATGGCCACTCCTTGCCAAGCATATCCACACCTCTCAATAACCATGTCCATACCAAAAGATTATAACATTATGCTAAAACATATATAAGCCATTTTCGCATGGCTATCCAAAATTATACAATTTCAAAGGGTCCATGACCCACAACAAAAAGGGGTAGTCCTATACATGCCATTTTCAGAGTTCAACCAAAAGTGTACCAAGAGGGCTTTGATAGTGTGGACGACTTGACTTCAATAAACCCGAGTCCGATAGCTAACGAACCAAAATCTATAAAACAGAGATTCAAAGAACGGAGTAAGCATTTAGTGCTTAGTAAGTTTTAAGCAAAACAAAGTGTTCTCAATCACTATCATTGGTCATTCATTTCAACTGTTCGATGAAGTTAATCTAGAGCTTCATCTCGAACTATAATATCATTAAACGCAACACTTGGCTGTCACATATATACTTTCGAATAATAATGACCTAGATGGTCAAATATTTCCAAGCACATTCTTCATCAATTTTCGGCTTTCAATAATCCTTTCCACTTGTTCATAATCACATCCATATTTTTAAGTATTTCAGCATGACGAGTACTAAATTACCATAGGCACATAAAGAACCAAACATATTCCTTATCACATATACGTAAGCTTACAAATCATAATCCTTACCTTGTACTGGCACATCTAGCTCAACCCCACCCATGAGTAAGTAATACGTACCTGAACATCTTAAATACATAATACTTATTTGATGGTAACTTAATGCAGATACTCAATATCAAGGTCTTACTTGAATCCTAGCATTTAGCCGTCGGGTCTTTAAAGCTCGGATATAGTACGAGCACGAAGCCTCTGACACATTAATCAGATAATATTCTCGCATAAAGCTCATGGGGTTTTAACCCGGATATAGTACTGACACAAATGCCCTTCGGGACTTATCACATTTATACACTTTCACATCCATCACATTGGCCATTAGGTCTTATCTCATATATACACTTTCACATTCATCACATTGGCCATTCGGCCTTATCACATATATACACTTCCACATTCATCACGTTGGCCACTCGGCCTTATCACATATATATATTTTCACATTCATCACATTGGCCATTCGGCCTTATCACATATATATACTTTCACATTCATCACATTGGCCACTCGGCCTTATCACATATATATATTTTCACATTCATCACATTGGCCATTCGGCCTTATCACATATACATATCTTGTACATCAATTTCATCATAACAAAATTGACTAGGTATACTAGTCATTTGTGGCTTATAGCTTCACTTTAATACGGATTTGGTACTTTGATTACCAATGTTTAATCAATAGCTTATAAGCAACTCAAATAGTTTTACTAAGGTTTACAAAAAATCTCAAATTTAGCACAAGCTGTTTTTCCTGAGCAACAGTCATTAAATTATTCGTAAATGGAGCTACGAAACTCCAAATGAAGTGCCGTTAATTTTCCTGAAAATAGACTCATATATATTTTATCCAACAAATTTTCAGAATTTTGGTTTGGCCAATCAATACCAGATTTTTCTTAAAGTTTCCCTGTTTCACTGTTTGACTAATCTGACCACTCTTCACTACGAAGCAAATTTCTCATTGTACAGAATTCAAAATGTGTTCTATCTGATTTCTTTTGAAACTAGACTCATTAAGGAGTCTAAGAATATAAATTTTATCTTATAACCATTTTTGTACAAATTATAATGATTTTCTAAAAACAGAATAGGGGATTTCGGAGTCGTTCTGACACAGTCCCACACAACTTTAAATATCTCTTTATAGGCAATTTCTTTGCTTACACGGTCTCTTTTATAAGAAACTAGACTAACTAAGCTTTGATTACATATTTTATTTAGCCTATAATTCCACACTAAAATTTATAGTGATTTTCTAAAATCACGTTACTGCTTGCTGTCCAAAGCAAATTATTACAATTTGCTCTTAAATTTCCAAGTCCAAACACATATGAACTTACCATTCAATTTAAGACATATCATGGCCACATCATATCTTATTAAATCAACTCATTATGCCCTATTATGGTTGAATTTACTCAACGTTTAATCGCTTAAAACTTACCTCGGAAGTTGTCGACGACTAGATATCCACGGCTATTCGCTTACTTTCTCTTTTCCCTATCCGACTTTGAGCCTCTTTGCTCTTAAGCTTGGATTACACAAATTTAACTTATTGTTAATCAACTAATCAAGCATTGTATCATGAGCATATTCGCTTTCACACATTTTAAACATAGTAATAATCACGCACATTAAAATCAAAATGCAATTAATCCCATACACAAAAATATAGGACACTTCACTTCCATCTACTTATATACACGTATCACATAAGACTATTTCATACTTTCTATCACCTAAACAAACAACAAATTTTCCAATTAATTTCTTGAGTCCACATTCGGCATCTATATCCACAAAACACATTAGCCAATTACTATAAATCATCTAAACATTTTTCACTTAAATCACACATACATATCATGCTAGCACATAACACCATGATTTTGTCCTAATTTGGACAGCCAATAATTTAAGTATTACAGCAGCATATTAATTAGCTAAGTACCATAAATTTGTCCTAATTTGGACAGCCAATAATTTACAGCATTACAGCAGCAAATTAATTAGTAATAAACTATCTTTAGTTCAATTTTAACTCCCTCATGCAGCAACCAGACAGCATGCAAGTTAACTTCAACATTCGCCAAAGCATTTAAATAAAAGAATATGCATGCTAAATTTCCAGCATTTGGACAACATTTCAACTTGAAATTTTCCAGCCTTTCACCTTCAATATTTCGAATATTCAAAAGCAAAAAGAAGAGTACAACTAATCAATTAAAATTTTTGAACATAATTCAAGGTATATGTTCAACTAAATATTCATGTTAACTCATAATCAATAAGATATTAAGTAGAAAATAAAAACATTATTAGCATGCATGCTATCTACATACAACAACCATTCGACTTCCATCTATTATCAACCCTCAATACACAAAACATCAAAACCAACATCAAAGAAATATAAACATCCATGACCAAATGTCATCTTCATGACATAGCAAAGATTTGAACCATGGCTAGCTAGAACTCAAGCTAACAACTAAAACATGCATGAATCTCATGGCACAACATCAAACATACCTCAATCTAGTTACATGCATGGCGAACCTCTTCAACCTTTCTTCTTCCTTCCTCCTTAAAATTTTCAGCCAAGGATGAACCAAAGGATGAACACTTTTTTTTTGTTTTTCTTTCTTCCATTCACGGCAAAAGGGGGGCATGGATGAGACCATTTTTTTTTCATCACTCCTCCATTTCATTATTTAATTACCATGCTCATTATTTTATTTTTCCTAACATACATCACTAACCTAACATGTTTGTGACATGTTTCCACCCATAGCATGGCCAGCCACTATGCCATAATTTGGCTAATTTGACATGCAAGGACAATCACTTTCCCACATATATTAATAGGCCACTTGAACACTTGCCTAGCATATTTCTAAATTGTCTCACATAAGTCCCTACTAATAAATTTCACATACACTGACCAAATTAAAGTATGGAACTATCACACAAGCATTTACGCACATCATAAACACAGAATATAATCTTTAATTATTTATAAGACTCGGTTTCGTGGTCCCGAAACCACTCTCCGACTAGGGTCAATTTAGGGCTGTCACAAAATTTCAGCAACCAACATGAGTACTCTCATGGAAAAACCCTAAAATCTCAAACATTTTGCAAAATATTCCCCCCATTAGTTAGCTTATGCTATAAGGGTCCCAAAAATATAAAAATCATCAAGAAAGACCATCAAAATCACTTACTTGCAAGAGTAAAGAGTGACTGAAATTTTGAAGCTCCAAAACCCCTAAAATGGCTAATACTTTCGGTGGTGAAGGGAAGAAATGAAAAAGATGATAGCTAGTCTTTAGGTTTATTATTTTTTTTATCAATTTGTCACTTAACATTTGACCATCCCTTGAATTAAGGCTCCATGTCTAGCCACTAATATTTTATTGGTCTATTTACTCAGTAAGGACCTTTACTTTAATGTTCCATAACTATTTGACACTTTTAGCTAGTAGAATAAAACTTTATCAGTTTATGCGATTTAGTCCTTTTTCGCAATTAAGCAAGCAATCGCTAAAATTAGTTCACCAAAATTTTCATGCACTCATATAATCATGCTATACAACGTAAAATAATATTAAAAATAATTTCTTCGGCCTAAGATTAGTGGTTTTGAAACCACTGTTTCGACTAGGCCCAAAATCGGGCTATTACAAACGCTATAAGTCAAACAACATCCCACCAGACAAAGAGAATAGTTTTGATCAATAGTCCCTGCATCCTCATGAAATGCCTCTTCTTCCTCATTATTCACATGTAACTTACCCAAATCCTCCTTCATAGCAAAGAAGAAAATCAGCAACAGAGAGCGTCAAACCAACAAAAACCCTAAACAAAACTGAAAAACCAGTTGAAAACCAATAAACCCGTGTCAATAGACAGACGAATCCCTCATGTCAAAAGACAGACTTTTTTTTATTACTAAATAAATTTATATTATTTTTTTACTTAAACATTAATTTAATAAAACATTTCAAATAATAACTTAAAAATTAAACTACATTATCGTCCACTATTACCAATTATGGCTAAGTTGCCATATTAAACCATCTATTTTAAATTATACAAATGGGGACTTAAATATTAATAATAATTGACTTTCGTACTTTTTACAAATTAGTCATTTTTAATTAATTAACTATCTAAACATTAAAATTTCTTAACCAAATTTTAATACGACCTTAATAACACTCCGTAAATATTTTATTAAATATTTACGGCTCGATTTATAGAAAACGAGGTCCCAATATCACATTTTCTAAAAACACTTTACTTTAGGGTCATACCACTTGAACTTAATTAGTCATTCAAATAACATAATTTGCTAATTCAAAATTTATTTTAATACTATATTTGCCTTGTAAATATTAAATAATAATATTTATAAACTCGCTTGTCAGATTTGTGGCCCCGAAACTACTATTTTTGTCACCACTGAAAAATGAGCTATTACAAATACTAGACATAAGCAGACTTTATATAATTTGCCCATTGGTGAAAAACCAAACTTACATAGATCTTATGGCAGACTAAGTTCCTTTGGCCCATACATTACGCCCATGCATTCATGCAGACAACCTTCTTCGTGTTGGGCAAAAACCCCAGTCTGTGTTCAGAGATCATATCATTCATACATTTCTTCTCCTATTATATCATTCATGCATATCTTTTCCTTTGTAATGCTTTGCCAATCTGGTTTGCAATTACACTTGCCCTACAAGAGGTTACATAACCATCTCATGTATCACGATCTACTAGTTCAATGCTCATATTATTGAAGGCAAAACCATGATTTCATTTCCTTTTTGTTCAGACCATATGGTTCCTTTTAGAGTATACGGATATTAACTCAACACGAAGCAAAACCCTTATAACGTTTATACAAATATGCTAGACTAGACTTTTCATAATAAGCATTCGTTACTTTGGTGCAAACACATTACCTTCGTAGAATATATAAACTTACCTTATACTAGACATGAACAAAAACATAACACATTCACAGAGTATGAAGGAATTCACCAGAAAAGTTGCAGAAAAGATTAGACAACAAGACCCTTGCCCTTATCTGGGGAGCTTTTAGCAGTTTCTTGAGCTATAAAATAAAGAGTTATCATATCAGATCATTTTACTAGAAACTAAACATGTCTAACAAGAGTGTTAACAGGAAACATAGAATTTGAAAGTTTAATCATTGTTTCCCTTAAACTAACCCTAAAGCATAAATAGGGCCGTGTAAATAACCATGAAAATAACTTGAGTTTCATCGGTATTTACCAGGTACCAACATTGATCGAGTTTGCTGAATATAACGAACTTGATCCTTCAGGAAAGTCTTAGCTCTCAAGTTTTTCAGGAAAATGCAGAGAAATTTTTTGGAGAGAAAAAAAAATTAAGTTTCCTAAAGAAAGCACAAAACTTGGTCAAGAAGCCAATGTTGGCTTTATACAGGTACACATGAAAGGAAAACTTAGTGGGCAAGTTTATCCTTCCACCACTCTTCCTTTGGTACCTGTAACACCCCGAACCCGAGACCATCGCCGGTGTCGGACACGAGGGGTTAACAAGCCAAGTTCACATATTTTGCCCCCCAATTTGACATTTCCAGTCAGGCTGGAAAACTGCGTCACCATCGCCTTAAAAATCATATCTCGAGTTTCAAAACTCGGAAACTGGTTTCGTAAATTTTCCCTGAATTTAGACTCATATATCCATCCATGGATTTATTTCTAGAATTTTTGGTCCGGCCAATTGGTACAGTTTATTAGTTAAAGTCACCCATGTTACAGGGATCGACTGCTCTGACCTTCGCGCGTTATAACTTGAATATCTCTCTGTACAGGGATTTAATACTGGTGCCGTTTGTTTCTAATGAAACTAGACTCAAAATGGAATCTGCACATATAAGGCATGACTCCTAATTCTTTCTGGATAATTTATAGTAAATTTTTAAAGTTGAAACAGGGGACCCAGAAACCGTTCTGGCCCTGTCTCACAATAGCTTTAATATCTCTTAACATGTAACTCCTATCACCATTTCGTTTCTTCCATATGAAAATAGACTCATCAAGGTTCATTTACATAGCTTATTCACTATTTAATACCATTCCTACAAATTTTGGTGATTTTTCACATTCACGTCACTGCAGCTGGCAGCATCTGTTTTAAAGTTGTTTGTCTTACCTATTTTGTAGTCTCCATGAACCAACTAGTCTTGCCATACATAGGTTCATATATGATCATTTTAACCATACCAATGGCTGATCATGTGACCAACATTCCCATCTCCAATCCATAATCACATCATGACACCATATATATATATACAAACCGCAAATAGTCTAAGTTCGTACTTCACTTTTACGAGCCATTTTCGCATGGCCGTACACATATACATCACAGCATATTTAAACCAACAAGGGTAGTCCTATACATGCCATTTCAAAGTTCAACCAAAATTTATACCAAAATAGAGGCGTTGATAGTGTGGATGACTTCGACTTTAATGATCCCGAATCCGATTGCTATCGGCGTAATCTATAAAACAGAGAGCCAAAGCAACGGGTAAGCATTTTTATGCTTAGTAAGTCTCAAGGAATAAAATCAGCTTTAATTAAAGCAATACATTCACATGGCCAAATGCATCATTTCATTAATACACATTCACATAATCATTCTTACTTCGACTTCATCATTATATACTTTCACAAGGTATCAACCAATTCAATAGCTGAAATTGTTAGTCGATCGAGCGAATGTTGCTCAAACATGTCGACTTTCCAATGCACGATAAACATACCTTATTCTTTGGGCTTTTCGAGCGTACCAATTGAATTCATTACAGCAACCAACACTCACCTCCAGCCCAAGCTTCTTGAATACAACCGGATATAACCACGCACGAATGCCTTGGTCTTAGCCCGGATAGAATGACTCGCACGAATGCCTTGGTCTTAGCCGGATGTAGCCACTAGCACAATTGCCTTCGGTCTTAACCTGGATATAATTTCCAGCATAATTGTCTTGGGGCTTAGCCCGGTATCATTCAATTTCTCATGCACACATACATCAATAATCATTGGACATACATATTTCATTTTCGTTACTAAGGCTCAAACACAATTATAATCACTAGCATAATCGCCTTCGGACTTAGCCCGGTATCATTCAATACTCATACACACATAAATCAATAATCAATACATCCATATTTCATTCCACATAATTCAATTAAGGCCACTTCTTGAGGACTTACCTCGGATGTTGTCGAACGGCTTTTACGGCTATTCGATCACTTTTTCCTTCCCCTTGTCCAATTGTGGCCCTCTAAGCTCTTGAGCTAATTCAAACAAATTCAATTTATTAAAACCTCATTGTGCTAGCTTATGGCGAATATGACAAGGAGTTTAAATGGTCAAATGGCCACCCTTTAGCTTGAATACACAATGGTCATGCACATTTTATACTACATCAAGCAATTCAATACAATTCATTCGGGCATCAAGGAAAAGCTAAGGCCTTCAATAGGCTACCAAAGGCCGAATATACATGTCCATGTTGAGGCCAATTATGCACTTAATACCACACAAAACAGCATGCATTTTACTAGTTAATGCTTTGCATGTTGTAGCTCAAAACTTATAATATAGCATCAAGCACTCATATGTGTGCTAGGCAGAATGTGCTTGCAATTTCACAAGCATTCTTCAACATCTTCTTCTTTAAACAAACATATTCATCACTTACTTCATAGCCAAAACATCATGTGCAAACATATATATACATATATGAGCATGGCGAATTTCAAGGTGTCCATAGCCATCTAAAACACAAATTTTAACTAACATGCAAGAAGCATGAACCATGCTCATGAATGCATCATGGCCGAATACATCATAATCATGCCCCTTTTATCTTCAATCATGGTTAAACAAAAAGAAAACTCAAAGTCTTACTCAAGATGGCTACAAAGAAATTTCAAGAGTAGACAATCCATCATTGCATGCATCATCATCAAGCTTCACACTTAACATGCAATGGCTTTATCACAATACCAACCTTGACCAAATACCACTTCCATGGCATAACAAGGATTTGAACCATGGCTAACATGAACATCAAGTTGGCAACTAAAACATGCATGAATCTCATGACACAACCTCATACATACCTCAATCTTGATGCAAGTTTAGCCAAATATCCTTCTAGATCTCTTCTAAACAAAGGAAATGAAGCAAAATCTCTTCTTCCTCTTAGTATTTTTGGCCAAAAGGAGAGAACAAGGATGAACAAATTTTTTGTTTTCTCTTCTTGGTTGCACGGCAATGGGGAATGCTACTCTCTCACACACATTTTTTTTCATTCTTTTCTTACCCATGCTTATTTGTTTATTATTTCTCCCTAATGCCCAACAAAACATGTTTCATGACATGTTTAGCCCATATCTCTTTGTCATGGCCGGCCATCACTTGTAAAAGGGAATTTGACATGCAAGTCCATTATTTTGCATGCATGCTTTAATTAGTCATCACACATTTCCTATCGTACTTTCAAAGTTCACTACTAAGTCCTTTCTTGTGGAATTCACCTTTATAACACTAAATCAATCATCATAAAATGTCATACATGAGCACACACATATTATAGGCATCAAAATAAATTTTAATTATTTTTATGCCTCGGTTTTGTGGTCCCGAAACCACATTCCGACTAGGGTCAATTTTGGGTGTCACAACTCTCCCCACTTAAGAAATTTTCGTCCCCAAAATCTTACCGTAAATAGGTTTGGATATCGCTCTTTCATAGAGTTCTCGGTCTCCCAAGTAGCTTCTTCTATCCCGTGCTTGAGCCATAACACTTTCACTAGCGGAACCCGCTTGTTTCGCAACTCTTTCACTTCTCGTGATAGGATACGAATCGGTTCTTCCTCATAACTAATATTAGCTTGAATTTCAATTTCGATGGACTAATCACGTGCGATGGATCGGATCTATAGCGTCAAGCATCGAAACATGAAAGACATCGTGAACCTTTTGAGTTCGGGGGCAAAATCAAACGATATGCCACTGGACCGACTCGCTTCGGATATCTCATATGGCCCAATGAACCTCGGGCTCGGCTTGCCCTTACGGTAGAATCTGAGTATCTTTTTCCAAGGCGATACCTTGAGAAACACTTTATCACCCACCTGATACTCAATATCCTTACGCTTCAGATCCGCGTACGACTTCTGACGATCGGAGGCTATCTTCAGACTTTCACGGATTACTTTCACTTTCTTCAAAGATCTCTAATCAAATCCACCCCGAAAATCTTGCTTTCACCAAGCTCAGTCCAAAACAATGGTGTACGGCATTTACGACCGTACAAAGCCTCGTAGGGTGCCATCTTAATACTCGATTGAAAGCTGTTGTTGTAAGCGAATTCAATCAACGGCAAATACCGTTCCCATGAACCACTAAACTCGAGGACGCAACATCTCAACATATCCTCAAGTATCTGAATTATCCGCTCGGATTGGCCATCGGTTTGGGGGTGAAAGGCGGTGCTAAAATGCAACTTGGTACCCAAAGCTTCTTGCAACTTTTTCCAAAATCGCGAGGTAAATCTCGGATCTCTGTCCGACACGATGGAAATAGGCACCCCGTGTAATCTCACAATCTGAGAAACGTACAATTCGGCTAATTTGTCCATTGAAAAATCCGTACGTACGGGGACAAAGTGGGCCGACTTAGTCAATCTATCTACCACGACCCAAACCGCATCCTTCTTACTTGCTGACAATGGCAGTCCGGATACAAAGTCCATTGTGACTCGATCCCATTTCCACTCGGGTATCGTGATTGGTCAAGTAATCCTCAAGGCACCGATGTTCCGCTTTCACTTGTTGACATATTAAACATCTCAAACAAAGTCGGAGATGTCTCGCTTCATACCATGCCACCAAAACCGCGTTTCAAATCATTGTACGTCTTCGTACTCTCGGGTGGATTGCCATTCGGCTACAATGGGCTTCATTCGAATTATTGAAATGAGTTCAATTCTTTGGAACACACAGACGACTTCAACCTCAAACAATCGTCATCATCGATTTGAAATTCGAGTCCTTGTTCGAACACACTCAAATTTCCGTTTTGCGACCAACTCGTCGTCAACTTTCTCGAGCTTCTCGAATTTGATGTATCAATAGTGGTTTGGCTTTCAATTCAGCTACTAACACACTATCGGATCGAAGACAAGTGCACGTTCATCGCTCAGAAGCGAATAATGATTTACGACTCAAGGCATCCGCAACCACATTCGCCTTTCCGGGTGATAGTCAATGACCAGCTCGTAATCCTTTAACACTCGAGCCAACGTCTTTGTCGCAGATTTAAGTCTCTTTGGGTCATCAAATATTTGAGACTTTTGTGATCCGAGTACACATGGCACCTTTCACCAAATAAGTAATGTCGCCAAATCTTTAAAGGCGAACACGATGGCGCCAATTCGAGATCATGAGTCGGATAATTTTTCTCATGTGGCTTTAATTGCCTCGACGCATAGGCCACAACTCGACCTTCTTGCATCAATACACAACCTAACCCAAGTAGGGAGGCGTCGCTATAGATGACAAACTCTTTCTTGGGACTCGGGTTGCACTAGAATTGGGGCTTCAGTCAAATAAGTTTTCATTGATCGAAACTTTTTGGCATTTCTCCATCCATTCGAACTTAACATCCTTTTGGAGTAGCCGTCATCGGCGTGGCTATCGTTGAGAAACCTTTACAAATCGTCGGTAATAACCTAAGCAAGCCCCAAAAAGTCGAACCTCAATAATATTTCTGAGGCTTCCAATTAAGTATGGCTGAAATTTTATTCGGTCGACTCGAATACCCGATGCAGATACCACATGACCCAAGAAGATAACCTCTCTTAACCGAACTCACACTTCTTTGAACTTAGCATATAATTGCTTATCTCGTAAAATTTGCAGACTAACCACGTGTTCAAGATGTTCGGTCTCATTTCTTGAATAGACCAAGATGTCATCAAAGAACACGACTACTAATCGATCCAAATATGGTCGAAGATCCGATTCATTAAATCCATAAATACCAGCGAGGCGATAGTGAGCCCAAACGGCATCACTAGGAACTCATAGTGACCATATCTCGCTCAAGGCGCCTTGGGTACGTCCAATCTCGATTCGCAATTGATAATAGCCCGATCTCAAATCTATTTTCGAGAACACCGAGGCTCCCTTCAGTTGATCGAACAAGTCATCGATACGTGGTAACGAATATTTGTTCTTTATCGTCGCTTTATTAAGTCGACGATAGTCGATCTGCACACCGCACTTCTTTTCACAAACAACACCGGCGCACCCAAGGCGAACAACTCGGCGAGCAAAACCTCTATCCACCAATTCTTGCAATCGAGCTTTCAACTCCTTTAATTCCGTTGGTGCCATACGATCACGGAGCTATCGAAATGAGTGGTACCGGTACCAATTCGATGCCAAATTCTATTTCCGAACAGTGGTAAACCCGCAATTCTTCGGGAAAACATCCGGTATTCACAAACCACGGGCACAGATTCGGGTTTCTTTTCGATTCCTTGTCATCGAAAGCACGTCGCAAGGTACGCCGCACCCTTTTCTTACATATTTTCGGGCCAACATTGCGATATTACGGTGGCAACCCTTTAAGTCCGTAGACTCAACCCGAATTATCTCATTATTCGCACCTCAAATCGATAGTCTTGCTTTTGCAATTTACAACCGCATCGTGCATGGTCAACCAATCCAAACCAAGAATAACGTTGAATTCATCGAACGGCAAAAGCATCAAGTCCATTGGAAAACAAGAACCTCGAACACTAGGGACTTTTCTTGCACACTTTGTTGACAAGCACGTAATGACCCAAGGGTTTGACACCGAATTACAAACTCGGAGACTCATTAGGCAAAGTCTTCTTGGATGCTAAGGTTTCACATACATAAGAATGAGTAGAACCGTGGTCAATCAAAGCAATCACATTAGTATTGAAAAGAGTGAAAGTACCGGTAATGACATCCGGAGAGGCAAGATCCTCGCGTGCAGCGTATGGCATAAGTCCTAGCAGGGCACGAGCCTCGAGATCGATGGTAGCATCTCTAGATCCTCTCGACCGCCAACGACATTGCCCATATTTCTAGGTGGCCTACCTCGGCGAAGGTAGCACCCGGTTTCCACTCGACTTACATTCTGCTCAAGCATCCTCGGGCAATCCTTCATAAAGTGGTCGGCCGATCCACACTTATAGCAGGAGCGATCACGAAACCAACAGCTCCCGAATGCCATTTGCCACAATGTAGACACTCGCCTCTCTCGACGATCATTTCCACCATCATGCGATCGAAGTGACTCGTGTGGTCACAGGGGTCGATCGCGTCCTCGTCTAGAAAAGCCCAAACGCCTCTAGACCGGCTCACATCATCTCGAAATCTCTTCGATGCTGTTGAAGAGACTTTCCGAGGACCTCTTCGAATTCTCCGGTTCCCACATCAACTTTTGTTTCTCCTTTCTAAGCTCTTGACTTTACAAGCTCGCTCAACAAGTACTACGAACTCTCGTATTTCGAGAATGCCAACGAACATCCTTATATCATCATTTAGCCCATCCTCGAGCGTTTACATAATGGCTTGGACGAAATGCATTCTCGCGCATCGGCTAAGCCTCACAAATTTTCGTTCGTGAGTCGATGGCGACATAGAACCTTGCTTAAGAACAAGGAATTCCCTTCGTTTTTGGTCGATGAATCTCTGACTAATATACTTTTTTCGGAACTCGGTTTGAAAGAATTCCCAAGTCACTTGCTCTCTAGGCACCACGAAGTCGAGTACTCCACCAATAGTAGGCGGACTCGCGTAGCAAGGAGATGGTACACTTTAAGCACTCATCGGGTGTGCAGGATAGCTCATCGAGCACCGGATAGTGTTATCCAACCAAAATTCAGCTCGCTTCGGCATCATCATCATCCGTAGCCTTAAATTCAGTGGCCCTATGTTTTCGAATCCTATCAACTGGGGCTTACTTGACCTTATTTGGTCATCCACGGAGGTATTGTAGGTGCTGGGGTTGCATTTGTCGGGAATGGAGGTTGTGGAACAGTAGTGTTAGTTCGAATGTATTGATTAAACCATTCGTTCATCACACTATAAAAGGCTTGCCTAGCCTCATCATTCGGATTGCTGGCCATAGGTTGAGAGTCCGCCGCGCTGTCCCTTGCGCGGAGCAGCGCCACACTCTCCACATCATCAGCTATTGCTCGGCTGGGATCGGGATCCATTGCTATAAACAAACACAAAGTCAAATTGTCGAAATCACCACACTATCGATTCATCATTTAATGGCATGTATAGCTAGACCCCAAACACATCACGGTAGTCCTAGAATCGACTAAACCGCTGCTCTGATACCAATAAAATTGTAACACCCGAACCCGAGACCATCGCCGTGTCGGACACGAGGGTTAACAAGCCAAGTTCACATATTTTGCCCCCAATTTGACATTTCCAGTCAGGCTGGAAAACTGCGTCACCATCGCCTTAAAAATCATATCTCGAGTTTCAAAACTCGAAACTGGTTTCGTAAATTTTCCTGAATTTAGACTCATATATCCATCCATGGATTTATTTCTAGAATTTTGGTCGGGCCAATTGGTACAGTTTATTAGTTAAAGTCACCCATGTTACAGGGATCGACTGCTCTGACCTTCGCGCATTATAACTTGAATATCTCTCTGTACAGGGCTTTAATACTGGTGCCGTTTGTTTCTAATGAAACTAGACTAAAAATGGAATCTGTAAATATAAGGCATGACTCCTAATTCTTTCTGGATAATTTATAGTAAATTTTTAAAGTTGTGACAGAGGACCCAGAAACCGTTCTGGCCCTGTCTCACAATAGCTTTAATATCTCTTAACATGTAACTCCTATGACCATTTCGTTTCTTCCATATGAAAATAGACTCATCAAGGTTCAATTACATAGCTTATTCACTATTTAATACCATTCCTACAAATTTTGGTGATTTTTCACATTCACGTCACTGCAGCTGGCAGCATCTGTTTTAAAGTTGTTTGTCTTACCTATTTTGTAGTCTCCATGAACCAACTAGTCTTGCCATACATAGGTTCATATATGATCATTTTAACCATACCAATGGCTGATCATGTGACCAACATTCCCATCTCCAATCCATAATCACATCATGACACCATATATATATATACAAACCGCAAATAGTCTAAGTTCGTACTTCACTTTTACGAGCCATTTTCGCATGGCCGTACACATATACATCACAGCATATTTAAACCAACAAGGGGTAGTCCTATACATGCCATTTCAAAGTTCAACCAAAAATTTATACCAAAATAGAGGCGTTGATAGTGTGGATGACTTCGACTTTAATGATCCCGAATCCGATTGCTATTGAGCGTAATCTATAAAACAGAGAGCCAAAGCAACGGGGTAAGCATTTTTATGCTTAGTAAGTCTCAAGGAATAAAATCAGCTTTAATTAAAGCAATACATTCACATGGCCAAATGCATCATTTCATTAATACACATTCACATAATCATTCTTACTTCGCACTTCATCATTATATACTTTCACAAGGTATCAACCAATTCAATAGCTGAAATTCGTTAGTCGATCGAGCGAATGTTGCTCAAACATGTCGACTTTCCAATGCACGTATAAACATACCTTATTCTTTGGGCTTTTCGAGCGTACCAATTGAATTCATTACAGCAACCAACACTCACCTCCAGCCCAAGCTTCTTCGGAATACAACCGGATATAACCACGTGCACGAATGCCTTCGGGTCTTAGCCCGGATAGAATGACTCGCACGAATGCCTTCGGGTCTTAGCCCGGATGTAGCCACTAGCACAATTGCCTTCGGGTCTTAACCCGGATATAATTTCCAGCATAATTGTCTTCGGGGCTTAGCCCGGGTATCATTCAATTTCTCATGCACACATACATCAATAATCATTGGACATACATATTTCATTTTCGTTACTAAGGCTCAAACACAATTATAATCACTAGCATAATCGCCTTCGGACTTAGCCCGGTATCATTCAATACTCATACACACATAAATCAATAATCAATACATCCATATTTCATTCCACATAATTCAATTAAGGCCACTTCTTGAGGACTTACCTCGGATGTTGTCGAACGGCTTTTACGGCTATTCGATCACTTTTTCCTTCCCCTTGTCCAATTGTGGCCCTCTAAGCTCTTGAGCTAATTCAAACAAATTCAATTTATTAAAACCTCATTGTGCTAGCTTATGGCGAATATGACAAGGAGTTTAAATGGTCAAATGGCCACCCTTTAGCTTGAATACACAATGGTCATGCACATTTTATACTACATCAAGCAATTCAATACAATTCATTCGGGCATCAAGGAAAAGCTAAGGCCTTCAATAGGCTACCAAAGGCCGAATATACATGTCCATGTTGAGGCCAATTATGCACTTAATACCACACAAAACAGCATGCATTTTACTAGTTAATGCTTTGCATGTTGTAGCTCAAAACTTATAATATAGCATCAAGCACTCATATGTGTGTTAGGCAGAATGTGCTTGCAATTTCACAAGCATTCTTCAACATCTTCTTCTTTAAACAAACATATTCATCACTTACTTCATAGCCAAAACATCATGTGCAAACATATATATACATATATGAGCATGGCGAATTTCAAGGTGTCCATAGCCATCTAAAACACAAATTTTAACTAACATGCAAGAAGCATGAACCATGCTCATGAATGCATCATGGCCGAATACATCATAATCATGCCCTTTTATCTTCAATCATGGTTAAACAAAAGAAAACTCAAAGTCTTACTCAAGATGGCTACAAAGAAATTTCAAGAGTAGACAATCCATCATTGCATGCATCATCATCAAGCTTCACACTTAACATGCAATGGCTTTATCACAATACCAACCTTGACCAAATACCACTTCCATGGCATAACAAGGATTTGAACCATGGCTAACATGAACATCAAGTTGGCAACTAAAACATGCATGAATCTCATGACACAACCTCATACATACCTCAATCTTGATGCAAGTTTAGCCAAATATCCTTCTAGATCTCTTCTAAACAAAGGAAATGAAGCAAAAATCTCTTCTTCCTCTTAGTATTTTTGGCCAAAAGGAGAGAACAAGGATGAACAAATTTTTTGTTTTCTCTTCTTGGTTGCACGGCAATGGGGAATGCTACTCTCTCACACACATTTTTTTTCATTCTTTTCTTACCCATGCTTATTTGTTTATTATTTCTCCCTAATGCCCAACAAAACATGTTTCATGACATGTTTAGCCCATATCTCTTTGTCATGGCCGGCCATCACTTGTAAAGGGAATTTGACATGCAAGTCCATTATTTTGCATGCATGCTTTAATTAGTCATCACACATTTCCCTATCGTACTTTCAAAGTTCACTACTAAGTCCTTTCTTGTGGAATTCACCTTTATAACACTAAATCAATCATCATAAAATGTCATACATGAGCACACACATATTATAGGCATCAAAATAAATTTTTAATTATTTTTATGCCTCGGTTTTGTGGTCCCGAAACCATATTCCGACTAGGGTCAATTTTGGGCTGTCACAGTACCCGTGACTAATAACATTCTCTTTCATCTTAAATGCATGTCCTTTCAATTTCAGAAACCTTATCCCATTTTAACTAGTACTCTTTAGGCCATCTAAATGGTTCTAAATAAAATAAAAATAAAACCGACTATTCTTTTAAACTAAAAGCTTATCACTTAAGGAATAAACATTAACGTCTATCAGCTGGGGTGGCGTATACCCTGTAAGGGAGTCTACTAGACTCCTAAGCTGACTTTAATAAAGATTTTGCCCAAAGGTGTATTCTATAGTCTTCGAGCACTTAGTCATATCTAGTACAATATTCACTCAGAACCTATTCTATAAGTCTTACTTCTAATAACAGTACTCGAATATTGTGGCTTCACCAAGTGGGATGTTACAAGTCATAAATGGATAGATTTCAAGTTGTATGCGTCATGGTATATTGAAAATGTAATGCTTTACTATTTTGAATTATTAAAGTACCATTGAGCCTATTGCTCAGTGTACGATTTGTCTCCTCCGTGCACATGTTGAGATGATTCTTGTAGCCTTGAGACTTGAAGTCAACATTCAGACCTTCATTTTTTATCAATTAAGTTTGTAACTTATCTCACTTTGGTCAAATGGCATGTGCCTAGGTTTTTCTAGTTCAAATGTTCCAATAGTCATTGTGAAAGTTAGTATTGTAAATAGTTGAAATAGTTGAAAAATATACATAAAAAGGATGTTGATGCTTTGGCATATTGTTGTTAACATGTTGGATTATGGTAAACGATCAATTGTAGCTTTAAAGGCATTCGTGTTTGTGAAATATGCTTGTGGAGCAATGTATGCAATTGGATTTTGAATAAAACAGGGGATCACGTCGTGACATAGGTCCTTCAACATCATGACGAGGACTGGACAGAGAGTCGCGTTGCGACAACTGACTCTCAACATCGATATGAGTTAAGACAATATGTGGTGTCGCGACAACAACTCAAGATTTTGAAATTCTTACAATTTATTCCTATTTTGACTTCAGGTTAGCAAATGAGCTTTCGTAAGCTCATATAAGACCCAAAAATGAATATGTATCATTTTATACACTTGTTTAGTTACATATGAATATTTAGCATTTTGAAAATGAATGTAAATTGATCGTAGTTACTCTAGAAATGAATGTGGCACCTTGTAACTCGGACTCGATGATCGAGCTTGGTATCGGGGTGTTACAAGTTAGAAATAAATTGAAGCTATTGGAGCCTTTAATTGCAATAATAAATTCTTCTGCAAGGTTTCAAGTATCAATACCCAAGCCATAGGGGTCTAGTTTCTTTTGTCAAAATGTGACTGTTGGAGCCACGAGTGCTGCACCTCAGCTTGGATGTGTGCGGTACCTCTTCATTTTTGGTGTGGTACTTCTTCATGGAGGGTGCAGTATGTGACACCCCTAATGTGACCCTAGTCGGAAAGTGGTTTCGGGACCACAAAATCGAGTCACAAAAATAATTAGATGTTATATTCTGTGCTTATTGTATGTGGAATTTGTATGTGTGAATATTTCGTGCCTTGATTTTATCAATTAGGTGCTAATTTGTAAGAAAGGGCCCATGTGATAGGACTTGAAAATGTGATAGGTGAAATTTAAAGTGGCCAAATAATGCATGAGTTATTGACATGAGGGACTTGCATGTCAAATGGACCACTTTTAATTTAGTGGCCGGCCATAATGATGGTTGATAGATATTATATGCATTTTATTTTAGCATGATAATAGTTAATGGCTTTATAGTATGGAAGAAAGAATAATTAAAAGAATGGAAGAGTGATAGAAACAAGGTATGTTCATCCTTCTTTTCCCCATTGCCGTACCTAAAGAGAAGAAATGGAAGTTAAGGCATTTGGTTACCTTTAAGGAAATAAAGGTAAGAGTGTGTTCATCTTCCTTACCTTCTTGCACAGCTGAAACAAAAAGGAAAGAGGAAGGAACTTGTCTAGGGCATTCGGCTTTCTTTGAGGTTAAATAAGGTAGGAGTTCATGTTATTTCTATTGATTTTTATGAGAATCTAGCTAGTAGTCAAGCTCTTATTGCAACCCATATGTTGATTTTTCTTTAGTTTTGGTGACAAATTGTGCATACGGTATTATGGGGTAAATGCAAAAAGGATAGTGTTTTGATGTTTTGGATAGAAATATTAGAAAGGGGAAACTATGAGCTACCTAAATAGATATATGTGAATTTAAAAGATGGTATGAACAAATGTGGAGTTTTGCTAGTTTAGGATTATTTGGCCAAGTGTTTATGTGGTGGAAATTAAGTGTTAAATGAAATGAAAATGATATTATATGGGGGTATGTATATTCGGCCATATGAGTAAATATGATAGGTATGATTTGTGTTTTGGAGATGTGTTGTGATGTTGATTATATGATTCAAAAATGAGGTATGTTAATGATGAAATATAATCGGCCATGGAAGTAGCTCCTTTTAGAAGTATGATTCGTGGATGTTTTAGAATTGGCCTAAGTGTTTTCGTCATTAACATATATATATATTGCCGAAGGTATGCCTGAGGAATTGGTTAAGTACATTGTTGTTAAATGCTTGTTATTTTGTATAATTGTTGCCTAGCTACTAAATGAACTTAGGATATTATGGATAAGTTCAAGAGTGACAAAATTGAAATGAAGTAGGCTTGTGCCGAATGAGTTTAATGGCTAACTAAAATTGTTAAGTGCTTAGTTAATGTGCATATAAGTAAGTGAAGTTATGTTATAATAGAACTAAGTATGGCTAGTAAAGCCTATTTAGTTTTCTTGCTATGTTTGACCATAAATATGATACATATTTAAATCTATTATTTTAGATATAGATTAAATGATATGTAGCCAAATGTGATTGTTAAGTGAATAATATTAGTTAAGTACTTAAGCAAATCTATTGTTTTACTTAAGCTTAAGCGCAAAGAGGATCAAAGTCGGATAGGGGAAAAGAGAAAGTAAAGGAATAGCCGTGGGTATCTAGTCGTCGACCACTTTCGAGGTAAGTTTTAAGTGATTAAACGTTGAGTAAATTCAATCATAATAGAACATAATGGGTTGATTTAATAAGATATGGTGTGGCCATGATATGTTTTAAACTCAAATGGTAAGTTCATAAGTGTTTGGATTTGGAAATTTAAGAGCAAATTGTAATAATTTGCTTAGGACAACAGCAGTAACGTGACTTTAGAAAATCACCATAAATTATTGGCATGGAATTATAGGCTGAATAAAATATGTAATCAAAGCTTGATTAGTCTAGTTTCTTATAAAAGAGGCCGTGTGAGCAAAGAAATTTCCTATAAAGAGATATTTAAAGTTGTGTGAGATGGTGTCAGAATGACTCCGAAATCCCCTGTTCTGTTTTTAGAAAATCATTATAATTTGTACAAAAACGGTTATAAGACAAAATTTATATGCTTAGACTCCTTAATGAGTCTACTTTCAAATGAAATCAAATAGAACACATTTTTAATTTTGTACAATGAGAAATTTGATTTGTAGTGAAGAGTAGTCAGATTAGTCAAATAGTGAAACAGGGAAAACTTTAAGAAAAATCTGGTGTTGATTGGCCAAACCTAAAATTCTGAAAATTTTAGGTATGGAAGATATATGAGTCTATATTCAGGGAAAATTAACGGCAATTGATTTGGAGTTTTGTAGCTCCAGTTATAAATAATTTAGTGACTATTGCTCAGGAAAAACAGATTGTAGTGAATATGTGATTTTGTTGTAAACATTAATGAAACTGTTTGAGTTGCTTATAAGCCATTGTTGAAATTGATGTACAAGGTAAATATATATATGTGTGGTAAAGCCGAATGGCTAATATGAGACATGTATGAGATATGTATATGTGGTAAAGCCAAATGGCTAATATGAAATATGTATGAGGGATGTATATTTGGTAAAGCCAAATGGCTATTGTGCAATACGTAGGAGATGTGTATATTGTGGCCGAATGATCAAATGTGAAAGGTGTGTATTATTAGATAATTGATGAGGCAAATGAATTACAAATATGACAGTCGATGTGAATGTTGTAACATGTGATTAAATGTACATGAAACTTGGAAATATATTCCGGGTAAGACCCGATGAGTACGTGTGGAGATTCTGTCCGGGTAAGACCCGATGACCACGTGTGGAGATTTTATCCGGGTTAAAACCCCGCAGGCTTTATGCGAGAATATTATCCTGATTAATGTTCGTAGGCTTCGTGCTCGTACTATATCCGAGCTTTAAAGACCCGATGGCTAAATGCTAGGATTCAAGTAAGACTTTGATATTGAGTATCTGCAATAAGTTACCATCAAATAAGTATTATGTATTTAAGATGTTCAGGTACGTATTACTTACTCATCGGCTGAATGATTTCGAGGTGAATTATCAATATCAAAGAGGTAGGTAATTGTGATTAATATTATAACTCCAAATATGAGAATGACCTAATTGGTAATGGTATGCTTGTATAATGAAGTATGTGATGAAATATTCTTATGTATTAATGCATATTCTGCCCAAAAGCCTTATGATTTGAGTGTGGGTTGGGTTCAGCTAGATGTGCCAGTACAAGGTAAGGATTATGTCTTGTAAGTTTACGTATATGTGATAAGGAATATGTCTGGTTCTTTATGTACCTACGGTAATTTAGTACTTGTCATGTTGAAATACTTAAAATATGGATGTGATTATGAACAAGTGAAAGGATTATTGAAAGTTGAAAATTGATGAAGAATGTGCTTTGGGAATATTTGACCATCTAGGTCATTATTGTTCGAAAGTATATATGAGACAGCCAAGTGATGCGTTTATTGATATTATAGTTCGAGATGAAGCTCTAGGTTAACCTCATCGAATAGTTGAAATGAATGACCAATGATAGTGAATGAGAACACTTTGTTTTGCTCAAAACTTACTAAGCATTAAATGCTTACTCCGTTTCTTTGATTCTCTGTCTTATAGATTTTGGCTCGTCAGCTACGGGACTCGGGATTGTCGAAGTCGAAATCGCCCACACTATCAAAGCCCTTTTGGCACACTTTTGGTTGAACTCTGAAAATGGCATGTATAGGACTACCCTTTTTATTATTAGTCAAGTACTTTGGTGTTGTATATATTTGGATAGCCATGCGAAAATGGCTTATGTATTTTGAGCATAGTGGTATAATCATTTTGTATGTATACGGTTATTGAGAAGTGTGGATATTCTTGGTAATGATGGGCCATGGGAATGGTTAATCATGATCATATTTTGTGCTATATATGCTAAAGGGCTAGTTGAATCATGGAAACTATGAAATAGGTAAAGTCTACCTTAAAGGCAGATGCTAACAGCAGCAGTATTGTAAATTAGAAAAATCACTAAAAATAGTAGGAATGGATTTAAATAGTGAATAAATTATGTAATCGAACCTTGATGAATCTACTTTCATATGGAAGTAACGAAACGATCATATGAATAGTATAGTATGAGATGTTAAAGTTTTCGTCGATCAGGGCCAGAACGATTTCTGGATCCCCTGATCTGACTTTGGAAATTCCTTATAAATTAACCAGAGATAATTAGAAGTCATGACATATATGTAAAGATTCATTTTTTAGTCTAGTTTCATTAGAAACAAACGGCATAAGTATTGAAGCCCTGTACAGGGAGATATATAAGTCATAATGCATGAAGGTCAGAGCAGTCGAACCCTGAAACATGAGAGACTTTAACTAATAAAATGTACTAATTGGCTTGACCAAAAATTCTAGAAAAAAATCTGTAGATGGATATATGAGTCTAGTTTCAGGAAAAATTTATGAAACTTGTTTTCGAGTTTTGGAACTCAAGATATGATTTTTAAGGCGACAGTGACGCAGTTAGCCAGCTTGTCTGGAAATTTTTAAATGGACTGTGAAAGTAAATGAATTAAGTCTGTTAGCACCTCGTGTTCGACTCCGGCAATGGACTCGGGTACGGGGTGTTACACAGTACCTAGGCAATATTGTGTCTTAAAGAACCAGATGGGGTGCGATTCCTTTGAGAAGGGGTGCAATATCTCTGCATCCATTTTACTCATAGTTTTTTAGATATCCCTCCATTTACAAAAGGGTCTATTACCCCTTAAGTCACTTTGCCTACTAACTCTTGGTACCACACCTTTTTGGTCAAGGTACCGCACCTGACCTGGTGCATCTTGAAAATATGTATTTGTTTTTTTAAAATTAGCTTGAAAATAATTTCTTAATAAAATATTTTACCAAATTTAATTTAGATACAATTTCTTATATTAAAACATTAGAAAATCAACCTTAATATAAGAGCTTTACCACATTTTGTTAGGCAAAGTACTTGTGTATTTTCATCAATCATCATGATAGAATTCTAGGTCAAAATCTTGGCTTGTTATACAATGAAGAACACTCATCTTTTCTTTTTTATTTTTTAGACTTTGAGATGATGGCAATCTATCTAACCTATGTTATGTATGGTTTTAAAAAGATGCTACAATGATTTATTTTGTAAATACTTAAAGTTGCACGAGAAGTTATATTTTTTATTGGTTCATTGTGTTACCAAATGGATTCTTCAAGTTGTTCTTTAAAAGGATATTAAGTGCTCCACATGTGATTTTTATTCTCATTTTAGGGTCTATTTGGACAACACAGAGTAATTAAATGAAAATGTATTTATTACCCTAGTAATTACACTTTTTTGTAATTATAAAGAATTGTAATTCCTTAGACGTGTTTGGTGACAAAGTATAATTATATCGTAATCCCTAAATAATATTTGGTAGTACAAATTTTAATTACACAATAACAATTTATATTTTAAAAAATATTAATTACTATAAAAATTATTAGTATGATAAAAATAATTTCTAAACGAGTAATAAAATTAAAATCAAATCATCATATATATTATGTTAGTCTAAAAAATAATTGATAATACGATTACTAATAAAATAAAAAGAAAAATAAACATCATATGCAATTTTATCTAATTGTCCTAGTGCATATTTGTTGGGTTATTCCCTATTTAATATTTAACATATGCTTCTTATCATCTTTGACCGAGTTCATCATCATCTGCATTTGAATTTGTATCATTAAGATTATTAAGATCTCCTTCTTCATGTACTCCTCGAAGTATGAATCATCCTAATTCCACCTATGATTGAAGTTATGAAATATGCAATATGCTAGTACGATCCAACCTTTTTTTTATGCTATACTAAGGTGATGTTAATAAGGGAAATATTTTTTTAGAACAATAAATATATTCTCAGTCACATTTTGAAGCCTTGAATGTCTCAAATTAAAAAGTTCATGAGCTAGCTATGGTACTTGTGTATGGCACCATTCTTTCAAATGGTATCATACCCTACAATATGGTGTAAGAAACATTTTATATTTGCATAATTAGCATCAACCTTATAATATTTGGGTTCACAATCTAAATAGTCTATAGCTTTAATTATAAAAACTTATATATAGTTAATTTGGAGAAAAAAGTTATGTTGGGTTATATCTTTTCTTTTATAATACATAAATTAAGTAAAAATAATATAAAATTTATATATATAACCTATATAAAAAGGTTTTATAAATTGTCCAATAAATTTTATTAACACTTCTTATAAATAATGTATATTTTTATCATCACTTTAGAAAGCTATTTTTAATAAATAAGTTATGATAAAAACAAAAAACTATAATATTTTTATGAATAAATATATTATTTTTATAATATATAGCATGGACCCATAAAAAATATGTTCATAGTTTTTGGCCAGAAAATTTTATGATTAAATATATTATAATACTTTTATAACATGTAAAATATTTTTATAATAAATTTTTGCCATAACTTTAGAATTTTGTTAGGATTTAAATAATATAATTGTTTCTATAATTTTATAAAATATATAAATTATTTTTATAACATAATTTTTAGGATTTATAATATAAGAAATTTTTGTCATAACCATCCCAAACACTCATATATGTTTATGTTTATACTATAATTTATATTACTTGTATAAAAATAATGTTTTAAAATTATATTTGGGTGTAATTACCTACTTAATTCTTTAAATTCTCACGTCCACTTAGGAATTGAAAAGTGTAATTTGACTGTCGAATTACACCTAATTCAGTGGGACCCATCAATTACAATAGTTATCCAAACATGTCATTTTTATATAATTACAACCAATTACACCCAAATCCCATTATTAGGTGGCTTTTCAAATATTATCTTAATGTGCTTTTTAACTCCATGTCTGGACTTTGGAACTAAATGCTAATAGAAATTTGTTAAGAGGATTTTGACTTCTTGGAGAGAAGTCTGCAAAATGTCATTCGTCAAGAGTTGACAGAAGCCCTCAATAGGTCTAACATTAGGCTCGGGGTGTTTATACTCGATTTTAGCCTTAGTTTTGTCTCCTGACTTTACTAAGAGCCTGAGTGGGTTTGCATAGTAACTTCATTGAGAGCTTGAGAAGGTGGTGGGTTCATAGAGCGGGAGTGCCTTCGCGCATAAAGGAAATGTCAACATGGCATTTGTTCTAAGCTTACCCACAAATACCATACAAGGTGCACGTTCAAATCCCATTGAGAGCAAAATGTTGACATTTCGTTAACGGATGAAGGTGGAACTCCTACTTTATGAACTTGCTACCTCCTCAAACTCTTGGTAGAGTCGGGGGAAAAAATCCTAGGATAAATCGAGCATAGGAACCTAGACCTAATACATGACTTGTTGAGGGGGTCCATTATTCTTCGATGGACAACACACTTCACATACTTCTTCTCGAGAGGTCAAAATCTCAACAAAATTGAAAGATGATTAAGTTGTTTTTGTGTAGTAAAGCTAAGAATGTCAATGATGTAAGAACTGAACCGATGGTTGAACCGATCAAATCATCGAATTTTTATTGAAACAATTCAATGGGTTAAACTGCAACTCAAACAATAATTTAATAAAATAAAAATATATAAAAGAATGGTTAATTTTTTGGTTGGGGTGTTCAGTCTTTTACCAAATTAGAACCGTTTGCTCAGTTTCTAGTTATGTAATATTGGTCCAAGTGATGAAGCAATCAATTTTGGATATAATCTGATCACATTACAGTAGAGGGAGATATATAATGGTGTACAGAGTAGAGAGCGTAAGTTTTCAGTTTTCTCTTAAAACAGGAAGTAGATATTGCAGAAGAATTCAGATTGTTCAAGTTAGATTAAAATCTGATTATGCGAAATAGAGCAAAAAAAAAAAAAAAAAACTTAAAACATTCAAAAGATAATAATATAAATTATTAATTCATCAAAATTTATGCATATATAAAAAATTTAACTTATTAATTTAAGTTAAAGAGATTATTATTGCCCAAAGGCCAAATTATCCGAATTGATGGCAGGCAATCTCCTTTGTTTCTCCACCACAATCAAAAGCAAGCTCAGCCCAAGCCAACCCCCCCTTGGAAAAAAAACAAAAAGACTTATCCACAAAACTAAAGGATCAAATTTGACAAGCTTAATATGAATTCACCAAAAATAAAGGCCCATAAATGAAATTTCGGGATGAAGAAATACATAAAGAAGCATTATGCTTCTGAAAAATCCACTCAACCTTTAAGATTTCAAACATGGCTGCAACTTCCTCTTACGTGGCCTGCACAAAATTCTCCATGTTGAGTTGGAGTGGAGGGAAAAGAGACTTGAGAATGAAAAGGGTTCTTTCGGTTTCGGCTCAGCAGCAAGCTGAAGTTGGTGAAACACAAGAAGCTAAAGTGCAGGAAGAGCAAGAAAAGGTTAAGCAACAACAACCTACACAACCAAGGCCAGTGGAAAAACAACTGAATGTAAAGAGCAAAAACATGGGCAAAGATTATGGAGGACAGTGGCTTAGCAGTGTTACGAGGCACGTCAGGATCTATGCTGCCTACATTGATCCTGAAACCTCTGAGTTCGATCAAACTCAGATGGATAAACTCACCCTTATACTTGACCCTACTGATGAGTTTGTTTGGACTCCTGAAACTTGCAATAAAGTTTATTCGTACTTCCAAGAGCTTGTGGATCATTATGAGGTAACCCACTTTTCTTTCTTGATTCTATGATTGAGTTTGGTTAGTGGAAACTATTAAGTCTTGGCTGATATTAGTAAATCAGTCTAGGAACTATCACTATCAAAACTGGGAAATACATAGCTAAAGGATCGCAGAACCAGGAACATGGATTTCTGAGTTGGGGTTTAGCTGAGTTTCTTGGGGGAGTGAGCTCAATTTTCAATCGTAGTACTTAATTCTTGAACCCGTTTAGCTTTGCATTCATGTCTAGATCAGCCTAATCATTTCAAAAATGAAAATTTCTATCTGACCCCATAATTAAATGTCAGACGGATGATAAACAACTGCCTTTCGATTTGTTTAGCATGCTCAACTTTCTGCTTTAAAGAGAACTAATGCATGATATGCGAACAGGGAGCGCCATTGACAGAGTACACGCTTCGATTGATAGGTTCAGACATAGAGCACTATATCAGGAAGCTACTATATGATGGAGAAATTAAATACAACATGGATGCCAAGGTACTAAACTTCAGCATGGGAAAGCCGCGCATTCTATTCAATAACAACAATGATGGGCAGTTTCAAGATGGATAAATGATAACGATTCTCACAAAAAGGGCATAGACAGACGAGGGCCATATATTAAGTTTCATAATGTTGTATCAAGTGCAGAATCTATGGTCATCGGAACTTACCTATTTGGCAGAGAAACCTGATGTTTACATTCACTAATAGTAAAAAATATTCACAAGTGAGGCCTTATGCATGTGTGCCCATTGCTACACTAGATTTGCTTTATAATACAGGGATATTGATGTTAATTTAAATAAAATCTCAACTCATCCAAAAGCATTCATATACTACTTGTACAGGTTGAAATGCACCTTCTTGAGCAGCATCTGACAAACAAACACAACTATTATCCGTGTCTGATGCATATTTGGATATGAGTATGGAGATATAATCTTGCAAAGACTCCTCAAATACATGAAAATCTAAGAAAAAGTTTGAACATATCCTTCTTAGACATATCTGATACCTAGGACCAAGTAACATAGCAACTACAGATTTAGAGGCATTGCTAAAAAGGGAAATAGTTATAAACACCTGTTTATGCAATTTGCATCAAGCAACCATGTGTGTATTAATAATGACACGAAAATCTATGCAAATATTTATGATTTCTGAACGAGAAAAGAGTTATTAATAATGCTATGGACATGTATGTTCAAGTTAATAAGTGTTTTATACACTTATTATTATTATTATTGTGTGCTTATAGCTAGGTGATTCTGGTTTATCTAAGAACATAAAATTTTAATCTTGATTCAAAACAACTTTAAAGTACATTGGATAAAATTGAAGTATGCCCAATAATATAAGTTTCATCTTCATTTCTGAAATATAGAAGCAAATTGAGGATTCATTAATCCAGTGTCTTATTTTCACTGAATGATAATTCCATTAAACTGGGTTCATCAACAATGCAAAAGAACTGCAGTTTCAAAATCCACCCTCTTCTTTCCCCAGCTCTAGATTTTTCCGGAGAAAATATAGTAGCATCTAAAGAGGCCTTGGGCAGGATGAAAACGAAGGAATCCATGAGAAACACTAGCCTCCAAAAGTCAATGGAAAAGATTAAATTTGGTGTTGATCAATGCCTGGATTCTTCAATTTTCATCTTGGGTCTGCAAAGAGTAACAGACTAACTTTCTATAAGAAGAAATTCCATTTAAACCGTATGAATGCTGAATAAATAATGAAAATTTAACAAGCTCAGAAAGATCTGCTCAACCAAAACCATTGAACCAAAGCAAATAATGAGAAAAAAGTAGGAAGAGACTCAAATGATTAGTGAAACTTACAATAAATTGAATATTATTATCGGCTATAAAATTATAATAAAATAAAAATTAATTTTAAAATGATGAATTTGAAAATATTTAAGGAACAAAGGTTTGGCAGGAAGGCTGATGGAATTGTAGATCTGTTGAAGAGTGAAGAGGTGGGTTTCAAATAAACTAACGGTTGGTGACCTGTAATATCTAGTAATCAGTCACTATCATTTCGGCGACATTCTCTCTAGGATCTGCTTCTAAGTTCTTCCTCTCTCCTCCTCTCTTCTTACTTTTTGAATTTTTTTTATTACGTAAAATTCTTTTCAACTTTATGTTTCATTTATTTATATTTGAAAAAAGTACAATTCCGGCCAGAATGGTTTCGGCGACGGTGGATTCAGAGGCGGACATTCTCTCCAACCTCAACATCAACGCCGGGGATTGGCCTTCTAATCTTGTCAAGAATCTCTGCCTCCTTTCTCCGGACCAGGTCTTGCATTTTCCAAAAGAAAAAAAAGCTGTATAGATATATACGTATAAGATATACGAATATGTGAATTATGTGCTTTTGGCAGATTGAATTGGGTAAGATGTTGGTGGAGATGGGGCAGAGCCATTTGTTTCAGCAATGGACAGATGCTGGCGTCGAGGACGACAAAAAGAAAGCATTCTTCGATCAGGTCTCCTTTTCTTTTTCTATAGCTATCGAATCCTACAGTGAATTAAATTGTTTTTAATCATCAAATTGATTTTAAGTATTTCATTCCCTCAAGTCTCTGCTATTTTAGATATGTTTGATGAAATATGTATTGTGGATTATATTTTTGAATAAATTTTCTTTTATAGGTTGCGAAGCTAAATACAAGCTATCCTGGCGGTTTGGCATCGTATATTAAAAATGCTAGGGAGCTCTTAGCGGATTCAAAAGTAGGGAAGAGCCCATATGATGGCTTCACACCTTCGGTAACGAAATTAGTCTTTCACGCTGAAACTTTAATTTTTTTTTTCAGATTCTTGTGGTGTAATCAACATCCAGTTGTTAACTGGTGTTATTGTTAAGTATTGGGTTTCTGTGTTCGTCGTATATAGAAGTTTGGTGTTATTATTAAGTATTGCAATTTATCCTGGGCTGGAAAGGGTAGCATAGCTCAATTGTTTTTTTTTTTTGACAGAAGCTCAATTGGTTTTAGATTGGATGCTTTAACAGATGTAAATTGACATTAGTATATGGTTTTATGCCCTTGTAATGTCCTTCTCTTCAATTTTGCATTCAACTTCGTCTTAAACACAGCGGATGTCTTTTGCAGGTTCCCACAGGAGAGGTTCTCTCTTTTTGTGATGATAATTTCATCAAATATGAGGAGGCAGGTGTTAAAGAAGCCCAAAATGCTGCATTTGTTCTTGTTGCAGGGGGTCTTGGTGAACGTCTTGGATACAACGGAATTAAGGTAGATAGAGTGACAGGGATGGATAATATTGTGCTTTTGCTGTTAATTTTAAATTTTTGATTTCATAAAAACTACAGAACTTATGTAGTTGAAATAAAATTTTGAGATATTTTTTGTGTTTAGTGATGGTTTCATGATTCATGCTTGTCTGCACTAGATATTGCATGGACACTTTTTTCCTCTTTTTTCTCAAAGAGGGTTGATCACATATTTGATGTTGCACCAATTAAACCTTTTCAAACACCCTTAACCAGTGTTGCTTCCCAAAGAAAATATTTGACTAGCTACTTTTTACACCTTGTAGGTGGCACTTTTAGCAGAGGCCACTACCGGAACATGTTTCTTACAACTCTACATTGAGGCTATTCTTGCTCTTCAGGAAGGTAGCTGTAGGCTCACACAAGGTTTGTATGACATCTCTCATTTGTTAGTAGCCGTTCCTCATTATATAGCATTTTAAATGTTGCTTCTCCATGTGATCAAGAAAAATCAAGTGTTATTTCCCTTCAGTATTATGAATGGCAGCAATTAATGAGAATTAACTGAGCAGTTCTATTTCACTTGTTGAAATGTATGAGCAATTGCTTAGTGCCTGAACCATGGAAAAGAAAGCCACTTGGATAACTTAGGTTTAGAATCTAGCCATCATCAGAAAGGCCACTTTCAAAGAAAGCATGCATATATGTATCTGTTTGAAAATTTTGCTTTATATAAACAGCTATGGTGCAACCATCTATGTCACCTGAGCTTGTTAAATACTTTGCAAACAATCTCCCTGGTCCAGCTAGCAGAAGCAGTTCATATTTGCCTCAATAAGTTAAAAGGAATTAAACAACCTCTTTTCTAAAATATTGCATTGCTAGTTGCATTTTATAACTTATTTGCTCTTTTATTTACTTAAGTTCATTCTCTCTCTGTGTCTAAATTTTAGGCACATTTCAAAAAGATATTCCTTTTGTTATCATGACATCGGATGACACACATACCCGCACATTGGAGGTTTTGGAATCAAATTCTTACTTTGGGATGAAACCTACACAAGTCAAACTTCTTAAGCAGGTTTGCAATCACTCATTGATGTGTTTTTGGTTAAAGCTGTTGTTAAGTTGCTTTACATACAATGTCATATTTTCTTGCAGGAAAAAGTTGCATGTTTAGATGATAATGATGCTAGGCTTGCTTTGGACCCTCATAACAAATACCAAATTCAGGTAACCATTGTAAACACTGTATGCAAAACAGTGGTTATATTTTAATTGATAAAACCATTAGGTTCTTTCCTGAACTATTTTCTGGCCTTTTTAGACAAAACCTCATGGCCATGGTGATGTGCACTCCCTTCTTTACTCTAGTGGCCTTCTGAAAGTATGGTATGTCACAAAATCTTACAATGCTTCTAGAATCTGGCATTGAGAATTTCTTTCATGCCTTTGCAAGTTTCCTCAAAGTTTATAAGATGATATTTTGTGTCTGCTCCTGCCATTGTCTCTCCTTATATTAGTAAGGCAAAAAAATTGTGGTTTCTGATCCATTTTAAGCTATAATATTGAAACAAACAAACTGTGACCCTGTGCATGAGGTGGTAAATCAAGCAATCATGTACTGAAAAGTAACATTTTTGTAAAGCCCACTTGTCTTGTCTCAACATTATCGACATTGCATAAAGAAGTCAAATGCCACCCTTTTGAAATTGGGTTAACTATAACTTTCTATATTTTACATCATATTTGTATATTCATTTTTTTCTAGGCTTGATGCTGGTTTGAGATGGGTTCTCTTTTTTCAAGACACAAATGGACTTCTTTTCAAGGTTAACAGCTAAAATTGCAATCTTTTCATTTATAGTTTTCTTATATTAACAGTGGAAAACTGGTTATAAATAAAATTTTCTATGATTTCAATGTTAGGCCATTCCGGCATCTCTAGGAGTCAGTGCTACTAAACAATACCAGGTCAACTCTCTTGCTGTTCAACGGAAAGCAAAAGAGGCCATGGGAGGAATTACAAGACTTACTCATAGTGATGGTATATACATGAAACACTAATAATTCTTGGAACCTAGAACTGCCAATAGCGTGTGTGAGTGTATTTTCTTATTAACCTATTTCTCTATGGATGTTGACATTTGAACATTTGACTAATAGGTTTACACTTCAGTAATTTCTGATTTCTTGGTGTCACTTTTGCCTTGTGCTTTATCTATACTATATTTAAGTCTCTCACTAAGTTGGTGTCGCAAGTCAACTGAACATCAACTTAGTTGACTAAAAACTTTTTTTTTTTTACAAAGTAACAAATATTATATGAAGGTATTATATCTTTTTACATCTATACTATATATTTAAGTCTCTCATTGAGTTGGTTTCACGAGTCAACCAGACATCAACTCAGTTGAGAAATGACTAAAAACTCAACTTTTTTACAAAGTAACAAATATTACATGAAGGTATTTTGTCTTTATACATATTTATATAAAATCTATAAAAATCAATTTAAACCTAGAAAAGTACCCACACATGGTTGGACTTGAACCTAGGACACCATAGTCTCCAAAGCCTCGACTTTACCATTTCAACCAAAGCCTCATTCGTTCATTACATAATTTTTCTATAAATACATTTTTTTACATATTTTTTTTTCTCCTACATCTTGGATATGCCATAATTAGTTCATTCTAAAGTAGCTGAGGAGATAGCATGGTGCATAATTGCTTCTTTTTCTCCACCTACTCCTTTTTGTTTTCTCTCACACACATAGATATAATACAACTACGCCATATAGGCCTTTTAGGCATTGAAGGCCCAGTAATTTATGCTTCACTATTAGTAACGTCCCATGAAATTGGCTTCAGGAAGATCAATGGTGATCAATGTGGAGTACAATCAGCTTGATCCTCTGCTTAGAGCTGCTGGACATCCTGATGGAGATGCTGATTGTGAGACTGGTTATTCTCCTTTCCCAGGAAATATAAACCAAGTAAGCTCAAAATAATTATTTTCATTTCCAGGGGATGTCTATCATGATGTATAAACAAAATGAGGCTTTTGATGTTTTATCTGATTTGTTTATTTTGATTATAGCATGAACTCTTTACTTATAATCAAGATGGTAGAAAATAGCATGACTAATGAAAGTTTCACCAACTGAAACTGTCATTGTAATCATGGTGACTTTCATGAAATTTGATCTTGGTTTGTATAATTTACTACCACGTTCTATTATTTTGGTTCTGTTTTACAGCTTATTTTGGAGCTTGGTCCATACATTGAGGAGCTGACAAAAACAGGAGGGGCGATAAAGGAATTTGTTAACCCTAAGTAATTCTTCCTTTTCATCTTTGCTAATTATGATTGAAACTTGTTAGTCTTCTGCTTTATTGATTATTTTACAGCTTCTTGTTGCTTATAACAAGAATTTAGATTAAAAGGTTTGTAGTTCTTTTTTAATTAGATAATTCTTTTATAAACCTAAAAGCTTATATGCATATGAGGAAAACAGAATTTCTGGAAAAAAATGTAAATGCTGGATTTTTGAAATACACGGTATTCTCATCTGCATCATCTGTTGAATTCGCATGGCTGGTTGTCACAAACATTCAAGAACTGTATTTAGTTCCTAGAACTTCTTGCTGTAAGAAATGTCTTCTAGTTTATAAGTGTTAGTTTCCTAGCCATTAAAGAAGTTAGATTCTGTTGATTCCAAATCATGGTGGAAAAATCTTCAACAACTTAACATTTATCTGACAGTTGATATCACAGGATCCTACTTTGTGAATTTTTCCTATACAATTCATTGTATAGAAGTGAGTGAGTCTTGACAATGCCATCTCCTTTGTCTTATGCTACTGCAGATATAAAGATGCCAGTAAAACATCATTTAAGTCCTCAACTCGACTAGAGTGTATGATGCAAGACTACCCTAAAACATTGCCTCCAACGGCAAGAGTTGGATTTACGGTAATTGATGGTTTCAAGCCTTCCCTGTTATTTCACTTAAGCTTTTGGTCTTTGACAGACCTTACTTATCTTCCATCCAATACGAACGTGCTTCTCTTGTGATCTGCCATGAGAAAGGAAGATGCTTCTATTTTGATTATGTAAAATTTGCTATTTAATATTTTCTCATCACTAAACCTGCTGTCATGCTATTGTATAGGTGATGGATAAATGGCTTGCTTATGCACCTGTGAAAAACAACCCTGAGGATGCTTCTAAGGTGAAATGATGTTTTATTAATTTCTGCCATCTTTCTCTATTTAACCCCTTTTTGTTTTTTTTTTTCAATTATAACAATCTAGTATGTCCCAAATCCATGATTTCTAGTGTCGGTTGGTTTATAAACAACTGATTGACAGTCTAATTAGGGTCTTCTGTAAAGATCGAAATATGAAAATTTCTAACATGCAGATTATGTTCTGCATTTTCTTTCAGGAGTCTATTTCAGAGTGTGAAAATTTCTGATTGAAAACCGTTTTTCTTTTTGTTCTCTCACATCATACAGCCTTAATATGCTAATAACCTTCTTTGGTATAATTATGCCGCAAAGTTTAATAGAAACCATTTTACCTCTTTCTTTATTTTCTGGAAAGAACAACACAGTTTCAAGGGATATGGTAAAAGTTATTTAGATGGATTTATGCTAGCCTATTCAATTTCCATCTCCCTTAAACTGCTCTTGGCTAATCTTCAAGCAAGCAACGTTTAGGCTGTTTATTGTCTCTACTCTCTTTGTACCGAGGCTCCTATTTGAATATTTCTAATCATTACCTTTGTCTGTTTGATTCTATTAATGTTCTTTCAACCTTGATTAAGGTACCAAAAGGAAACCCATATCACAGTGCAACTTCTGGAGAAATGGCCATTTATCGTGCAAACAGTCTCATCCTTGTAAAGGTGGTCATGCTGCTCTTAGGCTAACTTTAAGTGATAGAATCTGTCTCATTTAGAATATATTTTCGCTCTCTCTTGTTATTGTTAAATCTTTTGGTGTCAAATTTTTTACATTTGACAGGCTGGTGTCCAAGTGGAGGGTCCAGTACAACAGGTTTTCAATGGACAAGAGGTGGAAGTGTGGCCGCGTATTACATGGAAGCCTAAATGGGGGCTTACTTTTTCTGAGATCAAAAGCAAAGTTCGTCAAAGTTGCTCGGTGTCTCAAAGATCTACCATGGTCCTTAAGGGCCGCAATATCTTTCTTGAAGATCTATCCTTGGATGGAGCTCTTATCATCAACTCTATTGATGGTGCAGAGGTATGCCATTATAAACTGATGGTCAGTGCATTCTATTATTTAATATGTTCTTCCTTGGATCTTTTTCCTTGCACTCTTTTGCAACAAGTTTAATATATTTGTTGTCATAATCTGATGTTTTAAGCTTTGATTGTTCCATATATTTTGTAATTTGGTGCCGTATTTTGAAATATCGCAAGAGATGTTGTAGCATAAAATATGTTGGCTTTCATGGCTTTTAGTTTCTTACATTCTTCTTTCTTCGAAATTCATGCCTGATCATTGTGTTTCTTATCACTTCATTATCCGCTCAGTCCACTTATCATGCATTAGATGATATATTAAACTAGTTAAGAATATGAGTCTTCTCTACTTGCAATTGTGGAAGGCTATTTTGCATTTCTGGACAATTTTACTTTGGGATTCAAGCTTAGTTCAGTTGAAGAACAATTGTGTAATAACAATGGTTTCGGAAACAGGTTAAAGTAGAAGGATCAATACAAAACAAGGGCTGGCTTCTTGAGAGGATTCACTACAAAGATTCGAGTAGCCCCGAGGAGCTGAGGATCAGGGGTTTCAAAATCAACAGATTGGAGCAATTGGAGCAAACTTACAGTGAAACTGGCAAATTCATCTTAAAGCCACAATGTTGAAGATATACGGAGACGCAGCAATTCATTTGTTCTTTCTGGGAAAGCTTTATGTGGAGACACTATCATTTACTTGATAGCAGGAATAAATCCCTTTCGTTCAGTAATCTGTACTACTACTCTTGGGCAGGTAAAACTCTGTTTTATTACTCGGGATTGTAGGTGAGTATTTTTGTCATTTTCAAAAAGTTTTCCTATAATAATTAGGAAAGAGGTGGAAATTTTGTATTATTTTCAAGAAAGAGTAGCAGACATCTACTTGCATTTTGTTCATAATTTGATGTGTATTATGTTTATACGTTTAACAATAATTGTTTTGGAGTCTAAAATATGATGTTTGGAGATATATCCCCTAGTTTAGACTTTAGGGAGGTAAATTTCCCTTTGGGTTATGTAGGGAGACGAAGCTGAATGAAGCAAATTGTTTGGCATTAAAAGGGTGAGCCAAAGCAAAGCTCATCAATGAATTCTCCAACTCCAAGGCACGTAGGATGCACCGCTTGTCTTCTTTCATCTCATTCTCAAACCAAACCATCCACCTCTGTTAAAAAATGTTAAAAACACTCCACCACCAAAGCTATCGAAAGAGATTTTTTCGACTTCTTTCTCAGAATGCCAATGAGATTGGGTCATAATACAACTCTTTCAAGTTCAACAACGTGCTAATCTAACCTTGATTTGAATGTTGAGTACTTGTAATTGTATTTGTGTAATTATGTACAAGACAAATTAAATATATAAAGAATCAATTAAAAGGATAAATTAAAATATAAGAAATGAGTAGCCCCTGCAGAATTTTTTTACTTTAGGTCACATTAAATAATAATTTTAAGAGTGAAATAGGATAACACAGTTTGAATTTATATTAAATTAATGTCGGGCAACAATTTTAACTGTCATTCTATTTAAGTCAAGACAAATAATAATTTTATTTAAATTTATTTATGAAAATAATATATATTTAATGTTTTACAGTACAACAACTCATTTTAATTAAAACGAATTAGGCATAACTTTTAAATAGTAAAATAAGTCATGTATAAAAATTTTTAAGTTTGATTTACAAAATATATAATAATTGCTAGTTGCATTTTTAATTTGTTTAAGAATGAAAAATCCATTTTTTAATGGTTAGAATTTAAAATTATGTATAATTGTTATGGGCAGGGATGGGCTGTGGTGGCGAAGTCGAAGAATCATCTAGCGGCAGCGTTATTCCGCTTTTTACATGTCTCTATGTCATTCGTAATATAAATTTCCCTTTGACATGTTGTAACACGTACTTTTTTGAGAAATACGTTATGATCATCAAATATTTTCAACCATGTTTATATTCTGATTTAGTGGTGAACTTATAGAGAAGCATATATGAAAGGGCGGTTTGTTATGAGCTTAATTGGGGAAAACAGCCATGGTAGACCTATTTCTTTTTGCATAAAATTGGAAAATAATATTATGAAAAATGGTTGCATTTTTAATTAGCATAATAAAAATATTTAAGGCTATTGAGTTGGATCTAACTCATGAATACGATAAACACCTTTAATCATTAAATTATGAATTCGGACTAATTTATATTTTAAATAGAATCAGTTATATCTGATTTTAAGTTTAATATATTTTATATAAACTATCTTAAATTTGGGTCCAAACCAACCTTAAGTTTTTAACCTATAACTTAATTATGTGAATATGTCATCGTAATACAATTTTAAAATATTAACTATTTTACTAGAATATAAGCCCTCATTTCATTTCGGTAAATTAAAGTAAAGTAAAGGAACATAATATTAATTGCATAAGATATATAAAATAAAATCATTTATTTTTATCAGTACAATATGATAAACAATGAAAAATAATTGATGAATTGAATCACTATAAAGCTTTATGCAATTAAAATTTTTTTGATTGAATTCACAATGAAAAATTAGAAAGATATTAAAATTAACACAAAATTAATTAAAAGCAGAGGCGGATTTAGGGGCTCGTAGGCCCGGACTTTGGCCTCCTTAATATGTAAAATTATTATTTAAGCCTTTAATTTTTTTAAAAAAAATTTAAATTAGTAAATTGTACTTTGGCCCTCCTAAAATTATAAAAATTTGATTTAGTCCTTTAAAAATTATAAAAATATAGACTATAAAAAATTAAAATTTTATTCAGCCCCTAAAAATTTATTCTGACTTCACCCCTAATTAAAAGGCAACGTGAAAATGACATAAATAAACAAATAAGTAAAAATATTTATAAGTTTTTTTTATCAATAACTAATCCGAAGTCCTCTCACGTCCAATTTTTATTATCAATAATAAAAAGTTACTACTTTACAGGTGATTTTGAATGCTCTTCAATGGTTTCTTTAATGCAATGGGTAAAGTAGGGGATGACGGGCGGCTGCCTCCTAAAATTATAAAACGTATATTTATTATTTAGTCTCTTTGACTTTTAAAAGTTGGCCTCTATTTTAGTTGCTATTTGGCCACTTCCAAGTTTGAAGGGTGAACAATGTTTTTTTTTTTTCTTATGTTAACTTTAAATATTTATATAATATATTATATAAAAGGTCCCATAAGTCTCCATGATTTAAACTCTAGTATGCCTCTTTTGGATGATAGTTGGTCATTTTTTAATTTAACATTAAATATGAATTACAATTAAAATTTAATTTGTTACCTAGTGAAAAAGAAGTCTCTTTTACTACTGTTACTAACAAATAATGTTATCAATGTCGTGTTTGTCCTTCAATTACGGTATTGACTTCATCTTTTAAGAATTTTGTTTTTCATCTTTTTACTATCGTTTTATTATATTTTAAGTTTATAGTTTATTTTTATTTTATAGTTATTAATTTCTTTTATCTTTTAAGATTTTATAGTTATGAAGTCGAAAACAGTTGATTCGTTTTTTGAAAAGAAAAATACAAAGACAATACAATCACCCTCAGAGTATCACAAATTGAGGTACCACCTTCGTTGTTTACTCCTTTAAACTCTAATGTTAATCCTTCAAAAATTCCTAGAGTTGAAGATGAGAAACTTGATTTGTCTAACTTAGAACGTGATCCTAGGTTACATAAGCAAATATATAATAATCCGGTAAAATTCGCATGATATAATTAGAAGAGCTTGTATTAATGATGTAACACCCCTAATCTGTATCCGTCATTGGACTAACGATTAAGAGGCATTACCAGACATATCAAAACATTTAGCATTCATTTCACAATCATCATAGAATCATAGTCATACATCAATACAGAGTCCCTTACAGAGGTCAACGAGACCTTAAACATGCTTTAGAAAGGGGTCGGGACTAAACCAAACGCATATAAAATTTTTCAAAACTTAAACATTTTTCAAAGTTATAAAGGTCACACGCCCGTGTATCTCACACGGCATTAGCCACACCCGTGTGTCTAAGCCGTAGCAAAACGGGGCATACATACTAACTTGTCCACACGACCACATGTCGCGCTCGTGTGCAAGGCCGTGTGAAAATTAAGGAGGCTACTGACTTGGGTCACACGGCAGACCACACGCCCATGTGCCAGCCCGTGTGCCACACACGACTGATAGACATGCCCGTGTGTCTAAGCCGTGTCAAAATTGTAGGATATACTGACTTAAAATCGTAGGGTACCCCAGGGGACACACGACCGTGCAACATAATCGTGTGTCACACACGGCTGAGATACATGCCCGTGTCTCTGCTCATGTGGAAAAAAATAGGCTATTTGCAAAGCCAAATTTGCCACCCATTTTACGTCTTCCCTACAAGCTCCAAAACAAACCATTTTAAATCAAATTCTCAACCAATTCACACCTAAAACATACACCATTCATGCCATACCATCATCAATAAATTTCATCCTTGTCATCCATACCAAATCATGCCAAATCATAAGCTATAATCATACCAAGACATATGTTCCATGGTAAATTCACATTTCTACCTTATCTGATCAACCATTTCTCACAAGGCCCTTTTTATACATATCAAAATATAGCCTATAGACAATATAACATCACATAGATTATAACCATACTTCATTCTTATACACAACCAAAACCAAGCCATATCACATGGCTAAATATTCATAACACAAAACATACCAAAATAACTCTCACCTATACATGTCATATACCATATATACAACTCTCAAAATGGTACCAAATAGATGTCTGATAGTGTGAATGAGTCGCTGACGATCCCCGAATTCAAGCTAGCTTTATAACACTGTAAAACAGAGAACATTTCACACAGTAAGCTTTAAAGCTTAGCAAGTTTGTACCAAATATAATCAATAGTTTATATAATACGAAACATCATCTAATAATCACTTAGTAGTTCACAAATCATCTTTCAATTCTATTCCATCACATTTAACATGTTCATAGAAGTTTATCAAGCTTCATACACATAATATCATTTACCACATAGGTATTGTATATACTTGATCTTTCCCGTATTTATTCATTTCATTCTCACCCCTCGTTCAAATACATTAATTTGTTCAGAAGTCTTTCCATGGTTTAAGAATTCACACACTTAGTGCATTAATGATCAGTAAAAGCTATAAAAATCTTACACACTTAGTTCCATCTCAACTAACCGAAGCTATCTCAGTATCGCACACTTAGTGCCTCATATAGCCAAAGTTATTCCAATTCGCACACTTGATGCTATTTATAGCCGAAGCTATTTTGAATCGCACAATTAGTGCCGAACATAGTCGATTTATCATCGTGTTCAAACCATAATAAAATATACACAATTTATGCATTATCAAAGCATTGAAACTTAAATTGTAACATCATTTATCAAGTATGAACTTACCTCGTACTCGTAATTGACGGTTCAGATCGTTTACTCGATAACCTTTGATTTCCCTCGATCTAAATTCGAATTCCTCTTTTCTTGATCTATATGTATTCAAAATTAATTCATTTAATCACTAATACATTCAATTTAATACACAAACACATTTTTGGGCATTTTTGCACTTTAGCCCATAAAATTACACATTTTGACATTTTAGTCCTTATTACACAAAACACCAAATATACAAAATTCATCAAACTCATGCCTTAGCCAAATTTTCCTATAGTCCCAATCAGCCCATATTTATCACTTATTTCACATTTTAGTCCTTTAATTTCTCATTTTCACAATTTAGTCTGAAATACTCAGATTTATCAAAAATTCTAATACAAAATATATTTATCTAACACATATCTTTCATTTACTATCATCAAACTTCATAAAACTCACATTATCAACAATGGCACAACTCAAAATCATCAAAAATTTCCAAAATTCAGGCATGGGTTTGATAGAATACAGTGCAACAATCACAAAAACATAGAAATTATCAAAAATCGAACAAAACTCATACCTCAATCACCAATCAAAGTGCCGAAACCCTAAGCTTGTATTTTTCTTTCTTTTTCCTTGTACTTTCGGCAATATGAGATGATAATGGCTTTGTTTCATGTTTTGTTTTAATTTTATTAACATTAATAAGCCATTTACATTTTTAACCTTTTTATTTTCATTATAATTCCATTATCTCATGTCCATTAATGTCCATGCATTAATTCAATGGTATAATTGCATCATAAGGACCCCACATATATAAAAACATAACAATTTGACACTTTAGCAAATAGAACACATCCTTTTGCATTTCTACGATTAAGTCTTTTTTTGCGAATTAAGCACACAAACGATAAAATTTCCACACGAAACTTTCACACATATCAATTAACATATTATAAAGACCAAAAATAATAATAAAATAATTTTTTGACCTCGAATTTGTGGTCCCAAAACCACTATTCTGACTAAGGTCTCATAGCATCCTCGGGTTCCCACGTAACTTCTTCAACTCCGTGTCGATGCCATAATACTTTCACTAACACTATTCTTTTATTTCTCAGCTCTTTGATATCACGAGCTAAAATCTGTATCAATTCTTCTTTATAAGACATATCAGGCTGAATTTCAACCTCAGTCGCGGAAATAACATGCGAAGGATCTGATCTGTATCTTCAGTATCGATACGTAAAATACGTTATGGATCTTGTCTAACTCAGGTGGCAGTAGCAATCTATATGTAATTGGCCCAACACGCTCTATGATTTCATATGGTCCGATAAACCTCGGACTCAATTTGCCTTTTCTGCCGAATCGATGTACTTTCTTCCACGGAGACATTTTCAAAAACACTTTATCGCCAATCTCAAATTCAATATCTTTTTGTTTTCAAATCTGCATATGATTTCTGATGATCGGAAGCTGCTTTTAGACTAATTCGGATCACTTTTACTTTCTGTTCAGTCTCTTTTATCAAATCGACCCCTTGTATCTTATTCTCACTAAGCTTTGACCAATACAATGGTGTACAAAATTTTCTACCATATAAGCCTACGTACGGTGCCATTTTAATGCTTGATTGAAAACTATTATTATAAGCAAAATCAATCAATGGCAGATATTGTTCCCACGTACCTTCAAACTCAAGAATACAACATCTCAACATATCCTCAAGAATATGAATAATATGCTCGGATTTACCATCTGTCTGCAGGTGAAAAGTAGTATTGAAGTGTAATTTTGTATCTAAAGACTCTTGCAATTTCTTCCAAAATTGCGAAGTGAATCTTAGGTCTCTATCTGACACAAAAGATAAAGACACCCCGTGCAATCTCACGATATCAGAAATATATAACTCAACTAATCTATCAAGTAAGTAATCAGATTGTACCGGAATAAAATGAGCTGATTTCGTCTATCTATCAACCACAACCCAGATCGTGTCTTTCTTTCATGGAGATAGGGGCAAACCCGATACAAAATCCATCGTCACTCTATCCCATTTCCACCCTGAAATCATAATCAACTGTAACAAACCAGATGACACTTGATTTTTAGCTTTAACTTGTTGACAGATCAAACATTTCGAATCAAAATTAGAGATATCTTCTTTCATTCAGACCACCAGTAATGTTGTTTCAAATCATTATACATTTTCGTACTTCCCGGATGTACATATAAACGATTATTATGAGCTTCGTTTAAAATCATCTGAATCAAATCAGAATTTCTAGAAACACAAATCCGATCTCGGAATCTCAAACAATCATCATCATCAACTCTAAATTCTAAATCAGAATTCAATTCACACTGAGTTCGTTTTGCTATTATCTCAGTATCAACCTTTTATACATCATTAATCTAATGAATAAATAATGGTCTCGCTTTCAACTCAGTTAAAATTGAACCATCATCAGACAAAGTTAACTAAGTATTCATCGCACGCAATACAAACAATGATTTTTGACTTAGAGCATCAGCAACAATATTGGCATTTCTCGAATGGTAGTCAATTACAAGTTTGTAGTCTTTTAGCAGCTCTAACTATCTTCGTTGTCGTAGATTCAGATCTTTCTGAGTCATCAAATATTTTAAGCTTTTATGATCGGAATAAACGTGACATTTCTCACCGAATAAATAGTGATTGCAGCTAATTTAAGGTCGTGCGTTGGATAATTCTTTTCATGCGGCTTTAATTATCTGAGGCATAAGCTATGACTTTGCCTTTCTGCATCAAAACACATCCCAAACCATTCAAAGATGCATCTCTATATATTACAAATTCTTTACCCGATTCTGGGTGAACTAACACTGGAGTTTTGGTTAACAGAGCTTTCAACTGATCAAAACTTTTCTGACACTTTTCAGACGATTCAACTTTCATATCTTTTTGAAATAATTTTGTCAACCGTGTCGCAATTATAGAAAAGCCTTTTACAAACCAGTGATAATAACCAGCAAGTCCCAGAAAACTGTAGACTTTAGAAATATTTCTCGGAGGCTTCCAATCCAAAATAGCCGAAATCTTACTCAGATCAACTCAGATACCAGATGCTGACACAACATGTCCCAAAAAAATAACTTTTCGAAACCAAATTTCACATTTGCTAAACTTCACATATAACTACTTATCTCGCAAAATCTGTAGCACTATTCTTAATTGTTCGGCATGCTCAATTTCATCACGCGAATAAATCAAAATGTCATCAATAAATATGACAACAAATCGATCTAAATATGGTCTAAAAATTATGTTCATTAAATCCATAAAAATAGCAGGTGCATTCGTCAATCCGAAAGGCATAACTAAAAACTCATAGTGTCCGTACCTCATTCGAAAAGCAGTTTTTGGCACATTAGAGTCTTTCACTCACAACTGATAGTAACCCAATCTCAAATCTGTCTTTGAAAACACTGTAGCCCCTTCCAACTGATCAAACAGATCATCTATTAACGATAAAGGATATTTGTTCTTGATTGTCACTTTATTGAGCTATCGATAATCGATGCACATTCTCATAGTTCTGTCTTTCTTTTTCACAAACAAAACTGGTGCACCCCAGGGAGAATAACTCGGACGTGCGAAACCTCTATCTGTCAATTCTTGTAATTGAGCTTTCAACTCTTTTAATTCAGTTGGTGCCATTCTGTACAGAGCTATCAATATTAGAGTAGTTCCCAATATTAATTCAATACCAAACTCAACTTCTCGAATCAGAGGTAAACCTGATAACTCATCAGGAAACACATCTGGATATTCACAAATAACTGACACTGATTCAATCTTCTTTTCAGTCACTTTCGTGTCAAGCACATAAGCTAAATAAGCTTCGCAAAACTTTCTCACATATTTCTGAGCTAACATCATTGAAATCACAACTGATAATCTGTTCAAAACATCTGATTCAATTCAAATAATCTCATTACTTTGACATATCAAATCAATCATCTTTCGTTTGCAATTTACAACAGCATGCAATGTTAGCCAATCCATACCCAGGATTATGTCAAACTCGTCAAATGGTAACAACATCAAATCAGCCGGAAAGCAATTACCCTGAATCATCAATGGACAATTCTTGCACACTTTATCAACCAATACACACTTGCCTAAGGGGTTCGATACTCTAATTACAAATTCAGTAGACTTTGCAGGAAAAGTCTTACTGGATACTAAATTCACACATATATACAAATGAGTAGACCCTGGATCTATCAATGCAATAACTTTAGTATCATAGAGAGTAAAAGTACCGTTAATAGCATCAAGAGATGTCGCTTCTTCGCGTGCTCGAATAGCGTAAGCTCGTGCAAGTGCTTTAGCATCAGATCTCGCTATAGTGTCTCATGTCACACCTCTACCACCACTCATATTTCTCGTGTTTCTCAGTGGTGCTATGTTACTCGACCTTGTGTTTTGAGCATTATCTTTTTCAGCTAACTCTGGGCAATATTTTATAAAGTGATCTCATGAACCACAACTGTAACAAGCTCTGTTATTACTTTTTCCCCAGCAATCTCCAAAATGCCGTCTTCCACATTGTTGACACTCAGGCTTTACATCCTTTGCATTACCAACACTCGATATTGATGTAGTTTGAGCTTTAGGGTTGGTATATTGCTTTCCACGATCTCTATTCTGATATTCCGTTGAAGCTATCGATAGATCAATATAATCGATAGATTTCTTTGACGAGGAATGATAAGATTTATTTATTGATCTCTTTCTTGAATCTCTAGCCTCTAAATCAGCTTTTCTCTTTTCCTTGCTGAGATCCTTGGCTTTATAAACCCTCTCAACCAATACTACAAATTCTTTCAATTCAAGTATCCCGACTGATAGTTTTATATCTTTGTTCAATCTATCAACAAATCTTTTACACATGATCTCTTCAGTAGACACATATTCTCGGGCATATTTGCTTAAACGTACGAATTCTCTTTCATACTCAGTAACGGTCATCCAGCCTTGTTTCAATTCCAAAAACTCTTTATTTTTTTGATCGAGGAATTTCTGACTTATGTACTTTTTTCTAGAACTTAGTCTGAAAGAATTCCCAGGTAATTCGTTCTCTAGGAACCACCGATGTCAACATTTTCCACCAGTGATATGCATTATTTCTAAGCAAAGATACTATACATTTGATACATTCATCTGGAGTACAAGAAAATTCATCGAATACTCGGATAGTGTTCTCAAGCTAGAACTCAACCCTTTCGGCATCATCATCAACTGTAGCCTGAAACTCTTCAGCCCTGTGTTTACAAATCTTATCAACAGGTGGCTTACTCAATCGAAACGGATCTATTACTTGTGGCACAACCGGGACTTGTTGAGAAACGGGTAGGGGTAGAGGTTATTGAGCAGCCAGATTCGTTAGAACGAACTCTGTGAACCACTCAGTCGTCATTTGGAAGAGGGCTTGCTTAACCTCTTCTTCCTAACTACTAGAAATAGGCCTAGAATCAATCGGTGCTGCCCCTTGAGCAGGAGTGGGTGCATTGCTTTCAACATTATCAGCTATCACTCGTTGAGATCCATTTGCTATATGAAAAACACATTTTAAATGTTAGGAATCATCACATATCACAATCCATATATATGGAATGTACAACTAGGCTCTCATACACTACGTTAGTCCTAGAATCCACTAAACCGTAGCTTTGATACCAATCAAATGTAACACCCCTAACTCGTATCCGTAGTCGGACTAAGGATTAAGAGGCATTACCGAACATATTGAAACATTTAGCATTCATTTCACAATCATCATAGCATCATAGTCATACATCAATACAGAGTCCTTTACGTAGGTCAACGAGACCTTAAACATGCTTTAGAAAGGGGTTTTAGAAAGGGGTCAGGACTAAACCAAATGCATAAATTTTTTTTCATAACTTAAACATTTTTCAAAGTTATAAAGGTTACATGCTCGTGTGAACAGGCCGTGTGCCTCACACGGCATTAGACACACCCGTGTGTCTAAGCCATGGCAAAACAAGGCATACATACTGGCTTGTCCACATGGCCACATGACATGCTCGTGTACAAGGTCGTGTGAAAATTAAGGAGGCTACTGACTTGGTTCACACGGTCGACTACACGCCCATGTGCTAGCCCGTGTGCCACACACGACCGATAGACACGCCCATGTGTCTAGGCCATGTCAAAACTGTAGGGTATACTGACTTCAAATTGTAGGGAGCTCTAGGGGACACACGGCCGTGCAACATAACCGTGTGTCACACATGACTGAGACACGCCCGTTTCTCCCCTTGTGGACAAAAATAGGCTATCTGCAAAACCAAATTTGCCACCCATTTTGAGTCCTCCCTACAAGCTCCAAAACAAACCATTATAAATCAAATTCTCAACCAATTCACACACAAAACATACACTATTCATGCCATACCATCATCAATAAATTTTATGCTTGTCATCCATACCAAATCATGCCAAATCATAAGTTATAATCATACCAAGACATATGTTCCATAGCAAATTCACATTTCTAAAATATCTAATCAACCATTTCTCACAAGGCCCTTTTTATACACATCAAAATATAGCCTATTGACAATATTACATCACAAAGATTATAACCATACTTCATTCTTATACACAACCAAAACCAAGCCATATAACATGGCTAAATATTCATAACACAAAATATACCAAAATAACTCTCACCTATACATGTCATATACCATATATACAACTCTCAAAATGGTACCAAATAGATGTCTGATAGTGTGAATGAGTAGCTGACGATCCCCGGATTCGAGCTAGCTTTATAACACTGTAAAACAGAGAACATTTCACACAGTAAGCTTTAAAGCTTAGCAAGTTCGTACCAAATATAATCAACAGTTTATATAATACGAAACATCATCTAATAATCACCTAGTAGTTCACAAATTATCTTTCAATTCTATTCCATCACACTTAACATGTTCATACAAGTTTATCAAGCTTAATACACATAATAACATTTACCACATAGGTATCATACATACCTGATCTTTCTCGTATTTATTCATTTCATTCTCATCTCTCGTTCAAATACATTAATTTGTTGAAAAGTCTTTCCATGCTTTAGGAATTCGTACATTTAGTGCATTAATGATTAGTAGAAGCTGTAACAATCTTGCACACTTAGTACCATCTCAACTAACCAAAGCTATCTCGATATCACACACTTAGTGCCTCATATAGCCAAAGCTATTCCAATTTGCACACTTAGTGCTATTTATAGCAGAAGCTATTTTGAATCGCACACTTAGTGCCGAACATAGTCGATTTATCATCGTGTTCAAAACATAATCAAATATATACAATTTATACATTATCAAAGCATTAAAACTTAAATTGTAGCATCATTTATCACATACGAACTTACCTCGTACTCATAATTGACGATTCGGATCGTTTACTCGATAACCTTCGATTTCCCTCGATCTGAATTCGAATTCCTCTTTTCTTGATCTATATGTATTCAAAATTAATTCATTTAATCAGTAATACATTCAATTTAATATACAAACACATCTTTGGGCATTTTTGCACTTTAGCCCCTAAAATTAAACATTTTGACATTTTAGTCCTTATTACACAAAACACCAAATATACAAAATTCATCAAACTCATGCCTTAGCCGAATTTTCCTATAGTCCCAATCATCCCATATTTATCACTTATTTCACATTTTAGTCCTTCAATTTCTCATTTTCATAATTTAGCCTGAAATGCTCAAATTCATCAAAAATTCCAATACAAAACATATTTATCTAACACATATATTTCATTTACTATCATCAAACTTCATAAAACTCATAATATCAACAATGACACAACTCAAAATCATCAACAATTTCCAAAATTCAGGCATGGGCTTGATAGAATTCAGTGCAACGATCCTAAAAACATAGAAATTATCAAAAACTGAACAAAACTCATACCTTAATCACCAATCAAAGTGCCAAAACCCTAAGCTTGTATTTTTCTTTCTTTTCCTTGTATTTTCGGCAATATGAGATGATAATGGCTTTGTTTCATGTTTTGTTTTAATTTAATTAACATTAATAAGCCATTTACATTTTTAACCTTTTTATTTTCATTATAACTCCATTATCTCATGTCCATTAATTTCCATGCATTAATTCAATGGTATAATTGCATCATAAAGACCCCGCATATATAAAAACATAACAATTTGACACTTTAGCAAATAGAACACATCCTTTTGCATTTCTATGATTAAGTCTTTTTTGAGACAAACGATAAAATTTCCACACGAAACTTTCAAACATATCAATTCACATATTATAAACACCAAAAATAATAAGAAAATAATTTTTTGACCTCAGATTTATGGTCTCAAAATCACTATTCTGACTAGGGTCTAAACTGGGCTGTTACAAAGGATGCACCATATGAACCTATTCTTTTAGAATATCCTGCTTCTAATTCAAAAAAGTTTCCTCGTTATTTTCCACCATCATGGTTTAAACAATTTTCTTGGTTAGAATATTCACCTTTTAAAGATGCAATATTTTTTTTCATTATGTTCTTTTTAATAGCAATCCAAGTAATCATTTTGGAAAAAGGTATACGATGGATGCAATTATGCTTTTTTGACACATATGGGAAAGGATTTGAATTCACTGCACAACAATGCACAATAAAATTTTGTAGATTTGATGAATCAAGCTCAATATATTGAAGTATCACTTGATAGACAAACAACACAGCAAGTTATAGCTAATCGTCTACGTCTGAAAACTAGTATAGATGTTGTTCGATGGTTGATGTTTCAAGCGTGTGCAGGTCATGATGAAAGTTCAATATCAAAAAATAGTGGTAACTTTCTTAAAATTTTATAACTATTAGCATCTTATGATGAGAAAGTTAAAGATGTTTTAAAAAGCTCATCATAAAATGCTACTTATACTTCTTCAACAATGCAAAAAGAAATATTGCAAAATTATGTTAATAGAGTTCGTAATGTAGTTCATGAAGAAATTAGTGACAGAAAGTTTTGCATTATTGTGGATGAAGTGAGAGACAAGTAAAAGAAAGAGAAAATATCAATTGTTTTGAGATTTATTGATAAATAAAGATTGGTAAAAGAACAAATTTTTATACAGTCCATGTTAAAGATACTGCAACATTGACTTTGAAGAATGAGATTTTTAATTTTCTCTTGCAACATAGTTTTGACATACAAAATATCCGAGGTCAAGGTTACAATGAAGAAAACAATATGCGTGGGGAATTTAACAACTTTCAAGCTTTGATTTTGAATGATTTTTTTATATACTTATTATGTTCACTCTTTTGCTCATTGTCTTCAGTTAACATTGGTTGCAGTAGCTAGAGAAGTGGTTGAAGTGCATCAATTTTTTAAAGACTTATCTGATATTGTTAATATTGATTTTGCTTCTTCCAAACGAGGACACGATGAATTACAAAAAGCCAAAGCAATTGAAATAACTGGTTTGGTATCCATCAATGAGTTAGAAACTAGAGTATAAACACTTTACAATGTCCCAATGAGACTTGATTGATTTCTCGTTTAAATTTAGTTACTAGTTTACTAATGATGTATAATGTTACTAGCACAGTTCTTGAAAATCTACAAAAAATCACTCCTAACTATTCTCAGTGATAAGATGATCATGACGTATATATTAGATTGATATTTTTTGAGTTTATTTTTATTTTGCATATGATAAAGGAATTTTTGGGGATTACTGATAATCTTTGTCAAGCTTTGTAACATCGTTCTCAAGATATATTAAATGTCATGAGTTAGTTTCGACAATGAAAGATTTAACACAAAAGTTGATAGATGATGGATGGGATGAATTGTTGAAAAATGTGATATCTTTTTGTTAAACTTGAGAGTTGGATTTTCCAGATATGAATGCTCAATATATTGTGGGTTGTGGTCATAATAAAAAGGAAGATGTTATAATGGAGCATCATTCTAACACCCCTAACTTGTATCCGTCACCGAAATAGGGTTATGGAGCATTACCGGAGTGTACAGTTCATTTTTAGTTAATTTATGTCATTTACTATTCATTTATGAAAATCAATCATAATCAATCATAATGTCCCTCATATGGGTCCTCAAGGCCTAAAATACATATTAAAATCAAATAAGGACAAAACTGAGATCACAGAAAATTTTTCACGAAATCTCAAAATTTTTCTTAGGGTAGGGGATACACGCCCATGTGGCTAGGCCGTGTGGATCAAACGGCCAATGACACACCCGTGTCTCAGGCCGTATGGGTATTCGATGTGAGGCACACGGCCGTGTCGCAGCCCGTCTCCTTACCCGTGTAACTTTCTGACTTAAGTCACACAGCCAGCCACACGCCCGTGTGCTAGACTGTGTGGATAATTTAATTTTCAAAAATTAGGTGCAAGTGTTACACGACCAGAACACACACCCATGTGCTGGGTCGTGTGTCTCACACAGCTAAGACACATGCCCGTGTCTCTATTTGTGTGCTCAATTCTTAGCATTTTGTTTCTCTAATTTTAGAATGCAGGGGACACACGGCTGAATCACACACTCATGCGCATGACCGTATGTCACACGACCGAATCATACGCCTGTTCGTGTGGCCGTGTGTCACACATGACTGAATCACGCGCTCGTGTGTCTACTTGTGTGGACAAAATAAGGCCATTTTCCAAGCCTTATTTCTCACCTTTTTTTTTTTTGACCTTGCACCTACATCAACACTTAAGCATTTTCAACAACCAATTCAAGACAACTTAACCAAGCCAAAAACAAGAGTTATATATGATATATTAACACATACATTCATGTATTTCCAAACTTACCTTTTTGTGAAAACATATAATTTACCATATTTCAATTTAACTATACCCTCTACATATATGTTAAACATAATATAGTTTTATAATTATATACCAAAACATATCATTACTAGCCATTCCAATGGCTAGATTACAAGCCGCCATTTACATGCCAACATTGGAAAAGTTAGCCTATACATGTCATTATACCAAAACAAGTTTTCTATTTATACCAAAATGAGTTAGAGGATAGTCTGATGATACTCCGACCGATCTTCAACCTTGACGAGCTTTTGAGCACTATAAAATAGAGAAAAGAAAATATAGTAAGCATTTAATGCTTAGTAAGTTTGTATAACAGGAATTTAACTTACCATATATTTTCAATTAAGATAAGCATACAAAAATGCATCCAAGCAATTTGGCTAATAGCCTAAAACACATAACTTCACCAATCATGTTAGTCAAGTAATTCACATAATACCAAGAACATGGATGAGCTCATCATTTAATGATTTTCATATACATATGCTTTCCATATCATTATTCCATATTACATGTATATTTCCAAGACAAATATTTCCAAGAAAAATCATTTAAAGTTTAGTTTAACCGTGTCAGAACTTTTCCTGTTGAATTTATTTGAAATATCGATGGATACGCTCATATAGTACACTTAAAATGTACAAAATTGAAATCCGTCAATTCATATCCAAAGGTACCCAATTAGGACACATAATCAAGAAGCACTTTCTCGAGCCCTGTAATAGGATGCTTATGTGAGCCATGTATCAGGAAGCTTATCCAAACTAAACAAGAAATTCATAAGAGTTTATAACAGGAAGCTCATTGAGCTTAACATGTAACTCCCAAGAGTTATTATCAGGGAGCTCTCGATAGCATTTAACAGGATATTTAAGCAAGCCATGTCAGGAAGCTCAGAAAGATCCTATATCAAGACACTCATAAAGAGCTGCATTTGTATCCGCAATACATGCAGGATCATAACCGATCATATAACAGGACGCTCACAAAGAGCTGCTGTAGTTCACAACACATGCAAGATCATTACCGATCAGGATGCTCTAGGAACCATATAACAAGAAGCTCGAGAGGGCTTATAACAGGATGCTCGTAAGAGCTATGGTGTGTCTGCAACATATGCTAGATCACAACCAATCGAGAAACTTGTATCCAACGAACTTCATTTATTCCAACGAGACTTATAATTTATCGGCCATTATCAGATGTGTATTAAAATTTCATCTACATGAAAACTACATAATTCTCATACACCACATTCAATTCAAGCATATAAATGTACAAAATTAGTTACACGAACTTACCTCAACACTTGTTCGTATATGAAAATCTACTAATCCAACACATTTTCTTTTCCTCGATCTAACTTTTTATTTGATCTTTCTGGATCTATATAAATGAATTTCACATCAATTTAATCTATCCATACTGAATTGAACTTAATTCACTTCCTAGGCAAAATTACCATTGTGTCCCTATACTTTTCATAAATGACAATTTCATCCCTTGGCTCAGAAAATAAAATCCATGCAATTTAATCCTTATTGCAAGCCTAACCGAATTTTCTATGTCACAATAACAGCTCATGAATTTCACAAAAATCAAAATTTTTCCATGAGTTTTTACCAATTTTCAATTTAGTCCCTAAATTATAATTTCATCAAAATTCTCTTTGTAAAAGTTGTTTATCTATCAACAACCTTCCTTTTTCTACCATAAATTTCAAAATTTCAGCATATTTATCCATTGCTAAATTTCTACACTTTCTTATCTTTACAAATTAATCCCCAAAATAGATAGATTAAGCTATTCCAATCTCGAAAATATAAAAATTACGAAAAACGAGACTTGATTACTTACCTAATTAAGCTTGCTTGATGATTTTCTCTTTCCTAGGGTTTCCATAGAATTTTTGGGGAAGATGATATAAAATGATAATATTTTTCTATTTAATTTAATTATCATCTTTAAATTCTCAACTTTCCAATTTAGTCTTTTTCTTTTTCTAATTTTCCATGGATGTTTCACCAAAAATATCTACTAACTTTTTCTTAATGGTCTAATTACCATATAAGGACCTCAATTTTTGAATTCCATAGCTATTTAATCCTTCTAGCTACTAAAATTCAACTTTTACATTTTATGCAATTTGGTCCTTTCCACAATTAAACATAAAATCAGTAAAATTTTCTTAATGAAATTTTCATACGTCATTTCTATCTTAATGCAATTCATCAATAATATTAAAATAAATTTTCTTTCAGACTTGGATTTGTGGTCCCAAAACCACTGTTCCGATTTCACTGAAAATGGGCTGTTACAATTATTATTGAGTGGGTATATTTTTTGCTTCAATAGATACTCAGTTGCAAGAATTGAAGAGCATATTTAATGAACATGTTGTCGAGCTTTTCACTCTTACTATAGCTTTAGTTCCCAAGGAGTTTTTCAAGTTATTTGATATCACATACTTACTAGCTTTTATAGTAATTAGGTAAATTGCATCGATAATTCTTACCACAGCTCACACGAATAAAATCACGATGGTTGTCACGACCTTTTTCATAGCTCGATAGATAAAGTTATCCCTTCTCGCAGCTTGATAGCCGAAGCTATCCCTTTTCATTATTTGATGGTTGTCACCATCCCTTTTCATTGTTGTTGGTCGTCACCATCCCTTTTCATAATTTAATAGCCGAAGCTATCCTTTTTCACAATTCGATAGTCGAAGCTATCCCTTTTCATTGTTCGATGGTCGTCACCATCCCTTTTCATTATTGATTCATCACTATCCTTTTTCATAATTTGATAGCTGAGGCTATCCCTTTTCATTATTTTGATAGCTGAAGCTATCCCTTTTCATTAGTCGATGATTGTCGATACACCATTGGATTTTTCCACTGAAATACAATTTCACATTATATAAAATAATAGCATTTAAAACATAATTTAAAACGTTATTTAAATGTACAAACTTACCACGACGATAAACGTAGAAATGTAGTCGATTAATCTGAAACTTTTTCTTTGCCTCGATCTAGAGCCGTACATGGTCTATCTTGATCTAAATTCATAAATTTAATCAATTTAATAACTATTCTATTAAATTCAATCCAAATTCAAATTTTTACAAAATTATACTTTTGCCCCTAATGTTTTGATTTCTTTACGATTTAGTCTTTAGGCTCGTAAAATGAAATTCATGCAATTTCACCCTTACCAAAGGCTAGCCAAATTTCATACAAGCTCATAGCAACTCACACATTTCATTATTTCAAAAATTACACCATGAATATTTCACATTTTTCAATTTAATCCCTGATTGACAAATTCATCAAAAATCACTTAAGATAAGTTGTTTATCTAACAATAAGGATTTATTTTCTACTATCAAACTTCACAAACAACATGAATTAACTCATGGAAAAACTTTAATCTTTTAACTATTTTGCAAATTAGTTCCTAAGTTAGCTAGATTAAGCTATAACGACTCCAAAAACATAGAAATCATTAAAAACGGGATGAAAAATCATACCATGCAAGCTTTGGAAGGTTGGTCGAATATGCAAGCTTCTCTAATGGATTTTTTCCTCTTAAAATTTTGGTGGATGATGCATTAGAGAAGATGATACCATCTTTTCTTATTTTTGTTTTAATTTATTTATAAAATTACTAAAGTAACCTTTACCATTTACTTTAAAAATCATTAAAAAGATGTCCAGAAGAGTCCACTTAAGAAAAAAATAGTTTATTTACAACATAAAACCTCTAACCATTTAATTTCATAGCTATTAAATTCCTTCAGCTTATAGAACTCAAAATTTAAAACTTTTGCAATTTAGTCCTTTTTATCGAATTAAGCATGCAAACGACAAAATATCTTAACGAAATTTTTATACGGTAATACTAACATGCTGTAGACATTAAGGTAATAATAAAATTAATATTTATATATCGGATTTGTGGTCCCAAAACTACTATTTTGATTTCACTGAAAACGGTCATTACAATAACTGCTTACATAACAACATTTTTAATGTATACCGAATCTATATTATATGAAATTTATTTATATAACAACATTTCTAATCGATGCCAAAGTTTATAATATATAACAACATATTTGTTTATATAAGAACATTTTTTATAATAACTACCAAAATCTATGATATATAACAATATATACTTATATAACAACATTTTTAACATGATGTGAGCTTGCTCCTGTCATGTGGATCATCAACTAAAATCCGTCTCCGAGTTCCAAGAAGGCCAAGTTTTCGTGGGCCACTTTTAAGTTTGCAACTGATTTCGATGAAACCATTGATCATTGGGCCGTTTTCAAGGGCCAATGATCCAATTCAAGCGACAATGAGATTGTCTACAAGTTGATCCATTTCAATTGGGTTAACTCTAAGTGAATCTATAATTGGGTTAAAACCAAGAGGGCCATTTACATGTACCCACTGGACCGATTACAAGAGGTAGGGCTAAAAGTTTCAATGAGGCACTTATTGGACTAGTCCAAGAAGTGTGGACCGAGTGTGAAAAGTCCAAACCCAATTTTGGATCCATCAAGGACTAGGGCCCCTGCAACATCCTAGAAGTACATCCTCATGGCTGACCAGACAAGGACATGCATGCATGTTCGAATGGTCATCTATAAGTACATTGCATTAATGTTCAAATTAAATACACATGGTACATTTAATGGACAACAAGGAGGAGAGCATGTACATTCATGAAAGACTTTCCATCAACTTAAAGTACATGCATGGAAGGTTAAAGGAGGATGAATGGGACTCTTCAGCAATTCATTGAATGTTAAGGTTTATGTACTAGCTAGATTAATGTATTGGTTTGGTTCATGTATCCCATTAATGGTCGAATTACTCATTCTCATTCTTAGAGAATTTGATCCAAGTATAAATATTAGGCCTTAGGCTTATGTAAAAGGTTAATTAATATTGATTAATTTAAAAGTTATCTCTTTGGTTCTTTGAGAACTTTATCTAAACTTATTAAGAATTATTTCTTGTGGCGTTCACCCCTAGTCTTATCATTCACCTTCTACCTATCTTGAGTGTGGCGACTACCAAAACTTCATTTTCATATATCTTATACATTTTATTTCAATATACATAATTTGTTATCTTCATTAGTTGTATATCATACATTTTATTTTGATATTTTTATACATTTTAAGTTTATTATGCACACTTTATTACCTCCATCAATTGTATATATCTATAATATACTATTTATTAAGTGTTTTACTGAGTTGGTGTCACCCACTCGATCAGAAAATTATAGAGATTTCTTTTCATAATTAAAATAAGTTATACTATTTGAAGGCATTTTATTCTTATCATGTTAACAAAAACCAATTAAAATATACATACGGTGGGATTTAAACTCGCACCAATTGGGTTAGTAAAACCTTAAATTTACCATTCAACCAAAGTTTCATTTTGATGCACTTTATACATTCCATTAATTATATATCTATACTTTATTTAAGTGTTTTACTGAGTTGGTGTCACCCTCTACTGAATCACTAACTTAGTTGTTAAATTACGAAAATACCCTTTTGTAACACGCCAAACCTGCTCCTTTAGAAAGATCCAAGAATAACATGTTACTACTTAAAAATCCACTTAACTTCAAAACTATTTTTTACGTAAGCTTTATAAAAATTTTGTGTTTGAATTAAACCATTAACAAAGTAAATAAAGTAAAGTATAACCGTTATGGTGTATAAGTTTTAGTAAGATATTTTCATCAAACAGAGTATAATACTTAAATTCCATTCCATAAAACTTTAAAAAATTTCATTAAAACATAGTTTAACAAACAAGTAATCTTTGTACATATCTTTCTCAAAATACATCTAGATGTCACCTCCATGTGTCATGCATAATACAAGCAAAACAGTTATCTCACAATAGTAGTAGTGCTTTGGCGTAGTCCTTTAGTGAGTCTTTCTTTTAATCAACAGGCCTGAAAAGGAAAAGGTAACTGAGTAAGTTCATAAGAACTTAGTGAGTTCCAAAGAGATCTTTAGTAAGATTACTAATTGCATAAGTGAATCTCTAAAGAAGATTCCACACAATATCACAGGGTACGCCCATGACATATACAGAACTCAAACTGGTCAATACGCCAATGGCGTATTATATGAGCGAATACTGCATTCCAACCTAACATAACTCAAACAATCCATTTTTATGCTAGCTACGTACCCAGATTTCAAAGTTAGATACATAACATAAAGTTTCGGTTTCATTCATATGCATTCTTCCCCTTAACTCCTCATTTCAGTACCACTCAGTAAAGCATGTTTTATCATGATCTACTAATCTGGTTTGCAATATATTTTCCCTATCGGAGGCTACACAAACATATCTCCTTATCACCATCTTCACATATTAGATCATACCATGTCATTCATATTAGAAGCAGATGGTAGTGGCTTAAACATGAAAAAGACTCATACTTCATATCACTAACATATTGAACTTAGACCAACGACTTTGGACAATTATTATTCACAGGCATACACTTTTCATCCTTTACAGAGAAATCGTACTTACCTTAAAAAATTGTAAAATAAAGAAAGCCACAACACATGGAAGTACGAAGCAACTCACTAAAAATTATAGCAAATTTTATAAAGTAGGACTTTCCTTTATGACTCGGACCTTTGGTAGCTTTTTTAAACTAAAAATAAGGATAATTAAACATATCAGATCACTGATCTAGAAAATCTAAACATGTATGCAAGAATCAACACTTAATCCAGAATCAGGAAGTTTTCCTTCCTTATACAGCATTCTAGCACTTATGCATACAGAACTAAAAACACATAAATAACTTTGAAAATAACCTAAGGTTCATCAATAATTACCAGTGAACTAATACAAATGTTTAAGTTAGCCGAATACAATGAACTCAACTTCAGAAAGGTTTTTTAAACTTAACTTTTCAGAGTGTTCAAAGAAAATCAAGGAGAAAGATGAATACAAAGAAAACACAAAGATTTTTAGTGAAGACACCAATATCCTTATATTTAAGCACGAAGATAAGGTTTAGTGGAAAAATCAGATAATTACACTAACACTCTTGATTCCTATGATTAAGTGCGCTTATTATAATTTAAGTTTTTTCATCTACAATAGCTTAGTTCGATTCTAACTAAATCTTGACTTAACTAACTAAATTACCTTACTAAAATATTAAATAAATCTATTCAACTGTGAACTTGACAAGTTTGCCAAAGCATCTGGGGTGTCGTAAACTTAACAAAAGAGTTTGTCCAACCACAGATCTTGTCAAAGCTAAGAGTTTGCCAAGTGGCGCATATATAGAATCTTATACTTAGTTAAAGCAAACACTTTACTTACTCATATCTATGCTTATTTTACCAGAACACACTAAACAATAACCAGATCAGACACTTCACCGAGTAGGCTGTGACAATTTTTGTAATTAAAACAAGTTATATTATTCGAAGGTACTTTACTCTTTTTCATTTAAGAAAACCTATAAAAATATACATGTGGTGAGATTTAAACCTGAACCAATTGCATTTGTGAAACCTTTAATTTACCATTTAGCTAAAGCATTATTTTGATATTTTTGTACATTTCAATTTTTTTTATGCACACTTTATTACCTTAACTAATTGTATCTATACTTATTATTTAAGTGTTTTATTGAGTCGGTGTCACCCTCAACTAGGTCATCAACTCAGCTGTTAAATTATGAAAATGTCATTCTTTAATTTACCACTTAGCTAAAGCTTTATTTTGATATTGTTGTATATTTCAATTTTTATTATGCATACTTTATTACCTTAATCAATTGTGTGTGTATATATATTAATGTATTTGATTGAGTTGGTGTAACAAGTTAGCTCGATACCGGCTCATGATTGATAAAATCACAATGATAAATAATTAAATTTATTTTTAAAAGAGATTTAATATCATGTATATTCCATGTGTAATTATTACTAATTAGTTTCTAGTCATACGTCTCATTATTTATTGTATGTTATTTTTAAACACATATATATTTTATATTTGTAGTTTCTACACGATATGCGTAAGATTTCTATTAAATTGCTACTAATATTTTTTTTGTTATCTTTTGTCTTTTTATACTTTTATATAGATTTTGAATAAAAGAACTAAAGTTAATATGCCTAGGGATTGAACACATGTTTAATCGATTTATAAACAAATTCTTTATTACTACATAAACTTAAAAAAAAAATAAGTTTTAATATGCCTAGGAATTGAACCCTTGTTAAATGGATTTATTTTATATTGTTTTAAATACCCACCTATATTTTAAATATGTGGTTTCCACACGCAACACGTGTGGTAGGATTTCTAGTATATATAATTTATACTTTTTATAATGCAAATATGAACCATGTTATCAAATATAAAAGTAAAATGAATTATTACATTCAAATTTAATTATTTATAACTTAAAAATTCAAAATTACTTGAATCTGCTAGAAGCATACAAGTACTATAATGAGCCTCCCTGTGGATATCCGATAATCACGTATGCAAGGGTATAATTGGCGATTTGACAACAAAAGCAATAAGAAATCCAATATAGAATATTATTTCGAGTGCGACAAAATATGATTGATTAGCTAATGTTTTAAAATTTAATATTGGTTCATTAGAATCATATAAACCGAGACCCAAAACTCCTATTAATAGAAAAACAAACCCCCCTACAATGTACAAAATAAATTTTGTAGTCAAGTACAAACATTTCTCCCCCTTGGATAGAAGTAGATAAGCAAGAATTAATTTGCACTCCCACATGGTGAAAAAAAGTCAAAGGTATCGAAAAGAAAATAATCCTATTTGACCATTGTACATTGCTAACATCAAAAAATGAAATAATCACATACCTCGAATAACTGGTCAAGCCGCCAAAATCATTGAAGTGATGATAAATCCTGTCAAGTTCTACCTCGTAGAAATACTTTTTAATATAACTTTAACTTTAGCCGTTTGTGACCAATAAACGTGGATTTCGCTTGGTGGTCAAAACCCTCCCAGCGTAAACTAATTTGAATTCAAGAAATCCAAGCCTAAAAATATTTAAATTCAAATGATCGACAAAACCGAAAATTTAAAAAAAAATCTAAAATCAAAAAAATATGAGCAAAAATCCGAATTAAAAAAAATCCAATTGGAACCCACCAGTTTGTGACCTCTAAATATAAATATAAGTGACAGCGCATCAAAAACTTAGTGGAGTAAATATTTTGAAAGTATGTAAAAAAAACAAAATACCAAATGTAATTAAGTCTGAAATATATATAAAATACAGGTGGTAAAGTTGAGATGGCATTCGTGTCATTATTATTGTGTTCCCTTGCATTTTTATCTTTGACACCTTTTTGCACTCACTAATTCTAAGTACATATTTCAATGATATTCTTTTTCTAGATTTCATTTTACCAATGCCTCCAAACAATTAAAAATACCTAACGAAACATCGTTTATTCTTGTAGAAAAAGAAAACACAAGTTTCTCTAAGTGGAAGAATTGAAACCAATTAAAATTAGGGATGAACAAATGGAGCGAATGCATCCTTGGTGATCAATCAATAAGCAAGCTCCTAGTTATTTCAGCTTTCCAAATAGCTTTGGGGCAACCTGCATTTCACCGTCAACTCAATAATTCAAAATGAAGTTAAATAAATCATAGTATATTTTAGTATAAAAAAACCTTACACATTTATCAATACAAGCTAAGTAGTCAAAGTATTGTCCAGTGCAGTGCATAGTTCCAGTATCATCACCTGAAATCCTCTTCACGCATTCCTGCATTGAGAGACAACTTCCATAGAAACATTTCTTTTTTTTTTTTTTTTAAGAATTTTGAAATCTATTTCAGTAAATCGTAACTGGCCAAAATCCAATGACTTTTAATCATGGAATAAAGGATCATATTAGACTTGTTAACCCAACTTCAATGGTTTGTCTAGTCTAATAACTATGTCCAACCATTCAATAATCTTATCGGTAAAAAACTATTGTTAACTACTGAGACTAACAGGGAAAAAAGTGGTGGTTTGCTTAGGAGGAAGGGAGATGAGGAAGAAGAAGTGAGTAAATAGTCTGTGTGACCTGTTTGTATGGCCCTTTTATATTGGGGGACAACCTTAGTTACTTATCTTGAGACTACTAACATGGAAATTTCATTTGACGCTCCTAACAGTAATGGTGATGCTAAGTGGTCCTCATATAGTCTTAGCGGAGATGCTGAAGATTCGCTGGTTTATAGGTTGACATTGCATGATCCACTGTGATATTGGTTCCATTGAAAAACACATTTTAGACTCTCTTTAGGAAATGGTTTACCTCATAACCATTCCTAGGTTTTGCACAATTTGATTGGCAAATACTCTCAAGGAGTTTCTTTTGATCCACCGGTTCCTCGTCAGCCCTGCACCATTAAACAACTATCAAGTAATATTGCCAATGCCCAACACTACTTTATTATAAAACTAAAGAAATCATATTTTAGCAATACGATCATCATCTAATTTAAATCAAACCAAAGCGACAGAAATTTCAGCCAACTACTCGTATAATATTTGACATCACCATTATTAACAAAGCATTCTTTATTTGCTTAGTTACTAAGGGATTCTTTTAGTGATAATATGTTTCCAAAATCCATAAAAAAAAAAGAGAGAAGATCAAAACTCACATGTTAATGATTTTTTTAGCACACCAATGCTGAAGTTTCCTTTATTTGCTTACTGCACAAGGAATAATGCATCAATATATACAAATGTACAAGACATCGTGATAATATCAATATATACAAATTATCAAGTTTTTAAAAACTAATAATAAAGGTTAATCTCTGAAGAAGAACGTTACCTTGTGTAGGGAATGGAAATACAAAAAGTAGGGTAGCCCTAGTTTTGTTAGCTTTTTTCCTGAGAAAGTGCAAATTAGAAGATTTGCAGTGCAGTTAAAATGCAATCAACACCTGACTTGGTCCACAGTTGGGCTGGGCTTCCCTTATTTTTCTTTGTTTCCCACTTGACCTTTTATACTTTTTACTATTCAAATTTGTTTCTCTTCCGTCTATTATATATATATATATATGACTTGATTATATATATTATATTACAAGCTACGTACAATTTTGAGAATAATCTTTTGTAGTAGACTTATTAACGGGATGAGTGAAGGTTCTTATATGAGAATTTAATTTTATGTATGATGATATAAAAACAGATAAATATCAAAATTATTAATGTAATGTGTATTCTCATACATTAATTTTAATTTTGTGCTATTTTATATATAAAATTTTAATTTGATTAAAATTTCAAAATTATTAATAATATTATCGAATTAACATCATTTTACGTTGATACATTGCATCTACAAACAATAATATTAACCTAATATGAAAATAAATGTTTGTATTCATTTATTAAAATATATACAATTGAATCAAAATCATAGTTTCATATATACATATGAGTCACAATTCAAATTTTATGCCGCTCCATGCAGAGCTTTCTCACATCCTTCTCCTCTAGGAGTTGCTAAGGAAGAAGTTGAAGAAAAAAAAATAGACTGGAGAAGAAGTCTCTCGAGAAGTCATTTCTCGGCTATTTATAGCTCTACCCGCACGGTCTTCAACCGTGTAGAATCCACCCATTCACAATCATTTTTTCTCCTACTAAGGAATCGATTGGTTCTAATCTAATCGAACCAGATTTGGTTCTCAACCTTGTCCAATTTCAATTACCATCTTTTCTTGATTTTTTAGTAGAGACCATCATCTTTTGGTCTCTTTTAATTTAACTCCCAAATGTTCTAAATTTTCGAGTTTAAGGGATTTTGGGTGTGACAACTAGAGAGTTTTGTTTCTTGGTCATTTTCCTATTTAGCAAATAGGCATATCGTACAACATATTGTTGTAGTTGACCTTTTCAGATGGCATTTTCTATTGCATTCTTGAGTTGAACATATGGTTTGTTATACGACCTTCTGTATTGTGGTAACGATATGAAATGGTGAACAATCTCGACGAGGGTTGTAAGGCATGGCTGGTGGATTTGGTAGAATTTTTTGATACCCTAATTGCTCAAATATGGTAGCGAATGAGCCGTTAAGTTGATGGTATGTGTGATGACGATTATACGAAACTTATTCACATTGATGTTGGTTGGGGTAATTGTCTCTTATGGGTCCTAGGTAACATGGTGGACCTACAGTATTAATCATCCACCTACCCCTTGTTGTGGTGGGTTGTACCATTGGAGCCGTTAGTCACCTACCAAATGGAGAGTTCTTTATTAGGGTTGATATTGGTAAGGCATCGTCGATGATGATGTGAAGGGGAGGATTGTTTAGAAAAGGGGTATACTTGGGTTGTTTGGGCCATTGGCTTAGCTTGATCAATGTCCATCTAATCACCTTTCATGAAGCGATAAATCATTTCATACAGTTGGGATAACTTCTATGAAGGATTACTGATAAGGTGAAATTGGAGGAACTTGTAAGTGGTTATTGCCAAGAAGGCTTGGGTGGCTAAAGCATAAAAAACACCATTGCTTATCATAGTTGTAACATTAAATCTTTTCATGAAAGTGTTAAGGGGTTCATTCTCTTTCTTTCAGATGGACATTAGGTATACGGGGATTGTTGTACAATCTTGTTGGCTAAAATTCTACTCATAAATAACCTAGCCAACTGATCAAAATTTTTTATAGATCTTGAAGGAAGTGAAAGGTACCATTTTCGAGTTCTGCTAGAAAGGGACATGGAGAAAGCCTTGCATTTCACGGCATCTAACGCTCCAATAATGTTCATATGGTTGTTGTAATGAGCTAGGTGATCTTTTAGGGAACTTAAAAGAGGCTAATAGGTTATGCGCCAACACGAAAGAGGGTAAAGGTTTATTAGGCTTAGAACCTTTTGCCCCTTATAAAATTCCAATCTAAGCGCTACAATTTTCTCTTCAATAAGATTAGTATTGTTTTGGGATTCTTATTCTGGATGAAGGGTTTGCAGCACCTCGTTACCATTGCGATCTTTATTTCCTATACAGATAGCGGATTGTGTAATACTTTCCAATTCTAATGCGATAAGTAAATTTTCACCCTTTATAGTGTTCTTGGCTACTCATACCTTTGTAATTAGTTGTTTATTACAGGCATTTTGTTCACCTAACAAGCATTGATGCTCTTGTTATTCTTCGAATTGGCATTGTTAAGCCAAGATAAGCTATAAAAGTAACATATTTTAATCCCATTCTTAATGGGTTTTTGGATGATTAATTATGTAAATTAATGAATTTGATGCTTCTAATCCTTTAAATTCATGTTTCTATACTTAGGAGAGCATTTGGGAGTGAAAAGAGTAAAAAACTAGCCAAAATCGAACAAAAAGAGTTGTTTCAGGATCCACATGGCCTGAGCATTTCCACACGGGCTAGACACATGCCCGTGTAGATGCCCATGTGTTAGCCCGTGTCAATTTCGCACCCTACTTCCTAAATATGCAGGAAAACCCAATTTTTAGGGTTTCTAAGCATGCTAAAGTCTATAAATACTCATTAGAAGAAGACATAGTGGGGGAAATTAGGGGTGTTCAATCGGTTAATCGACCCGAAATAACATTAACCGAATTAACCGACCTTTTAAAATTTTTAACCGTTAACGAACCGAAATTTTTTCAAAAAAATTAACCGAACCGAAAATTTTTTGGTTAATTCGGTCGATTAACCGAATTAACCGAAAATTATATGTTTTTTAATTTTTGGTTAAAATAAGTATAAAATTAACCGAATTAATCGAATTACCCGAATTACCTATATTAACTGAATTACCCGAATTAACCGAATTATTTGTATAAAATTATATATATTTTTTATTTTCATTTTTAGTTTTAGATTTTTATTTTTATTTAGTAAATTATTTGTAATTTTTATGATTGGGTTGGGTAATTGGGTTGGGTTGGGTACTTAGGTTAATATATATTAGATTGGGTATTTGGGTTTATGTTGGATTGGGTTTGAGTGAATAGTAAGCTATTTATATATTATAATTTTATTTATTAATTTTTCGGTTAAATAAAAAAAATTCGGTTAACCGACTGGTTTCGAACCAAATTAACCGTTAACCGAAAACTCAAAAAATTATTAACTGACCCCCGACTGAATTAATTCAATTAACCGACCGATTAACCGAATTCGATCGATTAACCGAATTTTTTCAATTTTACCCAAATTTTGCACACCCCTAGGGGCAATTGGAGAAGATCAAATAAAACACTCGAAGAACACCATCGAAATTAACTCGGAAGCGGATCCTCATCAAGATCGGAGATCTCCTTTTAATTTCATTCAAAGTTTTATTGAGTTTCTTTATGACTTGTGGTTATTCTAACTTTGAGATGTTTTCCTTCAAGATTATGAACTAAATTCCCTAGATACCTAGAGCAGATGAAATCTATGATGAATCTTTTTATTTAATTTTTGTTTTTACACGATAAATACTTTATTATTGTTCTCAATTATGTATGCTTATTTCTTGTTTTAATATTTTCAGGATATTAATTCATGTTTAATGTGTTTATTTCAGTGGAGGAAAAGTCCCTGTTTAAGAGTAGATCTAGTATAATTGAGCAGAGTTGCATGCAATCCTAGAAATACGACGACATAAATCTACCAGATTATAGTCAAATCTAATAAGGGAATCCATAGATCAAGTTAATGTGACAATAGGGGTTTTAATTAGAAAGAGAATTCAATTAATCAATCTATAGTCAGTTGTTCTTACTCTCGAAAAAGATATTAACATAATTTAGGGATTTCTACGAATCAAGACACAAGTGAATAAATCGTTTAATTCATATTCATAATAAAAAGTGAAGTCTAGGTGGATTCTTTACTGGGTATTATCTATCTTATTGGTAATCTTCGATTATTTTCTTGATTCATTCTCTATTGCATTCTTATTAAAATAGTTTAGTAATTTTCATTAAAACACAATTAATCCAATTTGTTAGCTAAATAATAAGAAGACAGTAATTACTAGTACTTTTAGTCCTCGTGAATACGATATTCTCTACTCACCATAGCTATACTATTGTTTGATAGGTGCGCTTGCCTTTGTCGTATTTATAGTTAGTTTAGTGATCATCAAGTTTTTTGTGCCGTTGTTTGGGACTTAAATATTAGGAACACTTGATTTTTATTAATTTAGTCTTTTTTGTTTTTATTATAATTTTTTAGTTTAATGTTTACATTCTAATTTATTTTCTTTTATTTGCTTCTGACAGGTTTTTTTAGTTTATGACAAGAAGAAATTCGTCGGGACTGTCGAAACCCTTTTTTCAAATCGAGTTTTGGAAAATGGGAATCGACTTTAAGAAAAACGAAAACGAGAGTCGCCACCAATCTTTTTAGGTGTGATTGGATCACCAATAAATCATTTTGTTTAAAATCATCAGTTTTGGTCTACGAAATCAAGGAAATGGGTTCGGGAGTCGGTTACGAACGAGGAAGGGTTAGCACCCTCGTAACGCCCAAAAAATTGGTACCCAATTGACTATCAAATGTCTTTAATGTCGGAAGTTTAAAATTCTTAAAATGCAATCCTCTTTAGAATATTTTAATTTTGAAAATTTGGGTTCGCTTGTATCAAATGAATCAAAATATTACATCCAATAAGTTAGGAAGCAATGTTTTTAAGACATTCAAAGCTAAGCTAGCTCTTTTTGAAAATCCCTATCGCAAAACGACAAAACGCCATATCCAGTAAGTTAGGACACAATGTTTTGAAATCCCAAGATAGTTGCTCGTATTTTGAAAAACCTTAAAACTTAAAAGGGTGCTTGACTATTCGAACTCAACGAGAAAAGTTGCAACTCAGTAAGTTAGGGCATTACTTTTCTCGAAGCTTCCAAACATCAAAACATTGCCTCACTTTTAAAATTCTTTTTTGAATTAGGTGGAATATATCTTTCGGTTTTAAAAATAATGATGTGTTTTGTATATCACAAAGAATTAAATAAATCTAATTACAATATACATGTTTCATCATTTCATGCAAATATAGTATAGAAAATAGTAATAATGGCATAAATTACACAATATACATTCTCACTTTATACATCATAAGCAACATAAATGTTCATGCATTATTATTCCATGCTAAACACCATATAATGCATAACAAATACAACAAATATAAATTGCACTATACATATGATAATGTCTTATGCAAATCACCATAAATAATTAATTTCATGCTAATATACAAAATAAATAATATGTAACATTTAACCAACTAAACAATATCAAAATAAGAGAAACCAAAAATAAATAAGTAAATTAAAATGTATAAAAAATTAAATAGAAATAAGATATTTAAAAATATGTTGAATAATATAAGAATGATAAAAGAGAACCCCATCCCTTTTAAAAATGATACATACACATAAATCATATTATAGGGTATAATAACTATATATAAAATATACCAAGTATTAATATTACATTTATTTATTAAATTTTAAAATGTATATTAATAAATAATAAAATAATGTATACTTTATAATAAAATAAAGGTAATGTAAGGAAATATAGTATAATATATGTAGTGTACAACATAATTTACAAATAAAAATATATAATAATATAAATTATATAATATAAAAATGTATATATAATATAATATATAAAAAATATTATGACATATGGTAAAATATAATATGTAATAAAATACATAAATAAATATAATAAAATATAATATGAAATATGTATAATAATAATGTAACAAATATTTTACATATATGAATATAATGAAATAAATAATAAAATATATAACATATAATAAAATCTATATATATAATGTTACAAGTGATATAAATAAAATAATATATTATTATATACATAATTAATGTTTATTAAATATATATATATATATATATAAAGTATTTTAAATAAATTAAATTAAAGGTATATAGGGATTAAAATTAAATTTAATTAAGGAATTTAGGGTTAATTACAAATAAAAAAAACTGGGGCAAATTGGAACACGGACTAAAGCCGAGGGACTCACTGGGCAATTTGTCCTAATCCCAAAACGACGTCGTTTTCTGGAACTGATTTTAAAAGCGCGCTAGGATTAAATTGAAATAAAATCAGAAAATTAGAGCTAAATTGAAAAATAGATAAGATGAAATTATAAAAATTAAAAATGTGAGAGGACCAATTGGACAATTAACCCACTCTACGAAAACACGTGGATCCTCCCCGGGTAATCGGGTCAACACGCAGATCCTAGGCCTAGAAACGACATCGTTTTGTGCTTATTGAATTAAACGAAAACGCCACCGTTTCATTTAAACTATATAAATCAAATTTTAGCTCAAAATTCATTTGAAACCCGAGTTTAAAAAAAAAACCTAAAAGAATTCTCTAAGAGAGGGGAGAGGAGAGGCCCTCTGGGCTCTAGCCTCCGTCAGGCCAGGCTCCGACCATCGGGCACACATGCGCCCACGCACCGTCACCGACTACGCCATACATGGCAGTCGAGATTTGAAAAGCTTCGCTTTTCGCGACGAATCTAAAGGTACCTTTTTTCCTCTGTTTTTCCATGTATTATATGCATGAACTTGCGATAAAGAGAATGAAATAAAAAGTATATCACCTTCGTTTCCTGTAAAAATCTCTGGTGTATTATTGCAAAAATATTCTGTGTACAATATTTTGGTATATCTCTGGTGTTTTTTTCTTTGCGCGTGTGTTCTTTTTTACAGATTTGAGAAAAGGCTTTATAGCCTTAATCTACTGCCTATTTTGGAAAGAAATCGAAATATTTCTTTCCAAACCTTGTTCTAATCTATTTGCCGCAATTTTGCTTTGATTTCTTTCCCTTTCCTGTAGGTGACCGCGAGGATCTCGGTGATTCAAGGGCCGCTGGCTTGATGAGTGCTGAAGCGCTGATGGTGGAACAATCCAAGGCTAGGACTGCTACGAGGGCAATGATCTCGGTAGCGAAAAGGTCACTGGAATAGATTCGATCGAGCCTTGATCTAGTAACTGGACGGTCGTGAGAGAGACAAGCTTCTGGATAGCGCATCAATGGCGTGTCAACAGTGCATTGATGGCCTCGATTTGGGGAGTTGAACAGATGCTCCCCGAGGCTTCCGAAGATATCTGGCTATTGCGATCTCGTGAAACCTTACGGTTTCCTGTTTCTCTTAAGTCATTTGGGCCTTTTGGGCTGCTTTTAAATTTGGGTTAGCCTAATAGGTGGATCAAGTGTTTTTAAGGGTCTGCTGTGTAACGGGTTTTAAAATTTGGGCCCGATGTGGGGTTTGGGTCGGTCTGTTATGTTTAGACATTGGACCCCAATGTTTGGGCTTTGTAACCTGGATTTTTAATGGACTATTTAATAAATATTTATTTATTTATTTTCTTTTGTTTTATTTGAGCCCGGTCAAATTTGGGCTACTACAGGGACCATTGTTGTTTGACAGTAAAATTGAAAGTACTTTTTGCAAAAACTGTAGAGAAGCAAGGCAGAATCGAGAGAATATAGTAGACGAATAAGAGGAAATTATTATTACTGAGGAGATAAATGATAACCTGAATAATCAACTACCTCATGCAGTTGTAGCAAATCCGGATCCTGTTCCTCGTATTATGTACGATTATGCTAAACTCACTCTAATTGGGGTTGAGTCGAGTATTGTGAAACCCACCATTGCTGCAAATAATTTCAAACTGAAGCTAACACTATTCAGATGATTCAATAGTTTGTTTAGTTCGACGGTTTGCAAGACGTAGATCTAAATACTTATTTGGCCAATTTCTTGGAAATCTGCAATATTTTCAAGATTAATGGCATCACTAACGATGCCATTCGCTTATGGTTATTCCCTTTCTTGTTCAAAAATAAAGCTAAACAGTGGCTGAACTCTTTACTACAAGGTTTCATTACCACATGGGTTCAAATGACCGAGAAGTTCCTTCTGAAGTACTTCCCACCGGCTAAGACAACCAAGTTGAGGAACGATATGTCTTCCTTTGTACAAATCAATTTAGAGATGTTATATGATACATGGGAGAGGTATAAGGATTTATTGAGAAGGTGCTCTCACCATGGGTTACCTCTATATCTAAAATAGAAAAAAAGCTACAACAGGAACCTAATAAGGCAAATTATGATCGGGTAAAACCCGAAGAAATTCAAACACCAGTGCTTAAAGAATATAAACCACCAATCTCATATCTGGGAAAGTTGAAGAAATACCATATGGATGAACAATTTGGTAAGTTTCTTGAACTTTTCAAACAATTTCATATTAACTTACCTTTTGTTGAAGCTATTTCGCAGATGCCCACATATGCAAAATTTTTAAAAGAGCTATTAAAAAATAAAAGGAAGTTTAAAGAGCTATCTACTGTGAAACTCAATGATGAATGTTCAGCTATTCTCCAAAATAAACTACCAACTAAGCTGAAAGATGCAGAAAGTTTTACTATTCCCTGTTTTATTGGTAGTTTAAACATTGAGAAAGCATTAGCTAATTTGGCTGCTAGCATTAATTTGATGCCTTGTAAAATGTTCAAACAACTTGGTATTGGGGAACCAAAACCCTAGGATGAGTATTCAATTGGCTGATAGATCTGTTAAATATCCTAGGGATATTATTGAAGATATACTTGTAAAAGTAGATAAATTCATATTCCCTGTTGATTTTGTTCTCCTTGACATGGATAAGGATGTTGAGGTGCCTCTAATTTTGGGTCGCCCCTTTTTAGCCACTGCTAAGGCTATCATTGATGTGGGTGATGGTAAACTTGTGCTTAGGGTAGGTGATGATGAGATTATTTTTAAAATCTATGATGTTATGCGATTATTTAGAGAACAAGATGATTCATGTTATTTTATTGACTCTATTGATCATGTTATTCAATATTCATTATAGGAAATCATTCATAGGGGCACGTTGGAATTGTGCCTTATTCAAGGAGAGGAGGTAGATGGTGATAATGCTGTGATAAGTGAGATGAAAAATAATTTAGACTCTAATGAGTCTTCACTGAGACAGATAAATTATGAGGACATTGAGGTAAGCAAGGAATTAAAATTGAGACCCTCTATTGAAGAACCTCTCAAATTGGAACTGAAGTAATTACAAATCACCTAGAAAGGAAGGAGGTTGTTCCTAAGAAAGGAGGCATGACTATTGTGGCCAACGAAAAGAACGAATTGATTCCAACGAGAACAATCACAGGATAGAGAGTTTGTATTGACTATAGGAAGTTGAATGACGCCACGAGGAAAGATCATTTTCCTCTATCATTCATAAATCAAATGTTGGAAAGATTATCTGATTACATGTATTATTGCTTCCTAGATGGACTTTCTGGCTACTTTTAAATTTCGATAGCTCCCGAGGACCAAGAAAAAATAACATTTACATGTCTATATGGTACGTTTGCTGATCGAAGAATGCCCTTTAGATTGTATAATGCTCCTACTACTTTTCAGTGTTGCATGCTAGCCATCTTTGATGAACTTGTAGAGGACATTATGGAGGTATTTATGGATGACTTCTCGGTATTCGGTAATTCTTTCCATCTTTGTCTTAAAAATTTAAAACGAGTTTTAATGAGATGTGAGGGAACAAACCTTGTGCTTAATTGAGAAAAATGTCACTTCATGGTTCGAGAAGGGATTGTGTTGGGCCATAAAATTTCTAGTAAAGAAATTAAGGTTGATAGAGCAAAAATTGAAACCATAAAAAAATGGCCTCCACTAGTTTAGTTAAGGTTATTCAAATTATTTTAGGACATGTTGGGTTCTATAAAAGGTTTATTAAAGATTTTTCTAAAATAGCTAAGGTTTTAACTAATTTTCTAGAAAATGATGTGCCATTCGATTTTAGTCAGGAATGCTTAGAAGCATTTAATACTCTTAAGGAAAAAAATAATTAATGCCCCGGTTGTGGTTTCACTTGATTGTAATTTACCCTTTGAACTAATGTGTGATGCAAGTGATTTTGCAATTGGTGCAGTTCATGGACAATAAAGATACGAGCATTTTCAGCCAAGCTATTATGCCAACAAGATTTTGACAGATGCACAAGAAAATTACACTACTACAGAAAAAGAATTGCTAGTTGTGGTTTCTGCATTCGATAAATTTAGGCCATATTTAATATTATCTAAAGTTGTTGTTTACACTGACCATTCAATTTTTCCCTATCTTCTAACTAAATCGGATGCAAAACCTCGACTTATAAGGTGGATTTTATTATTGCAAGAGTTTGATTTGGAAATCCAGGATAAGAAGGGAGCTAAAAATCTTGCAGCAGATCACATTTCCAGACTAGAGAATCCACATCTCAAGGAGCTTAATAAGAACAAGATAAATGACTTGTTTCTTAGGAACAACTCTTAGTTATAACCGATTCTAAAGCCCCTTGGTTTGTGGATATCTCAAATTACTTTGCTGTTAATATCTTACCAAAAGGGTTGATACATCATCAAAAGAAGTGATTCTTTGCCGATGTGAAAAATTATTTTTGGGAGGATCCTTTTCTTTTTTGTGTATGTCCAGATCAAGTAATTCGAATGTGTGTTACAAAATCAAAAGCGAGTAAGATCTTGGAACACTGTCACTCAAGACTGACAGAAGGATATTACAGTGGGATTAGGATAGTACATAAAACACTTGAATCAGGTTTTTATTGGCCTACACTATTTAAGGACGCTAACATGTATGTTACTTCTTGTGATAGATGCTAGAGAACAGGTAATAGTTCTAAACATGATGAAATGCCTCAAACTTATATGCTTTCATGTGAAATTTTTGATGTCTGGGGCATTGACTTCATGAGCCCATTTCCTAGCTCTTTTGGTAATAAATACATTATGGTAGCAGTTGATTATATGTCAACATAGGTAGAAGCTCAAGCTTTACCTACTAATGATGCTAGAGTGGTAGTTCGATTTCTTAAGAAGCTTTTTTCTCGATTTGGAACACTTAAAGCGATTATTAGTGATAGGAGTACACATTTTTGTAACATTCAATTTGATAAAGTTCTTAAGAAGTATGGGGTGCATCATAGAATAGCTACCTCTTATCACCCTCAAACTAGTAGGCAAGTTGAAGTTGCGAATCGAGAACTCAAATGCATCCTAGAAAAAACTATAAAGTCAAATAGAAAGGATTGGGCGTTAAAATTGGATGACGCTTTATGGCTTATAGAACTGCATATAAAACACCTATAGGAACATCTCCTTACAGACTTGTATATGGAAAGAGTTGTCAGTTACCTCTTGAACTCAAACACAAAACATTCTGGGCAATAAAATTTCTAAACTACAATATTAAACTTGCAGGTGATAGGAGATTGATGCAGCTAAATGAGTTAGACGAGTGGCAAGCTAATGCTTACGAGAACTCGAGACTATATAAAGAAGAGACAAAGCGATGCCACGATGCTCGTTTGAAGTAGCCCAAACAATTCACAGTTGGAGATTGTGTCTTTTTATACAATTCAAAGCTCAAATTGTTTCCCAGAAAGCTGAAATCAAGATGGTCATGTCCATTCATAGTACAAACTGTTTTCCCATACGGTACAATAAAGGTAACCCATCTAGTATTTGGCACATTCAAGGTAAACGGACATTGAATCAAACTTTATACTGGTGACGATTTTAGAAATGATAAAGAGGAGCTTTGGCTCCGCAAACCATCGTAACTGTGCAGACAAGGTAAGTCGAGCTTAGACTCTAAATAAGCGCTTCTCGGGAGGCAACCCAAATGTCTAACTTTTGTTAATTCTTTTAATTCCATTGCATGCTTATTTAAAATCTTAATTTAAAAAAAAAATGTTTTTGATCCACATGGCTTGGACACACGGGCATGTCTCAGGCCGTGTATGAAATGGGGTACTCGATAGTGCGTCACACAACCTAGACGCATGGGTGTATCCTTGGCCTTGTGTATCAGGGAGCATTCGACACTGAGTTACACGGCTTGGCGACATGGCCATGTGACCCACAGGGCTTGGACACACAGGTGTGTCCTTGGCTGTGTGTATACTGGGACTTAATTTTGTTAAAAAGTCAAAGGTTAACGGCCTACAATAGTTTTTTGCCGTGTAAGCCACACAGGCTGGACACATGCTCATGTGCCAACCTGTGTCAATTTCACAGTCTACTCCCCAAATACGCAGAAAAACCCATTTTTTAGGGTTTTTGAGCATTCTAAAGTCTATAAATACCCATTAGAAGAAGAAATAGTAGAAGCAATCGAAGAAGATCAAATAAAACACTCGAAGAACACCATCATAATCAACTTGGAAGCGGATCCCCATCAAGATCGATGATAATCTTTTAATTTCTTTCAAAGTTTTATTGAGATTCTTTATGACTTGTGGTTATTCTAACTTTGAGATGTTTTCCTTCAAGATTATGAACTAAATTTCCTAGATACTTAGGGAAGATGAAATCTATGATAATCCTTTTATTTAATTTATGTTTTTACGCGATAAATACTTGATTATTGTTCTCAATTATGTATGTTTATTCTTGTTTTAATATTTTTGGGATATTAATTCATGTTTAATGTGCTTATTTCAATTGAGGAAAAATCACTGTTTAAGAGTAGATCTAGCATAATTGAGTGGAGTTGCATGCAATCCTAGAAATAAGACAACAAAAATGTACCAGATTAGAGTCAAATCTAATAAAAGAATCCATAGATCGAGTTAATGCGACGATAGGGGTTTTAATTAGAAAAAGAATTCAGTTAATCAACCTAGAGTCAGTTGCTCTTACTCTTGAAAGAGATATTAACATAATTTAGGGATTTTTACGGATCAAGACACAAGTAAAGAAATCGTTTAATTCAAATTCATAATAAAAGGTGAAGTTTAGGTGGATTCTTTCTTAGGTATTAAATATCTCATTAGTTATCTTCGATTATTTCCTTGTTTCATTCTCTGTTGCGTTCTTAGTTAAATTAGTTTAGTAATTTTAGATTAAAACACAATCACTCCAATTTGTCGGCTAAATAATAAAAAGACGGTAACTACTAATACTTTTAGGCCTCGTGGATACGATATTCTCTACTCATCATAGCTATACTATTGTTCGATAAGTGCGCTTGTCTTTGTCGTATTTATAGTTAGTTTAGTGATCATCAAGCCAAGAGTTACTCTTCCATATGATGCATTGTAACAACCTATTTTCAGTGAAATCGGAATAGTGGTTTCGGGACCAAAAATTTGAGCAAAAAATAAAATTTATTTTAATTTTATTGCATGGTCCGTATTATGATATAGATGTCATGTGAGAATTCTGATAAGAAAATTTTACTGATTATGTGTTTAATTACGAGAAAGACTAAATTGCATAAAACACAAAAGTTGAATTCTAGTAGCTAGAAGGATTAAATAGCTATGAATTCAAAACTTGAAGTCCTTATATGGTAATTAGACCATTAACCAAAGGTTAGTAGATATTTTTGATGATTCATCCATGGAAATTTAGAAAAAGGTAAGGACTATATTGGAGATGGAAATAATTAAAAGATGATAAATAATTAAAAAAAATTAACATCTTATTTTATGTCATCTTCTTCCCCAAAATACATGGAAACCCTAGGAAAGAGAAAATAATCTTTCTTGGCTTAATTGGGTAAGTTTTCTTGTCCCGCTTTTAGTAATTTTGATATTTTTGAAATCGATATAGTCTAGTCTAATCTATCTATTTGGGGGATTAATTTGAAAAGTTATCAAAGAATAGAAATTATTTCATGGATGAATATGCTAAAAATTAGAAATTTATGGTATAAAATGAAAGATTGTTGATAGATAAACAAATTTTACAAAGTGATTTTTGATAAAAACGTGATTTAGGGACTAATTTGTAAAGTTGTGAAAGTTGAAGAAAATTCTGAAAATTATGGAATACATGTGTTGTAAATTGTATATTGAAATTTTGGTTAGGCTTGAAATAAGGAGTAAATTGCATTAATTTCATTTTTCGAGCTTAGAGATGAAATTGAAAATTATGGAAAGTTTAGGGATAAAATGATAATTTTTCCTAGGATGTAAATTGAGACCAAATAAATATGAAATGTGATAAATTCATGATTAAATTCATTTATATAGATCCGAATAACAAAAATTCGAGGCTAGCTTGAGGAAAAGAAAAAGTTTCATATTAGTATATTTATATATGGGAACAAGTGTCGAGGTAAGTTCGTGTAACTTAATCGAGCTTGTAAATATGTTAAATTGAATGTTGTGTTTGTATGGAATGTGTTTTATATTTATGTGAATTAATTTGAATGTTATAATAAAGAAATAAATACATGTTGGAAATGGTTTAAAAGGGTTAAGTTCCGTTTGAATATTGGATTTCGATGGATAAATGTGATTTCCCTTATTGAATGATGTCCTGCATTTGTTGCTGACAGGATTTAGCTAAGACGAGTAATCCTATTGACCTCATTACAGATAGGATTTAGCCTAGACTGGTAATCCTATTATAATCCATCTCTAGCATATGTTATAATTAGGATTTAGCCGAGACAGGTAATCCTAATTGAGCTCTTCTGAGCACATGTTACAGAAAGGATTTAACCTGCACTTCCTGATATATGATATGTGACTCAAGAGTGTGCTTTCTGATTAAGTACCCTAATGGGTACTCCTGAATATAAATTGACAGGTTATTAAATTGTACACCTTGAGTGTACTACCTGAGTATCCATCAAAATTTTAATGATTCAAAGGATAAAATACTTAACATGATATGAGAGTTATGAGATAAAATGAATAATGTTTGGAAAGAATATAGTATGATGAGCTCATCTATGTTTTCTTGATGTATTTTAGATTTATGTGACTAACATGTTTGATTGAATGCACGTGTTTAGGCAATTTTACCAAGTTGATGGAAAACATGTTATTGTATGCATATATTTAATAAATGAGATTGGTAAGTTTAATTCCTGTTATACGAACTTACTAAGCATATAATACTTACTAGGTTTTATTTTCTCTATTTTATAGTGTTCGGTAGCTCGCGAAGGTTGGTGATCGGTTGGAGCATTATCACACTATCCACAAGCTTATTTTGGTATAAATAGTAAACTTATTTTGGTATAATGGCATGTATAGACTAACTTGGCCATAGATGGCTTGAATATGTTATTTGTAATCTAGCCATTGGAATGGCTAGTAATGGTATGTTTTGGTATTTATAAAGTATAATGTTATGATAAACACTTATGTGTTAAATAGGAACAATCAAATGATGTTTTATGTTTATGTTAAACCAAGTTAAGATTTTAAACATGTATGTATACAATGTCATATCATATTAGATGTTAAAATTTACTTGAATTCAATGTTTGGATTGGTTGGTATTTGGATGTAAGTTTGGTGCAGGTTATTGGTAAAATTTTGGGTGAGAAATGAAGCTAGAAATGGCTTTATTTTGTCCACACAAGCATGTGTCTAGACCATGTGTAACATACGGCCTGGTACATAGGCGTGTGGTTAGGCCGTGTGTCCCTAGCATCTTAAATTCGAGAAATAGAATGCTCAAACTTGAGCACACGGGCAGAGACACAGGCGTGTATCTTGGCCATGTGAACCCTGCACCTAATTTTTGAAAATTAAATTGATCACATGGCCTACTCACACGGGCGTGTGGCTAGCCGTGTGGCACAAGTCAGAGAGTTACACGGGGTCAAACACGACCTGCAACATAGGCGTATCATAGGGTCACACGGGTGTGCCCCTAGATCACACGAGCGTGTGAGCTCTGTACCTAGTAAAATTTTAGAAATTTTGTAAAAAATTCTTGGAGTTCTTGATTAAGTCTCGACTCGATTCTAATACTCAAATTGGGTCTCGATGGTCTATTTAAGGGACGTTAAGAATAATCTCAAAAAATGAATAGTAATTGATATGAAATATTTGTCAATGTTCTGTAAATGAATAGTAATGGGGCCTCGATGGCTTATATGCCTATTTCGGTGACGGATACGGGTTAGGGGTATTACATGCATTTTCTCCTGCATCTCAAGAACATGATTTTGAGGGTTTGAGATTTGTTGATGTAGGGAAACTTGGTTTGGGAGGATTAACTATGGCAATTGATTGAGATTTTGGGTTAGATAAGATGAGGATTTGCTTCAAAAGATCATCTTTGAGGTCTTGTGGGATAACAGAGGAAGATGATGTGTTGGGAATCGAGGGTGAGGCCACAGTGGTAGGGTTGACTGAAGGAGTGTTAAGGGCATTCAAGAGTTGGGCCAGGGTTTCCATGGTGGTCACTTCTAGGTGAGTTGACATTTTAGTTTGGGTTGAAGGAAGTTCGGTATTTGTAGAGTCATTGTCATTCATTGAAAGGAAGAATTGGTAGTGTTGGGGTCATTGTTTTTGTTAATAAGGTAGTCGATAGCATCGTTCTGAATCCGAGACATTTTTCCCAGTCTACACTCATCATATCAATTGTTGATACAAAATACAATAAGGAAGGAGGACAAGGTGGAGGTCAAGGTGGTGTTATGGAGGCCAATTCACCTGTAAAGACTTAAAGTCGGAACAAAGATAAGAGGACAGGTTGATTAAGGCGACAAATGTTTAGAGTAACCTTAGGATGTTCAAGGATCCCCTTATTAGATTTCTCATTTATAGATTTGTTAAATTTCTATGATAATTTCTCAAATCTCTAAATTTGTTAGGTATTTAATAATGAATTTGAAATTCATAAAGTATTAGTGGATTTGACAAATTCATATTTCTATTCCTATCAAATATTAATTATATTGAGTTTTAACTAATTTTTCCATAATATATTCACTTTATTCTTACTATTTACATAATAATAAATTCTAAATACGTTCCGAAACATAGGGGTGTTCACAATTTATTTTAGTCAGAGGTCGGTTAATGAATATTTTTTTTGGAATTTTGGTTATCGGTTGATTTAGTTCGAAACCAGGTAATAAACCGAATTAACCATTTAACCGAAATATTTATTGTGTAGTGTTTGGTTGTTAACTTTCAAGAATTATGTAATGTTTTTAATGTCTTATTTGTTGTTTTCACCTCCAATTAAAGTTTTTTGAACTATTTAAAAAAAGAAAATGAACATTAACAATGTATTTTTTTATATGTTTTATACTTATTTTAACCAAAAGACAAAACTGAATTAATTGAAAATTTTCGGTTCAGTTAATATATTTGAAAAAAAAAAAGTTTGCTTTGATTGACGGTTAAAGATTGTACATTTTAAGTAATTCGATTGGGGTATTAATCGAACCGACCATTTGAACACCTCTACCGAAACATGACCCCAAAAAGATAAAGGAAAGAGCAAACAAAATGTTCTACATATGTTATTGATTTAGCTCTATCAACTAAACTTAGGGTCCGTTTGTTTACATGTAAAAGGTTTTATGGAAAATGATTTCTGCATTTTCCTGTGTTTGTTTCACAGAAAATAGTTTAGTCAATGGAAAATGACTTACAGGTTAAGGTAAAATAATCCATTTTTCTTGTAAAATGACTTACCCTTTTGAAAACCGTAAGTTATTCTATAGATAATTTTATTTTTTTAATAAAAATTAACTTAAATCAAGTTAATATTATTATATTGATAATAAATTTTATTTTTATTTTTAAAAATATTTAAAATGTTATATTTTTCAATATTACTAAACATACATATTTAATTATTTATATTTAGTCATATAATAGATTATTAATATAATTTATTATTTTAATAAATTATTTAATATTTTAATTTTATTTTAATAATAAATTTTAAAAATAATAATTTTAAATAATATTATTCACATATTATTGAAAATATTCAATATTAATATTTTAATAATAAATATTTATTACAATTATAAATATATTAATAATAAACTTTTGTAGTATAAAGGTTAAAATATGTCATAAGTCTATGTACACTTCACATTTGTAATTTAGTCTTTATACTTTTATTTTCAAGAATTTAGTCCCTTTACTTTTCAAATTTAAAATCAAGTCCAATTATTGACCTCGTTAATTTTTTTGTCAAATTTTGTTGATGTCACAGTTTTAAATAAAAAATACTCACTTAGTAGTCATGTAATTAAAAATGACGTTGTAATAAATCTGAATTTAACATAATATTTAATATATGCAAAAACAATGTAAAATATAAAATTATAGACAAAAATAAGTTCAATTAAACAATGAAAAATAAGAAAAATCTCAAATGTATATTTATTTAATTGAAAACAACTTTTATGAAATATTTTAAAAAATCTACCAAACAACAGAAAATATTTTACAGATTCATCCAAACACAAAAATATTAACTTTTTCAAAAAGTAAAATATTTTTCAGAAATTATTTTTAATAAAACAAACGGAACCTTAAAGATAAGTTATTGATATAACGCTACAATTAATTTGCGCATTAATAATATTTTTCATTGTGTGTATTTTGTGATGCAAAATTAGTATCATAACGCTCAAGAATTATTTTCTTTATACTTTTGTCCATCCAATAATAGCACTACTTTTTTTCCTTTCCTGTTTCTATATGTAAAAGTTTTACGAAAATATAAAATCTATGTAACTAACAAGAATTTACTTACTTACAAAGTATTTTTTTGTTATGGTTGAAGTCATCAACATCCTTCTCCAAAAATTCAGTATTTGGACATACTTTCTACCCTCCCAATCCATCCTTTTCGCTTTAAAACTTTCCCCAATAATACATCATCAAATCATATCAAAGTGTTCATTACTGAGTTCTAATTCAACTAATGGATTAGGCTATTTTCATAACTAATTTCAAATAATAATGTCTAGAACTACCTATAAATAAGAAAATAATACGCTTTAACGCACTCGAATACATATTTTCCTACATTGACAATCAAACTAAGGGTCAGTAAAGAATTTAAATACATATTAATGTCTAAATTAACTCTAGCCTAACTTTTATCATCATCATGAGAAGAAAAAAGAGATGGGCATGACTTTAATTAGATTAACGTCACAATTTTATATGATTTCCCTGGAAAAAGATTAGGTATTCTAATAGAAATTTCTTGCCTAAAACGCAAAAACTGATTCAGCATTAATTAATTGAGAGAATATATCATTAATTAGGGCATCCTTTTTTACCTTTTATTATTGGAATTAACACGGTACGTATATTTTTAAGATTTATTATAATTATTTGTTTATTTAAAAATTTAAATTTTATTTAATAAAATTATGAGATTTATGAACCTATGTGATAACCTGATGGTCAAGAATGTTTACCACTTTGTCAAGAATGTTTACCACTTTAGGCATGACTTAGAGTCGAGTCATGCTAATCGCGTTTGTTGTTCTAACTTTGCCCTCTTAATAATAAAATGATACATTAAATAAATAATATTGAAAGATTTGAAAATAAATAATATTAACTTTGTTAAATATAATTAAATTATAATTATAATTTTTTTTCGGACTTTAGAGTTCAAGTTTTGAATTTTAAATTTTAGGTTTTAATTTTTGCGTTTTGAGTAACGGATTTGAGGTTTTGGACTTCGAGTTCGTATTTGATTCATTTATGTTAACAATTATAATTAATATATTTTTTTTAAAACAAAGTTATTTGTATTTAAATTTTCAATATTTTTTGTTTCGCACAAGTAATGATGTGTCATTTTATTAGTAACTCATGTTGCATGAGACATATACACCGGCTGTGCATCAAATTCAAGTAAAAATGTTTTTCAAATTCTTTGAGAGGATAAATTTCCATTTCAATTTTTTAGGGAGAATATTTAATGTATTATCGGTATATAATTAATTATAAATAAATGTTAAAACCCTAAACCCTAGACTTGAGATCCTAAATCCTAAACCCTCAAGTCCAAAATACTAAATTCGAGAGTTATTATTTATTTATAATAGTTACGTTTAATGTTTTATGTTATTATTTATTAATGATGCATAAAACTTATAGCATCAATATTATTTTGTTGGGTTATACTGTAAATTTGCCACTATACTATAATTAGATATTGAGATTTGTCAATGTATTTTATTTTGGTTGATGTCACTTGTTATACTTTAAGAATATGGATAAATTTACTAAATTTTTATGTTATTGAAATTAGCCATCAAACTTTGAATTTTAATTACTTGTTTACTAACTTTAAATTTTTAAAATAAAATTTTACCATTAAATATTAAATTTAATGATTATGATTTGAAAATAAAATTTAATGAAAAATATTATTTCAAATATTTTTATTTTAATAGTGAGCATTAAGTTTCTTTCTAAAATTATTAAAATTATAAATTAACTTCAAAATTTTATTTAATGGGAGGAAGATCTGAAAATTTTTAAATTATATAAAAAATAGTTTAATTTTTTTGTAAATATCATTTTTATTAATAATTAATTAATTTTAAATTTTTAAATAAAATATTCAAAATATTTTATTAAATTTAACTTAAGTTAATTTAAATTAAAATTGAATAGTAAATTTTAATAAAAATTAAACTTTAATTTTAAAATTAAGTTGCAAAATTAATATAGAGTTGAAATAGAGTAATAAATTATACAATGACAAATCTCAACAAAACTAAAACATAATTTACAAACCTAAAATAAAAATGTAAGTGCTCTTCACAACAAATCAAATTATCATTTTCCCACACAAACAAAACCCAAATTCTGTTTTCATTTCAATGGAACTTCTATTGCCAAATCCTGCAAACTCAACCCCTTTAACAACTTTAGGGTTCTTGGATAGAGCTGCCACCGCCTATGGCGACTCTCCTTCCATTGTTTACAACAATGTTTCATACACATGGTTGCAAACCCACTGCCGATGTCTCCAGATGGCATCATCGTTGACATCCCTCGGCATCCAACGTGGCCAAGTGGTGTCAGTTGTCGCCCCAAATGTTCCTTCCATGTACGAGCTTCAGTTTGCTGTGCCCATGTCCGGAGCTGTCCTTAATAACATTAATACTCGCCTTGATGCTCACACTTTGTCGATACTCTTACAACACAGCGAGTCCAAGCTTGTTTTTGTGGACCACCATTCTAGTTCACTTGTTCTTGAGGCAATCTCGTTGTTTCCAAGGAACACCAAACATCCGCAACTCATCCTCATTGATGACGAGATGGTCTCATCAGGAAGCAAAAGCACATCATCAACCAGTCACTTTCTTGATCATTACGAGGGGATACTGGAAGACGGTGATCCAAAGTTCAAGTGGGTGAGGCCAAAGAGTGAATGGGATCCAATGGTGTTGAACTACACATCAGGCACAACATCTTGTCCAAAAGGTGTGAGCTTAAGCCATAGGGCAATTTTCATAAAAACCATGGATGCTTTGGTTGATTGGTCGGTTCCAAATCAACCTGTTTACTTATGGACTCTACCCATTTTCCATGCTAATGGGTGGAGCTTCCCATGGGGTATGGCTGCAGTAGGAGGGACCAACATTTGCCTCCGCAAAGTTGACCCTTCACAGATTTACCGTTTGATCAAACAACATAAGGTGACCCATATGTGTGGTGCACCTGTCGTTCTTAACATGCTATCGAATTCACCAGACCTAGAAACATTAGACCACCACGTCCAGATTCTAACGGCTGGTGCACCCCCACCAGCACCAGTACTAGCCAGAACCGAGTCGATGGGCTTTGTGGTGAGCCATGGTTATGGGTTAACTGAAACTGGAGGAATTGTTGTCTCATGTGCGTGGAAACAGAAATGGAACAAACTTCCATTAACAGAAAGGGCCAGGCTAAAGTCAAGACAAGGAGTGAACACTGTTGGTTTAACGGAAGCCGATGTTTTCGATCCTAAGACTGGGGAACCTGTTAAACGTGATGGAAAAACTGTTGGCGAGGTTGTTTTACGAGGTGGGTCTCTCATGTTAGGGTATCTCAAAGACACTGAAGGAACGTCCAAATGTATGAGAGAAAATGGCTGGTTTTATACGGGGGATATAGGTGTAATTCACCCAGATGGTTATTTGGAAATCAAGGATCGATCCAAGGATATAATTATAAGCGGTGGGGAAAATATAAGCAGCCCTGAAGTTGAGTCGGTGTTATATTCACATCCAGCGGTTAATGAGGCGGCGGTGGTGGCTAAGCCTGATAAGTTTTGGGGTGAAACACCATGTGCATTTGTTAGTTTGAAAAAGAATGGTGAGTTGACTCAGAAACCAAACGAGAAGGAGATTATACAGTATTGTAGGGATAGGTTGCCACATTATATGGTGCCGAAGACGGTGGTGTTTGAAAATGAGCTTCCCAAGACTTCAACGGGGAAAGTACAGAAGTTCATTCTCAGGAGAATTGCTAAGGCTATGAGTTGAGTTGGCCTGCCCTAGGTTTGGTGGTGTAACAAATGTGTTTGACGTAACGTATCAATATTTTGCTCAATAAGGGGTTCATGATTTCAATTTGCTGCCTTCATGTCTGCTGATGCTGATGGGCAAATTTATTATGGAGATGGTTGTATTTGTAGTTAGATTATATATATATATATATATATATTTTTTTTTTAAAATTAATAAATTAGTTTGGTTCTTGTTAAAAATTTCATCAATTATTGTTAAAAATTGGTGTTGTTGATGAAATAATTATACAGGTGACTTATCATGCTGACATATAAATACTAGTTTATTAATAAACTTTTTAACGAAAAAACTAAATTACTGTTAAATCTAATATATAAAAATTAATTTACACACTTTTGAATAAAAATAATAAAAATAAAACTATAATACAAGTATGTGGATGGTAATTTTATGTATGCAATTTGCAGTCTCCATAGGTATCGATAAGGTATTAGTGAATGATTCTATTGGTATTATCTTTGCTAGAAATTGTACCTTTTATTAGTGTGGGTAGATATAACCAGGCTCCTTCGATTGTGTCAATATGAAGAGAAACAAATATTATATGGTAAATCCTCTTTTGGCATAGTATGTAATTACCGGACTCATTAAAATACGAAGCCAATTATTTGTGTTTGCAAGCTAAAAGTAAAACAAAATTCAACCTAATATTGCATTTTAATTTTTTTATTGAATAAATAAATTAATTAATCTTTGTATGAGTGAGAAATATAATCTCTTCATTAAAATTGAATTGAACCATTACATGTTTATTTTGATGTTTCTATATAATGTATAATAATAAATTTAACCATTTTTCAATTTGACCACTACTCTTTTGTTAAAAGTTAATTAAAAATTTTAAAACTAAAAGATCAAAACTCATAATAACAACTTTAAAAACCAATTAAGTCTTTTTAAAATTAAAAAATTCAAAAATCATAAACATAAGTTACAAAAAAAGTTATAAATTTTTAAAATTATAAAATTTTTATTAAAATTAACAATATTGACCTGATAAAAGTGTGGGGTCAATTTTTTAAAACTTTTAAATGTTAGATTTTAATGGGTCGGTATTTTTATTTTTTAATAAAAGATTTATAATTTTAAAAATTTATAACTTTGTTTTGTAAATTTTTTATAATTTTTTATTTTTAATACTTTAAAATTTTAAAAGGGCTTAATTGTTTTTTTTTAAATTTGTTACTAAGGCCTTTTGACTCTTTAACCTTAATAGTTTCAAAATTTTCTAATTTACTTCTAATAAAAGAGTAGGGGACAAAATGAATAATTGTGTAAAGCTTGAGGACTAAATTTGTTATACCTTGTATATAAACACCATATTTTAATGGAGAGGTTATTTTGTTCACTCATATAATGTATAGAGGCTAATTTGCCTATATTTTTAGCATAAGGGTTAAAATACATTCTAGGCTATAGTACAAAAGATTTTGAGGTACTTTTACTGTGTTTTCAATGCAATGAAGACATTGCCTAAAAAATGATATTTCCTAAGATAAATTAATTATTTAAAAATATTTGCATTATTTAAAAATGACTTAATTCACAATCTGGCATCTAAAATTATACCATTTTTCCCATCTTGCTACATAACATTTTTTGTTATAATCCTTTTTCACAAGTTGGTACGTCCATTACATTAAATTTATTTTGAAAAAAGTTTTAATCCACAAATTAGTACTTAAAATATTTTCATTTTCTCAAATTGGTAGCTAAACTTTTTTTTTTGTCATAAGTGGTACCTAAACTATCCTTCAATTATCCATTTTACACCAAAATGTTATATCTGTTAAAAATATTATAGACAATAATAAACCGCCATATCATATAAACTTCAAAAATATTTTTAAATTTATTTTATTTCCTATTTTTCTTTGACATTATTTCTCTTTTATTTTTTATTATTTTTTTCTTTCGTCTTCCTTTAAAATGTCTAGTAATACCAGTAATGCCCAAAATTTGCCCTTTCAAGGTCTAGATGATGGCAATTTATTCTATTTTTGAACTTCACTACTTGCTTTTTCTACCTAACAAGATTGCAAAAGTTATTTGATAGATCAAAATCAATGTTTTTCAGAATTGTATCGAAAACTGATCGGGGTATTGGTCCAAAGATAGGGGCTAAACCAGTTAACTCATGAATTGATACAGACTGATTTAACCAAGCTAAAAAAACCAATTGAACCGATTTTCTCTATTTTAAATTTTTTTTATTTTATAAAATTTTTAATAATTTATTTAATTGAACCAAACGAATTGATCAAACTAAAAACTAGTGGCTTGATTGGTTCAACCATCAGTCTAGCTTTGAAGAAAAAAAGAATAAGAATATATATAAGAGAAAATAATACTTTAACTTTTTTTTCCACATGTCAATTTTTAATTGGTTATTTTTTTAAAAAAAATATACTTTATAGTTTAACTAATGAGTGAACTAACATAGGTACCAATTTGGGAAATAAATAATTTAGGTATCACTTGTGAATAAAAAAAAAGTTTAGATACCAAATTAGGAAAAAAGGCATAGCTTAGGTACCAATTTGTAGGTTATTCCTCCTTTAAGATAAACTTAACGACTTGACTAGAGTCATTCCTAAATGTGTCTTAAAAGTTGTTCGATAGGACGATAGAGCATCATTAAGCCTCTGACTTCAATCTTTTCTATTAGGTTGCACCACCTTCTCAAGGATTCTTTTGATCTCTCGGTTTACCTGTTCAACTTACCCATTTGACTGTGAATGATAGGCAATGGCAATTTTGTGTTTCACATCGTACATGTCAAGCAACCACTTAAGCCATTTCTTTACAAATTGAGATCCTTCATTGCTAATTATAGCTCTAGGAGTCTCAAACCATGTAAACACATGCTTATGTAGGAATCGCATGACTATGTTAACATCATTTGTTGGGTATGCTTCAGCTTCAACCCATTTGGATACGTAGTCGATTACCATGAGGATAGATCTGTTACCATAAGAAGAAGGAAACGAGCATAGAAAATTGATGCCCCATACGTCAAATAATTCTACCTCCAAAATGTTTGTCAAGGGCATTTCGTTCCTCCTTGATATGCTTCCGATCCTCTGGCATCTATCACAATATTTTGCAAATGCATACACATCCTTGAACATTGTAGGCCAAAAGAATCCTAATTATAAGATCTTCGACTAACAAAGGCACCAACTTAGGAAAATAAGATAGTTTAGGCACCAATTGTGACAAAAAAATAGATATCGAGGTGGAAAAAAATATAGTTTAATTATCAATTTGTAGATTAAGTCTTTTATAAAACACATTGATGGAGTGATAAAGACCTTTTATGATGTACACTCAAAAAATATTTTATATATTATTAATAGAATAAAATTCTATAAGTGAGTTTATGATATTGACATGTGTTCTATTTTATTAATATATTACTAGAAAGCCTATCACATGTGTATGCATGTAAAAGCTATAAATTTAGAACACAAATATGTGTTTAAATAACATATGAAATATTTACAATATTAAAATAAAAATTATATTAAATTGTAATTAAAATGAAATTTATCATAAAATTATTTATCATGGTATTGTCATCAATCCAAAGTTGGTGTTGAGTTAATTTGTGATACTGTCTCAATCAACAGCATTATTATTAATACTACAAATCTTATTGCAAGCGTATGTATGTGGAAGTCATGTATTTAGAACATAGAGGTGTATTTCGAAATAACATAAAATAAATGATGAAAAAGTAAGGAACTAATTAGTAGTAACACGAAATATATACAATATTAAAATGAAAAAATTAGAATCTTATCACTCACGTATGCATGTGGAAATCACTTATTTAGAATATAAAGGTTGTTTAAAAATAACATACAATAAATAATGAAAAATATGGTTTGGAACTAATTAATAGTAACAAATGAAATATGTACGATGTTAAAATGAAAAAAATGATTAAATTATGATAAAACGAAATTTAAACACAAAAATATATCAGATTAAGAATACTAAATGAATACAATTGTTTATCTGTAACACCCCATACCCGACCTAAACATTATGATTGGATCTTAGAGGTTACATCGACCACTTGAAAACACCAGAAAGCTTGCCTTATTGAACAGTGTTTGAACTTGTAGAAGTAGTAATAATTTTGCAAAACACGATTTACTTTATCTCCAAACAAAAATTTTACTTTTGTCAAGTGAATATCTTCTAAAACCTTTGTTATTATCTTTCGAATTACTCATTTCAAAAATCCTTAAATTGTTTAATTTTGAAAATCAAACTTTTATTTTTTATTAACAGAAATCATGTAAAGCAGTTAAACTAATTAACTAAAAAAAGGCCACAAAACCCAAAACTAAAATAAAAATCTGAAAATTAGCCTGACAGTTCAAAAGTCCATAAATTAATAATTATTTAAAATAATCTTATACGAGAAAACTAATCCAAACTCCCGAACGCCGTCCAATCATAACTCTGCGAATTACTTGAGAAGATGAAGGAAAAAGGTGAGCTATGAAGCTCAGTGTGTAACTTAACTCAAGCGTAAGTATAGTGTAACACCCCTAACCCGTATCCATTGCCGGAACAGGGTTATAGAGCATTAACGGATTTACAGATCAGACAAAAAAAATTTCAAATGTTACATATCATTTAGCATTCATGTCAAAAACCAATCAAATTTATACATATTGTCCCTAATACGAGCCCTCAAGGCCCCAAATACACCTTAGAGACAAATCGGGACTAAATTGGAAATTTAGAGAATTTTTCAGAAACTTATAAAATTTTCAAAACTGTAGGGGTCACACGGCCAAGAGGCATACCCGTGTAGGTATTCAAAATAGGGACACATGGTCATATAACAACCCGTGCAACTCTCTAACTTGTGCCATATGGCCAAGCCACATGCCCTTGTGCTAGGCCGTGTAAGCATACTGACTTGCTTTTTTAAAAGATAATCACATACGATTGAGGCACACACTCGTGTCTCTACCCGTGTGGACGAAAATAGGCCATGTTTTAAGCCATATTTCTCACCCAAATTGGTACCAACCTAAACACAACAATTTGCATATAACCAAGTCATAAATAGGCATCCAAAACCAACCAAAATCAAGCTTAAAACATGTAATATAATCATATACAACCAATATGCCCGTAGGCACTTCAAATGAAAACTTAAAAACATGTTAACTATGTATCCAAACTTACCTAAATGGCCAAATACATATGTGTATAATTGTACCAAAACTTAACATGTAGGTTGCTTATCAAGCTCAACCATTTGGTACCCAAAATACCAATTCACAAAATAAATCATTTACATGTTAACCATACTAAACCACATATCAAACACGATAAGGCCATTTATATATATATATATATATATATATATATATATATATAGCAAAGTATACCAAAAAACAAGCCAATTCAAATGGCTAAAAACATAACAAAACATGTAGGCTATCATTAGCTAAAATAACCTATACATGCCATTATAACCAAAATTAGATAACCAAAAATACCAAAAAAGCCGATAGATAGTGTGATATAGCTCCGACAAGCTTCCAACCCAAACGAGCTTCCAACCTGAACGAGCTTCCGAACCATTATAAAGCATGAAAAATAACACAGAGTAAGAATTTAAGCTTAGTAAGTTCGTAAAACATAGAATTTAACTTACCATTTAACTCCAATTTAGGTAAGTAAACCAAAGCATATCACAACTCAATTTGGCCAAAAGGCTAACACATATTCATCAACCAAGTTAGCCATGTAATTCATATAAAAATCGAGAATCATGTATGAGTTCAAAAACTATTTAAATTCCATATATATGTAACATCTATACCATGTATCCATATATCATTTAGAAACCATTTCCATGTAATTGACGTAAATATCTGTACTAGTTTGTATCGAAATCATATAAACTAGTAATAGAACTGTGCTCGTTGAACCATTTAGAATATTGTTAGATATGTGGGGTGGGGTAGTATACACGAGGTGTACTAAACTATTATTTGTCAATTCTTGTACATGTATGCTCATACGAGTTGTAAACAGTAAGCTCCTCCAAGCTGAAATAATGGTAAGCTCCTCTGAGATGAATAACGGTAAGCTCATAAGAGTTGAATCGTAACCCTAATGACATGTCATTCGTATCCTACGAATTCTTAAGGTTCAAACAGGGCTTGGTAGTCACCGTATGTCGTCGGATATGCGATCAGTAATTATACATACCAATTATACAATCCATATATATATTTCAATTAAAGCATATAAATATGCAATTTAATTACACGAACTTACCTCTACGAGTTTACATTGATACGAAAGCGATTAATTCAATATTTTTCCTTTGCCTCGATCTAACTCCATACAGGGTTTAACCGAATCTATTCAAATGAATTTAACTCAATTCAATATTCAATTTAGTCCAACACACTTTTTGGAAAAATTATCATTTTGCCCCTATACTTTTAATTCTTTGCAATTTAGTCTCTAGGCTCGGAAAATGAAATTCATTCAATTTTATCCTTATCTAAGCCTCGACGAAAAATATAAACATATTTAAAGCAACCAATATATTTAACAAATTCATACTTTTACACATAATTTATCACATTATTCAATTTAATCCCTGATTGATAAATTCATCAAAAAATTCTTTATAAAAGTTGTTTATCTAACAAAAACCATTCTTTTTTCTACCATTAAACTTCAAAATCCTAACATATTCATCAATGAAAAAACTCAAATACTTTAACAAATTTTCAAATTGGTCCTCGAGCTAGCCAGATTAAGCTATAACAATCCTGGAAACATGGAAATCATTAAAAACGAGACAAAAATCATACCTAATTGGACAATGGAAGCTTGGCCGAATGTTTCTCAACAAAATTGACTTTCTTTCCTCTTCAAAATTAGTTGAAGAAGAAAGAAAAGATGATACTTGGCTTTTATTTTACTAACTTTTGTCTTTATCTACTTAATTACCTATATACCCTTTTAAAACATTAATAATTACAAGATTGCCAAGCCATTATCATCCACTAACTCATTAATGGGATAATTACCATATAAGGACCTCCATTTTAAAGTTTTATAGATATTTAATACTTTTAGCTAATAGAACTCGACATTTACACTTTACGCGATTTAGTCTTTTTTTTATCAAATTGAGCATGTAATCGGTAAAATTTCTTAATGAAATTTTTATACGGTAATACTATCATGCTGCAAATCATAAAATAATATTAAAATAAATTTTTTGACCTCAAATTTGTGGTCTCGAAACTACTGTTTCGATTTCACTGAAAACGGCTGTTACATATAGATAGCAACAAAATCACACGAAGTCCAAATTCAAACAAAATACACAGCATAACATACTATGTGATGCAACATAATAATTAGATCAAATACGAATGGCATGACATATCATATGATACAACACATTACATATATAAGAAAAGATACAAGTCTTACCCTCATCCGTTACACATCATCTCTGTCCATTCCTACACATCAAATAGGGTAATAAATACCCATCCACACACACCAAATAGTGAGCATATGTCACTTTCAGTACAGTGTAGACAAGCTGCCAAAAATAATGCAGTAATCCACCAGAATTGCAGTTAAACTATCAGATCATATATATGTGCTCGAGCCACCATATTTGCAGTCAAGCTGCTAGAACAAATATTGTAACACCCCTTACTCGTATCCGAGGCCGGGCTAAGGTACGAGGCGTTACCAGACAAACATACAAACATTAAACTAAAATACGAGCCATAAAATTTTATTCATATTTCAAAGCGTTCATTCTCTTACACATAGTCCTTTATTTGAGTCTACGGAGCCCAAAACATACTTTAGAAAGGGTTTGGGACTAAACCGAGAACTTACTAAAATCTTGGAAATTTCATGCTTTAAGGCTCCACACGCCCGTGTCCCAAAGTCGTGTTCCATACACGGCTGAGACACATGGTCGTGTCTCTGCCTGTGTGGAATGTACCTAGGCTATTTTCCAAGCTTTGGTCAACCTTGATCTCTTACACACTTATACAAAATCAAAAGCATATAACATGGTATTCATTTAATGATTATAAATCCTCAATTAAACCACAAACATAGCATTTGTATGTCATCATACATGTGTCTCTCATACTCATTTTACCTTGTTTATTATAGTACCACTTATACATTTATACCAAGATTATCATCTTACCAAATATCTTCATCTTAATCATCAAGCATTCATATTTAAAGCTAGATCATATCTGTATAAAATACCATGATTCAGATCTTGAGAATAACATGTTTGCTGAAACATTTCAATTCAATTCCATACCCAAAGAAGCATTACATTGAGACTAGTCATATATATATATATATATATACATGTCATGATACATAACATTCTCTTTTGTTTTCTTATAAACACATATCATTTATTTCATTATATCAATATTTCATATACCATAGTTTCCATGTATTCCACATATATTTATTTTCCTTCTCCTCCTCTCCATTCCACATCCTTAATGTATATAGCATTCTTGTAAGTACGATTTCACAATTTACTAATAAATGTTCACATCAAACTGTCCACACGAGTCATAGTCACTTAATTATTTATAATTCGAGCTACAGAGCTCCAAATTAAGATCTGTAAATTTCCCCTGAAACTAGACTCACATATCATTCCACCATAAAATTTTCAAAATTTTTGGTTTAGCCAATTAGTACAGTTTATTCATTAAAATTTCCCCTGTTTCACTTTCTGACAGTTCTGACCTCTCTTAACTAAAAAATAATTATCTCACAATACAGAACTCGGATAATGTTCTTGTTGATTTATCTTGAAAATAGACTCATTATGGATTTTAAAAATATAATTTTGAGCCTCTAATTATTTTTCTCCAAATTTTTGTGATTTTCCAAAGTCAGAACAGGGGATCACGTAATCATTCTGAATCAGTCTCACAAAAACATAAATATCTCAAAATATATAACTCCTTTGCTTTCTATGTTTCTTTTATATGAATATAGACTCATTAAGATTTAATTTGATATCTCATTCAGTCTCTGATTCAATTTATACTATTTTTGGTGATTTTTCAAAATCACGTCACTGCTACTGTCCAAAACAGTTTTATTGCTAATTCACTCTTTCACACTTTCTTTGTATTAACCTCATTTTAACATACATATCACAAATCATTTTCATCACATTTCATACATCACAAGTATAGGCCCATGATCACAAGGTCACCATAAAATCATTCTCATGTATAACTTACTTGTTTATAACCTTACCACATCCTGGTCACTTAATGAACATATCATTCACAAAACCAAGTTCCTGCACATATTCATCACAAAACTCACAAAGCAATACATAGAGAGTCTCCCGTTGAACACTTCGGATCAATCCTCGATACTTGGTGGTTTCAGCACATAGCTCCACCCATCATATAGTTCGGCTCTCTTGTACACATGGTGAACACTTAGTACCACCCATGTGACCTAGCCAGTTTATCTCGTAGCTCTCTTGTCTACATGGTGTCCTTCACTTGGAACCACGCATGCGACCTAACTACATATATCCCGTAGCTCTCTTGTCTACATGGTGTACACATAGTATCACCCATGCGACCTAGCTACATCATAATGTCTTGTAGCTCTCTTGTACACATGATGTGCACTCAGCACTATACATGTGACCTAGCTACATACCATCTGTATCATCCAATCTTTCCGAAGGTTCAACCGGGATTTCTCTCTCTTTTCCAACAATTTCACCAATCAAGTAATTATCCACAAACATATTTCCAATATTTTTATAAAATATCATAATACAAGTAATAGTGATGTATTGCTTACATATAAACTTACATCTTATTTAATATCAACGCAATAACATTAAATTACACATTGTCTTATTCAAAATCATATGAACTTACAATTTCCCATAATATCCATAATCATAGAAATCACATTTATGTATGATAATTCAATGCACTTCATGTACCATAGACATATTTTTAAATCAATTCATAAACTTGGCACCATAATCATTTAATTTAACATAATTCAATTAATTCACTAAATTTAACTTTCAAATATAAATTACTGACATTATTGTTGTATTATTATCATACCAACTTACATACTTTCAACACCTCGGAGATCATAGTAAATATATCAATTTTACATTGAAACATGCATAAATTAATGCTTATTATACATATGAACTTACCTTGATATTAAAACGGCCATTTTACCAACTTTCCCAATTTTCGATTTTCTCTCATTCTAGGTTCAAATCTCATTTTCCGGGATCTAAAACATAATATTTTACTTATTTAATTAATGTACTATTCAAAACAGTCCTTAACTTAAACTTTGGAAAAATTACAATTTTGCCCCTAAACTTTTGCATATTTACACTTTTGCCCTAGGCTCGGAATTAAACTTCATCCCTTATTCTTATGTTTTATGACATGATGATCACGTTTCCTTTCTATGGCAACATCAAATTCTCACTCTAACATATACTTATGACTATTAGGTATTTTTACCGATTAAGCCCTTTTGCTCGTTTTCACTTAAAACCGAGTAGCACAAGTTGTCTAACATAATTTAAAACCTAATATTGTATCATAAAACACCAGAATACACAAATTTTACCTATGGGTATTTTTCCAAATACGAACCCTAGGTTGAATTATTGCTAGCATAAGCTAAATCAAGTTACCGGGACTCCAAAAACGTAAGGAACTTGAAAAACGGGGTTAACGGACTTACAATTGAGCTTGGGAAGCTTGAAAACCCTAGCCATGGAGTCTCCCTTGGTATACACGTCCATGGTAAAGAAGATGAGAAAAATTGGCTTTTAATTTTGTATTTTAATTCATTTTACTCCTAAATGACCAAAATACCCTTACTACTAAACTTTCCAAAAATTCCATCCATGTCCAATTTTTGTCCATAACTTAGAAATTGGTCAAATTTCTATTTAAGACCTCCTAATTAATATTTCAAATCAATTTCATACTAGAAACTTCTAGAATGCAAGTTTTGCAACTTATTCAATTTAGTCCCTAACTTCGAATTAAGCACTTTATGCATAGAATTTCTTCACGAAATTTTCACACAATCATGCAATCATATTATAGACCTCAAAATGATCATAAAATAATTATTTATATCTCAGATTTTGTGGTCCCGAAACCTCTGTTCCAACTAGACCCAATTTTGGGCTATTACAAATATATGTGGTAAAACCACTAGATAAGGCAGATCATTAAACTACCATTACTTCCTCTATCATATAGATATCCCACCTCAATGCACATGCTGATACATAACACATGCTCAGATATAGACAGATTAATCATGCTTAACAGATTTCTATTTACAGATCAGATGCAAAATTAATTCTACTGACATACTACAGATGTTACACTTACCATATCCATACCACATATTTCACATACAGAAGACATACAAATCACATTATAGACCTTACGAAGTAGCTAACCTTGAAGTGTATGTCAAAATACAACTCTATCTGAATTTACTGAAAAATAGGCCCACATGCCTGTGTGGCCCAAACAGTCTGACACACAGCCGTGTAGCGTTGATAGTGGGTTTTTTGACTTCGCATCGTTCGTTGTTTTTTGAGACTGAAGGTACAGACCTGGATTTTTTTGAGACGTCGACCCTACTGTGTAACACCCTTAACCTGTATCCGTCACTGGAGCAGGGTTACGAGGTATTATCGATCAATACACATCACTTAATATACCTATCTCATACATTCATACATTCATACTCAAATATTCAAATACTATTTAACACAATCATCTTGTCCCTTTTTATAAAGCCTATGAAGCTTTAAACATGCTTTAGAAGTGGTTCGGGACTAAATAGATAACATATGAAAATTTTGGAAACTTAAAAAAATTTCAACATTTCAAGGGTCACACGCTCGTGTGAATAGGCCGTGTGCCTCACAGGCTAGTAGACACGCCTGTGTCATAAACCGTGTGGAAATAGGGCATACATACTGACTTGCATTACACGACCGAAGACACGCCCATGTGCTAGACCGTATGAAAACTGGAAGGTATACTGACTTATCAACACGGCCAAGTCACACGCCCATGTGCTATGCCGTGTGCCAATTAGGGGATATACTGACTTGTACCACACGGTCGGTCACACGCCCATGTGTGAGACCGTGTGGAGTATACTGACTTCAATTCAATTTCAATACTAGGGGACACACGGATGTGTACTTAACCATGTGTCACAAACAGCTGAGACACACGCCCGTGTCTCTGCCTATGTGGACAAAAATAGGCTATTTGCAAAGCCATTATGCCACCCTATTTTCACATACATGCACAAGCATAAATTGCATCATTTCATAACTCAATAGGCATCCATTCCATAACATTTTATACACATATAATACCAATTCAACATAGTATTCAAATACCTGATTATCATCATGCATATTCCATTCATGTGCCTACCATATAATAAAACATATTTTCATATTTCCTTTCAATCTACTACTAGCCAAAACATACCAAAACATAACATCAAGTTTAGCCAAATCATATAGCTTAACGTATACACAAAATGTATCAAAATTATATCTCAAGTAACCATAATTAACACCATTATAACTAGCCTATACATGCCATATTTACAATTATCCACAAGTTTAAAAATACCAATTGGAAATTGGATAGTGTGATGTGAAACTCTGACTTGTCCGAAACGAGCGAGGTAATGAACCTCTATAAAATATAGAAAAGAAACAGAGTAAGCTTTAAATCTTAGTAAGCCCGTATAATTCAGATTAAACTTACCATTTATACAAAATCAAGATAAATAAATAAGGTAAACTCATTATAATTTCTAAATGCCTAACACAAGCATTCATCAATAGGTTAGTCATATAAGCACATGAAATCATCCATTATCCCAATTCAATACTCAATATATATACATATCATACCAAATTTATATATCATGGACATCATACTCAACATTTCACTCTCAATCATATAATCAATAATTCACTCAATAACAGTACTCATCAGTATAAACAGTATTTATGCCCGTTGAACCTATTAGAACTTCAAAGGATACTAGAGTGATATGCATCAGTAATCCGTCAATTCATTATCATTTCTGCTCTTTCAAGTCATGATCAATAAGCTCCTCCTGTGTTGATGAACAGTAAGCTCTATTGAGCTGAAACGGTAAGCTCTGAAAAGGTGAATAGTAAGCTCATATGAGTTGAGAACAGTAAGCTCTATTAAGCTGAAACGGTAAGCTCTGAAGAGGTGAATAGTAAGCTCATACGAGTTGGGAATAGTAAGCTCTTACAAATTGATATATCAGTAAGCACATACGAACTGTGGTGAGCCCAAAAAAAATGCATGAGCTCGACCAAAATGGTAACCCTAGTGACATGTCACTTGTATCCTACAAATTCTTATGGTTCAAATGGGGCTCGGTAACAAATAAACTATATCGACAAGGCATTTACAATCCAAATGTATCAAATACTCAATTATACACATTCAGTTCAAATAATTACAAGTATTTAAAAGTTCAATTCTAATTATACAAACTTACCTTGAGTTGCTCGGATGTAAATTATCGACTATTCGTCTACTTTTCTTTTTCCCCTATCTAACTCTAGTCTCGACTTATCTTGATCTATATATTATCAAATTCAGTATATTCAGTATTCAATCAATTCAATTTAGCCCATAATTCATATTTTTGGCAAATTTACACATTTTCCCCTAAATTTTTAAATATTTACAATTTAGTCCTTATAACATAAAATTGCAAATTCATGCAATTTAGTACCAACCCACTAGCCGAATTTCATAGGGACTCCTAGCAGCCCATATTTTTCATTATTTCACACTTTTAACCACCACATTTTACATTTTCACAATTTAATCCTTTTTTTTTGCATTATTGTCAAAAATCACTTTACAAAACTAGTTTAACTATTAAAAATTAATCAAAATCCATCATCAACCATAAAATTACTCAAGTATTCAACAATGGCAACATGTTAAATCTTTAACAGTTTCAAAATCTAAGATATGGGCTAGCTAGAATACGAAGCAATGATCTCAAAAACGTAAAAATCATTAAAAACTGAGCTAAAACCGTACCTTAATTGAAGAATTTATCAATTTCGAATGAAGAACCCTATTTTAGCTTCTTCTACCTCTAATTTTCAGCTAAAAAGATGAATGAATAAAGAATTTTGGTTTTGTTTTATTAATATTAACATTAATAAACATTTTACCAAAATAACCTTAATTAAAAACCACCAAATATCATGTTATTATGCCAATTAATGTCCATTCAATTTAATTATGCTCTAATTACAACATAAGGACAACTACTTAATGATTCATAGCTATTTAATACCTTTAACTAATAGAACGTGCATACATTTTACACGATTTAGTCCTTTTTACCGAATTAAGCGTTCAAACGGTAAAATTTCTTTACCAAACTTTCACATAATAATTCTATCATGGTTTAAACTTTAATAAAATAATAAAATAAATATTTTAACCTCAAATTTGTGGTCCCGAAACCACTATTTCGATTTAACTCAAAAACGGATTGTTACATACTAAGCATTTCCTAATCCTAAAATGACACAGAAACGCATTAATTAACAACAAAGCATCAAACCTGACTTAATAATTCAGCTGCAAATGCTAAGGTAATCGACCCTTACCTAGAGAAAAATCAATTCCTAAGGCACTCCACTCGCTAGAAAAGGGTTAGGTGCCTCGCAATCTTCCTCTAATAGATTCCCACAAAAGAGGGCATTAAAACACAATCAACACCAACCAAACGTTCTCAAATAAGATTACCTAAAAACATCCTTATCAAAAAGACAAACACCATACTTACCTAAAAACATCCTTCTCAAAAAGAAAAACACCATACTTACACGAAACTTACCACAACTCTAGTATTCCAAACCATACACACTAATCACAAACTCAGAGACTATGGACGACAAATTACAAAACATCCACAAAACAATCTTAAAAATGACAAAAGAAAAAGGAGAATACAGGCTGAAATCACAAAAGATATGGCAGAAATGATAGATAAGGAGAGAATGAGGGTCGTAAGAGGAAAGTGGGAGAATGTTGAGGAAATCTTTTTACTTAATTTTAAAAAATAATAATATCTAACCAAATTGACTTTCTGATAACCTATAGATTATCTAGAGTTCGAATTTGACTCAAGCTCCAACCTCCTAGATGACACAGGTAGACTAGAGAAACCAAAAATATTTTTCACATTGCACAACAGGGATTTGAACACAAAACTTCTAGATATACTAAAGCCTTACCACTAAACTAGTAAGCTCATTCTTATCAATAGTTAAGTGAAAATAATATATAAGCTCGATGTTCGAAGATATGGGTTGGGACAAAAATAGCAAAAATTCAAGGGAAAAGATTCGAACCCAAAATTTCTCACATACAAGCATAACACTTATCCACTAAACTAAATCAATATACTTAACATAATTCCTATATAATTTATTCAAAAATAGGACGTGACCAATCTCGGTTCATTAACCCAATTTCTACAAACCCAGTTTTTGGGATGTGACATTATCATTGTTTTGTCATCAACATTGAGTTGGTGTCGAGCTATGTCGAGTTAAGTTGTGACGGTAATTTAGTTAACAACATTATAAATATACACAAATATATAAAAATTTGTATAACAAATATATTTATTAAAGTTTCATATAAAATAAAAAAATTGCTTTTGTTCAAATGATAAATAAAATGTTTTATATGCATGGTGTCCTTTGTTTAAATCTCATTATACATAAATTTTATTAATTTATAAAAATATAAAAAATTAAAATACCCACATAATCATATAATTTACTTTGCAAATTAACTTTATTTTTATAATTTTGTATCTAAGTTGGATCAAGTTGGTGGGTGACAACAACTTAATAAAAGGGTTAATAAATAGTATAAAAGTATAGATATATAATTAATGGAGGTAATAATGTGTGCATAATAAAGTTAAAATATATAAAACTTAAATAAAATTTTGGTTGTGTGGTAAATTTAAAGTTTTGTTAATCAAATTGGCCTGGGTTCAAATCTCATCGTATGCATATTTTTATTTGTTGTTTTAAATAAAGAGACTAAAGTACCCTTAAATAACTTAATTTATTTTGAATGTGAAGGAACATTAAAGTTATTTCCTTTATTGAGTTTGAGACTCAGTTGATGGATGACACCAATTCGATAAAGGCCTTTATAAATACTAGAAATCTTATCACACACTTATGCATGTGGAAACCACATATTTAGAGCACATGTATGTGTTTAAAAATAACGTATAATAAATAATGAAACATAAGATTTGAAACTAATAATAACAACAACACATATGCAATATGTACAAATTTAAAATAAAAAATAGTTTAATTTGTGAGTAAAAGAAAATTGAAATAGGTAAATACATTATATTAATAATATTAAATGCACTCCAATTATTTATAATGGTATTTTCATTTTCTATAGCATGTCAAAAAGTTATCAAGTTAGTGAAAAGAAAATTCAATATTAAAATTTTATTTTTAAAAAATTAAATATCGAGTTGAATTGTGACATCAATGCAATCAGTGACATTATATATATACACAAATTTGGTGAGAGAAAATATTTTATTTTAAAATTTATTTTTAAAAGTTTACTAAAAATTATTATTAGTGTAGTGGTAAAGAACTTGTTTATAAATCAATTAAACATCGGTTCAACCCTTAGACATTAATTTTAGTCTTTTATTTTAAACTATATAAAAGTATGAAAAGATAAAAATGCCATTAAAATAATAATAGTAGCCATTTAATAAAAGGGTATATGAGCCATTTCTTAACCGAGTTGGTACATGGTTTACTTGTGGCACCAACTTAGTTAGGGGTTTTATTAATAGTATAGATTATAAATATACAATTGATAAAAAAATGTGCATAATAAAATAAAAATGTATAAAAATATAAAAACAAAAGTTTGGTTGAGTGGTTAGTTTAAAGTTTTGCTAACCCAATTGACATGAGTTCAAATACCATCATGTGTTATAAAATAACTAGACAGAGAGTAAAGAACAAAGAAAAAGGGAGAGCAAAAGAGAAAGTGTATTTTATTGATCAATCAAAATATTTACAAAGCTTCTCCAAAGTCTCTATTTATGAGCATAAGAAGTATAAATGAAGTAGAGATCTACTTCTAATAACTATTAGAATTTAAAGTACATCAAAACTTATCTTGATCTTAATTGACATCCACTTAATAAGATATTCATAACACTCCCCCTTGGATGTCCATTGGTAGATAATGTACCTTGTTAAAACCTTACTAAGATAAAAACCCTGTGGGGAAAAAAATCCTTGTGAAGGAAAAAGAGTACACATATCTATAATATGCATAATATGCTACCTCATTAAAAACCTTACCAGGAAAACCCAATGGGACAAAACCTCGGTTAAGGGAAAAGAAGTACAACGAGTATTTACTCCCCCTCATGAAAACATCACCTACTTTCTCATATTCTACATATTCAATCTTGAATACTAGTTTTTCAAATGAATATTTGAGTTTATTTTCTGAGCATTTATATCACCATTCTTTTGAAAGTCATGAGTGAGGGAAATTTTAGGGGAAATATATTTTGATCTCTTTAGAAGTTTCAACAATAATCATAGAAAACTTTAATAATGATTCTTCTATAAAAACACAATTAGGTATTTTGGATCATTTTATAATCCTCCTTCAACTACTATTTACCACACATGTTCAAATTATTCCAATTCATATAAATGAAAAATTTCCTGAGAATTTTAATATGCTTATTTTAGCATCCTAAATCTTTCAAAGATTTTAATATAAACTTTACTATATAGTGGTTCATAAAAGGTTGTAACAAAAATCATTAAACGCAAGTTAAATCTTCTATGAATTGTCAAAATAATATATCTAAAGGTTATTGCATCCACCGCAAAAGAATATCATATCTTTTCATAATCAATGCCAGGACTTAGCGAAAAACTTCATATTTTTATTTCATTTTTGTAAAACTACTTCATTTGCACCCTCACTGGCTTTAGACCTTTAGATATTTGGACTACTGGTCCAAACACTCCACGAATTTAATTGTACTTGAGTTGTATTTTTATATTTTGATTAATTTATTCTATATCTATATTTCAAAATAGATTTATTGTAACACCCCAAAATTCGCCCTAGAAGTTTCAACCAGATCTTGAAGGTTACAATGACCACCGAAGTGACCGTAGAACAACTTACCAAAAGAACTATTTAAAACTTAATTCGAAAACAATTTGTTTAGTTTAAACTAATTCGTTTAACAATTTATACGCTGAATTTGAAACCAATCAAGTTTAGAAATTTTAAAGACTGGTGTTGTGAAAAATTATTTGCAGCGAAGAATGTAAAGCTTACCGTTTGAAACACAAAGCACAAATTAGTACTTTACGTTAAAACTTACTTTGTATCAAAGTTTAAACCGAAGATTTTAGGAAAAAAAATTGCTTATGAAAAAGATATACCAAATTTGAATCTGAAAGACCGTAATCAAAATTTCAATCCAAATAAACATCTTTGCGAGTCCAAAACAAACTATACCACAGTCCATAAAAAAGATGTTGCTAACAATCCATTTTAAATGACTTGTTAAAATTACTGAAAACTTTAGTAAGCACAAACTGAATTCAAAAAACCTGAGAAGAAGTTCTAAGATCATCGATGCACTTAGTTTAACACCAAACACGAGAATTACCTAAAAGGAAGAAACACTAGGGGGATGTAAGCTATGCGAGCTTAGTGTGAGTCCGAAATCAAGAAAAAGGAAATTGACAAGGTAACGAAACATTCCAATATGCACACGCAGATAGTGAACAAATAACTTATATCAATAATCAGTCTCATGAGTAGTTCATTAACAAACATAACATAGAGGTATAATTCCAATCACAGAAGATACCAAAGACATGTCGAACTATTCAAATTATTTTGCAATTAACTCCAAAACCTGAAAGACAAACTTATACCCAAATGTGAAATGAATGTAATAAAGTAAAGATCCCATCCATCCAACCAAACACCACTCCGTCCCCCCTGCATACCACAATAGGGCCAAGTTAAACCCAGTCACCTTGTACACTACATAGGACCTTAATAGGCCCATCCACTCTACAAACCACAAATGTGGAACTAAGCCACTCGAATAGATGTATACAGCTGAGCTAGTATACATATAGTATAGTGTGATAAACCGTTGTACAGAAGTATTGTAGTTAAAACTGCCAAATCAGTCTTCCTTCACTCCATAGCCAAATCCCAAAATTTTAATGCTAATGCAGTAATGCACCCATTATGCAGACAAACATATAGAAACAGACATACACGTTTCTAGTTAAACAAATTCATTTTTGATTATATTTGTATTTCCATACTAAATTATGATAGCAACAATAACTTAAATTTATTCATCACATCATATTATCACATAAACGAACATTTAAGTTAAAACCAAAAAATGCACTTACATACACAAACCCAAACTAAACCGAGTCTCAAACACACTTACTAAGGGTTAACCGACGGTTGGATTACATAGAAACTTAGAATTAGTCAATTTATGACACAAACAAATTTACGAAATAAGGCAAAATAGCCGTATGGAAGTGTATAACCTGTGTGGAGGCCAACATAGCCGTGCGAAAGAGGCACATGCCCATGTGGAGGAGACATATGCCTGTGTGTCTGGGTTACATAACCTTGTGAGTAGTCGTGTAATTCACTATCCAAAAGCATAAAATATAAGCAAATCAAGAGCAGACTAGACATGACCGTGTGGGAAACTCACATGCTTGTGTGGCTAAGGGACACGGTCGTGTATCCAAGGCACATGCCCATGTAAAAATTGACAAAATCCTCAAACAGTAGCCACATGGTCGTGTTACACTAAAAATCGCCAAAAACTCTAATTCCCAATGTCACATGGCTGTGTGAACCGCCTGTGTGACCACCCGTGTAGTCACAAAACCAAACCGAAACAAGCCAAAAATCATGATTTTCCTCAGCAAATCAATCCCTAACATCTACAGTACTAAAATCACACACTGAAACCAACTAGAGATCACGCATTTCACTATCAACTCAACCTCTAACCACTTAACTCAGAAACGCACCTGATATATGCTTCCAATGCACTAACAATCGACCAACGAGCCCCACTATCATTCTGAAACTTAATTACAAAAAATACAACAATACTTCTACTCGAATCCAATTTGAAACGAGAACGAAAAATCACGCTAACCTCCATCGAGACAAAAAGATCAACACTAGTATTGGAGTAAAAGAAATAAATTAAAGAACAAACGAAAAGAATTAATGAACGAAAGAAAAGAAAAGTGTATGAAACCCAAAAGAATCTAAAATAAAAAATTTGGGAGATAGGGGATGGGACAGACGTGAAAGTGGGAATGAGGGAAACGAACGTGCCAAAATTGGGATATTTTTTCTCTTCAAATTAAAAGTTGAAAATACAAATAAGTGTTTAAAACTTAAAAACAAAGCTAAAGTGAAATTAATTCTTATAAACACACATGTGGACTCGAACCCGGTACCCAAAGGTAAACTAACACATCCACTACCACCTAACCAACAGGTTCATTCTGACACTAAAATGCGAAAATAAACCCAATTGCTCAACCAACTCACTGACCCTAACCACAAACCTCAAAACTTCTAACCCCAAATCTCGAGGTGTTACATTTTTTCAATATCCTCCTTTTATTTCTTTATTTCAAAAATAATATTGCATGCAAAATCATTGTCGACCACTTTTATTATTCAATTCCACATTTTCTCAATTTGACATAACTTATCGAGATTTCTTATTTTCATTATTTTAATCTTCAGTTTCATGTACCTAAATCTCATCTGGAGTTTTACTTATTAGTTATGTCTAGGGTCTCTTCTGAAGCACCCGCCTCCACGATATGACCATCTAGAAAAAATTTCATCTTTGGAACTAATCAATATATTATTTATTCTCACTGATTGTCCTACTGAGACTTTGGTTCAAAATTAAAATATTAGATGGTAAATAACACCTGGTTATTCTCATTAAATTTGTAAATACATCTGACAATTAACATGAAATGAGTTATCCGTGTTGAACTTCTAGTTCAAATTACTCTCCCTCTAACTCATTACAAGTTATTATTTCTCTCCTCCTAATGTCGGGAAAACTATCGAATCAAAATTGTAATAACAAATCATGTCATAATAAAATCTCTAATACATTCAAAACATCTAATAGTACAAAGAAGCTTGTAATTAATATATATTCCCAACTTTCTTTGAGAATTCACTCATCTTTGTGCATTGTGGTGGAGCAATTGAAACATATAAGCACATACGAAAATTCAATAATGAGAAATATTTAGCTCTTGATCGAAAATCAATTGTAATGTGGAGTATTTATAACTTATTGGCTTGATGAGTACAACACGTAAATCAGCATAATTTAATGTTGAGATAGAAAGTTTAGATCTCATAAGTAATGGTTTAGACATTAATTAGAGGTTTTAATTAATAGTTTCTCCAAACTATTATGTGCATAAATAACAAACTTTACAAAAGTTTTTCAAACTCAATCAATAAAAGATTGAGATATAAACTTATCATTATTAGCAAGATGAATTATCTTTATTGCATGATTTGAAATTAATTATTTAAACAAGCAATCTTGCAAATGACAGGTTGCAAGTTGATAACACATACATGATTATTTTGTATATGCATTTACCAAAATCATATAATATCAAAATCATCCACATAGTGGATGAATAGTCCCATCACTTTAGAAATGAAAGATATTAAATCTCAACTTTAGCTAGTGAGTTTCTAACAATCAATTTTCATTGAGAACATGAAACAAATGAGAATAAATTAAAGAATCTTCTTATTCTTTAAAAACGTCCATATGAATTCTCAATTAATTTTCACATCATATATGATCCAGGATGGTCTAATTGGTCACGCCAAGTAGTAAATGCATTTGTATCAGTAAACTTTTGGTTTACTTTAACACGTGTTTCAATTATACTAAATTATAAGAAATTGATAATTTCACTATCATTCCTTTTACTCTGTATCCATATATAAGTATTATTGTGACATTTACTACTGGAAGTGTCTAGATCAATGTGAAGTCTATAACATCACTAAGTTAATAAATATAATTTTCAAATAATTATATGTAATATTAGCTTCAGGGAATACTTTTATAACCACTAGTGGTATGATTCTCGCTTCGGATGCGAGAAGTCCCGAGTTCAATTCAAAATACTTTTAAAACCCTTTTAACAAGAGTTTTGCATAATCAGTTAACTACCAAGAATAACCGCCTAGGTCATTTATAGAAACGAGCCTATACTAAATATATCAATAAATGTCACATTTCAAACATAAAAATATGACATAATAAAAAACTAACAAATTTTTTCATAGCCATCATCTTAAACATGCATGAATTTAATTCAAAATCCAATCATTTAAGCTCATAGAACTTTCCATTAACAATTGCTCATGCCATTTCTCCAAATAATTAAAAAATGGAATAATACAAAACGTATGAATTACTACCTTTAACAATTCTTTGAACTAAATCAAATTTGAATAATCATAAAATTCATTGGTTTGTTAAAATAAATTTGCATCCTAGATATGTTTTAATCAAATATATTATTTAATTATAAAACCTAATATAGCAACATAAATAAATCAGTTAATATTCAGTTTCATGAACAAATGGGATGCTTAAAACAATATGTAACACATGTAATCAAAAGTTAAAAGAAGATCATCTTAAAATATTTAAATCATATATCAAGTTGATTTAATATTTAAAGATGCTTGACAATAAGAAGTAAGCAAATTAAACTTCAATGGTAGACTTTAAATCCAATCAAAATCTATTAATAGCAAACTTTGAGAGTGAATCTTATTTTCGAAGTGTACAATAGGTACATAGTCTCTCTTCTTAGAAAGTTATTGGAAATTCTTGTTATTTTCTTGATTTCTTCATTTTTTCACTTCTGGTGGTGAGAAAATTTATTATGACAATCCCCCGTGACTATTATTACAGTCTAATTTACTACATCCATGTTAAAGATTATGTCTTTCGAATTTATTACATATTGTTACATTCTCTTTAGGGAATAGTTAGGTTTCGTGGTTAAAAACTTTTGTTCAACTATAAGTAATTTTTTTTTCATGATATTGCCACCATATGAGCACATTTGAATCATGAAAAGTTGAATAAGTTCTCTTTTGCAAGGTTCTCATCAGTAGTATTTTTCCTCATAATTTTAATTGAGAACTTATTCTGAATATTGTAGAGTTATAGTCACAGTTTTAAAAAACTTGTAACTTTAGATGCATCTGACCATAACAAGCTTTAGATAGATTTATCATATTTTATTACTCATAAATAGATCTTTCACAATCAAATATTTCATTTTCAACCCCTTAATGGGGATGATGACAAAAGAAGATCACAAAAATAATCACAATCAATTCAATTTATAACTAGAGTAATAAATATAAATCAATAACACAATCCTCTTTTCTTCATATGAAATATAATATTTTCTTTATTCATAATCCCAATATGATATCCATTATAATGAATATATTTTAAAACCAATGCATTAACCATCACAAATTTTGTTGTTTTTAGATATTGATATATTAACTCTTTTGGAGCTTTCAACTAATTTCGTACTATCAAATATTGGAATAATATTTGTTTATTTGAGTACCAAATAAGATAAATATTTTTTATTTGTGATGATAGAATTCATTACTACATTTTCATATCCTTTCTCAAAGAATATTAATAGAAACAAAATATTTGGCATATGTGGCCAATAATCTTTCACATCACATTTATAACATAGGTTATCTTTACCCTTTGAAAAGTCATATTGAGAACTCTCATTATTCTCTTATTTATTACTATGTTCTCACTTTTAGTGGTAAATGATTATATCTTTTATTTTCTTTATGTTTGCATTCACTTCAAAGGAATGCAACTATCCGGTAGATCAGACTTCTAAACGCCTCCATTGATTCTTTATTTCATAATCACCATCGCAAAATATGTGTAGATTTCAAATAAAAAATTATCTATTCATGTTGTCATGATTAATCTCCAATTATAATAAATATGATATAATAAATAAATCATAGTAAAATATGCTTGAGATTCTTTAACATAATTGTTATCATCCTGGCTATTATCACGAGCACTATTACAAGTAGTAAACAACTTTATTTTTGTAATAACATTTATAATCTAATAGTAAAAAATCATTTAATAAACAAAATCAAAATTTTCGTATACGATGATTGAAAGTTATTTGATACGCATTGTATCAAATTTCAATACCATATATATGGTATAAACTCTTATGCTGCTCTAATCAAATATTTATAAATTTTAAAAGATACAATACAATAATTTCAAGCATATTTAATAACAATAATCATCCAAATATCATACGTAATAATATGCTTGAGTAATTTTCGTGTCGATGCTTGAAAGTTATTTGATACGCATTGTATCCTCAAATAATATATTTTATTTTAAATGTGAAAGGACATTAAAGTAATTTCTCTTATTGAGTCGAGATCGGATTGATGGGTGATACAAACTCAGTAAAAAACTTAATAAATAGATAAATAAGCAATCACGACCCCAAATGAAAATTTTGTTTTTCAGCCTTTTACAAATGATAAAATAGGAAGTAAATATATGTTAAAAATTATATTTTGACTTATGAAAATGAAAAGATTTTAATTTAGTCCCTTTACAAATAATGAAATCATAAATTAATACAAGATAAAATCACTCCGTTTTTATTTTCGGTAAAATTATTATTCTAACATGTCTTAGTATATGAGTAACCAAATACTAATTTCATTTGTTGTTTTAGTGACTAGCGTAAGAATGGGAAATTTTTATTTATTTATTTAAAGATTTCGTAATTATTTATCTAGCATAAATTATATTAATAAAATTAATGCTCTACGTAAACAAGGGTGGGCGCGCTTTTAGTTAGCCCAACAAACAAATGAAAGCCTAAAAACCTAAACAACTAATTTTTAAATTATTTTCTATGCCTCCTAACTTTATCTTCAATAACATAAACTTTTCTTTCTCTATTTATAGAAATTTTATGATAAAATTATACAAAAATAAAATAAAATCTATGTAACTAATAATAATGAAAAGCATAAATCAACAGTAAAATTTGTGTATGAATCGGATTATTCATTCAATATTTCCATAAATCTGATATGGGTTTTATTTATAGTTTTATTATAGGTTTTAACTCACCATGTATGAGTTTTCTCCCAATTTATTTTAATTTAGTTTGATTTTATTATAATTATTTAGATATGTATTATTTGTTATTAAACTAGTAAACTATATCATATATTATATATATATATATATATGATGGGTGTTGAATTTATTAAAAAAATTATGCCTAAAACGAAAGTCCATCCCACTTAGACTGATCTATCTGAATATATATTTCTTTATAACCAAAATGTTTTGCAGACAATTTTCGTGCTCATGACTTGCACCTATATGAAAAACAAATGGGAGATTAAATATGAAAAATAAATAAATAATAAACACATAATCAAAATAAATAAATTGAAATTAAATAGGAATAACCCAACACAACAAATAATCTAGTCTCGGGCATGATTTTTGTAACACCCCAAACTCGACCTAGAAGTTTAAGTCGAATCTAGATGAGTTACACCAACATATTGAAAACTGATTTCAGTAATTATCCAGAAAACATTCAAAACTTTATTTGATTCGTGGCAGAAAATATTTTCAGAGTTTAATGTTGAAAATCGAAATCTGTTTTGTCGACTTGAGTGGTTTTGTAGTTTCCCGTTAAAAATTACCATCTACTGATGAATTTAACAAAAACCAAGCGAGCTCAGAAACATACTACAAACCTAGAAGATCAAAAGAATTTTTACATTATTGCAAAATAGTCCGAGCTCCTACATGCCGCCCGGTCCTAAGTTAGAGACTTACTTGAACACACAAATATAAAACCAAAAGGTGAGTTATAAAGCTCAGTGTATAACCATCATCAATTACAATTAACAAAACATAGTATATAAATCAAAGTAACATAGAGAACTTAATAGCGAGTATAAGACCAAAACGGAACCGACCAGAGTATTACGGAGGTTGCTATCATGCTAATATAATAGAACAACACAAACCCACCAGAACAGGACAGAGCAGAATATGACAGAACAAAACAGAGTAAAGCAGAACAGAACATAATAGAGTAGAACGGAACAGAGTAGAACTGAACTGAACTGAACTACGCAGAGGATGTATGTTTATGCAAATATGGTATTTTTTTTAAAATAGATCAGAATGCAGATTTATCAAAAAACATCCTACCCAACTCCTCTACACACCAAATCACACCAACAAATAATTGTGGACACTGCCACCAGAATTTTGCAGTTAAAACTGCCACGTGGTCAAGCCACTATATTGCAACCAAGTTGCCAAAATAGAAATGTCGATAAACCACTAGATAATATAGATAATTAAACTGCCAAAAACTTTCTCCTTTCACATCATCCCAAGTCCCATGCAATGTGTTTTGGCATCCATATATAGAAGCAGAGTGATAAGCATGTAAGTTTTGCTATCGTACAGTAATAGAGTCAATAGGCATGGGAGTCCATGCGTTATAAAGCAGATTTATCAAAACTTAACAAATAATATCAGATTTGTCATGAGGTCACATGCATGATTATAAACTAGAATCAGTACCAATCAATTCAACATATTCAGATATCACATGTTCTTAAGCAATAGAGTCACGTAAAGGCGTACCAAAAAACTTAACAAAATACTACAGATCATACCTGGATAATCCACACACATTAGACAATAGCACATTACATTCCGACAAATCCTACTTACTTAGGTTCAAACATAGCAAACATACGTACAGATCACAAGTTGTTCAGCATCAGATTATTAGATATCAAGTTATATAGCCTAGTTCAGATCATATGGACCCTACAGTAGGCCTGCGTTTGTTTTAAACGATGCTTGTTGCCCGAAAAAAAATTCCAAATATTGGTCCACACGCTCGTGTGGTTTCACACGGCCTTGATAGCTGGCCCGTGTGTCCCACATGGCCTGGCACACACCCGTATCTCCTATTGTGTGGTTTTAATTCACAATTAATGAGTTACACAGCCTGGACACACGCCCGTGTCATTGGCCCGTATGAACCCTGCATAGCATATAACCACACAAAGCTTGTACACACACTTGTGTGCCTCCAATTTTCATGAACAATAAGTTACATGACCTGCCACACAGCTATGTGGCTCACATGGTCTACCACACGACTATGTGGCATCTATAGTCATTTTTTTGGTTACTAAACTCGAAACAAAAGTTGGGTTATCGGTACCCACCCGATACGGTTTTGACATGGAAGTAACCAAGATAATTCCCGAGCCTAAAACAACATTACAGTAACCAAATCAGACAATCAAATTGGAATAGATCGCTTGAATAACATCTAAATCAAATCTATGTCAAAGAATTTTCAACACAACACTCTGAATCAAAACTTACCGGCAACGAACAACATACACATGATCCTACATCGCTGAAGGAGTGCTAGACGTTGCTGAAACCTCTTTTGATTCAAACAACCAATTAACAAACTCCCAATGAATAATCGTCTTTTACTATGGAATTTAAAAACCGACAGAAAACTACATACTAGCAACATAAGCAATTGACTCTTACCGATGCTAAGAATAGAACCAAAATAAAAGGTCGAGCCTCGCATAGAATCTAATTCACATCCAATAGCAAAAACGAAGGTAATTTGGAAGCAAGGCAAAACCAAAAAGAAAAATAAAATAAAAGGAGAGAGAGAGGGAGAATGTTTTCTTTTTATCCCAGAAACAAAGAGGAGGGAGTTACCAACCTCTTAATTAACTAAATAAATTAAAAAGGAAACTAAACTAATTTACGGATTAGTATAAAAATATTCTCATTACACACGTAGAGATTCGAACACAAGACCAAAGGGTATACAGAAGCTTAACCAGTGAACCAATAAGCTCATTCTTGATATTAGTTGACTGAATTTAACTTATAACTCACATGTCCAAAGATAAGGATTTAGTCAAAAGTAGCAAAATTTCAAGAGATAGGATTCAAGACCAGAACCTCACATATATAACCAGAACACTTAATGACTAAACCAAATCAATTTACTTATCTAAATTTTCCAAAATATAAACTCAAAATCGAGAGATTTCCACTATTGGTCTCAAAAATCAACTTATTCTAACCCAATTTTTGGGATGTTACAAATTTTGACTCCTATTTCAGATTGAACCTAGGTAATAGATTTTCTCCTCCAATCGATATGAAATGACCCAATAGTCAGGGGTGATGGAAAGTGAGATTCGGGGCTCTATTCCCATAAAATGAACTCGTAAATGTTTTTATTAAATATTTACGAGGTTAGTTTAGTAGTGAATTATATTTTGTTTAAGTAATTTTCATGAAATTAGGAGTTGTTAAGGTATAGAGACTAAACCGCGTAAGGATTAAAAGTTGAATTATAAATTGAAATTAATTAAGGGATTAAAATAGCAATTATACCATTAAATAAATGTTGTGTGGCTAGTCATAAGTTAAGGTTATCAATGTTATGTATATTATATATGTATACTTAAGTTAACTTTAATATATAAAATAATAAATAAAATGAAAGTAAAATGAAAGAAATGGAATGAATTGAAGAATAAACAAAATATAGTAGAAAAAATTGAAATTCTTGTGAATTGAGTAGTATGTTATTAATTAATTTAAATTATTTTATTCCATAGCAAACATTGTTCGGAATCTTTAAGTAAGAAGGGGAAAGACAAGGTCGACGTCGAGTAGCTCAAAATATATGGCTTGTGTTTCTATAATCCAAATTAAATTACAAATTATTGAATTTTGAGTTGTTTGCATATGGTAAGTAATTGAGGTGAGAACTCTTGTACGTTGGGCCAAATTGAATCAACAGATGATTATAATGAACAAATTATGTGTATCGAGAATTATTGTATTTTTAGGAATATGTATATTGAGAAATTATAGTTGTTATCAAATTTAATATATACTTATATGTGTGATGATGTACATATGTGAAATTGGAACATTGGATATATTGAAAGTGAAATGAAACCCTATTAACTATTTCGGGCTAAGTCGGATATAGATGGCATGCCATAGGATAGGAAGAGTTCAGGGATTTCTTTGACCTCCAGTCGATGAGGCACTGGGTGCCAATTTGCTTCAGTTTAACCGATGAGACACTATGTGTCAACTGATATAGTGCTGGGTACAGTTATTACTTCGGATTTATTCGATGAGGCACTGGGTGCCAAACTAGTGTGTTGGTTGTATTCGTGTATCTGTTTGAGTCCGAGTCATGTTAATAAGGGAAAATAAATGATAAAAACTGATGTGCTTGATATTTGAAATGGAAAAGGATGAGAAAGGGAAATGATATGTGAAATGAAATATGAAATGGTGGATTTTGTTGTGAATATTGATGAATTATGAGTAATGAACTCATAGATTTGAAATGGAAATGAATAATGCCTTTGTATGAGATGATTTATTAGGCGCCTTATGAAATGCTATGCATATATTTAAATGTGTAATATCTATTAGATGTGAATAACAATGAATAAATTAGTATGATAAACTTGATATTCTATATATCATTTCTTAATTGTATCTTACATTTTTATTTATTTACATCAAGTTTTAAGAGTTTAGATTATAGAAAAACCACTAAGTTATACTTAGCGTACGGTTTTGTTTTCTGTGCACAGGTTAGGTACTTTCAGCTTATTGTCGACTCAACATCCAACAACAAATCCCGAGCTCAAGTGTGGTGATGTTTAAATTTGTAATGGCATGTACCTAGGAGGTCTTTTGTTTGATGTTGTTTATAATGTGATGATATTTTGGTTTTCAAGTGAAATGATGGTTATTTGTATATATGATTATGGTTGAAGCTATGTTTGGTATGATAGTTTAGTTTAAAGTTTGGTATGTGTTTAACTTGAGGTTTGGTAACCTAAGTAGTTAAATGTTAGTCCAATTATGGAAAATTTGGCATGAATGAAGGTTTTGATTGGATGATGCTTTGTTAATATGTTTGAAGATAAAAAATGTTGGTCGACTATCTCCCAGGATACAACAACAAAATGAGCATGATAGTAGCACGGTTGTAGTGATCAATGAATTGTAGCCTAGCTTTCTTTTATCACCGAAAATAGGTTCGAAATATGCAAGGAAAAGATCTCAAAATTTTTGCAAGAAAAGTAGAGAAAAATTCAGTGTCTTTTCTCCAGCAGATTATTTCGGTTTAAATAAAAATATTCAAAATGAAAGAACTTTTGTAAATTTTGACTAATGAAGCCATTAACGTCTATGAATTAAGGAGCCATTAAACTCAATTTAATATTTGTCCTTTTAATTCCAAACAGAATTTGAAGAGATAAGTTTTGTTAAGGAACAATAAAATTACATATTGGGCTAAAAATATCCGCAGGCTTAGAATGGCCCGACCAGTTCGGACATTTCACGTCGCCCACGTTGTGCAGACATGCCCCCAACCGCAACAGGTTTGGATTTGCACCCTCCCTACACGCGAGGGAAAGCATTAACTTAGTCATTCAATAACTGTCAAGTTGGTTCATATATATAAACATATTCCACACTTGATATTTAACCAATGTGGAACTAAGTTTTCCATTTTACTCAACATTATTCACAAGTGGCTTACTTTGAGCATCAATTTCTCATTCATCACTCAATCATTTTGAGCATATAATATACCGTTGTAAAGCTCTCATGGGGTAGAATATAAAACCATAATTTTATAGTTCAAATCTCCACCTTTACCAATCGAGAATATGCCTCAAAGTTTCCAAAAATCTATTTTTTTCCAACAATCCCTCACATGAATGAAATTCATAGTTTTAACGAAAAACATTGACTCGATGTGGTGATAGAATCTATGATAAATAGTTGCATAGGATAGATAGGCATCAACCTTTAAACCTTCCATTGTGAAAGTATATTTACTTTACTAACTGACCAGTAAATGCGATGTCCTTGAACTATTCTGTCATTTGTGTAAACGATGATATACCTTACACAACTACCTCCCTGGTAAGGTTTTGGTTCTCATGGGTATGTTCATATGGCTGTGAACATCTCTTGGTTCTGCAAGAGTTTGAGAGAACTATGCCCTAGTAGTCTCCTCGAAGTGGCCCCACTTCACTCTCACATAGGTGACTTATGTTGCTCGGCTCATTGAAACACATAACAGTCATTAAAAGCATTGCTCAACCTATCTCACTTTTAATCATTGTTTATATCCTAAGAATGGACTTAGGATAAGAACCCCAACAGTGACCTCACAAGTTCTATGCAAGTAGGTTGTCCCTTTGAACCTAGATCTTGGGATCTCCAGTCAACTAGGTTGGATTTTCCTTCACATAGCGCTTTTAATTTTCATGGGCTTTAGTCTCATTCCTTTCGATGTTTCATCAACCTGATTTCGATTTAAGCCTTTCGTTAGCAGATCCGTAATGTTATCTTTTGATTTTATAAAATCAATAGAGATGATTCCATTTGAGATCAATTGTTTAATGGTATTGTGTCGGTAACGCATATGTATCGACTTAGCATTATCATTATGTTCTGTACTCTACCAATTGTTGCTTGGTTATCACAATATATGCATATTGTGAGCATCGGCTTTAGCTAGTTAGGAATATCCTCCGAGAAGTTTCAAAGCCATTCATCCTCTTCTCCAGATTTGTTTAGAGCTACAAACTCAGATTCCATTGTGGATCTGGTTATGCCTCAAATCTCCACCTCTACCAATCGAGAATATGCTTCAAAGCTTCTAAAAATCTATTTTTTTCAAAACTTGTTTAATGATGTTTAGTAATGATATCTTTACCTTTTACGAAAATTTGAAGTTCTCATTTTCTTTATTCTCTTTCTTGTTTTTGGCTGGCCTTTTAGGAGAGTGAGATAGAACAACAATCGATTTTGGAAGTTATTGATTGGGCTTTACCTATGACTTGCTATTTTGCTTTTCACCCATTGAGACGGAAAGCTGACTAACTGGGCTCTCCAATTTCTCCCTATTTGCCCTTCTTTTCATATTGGAATTCAAAAGTGTTAGTGATAAGAACATTTATGGTGTCTTTTAAAGACATACTTGAAGATTGTGATTTTTGCATGAGTGGAGTAGGCTGGTAAAATAGATTGAATTGGGGTCTCATTCCATAGCCTAAATCGAGGTGTTCTCTTCTCCCAAAAGAATATTTGATGAATCCTATCTGAGAATTGGATTGAAGGAATGCCATTGACAACAGACTTTTGAATGTCTCCTTCCAACAGATTAAAATCCTCCTTCTCCTATAAACCATTCCCAACAGTATTGGATGTATGACCAACTAACTTGTCTTTCCAAGAAATTGTTGAGTCAGTAGATAGATCTACCAAGAACTCCCTACTCAAACTTTCATCTTTATCCCTAAAGCGAAGCTTCATAGGGATTAAACCTTCCATAAAGCAATCTGTAGACCTAAAGTTTTCACAGAGAGAATCCATTAAAACTAAATTTATACTTAATGTTTTAAAATTTTATCATTATTAGTTTTGAATAGTTATTATAAAAATCTTTTATCCAAAAATAAAATATTTAAAATCATAAGTTTAAATTATTATATTTTAAAATTTAAAATAAAATTTTCATTAATTTAAAATTATGGGGTTTAAGTATAAATAGTTTGATTATGTGCATGTTTTACTTTTATATTTAAAATTGTTTTCTTATTGCTTGTTCATGTCTTTGTTTTTTCTTTTCATTTACACCACTCTATAACATTATTTATAGGCATTTAATTGAAAAGAAAAGAGATCAAAATTGGAAACATAAATTTTGATATTAAATTGGTACAAAAGTCAATATATCTACGAGTTTACAATACTGTAATTTTTAATTATTTATATTCACATAAACTTAAATAGAAAATTATTTTTTAATTTTAAAATTATCTAATCTATTAAGCTTTATTTTTGAAAACTGAAATAAAAATTCTCTTAGGATTTTTCATTGCAAATTTGTATTCATGTATAATTTTTGTATTTAATTTTAATAAAAGAAAACATCCATTTGTTTAGATGGGCATAAATATTTAGTTCAATTTTACCCAAGAAATAATCACTCATGAAGCAGTACCAGATATTTAACTAAGCTTACATTACATATTTAAATAAATAAAACACTTTATTTAATTAATATTTAAATAATAAAAAATACTTATTAAAGTTAGTAATAGCTTTAGCTTTATGGTTCCTTGTTTAATATTTAATTAATTTTTAAATATAATTAAAATATTATTAATTTATCAATTTAAATAGAAAAATTTGAAACCAATTTTAACATATTCAACATATTTAAACTCATGAGATGTAAGTGAATGTTTTTATCTTTTATTATTTAATAAAATATTTTTATTTCATGTGATTAATTATTATTTAAAGTAATTGTATAATATTTAAAAAATAAGAAGATGACATAAATATTCAAATATATTTTAAATTGCTTCTTAAATGTGCATGAATCATGATATCTTTTTCTTGTTGACCATCACAACATGTAGATGCGACATATGTTAAGAGTAGAAACTAAAAACGATTGAGAAATTGAGGTATAAAAGGTTTAAAATTTAGGATTATGATTAAATAAAATAAAATTAGATTTTTGTTTTGATATTATTTGATTCTCCTAACATTTAAATTTAAATCTGTATTCTTGTTTAGCATCAACATAGGCGGGGCTGATTTCTTTTAGGTTCTATTTTTAATAAATATGTAGATAGATGTGAATAGGGGAGGCACTACAACCACCAAAACCATTCTTATTTTTAACATACGCTTTCTTCTACCTTCTATTTTTAATATACATATAGATAGATGTGAATAGGGGAGGCTCTACGGCCACCAAAACCATTCTTATTTATTTTTAGTTTTCTTTTTTTTTTAATCTAGTCAAAACCCAATAATTAATTGGGTGTTTAAATCGTCTCACTCAAAATTTAACTTTAATTCGAGCTGGATTCAATCGTCACACTATGTCATTTTAACATCAAATAAAGAAGGGTGTCTTTCAATTCAATTTTGGGCGGTATATAATTAGTGAATCGATATAATTTGTAATTGTCATATTTATCTTGTCAAAGAACAAATTGATGTGATCAATTATGAGGTTTAAGCTTATTCGTCAATCTCTATAACCAACTTAACAATTGGAGGAGAAAATCCATTATTCGAGATCAATTCAAAGTTGGAGTCAAAATCGTGCATGAGGCTAAAATATTTTTTTGTTGATTTAATTCTATTTAATTTTGATTTGTTTAGTTTGATTACGTTTTTATTTTTTATTCAATTTATATTATCTATTTAATTTTCATATTTATCCCTCCTTCATTTTTCGTTCAAGTTTACGTGAGTCTAGGCATGAAAACTGTCTATGACACATTCTGGTTATAAATAAATATAGATTTGGATAGATCAATCAATGTAGGATTGACCCACTCTCTATACTACAAATTTAATTTTTGGTTTAGGCATAGAAATTTATTTTTGGTGGATTCAACGTCTATAAAATTTTGGCTCTGTTGTTGGGGATTAACACTAATGAATTTTTTATTTTTTATTTAGTAAATATGGATGTGCAAGTCACTTAATGATATTGTTAATATTGTTCGGTCTATTAGCGCAAGAAATACTATGTCAGATGTAGTGTGTGGTACATGTGCTACACCTAATTATGTTACATATGTGTGTCCTGTCTTGCAAAAAGATTACCAAGAATAATATAACATCGTTGGAAGTTTTCGTGGACCACCTCAAAGAACATACAACTCATTCTTCAATACATACTCTTTTGGGAGAAGAGAACACCTCGATTTAGGCTATGGAATGAGGCCCCAGTTCAATCAGTAATAGCCCAAATTTGACCAGGCCCTTAACTAAAACAGAAACAAAAAAATAAATGGTTATTTTAAAAGTCCATTAAAAAATAAACAGTCCATGTTACAAAGCCCAAACAGTGGGCCCAAAATCAAACATCTCAGACCCATTTACCCGGATACCACCTAGTAGGCCTAAAGCTACCCAGTGGACTCACTTACAACCTTAACCCAAATACACTCGAGGCCCAGACCTAAACTAGACCCAAACAATAGAGGCCCAAAAGCCTAAAATTATCAGCTAGGGTTTTCAACCCTAGCTCTTTCCCCTTGCACCGCAATAGGTTCTGGAAGGTTCGGGGAGCATCTGTTCAGCTCCCCAATCGAGGCCATCAGCGTTGTGACTCTGCCTCCGAAATCAGCGCGCGGATCTACACCAGCCCTCGTCACCACCAGATTTCTCGCAAGTACCTGCAAAAGAAAAGGAAACACAGCAGATACGAAAAAACAAAAAAAAGGAAACTAAAATAAAAGGATTTCAGCAGATCACAATCAAAGATACGGTGGATACAGTGGACAAGAAATGGAAAGAAATCGAAGATTTCTTTCCTAGTTTATGTAACAAAGCAGTAGCTATAAAAGCCCAAATAAAATGATGTAAAGACTTACGTTCGAAAAAAGAATACACAGAGAGAATCAATAAAAGTTTAGAGATTTAGCAAAAGAATTTGTTCTCGTACACATATACAGAGCAAGCATCTCAATCGATTGAATACACAAAGGTGAAATTTTTTTAGATATATGTACATATATATACAGCAAATAATGAAAAGAGAAAGCAATACCTTTAATCGGCGTTGAAAGGCGAGGTTTTTAAACCTCCGACCACCGCATGCGGAGGAGAAGACGAGGGCGCGTGAGCGCGTACAGACCCCTAGATGGAGGTCCGGTGACCCTCCGAATACCCCTCCCCAACTCTCTTTCAGAGAATTCTTTTCTTTTTTTTCTCAGAACCGATTCAAAATGATTTAAAACTAATAGTTTGGCTTATATAGCCACAACAGAACGACGCCATTTTAGCTTAATCCAATAAGCTTAAAACGACGTCGTATTAAGGCTAGGATCCGCGCGTTGACCCGATTACCCGGGAGGATCCGCGTGTTTTTTAGAATTGGGCTAATTACCCAATCGGTCCTTCCATCTCTTTTAATTTATAATTACGTTTTATTCTATTTTTAATTTAGCTCTAATATTTTACAATTGTTTCAATTTAGTCCTAACGGTTATTAAATCACATTCTGGGAAACGGCGCCGTTTTGGGAATAGGGCAATTTGCCCAATGAGTCCCTTTTGTTTTATGCGCGTTTTAATTGGGACCTAAATTCAGTTTTATTTCTTTTGAATTACCCGATAATTTTCTTTGAACTTTAAATTTAGCCCTATATATATATTTATTATTATATATATTTCATATATTGTTATTTGTTTTTATTTTTTAACCTTGCTTTTACATTATATATTGTAAGATTATTTTATGATATATATCAATATTATTTAATTATCTATTATTTTTCACAAATTATTATTATTATTTTCGTCATTATTTTTATATTATTATTATATTTTTACTTGTATTATATATTTATTAATTATTTATATATATATTGTTTTACATAAATACTTTCATTATTTTATATTATATCTATTATATTACTTATTTTCTATATATATTTAAATTATATTTTATTATATAACTTTTATTATATTTTTATTTTATTCTATATTACTTATCATTTTTTTATATATGCTATGTATATCATATATTATCTATTATATTATTTATGTTTATATTATTCATTATATTATTTAAAATTTTAAAATTTGTAAATTAAATTATATTTTTAACTCATATTATACACATATTAAATTATTAATAATTTATTTATTATGTATTATTTTACTTTAAAATGATATTTTTATATTATGTGTTATTTTATAAATTCTTTTACATTTATTTTATATATTTTTAAAACCCCATATATTTTATATATAATTATTATTCTTTTATAAATGTTTTGTTATTATGTTATTATATATTGTATAGCAAATACTATTTTAAAATTATTATTAAATATTATGTTTTTATTTGTACTATATGTATATTTTGTTAATAATAACTCAGCTCATTTTTTTATATTGCATATATCATGTGTTATATGTTATTTTATATTTTGATATTACATTTCATGAATATGTACATTGATATTGTATTACTCTTTTTGTATATCATGCATTATTTAATTATTACTTCGTATGTTTGTATGTTTTGTTTATTGTTAATATTTGCTATATATGTATATTAGTTTTATATATATGTATCTAATGCACGATCTTTATATTATTGCTATCATTTTGTTTAATGCATGTATTATTTACTTACTACAATAATATGTTACTATGTATAATTTGTAATGCAATACAATTCCCCACGCATCATTTAAAAAAAAAAGCTCCAAAGTTTTTAAAAAAAATAAAAGGCAATGCTTGATGTTTGGAAACTTCGAGAAAGGTAGTGTCCTAACTTACTGGGTTGCGACTTTTCTCGTTGAATTCGAATAGTCAAGCACCCTTCTAAGTGATTTTGAGTTTTCAAAACTTAAACAATTATTTCGAGATTTCAAAACATAGTGTCCTAACTTACTGGATATGACGTTTTTGTTGTTTCGAGATAGAAATTTTCGAAAGACGAGCTTAGTTTCGAAGGTTTTAAAATGTTGCGTCCTAACTTACTAGATGTGATGTTTTGACTCTTTTAAAATAAGTGAGCCTTAATTTTCAAAATTGAGACATTCTAGTTAAAAGAGGTTTGCATCTTAAAACTTTCAAATTTCCGACATTAAAGACACTTGATAATCAATTAGGTACCAATTTTTGGGCGTTACGAGGGTGCTAACCCTTCCTCGTACGTAACCGACTCCCGAATCCATTTTCTCGACTTTCGTAGACCAAAATTAATGTTTTAAAACAAAACATTTGATAAGGTGATCCAATCACACTTAAAAAGATTGGTGGCGACTCCCGTTTTCGTTTTTCTTAAAGTCGATTCCCATTTTCCTAAAACTCGATTTAAAAATAGTCTCGACAGCTTGGCGACTCCGCTAGGGACTAATAAGAGAGTCAAGCCGTGTAATTGATTATTTCTTGTCTTAATGTTGGAAATTAAAAATTTTAAAATTTAATCCTCTTTGCATTACATGTGTTTGTATTATTACATGTGTTGCTATATTCTGATACGCATTGTATTTGCATGACCGTTGTGGTCACAACCTTAAGTGGGAGTGAGAAACTACGCCTTTGTGAGGTTTTCGCCTCCGTGCAGATAATGGATCACTTTCGGGATACATCCGTACCTATAGTTTCGTGAGATTTTCATCTCCGTGTAGCCTTAGGGAAATGTATTCCCCCAAACTGATCTTGTTTCAAATGAGCCTATAATGGGTGAGAATCGAGGAATCTGTTGGTTCGGGTACCTCAAACTTTAGAACCGACCTAATGTAGAAAACCGTAAGAACCCAGCTTAGTTAGATGTTAAATTCTAGATATTATCCTATAAGTTATTATTGAGATTTATTGATATCATGCGGTACTGACTGTTTCTTTTCTTTTGTTTGCATGTCATTTTGCATTTACAAAGGTATCGATCACGGTCAGTTTCTAAGATAGAGAGTTTTATTATGGAGAACGGACTTCTTGATAGAGTGGAAGACAATGCCAACGTCCATAGATGGTCTGAGCAAACTCAACTAGAAAAGGGAGATAGTATAGCTATGGGATATGTGTTGGAGCTGTCAGATTACACTCGTATTAGTGTCACGCAGAATAATCTCCAAGAGCTTAAGGAAATTTGGGATCAGTGGGGCAAAAAGACCAAGCAGTTATTCTATGATAATTATGGAGACTTACCTTACTTGCTCGATGTTCAAGTAGACGAGCACTTATTCCGAGCCTTTGCTCAGTTTTGGAACTCGACGTACAGTTGTTTCACTTTTGGGGAAGTAGACTTGGTACCTACTGTGGAGGAGTACACTGCCTTGCTTCGTTGTCCCAGGTTTCAGAACGATAGGATCTATTCTCGAGCTGCTTTTGCCCCTACCTTTTGGAAAAAAAATGATGATTATTACAGGGATGAGCGAGCAGTGGACCACGGCCAGAATTAAAGAGAAAGGTGAGTGCAAGTGCATTTCGTGGGACGCCTTGAAAGATCTGATTCTGACACACCCTGATGAGACAAAGAAGGTAGATGTTTTTGCCTTAAGTTTGTATGGACTGATGGTCTTCCTTAGGGCTTTGGGATATGTGGATGAGGCAACCATGGATCTTTTTCATCGACTCAGTAAAAAGGTCACTTCCGTCCCTGCAATTTTGGCGGAGACATTCAGGTCTTTAGGTGCATGTAGGAGGGCTAGTGCTGGCAGGTTTATAGGATGTGCTCAGTTACTTTTGGCTTGGTTCGACAATCATTTTCGGTTGATAGTTAGGGTGGTTTTTCGGGTCTTCTTCGAGGATTACTCACCGTTGAAGGAAATAGTAGCTTCAACTAATAGAGTTGATGTTCCAGAAGAGAATTGGATGGCACTACTTCAGAACCTTCAGTCGAAAGATGTCGAGTGGCAGGCTCCGTGGATGATTCTTGGTGAGGTTCTTTACCGATGCGACAGTTTTGATTGTGTCCCCCTGTTGGGAATTTGGGGTGCTATTGGTTATGCCCCTTTGCTCGTGCTGAGGTAGTATGGATTGAGACAGTTGGTACCAGCAACTCAAGGGTTAGCGCAAAGTGAGTTCATATACAGAGGAGCCGATTACAAGAGGAAGGTTAGTGAACTTTCTAGTGCTTAGAAAAAGACTTGTCGGTTGAAAGGAGTAGCTATTAGCCCTGCAACCACACCAGAATACGTTGAATGGAGAGTCAGAAGGGTTAATGATAACATTCCTAAGCCAAGCGTGGAAGGAGCTCGACCGATAGAGGAATATTTGCAAGTAATGCCCTCAGAGTTAGAAATTATAAAGCAGGAGTTCGAGAGAAATAGCTTGGAGTTCGAGAAGAGGGTAGCAAAGCTCGAAGAAGAAAAGATGTACTTGAGCTTGGACGTCGACGTTTAAAAGATGGAGGTCGAGAAAGAGAGGAAAGAAAAGAGGAAGATTGAGGAAAATCGAGATGATCTAAAGGAGCATTACAAAACGGCACAAGTATCCTTGAGGAGAGCGAGAGTAGGAGGATCTTCAGATCAGTTGCAGAAAGAGGTCCAAGAGGAAAAGGCTAGAGCTGAGTATTGAGAGAGGAAGTTCCAAGAGATGTAGGTGCAGAATTTGGCATTAGAGGAAGAGAATAAAGGGTTAAAGACTAAGGTAGCTGAGCTTGGAAGATCCCTACGTTGGCACCAAAACCATAATTTTACGGTCGAGTTAAAGGAGCTAAAAAGCAAGGTTGAGGATTTGGAAATGGCATTGCATGATGGTGAACTCCGAATTGAGCAGCTCAAGGCGCAAGAAGAGTATCTGAAGGGAGAGCTTCATCAGGCTAGAGGACAGGTCAGAGAAAGGGATCATGTCATTGGTGAGGCTATAGCCCAGATTCGAGAGGTTGCTGAATATGTGCAAGACTTGGAAATTCGAGCTGATGTATTGAGTCTATTGTATTCATCGTCGTCGGATATAGGACGAGGGTTAGCCCTTTTATTAGATAGAGTTAAAACTTTGGGCCTTAGGGCGAAAGCGTATTTGTAATCCTCTTATATGTAAAGATATTCTTTTTCTAAATAAAGTTTTCTAAATGAAGTTGAACCAGAATCGATATCCTTTTTGCATTCATGCATTTGCATCTCATTTCATCACATCGTTTGCATTCAAAGTTATAGAAAGACCCTAATTAGTTAAAGTTTACTTCAGAAGGTAGAAAAGAAAATGAAATCACACATCCTTACGGCACTCGCACTAAAACTAAGAGTATGGATCAAAGGTTTGAGCAATTGTAAAAAGATATGCAAGACCAAATGCAAGAGCAGTTGGCCAAAATGCAGAATGAAATAAGGGAGCAAATGCTAGAAGCTCAGAGGAACATGATGGCTGAAATGGTTCAGCTGCTGAGAGCCACTGATAAGGGAATAGCTCCCATAGCGATCACTGAAGAGGAGAATGAAGGTCCTCCTCCGGGCTTTACTCCGCCTCATGTGCCACTACAAACCGAGGCACCTCCTAGAAGGCCATCTGTCACCGTGAGGCCTCAACATGGGCCAGTTGATGCTGGAATCCCTATAAATTTCCCATCTGGGTTGGGAAATAATTTGGTAGATATCTCGATCAACCCTATCACTCCTGATTTGGATTTGAAGGAGAAGGAAAGAATGGAAACTGAATTCGCGAAACAATTGGAGGATCATTGCAAATAGTTAGAAGAGAAGTTTAGGGTTTTGGAAGGCGCTGGAAATCATCATGGGATTGATGCCAAAGACTTAAGTTTGGTCCCAGATTTAGTGCTTCCTCATAAATTTAAGATGCCAGAGTTTGAAAAGTACAACGGGACTACTTGTCCAGAGGCATACATAACAATGTTTTGTAGGAGAATGACTAGATATGTGAACAATGATCAATTATTAAACCATTATTTTCAGGACAGCTTAGTAGGAGCAGCGGCTAGATGGTACAATCAGTTGAGCCATGCAAGAATCAGTACATGGAGAGATCTGGTACAGGCCTTCATGCAACAGTACAACCATGTGACTGATATGATGCTAGATAGGATCACACTTCAAAACATGGAGAAAAAACATAATGAAAGTTTTAGGCAATATGCACAACAATGGAGGGAGGTGGCAATGCAAGTACAACCACCATTGTTGGAAAAGGAGACCACCATGTTATTTATCAACACTTTTAAGGCGCCATTCATCACTCACATGATTGGAAGTACCACGAAAAGTTTTGCGAATATAGTTATGGCAAGTGAGATGATTGAGAATGCCGTGAGAGGCGATAAAATCGAAAGAGAAGTGGCTAAAATATCGGCCCCAAGAAGAAAGGACAACGAGGTGAATAATATGAATAGCCTCAACTCGAGAGCAGTCACACCAAAGTAGAGCAACAAAGTGCTCAAAGATAGGAATCGGGTACAAGAAAGAATTCGGAGATGATACAATTCACGCCTATCCCTGTGACGTATCATGAGCTTTATCAAAGCTTATACGATGCACATGCTATCACTCCATTTCACTTGAAACCACTGCAGCCACCGTTCCCCAAATGGTATGATGCAAATGCTAAATGCGAATATCACGCGGGAATACCGGGGCATTCGATTGAAAACTACACCAGATTCAAGAAGGTCGTGGAGAGGCTTATCAAGATGGGGGTTATGAAGTTCGACAGTACTCCAAATACCAAAAATCTGTTACCAGATCATGGCAATCAAGGAGTGAATGCCATTGATGAAACAAAGGAAGGAAAAATCAAGGAAGATGTTGCTGAGGTAAACATACCCATGAAAGTAATATGGGAGGAGATGATGAAGAGAGGAATGTTGACCTCTGGAAAAGGTAGAAGAGGAATAGAGAATTATTGCGAATTCCATGGAGAGATGGGTCATGGGATCCAAAATTGTGAGAAGTTTAAGGCCATGGTGCAAGGCCTTATGGTTAACAAAGAGCTATAGATTTCTGAGGGTAGTCCTGGCGAAGGACAAATATGTATACTGCAAAATGAACGACAAGAAACCCACCGGCCGAGAATTATTATTTCCTTACCGGGGAATAATGAAGTAGGGGTGCGAACTGGGCCCAGGGTTGTCATCCATAAACCCAATCCTTTCCCTTACAAGGATGACAAGAGAGTACCATGGAGTTATGATTGCAGTGTAACAGTACCTGAAGAAGATAGTATGGCCAGTGCATCTAGGGGTGTGCAAAGGAAGGTTCTCATACGCAGAGTGGTAAATGTTATGATACAGGGGGCGTCAGAGTGGAGCTCACAAAGACAAAAGGTGTCGAGGTTGAGAAAGAGAAAGAGACTGAAATACTCATCAATGAGCCGGTGAAAGGGGAGGAGGCTAAGGAGTTCTTAAAGTTCCTTAAGCATAGCGAATATAGTGTGGTCGAGCAGTTGCGTAAGCAGCTAGTGCGTATATCAGTATTAGCCCTACTTCTGAGTTCTGAGATGCATTGGGACGTATTATTGAAGGTGCTTAACGAAACATATGTCACCCGCGACATATTCGTTAACAAATTGGACCAGTTGGTAAATAACATCAGTGCTGACAATTTCATCTATTTCAATGATGATGAAATTCCACATGGGGGCATAGGGTCAACCAAAGCCTTGCACATCACCACTCGGTGCAAAGGATACACGCTGCTAAATGTACTCGTTGATAATGGGTCAGCTTTGAACGTCCTACCATTATCCACCTTAAATAGATTACCCATTGACAGTTCACATATGAAAACATGTCATAATGTTGTAAGAGCCTTTGATGGAACTGAAAGGAAAGTGATGGGACGAATCGACATCCCTTTGGAAATTGGGCCAAATACCTATGAAGTTGATTTTTTGGTGATGGATATCAAGCCCTCCTATAATTTTTTCTTGGGGAGGCCATGGATACACTCGGCAAGAGCAGTGCCTTCTTCATTGCTCCAAAAATTGAAGATAGTAACAGATGGACGGTTAATAACCCTCAATGCAGAGGAGGATATTATAGCAGCAGTCACTAGCAAGGTCCCTTATGTCGAGGTGAATGAAGAAGCTATTGAGTGCTCTTTCTGCTCTTTAGAAATCATCAATGAAACCTTCATTTTGGAAGGAAGTGAGATGTCGTTACCCAAAATGTCCAGAACCACAAGGATGGCCCTACAAATGATGGTGGGAAAAGGGGCATTGCCAGGAAAAGGACTAGGAAGACAGTTGCAAGAAGGAATTCAAATCTCAAAATTGTTTGAGAAGAAAGATCGCTTTGGTTTGGGCTTCAAGCCAGACCCTAAGCATAAGAGGCAAGAGATTGAGAAGCGCCAAGCGAGAAGAAAGACGCGTCTGAATGGAGGAGAAGTGGAGTGGGAACCGATGACATTGCCACCTATATCGAAATCCTTTAAGTTGGGAGGATTACTGGTAGAAGAAAGTCATCAAATTAATGCTGTACACGATGAAGGATTGGAGCAAGGAAACCTCGAGGGCATTCGCCCTTACAAACCGGGGAGCTCTCTGAACAATTGGACTGTGGAAGACCTTCCTGTAGTCTTTAGGAATTTTTCAGAGTAATTCTCGAAACATGTCTGTTACTCTAGGGCCTAGGAGTAGTAAGATTACTTTTATGAAATAGGCTTATGTTCATCTATTATTATTTAAATAAAACATAACTTTGATCAATTTAAACGAATATTGTTTCACTTTTATCAACCAGTATTCCTTTAAATTTTGGCAATTCTTATTCTTTTATTCGTAGCACATAAACAATCATTCTTAGATTCATTCATTCTTTGTATATTCTTTCATACCCCCACAGGTCCTTAGATATCAATGATATAAGCACTGATACTGCAACTCCTGATTTCTCTTGCGAGCAAGACATGTGTTTAGAGGAACCTCATGATTTTGAAGATGTTCAAGATTGTGACGTATCTCTTGATCTATTAAGAATGGTAAAGCAGGAGGAGAAACAAATCATGGCACATGAGAAAGAGGCAATCGAGAATGTAGCCCTAGAGGAAGGGAAGGAGTTGAAAATTGGAACACTGATTAGCGAGGATACAAGGTGTGGTCTGGTTGGGTTACTTCGAGAGTTCAAGGATATCTTCACCTGGTCATATCAGGATATGCCTGGATTAAACACTGACATTGTAGTACATCGTCTTCCGATAAGACAGGACTGTAAGCCAGTCCAACAGAAGTTGCGGAGAATGCGGCCAGACATTGTACTAAACATAAAAGATGAGGTTAAAAAGCAGTTCGATGTAGGATTCTTACAAGAGGTGAAGTACTCTGAATGGGTAGCTAACATTGTGCCTGTTCCTAAGAAAGATGGGAAGGTACGAATGTGTGTTGATTACAGAGACCTGAACAAAGCAAGCCCAAAGTATAATTTTCCTTTGCCACACATTGACACTTTAGTAGAAAACACAGCGGGATATTCATTATTCTCCTTCATGGATGGTTTCTCAGGATACAATCAGATAAAGATGCATCCAGGGGACATGGATAAAACTACCTTCATAACCTTGTGGGGCACCTTTTGCTACAAAGTAATGTCATTTGGACTGAAGAACGTAGGGGCAACATACTAGCAGGCGATGGTAAACTTATTCCACGACATGATGTATAAGGATATTAAGGTGTATGTTGATGATATGATTTCCAAGTCGCGTACAGAAAAAGAGCACTTTGAGGTTTTAAGAAGATTTTTCCTGAAATTGAGGAAATTTCAGTTGAAACTCAATCCAGCAAAGTGTACCTTTGAAGCCAGATCGGGAAAGTTATTAGGCTTCGTAGTCAGTGAAAAGGGAATTGAAGTCATCTCAGAAAAGGTCAGAACCATACGAGAGTTGCCTCCGCCACGTACTCAAAAAGAAGTTCGAGGATTCCTAGGAAGGTTGAATTACGTCGCTCAGTTCATTTCACAACTGACCGAGAAATGCGATCCTATCTTTTGCCTCCTCAGAAAGCACAATCAAGGAATTTGGGATGAGGAATGCCAGAATGCTTTTGAAAAGGTCAAGCAATATTTGTTGAATGCCCCGGTATTATCTCCACCAAGCCCAGACAAACCGTTAATATTGTACTTGTCAGTATTCAGTAATTCTATGGGATGTGTGCTTGGTCAGCATGACGAATTAGGGAAAAAGGAGAAGGCAATTTATTATCTCAGTAAGAAATTCACTGACTGTGAAATGAGATATCCACCAATTGAAAAGTTGTGTTGTGCACTGATTTAGACAACGCGGAGATTAAGACAGTACATGCTATACCATACCACTTGGCTCATCTCAAAACTTGATCCATTAAAATACATGATGGAGTCAACGACTCTAAATGGGAAAATGGTGAGATGGCAAATTTTACTTTCAGAGTTTGATATAGTTTACGTAAGTCAGAAAGCTATAAAAGGAAGTGCGGTAGCAGACTTTTTGGCCAGTAGGGCTCTAGAGGATTATGAGCCATTGAACTTTGATTTTCCAAATGAGGAGTTAATGTGTATAGCAACCACTGAAGATTCTCTTTGGAGGCTAAATTTTGATGGGGCTTCTAACGCAGTCGGAAATGGAATTGTATCCCCGAATGGCAATCATTACCCGTTCACGTGCAAGTTGGACTTTGACTGTATAAACAATATGGCTGAGTACGAAGCATGCATCATGGGACTCCAAGCAGCTATAGAACGAGGTATAAAAACCCTAGAAGTATATGGAGATTCTGCGTTGGTAATTTATTAGTTGAGAGGTGAATGGGAGACAAGGGACCCTAAATTGATCAATTATCGAAGGGTAGTTTTGGGGTTACTAGAGGAGTTCGATGACATCACCTTCAATTTTCTCCCACGAGACAAAAATCATGTGACAGCCTTAAAACGACCCTAGTCGAAATGTGGTTTCGGGACCACAAAACCAAGGCATAAAAATAATTTAATATTTATTTTATTGCCTATAATGTGTGTTAACTCATGTGTGATATTTTTTATGCTTTGATTTAGAATTATAGATGTGAATTTCACTAGAAAGGACCTAGTAATAAACTTTGAAAGTATGAGGGGAAATGTGTGATGACTAATTAAAGGATGCATGCAAAACAATGGACTTGCATGTCAAATTTCCCCCCCCATAGCTAGTGGCCGGCCATGACAAGGATTTATGGGCAAAAATCATGTCATGAAACATGTTTGGTAAATGGGTTATGATGGAAAGAATAAAATAAGGGGTATGGAATAAACAATTAATGTTAGTAGATGAGAAACAAAAAAAAAAAAAAAGTGTCCATCTTCCTCCATAGCTTGGCCGAATGTCCTAAAGGAAGAAAGAAAAAATTTTGTTCATCTCTTTTCACTCTCTTGTTGGCCGAAAATACTAAGGTTAAGGAAGGAGTTTTGCTTCATACTTGGTTTGGAAGAGGATTAGGAAGAGGTTGGCTAAACTTGCATCAAGATTAAGGTATGTTTGAGGTTCATGCATGTTTTTAGTTGCTAGCTTAATGTTCTTGTTAGCCCATGGTTCAAATCCTTGTTATGTCATGGGAATGAAATTCGCCAAAGTGAATGTGGTGTTGATGCCATTGCATGTTAAATAACAAGCTTGAAAGTGATACATGTGATGGAGGATTGAAGATTCTTAGATTTTCTTCTAGCATTTTTTTGAATGAGATACTAAGTTCTTTGTTTCACCATGACCAAATTGAAATGGTGTGGTGTTGTGGTATTCGCCATGATATATCCATAAGTATAATTCATGCATGTTGCATGGTAAGTAAGATTTAAGCTTTGGAAATGTGTATATATTTGGATATAAGCCACTTGAGAATTCGCCCTTGCACCTACATGAATATATGTTTGCACATGATGGATTGGTATGACATATATACTAATTCAAAGTGTATATTTGCTTGTGATGAGGTGTTGATTATGAAGTAAATAAGAGATGTGCAATGAATTACGATATGTAATGTGTTAGTAGTAAAATGTATGCTGTTTTTTTTGTGTGGTATTAAGTGTATATTCGGCCACATGAGGGGTAATTAGTGTGCATGCATTCGGTTTGAGGCAAGCATATTGATGCCTATTCTTGGCTTAGAAAATTGACTAAGAGGAATATTAACTAATGTGTTGAGTTCGATTTATGATTTCGTACATATACAACTTTGATGCCTAATGTATATAAGGGCCAAGTACTTTGAACTTCACGTTGATGTTTGAATATATTGAATTGCTTGTTGTGATGTAAAATGTGCATGACCATTGTGTATTTGAGCTAAAGGATGGCCATATGACCATTTACACTCCTTGTCATATTCGCCATAAGCTATCATGATGAGATTTTAATAAGTTAAATTTGTGTAAATTAGCTCAAGAGCAAAGGGAGCTAAATCCGATAAAGGGAAGGAAAAAGTAGTTGAATAGCCGTCGAAATCGCTCGACAACATCCAAGGTAAGTCTTGAGTGATGACCCTACTTGAATTATATCAAAATTATGCTCCTTGTTTGTGTGGCCATTGAGCCGAAATAGTAAAGGTTGATAGATATTTTGTGTTAGAGCTTTAGTAACGAAAATGAACTATGGACGTGTCTTGAATATTGATATATATGTAAGTGAACATTGGAAATATATCCGGCTAAGACCAAGGCATTCGTGCGAGTTGATATATCCGGCTAAGACCGAAGGCATTCGTGCGAGTTGATATATCCGGCTAAGACCGAAGGCATTCGTGCGAGTTGATATATCCGGGCTAAGACCCGAAGGCCTTTGTGCAAGTCACCAAATCCGGGTTATGACCCGAAGGCAATCGTGCGAGTCGCTATATCCGGTTAAATCCCGAAAGTATGTGATTCGGAAGTGAGCAATCTTGCTGTGAAAATTTCAGCTTATACACTTGTGAAAATTCCAGCAATGAGGTATGTTTGTATGTGCTTGTACTAATTGAATTCTTACAAGTAAGTATCGCTAAGTTGATAAACGAGCTACCGGCCTTGGGCTAAGTTGTTCTTTTGTGTATGAACATAAGGGTCGGTGATGTGAAATAAGTATGAGTATGGGAATGTGAATTAGTAAAGTGGTTTAATTAGCCATGTGAATAAAATACCTTAGTCAAAGCTGATTTCATTGCTTGAGACTTACTAAGCATTAAAATGCTTACCCGTTGCTTTGGCTCTCTGTTTTATAGGTTTCGCTCGTTAGCTATCGGATTCGGGATCAAAGAAGTCAAGTCATCCACACTATCGAAGCCCATTTTGGTACAAATTTTGGTTGAACTTTGAAATGGCATGTATAGGACCATCCTTTGTTGAAGGTCATGTACCTTCCGGTTTGTGTAAACTTGGATAGCCATGCGAAAATGGCTTATATACGTTTTAGCATAGAACTATAATCGTTTGTATGTTGACCCTTATGAGGTATGGAATTATTTTGAAACGATTAGCCATTGGAATGGTTAATCATGATCACGCTTTGTGCTATGTATGTAAAAAGGGCCAATTGAATCATGGAAAGTATGAAATAGGTAAAGCCTACTAAAGGCAGATGCTGACAGCAGCAGTGACGTGGATGTGAAAAATCACTAAAAATAGTAGGAATGGTATTAAATAGCAAATAAATTATGTAAGTGTACCTTGATGAATCTACTTTCATATGGAAGAAACGAAATGGTCATATGAGTTATAAGTTAACAGATTTTAAAGTTCTTGTGAAATAGGGCCAGAACGGTTTCTGGATCCCCTGTTCCAACTTTGGAAAATCATTGTAAATTAACCAGAGATAATTAGGAGTCATTCCATATATGTGTAGATTCCTCTCTGAGTCTAGTTTCTATAGAAACAAACGGCATTAGTATTGAAGCCCTGTACAGGAGATATCCAATTCGTAACGCACAAAGGTCAGTGTAGTCGATCCCTACAACAGGCGAGACTTTAACTAATAAACTGTACTAATTGGCTCGACCAAAATTCTAGAAAAAAATATGTAGATGGACATATGAGTCTAGTTTCAGGAAAAATTTACGGAACTGATTTTCGAGTTATAAAACTCAAGTTATGAATTTTGGAGCGACTAGTACTCAGATTGGCAGCTTGTCTGAAAATTGTCAATAAGTGGGTTGAAGTCTGTTAACACCTCGCGTTCGACTCCGGCGACGGTCTCGGGTTCGGGGTGTTACAAATCAGATGGCAGATGCTTTAGCAACCTTGGCCTCAATGATTAAGGCAAATAAAGAGGAAGAGATGAGACCAATTCAAATGAGTGTCTATGAGGCTCCAACTCATTGTTGCAATATTGAGAAAGAAGAAAAGGATGATAGCCCTTGGTATCAGGATATATTGTGATATGTGAGAGATCGTAAATACCCTGAACAAGCCAATGAAAATGACAAACGAACTTTGAGAAGGTTAACTTGTGACTATGTCTTGGACGGGGATATCCTATACAAGAGAAGGAAAGACCAAGTACTTTTGAGATGTGTCGACGTTGGGGAAGCTAAGCTAATTTTAGAAGAAGTTCATGAAGGTGTATGTGGGATGCATGCAAATGGGTTCACGATGGCAAGGCAAATCATAATGTTTGGCTATTATTGGGCCACTATGGAAGGAGACTGTATTAACTATACCAAGAAGTGTCATAAATGTCAGATTTATGGGGACAAAATTCATGTTCCACCTTCACCTTTGCATGTTATGACCTCTCAATGGCCCTTTTCCATGTGGGGCATGGATGTTATTGGACCAATATCACCGAAAGCTTCGAATGGACATCGGTTTATCTTCGTGGTAATTGATTACTTTACAAAGTGGGTAGAGGCTGGCTCTTATGCGAATGTTACTAAGTCGGCTGTGAGTCGATTCTTGAAGAAGGAGATCGTGTCGGTATGGAATGCCTGAGAAGATCATATCTAACAATGCATTGAACTTAAACAACAAAATGATAGCAGAGGTTTGCGACTAGTTCAAGATTAAACATCACAATTCTTCTCCCTATCGTCTAAAAATGAATGGGGTAGTGGGGGCCGCTAATAAGAACATTAAGAAAATAGTGGGGAAGATGACCGAGACTTATAGAGATTGGCATGAGAAATTACCGTTTGCACTCCTTGCCTATCGGACATCTGTCAGAACCTCTACTGGGGCAATTCCATTCTCGCTAGTTTATGGGATGGAAGCAGTATTACCTATTGAAGTAGAAATATCTTCTCTTCGAATTTTGACGGAGGTAAGGTTAGATAAAGCTGAGTGGGTTCAATCCTGATATGACCAGCTAAACTTAATTGAGGAAAAGAGGCTAAGAGACATCCGTCATGGTCAGATGTACCAAAAGCGAATGATGCGAGCTTATGATAAGAAGGTTCGACCAAGAGAGTTTCACGAGGGAGACCTGGTGCTGAAAAAGATCCTTCCTATTCAAAAGGACTTTAGAGGAAAATGGATGCCAAATTAGGAAGGGTCATATGTCGTAAAGAAAGCTTTCTCTGATGGTGCATTGATCCTAACGGAAATGGATGGGAAAAGTTTACCCAATCTAGTGAATTCAGACTCAGTTAAAAAATTCTTTGTCTAAAGAGGGAGAATCCAAGGTGAAAACCCGAAAAGGGCACCTTGAGATTTCAAAAAAAAAAATAGAGAGGCCAAGGTGAAAACCCGTAAAGGGCGCCTTGTGACCAAAGGGGTTTTGAGTTGAAAACCCGAAAGGGCAGCTCAAATATTGAAGGGCATACGGTAATCTTGTTATATCTGATGCAACAAAGAGCGAAGAATGCTGCAAACTGGGGCATCAACGGAGTACTTTGGATCTTCTAAACACATGTTGAACTCAAGAAAGACTTCATGGAGCTAGTGTATAGACACTCGAGCGGCGATATCTAGGGCATCTAACTTCTATCTTGTTTGTTATCTTTAGATTCTATTTCTTCTAGAAGATAGGCTATTAAATTAATTCCTTTTTGTATCTTTTTGATAATTCATTCAAATCCAATTATTCTTCAAAATTTATTCATCTTTCGTTATTCTTTAAGTATGTTGCATTGAAATAATGATAGATGAACTAAAATATCTTCACAAATAAAGTTTTGCATATTACTCTGGAAATTTCTAGATAATACAAGAAACTGAAGCAAGACAATTGTTTAAGGAATTCCCATATGTGAGGGTCGGATGTACTCGGGGAAACTGAAATTTCTTCTTTAGTCTAAATGATGATTGAACAAATCAAATGATTCGATCCTAGGAGAGGATCATCTTGTAGACTTTTTCAGTGGGTCATAGCATTTGAAGAATGGTACAAACCCACAAGTTGAGTTGGAATGAGACTTCGAGAGAAGTAAGGATAAACTTTGATGAAGGAATGAGTGATCTGAAATAGGAATCATTTTCATAACATTTTGCATTATAACATGTCTAATTAGGAGAATTTGACTCACTTCGATCATAGCATCCTAATTATTAGGGATGAACTCATATGCATTCTACAGGTTATGTCTTTTATGGGACAATGTGATCGAAGATACCAGATTTGGCATCTCTGTATTGGCAGAGAGCAGATCGAAGACATAGCTGATTTGGCTTTCACGTGTTTACGTTGAAGCAAATCTAAGATGATTGGGCATCTCTGTATTGTCAGAGAACAAATCGAAGTTTGGCATCTCCATTTCAACGGAGAGTAGATACATAGCAGATCTAACCTTCAGATGTTTATACTGAAGCAGATCCAAGATGGTTTGGCATTCTTGTGCTTACAAGGAACAAATCGAAGACATAGCTGATTTGGCTTTCACGAGCTTACGATGAAGCTAATCTAAGATGATTTGGTATCTCTGTATTGACAGAGAACAAATCAAAGTCTGGCATCTCTATTTCGACGGAGAGCAGATATATAGCAGATCTAACCTTCAGATGACTGAAGCAGATCCAAGATGGTTTGGCATCCTTGTGCTTACAAGGAACAAATCGAAGACATAGCTGATTTGGTTTTCGCGTGCTTACGCTGAAGCAAATCTAAGATGATTTGTCATCTCTGTATTGTTAGAGAACAAATCGAAGAAGCAGATTTGGCATATCTGTGTTCGGCGGAGAGTAGATCGAATATATCAACATGACAGTCAAGAAGATTGAAGACTATAATAGGACCGGTCAAATTTGGTCTTTCTGAATCTTTGCTCGATTCTTGTTATACAGCAATGAGCAAAGAGGGGCAGCTGTAATAGCCCAAATTTGACCAGGCCCTTAACTAAAACAGAAACAAAAAAAAAAAATAAATGTTTATTTTAAAAGTCCATTCAAAAATAAATAGTCCATGTTACAAAGCCCAAACAGTGGGCCCAAAATCAAACATCTCAGACCCATTTACCCGGATACCACCTAGTAGGCCTAAAGCTACCCAGTCGACTCACTCACAACCTTAACCCAAATACACCCGAGGCCCAGACCTAAACTAGACCCAAACAATAGAGGCCCAAAAGCCTAAAATTATCAGCTAGGGTTTTCAACCCTAGCTCTTTCCTCACAGCAACAGGTTACGGAAGGTTCGGGAGCGTCATCAGCTCCCCAATCGAGGCCATCAACGCTGTGACTCTGCCTCCGAAATCAGCGCGCGAATCTACACTAGCCCTCGTCACCACCAGATTTCTATAAGTACAGTAAAAGAAAAGGAAACACAATGATCTGAAAAACAAAAAAAGGAAGCTAAAATAAAAGGATTTCAGCAGATCACAATCAAAGATACGGTGGATACAGTGGACAAGAAATGGAAAGAAATCGAAGATTTCTTTCCCAGTTTATGTAACAAAGCAGTAGCTATAAAAGCCCAAATAAAATGATGTAAAGACTTACATTCGAAAAAAGAATACATAGAGAGAATCAATAAAAGTTTAGAGATTCAGCAAAAGAATTTGTTCCCGTACACATATACAGAGCAAGCATCTCAATCGATTGAATACACAAAGGTGAAATTTTTTTTGATATATGTACATATATATACTGCAAATAATGAAAAGAGAAAGCAATACCTTTAATCGGCGTTGAGAGGCGAGGTTTTTAAACCTCCGACCACCGCATGCGGAGGAGAAGACGAGGGCGCGTGAGCGCGTACAGACCCCTAGATGGAGGTCCGGTGACCCTCCGAATACCCCTCCCCAACTCTCTTTCAGAGAATTCTTTTCTTTTTTTTTCTCAGAACCGATTCAAAATGATTTAAAACTAATAGTTTGGCTTATATAGCCACAATAGAACGACGCTGTTTTAGGTTAATCCAATAAGCTTAAAACGATGTCGTATTAAGGCTAGGATCCGTTCGTTGACTCGATTACCCGGGGAGGATCCGCGTGTTTTTTAGAATTGGGGTAATGACCCAATCGGTCCTTCCATCTCTTTTAATTTATAATTACGTTTTATTCTATTTTTAATTTAGCCCTAATATTTTACAATTGTTTCAATTTAGTCCCAACAGTTATTAAATCACATTCTGGGAAACGGCGCCGTTTTGGGAATAGGGAAATTTGCCCAATGAGTCCCTTTTGTTTTACGCGCGTTTTAATTGAGACCTAAATTCAGTTTTATTTCTTTTGAATTACCAGATAATTTTCTTTGAACTTTAAATTTAGCCCTATATATTTATTTATTATTATATATATATATTTCATATATTGTTATTTGTTTTTATTTTTTTAACCTTGCTTTTACATTATATATTGTAAGATTATTTTATTATATATATCAATATTATTTATTATCTATTATTTTCACAAATTATTATTATTATTTTACATCATTATTTTTATATTATTATTATATTTTTACTTGTATTATATATTTATTAATTATTTATATATATTGTTTTTACATATATACTTTCATTATTTTATATTATATCTATTATATTACTTATTTTCTATATATATTTAAATTATATTTTATTATATAACTTTTATTATATTTTATTTTTATTCTATATTACTTATCATTTTTTATATATGCTATGTATATCATATATTATCTATTATATTATTTATGTTTATATTATTCATTACATTATTTAAAATTTTAAAATTTGTAAATTAAATTATATTTTTAACTCATATTATACACATATTAAATTATTAATAATTTATTTATTATGTATTATTTTACTTTAAAATGATATTTTTATATTATGTGTTATTTTATAAATTCTTTTACATACTTTATTTTATATATTTTTAAAACCCCATATATTTTATATATAATTATTATTCTTTTATAAATGTTTTGTTATTATGTTTTTATATATTGTATAGCAAATACTATTTTAAAATTATTATTAAATATTATGTTTTTATTTGTACTATATGTATATTTTGTTAATAATAACTCAGCTCATTTTTTTATATTGCATATATCATGTGTTATATGTTATTTTATATTTTGATATTACATTTCATGAATATGTACATTGATATTGTATTACTCTTTTTGTATATCATGCATTATTTAATTATTACTTTTTGTATATCATGCATTATTTAATTATTACTTCGTATGTTTGTATGTTTTGTTTATTGTTAATATTTGCTATATATGTATATTAGTTTTATATGTATGTATCTAATGCACGATCTTTATATTATTGCCATCATTTTGTTTAAATGCATGTATTATTTACTTACTACAATAATATGTTACTACGTATGATTTGTAAAGTAATACAATTCCCCATGCATCATTTAAAAAAAAAAAGCTCCAAAGTTTTAAAAAAAAAATAGAAGGCAATGCTTGATGTTTGGAAACTTTGAGAAAGATAGTGCCCTAACTTACTGGGTTGCGACTTTTCTCGTTGAATTCGAATAGTCAAGCACCCTTCTAAGTGATTTTGAGTTTTCAAAACTTAAACAATTATTTCGAGATTTCAAAACATAGTGTCCTAGCTTACTGGATATGGCGTTTTGTTATTTCGAGATAGAAATTTTCGAAAGACGAGCTTAGTTTCGAAGGTTTTAAAATGTTGCGTCCTAACTTACTGGATGTGATGTTTTGACTCTTTTAAAATAAGTGAGCCTTAATTTTCAAAATTGAGACATTCTAATTAAAAGAGGTTGGCATCTTAAAACTTTCAAATTTCCGACATTAAAGACACTTGATAATCAATTAGGTACCAATTTTTGGGCGTTACGAGGGTGCTAACCCTTCCTCGTACGTAATCGACTCCCGAATCTATTTTCTCAACTTTTGTAGACCAAAAATTAATGTTTTAAAACAAAACATTTTATAAGGTGATCCAATCACACCTAAAAAGATTGGTGGCGACTCCCGTTTTCGTTTTTCTTAAAGTTAATTCCCATTTTCCTAAAACTCGATTTAAAAATGGTCTCGAGACAATCTATATTACCAGCCTAGTCCACCCATGCAAAAATCACAATCTTCAGGTATGTCTTCAAGCGTGGATTAGCCCTATTGGGATATCAATTCGTTTTTGAACATTTTCAACTAGTATGTGATATTTTATAATTCTCTTTAGGTAAATAAATGAATCTGGTAGTTGATTGGTGATATTTTGCAAATGTATGATCCTTTGAACTTCTTGTTCACATTAACTTGTACAAGGATCTAATTGAGATGATGGTGATCCATTCCATGTAATTTCTTTTACCAACTATATTTACTCTCCCCCTAATGTTGGGAATATTGTTTCATTAAAGTGGCAATGAACAAATCATGTAGTAAATAAATCTCAAGTTAATGGTTCAACATACTTAATTATAGAAGGAGATTCATAACCAACATGCAACACCCCTTACCTGTATCCAAGGCCGGAACAGGGCACGAGGCATTACCAGACTTAACCATACACATAGACGAATACCGGGCCATAAAATTTCATTTAATTCAAAACTTTTTGAACACATGCATAGACTCATATTGAAAGACATATAACGTTGCATAAATGAGCACTTACACATCCATAATCATGCAATAACGTGTCATTCACTTTCAACAAATTTGCTTACCATCCTGTATATAATATACAATCTTACATTAACTAGAACTAGACATGCTAAATCTTATTCTCATTTTATACCATCATAATGTAGTTACCAATTTGTCCATTAAACATCCATATTCAAGGCAACATTACTCATTTCCATTTAATTCATGATCCACAGTGTGAAAAAATAAAATAAAAAAATAAAAATAAAAAAAATAAAAATAAAAAACACACAAATTTTACGTGGAAACCCTTTCGAGAAAAAAACCACGGGCAGAGGAGAAGAAAATTCACTATGTCGAAAAATTTGAATCAATACAAGAGGAATAGACTATGTCTATTTATGGGCTTGTAAAGCCATATTCTAGTAGGATTGAAACACCTTATCCTAATCAATATAAAATAGATGAAGTTTAATAAGGTTTAAAAAACCTTATTCTAAAATAAAATAAAAGAAGTCTAGTTCTATATGGATTTTACTTTTATTTTATTTTCCATCATATTTTATTTAAATAAGAATTTGGGTCACTTAATTCTAACAATCTCCACCTTGAGAAAAATTCTCAGTGAACAAGTTCTTCATCGCAAACTTTCAATAAACAAGTTCTCCACCTCTTCCATAAAACCCCTTAAGGGTTTAACTTCAACAATGTACACCAACCAAGTCTAAGCAATGCTCAAACTTGGTTATAGGAAGTGACTTAGTCATCATGTTTGTAGGATTTTCATGAGTACTAATTTTGCTCACAACAATATCACCACGAGCAATAATATCACGAACAAAATGATACCGAACATTAATGTGTTTTGTTCTCTCATGAAACATTTGATCTTTTGTAAGAAAGATGGCACTCTGACTGTCACAAAATACTGTGCTGATTTGAAGGTCTTCATTGAGTTCACTAAAGAGTCCCTTCAACCAAATAGCTTCTTTACAAGCCTCAGTAATCGCCATGTACTCAGCTTTAGTGGTAGACAAAGCGATTGTAGACTGCAAAGTGGCTTTCCAACTGATTGCACAACCTCTGATTGTAAAGACATAACCTGTGAGAGATCTTCTTTTATCAAGGTCTCTAGCAAAATCAGCATCAACATACCCTATGACTCCATCTCTAGTTCTTCCAAACTATCAGTAGCACCTCGTAAGTATCTTAGAATCCACTGAACTGCTTTCCAGTGTTTTTTACCGGGATTCGCCATGTATCTGCTAACTGCACTGACTGCATATGATAAATCTGGATGTGAACAAACCATAGCATACATGAGAGATCCCACTGCACTAGAGTATGGAACATGTGACATGTACTCAATCTCATCATCTGATTGTGGAGACAAAACTGATGAAAGTCTGAAATGGGTCGCTAAAGGAGTACTAACGGGCTTAGCACTCTGCATATTGAACACAAAAGAACTTTCTCAATGTACCCCTTCTAACTTAGGTACAATTTACTTGTTTTATATCTCGAGAATCTCCATTCCAAGTATCTTCTTTGATGGTCCTAAATCTTTCATCTCAAATTCTTTACTTAGTTGGGTTTTGACATTTCTTATCTCTCCTTTATCTTTTGCTGCTATCAACATGTCATCAACATAAAGAAGTAGATACACAAAAGAACCATCACTGTTTTTCTTAAAGTAAACACAACCGTCAAAACTACTTCTTTTGAAATCATGAGAAGTCATAAAGGAATCAAACCTCTTGTACCACTGTCTTGGTGACTGTTTCAAACTGTAAAGGGACTTTTTCAACAAGCAAACAGAGTCCTCTTTTTTCTGAGACTATAAAACCCTTTGGTTGTTGCATGTAAATATCCTCCTCAAGTTCTCCATGTAGAAATGCAGTTTTTACATCTAACTGCTCAAGCTCCAAATCATACATGGCTACAATACCAAGCAAAGTTCGAATCGAACTATGCTTAACAACTGGAGAGAACACATCTGTGAAGTCCACTCTTGGAATTTGACTGTAACCCTTTGCAACAAGCCTTGCTTTATATCTGGGTTCTTTAACTCCTAGAGTCCCTTCTTTCTTTTTAAATACCCATTTACCACGAACAACCTTTTTACCTTTAGGAAGTTTCACAAGGTCCCATGTTCTGTTTTTGTAGAGTGATTCCATCACTTCTTGCATAGCAAACATCCACTTTTCTGAGTCTTCATAGCTAACCGCCTCAGAATAATTAGATGGCTCTTGATTCACATCTATATATTCAGCCACATTTAAAGCATAAGCAACTAGATCAGCCTCAGCATACTTCTTTGGAGGTTTAATTTCTCTTCTAGTTCTGTTTTTGGCAATAGAGTATTGTGGTGAAGAAACAACTTTATTCTTAACTTTTGTTCTAGCTTGAGGAGTTGACTCTGTATTAATCTGATGCTCCATCTGCTTTTGATTTTCTTTATTGGAAGAGTATTTAAGAGATAAGTTAGGTAGCATAGCAGTTTCATCAAAAACAACATCTCTGCTAATCACAACTTTTCTATTTTCAGGACACCATAACTTATACCCTTTTACACCAGCTTTAAAACCAAGAAAAACACATTTAATGGATCTCGGTTCCAATTTTCCATTATCAACATGAGCATACGCAGGACACCCAAAAATCTTTAAATCAGAATAATTAGTAGGATTACCAAACCATACCTATTGTAGAGTCTTTTTCTCAATGGCAACGGATGGAGATTGGTTGATTAAAAAACATGCAGTAGAGGCTGCTTCTGCCTAAAATGACTTTGATAAGTTGGCATTTGACAACATACATCGAACCTTCTCCATGATCGTTCTGTTCATTCGTTCTGCAATGCCATTTTGCTGTGGAGTATGACGAACTGTCAAGTGTCTCATGATCCTTTCTGACTTGCACAATCTATTAAACTCATCAGAACAAAACTCTAAGCCATTGTTTGTGCGGAGGTATTTTATCTGTTTTCCCGTCTGTTTTTCAATCATAATTTTCCAAGACTTAAATGCGGAAAACACATTGCTTTTCTGCTTCAGGAAGAACGCCCAAACTTTTCTGGAAAAATCATCAATAAAGGTTAGCATATAATTAGCTCCACCTCTCGAAGGCACTCTGGATGGCCCCCACAGATCAGAATGAATATACTCTAATATTCCCTTCGTGTTATGGATTCCTCTGGTGAATCGAACTCTCTTTTGCTTCCTAAAAACACAGTGCTTATAGAAATTTAGTTTGCAAATTCCTTGCCCATCAAGAAGTCCTCTTTTACTCAATTCTACCATGCCATTCTCACTCATATGCCCTAGTCGCATATGCCAAAGTTTAGTAATATCGTCATCTGACAAGGAAGAAGAAGCGACAGCTGTATCACCAGTAACAGTAGAACCCTACAAAACATATAACTTGGAAGTTTTTATTTGCCCTTTCATCACAACAAGGGAACCTTTAGAAATCTTTAAAATCCCACTTTCAGCTGTATATCTGTACCCTTTTGAATCAAGAGTACTTAATGAAATTAAATTTCTCTTCAATTCTGGAACATGTCGTACCTCACTAAGTGTTCTGACAACTCTATCAAACATCTTAATTTTAACTGTTCCGACACCTGCGATTTTACACGCAGCATTATTTCTCATCAAAACAACACCTTCAGACACTGTTTCATAAGTTGTAAACCAATCTCGATTGGGACTCATGTGGAAGGTGCAGCCTGAATCAAGTATCCATTCCTCGCTTACTTTAGAATCATTGATAGAAGCAACTAAAAGTTCACCATCGCTGTAATCTTCTACAACATCAGCTTTACCAGAATTTTCTGGTTGTTTTCCTTTTTGATTCGCAACCTCCCTTTTAATCTTATTTTGTAGCTTATAGCTCTCAGATTTAATGTGCCCTTTCTTCTTGCAGAAGTTACAAGTTTTACCTCTGTTTGAAGACTTTGATCTACCTTTAGATTTACCACGAGGATTTCGTTCCTGTGTCCTACCATGATCATCATCAGCATTTTGATTTTGTCTCCCACGAACAATGAGACCCTCTCCCTGAGAGTCGGGTTTAACCACAAGATGCTTCATCTTATCATACTAGGTTAAAGAATCATAAACCTCATCAACTATGAGGGACTCGCAGCTATATAAAATCGTGTCTCTAAAGGTTGAATAAGATGGGGGCAACGAACAAAGTAGAATCAACCCTAAATCTTCCTTATCATACTGAACCTCCATGGCCTCCAAGTTTGAGAGAATTTCTTTAAACACTGTTAAGTGTTCGTGTACAGACACACCTTCCTCCAAATGATGAGCATAAAGACGTTGCTTCATATGCAACTTGTTTGTTAGAGTTTTCGACATACATATTTGTTCTAGCCTCTTCCATAATGCAGCGGCGGTCTTCTCTTTCATCACATCCTGCAAAATTTTGTTGGACAAATACAAATGTAATTGTGTTAACGCCTTTCGATCCTTACGCTTCTTCTCTTTATCTATTAATGTCGAAGGCATCTTATCTATCCCTAGCAGGGCATCCTCCAGATCCATCTGTGCAAGAACTGCTTGCATCTTAATTTGTCACAATGCAAATCTGGTGTTGCGATCCAACAGCAAAATTTCATACTTCAAAGATGCCATTACTGTGATCGAGATGAATAACCCAAAAGCTCTGATACCAATTTGTGAAAAAATAAAATAAAAAAATAAAAAACACACAAATTTTACGTGGAAACCCTTTCGAGAAAAAAACCACAGGCAGAGGAGAAGAAAATTCACTATGTCGAAAAATTTGAATCAATACAAGAGGAATAGATTATGTCTATTTATAGGCTTCTAAAGCCATATTCTAGTAGGATTGAAACACCTTATCCTAATCAATATAAAATAGATGAAGTTTAATAAGGTTTAAAAAACCTTTTTCTAAAATAAAATAAAAGAAGTCTAGTTCTATATGGATTTTACTTTTATTTTATTTTCCATCGTATTTTATTTAAATAAGAATTTGGGTCACTTAATTCTAACACATAGGCCTGCATTTAACTTACCTGATGTATTACCAATCATGCATAATAAACAAAGCTAACTATATCATCACGTCAAAACATAGGACATGGCATGATTAATTAAACTTATAAACCATAATGGATAAAGACCACATCTCATGATCATATACGATAACTCAATGCAGACTGATACGCTTGGTCAAAGTCATAATAATACATATCACAAACCAACTTCCTATACATGCCACTCACTTGATATTTCTAATATTTGAATTAATTCTCCCAAAAATGATAGTTTGATAGTGTGATTTTGCCTCCAACGATCTCCAACCTCGAGCCGACTTGCAAATACTAAAGAAATGGAGAGGATGGGTAAGCTTTACGCTTAGTAATTCCATATGAAGTTAATAAGCAATTACTAACATGCTTTTCAAGATAAAACACTATAATTGTACAATTACACATGTTCAGGTTAAGCTGTTTTATCGAGTTACAGTTACTAAATCATTCATATCTGGAGCTAAAAAACTCCAAATTTAATTTCGTTAATTTCCCTTGAAACTAGACTCATATACCTTTCTCCCATAAAATTTTCAGAATTTTTGGTTTAGCCAATTAGTACATTTTATTCATTGAATTTTTCCCGGTTTCGCTGTCTAACAGTTCTGACCTCTCTTCACTAAAAATTATTTATCTCATATTTCGGGACTCGGATGAGTTCCTGTCCATTCCTCCTAAAAGTAGACTCATTTAGGATTCTATTCATATAAACTAAACTTATAATTATTTTTTTACAATTTTTAACAATTTTTCCAAGTCAAAACAAGGGATCTCAAATTCATTCTGACACTGTCTCACAAAAATTAGAATATCACATAATATAAAAGTCTTTTGCTCCTCCTGTTTCTTTTATATGAAAATAGAGTCATTAATATTTAATTCCATGATTTTTTGAAATTTAATTCAACTTACAAAAATTTGGGTGAATTTTTAAAGTCACACAACTGCTGCTGTCTAACACTATTTTACTACTAAAATTCACTCTTACATAATTTCACTTAATCCATTTTGTCTTATTGAAGTTCACTCAAATTTTGAGCACATTGCTTATAATTTTCATAAACATATACCTGCACTTATTCATCATACAATCATGTTCACATGTATTTTTACTTAATCGATTTTCTCGTTGAACTCTTCGGAATAATAACTGATACTCAGTTGCCTGCACATATTTTCACACTTGTAGACAAGGCTATTTGGTACGCATAGTAGCCTGCACTTAGTACTACACATGTGACCAATTATCCGGTACACATAGTAGCCTGCACTTAGTACTACACACGTGACCTAACCATCTGATACATGTAGTAGCCTACACTTAGTACTACACACGTGATCGAAGTTATTCGGTACGCATAGTAGCCTGCACTTAGTACTACACATACGACCACTTTTCTGGTACACATAGTAGCCTGCACTTAGTACTACACACGTGACCTCACAATAGATCATTCGTATCGTTTCTGTTCTGGAGGCTCCGGGAAATTCCTCACTTTCCAACATGTTACAAATTTATTCATAGCCCTTTTTCAATTTGCAATTTACAACAAATAATAATTCTATAGGCAGCCACATTTTATATGATAACAAAATATAATAAAATAAAAAGAATCGATAAACTATTTACGTACAAACTTGTCGAAATCTCATCAGGTACAACCGTGTAGTAATTCATACAACCCATGTAGTAATAATTTAACATTCAATTCATGTAACAATAATTTTCCATTTAATTTCACATGACACAACAAGCATCACATTTTCCATATCATATACACCATCCATCAACTTCTCCTAAACATATTAAATCATACAATTTATGCCATAACAATAGAAAATTACAATTCAAGTATGGTATTGCATTATTATTAACACAAGAACTTACGTCGTATATGAAAATGACCATTTTTACCATTTTGTCCAGAACTTGGTATTTTACCGATTTTAGCCCGAATTTCAATTTTACTTGCTCTATCATTACAAATATAGCCTAATTATGACTCACATTATTCTAATTAACCCAAAATCATATTTTGAAAAAATTGCAATTTTGCCCCTAAACTTTGTCAAAAATTACATTTTTGCCCCTAGGCTCGTAAATTAAACTTCATCATATTTTCGTATGCTTTATGACATGATGGTCATTTTTCCCTTCTATAGAAACATCTAATTCACACTCTAACATGTACTTATGAACATTAGGTATTTTTACTGATTATGTCGTTTTAGTCGTTTTCACGTAAAATCGCTTAGTAAAAGTTGTTTAACACAATTTCAAGCTTCATATTCTACCATAAAAACACCAAAATAAATACATTTCACCTATGGGTATTTTTCCAAATATAAACCCTAGGTTAAATTATTGCTAGAATAAGTTTAACCAAGTTACCGAGATTTCAAAAATGTAAAGAACTTTAAAAAAGGGGTTAAAGAGAACTTACAATCGAGCTTGAGAGTTTGAACAAACCTTAACCATGGCTGCTGCTGGTAGAAACGGTTGAATGAAGAAGATGATAGCTAATTTGGCTTATTTTCCTTTTTAATTGTTTTAATTATTAGTTTATCAAAATACCCCTAACTTAAAAATATTTGATTACACCCATTTCATGTCTATTTTTGTCCAAAAATTAACCAATGGTCTAATTACCATTGAAGGACACTCAATTTAAAATTTCATAACAATTGGACACCTCTAGTATGTAGAACTAAACTTTTGCACTTTTTACGATTTAATCCTTTTGACTAAATTAAGTGCCCGAATGTCAAAATTTTCAAACGAAATTTTCAAGAAATTATTTCGTAAAATCGTAGACCATAAAAATATAATAAAAATAAAATTTTCATCATCAGATTTGTGGTCCCGAAACCACTGTTCTGACTAGGCCCAAAATCAGGGTGTTACACAACATATATTCTTAACCTCATTTAAGGACCCATCTTTGTTTGTTGTGGTGAAGCAATTGGAACATACACTGTACATCTAGAAATTATAAAATGAGAAATATTTGGCTCCTGACCAAAAGCCAATTGCAATGGGGAGTATCTATTATAACTTGTTGGCTTGATTCGTACAAGTGTTGTTGCATGTAAAATAACATATCCCCAAGCTGCAAATGGTAGTTTTGTTCTCATAAGCAATGACCTAGCTGTCAGTTGGAGGTGTTTGATAAACGATTTAGCTAAACCATATTTGTGTGTGAACAAGAGTTACAAGATGGTCAACTTTTATATCAATTGACATACAATAATCATTGAAAGCTTGAGATGTAAACTCACTAGCATTATCAAGACGGATGGTTTTTATTGCATAATTTGGAAATTGTGCTCTTAATTGAATTATTTGAGCAAGTAGTCTTGCAAACTCTAGGTTGTAAGTCAATAATAAACATACATATGACCATCTACTAGATGCATCTATCAATACCATAAAATATCTAAATGGTCCACATGGTAGATGAATAGACCCACATATACCACCTTGAATACGTTCTAGAAATGCAAGAGATTCAATCTGAACTTTAGCTGGTGATGGTCTAATAATCAGTTTACCTTGAGAACGAGCATCACAAGAGAAATCTTTGAATTCAATAATCACAAGAGAAATCTTTGAATTCAATAATCTTCTAGTTCTTTAATGGGTGCCTAATTGAATTTTCAATTATTTTTCACACCATAATGATCCAAGATGGCCTAACCGGTCATGCTAAATAGTAAAAGTAGGTGGTTCTACAAACTTCTAATTTGTAGTAACATGTGTCTCAATTGCACTAATATGTGTATAATATGAATCTGATGAAAAAGTATGTAGTCTTTCCAAAACATATTTATTTCCACATTCAACATTTTTAATATATAGATATTCAATATTTTTCTCATTCATAGCCTTATATGATATTCATTAATACGAATATCTTTAGAACTCAATAAATTTCTTTAAGACTTAATAAAAATAAAGTATCATCAATGATAACTTTTGTACCTTTAGGTAATAATATAATAGCTCTTCCGAGCCTTTAATAAGTTTTGAACTATCCGATATTGTATTAATATGAGCATCTTTTATTGTTAAATGAGAAAAATATTTTTCTTTATCTTTGAGTATCGTATATGTTGTAGTACTATTGTAAGACACATGTCTCCATTGAGTTTGGATCCAACAAATTCTTGTTGATCATTCATATTCTTCATAAAAATAAATAAAATATAACATTAGAAATGTTACAGATGTTTATTAAATATGTATAACTTGCAAGAAAACAAGCGTACTTAAAATAACAAAAAAATTGTCAAAATAACACCAACTTATTCTTTATGCAAGAAAACAAAGCATACTTAAAAGCTACATAAAATGCTAAAATAAGACCAACTTTTCTAATGATTCTCAAAGAAATCTGCCACATCAATGTGAGTTGTGTCATTAAGGCCATGAATTACATCACCCTCATCTTTTGCCTCCATTTCATCATTTTGTGATATAAAAGTTGTCTCAATATTATTTTTCTTCCCTTTGATGGATGCTTAATAAAATTTCACTACATGTTCAGATGTACGATAGGTACGTGCTTAATGCCCCTCCATACCACATTGATAACATAAATTCTCAATAATCTTTGAAGGATTATTTTGACCACCTCTTTCTTGTCCTTCGTTGCTATTCTTTTTCTAGTGGTTAGAATTACCACTATTATGAACACCATGGTAAAGGTTACTAGTACATCCTCGACCATGTCCCCCACTACGTACACGACCACGACCACTATCACGACCTCTATTTTTTTCATTTCCATATTTATTGTGTACTGCAACACTCACTTCATGGAGTGGTGCAGTACTAGTGGGACGAATTCCATGGTTTTTCATCAACAACTTATTATTTTGTTCAGCCACTAAAAGACATGAATCAATTCAGTATATTTTTTAAAACCTTTTTCATGGTATTGTTGTTGTAGGAGCACATTAGTAGCATGAAAGGTTGAAAAAGTTTTCTCTAACAAGTCTGCATCAGTTATGTTCTCTATACATAATTTCAGTTGAGAATTAATTTTGAAAAGTTTTGAATTGTATTCACTTACAGTCTTAAAATTTTGAAACCGTAAGTGCATCCAATCATAACAAGATTTAGAGAGGATCATCATTTTCTAATGGTCAAATCATTCTTTCAAATTTTTCTACAACTCAAGAGGGTCTTTTACAGTGAGATATTCCACTTTTAGTCCTTCATGTAGATGACGACAGATGAAAATCATTACTTTTGCCTTGTCTTGGCTAGGTGCTTCTTTATTTGATAATATAGTATTCCCTAGACCTTTAGCATTTAGGTAAATTTTAGCATCTTAAGTCAAAAGAGAAATTAAATTTGATTCCTCTTGAGAACTTTAAGCAAATCACTGCACAAGTTTGATCCAAGCTTCAATTTCTTTTACCTATTCACAAGTGGGAACACATGTGCTTGGTGACCCACTGATGCCAGAAATGGAATCATATATAGCACTGAGGATTGTAGAAAACACCCACCTACATCTCGTGTTTTGTGCTTTGTCACCCGAAAAAGCTCACGATACAACGTTGCTAGTAGTATTGATCCCTAAATGTAAGAATAGGCACCTTACAAATCAGATAATAGAAGCAGGTACATCAAATGGACTTTATTATTACCGGCGTCCAGCATAAGTACCCCTTATAATGTGCAGTATATATGCTTGAGCAATGCACATCTTCTCCCTCTTAGTCGCATTACTTGATAATTCTTCAAAATTCACCTTCAACCATGAAAATTTTAAATCCGTGAATTTAGCTCCATCATCACCGGAAGAGCGTCCAAGCAAGTAATAGAAAAGTGTTATAGGTTCTGGTACTTTGCTTGAACAGGTGTTTTGCATCACCATCCACGAGGAGCTCTAATTGCGGTACGACATCCTCCAATGTGATGGTGCATTTCCCACACAAAAAATGAAAGGTGTGCATCTCTGGGTGCCACTGCTCAACCAATGTCGTAATTAAGTCACCCTCAACTCAAACACATAGATTAATGTAGCCAATCCAAATTGTCCATTTCGCCCGGGCCTTTAAATTTATTTACAAAAAAATAAATAAACCAAATAAAAAAATAAAATATAGTTTAAAAATTGTCCCCGTATCACCCAAAAATGAATGGGGCAGTGGAGGCAGCCAATAAAAATATCAAGAAGATTATGGGAAAAATGACCGAAACTTATAGAGATTGGCATGAGAAGTTACCATTCGCTCTATAGAGATTGGCATGAGAAGTTACCATTCGCTCTCTATGCTTACCGAATATCTGTCAAAACTTCTATTGGGGCAACACCTTTGGTCTATGGAATGGAGGCAGTTTTACCCATCGAAGTAGAGATACCTTCCTTCCGAGTTTTGTTAGAACTAAGGCTAGTGGAAGCAGAATGGATACAATCTCGATATGATCAGTTGAGCTTAATTGAGAAAAGAGGCTAAGGGCTATCCAGCATGGTCAGATGTATCAAAAACAAATGATGCAGGCTTATGACAAAAAGGTTCGCCCAAGAGAATTTCATGAGGGAGATCTAGTTCTAAAAAAGATCCTTCCTATACAAAAGGATTTTAGAGGGAAATGGATACCAAATTGGGAGGGGACTTTACATGGTGAGAAAAGCTTTCTCCGAAGGAGCATTGATTCTGGCTGAAATGGATGAGAAAAACTTGCCTAATACTTTAAATTCAGATGTAGTCAATAAGTACTATACTTGAAGAGGGAAAGAGGCCAAAGTGAAAACCCGCAAAGGGCGCTTTGAGACTTAATAAAAAATAAAAAGATAAAAAGGAGAGGCCAAGGTGAAAACCCACAAAGGGCGCCTTGAGACCAAAAGGGATTTGAGTTGAAAACCCGAAAAGGAAAATTCAAATTTTGATCCAAGAGGAGGAATGTGATGATCTTGCTATACCTGAATTAATAAAGAAAAGGGGTATGCCGCATCTTGGGGCATTGACAAAGTACTGATCTCCTAAACACATGTCAATTTTCAATTAGTCTTCAAGAAGTTCGTACAGAGAAACTCAGGTTGCGATATCAGGGGTACCTAGTCTTCATTTGTTCATAATAAATTGATTATTTTTCCTTTCTCAAGATATGCATTCCCAATCGATTCCCATTTTTATCTTTGATAATTTATTTAATTCGAGTTATGCTCTAATTCAATTCTATTCCTAGCCATTGCTTTGATCTGTTGCAAACATGTTGCATTTGATAATGGTTAATGAATTAATAACATGTTTACAATAGAAGTTTCGTATATTACTCTAGAAGCTTTTAGACAATATAAGAACCTGAAACATGATTGTTGTTTAGAACTCACCAAGCTTAAGGAAATATCTAAGTAGGTGAGGTTTAAGTTGAGAACTGCCTCCTTGGATCTTTGTCCAAAATGATGGTTGAACAAAAGGACAAGATATGGTGTCGGTGATACAATTTCGACAAAAACGTGATCAGTGTAAAAGGGGATCATTTTTTAGAAAAGGAAAATGATACTTGGCATACACATCTGGTTATGATACCCGAGGAATGGTAACAAACCGAATTGATGGAAGAATTTAAATCTTACACCCATGAGTTGTAATGGGAGGTATAAACTTTTTGTTCCAGAAAGTACAGTGGAAGGGACCTTGAAATTACAGTGGGACAAGCTTGTTGAGTAGAATATGATTGTTTCTTTGGGTACTCTATCAAAATACCGGCTGAGCGAGATGGCAGCGTAATGCATCAGTGACAACATCCTGATGAACAATGAGTAATGATACTTTAAAGCATTTTAAGAAAAGATCATTCTTATTTCTGCATTAATATATCATTCATAACAAATCTAGTTAGGAGCGTTTGATTCATTTTGATCATAGCATCCTAATTATTTGGCATAAGCATAGGTGCATGAAACTGATTGTACAGAACATGTCCTAGAGGACGGTGTAGTAACATCAATGAAGTTAGATATTATCTCTCTGAAGTTGCAGCGGAGTAGATCAAAACAAGTCTTATCTCCTTGAAGTTGTAGAGAAGTAGATTGAAGATTGAAGATCCTATCTCCTTAAGCAGTAGTGGAGCAGATCGCAGATGGCGAATCTTATCTTCCCGAGATAGTAGGGGAGTAGATTTTAGCCACCAGCCTTATCTCTCTAAGATAGCAAGAGAGCCGGTTGAAGATTGAAGTCTTATCTTCCTGAGGTAGCAAGGAAGCAGACTGAGGACTGTAGATCCTATCTCCCTAAGTAGTAGTGGAGCCGATCAAAGATGGCGAATTTTATCTTCCCGAGGTAGCAGGGGAGCAAATTTTAGCCACCAACCTTATCTCTCTAAGGTAACAAGAGAGTAGGTTGAAGATTGTAGTCTTATCTTCCTGAGGTAGCAAGGAAGCAGACTGAATATGGTAGATCTTATCTCCTTGAGGTTGCAATGGAGCAGATCAAAGCAAGTCTTATCTCCCTGAAGTGGCACTGGAGCAGATTAAAGTAAGTCTTATCTCCCTGAAGTTACAGCAGAATAGACTGAAAAATCATAGATTTTATCTTCCTAAGTGGTAGCAGAGCAGATTGAAGATGGCGAATCTTATCTCCCCAAGGTAGCAAAGGAACAGATTTTAGCCACCAGCCTTATTCCCCTGAAGTTGCAGTAGAGCAGATGCAGTGGTGCTACTTGAGGAAAAGAAATGTCAAAAAGTCAAGATTCAGCAAAACTGGGCAAAATCGGACCTTGTAAAATCTTTGCTCTATTCCCGTTACACGACAATGAGCAAAGATGGGCAGCTATAGAAGGCCCATTTCACCTGGGCCTTTAAATTTATTTACAAACAAATAAATAAACCAAATAAAAAAATAAAATATAGTTTATAAATTTCCACAGTCTATAAATACAAAGACCCAAAGCATTAATTGAAGCCCAAATAAAACCAAGGACAAATCCTAGCTCAAATACAAATCTTTAACCCAATTAACCTATCCTGAAACCCAATTGAAACCCGACTCAAGTGGCCCAAGTTTTGGTTTCAGGGACTAAAACCCTAGGGCCAACACTGTAGCCTGCTCAGCAAGGGTTTCCAGTGCCATTGCCACGTCCACCTCTCTGTACAGTCGAACCTGCGAGAAGAAAAAAATAACAGAATGTAACAGCACCAAATACAGTAGAAAAATAGCAAAAAAAGAAAAGAAAATCAATTTTTGTAATTTTAATTCTTATTTTTCGACTATAAAAAGCCACCGTTTGTACTGTAAATACTTACGCATACAAAGAAAAAATTAAAAAAGCAACCAGAGAATAGTGTTTTAGAGGTGATCTCAAGTTTTGTTTCTTTTCTTTTCGATTTATTTCTTCTCTTTTTGTTTGTTTGGATTTTTTAATATGAGAAAATGACACGTGAGTCGACGCCGATGAGAGCCCAAACACCTCAAAAACATGGAGGTCTGGGCGAGGGGTCGAACAATGTTGAAATCTTCTTCGTTCTATGAATCTCACTTTGTTTTTTTTTTTTGAAAAAATAGCATGAGATTTGAAGATTTTTTTAAATATAAAGAAGAGAAGGGAAAAGGATATACTTACCAATTTCCCTTGGGCATAGTCGGGGCTCCTTTGTTGGCAAGATCAGGTTACTATTTGCGCACCGTCGGCCACCAAATATGATAGTGGTTTGGCAGTTGTATGCTAAATGAAACCCTAGCATAATGGGTTGATGACTTTGTTTTTTGGTCAAAAAGATTTGCTGTGTTCTAAAAGAAAAATAAATGAGAATGAAGATTTAAGGGTAAGATTTGAAACAGTGCTGTGTAAAAGGGGGATCCGCACGCAAACCCGATCCATAAGCCGGATCCGCGCCTTGGCGCTACGAATGGTTAATTTGTGCAGCTAGTCCTTCGCCTTCGCGCAGACTTTTAATTGATCCTTATTTACATTTTATTTTGTTTTAAAATTTTCCTAGAATTTGCATGTCTTTTCAATTTAGCCCGCACCAAAACATTGTGTTTCGGGGATTTGGATTATTTGCATTTTCAGTCCTCTCACATCCGCGCGCACTGCACTTTAGTCCCTATTCGATTTCAACAGTTTATTTTATTTATTAACTGCCCCTTTTAGCTTGATTTTATTTCAATTAAGTTTTTTTTCTCGTTTTAATTTGTATAATTCATCATTCTTTTAATTTATTGGGCATTCATTTTTCAAAATTATTTTTACATGCATTTTGAATTGCTTTGATAATTTTACTTTGTTTTTTAATTATAAGATTATGATTTTATATTAGTTTTTTTTATACATGTAAATTATTTCAAACCCTAGCATTTGTGGTTCATTTTAAAAGGTCACGTCCTAAGAAAATTTTAACATTTAATTCAAGTTCTTCAAATGTTTACAAAGAAACTGTATTTCAAAATCTTTTTAAATTTTAGACATAAGGACATTATTTGATCAATTAAATACCAATTCTGGGCATAATGAAGGTGCTAATCCTTCCTTGTAGCTAACCGACTCCTGAACCCACTTTCTCAAATTTTGTAGACCAAAGTCATTGTTTTAATAAATCGAAGTGCTTTATTAAAATGATCAATCTTAAGGTGACCTAATCACACCTTGAAAAAAAGATTGGTGGTGACTCTATGTTTCATTTTTAAAGTCGATCCCTGCGTTTTTTAAAATAAAAAATGGTTTCGACAGCTTGGAGACTCCAATGGGGACAATAAGAGAGTCAAGCCATAAAACTGATTACTTTCTATCCTTTTGTCAAAAATTGAAAATTTGATTTGAAAATCATGATTCTTTGTTGCATTTGTTTGTATGATTGTTGTAGTTTGAGTCTTGTAGAATTTTATTGCATTGCTTTGCATGACCGTTGGCATTACACCTTTAAGTGGGAGTGAGAAGCTATGCCTTTGTAAGGTTTTCACCTCCGCATGAGCTAGTTGATTGCTTCCAGGATACATCTATACCTATGTCTTCGTGAGATTTTCATCTCCGCATGGTCATAGGAAAATGTATTCCCCTAAACTGAACTCGATCCATATGAGCCTATAATTGGTGAGGATTGAGGAACCTGCTAGTCCAGGTACCCTTTTCTTTAGAACCATACCTCATATAGGTAGAGTTATGCTAAATTTTAGCAATTATTTAGATAGGTGTTTGATTATTTTCTGTTTGCTTTGAATTTTATTATTTGATACAGACTTGTGTGTTTTATTTTGGCTTTGACTGCATGACATTGCATATTTAAAAAGGTGTCGATTTGTGTTTGGTTACTAAGTTAGAATACCTAGTATAGAGAATGAATTTCTTGTTAAAGTTGAGGATAATGCGGCCGTACGTACATGGTCAGACAAGTTACAATTAAAGAAACGAACCAAAAAATAGGGAAAATGGGTCAACGTGGGAAATCCACACAGCCTGGACTTCCTCAAACGGGTAGACCACACGCCCGTGTCTATTTAGCAGACTCTAACACAGCCCAAGCCACCCCACACGGGCGTGTCCCTATCGAGCCCAAGTCTAGTTCTACTCGGAAAAGGCCACTTTAGAGGATTCTTCGGCATTCTCAAGCCTATATAAATACCCTAGAAGAGGATTAAAAGGGTGGACAGAGTGGGAGGTAAGGAATTACTCGAAGAAAGCCGATTCATCCATCTCAAAAGCCGGATTCTCCTTCAAGACTGAAGATCTCCCTTCAATTTCCTTCAGGGGTTTTTAGGGTTTCTTTATGTTTTGTTATTATTATTCTTTTGAGATGTTTTCTTTTACACATATGAACTAAATCCCCTTAATACCTAAGGGGGATGAAACCTAAGACGGATATTGTTACTATTTTCTAAATTATATGATAAATACTTGATTTTTTCTTAATTATGTGTTCTTAATTCTTGTTTTAATATTCCAGGATACTGATTCAAGTATTTATGTGCTTATTTAGAGGAGCAAAAGTCCCTGTCTAAGAGTAGATCTAGCATAATTAAGTGGAGTTGATTGCACCCCTAGACATAGGGCGACATAAATCTGTCAGATTAGGGTCAAACCTAATAAGGGAATCCATAGATCGAGTAAATGCAACACTAGGGGTTTTAATTAGAAAGAGATTTCAATTAATCAACCTAGGGTTAGACGTTGTTAGTCTCGAGAGAGATAATAATATAAATTAGGGATTTCTATGGATCGAGTCAAATGAATAAATCGTCTACTTCAGATTCAAATAACAAGTGAAGTCTAGGAGGATTCTTCCTTAAGTATTGTCTAAATCAATCAGTTTTCCCAAAAGTATTTCCCCAATTTACTTCCTGTGCATTCTTAGTTTAGTTAATTAGTCTAGATAAAGCAAATCCCATTATTTTTAGGCTAGATAATAAAAAGAAGGTCAATACTAGTACTTTTAGTTCTTATGGGTTCGACATTCCAGTCTTGCTATAAGTTATACTACTGTTCGATAGGTGTTCTTGCCTTTATCGTGATAATAGTTAGTTTTCAAGTATGATCAATCATAAATATAAAACTTATCACGCACATCAAGTTTTTGGCACTGTTGCCGGGGAACTAAGAAATAGGAACGCTTAATTTTTATTACTTTAGCCATTTATTTTTATTGCAATTTAAATTTATTTTTTCTTAAATTATTAAATTTTTCTTTTGCTTCTGGTAGGTTTTTATAGTTTATGACTAGAAGAAACCCGTTAGGACCTCTACTTTTTGATAGTGAGATCGAAAGCATAGCTCGCAGAAACCGAAGAGAGATAAGGCAAAGTCTACAATACATAGAAAAAGGGCAAGAGAACGATATTCAAACCACAACCGAGGAAATGACTGATAATCATAATAATCTGCTACCTCTTGTGGCTGTTGTGAACCCAGTAAATCAGGATCCTGCTCCTCGTACTATGTATGATTATGCTAAACCTATTTTAACAGGAGGTGAATCCAGTATAGTTAGACCTGCTATTGCTGCAAATAATTTTGAACTGAAACCTAACATGATTCAAATGATACAACAGTTTGTTCAGTTTGATGGTTTGCAGGACGAGGATCCAAACACTCATTTGGAAAATTTTCTGGAATTCCGTGACACCTTTAAGATCAATGGCATTTCTGACGATGCCATCCGCCTTCCTTTATTTCCCTTTTCATTGAGGAATAAGTCTAAACAGTGGTTGAACTCGTTACCACGAGGATCGATCACCACTTAGGAACAAATGATCGAAAAATTTTTGCTTAAATACTTTCCGCCGGCTAAAATGACTAAATTAAGGAATGATATTTCTTCTTTTGTGCAGATGAATTTAGAAACACTCTATGATGCATGGGAGAGATACAAGGACCTATTAAGAAGGTACCCTCACCATGGGTTACCTCTATGGCTGGAGGTTCAGACTTTTTACAATGGTGTGAACCCCTCAACAAGACAATTCATCAACGTAGCCACCGGTGGAACTTTAAACAACAGAAAACCTGAATAGGCTTATGAATTTATTGAAGAGATGTTACTGAATAACTATCAATGGCAAGTCATGAGAACAAAGCCAACAAAAGCAGCTGGTGTTTTCAACCTCGACGCAGTCACTGTGCTGTTAAAATAGGTAGAACTTTTAAATAAAAAGACCGATGGTTTATATGGTTCTACTCAAGTACATCCAGTGATGAGGTGTGATTCAAATGGAGGAATGCACAACCCAGATTTTCCGCCCTTCAACCCTGGCACTGAGAAGGAACAAGTTCAATATATGGGTAACAATAATTCTAGACCTCAAAATAACTCGTACAGTAACACTTATAATGTAGGTTGGAGGAACCATCCCAACTTCTCGTGGGGTGGCCAAGGAAATCAAAGGCCACAAGAACCCCCAGGTTTTCAACAACCACCTTACCAGTAGGAAAAGAAGCCGACCCTTGAAGAGATGCTAAATAAATTCATCTCGATGTTAGACACTCATTTTCAGAATACCAAAATAGCACTTAAGAATCAACAAGTGTCGATCCAAGGGCTCGAAACTCAAATAGGCCAGCTTGCTAAATTGATTTCAGAAATACCACCAGGAAGTCTACCTAGTAACATCGAACCCAATCCAAAAGAACATGTGAAAGGAGTTACACTAAGGAGTGGGAAAGTGTTAGCTAAATCTGAAAAGAAGCCACCACAAGAAGCTGACAAAAACGAAGGAGAAGAAGTAAAACCCAAAAATAATGACAATCCAATGCCAAAGGAATAAAAACCACCAATCCCATTTCCAGCAAAGTTGAAGAAAGACTGCATGGATGCACAATTCAATAAACTTCTTGAACTTTTTAAACAACTACATATTAACTTACCATTTGTTGAAGCTATATCGCAGGTGCCTAAATATGCAAAATTTTTAAAAGAGCTTCTAACAAACAAAAGGAAATTTAAAGACCTATCTACAGTGGAACTTAATGAGGAGTGCTCCGCCATACTCTAAAATAAACTGCCAACCAAACTGAAAGATCCAGGAAGTTTTACTATTCCCTACTTAGTTGGTAGTTTGAATGTTGATAAGGCACTAGCTGATTTCAGCGCTAGCATTAATTTGATGCCATATAAAATGTTTAAACAACTTGTTCTTGAGGAACCTAAACCCACTAGGATAAGTATTCAACTAGCTGATAGATCTGTTAAATATTTTAGGGTTATTATAGAGGACGTACTTGTAAAAGTAGATAAATTTATATTCCCTGTTAATTTCATTATGCTTGACATGGATGAAGATGTTGAAGTGCCCTTAATCTTAGGTCATCCATTTTTAGCCACTGCTAGGGCTGTTATTGATGTGGGTGATGGTAAATTGGTACTTAGAGTAGGTGATGAAGAGATTATTTTTAAAATTTATGATGCCATGAGATTTTCTAGGGAACAGGATGACTCATGTTATTTTATTGACTTTATCGATCATGCTACTCAAGATTCTTTTCAGGAAATCGTACATAAGGACACGTTGGAACTGAGTCTTGCCCAAGGAGAGGAGGTAGATGATGATGATTCTGAGATAGGTAAGATAAAAGCTAAAATAAATTCCAATGAACCCTCTCCAAGACAAGCAGAATATGAGGGTATTAAGGTAAACAATAAACTTAAGCAAAAACCCTCTATTGAAGAACCTCCCAAATTAGAACTTAAACAATTGCCAAATCACTTGGAATAGGCATTCCCTTGAAAAAAATCTACATTACCAGTGATTATTGCTTCTAATTTGCAACCCAAGGAGAAAGAGGAATTGCTCCAAGTATTAAGAGAACATAAAAGAGTCATAGCTTGGAAAATTACTGACATTAAAGGGATCATCTCTTCTTTTTGCACCCACAAAATTTTAATGGAAGATGATTATAAGCCATGTGTGCAAGCTCAAAGAAGACTGAACCCCAACATGAAAGAAGTTGTTAAAGCTGAGGTAATTAAACTCCTAGATGCTGGAATAATTTATCCTATTTCTGACAGTTCTTGGGTAAGTCCAGTGCAAGTTGTTCCTAAGAAAGGAGGCATGACTGTTGTAGCCAATGAGAAGAATGAATTAATCCCAACAAGGACAGTTACAGGTTGGAGAGTTTGCATTGACTATGGGAAGCTGAATGACGCCCTGAGAAAAGATCATTTCCCCCTTCCATTCATTGACCAAATGTTGGAAAGATTATCCAGGCACATGTACTACTGCTTCTTAGACGGACTCTCTGGGTATTTTCAAATCCCAATAACTCTTGAAAATCAAGAAAAGACGACATTCACATGTCCGTACGGTATGTTTTTTTATCGTAGAATGCTTTTTGGATTATGTAATGCTCCTGCTACTTTTCAGAGCTACATGATGGCCATTTTTGACGAACTCGTAGAAGACATCATGGAGGTATTTATGGATGATTTCTCAGTATTCGATAACTCTTTCCATCTTTGCCTCAAAAATTTGAAATGAGTTTTAATAAGATGTAAGGAAATGAACCTTTAACTTAACTGGGAAAAATGTCACTTTATGGTTCAATAAGGTATTGTGTTAGGTCATAGAATTTCTAGTAAAGAGATTGAGTTTGATAAATCTAAAATTGAAACCACTGAAAAACTACCTCCCCTTAGTTCGATTAAGGCTATTATAAGCTTTTTAGGACATGCTAGGTTTTATAGAAGATTTATTAAAGACTTTTCTAAAATAACTAAGCCTTTGACTAAATTACTAGAAAAAGATATGCCTTTTAATTTCGATCAGGAATGTTTAGAGGCATTTAATACTTTAAAGGATAAATTGATTAATGATCCAATTATAATCTCACCTGATTAGAATTTACCTTTTGAACTAATGTGCGATGCGAGTGATTTTGCAGTGGGTGCAGTTTTGGGACAGCGAAGAGACAAGCATTTTCAACCTATCTATTATGCTAGCAAAACTTTGACAGCCACACAATAAAACTACACCACCACGGAGAAAGAGCTGCTAGCTGTGGTTTTTGCATTCGATAAATTTAGGCCATATCTAATATTGTCTAGAGTTGTTGTTTATACTGACCATTCTGCTCTTCGCTACCTGTTAACTAAGACTGACCTCGACTTATTCGATGGATTCTGTTATTGCAGGAATTTGACTTGGAGATTCAGGATAAGAAAGGAGCTAAAAGTCTCGTGACTGATCATCTTTCCAGGCTTGAAAATTCAAGTACCAAAGAGCCAGATGAAGTTGAAATAAATGATTCATTTCCTGAAGAACAATTTTTTTCTATATCTAATTCTAAGGTACCTTGGTTTGTAGACATTGCGAATTTTTTAGCCGCTAACATTATCCCAAAAGGGTTGACACATCAGTAAAAGAAGTGATTCTTTACTGATGTAAAAAACTACTTTTGGGAAGACCCTTTCCTTTTCTGTATATGTGCAGATCAAGTCATTAGGAGATGCGTTACAAGGTCAGAAGCATTGAATATCTTGGAACATTTCCACTTAGGACCAACTGAAGGACATTACAATGGAAATAGGACCGCACATAAAATACTCAAATCAGGTTTTTATTGGCCTACACTTTTCAAGGACGACAACAGGTATGTTGCTACTTGCAATAAATGCCAACTAACAGGTAATATCTCTAAACGTGACGAAATGGCCCAAACATACATACTCTCGTGTGAAATATTTGATATATGGGGTATTGATTTCATGGGTCCATTCCCCAGCTCATTTAGGAATAAATACATATTAGTAGCCATTGATTATACGTCTAAATGGGTGGAAGCCCAAGCTTTACGTGCTAATGATGCTAGAGTGGTAGTACGATTCCTTAAGAAACTCTTCTCTCAATTTGGAACACCTAGAGCAATTATCAGTGATAAGGGTACTCATTTTTGTAACACCTAATTTGATAAGACCCTTAAGAAATACGGAGTTCACCACAGAACAGCTACCTCTTATCATCCTCAAACTAGTGAACAAGTCAAAGTAGTAAACCTAGAGCTAAAACGTATCATTGAAAAGACAGTAGAATCAAACAGGAAGGATTGGGTGATGAAAGTAGATGATGCTTTATGGGCTTATAAAACTGCTTTTAAGATCCCCATAGGAACATCCCTTTACAGACTTGTTTACGGAAAAAGTTATCATCTACCGTTAAAGTTAGAACACAAGGCATTCTGGGCTATAAAATTTCTAAAGCTTGATCCCAAACTTGCAGGTGAAAACAGGTTGATGCAGTTGAACGAGTTAGATGAGTAGCGAACCAATGCATATGAAAATTCACACCTATACAAGGAAGCAACGAAGCATGGCCACGACGCTCGTTTGAGGCAACGCAAGCAATATGAAGTTGGAGATCTTGTCCTGTTATATAACTCAAGGCTTAAATTGTTTCCTAGAAAGCTTAAATCACGATGGTCAGGTCCTTTCATAGTCCAAATCGTGTTTCCATATGGCACAGTAGTAGTAAGTCATCCATCACAAGGCATTTTCAAGATAAATGGACATCGTCTCAAACTTTATAATGGTGAGAATTTTAAAGATAATAAAGAGGAGCTGCGGCTCCACAAACTTACCTAAACATACCCGCAAGGTAGAGTCAAGTTTAAACTCTAAATAAAAGCTTCTCGAGAGGCAACCCGAGCACTAACGATGTTGATTTCTTTAAATTTTAGTTTTTAACATCTAAATCAGTAACTGAGTCATTTAACGCGGGTTTTCCAAATCCACACGGCCAGACACATGGACGAGCCTTAGGCCATACTTATACCACGGGAGGCGACATGGCCGTGCGATACAGCCGTGTGAAAACAGAGCAAAATTTTTCCCAAAACACGGGATTCGGTACGTTGCCACGACTGTGCGACACGGCCGTGGACAATCCTACCAAATTAACACGAGCTTGCGACACGCCTGTGCCCACCACCCATGGTCGAAACTGTCAAAATGACACGATCGTGCAACAGGGCAGTGTGCACCAACGCACCCAAATTTGAAAGCCACAAAACACACGGGCTGAAACAAGGGCACACAGGCGTGCCCCACGGTCGTGTGCCCCAATATCTATATAAACCCCTACTATTTATCTTTTATTTATTTTTATTTTTATCTTTATTTATCTTTTTAACTTACTTTTTATCCTATTTCTCTTTAATACTATTCTTACTTCATATTTAGGTTTTACAATTTATATTAAGCGATTTATATTTTTGGCCATTTCGCTAAGAGTTATCGCAGTTTTTACTTAGGAATTTGCAACTCCACTGGAAAAGGTCCTCCACGACTGTCATGCCCTGCTCGACCACGACCATAGCTATCACTAGTTATAATATTCCTTTTGCACAACACTTTTTGACTAACAACCTCTACCACCACCAGAGTATCCTCCTCCAAATCTCACTGTTGCCTTAGCCGATTACTTTTCATGACTCTAATTCAAGGATTCCATTTAACATTCAGGAAGTTTCACTTCTCCCCCTATCTTATGATCTTAGATCTATATTTTTCAGTAAATCTATCTTTGTACGTTGAGGAAAATGTCCATCTTAAGTGTGGGGGGTTATTTATATCATTATAAAAAAAATCCCTAAATTTTGTCTTATTCTCACGTGACTCACTCATATCACTATTAGAATGAAATTCTGATTAATTTATGATTTTTATTGATATGTCTTAAATTAAAACATAGGCATTGATTTTTTAAACTTTAAGAAATTAGAGAATCAAGCAAAATAAGTTGATTTTTGAGAATTTAAAATTTTTATGTTATTTCCCCAAGTTTAGGTACTCTCTTGAAGTTGAAATTCACAGGGTTAACATCAAAAAGCTACAATTTTTGTGAGGTCTTGAGCCTTTAGAGCATATATTATTTCTTTCATCCTCACTTTTATTGTTGCTATGAGTGCGTCAATATTGATTTGTTATTCTAGAACTTGCTTTGATTATGCATGTCAAGACCACACCATTGATTTGATATGTCGAGATGATAAAGGCACTTAGGTTTAACCCACTCACTCCATAAAAGTCTACCTTCATAATTAACCTTTAGTGAACCCCTTGAGCCTAACAAGCCATTCATTGATTTACCCTTAATATTAATCCATAACCCATTATTGCTGAAATCCCCTCAATTAATTTGATCCTTATTTTTGTCGAGATTTGATTTGAATAAATTGCTTAGCTATGTTTTATTTTTGATAGTTAGCAAAGTTCTATGTTCTTAAAAAAAAAAACGAAGTGCTGCAATTGAGATTTTTCATCTAGCATATGATGAAATTATGTAATGCTTGGATTAAGACGATGTTATCCATGAAGAAAAGCTCAATTCTAGGATCATCTAATTAGGGATGTAATTTGTCAGTTTTAGTATTTTTCTAGTTAGGTAATTTTTCAATTCAATCTTGATTCTAACTTTATCTTTCAGCTTGTGACCACACCCCCTAACCAAAGCCAATCTACAACCATCGAAAGACCTTTTGATTGATGTATCATCTCAATATATAGTGGTGGAGATTTGATTTTCACGCAAGCCTATGGTAATAACTTTTCATATTGACTGATGAGTGCTAAATTTGTTGTCCTTAAACACCTCGAGCGATTTGAGTGAACCTTTAGTGAGGATGTTAAATTCTGTGATATTTTGAATCAAAGGTGATTACTTAGATAAGGGGATATACCAATGTTTTCGTGATAAAATGCTCAATTTGGAATGTTTGAAACTTTGATGTTCTTCTAGTTGAATTCTCAATGTATGATTACTTATGGATTATTTTGAGATATTATAGATAGGAACTATAAGTTGAGAAAAATGAATTCTGAATTGTGAATTGAGGACTTTTCTTGAGGATAAGCAAACGCTTAAGTGTGGGGGTATTTGATAAGTCATAATTTATACATATTTTATCCCATGCTTAAGCATATTTTTGGATGAATTATCATTAGATTTGTGGAATTTGATGCTCCTAATCCTTTAATTTCATGTTTTATACTTAGGTAAGCATAGGAGAGTAAAAAGAGCGAGAAACGGGCCAAAAAATGGAGAAAATGGGTCAACATGAGAAATCAACATGGCCTGCACTTCCTCACACGGGGAGACCACACACCCGTGTTTAATTAGTAGACTCTAACACGGCCTAAGCCACCCCACACGGGTGTGTCACACGGTTGTGTCCCTGTCGAGCCCAAGTCTAGTTCTACTCGGAAAAGGCCACTTTAGAGGGTTCTTAGGCATTCTAAAGCCTATATAAACACCCTAGAGGAGGATTAAAAGGGGGGACAGAGTGGGAGGCAAGGAATTACTCAAAGAAAGCCGATTAATCCATCTCAAAAGCCGGATTCTCCTTCAAGACTGAAGATCTCCCTTCAATTTCCTTCAGGGGTTTTTAGGGTTTCTTTATGTTCTATTATTATTATTCTTCTGAGATGTTTTCTTTTACACATATGAACTAAATCCCCTAAATACCTAAGGGGGATGAAACCTAAGACGGATCTTGTTACTATTTTCTGAATTATATGATAAATACTTGATTTTTTCTTCATTATGTGTTCTTAATTCTTGTTTTAATATTCCAAGATACTGATTCAAGTATTTATGTGCTTATTCAGAGGAGCAAAAGTCCCTGTCTAAGAGTAGATCTAGCATAATTAAGTGGAGTTGATTGCACCCCTAGACATAGGGCGACATAAATCTGCCGGATTAGGGTCAAACCTAATAAGGGAATCCATAGATCGAGTAAATGCAACACTAGGGGTTTTAATTAGAAAGAGATTTCAATTAATCAACCTAGGGTTAGACGTTGTTAGTCTTGAGAGAGATAATAATATAAATTAGGGATTTCTATGGATCGAGTCAAGTGAATAAATCGCTTAGTTCAGAGTCAAATAACAAGTGAAGTCTAGGTGAATTCTTCCTTGGGTATTGTCTAAATCAATCAGTTTTCCCAAAAATACTTCCCCAATTTACTTCCTGTGCATTCTTAGTTTTGTTAATTAGTTTAGATAAAGCAAATCCCATTATTTTTAGGCTAGATAATAAAAACAAGGTCAATACTAGTACTTTTAGTTCCTGTGGGTTCGACATTCCGGTCTTGCTATAAGTTATACTACTGTTCGATAGGTGTGCTTGCCTTTACCGCGATAATAGTTAGTTTTCAAGTATGATTAATCATAAATATAAAACTTCCCACGTACATCAAATTGAGAGACATATGGGCCCATTGGGATGAGGGAACTAATTAGTTGTTCTACCAAAATTATGTCGATATACCCTACTTGCTCGATATCAAGGTAGACAAGCATTTGTTTCAGGCTATGGCTTAGTTTTGGAACCCTGTCTATAGTTGTTTCACTTTTGGGAAGGTAGACTTGGTGCCCACTGTTGAAGAATATACTACCTTACTGCGCTGTCCAAGGATTCAAGTTAGTAAAACTTACTCTAGGGCCGTCCCAAATTTTGTAAAGAAGTTAATGAATATTACTAGGATGAGTGAGCCTTGGGTTACGGCTCGAATTCAGCAAAAGGGGGATGGTAAATGTATTCCTTTGGTGAATTTGAGAGACCTAATTTTAGTACATCCGGATGTAAAGAAGAAAGTTGACATCTTCACCTTGAGCATTTATGGTTTGGTGATTTTTCCTAAAACTTTAAGGCACATAGATGAAGCAGTCACTGATTTATTCGATAGTCTTGATAAAAGAGTCACACCTGTACCTGCAATTCTAGCTGAGACGTTCAGATCTTTGAGCATGTGTCGGAGGGCAGGAGAAGGCATATTTATTGGACACGCGCATCTATTATTGGTATGGTTTCATGGACATTTCTGGAAGGTGGATAAAGTTTCTTACCGGGTTTTCTCTGAGAGTTACTCCCCATTAAAGGAGGAAGCAGCTATGTAAAGAAGGGACGACATTTCAAAAGAAAGATGGATGGCAATTCTTTAAAATCTCAAAGGGATATTGAATAGAGAGCCTTTTGGATGGTCCCTGACTAGATCTTTTATCGGTGTGGGAGTTTTGATTGGGTACCTTTGCTTGGAATTTGGGGAGCCGTTGGGTATGCTCCTTTGCTTGTGTTACTGCAATACAAGTCAAGGCAATGAAGAGATTAGTTGTGGGTTCAATGATGACTCCTAAATACAATGGATGGTTGAGAAGGCATTTGACTCATGGCTAAATACTTGCAAGTTGTCCCATCAGAGTTAGAGATTGTAAGACAAGACTTCGAAAAGAAAAGTTTCGAGTTCAGGAAGAGAATTGAGTTGTTGGAGGAAGAAAAGATGCAGTTGAGATTGGATGTGGAGGTTCAGAAGTCAGAGGCTGAGAAGTTAAGAAAAGGGAAAAATAAGGCAGAAGAGGATCTGGATAGTTTGAAAACAGATTATAAGAAGCTACGTCTATCGATAAGAACTATTGGGTTAGGGAAAACTTCAGAACAATGGCGTAAGGAGATTCGAGAGGAAAAAACTAAAGTTGATCACTGGGAAAGGAAATTTCAATAGGCTCACGCACGAAATGAGGCCCTAGAGAAAAGTTTGTCAGAAAGCAGAAATGAACGAGGCGAATTAAAGGCTAGAGTAGCGGAACTTGAAAAATCTCTTTATCAGTACCAAAATCATAATTCCATGAAGGAGTTGAGAGCAAGCTTAAGTAAGATAGAGGAAATAAAGGAAAAATAGAAGACTTAGAGACTACATTAAAGAACTATGAAATGCGGATTGAGCTCTTCGAAGTAAATAAAGAGCATTGGAAGGAGCAGCTTCACCACTCGTAGAATTAAGTCAGAAACAGGGATTACATTATGTGAAAGGCCGTAACTCAAATTCAGGAGGTAGCAAATTACTTGTAGACTTTGGCGGTACAGGTAGACATACTTAGTGTAAAGTATGAGTTAGAGTCAAATCAGGGACAAGAGCTAGCTTCACTGCTTAGGAAAATTAAAGCTTTGAGCATTAGGGAAAAGCCTTATTTGTAACTCGTTTTTATGTAAAGGATTTTGTTTTCTAATGAAGGTTTCTAAATGGAATTGAATCAGAATCAACGTCTTCTTTGCATTCATTTCATGCATTTGCATTACATTATATCATATGCATTAAAGGCTATCAAGAGATCCTAATTAATTAAAAATTATTTCAGTAATCTGGAAACCAAAAAAAACCAACCAAGTACACACCCATACGGTACAAGAAAGAAAACCAAAGCAATGGACAAAAGACTAGAAAAATTGGAGCAAATGCAAAAGGATATGCAAGAGCAAATGCAAGCGCAGATGCAAGAGTAGCTAGCTAAGATTCAGCAAAAGATAAAGGATCAAATGATGGAGTCCCAAAGAAACATGATGACCCAACTGCTGGTTGGGAGCATAGATAAAGGAAAAGGCCCCATGGACAATGTCGAGGAAAATAAAGACCCTCAATATCCTCCCGGGTTTACTCCAACACATGTATAGACGCAACCTGAGATAAACCCACAGAGACCATCTATTACGATTAGGCCACAACAGTTTCAAGTTGGAGCTTCGATACCAATGAATTTCCAGGCTGGCTCAGGCTCTAACCCTGGTAATAACTCAAATAATCCAGTTCTTCCTAATTTGGATGAAGTTGTGGAAGAGGAAAGAACAAGGATAGAATCACAAAAACAATTAAAGGAATGATGTAAATGGCTAGAGGAAAAGTTTAGGGCAATGGAAAGCACTGACAGACATTATGAAATTGATACTAAAGATCTAAGTTTCCCAAACTTAGCGTTCCCCTACAAATTCAAAATGCCAGAATTCGACAAGTATAATGAGACCAGTTCCTCTGAAGCCCATATTACTATGTTCTACAGAAGAATGACTGGGTATGTTAATAACGATCAACTACTGATCCATTGCTTCCATGACAGCTTGGTGGGAGCAGCATCTAAATGGTACAATCAGTTGAGTCGAAACAGAATTAGTTCATGGAGAGATCTAGCGCAAGCATTCAAGAAGCAGTACAGCCATGTAACGGATATGACTCCTGATAGGATTACTCTGCAGAATATGGAGAAGAAACTGAATGAAAGTTTCAGACAATATGCATAAAGATGGAGAGAAGTGGCTATCAAGGTCTAGCCGCCACTCTTGGAGAAGAAAACCACGATGCTCTTTATTAATACTCTAAAGGCCCCGTTCATCACTCACATGCTGGGAAGTACCACAAGAAGTTTTTTAGACGTGGTAATGATTGGAGAAATGATTAAGAATGCAATAAGAAGTGGAAAGATAGAGGCAAGGGAGAATGCTAAAAGGTCCGCCCGCGGAAAAAGGAAAATGAAGTGAACAATGCAAATATGGGGTATTCAAAGTCTGTTACTGTAAGCCAACCAAAAGCAATGGCTGCTGGTCAGGGCTCATCAAGACAAGAATCTGGAACGAAGAAAAACTTTGAGAAGCTCCAATTTACGCCAATCCTCATGACGTAGAAGGAGTTATATCAAAGTTTGTTTTATGCGCATGTGGTGGCACCTTTTTATTTAAAACCATTACAGCCCCCATATCTTAAATGGTACAATGCCAATGCTCAATGTGAATATCATGCAAGGATCACAAGGCATTCGATAGAAAATTTTACTACCTTTCAGAAGTTAGTGGAAAGATTTATTCAAATGGGCTTTGTGAAGTTTGATAATGCGCCTAGCGTAGAAAATCTATTACCTAATCATACCAATGGTGGGGTAAACGTGATAGATGGAACTATAGGAAGAAGAATCAAAGTAGATGTTATAGAAGTAAAAACTCCTTTGAGTTGGGTCTGGAAGGAGATGGAAAAAAGAGTGTTAGTTGTCTCGAATCCAAAAAAGAGTGGCGAAGAGACAAGGAACTACTGTGAGTTCCATCATGAAGAGGAACATGAAATTCAACAATGTGTGGAGTTTAGAGCTTTGATTCAAGGCCTGATGGACAACGAAGAGATAGAGCGCATCAGAATTAACAACGAAGGTTCCAAAAGTCAATTATCCTGTGGTCATTATTTCATGTCCTAAAAATGAAGCGGGGGTTCAGATGACACCGGAGATCATAATTCAGAAACCAGCAGTTTCCTCTTACAAAGATAACAAAAGGGTCCCTTGGAATTATGATTGTAATGTGACAGTCCTAGGAAAGGAGAGTTCAGCCAGCACTTTAAAGGAGGATCAGGATGTAAGTTCTCACATACGTAGTGGAAGACAGTATGATTTGATAAATGCCCAAACAGAATCGGTAAAAGGAAAAGCTCTGACAGTGGAACAAAAGAAGGGAAAAGCCGTTGAACCTGAGCTGCCTGTTAATGAACCAGTGAAAGAGGATGAAGTTAAGGAGTTCCTGAAATTTTTGAAGCATAGTGAGTATAGTGTGGTGGAACAGTTGCATAAACAGCCAGCCCACATATCTATACTAGCTTTACTCTTGAGTTCAGAGGTACACAAAAGTGCATTAATGAAAGTACTAAACGAGAGATACGTGACCAATGATATCTTTGTCAATAAGTTGGATCGGTTGGTTAATAACATAAGTGCGGATAACTTCATCTTCTTCAATGATGATGAGATACGACTAGGAGGTACGATATCTACTAAAGCCTTGCATATAACCACCAAATACAAAGGATACACATTGCCAGTAGTTTTGATAGATAATGGGTCAGCATTGAATGTATTACCCTTGTCTACATTAAATAGATTACTCGTAGATAGCTTGCACATGAAGGGGTGTTAGAATATAGTGCGGGTATTCGATGACACAGAAAGAAGAGTCATTGAGAGAATAGAAATACCTTTGTTGATTGGCCCGACTACATATGAGGTGGACTTCTTATTAATGGACATTAAACCCTCCTACAACTACTTGTTAGGGAAACCTTGGATACATTCGGCAGGGGCAGTGCCTTCGTCATTACATTAGAAGTTAAAGTTAGTATTAGAAGGACGACTGGTAACGATAAACGTCAAAGAAGATATTATTGCAGCTGTAACCGATGATGCACCTTATTTAGAGACAAATGATGAAACAATTGAATATTCTTTTTGGTCTTTGGAGTTTGTAAATGCAACATTCATCATTGAAGGGAGAAGGATTTTGACGCTGAAAATATCCAAAACTATAAGGATGAGTTTACAGTTGATGGTAGGAAGGGGAGCTTTACCAGGAAAGGGGATTGGAAGATGTCTCTAGGGAAGAGTTGAGGTTTCAATACTGAAGGACAAATATAACTGTTTTGGTTTGGGGTTCAAGCCAGATGCAAGACAAAGAAAAAGGGAATTTGAAAAGAGGTAGGAAAAAAGAAGGACACGTTTAAGTGGTGAAGAAATCAAGTGGAAGCCCATGATATTCCCTCACATATCCAAGACTTTCATATCGGGAGCGATTATTCATCCTGAACGAAAGATGCCGGAGGAAGAAAACATTGAAAAAATGTTGGAAAATGTTCACATCAATACTATATTTGAAGAAGCAGTTGAAGAGAGGACTCTGTCAGATATTCATCTCTATGAACCTGAGAGTGTTCTAGACAACTGGACTACATAAGACATTCCTATAGTTTTTAGAGCTTACTCAGAGTAATGTTCAAAAGAAACTTGTTGCTTTAAGTCTAGAGGCAATAAGGATTTCTTTGTGAAATAGGCTCATGTTCAAGCATTATTATTTCAGTGAAGTATATTTTTGCAATCATTTTGAGTAAGTATTCTTTCATTCCTTCCATACAAGTAATTGTTTATTCTTTCTGTTCGAGTAATTATCTTGGTCTTTTTGGATTTTCTTCCAAATCATTCTTTCATTTCATTCATAACCATACCATACAGATAATAATTCTTAAATTCGTTCATTCCTTGTATATTTTTGTACCTATAATAGGTCCCCGAATATCAATGTCATGAGTGACGCTATTACTGACTAGAAATCACTTTTTAAGCAAGACATGTGTTTAGAGGGATCTCAGGACTTTGAAGATGACAGAGACTGTGACTTATCTCCGGACTTGTTAATGATGGTAGAACAAGAGGAAAAACAAATTCTACCTCATAAAGAAACAGTGAACATGGTGATTTTGGAAGAATGAAAGGTAGTAAAAATTGCAACGTGCATAACCAAAGAAACACAGCGAGACCCTGTTGGGTTACTTCAAGAATTTAAAGATGTCTTCGCATGGTCATACCAGGATATGCCCGGGTTAAGCACTGATATTGTAGTACATTACCTTCCCATAAAAGAAGATTGCAAGCCAGTTCAGCAAAAACTTCGAAGGATGTGGCCAGATATTGTGCTAAAAATAAAGGAGGAAGTCAAAAAGAAATTTGATGCTGGATTCCTTCAGGTGATCAAGTACTCAGAATGGGTAGCTAATGTTGCGCCTGTTCCTAAGAAAGACGAAAAGGTGCGAATGTGTGTGGATTATAGAGACTTAAATAAGGCTAGTCCAAAGGATAACTTTCCCTTGCCTCACATTGATACTCTGGTGGATAATACGACAGGTTATTCATTGTTTTCCTTTATAGACGATTTCTCAGGATATAATCAGATAAAGATGCATCTTGAAGATATGGGAAAGACTACTTTCATAACCATGTGGGGTACCTTCTGTTATAAAGTGATGTCGTTTGGGCTGAAGAATGCAGGAGCAACGTATCAAAAAGCCATGGTGACTTTATTCCATGACATGATGCACAAGGAAATAGAAGTGTATGTCGACGATATGATAGCCAAATCTCGAACCGAAGAAGAACATATCCTAGTTTTGAGAAAGTTATTCTTGAGACTGAGAAATTTCAACTAAAGCTTAATCCAACAAAATGTACTTTTGGAGCTAGATCGGGGAAATTGTTGGGCTTTGTAGTCAGTGAGAGGGTAGTTAAGATTGACTCAGAAAAATTTCGAGCTATACAAGTATTGTCTCCACCACGTACTCAAAAAGAAGTTCAAGGCTTCCTCGGAAGACTAAATTACATTGCTCGGTTCATTTCACAATTGACTGAGAAATGTGATCCCATATTTCATCTTCTTAAAAAGCACAACCTAAAAGAACGGGATGATGAATGCCAGAAAGCTTTTGATAAGGTTAAAAAGTACTTGTCAAGTCCCCCAGTGCTGTCACCTCCAAACCCAGATAGGTCATTAATATTGTATTTAACAATGTTTGATAACTCTATGGGATGTGTGTTTGGTCAGCATAATGAGTCAGGAAGAAAGGAAAAGTCGATATATTATCTCAACAAAAAATTCACTGAGCGTGAGATAAAATATTCGCCAATTGAGAAATTGAGTTGTGCGTTGATTTGGACAGCTTGGAGGTTGAGGCAATACATGTTGTACCATACGACCTGGTTAATTTTGAAGCTGGACCCTCTAAAATATATGATGGAGTCAAATGCCTTGAATAGAAGGATGGCTAGGTGGCAAATTCTGCTTTCTGAATTTGACATAGTCTATGTGAGCTAAAAAGTTGTGAAAGGGAGCGCAATAGCAGATTTTCTGGCAAGCAGAGCTTTAGAAGATGATGAACACTTGAATTTTGACTTCCCCAATGAAGAGATAATGTTTGTAGCAGCTATCGAAGAGGACTTTACAAAAGATTATCCTTGGAAATTGAACTTTGACGGAGCCTCAAATGCTGTGGGTAATGAAATTAGAGCAATCTTGGTATCCCCAAATGGAGATCATTATCTATTCACATGTAAATTGGATTTTGATTGCACAAATAATATGGCAGAGTATGAGGCATGCATCATGGGACTCCGTACAGCTATAGAACGCAGGGTTAACGCACTGGAAGTATATGGAGATTCAACGCTAGTGATTTACCAGCTTAAAGGTGAATGGGAGACAGGGGACTCCAAGTTGATTACTTATCGAAGGGTGGTTTTGGGGTTAATTGAAAAGTTCGATGATTATATTCTACTATCTCCTGTGAGATTAAAACCAGATGGCAGATGCTTTGACTACTTTGGCTTCCATGATCAAAGTAAGCAAGCAAGAAGATGTAAAGCCCATTCAGATGAGTATTTATGAGGCCCCATCTCATTGTTACAACATAGAGAAAGAAGGAAAAGATGATCATTCTTGGTATCAAGATATATTGCGATATGTGAGAAATCATTAGTATCCTGACCAAGCAACGGAGAATGACAAAAGGACATTGAGAAGGCCAGCCTATGATTATGTGATAAATGAGTATATCCTGTACAAAAAAAGAAAGGATCAGGTACTCTTGAGATGTCTGGATGCTGTGGAAGCCAAGAAAATTTTGGAAGAAGTTCATGAAGGCATTTTTGGAACACATACTAATGGTTTCACAATGGCTAGACAAATTATGAGATTTGGATATTACTGGTCTACCATGGAAGGGGACTGCATCAGTTATGCCAAGAACTATCACAAATGTCAAATTTATGGTGATAAAATTTATGTACCTCCTTCACCTTTGCATGTTATGACTTCCCCTATGGCCTTTCTCCATGTGGGGTATTGATGTCATAGAGCCAATCTCGCTGAAGGCTTCAAATGGGTATCGATTCATCTTTGTGGTCATTGATTATTTCACTAAGTGGGTGGAGGCTGCTTCATATGTTAATGAGACTAAATTGGCAGTTAGTAGATTTTTAAAGAAGAAAATCATATATCGATATGGAATGCCCGAAAGGATTATATCTGACAATGCATTAAATTTGAATAACAGCACGATAGTAGAGGTCTATAGTTAGTTCAATATTTGACACTATAACTCATCCCCGTATCGCCCAAAAATGAATGGGGCAGTGGAGGCAGCCAATAAAAATATCAAGAAGATTGTGGGGAAAATGACTGAAACTTACAGAGATTGGCATGAGAAGTTACCATTCGCTCTCTATGCTTACCAAACATCTGTCAGAACTTCTACAGGGGCAAAACCTTTGGTCTATGGAATGGAGGTAGTTTTACCAATCGAAGTAGAGATACCTTCCCTCCAAGTTTTTTCAGAACTAAGGCTAGAGGAAGCAGAATGGATATAGTCTCGATATGATCAGTTGAACTTAATTGAGGAAAAGAGGCTAAGGGCTATCCAGCATGGTCAGATGTATCAAAAACGAATGATGCAGGCTTATGACAAAAAGGTTCACCTAAGAGAATTTCATGAGGGAGATCTGGTTCTAAAAAAGATCCTTCCTATACAAAAGGATTTCAGAGAGAAATGGATGCCAAATTGGGAGGGGCCTTACGTGGTGAGGAAAGCTTTCTCCAAAGGAGCATTGATTTTGACTGAAATGGATGGAAAAAACTTGCCTAATCTTGTGAATTCGGATGTAGTCAAGAAGTACTATACTTGAAGAGGGAAAGAGGCCAAAGTAAAAACCCGCAAAGGGTGCTTTGTGATCTACTTAAAAAAAGGGGCCAAGGTGAAAACCCGCAAAGGGCACTTTGAGACTTATAAAAAATAAAAAGATAAAAAGGAGAGGCCAATGTGAAAACCCGCAAAGGGCACCTTTAGACCAAAGGGGATTTGAGTTGAAAACCCGAAAAGGGCAGCTCAAATTTTGATCCAAAAGGAGGAAGGCGATGATCTTGCTATACCTGAATTAATAAAGAAAAAGGGGTATGTTGTGTCTTGGGGCATTGACAAAGTACTTTTGATCTTCTAAACACATGTCAAGTTTCAATTAGTCTTCAAGAAGCTTGTACAGAGAAACTCAGGTTGCGATATCAGGGGTGTCTAGTCTTCATCTTTGTTCATAATAAATTGGCTATTTTTCCTTTCTCAAGATATGCATTCCCAATCGATTCTCATTTTAATCTTTCATAATTTATTCATTTCGAGTTATGCTCTAATTCAATTCTATTCCTAGCCATTCCTTTGATCTGTTGCAAACATGTTGCATTGGAATAATGGTTAATGAATTAATAATATGTTAACATTAGAAGTTTCGCATATTACTCTAGACGCTTCTAAGCAATATAAGAACCTGATGTTTAGAACTAACCAAGCTTAAGGAAATATCTGAGTAGGTGAGGTTTAAGTTGAGAACTGCCTCCTTGGATCTTTGTCCAAAATGATGATTGAACAAAAGGACAAGATATGGTGTCGGTGATACAATTTCGATAAAAAATTGATCAGTGTAAAAGGGGATCATTTTTTAGAAAAGGAAAATGATACTTGGCATACACATCTGGTTATGATACCCGAGGAATGGTAACAAACCGAATTGATGGAAGAATTCAAATCTTACACCCATGAGTTGCAATAAGAGGTATAAACTTTTTGTTCTAAAAAGAACAGTGGAAGGGACCTTAAAATTACAGTGGGACAAGCTTGCTGAGTAGAATGTGATTATTTCTTTGGGTACTCTATCAAAATACCGGCTGAGCGAGATGGCAGCGTAATACGTCAGTGACAACGTCATGATCAATAATGGGCAATGATACTTTAAAGCATTAAAAAAAAAAGATCATTCTCATTTCTGCATTAATATATCATTCATAACACATCTAGTTAGGAGCGTTTGATTCATTTCGATCATAGCATCCTAATTATTTCGCATAAGCATAGGTGCATGAAACCGATTGTACAGAACATGTCCCAGAGGATGGTGTAGTAACATCAGTGAAGTCAAATCTTATCTCCCTGAAGTTGCAGCAGAGCAGATCAAAGCAAGTCTTATCTCCTTGAAGTTGCAGAGAAGTAGATTGAAGACTGAAGATCTTGTCTCCCTAAGCAATAGTGGAGCAGATCGCAGATGGCGAATCTTATCTTCCCGAGATAGCGGGGGATCAGATTTTAGCCACCAATCTTATCTCTCTAAGGTAGTAAGAGAGCAGATTGAAGATTGAAGTTTTATCTTCCTGAGGTAGCTAGGAAGCAGACTGAGGATTGTAGATCCTATCTCCCTAAGTAGTACTGGAGCGGATCGAAGATGGAAAAATTTATCTTCCCGAGGTAGCAGGGGAGAAAATTTTAGCCACCAGCCTTATCTCTCTAAGGTAGCAAGAGAGTAGGTTGAAGATTGTAGTCTTATCTTCTTGAGGTAGCAATGAAACAGACTCAATATGGTAGATCTTATCTCCTTGAAGTTGCAATGGAGCAGATCAAAGCAAGCCTTATCTCCCTAAAGTGGCAGTGGAGTAGATTAAAGCAAGTCTTATCTCCCTGAAGTTGCAGTGGAGTAGACTGAAGATTGTAGATCTTGTCTCCCTAAGTGGTAGCGGAGCAGATCGAAGATGGCGAATCTTATCTCCCCAAGGTAGCAAAGGAGCAGATTTTAGTCACCAGCCATATTCCCCTAAAGTTGGAGTGGAGCAGATGCAGTGGGGCTACTTGAGGAAAAAAATTGCCAAAAAGTCAAGATTCAGCAAAACTGAGTAAAATCGGACCTTGTAAAGTATTTACTCTATTCCCGTTACACGACAATGAGCAAAGAGGGGCAACGGTAGAAGTCCCATTTCGCCCAGGCCTTTAAATTTATTTACAAACAAATAAATAAATCAAATAAAAAATAAAATATAGTTTATAAATTGTCCACAGTCTATAAATACAAAACTCCAAAGCTTTAATTGAAGCCCAAATAAAACCAAGGCCAAATCCTAGCCCAAATACAAATCTTTAACACAATTAACCTAACCCGAAACCCAATTGAAACCCGAATTAGGTGGCCCAATTTCGATTTTAGGGACTGAAACCCTAGGGCCAACATTACAGCCTCCTCGGCAAGGATCTCCAGCACCATTGCCACGTCCACCTCTTCGTACAGTCGAACCTACGAGAAGAAAAAAAATAGCAGAATGTAACAACACCATTTACAGTAGAAGAATAGAAAATAAAATCGATTTTTTTAGTTTTAATTCTTATTTTTTTGGCTATAAAAAGCCATCGTTTGTACTGTAAATGCTTACGCATACAAATAAAAATTTAAAAAAGCAACCAGAGAATAGTTTTTTAAAGGTGATCTCAAGTTTTGTTTCTTTTCTTTTCGATTTATTTCTTCTCTTTTTGTTTGTTTAGATTTTTTAATATGAGAAAATGACACATGAGTCGACGCCGATGAGAGCCCAAACACCTTGAAAACATAGAGGTCTGGGCGAGGGGTCGAACAATGTTGAAATCTCGCTTTGGTTTTTTTTTTTTGAAAAAATAGCATGAGATTTGAAGATTTTTTTAAATATAAAGAAGATAAGGGGAAAGAATATACTTACCATTTTACCTTGGGCATAGTCGGGGCTCCTCCGTTGGCAAGATCGGGTTACTGTTTGCGCACCATCGGCCACCAAATATGATAGTGGTTCGGCGGTTGTATGCTAAATGAAACCCTAGCATAATGGTTCATTTTAAAATTTTTCATATATCTAATAGTTTTTGAATGGTTTTACATTATATTAACTCCTAGTTTCCATATTGTTTTGTATAGTACATGTTTTTTTTAGTTTTCATATTATTTCATATATTATTATTGTATATTGTTTATTATTCATTTGAATTATCATTTCAATTTTTATTCATCTATGTTTGGAAATTTATTATATTTTATTTTAATTGGTTCCTTTGATTATATATGTTTTTAGTTTTCATTATTTTGATTATTAATGTTAGTTTTTCAAAATAGGATGTGAGCTCATTGCTATTGTGTGTATGCTAATTTGTTCTTTATTTTTTTATACTATTTTCATTCATTAGTATAGTACATTATTCATGTATATTGTCCCATACTTATAATTTCGCCTTTACTTCACGACTGTCTCATTACAATTGAAAATTTCAACTTATTGATCCAAAATTGATTATTCCATTTTATTTCAAGTCAAACTAATGCGTTTTGATCCAGCTTTATAATTGTTTATTTGAAAATTTCCCAAAACAAAGGCAACGTTTGATGTTTGGGAATTCAAAAAATCATGCCCTAACGTGCTGGGTTTCAATTTTCCGTTTGTCCAAATAATCAAATATTCTTTCTAAATCTCATCCTTGCTTTCTAAACTTCGAAACAATGCAATGTTCTATGTTTGGAAATTCGAGAAATCGTGCCCTAACATGTTAGGTTTTGGTTTTTTGTTGGACCAAATAATCGAATATCCTTTTGTAATTTTCAATGCATGAATTTTTTAAAATCAAGAGTCGACTTTGGTTCCAAAGGTTTAAAAGGTCACTTCCTAGCATACTTGATGTGATATTTTTATTCCTTCGGAACAAGAAAATTTTAACATCCAATTCGAGTTCTTCAAATGTTCACACAGAAACCATATTTCAAAATATTTTTAAATTTTAGACATAAAAACATTATTTAATCAATTAGGTACAAATTCTGGGCGTAACGAAGGTGCTAATCCTCCTCGTACGTAGCCGACTCCCAAACCCGTTTTCTCAAATTTCGTAGACCAAAGTCATTGTTTTAATAAATCGAAATGTTTTATTAAAATGGTCAATCTTAAGGTGACCCAATCACACCTTGAAAAAAATATTGGTGGTGACTCTATGTTTCATTTTTAAAGTCAATCCCCGCATTTTTCAAAATAAAAAATAGTTTCGACAGCTTGGTGACTCCATTGGGAACAATAAGAGAGTCAAGCCATAAACTGATTATTTTTTGTCCTTTTGTCAAAAATTGAAAATTTTATTTGAAAATCATGATTCTTTGTTGCATTTGTTTGTATGATTGTTGTAGTTTGAGTCTTGTAGAATTTTATTACATTGCATTGCATGACCGTTGTGGGTACACCTTTAAGTGGGAGTGAGAAGCTATGCCTTCGTGAGGTTTTCACCTTCGCATGAGCTAGTTGATTGATTCTGGGATATATCTATACCTATGTCTTCGTGAGATTTTCATCTCCGCATGGTAATAGGGAAATGAATTCCCCTGAACTAAACTCGATTCATATGAGTCTATAATGGGTGAGGATCGAGGAACCTACTGGTTCAAGTACCCTTTTCTTTAGAACCACACCTCATATAGGTAGAGTTATGCTAAATTTTAGCAATTATTCAGATAGGTGCTTGATTATTTTCTGTTTGCTTTAAATTTTATTATTTAATACTGACTTGTGTGTTTTATTTTGGCTTTAACTGCATGACATTGCATATTTAAAGAGGTGTCGATTAGTGTTCGGTTACTAAGTTAGAAGACTTAGCATGGAGAATGAATTTCTTAATAAAGTTGAGGATAATGTGGTCATCCATACATGGTCAGACAAGTTATAATTAGAGAAAGGGGATAGTCTAGCTGAGGGGTATACATTAGAGTTGTAGGACTTCACCCGCATTAGTGTGACGCAAAATGAGCTACAGGAATTGTGATAAGTCGTAATTTATACATATTTTATCTCATGCTTAAGCACATTTTTGGATAAATTATCATTAGATTTGTGGAATTTTATGTCATAATCCTTTAATTTCATGTTTTATACTTAGGTGAGCATAGGAGAGTAAAAAGAGCGAGAAACGGGCCAAAAAACGGAGAAAATGGGTCAATGTGGGAAATCAACACGGCCTGGACTTCCGCAAATGTGTAGACCACACGCCTGTGTCTATTTAGCAGACTCTAACACGGCCTAAGCCACCCCACACGGGAGTGTCACACGGGCATGTCCCTGTCGAGCCCAAGTCTAGTTCTACTCGAAAAAGGCTACTTTGGAGGGTTCTTAAGCATTCTAAAGCCTATATAAACACCTTAGAGGAGGATTAAAATGGGGGACAGAGTGGGAGGGAAGGAATTACTCGAAGAAAGCCGACTAATCCATCTCAGAAGCCGAATTCTCCTTCAAGATTGAAGATCTCCCTTCAATTTCCTTCAGGGTTTTTGGGGTTTCTTTATGTTTTGTTATGATTATTATTCTAAGATATTTTCTTTTACACATATGAACTAAATCCCCTAAATACCTAAAGGGGATGAAACCTAAGATAGATCTTGTTGCAATTTTCTGAATTATATGATAAATACTTGATTTGTTCTTAATTATGTGTTCTTAATTCTTGCTTTAATATTCCAGGATATTGATTCAAGTATTGATGTGCTTATTTAGGTGAGCAAAAGTCCCTGTCTAAGACTAGATCTAGCATAATTACACGGAGTTGATTGCACCCATAGACATAGGGCGACATAAATCTGTCGGATTAGGGTCAAACCTAATAAGGGAATTTATAGATAGAGTTAATGCAACACTAGGGATTTTAATTAGAAAGAGATTTTAATTAATCAACCTAGGGGTAGACGTTGTTAGTCTCGAGAGAGATAATAATATAAATTAGGGATTTCTATGGATCGAGTCAAGTGAATAAATCGTCTAGTTCAGAGTCAAATAACAAGTGAAGTCTAGGTGGATGCTTCCTTGGGTATTGTCTAAATCAATCAATTTTCCCAAAAGTATTTCCCCAATTTACTTCCTGTGCATTCTTAATTTAGCTTATTAGTTTAGATGAAGCAAATCCCCTTATTTTTAGGCTAGATAATAAAAATAAGGTTAATACTAGTATTTTTAGTTCCTGTGGGTTTGACATTCCGGTCTTGCTATAAGCTATACTACTGTTAGATAGGTGCGCTTGCCTTTATCGTGATAATAGTTAGTTTTCAAGTACGATCAATCATAAATATAAAACTTATCACCACATCAAGTTTTTGGCGCCGTTTTCGGGGAACTAAGATATTAAGAACTTTAATTTTTATTACTTTTTCCATTTATTTTTATTGCAATTTAAATTTATTTTTGCCTAAATTATTAAATTTTTCTTTTGCTTCTGGCAGGTTTTTATAGTTGATTACTAGAAGAAACCCGTCAAGACCTCTACTTTTTGATAGTGAGATCGAAAGCACAGCTCGTAGAAACCGAAGAGAGATAAGGTGAAGTCTACAATACATAGAGGAAGTGCAAGAGCACGATATTCAAACCATAACCAAGGAGATGACTTATAATCATAATAATCCGCTACCTCCTGTAACTGTTGCGAACCCAGTAAATCAGGATCCTGCTCATTGTACTATGTAAGATTATAATAATCCTATTTCCACAGGAGCTGAATCGAGTATAGTTAGACCTGCTATTGCTGCAAATAATTTTGAACTAAAACCTAACACAATTCAAATGATACAACAGTTTGTTCAGTTTGATGGTTTGTAGGACGAGGATCCAAACACTCATTTGGCAAATTTTCTGAAATTCTGCGATACCTTTAAGATCAATGGCATTTCTGGTGATGCCATTCGCCTTTATTTATTTCCCTTTTCATTGAGGAATAAGGCTAAACAGTGGTTGAACTCGTTACCACGAGGATCGATCACCACTTAGGAACAAATGACCAAAAAATTTTTGCTTAAATACTTTCTGCCGGCTAAAATGGCTAAATTAAGGAATGATATTTATTCTTTTGTGCAGATGAATTTAGAAACACTGTATGATGCATGAGAGAGATACAAGAACCTATTAAGAAGCTGCCCTCACCATGGGTTACCTCTATGGTTGCAGGTTCAGACTTTTTACAATGGTGTGAACCCCTATACAAGACAACTCATCGACGCAGCCACCGGTGGAACTTTAAACAACAAAACACCTGAAGAGGCTTAAGAATTTATTGAAGAGATGTCACTGAATAACTATTAGTGGCAAGTCATGATAACAAAGCCGACAAAAGCAGCTGGTGTTTTCAACCTCGACGCGTCACTATGCTGTCAAACCAGGTAGAACTTTTAAATAAAAAGACCGATAGTTTATATGGTTCTACTCAGGTACATCCTAGTTTATATGGTTCTACTCAGGTACATCCAGTGATGAGGTGTGATTCAAATGGAGGAATGCACAACCCAGATTTTCCACCCTTCAACCCTAGCACCGAGGAGGAACAAGTTTAATATATGGATAACGATAATTCTAGATCTCAAAATAACCCGTACAATAACATTTATAATGCATGTTAGAGGAACCATCCCAACTTCTCGTGGGGTGACCAAGGAAATTAAATGCCACAACATCCCCCAGATTTTCAACAACCACCTTACCAGTAGGAAAAGAAGCCGACCCTTGAAGAGATGCTAACGAAATTCATCTCGGTGTCAGAAACTCATTTTCAGAATACCGAAACAGCACTTAAGAATCAACAAGCGTCGATCCAAGGGCTCGGTAGGCTAGCTTGCTAAATTGATTTCAGAAAGACCACCAGGAAGTCTACCTAATAACACCGAACCCAATCCAAAAGAGCATGAGAAAGTAGTTACACTAAGGAATGGGAAAGTGTTAGCTGAATCTGAAAAGAAGCCACCACAAGAAGCTGACAGAAACGAAGTAGAGGAAGTAAAACCCGAAAACAATGACAATCTAATGCCAAAGGAATATAAACCACCAATCCCATATCCAGCAAAGTTGAAGAAAGACCGCACGGGTGCACAATTTGATAAATTTCTTGAACTTTTTAAACAACTGCATATTAACTTACCTTTTGTTGAAGCTATATCGTAGATGCCTACATATGCAAAATTTTTAAAGGAGTTTCTAACAAATAAAAGGAAATTTGAAGACCTATCTACAGTGGAACTTAATGAGGAGTGCTCGACCATACTCCAAAATAAACTACCAACCAAACTGAAAGATCCAGGAAGTTTTACTATTCCTTGCTTAAATGGTAGTTTGAATGTTGATAAGGCACTAGCCGATTTAGGCGCTAGCATTAATTTGATGTCATATAAAATGTTTAAACAACTTGGTCTTGGGGAACCTAAACCCACTAGGATAAGTATTCAACTAGCTGATAGATCTATTAAATATCCTAGGGGTATTATAGAGGACGTACTTGTAAAAGTAGATAAATTTATATTCCCTATTAATTTCGTTATGCTTGACATGGATGAAGATGTTGAAGCGCCCTTAATCTTAGGTCGTCGATTTTTAGCCACTGCTAGGGCTGTTATTGATGTGGGTGATGGTAAATTGGTACTTAGAGTAGGTGACGAAGAGATTATTTTTAAAATTTATGATGCCATGAGATTTTCTAGGGAACAGGATGACTCATGTTATTTTATTGACTTTATCGATCATGCTACTCAAGATCCTTTTCAGGAAATCATACATAAGGACATGTTGGAATTGTGTCTTGCCCAAGGAGAGGAGGTAGATGATGATGATTCTGAGATAGGTAAGATAAAAGCTAAACTAAATTCCAATGAACCCTCCCCAAGACAAGCAGAATATGAGGGTATTAAGGTAAACAATGAACTTAAGCAAAAACCCTCTATTGAAGAACCTCCCAAACTGGAACTTAAACAATTGCCAAATCACTTGGAATACGCATTCTTTGGAAATAATTCTACATTACCAGTGATTATTGCTTCTAACTTGCAACCCAATGAGAAAGAGGAATTGCTCCAAGTATTAAGAGAACATAAAAGAGTCATAGCTTGGAAAATTTCTGACATTAAAGGGATCAGCCCTTCTTTTTACACCCACAAAATTTTAATTGAAGATGATTATAAACCATGTGTGCAAGCTCAAAGACGACTAAACCCCAACATGAAAGAAGTTGTTAAAGCTGAGGTAATCAAACTCCTAGATGCTGGAATAATTTATCCTATTTCTGACAGTTCTTGGGTAAGTCCAGTGCAAGTTGTTCCTAAGAAAGGAGGCATGACTGTTGTAGCCAATGCGAAGAATGAATTAATCCCAACAAGGACAGTCACAGGTTGGAGAGTTTGCATTGAGTATAGGAAGCTGAATGACGCAATTAGAAAAGATCACTTCCCCTTTCCATTCATTGACCAAATGTTGGAAAGATTATCCGGGCACATGTACTACTGCTTTTTAGATGGACTCTCTGGGTATTTTCAAATCCCAATAGCTCCTGAAGATCAAGAAAAGACGACATTCATATGTCCATACGATACGTTTGCTTATCAAAGAATGCCTTTTGGATTATGTAATGCTCCTGCTACTCTTCAGCACTGCATGATGGCCATTTTTGATGAACTCGTAGAAGACATCATGGAGGTACTTATGGATGATTTCTCAGTATTCGGTAACTCTTTCCATCTTTTCCTTAAAAATTTGAAACGAGTTTAATAAGATGTGAGGAAATGAACCTTGTACTTAACTAGGAAAAATGTCACTTTATGGTTCAAGAAGGTATTGTGTTAGTCATAAAATTTCTAGTAAAGGGATTAAGGTTGATAAATCTAAAATTGAAACCACTGAAAAACTACCTCCCCCTAGTTCGGTTAAGGCTATTAGAAGCCTTTTAGGACATGCTGGGTTTTATAGAAGATTTATTAAAGACTTCTCTAAAATAACTAAGCCTTTCACTAAATTACTAGAAAAAGATGTGCCTTTTAACTTTGATCAGGAATGTTTAGAGGCATTTAATACTTTAAGGGATAAATTGATTAATGCTCAAATTATAATCGCACCTGATTGGAATTTACCTTTTGAACTAATGTGCGATGCGAGTGATTTTGCAGTAGGTGCAGTTTTGGGACAGCGAAGAGACAAGCATTTTCAACCTATCTATTATGCTAGCAAAACATTGACAGTCGCACAAGAAAACTACACCACCATGGAGAAAGAGCTGCTAGCTGTGGTTTTTGCATTCGATAAATTTAGGCCATATCTAATATTGTCTAGAGTTGTCATTTATACTAACCATTCTGCTCTTCGCTACCTTTTAATAAGACTGATGCAAAACCTCGACTTATTCAATGGATTTTGTTATTGCAGGAATTTGACTTGGAGATTCAAGATAAGAATGGAGCTTAAAATCTCGCGGCTGATCATCTTTCCAAGCCTGAAAATTCAAGTACCAAAGAGCCAGATGAAGTTGAAATAAATGATTCATTTCCTGAAGAACAATTTTTTGCTATATCTGATTCTGAGGTACCTTGGTTTGTAGACATTGCAAATTTTTTAGCCACTAACATTATCCCAAAAGGGTTGACACATCAACAAAAGAAGCGATTCTTTACTGATGTGAAAAACTACTTTTGGGAAAACCCTTTCCTTTTCCGTATATGTATAGATCAAGTCATTAGGAGATGCATTACAAGGTCAAAAGCATTGAATATCTTGGAACATTGCCACTCAGGACCAACTGGAGGACATTACAGTGGAAATAGGACCGCATATAAAATACTCGAATCAGGTTTTTACTGGCCTACACTTTTCAAGGACGCCAACAGGTATGTTGCTACTTGCGATAAATGCTTGCGATAAATGCCAACGGACAGGTAATATCTCTAGACATAACAAAATGCCCAGACATACATGCTCTCATGTGAAATATTTGATATATGGGGTATTGATTTCATGGGATCATTCCCCAGGTCATTTGGAAATAAATACATATTAGTAGCCGTTGATTATATGTCTAAATGGGTGGAAGCCCAAGCTTTACCTATTAATGATGCTAGAGTGGTAGTACGATTCCTTAAGAAACTCTTCTCTCGATTTGGAACACCTAGAGCAATTATTAATGATAAGGGTACTAATTTTTGTAACGCCCAATTTGATAAGACCTTTTAAGAAATACGGTGTTCACCACAGAATAGCTACCCCCTATCATCCTGAAACTAGTGGACAAGTCGAAGTAGTAAACCAAGAGCTCAAACGTATCCTAAAAAAGATAGTAGAATCAAACAGGAAGGATTGGGCAATGAAAGTAGGTGATGCTTTATGGGCTTATAGAACTGCTTTTAAGACCCCCATAGGAACATCCCCTTACAGACTTGTTTACGGAAAAAGTATTCATCTACCATTTGAGTTAGAACATAAGGCATTCTGGGCTATAAAATTTCTAAACCTTGATCCCAAACTTGTAGGTGAAAATAGGTTGATGCAGTTGAATGAGTTAGATGAGTTGCGAACCAATGCATATGAAAATTCATGCCTATACAAGAAAGCAACGAAGCGCCGCCACGACGCTCGTTTGAGGCAACGCAAGCAATTTGAAGTTGGAGATCTTGTCTTGTTATATAACTCGAGGATCAAATTGTTTCCTGGAAAGCTTAAGTCACGATGGACAAGTCCTTTCGTAGTCCAAACTGTGTTTCCATATGGCACAGTAGAGGTAAGTCATCCATCACAAGGCACTTTTAAGGTAAATGGGCATTGTCTCAAACTTTATAACGGTGAGAATTTTAAAGACGATAAAGAGGAGCTATGGCTCCACGAACTTACTTGAATATACCCACAAGGTAGAGTTGAGCTTAAACTCTAAATAAGCGCTTCTCGGGAAGCAACCCGAGCACTAACGGTATTGATTTCTTTAAATTTTAGTTTTTAACATCTAAATCATTAACTGAGTCCTTGAACACAGGTTTTCCAAATCCACACGGCCAGACACAAGGGCGTGCCTTCGGCCGTGCTCATAGCACAGAAGGTGACACGACCTTACGATACCGCCGTGTGAAAATAGAGTAAAATTTTTCCCAAAACATGCGATTCGATACGTTGCCAGGACCGTACGACATGGTAGTGGGCAATCCTGCCAAATTAACACGAGTATGTGACACGCCCGTGCCCACCACCCGTGGTTGAAACTGTCAAAATGACATGGCCGTGCAACACAGCCGTGAATTTGAAAACCACGAAACACACGGGCTAAAATAAAGGCACACGAGCGTGTCCCACGGCCGTGTGCCCCAATATCTTTATAAACCCCTACTATTCATCTTTTATTTATTTTTATTTTTATCTTTATTTCTCTTTTTAACTTACTTTTTATCATATTTCTCTTTAATGCTATTCTTACTTCATCTTTAGGTTTTACAATTTATATTAAGCAATTTATATTTTTGACCATTTCACTAAGAGTTATTTTAGTTATTACTTAGGAATTTGCAGCTCCACTGGGAAAGGTCCTCCACGACTGCCATGCCTTGCTCGACCATGACCATAGCTATCACTAGTTATAATATTCTTTTGGTACAGCACTTGTAGGCTAACAACCTCTACCACCACCGGAGTATCCTCCTCCAAATCTCACCCTTGCCTTAGCCGATTACTTTCCATGACTCTAATTCAAGGATTCCATTTAACATTCAAGAAGTTTCACTTCTCTCCCTATCTTATGATCTTGTATCTATATTTTTCAGTAAATCTATCTTTGTACATTGAGGACAATGTACATCTTAAGTGTGGGGGGTTATTTATATCATTATCAGAAAAATCCCTGAATTTTTTCTTATTCTCAAATGACTCACTCATATCACTATTAGAATGAAATTTTGATTAATTTATGATTTTTATTGATATGTCTTGAATTAAAACATAGGCATTTATGCATTGATTGTTTAAACTTTAAGAAATTAGAGAATCAAGTATGATAAGTTGATTGTTGGGAATTAAAAATTTTTAGGTTATTTCCCCAAGTTTAGGTATTCTCTTGAAGTTGAAATTTACAGGGTTAACATCAAAAACAACAATTTTTGTGAGATCTTGAGCCTTTAGAGCATATATTATTCCTTTCATGCTCACTTTTATTGTTGTTATGAGTGCATCAATATTGATTTGTTATTCTAGAACTTGCTTTGATTATGCATGTCAATACCACACCATTGATTTGATATGTCGAGATGATAAAGGCACTTAGGTTTAACTCACTAACTCTATAAAAGTCTACCTTCATAATTAACCCTTAGTGAACCCCCTTGAGCCTAACAAGCCATTCATTGATTTACCCTCAATATTAACCTTTAACCCATTATTGTTGAAATCCCCTCAATTAATTTGATCCTTATTTTTGTCGAGATTTGATTTGAATAAATTGCTTAGCTATGTTTTATTTTTGATATTTAGCAAAGTTCTATGTTCTTAAAAAAAATGAAGTGCTGCAATTGAGATTTGTCGTCTAGCATATGACAAAATTATGTAATGCTTGGATTAAAACGATGTTATCCATGAAAAAAAGCTCAAGTCTAGTATCATCTAATTAGGGATGTAATTTGTCAGTTTTAGTATTTTTCTAGTTAGGTAATTTTTCAATTCAATCTTGATTCTAACTTTCTCTTTCAGCTTGTGACCACACCCCCAACCAAAGCCACGTTACAACCATCGAAAGACCTTTTGATTGATGTATCATCTCAATATATAGTGGTAGAGATTTAATTTTCACGCAAGCCTGTGGTAATCACTTTTCATATTGACTGATGAGTGCTAAATTTGTTGTCCTTAAACACCTCGAGTGATTTGAGTGAACTTTTAGTGAGGATGTTAAATTCTATGATATTTTGAATCAAAGGTGATTACTTAGATGAGGGGATACACCAATGTTTTTGTGATAAAATGCTCAACTTGGAATGTTTGAAACTTTGATGTTCTTCTAGTTGAATTCTCAATGTATGATTACTTATGGATTATTTTGAGATATTATAGATAGGAATTATAAGTTGAGAAAAATGAATTCTCAATTGTGAATTGAGGACTTTACTTAAGGACAAGCAAACCCTTAAGTGTGGGGGTATTTGATAAGTCGTAATTTATACATATTTTATCCCATGCTTAAGCACATTTTTGGATGAATTATCATTAGATTTTTGGAATTTGATGCTCTGAATCCTTTAATTTCATGTTTTATACTTAGGTAAGCATAGGAGAGTAAAAAAAGTGAGAAACGGGCCAAAAAACGGTGAAAATGGGTCAACGTGGGAAATCAACACGACCTGGACTTCCTCACACGGGTAGACCACACGCTCATGTCTATTTAGCAGACTCTAACATGGCCTAAGCCACCCCACACGGGCGTGTCACACGGTCGTGTCCTGTCGAGCCCAAGTCTAGTTCTACTCGGAAAAGGCCACTTTGCAGAGTTCTTAGGCATTCTAAAGCCTATATAAACACCCTAAATGGGGATTAAAAAGGGGGACAGAGTGGGAGGCAAGGAATTACTCGAAGAAAGTCGATTGCTCCATCTCAAAAGCCAAATTCTCCTTCAAGACTGAAGATCTCCCTTCAATTTCTTCCAGGGTTTTTGGGGTTTCTTTATGTTTTGTTATGATTCTTCTTCTGAGATGTTTTCTTTTACACATATGAACTAAATCCCCTAAATACCTAAGGGGGATGAAACTTAAGATGGATCTTGTTACTATTTTCTGAATTATTTGATAAATACTTGATTTGTTCTTAATTATGTGTTCTTAATTCTTACTTTAATATTCCAAGATATTGATTCAAGTATTGATGTGCTTATTCAGAGGAGAAAAAGTCTCTGTCTAAGAGTAGATCCAGCATAATTAAGCAGAGTTGATTACACCCCTAGACATAGGGCGACATAAATATGCTAGATTAAGGTCAAACCTAATAAGGAAATCCATAGATCGAGTTAATATAACACTAGGGGTTTTAATTAGAAAGAGATTTCAATTAATCAACCTAGGCTTAGACGTTGCTAGTCTCAACAGAGATAATAATATAAATTAGGGATTTCTACGAATCGAGTCAAGTGAATAAATTGTCTAGTTCAGAGTCAAATAACAAGTAAAGTCTAGGTGGATTTTTCCTTGGGCATTGTCTAAATCAATCAATTTTCCCAAAAGTATTTCCCCAATTTACTTTCTGTGCATTCTTAGTTTAGTTAATTAGTTCAGATAAAGCAAATCCCCTTATTTTTAGGCTAGATAATTAAAAGAAGGTCAATACTAGTACTTTTACTTCCTGTGAGTTTGACATTCCGGTCTTACTATAAGCTATACTACTGTTCGATAGGTGCGCGCTTGCCTTTACCATGATAATAGTTAGTTTTCAAGATGATTAATCATAAATATAAAACTTATCATACACATCAAATTGAGAGACATATGGGCCCATTGGGATGAGGGAACTATGCAGTTGTTCTACCAAAATTATAGTGATATACCCTACTTGCTCGATATCAAGGTAGACAAGCATTTATTTCGGGCTATGGCTCAGTTTTGGAACCTTGCCTATAGTTGTTTCACCTTTGGGAAGGTAGACTTGGTGCCCACTGTGGAAGAATATACTACCTTGCTACGTTGTCCAAGGATTCAAGTCAGTAAAACTTACTCTAGGGCCGCTAATGTCCCAACTTTTGTAAACAAGTTAATGAAATATTACCGGGATGAGTGAGTCTTGGGTTACGGCTCAAATTCAGCAAAAGGGGGATGGTAAATGTATTCCTTGGGTGAATTTGAGAGACTTGATTTTAGTACATCTGAATGTAAAGAAGAAAGTTGACATCTTCGCCTTGAGCATTTATGGTTTGGTGATTTTTCCTAAAGCTTTAAGGCACATAGATGAAGCAGTCACTGATTTATTCGATCGTCTTGATAAGAGAGTCATACCTGTACCTGCAATTCTAGTCGAGACATTCAGCTCTTTGAGCATGTGTCGAAGGGCAAGAGAAGGCAAATTTATTGGATACGCGCAGCTATTATTGGTATGGTTTCATGGACATTTCTGGAAGGTGGATAAAGTTTCTTACCAGGTTTTCTCTGAGAGTTACTCCTCATTAAAGGAGGAAGCAGCTATGCAAAGAAGGGACGACATTTCAAAAGAAAGATGGATGGAAATTCTTCAAAATCTCAAAGAGGAGGCTATTGAATGGAGAGCCTTTTGGATGGTCCCCGACGAGATCCTTTATTGGTGTGGGAGTTTGATTGGGTACCTTTGCTTGGAATTTGGGGAGCCGTGGGGTATGCTCCCTTGCTTGTGTTACGGTAATACAAGTCAAGGTGGTTTATACTGACGACGCATGGTCTGGCTCAATTTAAGTTCTTGTATAGGGGAGACAATTACAAGAAAAAGGTTCGAGAGGTCTTTGATGCTTGGAAGCAGACCCGTTGGATGAAGAGATTAGTCGTGGGTTCAATGACGACTCCTGAATACAATGGATGATTTAGTAAAAGGATTAATGATAATATTCCTGAGCCAGGTTTAGAAGGCGTTTGACCCATGGCAGAATACTTGTAAGTTGTCCCATAAGAGTTAGGGATTATAAGACAAGACTTCAAAGAAAAGTTCCGAGCTTGGAAAGAGGATTGAGTTGTTGGAGGAAGAATGCACTTGAGATTAGATGTGGAGTTTCAGAAGTCAGAGGCTAAGAAGTTAAGAAAAGGGAAAAATAAGGCAAAAGAGGATCTGAATAGTTTGAAGACAGATTATAAGAAGCTACGTCTATCGATAAGGACTGTGGTTAGGGAAAACTTCAGAATAGTGGCGTCAGGAGATTCGAAAGGAAAAAACTAAAGCTGATCACTGGGAAAGGAAATTTCAAGAGGCTCAAGCACGAAATGAGGCCATAGAGAAAAGTCTGTCAGAAAGAAGAAATGAACGAGGCGAATTAAAGGCTAGAGTAGCGGAACTTGAAAAATCTCTTTATTAGTACCGAAATCGTAATTCCATGATGGAGTTGAGAGCAAGCTTAAGTAAGATAGAGGAAATGAAAAGAAAAATAGAAGACTTAGAGACAGCATTACAAAACTGTGAAATGCGGATTGAGCTCTTCGAAGCAAATGAAGAGCGTTGGAAAGAGCAGCTTCACCACTCGCAGAATTAAGTCAGAAACAGGGATTACATTATGGGAGAGGCCAAAAATCAAATTCGGGTCGTAGCCGATTACTTGTAGACTTTGGCGGTACAGGCAGACATACATAGTGTAAAGTATGAGATAAAGTCAGATTGGGGACAAGAGCTAGCTTCACTGCTTAGGAAAATTAAAGCTTTGAGCATTAGGCCAAAGCCTTATTTGTAACTCATTTTTATGTAAAGGATTTTGTTTTCTAGTGAAGGTTTCTAAATGGAATTGAATCAGAATCGACGTTTTCTTTGCATTCATTTCATGTATTTGCATTACATTACATCATATGCATTAAAGGCCATCAAAAGATCCTAATTAATTAAAAATTATTTCAGTAATCTAGAAACCGAAAAAAACCAACCAAGTACAGGCCCCTACGGTACAAGAAAGAAAACCAAAGCAATAGACAAAAGACTAGAAAAATTAAAGAAAATGTAAAAGGATATGCAAGAGCAAATGCAAGCACAGATGCAAGAGTAGCTAGCTAAGATTCAGCAAGAGATGAAGGATCAAATGATGGAGTCCTAAAGAAACATGATGACCCAACTGACCCAACTGCTGGTTGGGAGAATAGATAAAGAAAAAGGCCCTATGGACAATGTTGAGGAAAATGAAGACCCTCAATATCCTCCTGGTTTTACTCCAACACATGTACAGACGCAACCTGAGATAAACCCATGGAGACCATCTATTACGATTAGGCCGTAACAATTTCAAATTGGAGCTTTGATACCAATGAATTTCCAGGCTGGCTCAAGCTCTAACCCTGGTAATAACTCAAATAATCCAATTGTTCCTAATTTGGATGAAGTTGCGGAAGAGGAAAGAATAAGGATAGAATCACAAAAACAATTAGAGGAATGATATAAATGGCTAGAGGAACAGTTTAGGGCAATGAAAAGCACTGATAGTCATCATGGAATTTATGCTAAAGATCTGAGTTTGGTCCCAAACTTAGTGCTCCCCTACAAATTCAAAATGCCAGAATTCGACAAGTATAATGGGACCACTTGCCTTGAAGCCCATATTACTATGTTCTGCAGAAGAATGACTTGGTGTGTTAATAACGATCAACTACTGATCTATTGCTTCCAAGACAGCTTGGTGGGAGCAGCATCTAAATGGTACAATCAGTTGAGTCAAAACAGAATTAGTTCATGGAGAGATTAGCGCAAGCATTCATGAAACAGTACAGCCATGTAACGTATATGAATCTTGACAAGATTACTCTGCAGAATATGGAGAAGAAATCGAATGAAAGTTTCAGACAATATGCACAGAGATGGAGAGAAGTGGCTATCCAAGTCCAATCGCCACTCTTGGAGAAGGAAACCACGATACTCTTTATTAATACTCCAAAGGCCCCATTCATCACTCACATGCTGAGAAGTGCCACAAAAAGTTTTTTAGACGTGGTAATGACTGGAGAAATGATTGAGAATGCAATAAGAAGTGGAAAGATAGAGGCCGGGGAGAATGTTAAAAGGTCTACCCCGCGAAAAAAGGAAAATGAGGTGAACAATGCAAATATGGGGTATTCAAAGTCTATTACTGTAAGCCAACCAAAAGTAATGTTTGCTGGTCAGGGCTCATCAAGACAAGAATCTGGAACGAAGCAAAACATTGAGAAGCTCTAATTTACGCCAATCCCCATGACGTATAAGGAGTTATATCAAAGTTTGTTTGATGCCTGCTCAATGTGAATATCATGCAAGGATCACAAGGCATTCGATAGAAAATTTTACTACCTTTCAGAAGTTAGTGGAAAGATTTATTCAAATGGGAATTCTGAAGTTTGATAATGCGCCCAGCGTAGAAAATCTATTACCTAATCATACCAATGGTGGGTTAAAAGTGATAGATAGAACTATGGGAAGAAGAATCAAAGTAGATGTTACAGAAGTAAAAACTCCTTTGAGTTGGGTCTGGAAGGAGATGGCAAAAAGAGGGTTAGTTGTCTCGAATCTAGAAAAGACTGGCGAAGAGACAGGGAACTACTATGAGTTCCATCATGAAGAGGGACAGGAAATTCAAGAATGTGAGGAGTTCAGAGCTTTGATTCAATGCTTGATGGACAACAAAGAGATAGAATTTTATGAGGAGGCAAAAGAGGAAGGGTGTATATGCGTATCAGAATTAACAACGAAGGTTCCAAAAGTCAATTATCCTATGGTCATTATTTCATGTCCTAAAAATGAACCGGGGGTTCAGATGACACCGAAGATCATAATTCAGAAACCAGTAGTTTTCTCTTACAAAGATAACAAAAGGGTCCTTTGGAATTATGATTGTAATGTGACAGTCCCAAGAAAGGAGAGTTCAGCCAGCACTTTAAAGGAGGATCAGGATGTAAGTTCTCACACACGTTGTGGAAGATGCTATGATTTGATAAATGCCCAAACAGAACCGGTAAAAGGAAAAGCTCCGACAGTGGAACAAAAGAAGGGAAAAGCCGTTGAACCTGAGCTGCCTATTAATGAACCAGTGAAAGAGGATGAAGCTAAGGAGTTCCTCAAATTTCTGAAGCATAGTGAGTACAGTATGGTGGAACAGTTGCATAAACAATCAGCCAGCATATCTATACTAGCTTTACTCTTAAGTTCAGAGGTACACCGAAGTGCATTGATGAAAGTGCTAAACGAGACATACGTGACCAATGATATCTCTGTCAATAAGTTGGATCGGTTGGTTAATAACATAAGTGCTAATAACTTTATCTTCTTCAATGATGATGAGATACCACCAGGAGGTACGAGATCTACTAAAGCCTTGCATATAACCACCAGATGCAAAGGATACACATTTGCTAAGAGTTTTGATAGATAATGGGTCGGCATTGAATGTTTTACCCTTGTCTACATTAAATAGATTACCCGTAGATAGCTCGCACATGAGGGGGTGTCAGAATATAGTGCGGGCATTCGATGGCACAGACAAAAGAGTCATGGAGAGAATAGAAATACGTTTGTTGATTGGCCCGACTACATATGAGGTGGACTTCTTAGTAATGGACATTAAACCCTCCTACAACTGCTTGTTAGGGAGACCTTGGATACATTCGGCCAGGGCAGTGCCTTTGTCATTACATCAAAAGTTAAAGTTAGTATCAAAAGGAAGACTGGTAACGATAAACGCCGAAAAAGATATTATTACAGCTATAACCGGTGATGCACTGTAACATCCCGAAATAGGGCCTAAACGGAACAGTGGTTGCGAAACCACAAATCCGAGGTAGAATGTAACGGCCTAATTTTCAGTGGTGTCAAAAATGGTGATTTGAGATCACTAAATCGGACAAATAAGATTGAACAAGATAGTAACTTAATATTTATGAGTCAAGTAAGAATTTAGAAGAATTTGTGAAATGGTGAAATTAGTGAATTAAAATAATTTATTAGGTCAGACGGGTCAAAAACGAGGTATCGAGACCTCGAATTTAAAATCGAGCTATAAATATTTTTATAAATATTTATGAAGTGTCATTGAGTTAGTATTAAAGTTTCGTTAGAAAATTTTGATGTTTGGATAGCTAATTAATTAAAAAGGACTAAACTGAAAATAGCTCAAAATTTGTTAAATTGTGAGTAAATAGCTTAAGTATTTAAAAAGATGGATTTAAAGAGCAATTAGACCCAAAGGTTAATGGCCGGACGGTTTGGGTATGAAATAAGCAAGAAAACAATGTGAACAAGGGACAAAATTGGAATTAGCATAAAAGTTAATAGTTAAAAAAATGATGTAATTGAAAATCTAGACATTTCTTCATTCTCACCGTAAACGCAGTAGCAGGTCTCCTATACTGGTTTTTCATATTTTTGCACCATGTAAGTTCAATTTTACTATTTCTTAGTAATTTTTATGTTTTTGTGACTTTTACAATTAGGTCCAATCATCTAATTCATTAGTTTTTGATTTGGTGGGTGAAATTGGAAGTTACCTGGCTGAGTAAGGGTAGTTTATGATGAATTATTATGAAATTGAAGTTCTAATTTCATATTAAGGTTGTTTTATTAAGTCATTTTGATAGAAAATGGTATTTAGGACCTAATTGTGTGCAAAATTGTGAATTAGATGTTGGTGTTGAAATTGAATATCAAAGGCTGTGAAATAGTTTATAATGATAAAATAAAAGTGTTAATTTATAAAAATTAGTTCAATTGATGGGTGAATTGAGCAGGACTAAATTGTAAAAACTATAAATTTTGGGGTAAAAGTGCAATTTCAATTTTGAACAGCATAAATTGTGAAGTGAAATAGAAATCAAATAAATGCTAATGAGTAGAAATATTTTATATTATAGATCAAGAATCCAAAGAAGAACGAGGAAAAGAAAAGTAAAGGACTAAAGTGTAAGGTTTAGTCACATTTTGTATCAAGGTAAGTTTACAAGAATAAATGCAATATTCTTTTATTTTACATTATTATTGTCAATTTCAGCATTTATATATTATGTTATGAAAATATTTAAAGTCGAATTTAAGGTGAAGTGACAGAGGAAAAGTGTTAGAAAGCCCGGTTGAACCCTAGGAATGTTAGGATATTAGGGTTGACAGACGTAATGTAAATGAGCCATGTAAGTCCATATTAGAAATATGGCTTTGGAGACAGGATTGAGCCATGTAAGTCCATATTATATATGGCATTGGAGACAGAATAATTCATGTAAGTCCATGTCAAAGACATGGCATTGGCGAGATATTGATAGACAGAACGACCTAGTATCCTTAGTATTCCGAGTGGTTCAACGGGTCGGGATACGAGTTAAATTACAGTGAATTAACAGCAAAGGAAAAGTAGATTATACTTATGAAAAGGAAAGGTCGTAAGAAAGAAGGTAAGGGAATAAAGAAGAAGATAGAAATTGAGAAGTAAAGAAATTTATGATGTTAGATGATATTATGCATAATTATCCATTATGTTGAATGTTGTGATTTATTTGCTTGTAAGCTTACTAAGCCTAGTGCTTAATCTCTTTATTTTCTTCTTCTTATAGTACTTATCTAGTCACTCGGGGATCGAAGGAAATGTCGGAGGCCGATCACACTATCAAAGAAATAACTCGGTATAACTAGACGTTTTGTTTTGGGTATGGCATGTATAGAAACTTAGCTACTTTTGGTATAATATGAATAATGAATGATGTGTAAATACTTGCTAGTGATTAGCTAAGAAAATAGCTGATGATATACATGTTTATTAATATGTATGATTGAATGATGATTATCACATGAAAATTATGAAAAATGTGAAAGTAACCTAAAAATAGATTCAAGTAACAGAAATGATGTAACTTTGAAAAATCACTAAAAATTGTAGAAACATAGTTTGAAGATGAATAATATAAGAAATTAAAGCTTATTATGTATATTTTCTTATGGAATAAGCAAAACAGGTAAAAGTATTATATTTTATGATATATCTGAGTTTTAGTGAAACAGGGTCAGAGCGATTTCTGGATCCCCTGTTTCAACTTTGGAAATTCACCATAAATTGTAAAAAACTAATTAGAAGGTATAATTTATATGGTTAGAATTCTTGTTGAATCTAGTTTTGAGAGAAACAAACGACTTAGTCATATGAATTTTGTACAGGAAGAAAAATGGTTCGTAGTAAGAAGAGGTCAGTGCAGTTGAGTTTTGAAACAGGGGAAACTTTAACTAATAAACTGTACTAATTGGCTAAGTAAAAAATTATAGAAAAAAATTAGTAGATATATATATGAGTCTAGTTTCATGAAAAATTTACGGATCTTAATTTCAAGTTTTGAAACTCGAGAAATGAATTTTTAAGTAACCATGACGCAGAAAAATAGTTTATTCCGAAAATTAAAATAAGTGATTTAGAGTTGTTTAAAAGGTAAGATAAGTTTAGTAACACCTCAAGCTTGACTCCGGTGACGGTTTCGGGTGTGGGGGCGTTACATTTATTGGTATCGAGCAGGTTTAGTCGGTTCTCGAACAGCTAGTGTGAGAAAAGTCTAGCTATACATGCCATACTTGTATTTTGATAGTGTGACGACTCCTGACGATTTTTAAATATTTTGTTTTATTGTAATGGATCCCGAGTGAGCTGGTGATGATGATGTAGAAAGTAATGCGCCTGCTCCCGTAGAAGGGGTAGCGCCATCTGAGAATAGGCCAAGAATGATTAATCAGGGAGGAGTGACTCGAGAAGCTCTCTTCCAAGCTTTGAATGATTTGTTTGCCGAGTTCGTTCGTACGAATCCGGCAGTTAGACCTCCACCCCCTCATGATTCTTAGGCTACCCATGTAGCTCAAGCTCCCCCAATCACAGGTACAGTGATAAGAGAAAAGCCACCAGTTGATAGAATCAGGAAACAATGGGCAGAAGAGTTCCGAGCAACAAAAGATGATGATGCAGAAAGAGCAGAATTTTGGTTAGAAAATACTATCAGAGTCTTTGATGAGTTATCTTGTACACCCGAGGAATGTATGGAATGTGTAGTATCACTTCTTAGAGACTCAGCCTACTACTGGTGGAAGACACTTGTATCAGTTGTACCAAAGGAGAGGGTCACTTGGGATTTCTTTTAGGAGGAATTTCGTAAAAGTACATCACCGAGGTTTATTGACCGAAGAGAAAGGAATTCTGGAATTGAAACAAGGTAATATGACGGATCGATGAGATTCTCGCTTAAATTATCGGCAACTTAACAAGGTAACAGTAAAGAACAAGTATCCATTGCCTAGAATTGATGATCTGTTTGATCAATTGAAGGGAGCTACTGTGTTTTTCAAGATAGATTTGAGATTCGGATATTATCAGTTGTGAGTTAAAGAGTCGATGTCTTGAAGACGCTTCCGGACTAGGTATGGTCATTATGAGTTCCTTGTGATGCCATTTGACTTGACTAATGCTCCTGCCATTTTCATGGACTTAATGAACCGAATTTTCAGACCGTACTTGGATAAGTTTGTAGTTTTGTTTATTGATGATATCTTGATTTATTCTCATGATGAGACTGAGCATGCAGAGCATTTGAGAACAGTTTTACAGATTCTGAAAGATAATTAGTTGTATGTCAAGTTCAGCAAAAGTGAGTTCTGGTTACGAGAAGTTGGTTTTCTTGGACATATTGTTTCAGGTGAAGGTATTAAAGTTGATCCGAGCAAGATTTCAGCTATTGTTGATTGGAAGCCTCCTAGAAATGTATCAAAAGTTAGAAGTTTTCTTGGTCTTGCCGGATATTATAGGCGATTTGTAGAGGGATTTTCCATGATAGCTACCCCGCTGACAAGATTGCTGCGAAAGGATGTCAAGTTTGAATGGACTGAGAAGTGTCAGCAGAGTTTTGACAAGTTAAAAGCATTGTTGATTAAAGCTCCTGTTTTAGTGCAACTAGAACCAGGTAAGGAGTTTGTGATTTACAGTGATGCGTCCATGAATGGACTTGGTTGTGTACTTATGCAGGAAGGGAAGGTAATTGCTTATGCCTCTAGACAACTAAAGCCACATGAGAAGAACTATCCGACACATGATTTAGAGCTAGCGCCATTGTTTTTATGCTGAAAATTTGAAGACATCATTTGTGCGGTGAGAAGTGCCACATATTCACCGATCACAAAAGTTTGAAATATTTGATGACTCAAAAGATTTGAATTTGAGGCAAAGAAGATGGTTAGAGTTGATTAAAGATTATGAGCTAGTGATCGATTATCACCTGTAAGGCAAATGTTGTTGCTTGATGCTTTGAGTAGGAAATCTTTATTTGCATTAAGAGCTTTGAACACTAGTCTAGCCTTATCGGATGATGGTTTTATCTTAGCTGAGTTGAGAGCTAAACCGATGTTTCTTGAAGAAATTTGTGAAGCTCAAAAAAAATGACAGATGGGTTGTTAACCAAAAGAGATCAAGTCTGAGTCGGATGTAGAGTCGATTTTCAGATCGATTCTGACGGTTGTTTGATGTTCCGAGACAGGTATGCATACCAAGAATGATGAGCTTATTCGAAAGATTTTACAGAAGCACATAGTAGTTCTTTGTCTATTCATCCGTAGTATAAAGATGTATAATGATTTTAAAAAAAATGTACTTGGTGGGTAGGAATGAAAAGGGACATTTCGAGTTTGTTTTAGATGTTTGATCTGTCGGCAGTAAAGGCGAACATCGTGTACCTTCAGTTTATTGCGACTGTGCTAGTCCCCGAGTGGAAATGGGATCGAGTTACTATGGATTTTGTGACAGGATTGCCGTTTACACCGAAAAGAAAGATGCAGATAGGTTGTGATTGATAAGTTAACGAAGTCGGCTCATTTTATCCCGATCAGTATGGATTATTCACTTGACAAGTTGGCCGAGTTGTATATGTCGAGATAGTCAAACTACACAGGGTACCATTATCGATCATTTTAGACAGAGATCCAAGATTTACTTCACGGTTTTGGAAGAAATTACAGAAGGCTTTGGGCACAAAGTTGAGTTTTAGTACAGCTTTCCACCCTCAAACCGACGGTCAGTCAGAGAGAGTTATTCAGGTACTTGAAGATATGCTTAGATGTTGTGTACTGGAATTTCAAGGTAGTTGGGAAAAATATTTACCATTAGTAGTGTTTGCCTACAATAATAGTTATCAGTCGAGTTTGAAGATGGCACCTTATGAAGCTTTGTATGGACGTAAATGTCGCACACCTTTATATTGGATGAGCTTAAAGAAAGCCGGATTCTGAGGTTGATCTAGTTAAAGAAATGAAGAAAAAGTGAAAGTTATCGAAATTGTTTAAAAGCGACTTGAGAGCGTAAGTCATATGCGATTTAAAAGAAAAGAGATCGAATATCAAGTTGGTGACAAAGTTTTTTTGAAAGTATCCCGTGGAAGAAAGTTCTCAGATTTGGCAAGAAAGGCAAACTAAGTCCATGTTTTATTGGACCGTTTGAAGTGATTGAGAGAGTCGGACCATTAGCATATTGGTTAGCTTTCCGATTGAGTTAGAGAAGATTCAAAATGTATTTCATGTGTCTATGCTACGTCGTTATCATTCAGATTCGTCACATGTGATTTCTTAGACAAAGGTTGAGATTCAACCGGACATGACTTACGGTGAAGAACCGGTAAAGATTTTAGCTCGAGAGGTAAAGCAATCAAGGAACAAAAGTATTGCACTTGTGAAAATACTATGGAATAGACATGGGGTAGACGAGGCTACATGGGAACCCAAGAGGCTATACAAAAATAGTACCAAAATCTCTTCACAGTAAGATTTTGGACGAAAATCCCTAAAGGGGGAGAAATGTAACATCCCGAAATAGGGCCTAAACGAACAAAGGGTTGCGAAACCACAAACCGAGGTAGAATGTAACGCCTAATTTTCAGTGGTGTCAAAATGGTGATTTGAGATCACTAAATCGGACAAATAAGATTGAACAAGATAGTAACTTAATATTTATGAGTCAAGTAAGAATTTAGAAGAATTTGTGAAATGGTGAAATTAGTGAATTAAAATAATTTATTAGGTCAGACGGGTCAAAAACGAGGTATCGAGACCTCGAATTTAAAAATCGAGCTATAAATATTTTTATAAATATTTATGAAGTGTCATTGAGTTAGTATTAAAGTTTCGTTAGAAAATTTTGATGTTTGGATAGCTAATTAATTAAAAAGGACTAAACTGAAAATAGCTCAAAATTTGTTAAATTGTGAGTAAATAGCTTAAGTATTTAAAAAGATGGATTTAAAGAGCAATTAGACCCAAAGGTTAATGGCCGGACGGTTTGGGTATGAAATAAGCAAGAAAACAATGTGAACAAGGGACAAAATTGGAATTAGCATAAAAGTTAATAGTTAAAAAAATGATGTAATTGAAAATCTAGACATTTCTTCATTCTCACCGAAACGCCGTGCAGGTCTCCTATACTGGTTTTTCATATTTTTGCACCATGTAAGTTCAATTTTACTATTTCTTAGTAATTTTTATGTTTTGTGACTTTTACAATTAGGTCCAATCATCTAATTCATTAGTTTTTGATTTGGTGGGTGAAATTGGAAGTTACCTGGCTGAGTAAGGGTAGTTTATGATGAATTATTATGAAATTGAAGTTCTAATTTCATATTAAGGTTGTTTTATTAAGTCATTTTGATAGAAAATGGTATTTAGGACCTAATTGTGTGCAAAATTGTGAATTAGATGTTGGTGTTGAAATTCAGAATATCAAAGGTCGTGAAATAGTTTATAATGATAAAATAAAAGTGTTAATTTATAAAAATTAGTTCAATTGATGGGTGAATTGAGCAGGACTAAATTGTAAAAACTATAAATTTTGGGGTAAAAGTGCAATTTCAATTTTGAACAGCATAAATTGTGAAGTGAAATAGAAATCAAATAAATGCTAATGAGTAGAAATATTTTATATTATAGATCAAGAATCCAAAGAAGAACGAGGAAAAGAAAAGTAAAGGACTAAAGTGTAAGGTTTAGTCACATTTTGTATCAAGGTAAGTTTACAGAAATAAATGCAATATTCTTTTATTTTACATTATTATTGTCAATTTCCAGCATTTATATATTATGTTATGAAAATATTTAAAGTCGAATTTAAGGTGAAGTGACAGAGGAAAAGTGTTAGAAAGCCCTGTTGAACCCTAGGAATGTTAGGATATTAGGGTTGACAGATGTAATGAAATGAGCCATGTAAGTCCATATTAGAAATATGGCTTTGGAGACAGAGATTGAGCCATGTAAGTCCATATTATATATGGCATTGGAGACAGGAATAATTCATGTAAGTCCATGTCAAAGACATGGCATTGGCGAGATATTGATAGAGCGAGGCGACCCTAGTATCCTTAGTATTCCGAGTGGTTCAACGGGTCAGGATACGAGTTAAATTACAGTGAATTAACAGCAAAGGAAAAGTAGATTATACTTATGAAAAGGAAAGGTCGGGTAAGAAAGAAGGTAAGGGAATAAAGAAGAAGATAGAAATTGAGAAGTAAAGAAATTTATGATGTTAGATGATATTATGCATAATTATCCATTATGTTGAATGTTGTGATTTATTTGCTTGTAAGCTTACTAAGCCTAGTGCTTAATCTCTTTATTTTCTTCTTCTTATAGTACTTATCTAGTCACTCGGGATCGAAGGAAATGTCGGAGGCCGATCACACTATCAAAGAAATAACTCGGTATAACTAGACGTTTTGTTTTGGGTATGGCATGTATAGAAACTTAGCTACTTTTGGTATAATATGAATAATGAATGATGTGTAAATACTTGCTAGTGATTAGCTAAGAAAATAGCTGATGATATACATGTTTATTAATATGTATGATTGAATGATGATTATCACATGAAAATTATGAAAATGTGAAAGTAACCTAAAAATAGATTCAAGTAATGAAATGATGTAACTTTGAAAAATCACTAAAAATTGTAGAAACATAGTTTGAAGATGAATAATATAAGAAATTAAAGCTTATTATGTATATTTTCTTATGGAATAAGCAAAACAGGTAAAAGTATTATATTTTATGATATATCTGAGTTTTAGTGAAACAGGGTCAGAGCGATTTCTGGATCCCCTGTTTCAACTTTGGAAATTCACCATAAATTGTAAAAAACTAATTAGAAGGTATAATTTATATGGTTAGAATTCTTGTTGAATCTAGTTTTGAGAGAAACAAACGACTTAGTCATATGAATTTTGTACAGGAAGAAAAATGGTTCGTAGTAAGAAGAGGTCAGTGCAGTTGAGTTTTGAAACAGGGGAAACTTTAACTAATAAACTGTACTAATTGGCTAAGTAAAAAAATTATAGAAAAAAATTAGTAGATATATATATGAGTCTAGTTTCATGAAAAATTTACGGATCTTAATTTCAAGTTTTGAAACTCGAGAAATGAATTTTTAAGTAACCATGACGCAGAAAAATAGTTTATTCCGAAAATTAAAATAAGTGATTTAGAGTTGTTTAAAAGGTAAGATAAGTTTAGTAACACCTCAAGCTTGACTCGGTGACGGTTTCTGTGTGGGGCGTTACATTTATTGGTATCAGAGCAGGTTTAGTCGGTTCTCGGAACAGCTAGTGTGAGAAAAAGTCTAGCTATACATGCCATACTTGTATTTTGATAGTGTGACGACTCCTGACGATTTTTAAATATTTTGTTTTATTGTAATGGATCCCGAGTGAGCTGGTGATGATGATGTAGAAAGTAATGCTTTGCTCCGTAGAAGGGGTAGCGCCATCGAGAATAGGCCAATGCTAGTTAATCAGGGAGGAGTGACTCGAGAAGCTCTCTTCCAAGCTTTGAATGATTTGTTTGCCGAGTTCGTTCGCACGAATCCGGCAGTTAGACCTCCACCCCCTCATGATTCTTAGGCTACCCATGTAGCTCAAGCTCCCCAATCACGTGTGCAAGATAAGAGAAAAGCCACCAGTTGATAGAATCAGAAACAATGGGCGTAAGAGTTCCGAGCAACAAAAGATGATGATGCGAAAGAGCGAATTTTGGTTAGAAAATACTATCGAGTCTTTGATGAGTTATCTTGTACACCGAGGAATGTATGGAATGTGTAGTATCACTTCTTAGAGACTCACCTACTACTGGTGGAAGACACTTGTATCGGTTGTACCAAAGGAGAGGGTCACTTGGGATTTCTTTTAGGAGGAATTTCGTAAAAAGTACATCGATCGAGGTTTATTGACCGAAGAGAAAGGAATTCTGGAATTGAAACAAGGTAATATGACGGATCGATGAGATTCGCTTAAATTATCGGCAACTTAACAAGGTAACATGAAAGAACAAGTATCCATTGCCTAGAATTGATGATCTGTTTGATCAATTGAAGGAGCTACTTGTGTTTTCAAGATAGATTTGAGATTCGGATATTATCGGTTGAGTTAAAGAGTCGATGTCTTGAAGACGCTTCCGGACTAGGTATGGTCATTATGAGTTCCTTGTGATGCCATTTGACTTGACTAATGCTCCTGCCATTTTCATGGACTTAATGAACCGAATTTTCGGACCGTACTTGGATAAGTTTGTAGTTTTGTTTATTGATGATATCTTGATTTATTCTCATGATGAGACCGAGCATGCGAGCATTTGAGAACGCTTTCTGATTCGAAAGATAATTAGTTGTATGTCAAGTTCAGCAAAAGTGAGTTCGTTACGAGAAGTTGGTTTTCTTGGACATATTGTTTCGTGAAGGTATTAAAGTTGATCCGAGCAAGATTTCACTATTGTTGATTGGAAGCCTCCTAGAAATGTATCAAAAGTTAGAAGTTTTCTTGGTCTTGCCGGATATTATAGGCGATTTGTAGAGGGATTTTCCATGATAGCTACCCCGCTGACAAGATTGCTGCGAAAGGATGTCAAGTTTGAATGGACTGAGAAGTGTCAGCAGAGTTTTGACAAGTTAAAAGCATTGTTGATTAAAGCTCCTGTTTTAGTGCAACTAGAACCAGGTAAGGAGTTTGTGATTTACAGTGATGCGTCCATGAATGGACTTGGTTGTGTACTTATGCAGGAAGGGAAGGTAATTGCTTATGCCTCTAGACAACTAAAGCCACATGAGAAGAACTATCCGACACATGATTTAGAGCTAGCTGCCATTGTTTTTGCGCTGAAAATTTGAAGACATCATTTGTACGGTGAGAAGTGCCACATATTCACTGATCACAAAAGTTTGAAATATTTGATGACTCAAAAAGATTTGAATTTGAGGCAAAGAAGATGGTTAGAGTTGATTAAAGATTATGAGCTAGTGATCGATTATCACCCAGGTAAGGCAAATGTTGTTGCTGATGCTTTGAGTAGGAAATCTTTATTTGCATTAAGAGCTTTGAACACTAGTCTAGCCTTATCAGATGATGGTTTTATCTTAGCTGAGTTGAGAGCTAAACCGATGTTTCTTGAAGAAATTTGTGAAGCTCAAAAAAAAATGACAGTGGGTTGTTAACCAAAAGAGATCAAGCTGAGTCGGATGTAGAGTCGATTTTCGGATCGATTCGACGGTTGTTTGATGTTCCGAGACAGGTATGCATACCAAGAATGATGAGCTTATTCGAAAGATTTTACAGAAGCACATAGTAGTTCTTTGTCTATTCATCCGTAGTATAAAGATGTATAATGATTTTAAAAAAAATGTCTTGGTGGGTAGGAATGAAAAGGGACATTTCGAGTTTGTTTTAGATGTTTGATCTGTCGGCAGGTAAAGGCGAACATCGGTACCTTCGAGTTTATTGCAGCTGTGCTAGTCCCCGAGTGGAAATGGGATCGAGTTACTATGGATTTTGTGACAGATTGCCGTTTACACCGAGAAAGAAAGATGCAGATAGGTTGTGATTGATAAGTTAACGAAGTCGGCTCATTTTATCCCAACAGTATGGATTATTCACTTGACAAGTTGGCCGAGTTGTATATGTCGAGATAGTCAAACTACACAGGTACCATTATCGATCATTTTAGACAGAGATCCAAGATTTACTTCACGGTTTTGGAAGAAATTACGAAGGCTTTGGGCACAAAGTTGAGTTTTAGTACTGACTTTCCACCCTCAAACCGACGGTCGACGAGAGAGTTATTCGGTACTTGAAGATATGCTTAGATGTTGTGTAATTGGAATTTCAAGGTAGTTGGGAAAAATATTTACCATTAGTAGTGTTTGCCTACAATAATAGTTATCAATCGAGTTTGAAGATGGCACCTTATGAAGCTTTGTATGGACGTAAATGTCGCACACCTTTATATTGGATGAGCTTAAAGAAAGCGGATTCTGAGGTTGATCTAGTTAAAGAAAGAAGAAAAGTGAAAGTTATCGAAATTGTTTAAAAGCGACTTGACGAGCGAAGTCATATGCGATTTAAAAGAAAAGAGATCGAATATCAAGTTGGTGACAAAGTTTTTTTGAAAGTATCCCGTGGAAGAAAGTTCTCGATTTGGCAAGAAAGGCAAACTAAGTCCATGTTTTATTGGACCGTTTGAAGTGATTGAGAGAGTCGGACCATTAGCATATTGGTTAGCTTTCCGATTGAGTTAGAGAAGATTCAAAATGTATTTCATGTGTCTATGCTACGTCGTTATCATTCAGATTCGTCACATGTGATTTCTTAGACAAAGGTTGAGATTCAACCGACATGACTTACGGTGAAGAACCCAGAAAGATTTTAGCTCGAGAGGTAAAGCAATCAAGGAACAAAAGTATTGCACTTGTGAAAATACTATGGAATAGACATGGGGTAGACGAGGCTACATGGGAACCCAAGAGGCTATACAAAAATAGTACCAAAATCTCTTCACAGTAAGATTTTCGGACGAAAATCCCTAAAGGGGGAGAAATGTAACATCCCGAAATAGGGCCTAAACGGACAAAGGTTGCGAAACCACAAATCCGAGGTAGAATGTAACGCCTAATTTTCAGTGGTGTCAAAATGGTGATTTGAGATCACTAAATCGGACAAATAAGATTGAACAAGATAGTAACTTAATATTTATGAGTCAAGTAAGAATTTAGAAGAATTTGTGAAATGGTGAAATTAGTGAATTAAAATAATTTATTAGGTCGACGGGTCAAAAACGAGGTATCGAGACCTCGAATTTAAAATCGAGCTATAAATATTTTTATAAATATTTATGAAGTGTCATTGAGTTAGTATTAAAGTTTCGTTAGAAAATTTTGATGTTTGGATAGCTAATTAATTAAAAGGACTAAATCGAAAATAGCTCAAAATTTGTTAAATTGTGAGTAAATAGCTTAAGTATTTAAAAGATGGATTTAAAGAGCAATTAGACCCAAAGGTTAATGGCGGACGGTTTGGGTATGAAATAAGCAAGAAAACAATGTGAACAAGGGACAAAATTGGAATTAGCATAAAAGTTAATAGTTAAAAAATGATGTAATTGAAAATCTAGACATTTCTTCATTCTCACCGTAAACGCATAGTAGCAGGTCTCCTATACTGGTTTTTCATATTTTTGCACCATGTAAGTTCAATTTTACTATTTCTTAGTAATTTTATGTTTTGTGACTTTTACAATTAGGTCCAATCATCTAATTCATTAGTTTTTGATTTGGTGGGTGAAATTGGAAGTTACCTGGCTGAGTAAGGGTAGTTTATGATGAATTATTATGAAATTGAAGTTCTAATTTCATATTAAGGTTGTTTTATTAAGTCATTTTGATAGAAAATGGTATTTAGGACCTAATTGTGTGCAAAATTGTGAATTAGATGTTGGTGTTGAAATTCGAATATCAAAGGCTGTGAAATAGTTTATAATGATAAAATAAAAGTGTTAATTTATAAAAATTAGTTCAATTGATGGGTGAATTGAGCAGGACTAAATTGTAAAAACTATAAATTTTGGGGTAAAAGTGCAATTTCAATTTTGAACAGCATAAATTGTGAAGTGAAATAGAAATCAAATAAATGCTAATGAGTAGAAATATTTTATATTATAGATCAAGAATCCAAAGAAGAACGAGGAAAAGAAAAGTAAAGGACTAAAGTGTAAGGTTTAGTCACATTTTGTATCAAGGTAAGTTTACAAGAAATAAATGCAATATTCTTTTATTTTACATTATTATTGTCAATTTCAGCATTTATATATTATGTTATGAAAATATTTAAAGTCGAATTTAAGGTGAAGTGACAGAGGAAAAGTGTTAGAAAGCCCGGTTGAACCCTAGGAATGTTAGGATATTAGGGTTGACAGACGTAATGAAATGAGCCATGTAAGTCCATATTAGAAATATGGCTTTGGAGACAGATTGAGCCATGTAAGTCCATATTATATATGGCATTGGAGACAGGAATAATTCATGTAAGTCCATGTCAAAGACATGGCATTGGCGAGATATTGATGAGCAGAACGACCCTAGTATCCTTAGTATTCCGAGTGGTTCAACGGGTCAGGATACGAGTTAAATTACAGTGAATTAACAGCAAAGGAAAAGTAGATTATACTTATGAAAAGGAAAGGTCGGGTAAGAAAGAAGGTAAGGGAATAAAGAAGAAGATAGAAATTGAGAAGTAAAGAAATTTATGATGTTAGATGATATTATGCATAATTATCCATTATGTTGAATGTTGTGATTTATTTGCTTGTAAGCTTACTAAGCCTAGTGCTTAATCTCTTTATTTTCTTCTTCTTATAGTACTTATCTAGTCACTCGGGATCGAAGGAAATGTCGGAGGCCGATCACACTATCAAAGAAATAACTCTAGTATAACTAGACGTTTTGTTTTGGGTATGGCATGTATAGAAACTTAGCTACTTTTGGTATAATATGAATAATGAATGATGTGTAAATACTTGCTAGTGATTAGCTAAGAAAATAGCTGATGATATACATGTTTATTAATATGTATGATTGAATGATGATTATCACATGAAAATTATGAAAATGTGAAAGTAACCTAAAAATAGATTCAAGTAATGAAATGATGTAACTTTGAAAATCACTAAAATTGTAGAAACATAGTTTGAAGATGAATAATATAAGAAATTAAAGCTTATTATGTATATTTTCTTATGGAATAAGCAAAACAGGTAAAAGTATTATATTTTATGATATATCTGAGTTTTAGTGAAACAGGGTCAGAGCGATTTCTGGATCCCTGTTTCAACTTTGGAAATTCACCATAAATTGTAAAAACTAATTAGAAGGTATAATTTATATGGTTAGAATTCTTGTTGAATCTAGTTTTGAGAGAAACAAACGACTTAGTCATATGAATTTTGTACAGGAAGAAAAATGGTTCGTAGTAAGAAGAGGTCAGTGCAGTTGAGTTTTGAAACAGGGGAAACTTTAACTAATAAACTGTACTAATTGGCTAAGTAAAAAATTATAGAAAAAATTAGTAGATATATATATGAGTCTAGTTTCATGAAAAATTTACGGATCTTAATTTCAAGTTTTGAAACTCGAGAAATGAATTTTTAAGTAACCATGACGCAGAAAAATAGTTTATTCCGAAAATTAAAATAAGTGATTTAGAGTTGTTTAAAAGGTAAGATAAGTTTAGTAACACCTCAAGCTTGACTCCGGTGACGGTTTCGGGTGTGGGGGCGTTACATGCACCTTATTTAGAGACAAATGATGAAGTAATCGAATGTTATTTTCCGTCTTTGAAGTTTGTAAATGTAACATTCATCATTGAATGGAGCAGGATTCCGGTGCAGCAACTTCGAAAGATGAGGCCGGACATTGTGCTAAAAATAAAAGAGGAAGTCAAAAAGCAATTTGATGCTGGATTCCTTCAGGTGATCAAGTACTTAGAATGGGTAGCTAATGTTGTGACTATTCTTAAGAAAGACGGAAAGGTGTGAATGTGTGTGGATTATAGAGACTTAAATAAGGCTAGCCCAAAGGATAACTTTCCCTTGCCTCACATTGATACTCTGATGGATAATACGGCAAGCTATTTATTGTTTTCCTTTATGGATGGTTTCTTAGGATATAATCAGATAAAGATGCATCCTGAAGATATGGAAAAGACTACTTTCATAACCTTGTGGGGCACCTTCTGTTATAAGGTGATGCCGTTTGGGCTGAAGAATGCAGGAGTAACGTATCAAAGAACCATGGTGACTTTGTTCCATGACATGATGCATAAAGAAATCGAAGTGTATGTCGACGATATGCTAGCCAAATCTTGAACCGAAGAAGAACATATCCAAGTTTTGGGAAAGTTGTTCTTGAGACTGAGAAAATTTCAACTAAAGCTTAATCCAACAAAATGTACTTTTGGAGCTAGATCGAGAAAATTGCTAGGCTTTGTAGTCAGTGAGAGGGGATTTGAGATTGACTTAGAAAAAGTTCGAGCTATACAAGGATTGTCTCCACCACGTACTCAAAAAAAAGTTCGAGGCTTCCTGGGAAGACTAAATTACATTGCTCGGTTCATTTCACAATTGAATGAGAAATGTGATCCCATATTTCGTCTTCTTAAAAAGCAAAACCCAAGAGAATTGGATGATGAATGCTAGAAAGCTTTTGATAAGGTTAAAAAGTACTTGTCAAGTCCCCCAGTGCTGTCACCTCCAAACCCAGATAGGTCGTTAATATTGTATTTAACAGTGTTTGATAACTCTATGAGATGTGTGCTTGGTCAGCATGATGAGTCAAAAAGAAAGGAAAAGGCGATATATTATCTCAGTAAAAATATATGATGGAGTCAAATGCCTTAAATGGAAGGATGGCTAGGTGGCAAATTCTACTTTCTGAATTTGACATAGCCTATGTGAGCCAAAAAGCTGTGACAGGGAGCACAATAGTAGATTTTCTGGCTAGCATAGCTTTAAAAGATTATGAGCCCTTAAATTTTGACTTCCCCAATGAAGAGATAATGTATGTGGCAACTGCGGAAGAGGACGTTACAAAAGATTATCCTTGGAAATTAAACTTTAACGGAGCCTCAAATGTTGTGGGTAATAGAATTGGGGAAGTCTTGGTATCCCCAAATAGAGATCATTATCCATTCACGTGTAAATTGGATTTTGATTGCACAAATAATATGGCAGAGTATGAGGCATGCATCATGGGACTCCGTGCATCTATAGAACGCAGGGTTAAAGTACTGGAAGTATATGAAGATTCAACGCTAGTGATTTACCAGCTTAAAGGTGAATGGAAGACAAGGGACTCCAAGTTGATTAATTATCGAAGAGTGGTTTTGAGGTTAATTGAAGAGTTTGATGATTACATTCCACTATCTCTCGCGAGATTAAAACCAGATGATAGATGCTTTGACTACTTTAGCTTCCATGATCAAAGTAAGTAAGCAAGAAGATGTAAAGCCCATTCAAATGAGTGTTTATGAGGATCCATCTCAGGGTTACAACATAGAGAAAGAAGGAAAAGATGATCACCCTTGGTATCAAGATATATTGCAATATGTGAGAAATCGTTAGTATCCTGACCAAGTAACGGAGAATGACAAAAGGACATTGAGAAGGCTAGCCTATGATTATGTGTTAGATGAGGAGATCCTATACAAAAGAAGAAATGATCAGGTACTATTGAGATGTGTAGCTACTGTGGAAGCCAAGAAAATTCTGGAAGAAGTTCGCAAAGGCGTTTGTGGAACACATGCTAATGGTTTCACAATGGCTAGATAAATTATGAGATTTGGATATTACTGGTCTACCATAGAAGGGGACTGCATCAGTTATGCCAAGAAGTGTCACAAATGTCAAATTTATGGTGATAAAATTGATGTACCTCTTTCACAGTTGCATGTTATGACTTCCCTTATGGCCTTTCTCCATGTGGGGCATGGATGTCATAAGGCCAATCTTACCGAAGGCTTCAAATGGGCATCGGTTTATCTTTGTGGTCATTGATTATTTCACTAAGTGGGTGAAGGCTGCTTCATATGTCAATGTGACTAAATCGGCAGTTAGTAGATTTTTAAAGAAAAAAATCATATGTCGTTATGGAATGCCCGAGAGGATTATATCTGACAATGCATTAAATTCGAACAACAGGATGATAGCAGAGGTCTGCAGTCAGTTCAAGATTTGACACCATAACTCATCCCTGTATCGCCCAAAAATGAATGGGGCAGTGGAGGCAGCCAATAAAAATATCAAGAAAATTGTGGGAAAAATGACCGAAACTTACAAAGATTGGCATGAGAAGTTACCATTCGCTCTCTATACTTACTGAAGATCTATCAGAACTTCTACTGGGGCAACACTTTTGGTCTATGGAATGGAGGCAGTTTTACCGATCGAAGTAGAGATACCTTCCCTCCAAGTTTTGTCAGAACTAAGGCTAGAGGGAGCAGAATGGATACAGTCTCGATATAATCAGTTAAACTTAATTGAGGAAAAGAGGCTAAAGGCTATCCAGCATGGTCAGATGTATCAAAAACGAATGATGCAGTCTTATGCAAAAAAGGCTTTCCCAAAAGAATTTCATGAGGGAGATCTGGTTCTAAAAAAGATCCTTCCTATACAAAAGGATTTCAGAGGGAAATGGATGCCAAATTGGGAGGGGCCTTACGTGGTGAGGAAAGCTTTCTCCGGAGGAGCATTGATTCTAGCTGAAATGGATGGGAAAAACTTGCCTAATCCTATGAATTCGGATGTAATCAAGAAGTACTATACTTGAAGAGGGAAATAGGCCAAAGTGAAAACCCGCAAAGGGTGCTTTGTGATCTATTTAAAAAAAAGGGGCCAAGGTGAAAACCCGCAAAGGGCGCTTTGAGACTTAATAAAAAATAAAAAGAAAAAAAAAGGAGAGGCCAATGTGAAAACCCGCAATAGGCGCCTTGAGACCAAAGGGGATTTAAGTTGAAAACCCAAAAAGAGTAGCTCAAATTTTGATCCAAGAGGAGGAAGGCGATGATCTTGCTATACCTGAATTAATAAAGAAAAGGGGTATGCTGCGTCTTAGGGCATTAACAGAGTACTTCTAATCTCCTAAACACGTGTCAAGTTTCAATTAGTCTTTAAGAAGCTTGTACAGAGAAACTCAGGTTGTGATATCAGGGGTACCTAGTCTTCACCTTGTTCATAATAAATTGGTTATTTTTCCTTTCTCAAGATATGCATTCCCAATTGATTCTCATTTTTATATTTGATAATTTATTCATTTTGAGTTATGCTCTAATTCAATTCTATTCCTAGACATTGCTTTGATCTGTTGCAAACATGTTGCATTGGAATAATGGTTAATGAATTAATAACATGTTACACAATAGAAGTTTCGCATATTACTCTAAAAGCTTCTAAACAATATAAAAACCTGAAATAGGACTGTTGTTTAGAACTTACCAAGCTTCAGGAAATATCTGAGTAGGTGGGGTTTAATGTGACATCTCTAAATCGACCCTAGTCGGAAAGTGGTTTCGGGACCACCAAACCGAGTCATAATAATAATTAACCATCATAATTGATGCTCATTATATGTATATATGCATGTGTGAAAATTTCGTGTTTGGATTTTGTTAATAGTAAGTGAATTTTTATCAAATAGGACTTATGTGAGAAAATTTAGAAATGTGCTAGGCAATTGTAAGGTGGCCTATTAATACATGTGGGAAAATAGTTGTCCTTGCATGTCAAATAACCCACTTCCTAAGGTGAGTGGCCGGCCATGACAAGAATATGGGCAAGGGAACATGTTTCCAACATGTTTAGTTAGTGGATTATGTAGAAAAATAAAGAAATGAAAAAAAATGAGCATGGATGCCCCCTTTGTTGCCGTGAGTAGAGGAAAAGAAAGGAAAAAATTGTTCATCCATTCTCAAAATCTTGGCTGAAAATACTAAGGGAAAAGGAAGGATTTTTGCTTCATGCTTGGTTTAGAAGAGAACTAGAAGGAGATTTGGTCATACTTGTGTCAAGATTAAGGTATGTTTGAGGTTGTGTCATGAGATTCATGCATGTTTTAGTTGCTAACTTGATGTTCATGTTAGCCCATGGTTCAAATCCTTGTTATGCCATGGAAATGGTATTTGGCCAAGGTTGATATTGTGTTAAAGCCATTGCATGCTAAATGTGAAGCTTGTTGATGATACATGTAATGATGGATTGACTACTCTTGAAATTTCTTTTAGCATTCTTGAGTAAGACATGGAGTTTTCTTTGTTTAACCATGACCAAAAATTGAAAGGGGGATGGTGTGGGATGTATTCGGCCATGCAATGCTCATAAGTGCGATTTATGCTTGTTGCATGATAGGTAAAAATTTGTGTTTTGATATATGTGTATATATGTTGTACATGATGTTACAAATGGATGTGAAAATATGCTAGATTGGGAAAATTTGATTAAATGTTCATGAGATGAAATTAGGTGATTAAAAGATGTTAGTTGACATTGTACATATATATATATATTCGCCATTAAAGTGAGTATGTAGGTAATGTTGAATCAAGTTTTTGGTGCATATTCGGTTAGGTGTATAATCGACCAAATGGACGATTAGTAAGAATGGTTGCCGAATATACAAGCATACATATGCATGTGTAGTTGAATTATGAATGTTTAGCAAGATGGTTAAACTAGTGATTTATTGATTAAGCTCAAGGAGTTAAAGAAGGAGAATCAAGCAAGGGAAAGACGAAGGTCATCGAGTAGCCGACTTGGAACTATTTTACCCAACACGAGGTAAGTCATTAAGCACGTATTTGATATTGCTTAAATGATTGTAAAATTTATGCAATTGTGTTTAATGGGATGATATATATATATATAAATGAAAATGTATGTGTATGGAGTGATGACAATTGTTGAATGTAAAAGAAATAGTGAAATGTGTAGAAAGTTTGCTTTCGGCACTAAGTGTCTTGGGCAATACGTGTGTACGGTGACGAGATTGGCACTAAGTGTGCGTGCTGGAAATATATGGCACTAAGTGTGCATGCTGGAAATATATGGCACTAAGTGTGCGAGCTCGAAGGGCATGGCACTGTGTGTGCGGGCCTAAATCGCATGGCACTAAGTGTGCGAAATCGAGTATTAAGCACTTGTGTGTGCGTACTCTATATATATATAAATATCTCCAATCGAACAATTATATGGAGGGTGTGTCTCCATCGAGTGAGTATGGACAGCGGATCGGTAAGTACCTTGAGCTCATGACGAATAGGTAATACGTTCATGCTTGGGGTTGAATTTGGTAAGCCTTAAATCTATGTGATGATTGAAATTGTATGGTTGTGCTGGAAAATGAGTTAATGTGTAAAAATGCTTGATTATCTTGTTGTGTAGAATATGAAATGTGGATGTATGAATTGGTACAAGATTGGACCAAAAGGTCCGAGGTATTATGGTATAGATTCGATATGGACGAGTACCTAGCCTCATTTGTTGTACATGTAGTAGTAACTTTATCGATGGATTGACGAATGCTTATGACTTACTGAGTTGTAAACTCACTCGGTGTTTTCTTGTCACCCATTTTAGGTCTCTTGGACTCGTATTGTTGCGTGCTCGGAACCGTCGTTGAAGTCATCACACCGGCTGAAATCTTGTGGTATTGTTTTTTGTTGTTGAAGAACATTTGGCATGTATAGGCTATTATATTTTGTCGAATTGTGGGTTGTAAACTTTAAGCCATGTGAAAATGGCCTATGTGGTCGTCGAGTGGGATGCTAGAACCTATAGCCACGAGTCTTAGAAACTCAAATTTTGTTAAGGTGGCCATAATTTGTGTCATGTATGATGGATGATTAAGGCCAAGGAAAAATTCATGAAATTGGCATAGTCTACTGCAGTAACTGTTGCGGACAGCAGCAGTGAGATGAGATTGAAAAATCACTAAAAATAGTATAAGTAGAATTAAATAGTGAGTAAATTATGGAACTGATCCTTGATGAATCTATTTTATATGGACGAAACGAAACGACCATATGAGCAGTATACTGGGAGATATTAAAGTTCTCGTGAGACAGGGCCAGAACGATTTCTGGGTCCCCTGTCGCGACTTTTAAAATTTACCATAAATTATCCAGAAAGAATTAGGAGTCATGCCTTATATGTACAGATTCCATTTTGAGTCTAGTTTCATTAGAAACAAACGGAACCAGTATTAAAGCCCTGTACAGAAAGATATTCAAGTTGTAACGCGCGGAGGTCAGAGCAGTCGATCCCTGTAACATGGGTGACTTTAACTAATAAACTGTACCAATTGGCCCAACCAAAAATTCTAAAAATAAATCCATTGATGGGTATATGAGTCTAAATTCAGGAAAATTTACGAAACCAGTTTCCGAGTTTTGGAACTCGAGATATGATTTTAAGGCGACGGTGACGCAGTTTTCCAGCCTGTCCAGAAATGCCAAATTGGTCGGTACTTTAAGAGGATTTGTCTCGTTAACCCTCGTGTCCGACACGGCGTCGGTCACGAGTTAGGGTGTTACAATTTTATTGGTATCAGAGCTATGGTTTAGTCGGTTCTAGGACTACCATAGCGCGTGTGAGTCTAGCTATACATGCCAAATTGATAGTGCTTAATAATGTGATGACTTGACGGTTGAAATTTTTGTTTTGATTAGCGATGGAACCCGGTAGAGAGACCCTTGGCGGATGACGTTGAAAGTGTAGAGGCTGCTCTGCGCAAGGGACACCGCTGTTGAGCCTCAGTCATCCGCGAATAATCAAAATGAAGGGGCGAAACAAGCCTTTTTCACTATGATGAATGAGTGGGTCGCGCAATATGCCCGAACCAACCCTACTGTCCAACCATTCCCGAATTTAAATACTCCACCCCAAGACTCGCAATGCCTCCATTCTCGATCCTGTGAGGCTGAGTAAACCACCGTGGACTTGATTAGGAAGCGTGGGGCCGAGGAGTTCAAGGCCATAGTTACTTGATGATGCCGAAAAGGCCGAAGTTCGCTCGATAACACCATTAGAGTGTTAGATGAATGTCATGCACACCGACGAATGTCTTAAGTGTGCTATATCCTTGTTATGAGACTCACTTACTATTGGTGGAGGACTTTAATTTCCATAGTCCCAAATGAACGAGTTACTTGGGATTTCTTCCAATCCAATTTCGAAAGAAATACATTAGTCAACGGTTCATCGATCGAAGCGTAAGGAATTCTTGGAACTCAAGCAAGGCCGGATGATCAGATTCGAATCTGAACATGAGTTCGTAAGACTTAGTCGGTATGCTCGGGAGTGTGGCTGATGAGGTTGCGATGTGCAAAAGATTTGAAGAAGGATTGAATGAAGAGTTAAAGTTACTAGTGGAATTTTGGAGATAAAGGAGTTCGTGACACTAGTCGAACGAGCTCGCAAGGCGGAAGAACTTGGGAGGGAGAAGAAGAAGGCTGAATTTGAAGCAAGAGATTACCGTAAAAGATCGACGAGTAAAGCTCCGTTCTCGGTGTAAAGAGGTTCGGGGAGGACACCAAGAAGTCGAGGACGATCGCGGGAATTTCCATTAGAGCCCGACCATTGACGGACTCGAGCTACTTCAGAGCTAGTGTGGGCAATAATCGTCAAGAGAGACCTGAATGCCCCAATGTGGAAGACGACACCTAGGTGAATGTTGGGGTAAGTCTCATTAATAGGGCCTGTTATGGATGCGGTTCAAGGACCACTTCATTAGAGATTGCACGGAGCTAGATGAGAGGAATAAGACGCAAGGTGCAAGACCTAGTGGAACGACGGTGGAGGTAGGCCCCGAGAATCTCTGGAGGTAGGGGTGGTAATCGAGAGGAGCCTCTAATACTGGCCGTCCGATCCGAGACCCGTGCTCTGCTAGAGCATATGCCATCCGCGCACGAGAGGAGGCATCCTCCCCGACGTTATCACCGGTACTTTTACTCTCTTTGATACTATTGTGATTGCATTGATTGACCCCGACTCTACTCACTCATATGTATGTGAAACCTTAGCATCCAAAGAAGACTCTACCGTTGAGTCTCATCGAGTTCGTAATTCGAGTGTCAAACCCTTTGGGTCAATACGTGCTTGTTGATAAAGTGTGCAAGAGATGCCCCTAATAATTCGAGAATCTCGCTTTTCCTACCGATCCGATGCTTCTACCATTTCATGAATTCGATGTTATTCTTGGTATGGATTGGTGACCGTACATGATGCAAAGGTGGATCGCAAAAGGAAAACCATTAATTTGAGGAGTGCAAATAATGAGGTAGTCCGAGTCGAGTCTCATGATTTAAAGGGAGTGCCGCAATAATATCTTCTATGACCGTCAAGATATGTGAAAAGGGTGTGAAACATACCTTGCGTATGTGTTTGGGAGTAAAGAGACGGAAAGGAAACTCGAATCGGTACCAGTGGTTTGTGAGTATTCGGATGTTTTTCCGAGGAGTTACCGGATTGCCACCGGTTCGAGAAGTGGAATTCGCATCGGTTGTACCGGTACTACGCCGATTTCAATAGCCCCATATCGTATGGCATTAACGGAATTAAAGGAATTGAAGGTTCAATTGCAAGAATTGACGGATAGAGGTTTCGCCGACCGAAGTTTTTCTCCATGGGCGACTGTATTGTTTGTGAAGAAGAAGGACGGAACCATGAGGTTGTGCATCGACTATCGTCCAACTCAATAAAGTGACGATAAAGAATAAATATCCATTGCCACGAATTGACGATTTGTTTGATCAATTAAAGGGAGCCTCGGTGTTTTCAAAGATAGATTTGAGGTCGGGTACTATCGGTTGAGGGTCCGAGAATCGGACATACCCAAAACCGCTTTTAGAACGAGGTACGGTCACTACGAATTCTTGGTGATGCCGCTTGGGCTCACTAATGCCCTCGGTGTTTATGGATTTAATGAATAGAATTTTCAGCCATACTTGGATCGGTTCAGTAGTTGTATTTATCGATGACATTTTGGTCTATTCGAGAGATGAAACGAACATGCTGAACACCGAGGCTAGTGTTGCAAATCTTACGAGATAAGCGATTATACGCAAAGTTCAAGAATGTGAATTTTGGTTGAAAGAGGTTAGCTTTTGGGGCACGTGATGTCCGTGACGGTGTCGTGGTGGACCGAACAAAATTTCGCCATAGTCGATTGGAAACCACCAAGGAATGTTACCGAAGTTAGGAGCTTTTGGGGCTTGCGGTTATTACCGACGATTTGTAAAGGTTTCTCGACGATAGCCACGCCAATGACGGCTACTCCAAAAGGATGTTAAGTTCGAATGGACGGAGAAATGTCGAAAAGTTTCGATCAACTGAAAGCTTATTTGATGAAGCCCCAATTCTAGTGCAACCCGAATCGAGCAAAGAGTTTGTCATTTATAGTGACGCATCCCTACTTGGGTTGGGTTGCGTATTGATGCAAGAAGGGCGAGTTGTGGCCTATCGCGTCGAGACAATTAAAGCCACATGAGAAAAATTATCCGACCCATGATCTCGAATTGGTCGCCATCGTATTCGCTTAAAGATATGGCGACATTACTTATTTGGTGAGAAGTGCCATGTGTATTCGGATCACAAAAGTCTCAAATATTTGATGACTCAAAGAGACTTAAATCTGCGACAAAGACGATGGCTCGAGTTGTTAAAAGATTATGAACTCGTTATTGATTATCACCCGAAAGGCCAATGTGGTTGCGGATTCCTTAAGTCGGAAATCACTGCTTGCTTTTACGACGATGAATGTACACTTGTCTATTCTACCCGACAATGTGTTAGTAGCCGAATTGAAGGCCAAACCATTGTTGGCTCATCAAATTCGGAAGCTCGAAAAGTTGATGAGGAGTTGCTTGCAAAACGGGCCGAGTGTGTTCGAGCAAGGAATCGAGTTTCAAATTGATGATGACGATTGTTTAAGGTTTAGAAGTCGTCTGTGTGTTCCAAAGAATTGAACTTATTTCGATAATTCTAAATGAAGCCCATTGTAGTCGAATGTCAATCCACCCGGTAGTACTAAAATGTACAATGACCAAACGCCAATTTTGGTGGCCGGTATGAAACGAGACATTTCAATTTGTTTCAAGGTGTCTGATATGTCAACAAGTGAAAGCGGAACATCAAGTGCCATCGGGATTACTTCAGCCGATCATGATACCCGAATGGAAATGGGATCGAGTCACAATGGACTTTGTATCCGGACTGCCATTGTCAGTGAGTAAGAAGGATGCGATTTGGGTCGTTGTCGATAGACTAACTAAGTCGGCTCACTTTATCCCCGTACGTACGGATTTTTCAATGGACAAATTAGCGGAATTGTACGTTTCTCGATTGTGAGATTACACGGGTGCCTATTTCTATCGTGTCGGATAGAGACCCAAGATTTACGTCGCGATTTTGGAAGAAATTGCAAGATGCTTTGGGTACCAAGCTGCATTTTAGCACCGCTTTTCATCCCCAAACCGATGGTCAATCCGAACGGATAATTCAAATACTCGAGGATATGTTGAGATGTTGCATCCTTGAGTTTAGTGGTTCATGGGAACGGTATTTACCTTTGATTGAATTCGCCTACAACAATAGCTTTCAATCAAGTATTAAGATGGCGCCTTACGAGGCTTTATACTATCGTAAATGCCGTACCCCATTATTCTGACCGAACTTAGTGAAGGTAAATTCTTGAGGTTGATTTGGTTAAGGATGCCGAGCAAAAGTTCGAGTAATTCGTGAAAGTTTGAAAGTCGCTTGGATCGCCAAAAGTCGATGCGGATTTGAAAAGAAAAGATATTGAATATCGGGTTGGAGACAAGGTCTTTCTCAAAGTTTCACCTTGGAAGAAGGTGCTTAGATTTGGTCGTAAGGGCAAATTGAGTCCGACGTTTATCGGGCCATATGAAGTATCCGAACGAGTTGGGCCAGTCGCATATCGATTAATTTTGCCCCTTGAGCTCGAAAGGATTCACAACGTTTTTCATGTCTCGATGCTTGACGATATAGGTCGATCCATCGCACGTAATTGCTCCATCCGAGATTGAGATTCACCTAATTTGAGCTATGAAGAGGAACCGTTCGCATTATGAGGCGTGAAGTAAAAGAGTTGCGCAATAGGAAAATCCCGTTAGTGAAGGTGTTGTGGCATAAACACGGAATGGAAGAAGCCACTTGGGAACTTGAGGACTCTATGAAAGAGCGATACCCGAGCCTATTTACCGGTAAGATTTTCGGGGACGAAAATTTCTAAGTGGGGGAGAGTTGTGACATCCCTAAATCGACCCTAGTCGGAAAGTGGTTTCGGACCACCAAACCGAGTCATAATAATAATTAACCATCATAATTGATGCTCATTATATGTATATATGCATGTGTGAAAATTTCGTGTTTGGATTTTGTTAATAGTAAGTGAATTTTTATCAAATAGGACTTATGTGAGAAAATTTAGAAATGTGCTAGGCAATTGTAAGGTGGCCTATTAATACATGTGGGAAAATAGTTGTCCTTGCATGTCAAATAACCCACTTCCTAAGGTGAGTGGCCGGCCATGACAAGAATATGGGCAAGGGAACATGTTTCCAACATGTTTAGTTAGTGGATTATGTAGAAAAATAAAGAAATGAAAAAAAATGAGCATGGATGCCCCCCTTTGTTGCCGTGAGTAGAGGAAAAGAAAGGAAAAAATTGTTCATCCATTCTCAAAATCTTGGCTGAAAATACTAAGGGAAAAAGGAAGGATTTTTGCTTCATGCTTGGTTTAGAAGAGAACTAGAAGGAGATTTGGTCATACTTGTGTCAAGATTAAGGTATGTTTGAGGTTGTGTCATGAGATTCATGCATGTTTTAGTTGCTAACTTGATGTTCATGTTAGCCCATGGTTCAAATCCTTGTTATGCCATGGAAATGGTATTTGGCCAAGGTTGATATTGTGTTAAAGCCATTGCATGCTAAATGTGAAGCTTGTTGATGATACATGTAATGATGGATTGACTACTCTTGAAATTTCTTTTAGCATTCTTGAGTAAGACATGGAGTTTTCTTTGTTTAACCATGACCAAAAATTGAAAGGGGATGGTGTGGGATGTATTCGCCATGCAATGCTCATAAGTGCGATTTATGCTTGTTGCATGATAGGTAAAATTTGTGTTTTGATATATGTGTATATATGTTGTACATGATGTTACAAATGGATGTGAAAATATGCTAGATTGGGAAAATTTGATTAAATGTTCATGAGATGAAATTAGGTGATTAAAAGATGTTAGTTGACATTGTACATATATATATATATTCGCCATTAAAGTGAGTATGTAGGTAATGTTGAATCAAGTTTTGGTGCATATTCGGTTAGGTGTATAATCGACCAAATGGACGATTAGTAAGAATGGTTGCCGAATATACAAGCATACATATGCATGTGTAGTTGAATTATGAATGTTTAGCAAGATGGTTAAACTAGTGATTTATTGATTAAGCTCAAGGAGTTAAAGAAGGAGAATCAAGCAAGGGAAAGACGAAGGTCATCGAGTAGCCGACTTGGAACTATTTTACCCAACACGAGGTAAGTCATTAAGCGTATTTGATATTGCTTAAATGATTGTAAAATTTATGCAATTGTGTTTAATGGGATGATATATATATATAAAATGAAAATGTATGTGTATGGAGTGATGACAATTGTTGAATGTAAAAGAAATAGTGAAATGTGTAGAAAGTTTGCTTTCGGCACTAAGTGTCGGGCAATACGTGTGTACGGTGACGAGATTGGCACTAAGTGTGCGTGCTGGAAATATATGGCACTAAGTGTGCATGCTGGAAATATATGGCACTAAGTGTGCGAGCTCGAAGGGCATGGCACTGTGTGCGGGCCTAAATCGCATGGCACTAAGTGTGCGAAATCGAGTATTAAGCACGTGTGTGCGTACTCTATATATATATAAATATCTCCAATCGAACAATTATATGGAGGTGTGTCTCCATCGAGTGAGTATGGACAGCGGATCGGTAAGTACCTTGAGCTCATGACGAATAGGTAATACGTTCATGCTTGGGGTTGAATTTGGTAAGCCTTAAATCTATGTGATGATTGAAATTGTATGGTTGTGCTGGAAAATGAGTTAATGTGTAAAATGCTTGATTATCTTGTTGTGTAGAATATGAAATGTGGATGTATGAATTGGTACAAGATTGGACCAAAAGGTCCGAGGTATTATGGTATAGATTCGATATGGACGAGTACCTAGCCTCATTTGTTGTACATGTAGTAGTAACTTTATCAGTGGATTGACGAATGCTTATGACTTACTGAGTTGTAAACTCACTCGGTGTTTTCTTGTCACCCATTTTAGGTCTCTTGGACTCGTATTGTTGCGTGCTCGGAACCGTCGTTGAAGTCATCACACCGGCTGAAATCTTGTGGTATTGTTTTTTGTTGTTGAAGAACATTTGGCATGTATAGGCTATTATATTTTGTCGAATTGTGGGTTGTAAACTTTAAGCCATGTGAAAATGGCCTATGTGGTCGCCGAGTGGGATGCTAGAACCTATAGCCACGAGTCTTAGAAACTCAAATTTTGTTAAGGTGGCCATAATTTGTGTCATGTATGATGGATGATTAAGGCCAAGGAAAAATTCATGAAATTGGCATAGTCTACTGCAGTAACTGTTGCGGACAGCAGCAGTGAGATGAGATTGAAAAATCACTAAAAATAGTATAAGTAGAATTAAATAGTGAGTAAATTATGGAACTGATCCTTGATGAATCTATTTTTATATGGACGAAACGAAACGACCATATGAGCAGTATACTGGGAGATATTAAAGTTCTCGTGAGACAGGGCCAGAACGATTTCTGGGTCCCCTGTCGCGACTTTTAAAATTTACCATAAATTATCCAGAAAGAATTAGGAGTCATGCCTTATATGTACAGATTCCATTTTGAGTCTAGTTTCATTAGAAACAAACGGAACCAGTATTAAAGCCCTGTACAGAAAGATATTCAAGTTGTAACGCGCGGAGGTCAGAGCAGTCGATCCCTGTAACATGGGTGACTTTAACTAATAAACTGTACCAATTGGCCCAACCAAAAATTCTAAAAATAAATCCATTGATGGGTATATGAGTCTAAATTCAGGGAAAATTTACGAAACCAGTTTCCGAGTTTTGGAACTCGAGATATGATTTTTAAGGCGACGGTGACGCAGTTTTCCAGCCTGTCCAGAAATGCCAAATTGGTCGGTACTTTAAGAGGATTTGTCTCGTTAACCCCTCGTGTCCGACACCGGCGTCGGTCACGAGTTAGGGGTGTTACATTTAAGTTGAGAACTGTCTCCTTGGATCTTTGTCCAAAATGATGATTGAACAAAAGGACAAGATATGGCATCGGTGATACAATTTCGACAAAAAATTGATCAGTGTAAAAGGGGATCATTTTTTAGAAAAGGAAAATGATACTTGGCATACACATCTGGTTATGATACCTGAGGAATGGTAACAAACTGAATTGATGGAAGAATTCAAATCTTACACCCATGAGTTGCAATGGGAGGTATAAACTTTTTGTTCCAGAAAGAACAATGTAAGGGACCTTGAAATTACAGTGGGACAAGTTTGCTGAGTAGAATGTGATTGTTTCTTTGGGTACTCTATCAAAATACCGATTGAGAGACATGGCAGCGTAATACGTCAGTGACAACGTCCTGATGAACAATGAGCAATGATACTTTAAAGCATTTAAAAAAGAAAAGATCATTCTCATTTCTACATTAATATATCATTCATAACACATCTAGTTAGGAGCGTGTAATTCATTTCGATTATAACATCCTAATTATTTGGCATAAGCATAGGTGCATGAAACCGATTGTACAGAACCTGTCCTAGAGGACGATGTAATAACATCGGTGAAGTCAGATTTTATCTCCCTGAAGTTGCAACGGAGCAGATCAAAGCAAGTCTTATCTCCTTGAAGTTGCAGAGAATTAGATTGAAGATTGAAGATCTTGTCTCCCTAAGCAGTAGTAGAGCAGATCGCAGATGGCAAATCTTATCTTCCCGAGATAGCGGAGGAGCATATTTTAGCCACAAGCCTTATCTCTCTGAGGTAGCAAGAGAGCAGGTTGAAGATTGAAGTCTTATTTTCCTGAGGTAGCAAGGATGCAGACTGAGGATTGTAGATCCTATCTCCCTAAGTAGTAGTGGAGCGGATCGAAGATGGCGAATTTTATCTTCCCGAGGTAGCAGGGGAGCAAATCTTAGCCACCAGCCTTATCTCTCTAAGGTGGCAAGAGAGTAGATTAAAGATTGTAGTCTTATCTTCCTGAGGTAGCAAGGAAGCAGACTGAGGATTGTAGATCCTATCTCCCTAATTAGTAGTGGAGCGGATCAAAGATGGCAAATTTTATCTTCTCGAGGTAGCAGGGGAGAAAATTTTAGCCACCAGCCTTATCTCTCTAAGGTAGCAAGAGATTAGGTTGAAGATTGTAGTCTTATCCTCCTGAGGTAGCAATGAAGCAAACTCAATATGGTAGATCTTATCTCCTTGAGGTTGCAATGGAGCAGATCAAAGCAAGTCTTATCTCCCTAAAGTGGCAGTGGAGTAGATTAAAGCAAGTCTTATCTCCCTGAAGTTGCAGTGGAGTAGACTGAAGATTGTAGATCTTATCTCCCTAAGTGGTAGCGGAGCAGATCGAAGATGGCGAATCTTATCTCCCCAAGGTAGCAAAAGAACAGATTTTAGCCACCAGCCTTATTCCCCTAAACTTACAGTAGAGCAGATGCAGTGGGGCTACTTGAGGAAAAGAAATGCCAAAAAGTCAAGATTCAGCAAAACTGAGTAAAATCGGACCTTATAAAGTCTTTGCTCTATTCCCGTTACACGACAATGAGCAAAGAGGGGCAACGATAGAAGGCCCATTTCGCCCAGGCCTTTAAATTTATTTACAAACAAATAAATAAATCAAATAAAAAATAAAATATAGTTTATAAATTGTCCACAGTCTATAAATACAAAGACCCAAAGCATTAATTGAAGCCCAAATAAAACCAAGGCCAAATCTTAGCCCAAATACAAATCTTTAACACAATTAACCTAACCCGAAACCCAATTGAAACCCAAATCAGGTGGCCCAATTTTGGTTTCAGGGACTGAAACCCTAGGGCCAACATCGTAGCCTCCTCAGCAAGGATCTCCAGCGCCATTGCCCAGTCCACCTCTTCGTACAGTCGAACCTACGAGAAGAAAAAAAATAGCAGAATGTAACAGCACCAAATACAGTAGAAGAATAGAAAATAAAAGAAAATAAAATCAATTTTTTTAGTTTTAATTCTTATTTTTTCGGCTATAAAAAGCCATCGTTCGTACTGTAAATACTTACGCATACAAATAAAAATTTAAAAAAGCAACCAGAGAATAGTTTTTTAAAGGTGATCTCAAGTTTTGTTTCTTTTCTTTTCGATTTATTTCTTCTCTTTTTGTTTGTTTAGATTTTTTAATATGAGAAAATGACACATGAGTCAACGCCGATGAGAGCCCAAACACCTCGAAAACATGTAGGTCTGGGCGAGGGGTCGAACAATGTTGAAATCTCGCTTTGGTTTTTTTTTTTTTGAAAAAATAGCATGAGATTTGAAGATTTTTTTAAATATAAAGAAGAGAAGGGGAAAGAATATACTTACCAATTTCCCTTGAGCATAGTCGGGGCTCCTCCGTTGGCAAGATCGGGTTACTATTTGTGCACCATCGGCCACCAAATATGATAGTGGTTCGGCAGTTGTATGCTGAATGAAACCCCAGCATAATGGGTTGATGACTTTTTTTTTATCAAAAGGATTTGCTGTGTTTTAGAAGAAAAATAAATGAGAATGAAGATTTAAGGGTAAGATTTGAAACAGTGCTGTATAAAAGGGCGGAGATCCGCCCGCAAACCCGAACCATAAGCCGGACCCACGCCTTGGCGCTACAAATGGTTATTAATCCTTCGCCTTTGCGCAGACTTTTAATTAATCCTTATTTACATTTTATTTTGTTTTAAATTTTTCCTAGAATTTGCGTGCCTTTTCAATTTAGCCCGCACCAAAACGTTGTGTTTCAGGGATTTGGATTATTTGCATTTTCAGTCCTCTCACATTCGCGCGCACTGCACTTTAGTCCCTATTTCGATTTCAACAGTTTATTTTATTTGTTAACTGCTCCTTTTAGCTTGATTTTATTTCAATTAAGTTCTTTTTCTCATTTTAATTTGTATAATTCATCATTCTTTTAATTCATTGGGCATTCATTTTTCAAAATTATTTTTACATACATTTTGAATTGCTTTAATAATTTTACTTTGTTTTTAATTATAAGATTATGATTTTAAGATCCTCTTTTATATTATATTGTTTTAAAATTTTGTATAGTATTTAATTTAAATTACCCTTATATTAATATATAGAGAGAGAGTTTATGTTAAAGTTAGTTGCATTCTATGAACATTATTAATCCCATGTTATTTTATATATATAAATTCTTTTAAATCTATTTGTATATTTTTTTGTTAAAATCTATTATGTATATACTTCATTCATTAAGAACATATTTTATTATATTTTTGTTATTTAGAAACCTTTCATATTTTATATTTAAATTATTCTTTATCGTATGTATATTGTCAACTTTAAATATATGTTTCATTTTTTTTAAATATTTTGTATATAATTTGATCTAAATTTCTTCTTTCATAACATTTATTTTAATAATTATTCATATATTATTAGTTTTTTTATACATGTAAATTATTTCAAACCCTAGCATGTGTGGTTGATTTTAAAAATTTTCATATATCTAATAGTTTTTGAATGGTTTTACATTATATTAACTCCTAGTTTCCATATTGTTTTGTATAGTACGTGTTGTTTTTTAATTTTCATATTATTTCATATATTATTATTGTATATTGTTTATTATTCATTTGTATTATCATTTCAATTGTTATTCATCTATGTTCGAAAATTTATTATATTTTATTTTAATTGGTTCCTTTGATTATATATGTTTTTAGTTTTCATTATTTTGATTATTAATGTTAGTTTTTCAAAATGGGATGTGAGCTCATTGCTATTGTGTGTATGTTAATTTGTTCTTTATTTTTTTATACTATTTTCATTCATTAGTATAGTACATTATTCATGTATATTGTCCCGTAGTTATAATTTCGCCTTTCATTCACGAGTATCACATTACAATTGAAAATTTCAACTTATTGATCCAAAATTGATTATTTAATTTTATTTCAAGTCAAACTAATGCGTTTTGATCCAGCTTTATAATTGTTTATTTGAAAATTTCCCAAAACAAAGGCAATCTTTGATGTTTGGGAATTCGAAAAATCGTGTCCTAACGTGCTGGGTTTCAATTTTCCGTTTGTCCAAATAATCAAATATTCCTTCTAAATCTCATCCCTGTTTTCTAAACTTCAAAACAAGGCAATGTTCTATGTTTGGAAATTCGAGAAACCGTGCCCTAACGTGTTGGGTTTTGATTTTTCGTTGGACCAAATAATCGAATATCCTTTTGTAATTTTCAACGCATGAATTTTTGAAAATCAAGAGTCGATTTTGGTTCCAAAGGTTTAAAAGGTCACATCCTAGCGTACTGGATGTGATATTTTTATTCCTTCGAAACAAGAAAATTTTAACATCCAATTCGAGTTCTTCAAATGTTTACAAAGAAATCGTATTTCAAAATCTTTTTAAATTTTAGACATAAAGACATTATTTAATCAATTAGGTACCAATTCTGGACGTAACGAGGGTGTTAATCCTTCCTCGTACGTAACCAACTCCCGAACCTATTTTCTCAAATTTCGTAGACCAAAGTCATTGTTTAATAAATCAAAATGCTTTATTAAAATGATCAATCTTAAGGTGACCCAATCACACCTTGAAAAAAATATTGGTGGCGACTCTATGTTTCATTTTTAAAGTCGATCCCCACATTTTTCAAAATAAAAAATAGTTTCGACACAAATCTAACGGCATCTAGGTAGGGCATAATTCGTTTGTTCAGCCAGTAGGTGAGACCATGGCCATGCGACCTCAACACGCTATACGAATCCTAATCATATTAATTTACAACATTAGTTAAGATCTTCCAATTAAATAAAAAATTTACGTATATACTCGTGAATAAAAAATAGAACATTTTTGTACCGGCACGTGAATCATCTTTGTTATGTGATCGTCTACTATAATTAAAGAACTCATTTCGATATCTATACAAATAATTAAAATTTTAATCATCAACTTAACAAATAAACAATATAAAAATAACGACAATTATTCTTTTCATAGCCTATTTTCATAATTAACTTTTATATATAATTTTTTATATAAAAGTATCTTAATATTGTTTTCAGCACAAATGTAATTATATATTAATATTATTTTTATCTATAAAAGGTATCTTAATATTATTTTCAATATTTTAAAAATAAAAAATTAAATTATATATTAATTTACTCGGTACCATTTAATATATCGACGACATCATTAAAAATAATTATGTTTTTGATCTGTATTCGTATTTTTCAAAAACATATTTGTTACATAATACATATCAGTATAGCCGATTGCTCAGACGCTACTAAAAAAATTATTTTTTTTTAAAACTAATCATTAGTGCAATGATTGGTGGTAGGTGAGGAGCGGCACTATTTTTTACTATTTAATTTGCCTAGATTCGTAAATAATGTCCATGTTATCCATTTCAGTAATTGTTTATTTATTTATATTATTTAGGTAAAAAAAAAAAAACAAACACGATTTATGGTGATTGATTATGTTCAGACAAAACAAGTCAAAATTGATGATACTTCTCCAGCTCTCAATACAGTATTGGCGAAGACTAGTTGCCAGTCCTGCCGGGAGACATGAAGTTTATATTTTGGAACTGCCGGGGGCTTGGGAACCATCGTTCAGTTCGATGTCTTTGGCATCTGATCAAAACTAAAGCTCCTTATGTAATTTTTTAATGGAAACAAAATTACATGTCTCAAGGATGACTAGTTTGAAGTGGAAGTTGGATATGACAAATTGTTTGGCAGTGAGTGCCAACGGTATAAAGGGTCGTTTGGCCATGCTTTGGAGAGATGTAATTGATTTACATTTGATAAGCTATTCGAGTTACCATATTGACATGATTGTGGCTGATCCGAGTTGCTTTTCTAAGTGGCGGGTGACAGCTTTTTATGGAGAATCAGAGACGCATCGCCGGTGGCGATCGTGGGAACTCTTGCAATAGTTGCCTACTCTCTCTAATCTTCTATGGCTTTGTGTGGGAGATTTTAATGAAATATAGTGGTCTTTAGAGAAATTTGGAGACTCGACTTCGGAATGAAATACATGCTAGAGTTTCGTGATGCGCTTGATAACTGTGGGCTGACTAATCTGGGTTTCGTAGGCAGCCGGTTCAGATGGGAAAGGGCTCGCTTGCAACAGAACAGTATTCAGAAATAATTAAATATGGCACAGGGACCACTGAATCGTTAGCTCTTTTCCCTTTAATCGATTAAAACATTTGACTACAACAATTTCATATCATAATCATCTTTTATTGGACACTGGGTAATTCCCAAAGGTCTGTTAATATATCTAATGGGAATCAATTCTTCTTTGAAGCTAAATGGTTGTCAAGGCCCGATTGCGCTACTGTTTTGAAGACTACTTTGGGTGGGGTTGTTCTACTAGTCCCAGATAAACTGCTCTTGGCTAAAGAGGCTTTGCGAAATTGGGGTGAAGGTTGTAAAAAAGACCGTGATGAACACATTCCTTGTCTGCACATGCAGCTTGATGCTCGTCAACATCAAATTGTTTTAGATTCGATCCTCTCAGACATGGCCCTTATAATAGTTCAATTTGTTGAGATAGAGAGGAAGAAGATCTATTGGGCTTACAGGGGTCGAGTTAACTTGCTGAAACTTGGTTATAAGAACACGAGTTTTTTCCATAGATCACATTCTCAAATTCGACGAGTTAATATGATTACAGGGTTGGAGGATGGATATGGGACATGGGTTACAGATGAAGAGTTGATTGCCTCAAGGGTAGTGCATTATTTCAAAGCTCTGTTTTCGACCCTAGGGGTTAGACCTTGTGACTCGGTTTTGCACGAGATTGTTCCTACTATTTCAGTTTATATGAACCAGTAGTTTATAGTGGATTTCAAGGCGAAGGAAGTCAAGACTGCAGCCTTTCAAATGAATCCCCTTAAAGCACCAGGGCATGATGGTATACAAGTTTTTTTATAAAATAAAATGTTGGGATATAATTAGGACTGATATTGCATTGATATTCAGACAATTGATTTCGCAAATATTGCTTTAATTCCAAAGGTTGAAATCCTAGATATGTGGCACAATTTCGTCTTTTTAGGTTTTGTAATGTTTTATATAAAAAATTTAAGGTGCTTGTGAATTGGTTTAAGCATATTTTCGATTCTTGTATTGATGAGACATAAAGTGTTTTTGTCTCATGCAGATTAATACTGACAATGTTATATTATTGTTTTTGAGGCTCTTCATTGGTTAAAAAATAAACGCTAAGGTTATTTGAGTCACTTTGCTCTAAAACTTGATATGAGCAAAGTATATGATCACCTTAAATGCTCTTTTCTATTGCTTGTGATGTAGAAAATGAGATTTTTTTTTTAGGCTGGACTGATTTAATTATAAAGTGTACGATAATACTTACGTATTCGGTTCTTATTAAGGATCATAATTTTAATGTTTTTACGCAAAGTAGGGCCTACGACAAGAAAACCTTTCTCCTTATTTACTTTTAATTTGCACCCAAGGTTTTTCAACTCTAATTCATCAAGCATTTTGAAGAAATGAGAATTTGGGGGTTAAGGTGGCACCTATTAGTCTTCTTTTTTCCATTTTGCTGATGACAGTCTTTCTATTCGGGCTTGCATCTATCTAAGGGGCTGAATCGATCAAAAGGGTTACTCAAGATTATGAGAGATGTACTGGGCAACAAATTAATGTTGAGAAATCCAACATCTTTTTTACTCCTAATACTAATGCTATTCTTCGAAATCAGATTTGTCTTTTACTGGGGATGCGGAAAGCTTTGGATGTGGAGAGGTATTTGGGTTTGCCTTCTATGATCGGATGAAATAGGATAAAGGAATTTCTTGCTTTGAAAGGCAGGCTTGCAAGTCGTATAAAGAGCTGAACTACCAAGGCTCTGTCACAGGGAGGTAAATTTGTTTTTATTAAAGCTATTTTTGCAAGTTATTCCTACTTATCAGATGAGTTGCTTTTTACTTCCTAAGGTTTGTTTGCTGATCTTAATTTGATTATGGCCAAGTATTGGTGGAAATTTGCTGAGAGTACTAAAGGTATTCACTAGTTCACATGGTAAAGACTTTGTATCCCCAAATCAAAAAGTGGCTTTTGATGTCACGACACAGTCTAGCTGATGCCGGGACATCCTCGATAGTGGCACTAGGCTACTTCACTTCAATTATAGGTTTAGAGTCGCGATTTCAAAGGTTTGTATTCGAGACATCAAGGCTCAATGTAGCGACACTGCACATTTAATATCGCGACTTTTGGGGTTGACTACATCATGTTAGTTTTTTGTTGAAGTTTTTCTCCTGTAAGGCGATGAAGTGTTAGTATTACGACACCCACCATAGTTGATGTTTTCCTCAAGGTTTGACCATAGTCATCTCCCTACACAAACTTAAATAAACCATTAGACTCTCAAAAGTATAGTTTTGCCAATTTGAGTCTTAAAAGGAGTAAAGCGTAAGGAAAAACTATCATTAGAACTAAAAACTAAAAATAAACAAAAATCATTGAAAAATTGTAAATTGCTTGAGAACAAATTTATCAAATGTTCAAGAGAGTTGAATTTGACATATTAACTTGTGATTTGGGTTTTGAAAAACAAAAGGGAGGTGCAGGCATAGGAGAGAAACCAGGGGCAAAACTAGGGGGTAGGCATGGGCCCCGACCTCTCCTAAAATGAAAAATTTTCATTTAGGCCTTTTAGATTTTTTTAAAATTTTAAATTAGTAAAGATAAAATTACACTTTGGTCTCTCTAAAATTATAAAAATTTAATTTAATTCTTTAAAAATTATAAATATATAAATTATAAAAAATTAAAATTTCATTCGGCCCCAAAAAAAATTTCTGGCTTTGTTCATGAGAGAAAGAGGAGTAATTTGGAGTGTTACTCAACCAGAGAAAGCCACTAATGACGGAGCTAGCGACTAGAACACAGGGCTGGTCTAAGGTTCTCTTGGAGTTTAAAAGAGTTTTCTCCTTTGTTTTGGAAAAAGGAGGAGGAAAATGAATAATAATAATAATAAAAGATTTTGAATAAAATAATCTAACTTGATTTGACCCATTTGGACTTGAATCCATCGATCCAGTGGAGGCACAAGCAAACCCGAGTCCGTCAAGACTTGATCTATTCCAAGCCAACAACCTGTTTTGAGCTTAATTCTAAGCCCACAATCTTTGGTTTTAAAGTAATTTTTCCTTTTTTAAGTATAGTTGGTATAAATTGTAGCGTTATTTAGCCAACTGCCTATTTTGAGCTTCATTTCAAGCCAATAGTCTTTGGTTTTAGAGTAAAATTTTATTTTTAATAGATAGTGTATCTCTTTTCATAAATAATTTTTTTTTTTTTTAATATTTTACTATATATTTATTTTAAATTTTTAACTCTACTCGTGGAATTTAAAAACTCCACTATAGTGATTTACTCTTTTTTTTAAATGTATTTAGTATACTTTTTTAAGGTGTAGTTAGTATATTTCCATAATTAGAAATTGTAATTTAATTGTGATTTAAGTATCTGTGTACACTTTCACATGGATATAATAATTTCAAAAGTTTTTAAAACGATTTATAAGTTTGTTTTATAAAATTAAATATAAGATAATTTAACATTGCCAGCGTTTTTTATATTATTAATTAATAGTATGTTTACTATTTATAAAAATAATTTAAATTAGAAAATGTATCCACACTATATAATATTGTTTAAAAATAAATATGTCTTTTTTATCGATTGAGTCTTTATTCGATTGTTATTGGCATTGTTGTGAGTGCAAAAGGACGTGGGTTCGAGAGCACTAAAGCGCATAATCTTCCTATTTAAGAACTTGGAGACATTATGGGTAGTTCTAAATATTATACCAAAAAGAGCATATATGATAATAACCTATAATGAGATTAATTTTAAAAATAAATAATATATTTTAATTATAATTAAATTTATCTTTCCAACAATTTTTTAGAATCCCCACAATTTTGACATTTTTAAAAATTTACATTGATGTTTATTAACTTTTTAAAATATGTGTGAAAACATATAATATTTTTAAAATCTAAAACTTTGAAAATTACTTTTTTAAAATAAAATTTACATTAAAATATCACTTTATCACTAATATTAAAACTAAATCATTTTTAAAAAATTAAATAAAAAATTTGTATACATTTTTAAACTTTTAAAATTTAAATTCTGATTTTAAATTATTTTATATTTAATGCTAAAATAAAAATAAATTGTTTTTAAATATAATATAAAACAATTTATAAAAAGTAATATGCATTTTAAAATTTTCATAAATTTGAAATACTATTTTAAAAATAATTTTACAATTTTTAAAGTTCAAAATATCTTTTATAAATTTTCTAAGAAAATATTTTAAACAACTAAATAAAAGAATACCTTATCAAAATTTAAATAAAGTACATTACCATTATTAAATATTTTTAATTATTATTTAAATAATAATAATTCTATAAAACACACCAACAATTAGATAATTACTTTTTCTTAACAATTAGATAATGAATTAATTAGAAGCAAATTTTTAATTCTTTTTTAAAAAAAAAACTCAAATTATTTTGTTTTGTAAACTTATAATAGGAATGTTTTAGAAGAAGCTTTTGGGCTATCCTTAAGAATTGGGCTTGTATCCCTAAGTGAAGCCCAGCAACTTAACTGAGCTTCAGCACTGAGAGTCTGATAGGCGTAGAGTACATAATTTCCGGGAAAATCATCAGAAATTAGTAGTTGGGTTCAGATCAGTACATGGAGGCAGCTGGGAAAATCATCAGAAATTATTAAGATTGTTGCTTTTCACCTCCTATTTAGTACTATAAATAAATTATGACCAACTTCAATTAGCAAACAGCCCAACATCCTCGATTCTCAAACATTTGTAAGAAAAAAAAAAAAACAGTGAGAGGCCGCTAAGGTATGGTGGAGGTGCAAGAGGGATGTTGGGAAGTGAAGAGGGGTAGTGTGGTTCCAAAGAGAAGGCGGCTAGTGAAGATACATATGTTAAACACCATAGTCCACTCTATTGCTTCTCTTTGTACTTCCGATCCTAACCATAATTCCAATACTGTCGCACGCTCCTCCCGTAATTTGTGGAATAGACACAAGCAAAAGTGATGATCATACCATTACCATTCACTTTTGCTCCTTAAGTTTCAATCTCTATTAATGTCGGCTAAAGTTTGACTTGCTTGTAATTAATCATCCATTATTCATTACATCTATTTTCATCTCTATCCTTTCTTTTATCTTGATAATACAACAAAAAAATTAGCTTAATTTCAAAATGGTTTCCTCATGACATTATTTACCAAAATGGGGTGAAATGAACAATATCATGGGGTGGAGGGACAAGGGACAGCAACACTGCCATTTTTTTTCCCACCAACAGCCACTTATCATTAGGCCATAATTGAATTGAAAAAAAAATATATTTAAATGGTGGAGGGTAAGCATACGGTGGCACCAATATATGGGTTGAAAAAAAAACTGACACGATACAGGCCATATACAGACTAAAAAAATGATAATTTTAAGGGGAGGAGGATTATCGTTAGGCAGCACCTAGGGGAGGAGGGATGTTGTCAAACAGCACCTAAGGGAGGAGGGCTAGGGAGTGGCAGCACCACTATTGGCAATCTAATCGCCTACGGCGAACATGATCGCATGGTCATGGGGTGCTTCTCACCCCCGAAACTGCTGTCTAATTCCCCAATTTTTTTCCCTTAAATCATATATAAGCCATTGAAACGGATGGTCCCCTTGTGTTGAAAAAAAATGTTTGGTTTTGTAGAAACAGTGTTGGGAAGAAAGGAAACAGGTATGTTATGTTTTTTTAATATTATTTATTTGTTTGGTATTTACTTAACTAGTATAAAGAAAATTATTATATCCTGAAATGGTATGACAAAAATATGTGGTGTTTTCTAATTTTTATTTGTAATTATTATGTATTTATTTGTTTTTTTACTTAGTTAATATTAAAATTTCTTTTTTACTTTTTAGGGTTTTTTATATAATTATAATTTGTTTGAGATTTTTACACTAATTTTTACATTTTTAATATTTTTGTGTTGCAAATTTATTATTTAATGTTATTTGAATGATTTAGAGATTGCACGTTAAATTTTTGTATGTATAATAAAATAATAAAATTATTTTTGTAATGATAATTTTTTGTGAATAAAACAATTTAGTATTTTTTGGTATGTGTAGGAATAAAAAATTTAAGTGGTGTTATTGTGTTTTGCATGCTTTTGTATATATTATTGTGATATTATTTTTTATTATTGTGATTTGCATGCGTTTGTGTTATATATATGTGTTTTGTTAATGATAAAAATGTTTAAACTTTTTTTTTTGAAACTGTAGATATCCTAATGGGTTTTTAATTACATGATCTCACAACAAATACAATTAATATGCTAGTAATAAAATTGTTATTTATTATTCATGAGTCCCCTTGTAAAGTTTCATATCATTTTTTATTTAATTGGGATATATTAACTAATGTGGTAATTTAATATGGTTAGGGTTCGTACTGCGTATTGAGGGCCTGTGTCAATAGTTCGGTTATCTGCCGGATGAACATCTTATGCCATACTTGGAGGCATTCGAATTTGGATCAGCAGCATTGATCTGCATGTTCAGTTTGATGTGCGACTTGATATCCGCTTTGGTCGAGCGGTGGCGCCTAGAGACCCACACATTTTATTTGTCGTGTGGGGAGTACATCATCACTCTGGAAGATGTTGCACTGCAACTCGAGTCCTCAATTGACGGTAGTATGATCGCAGGTGTAAGTATAGTGTTTGAATTGGCGACAATTTGCTATGACTTACTAAGACGCTCACCCGGTGATGGTGGAGATAAATTTACGAGTTTGAGATTTTCTTAGTTGAAGGGAAATGTTGAAACTTTATCAAGTATTACTGCTGAGTAGGAGGTACTCTCGGCCGATTAAAATCTCTATCAAACAACACAGGTGTGCTCTAAAGAGATACTCTCGGCCAAATAAAACCTCTATCAAACAACTCTTGCTACTGTACTTTAAGTTCTTTTAGCTCAGTCGGTGTCATTCAATACGATACGATTAATATAGGAGCAGTCTTAGGCATCAAGTTAATCACAAACTCAATTTCACGTTTAGGCTTAATCCCAACAATTCTTCAAGAAACACATCTGTAAACTCATTAA